>NC_072852.1:169780676-171030676 GCF_028858705.1 Grus americana
GACTAGCGTCGTGTCTGCACTGTTCATTTTTGGTTTTTTGCAAGCTCAGATTTCATATTTTGTCCAGTAGAAAATGATTGATTTTTCAATATATTTTCACTCTCAACATTGTCTATTTTGATCTATGTATCTTGAAGTAGTAGCATATGATTTCATTTTCATTTTAGTATTTTATGAGTTTCTGAATATTTCACTCTGAACCTCCATTAGAAGATTTAGGAAAATCATGCTTCTAGTAACTATATCTGTGGTAATTCATATGGCTGGCAAAGTCTGCCAATATCTGATATTTGAAAGGCAAGTAGGTACAGTAAGATTTTATGTCACAGTACTATAAGGAAGAAAATTTGAATAACTGTTCCCCTGTGTCTGACAGAGCCAATGCCAGCCGGCTCTAAGACAGGCCCGCCCCTGGCCAAGGCCAAGCCAATCAGCGCCTCTGTGATAACATATTTAAGAAGGAAAACAAAAGAGTTGAAAAAAAGGTTTTGCAGCCAGAGAGGGGAGTGAGAAGATGTAAGAAACTCTGCAGACACCAAGGTCAGTGCAGAAGGAGGGGCAGGAGGTGCTCCAGGCACCGGAGCAGAGATCCCCCTGCAGCCCGTGGTGAAGGCCATGGTGAAGCAGGCTGTCCCCCTGCAGCCCATGGAGGAAGGATGAGGGGGTGTAGCAATTCCACCTGCAGCCCATGGAGGACCCCATGCCGGAGCAGGTGGAGGCACCTGAAGGAGGCTGTGGCCCGTGGGAAGCCCACCCTGGAGCAAGTTTCTGGCCGGACCGGTAGACCCGTGAAGAGGGGAGCCCACGCCAGGGCAGGTTTGCTGGCAGGACTTGTGACCCTGTGGGAGGGACCCCACGCTGGAGCAGTCTGCTCCTGAAGGTCTGCACCCTGTGGGAGAGACCCCACGTTGGAGCAGTTCGTGAAGGACTGTAGCCCGTGGGAGAGACTCCGTGTTGGAGCAGGGGAATGATGAGAGGAGTCCTCCCCCTGAGGACAAAGAAGCGGCAGAGACAATGTGTGCTGAACTGACCGCAACCCCCATTCCCTGCCCCCTTGTGCCGCTGAGGGGGGAGGAGGTTGAAGCCGGGAGTGAAGTTGAGCCCGGGAAGATGGGAGGGGTGGGGGAAAGTGTTTTAAGAGTTGATTTTATTTCTCATTCCTCTACTCTGTTTTGCTTAGTAATAAATTAGATGAATCTCCTCTCTACATTCAGCCTGTTTTGCTCGTGACGGTAATTAGTGAGTGATCTCTCCCTGTCCTTATCTCGACCCACAAGCGTTTCGTTATGCCTTTTCTCCCCTGTTTAGTGAATGAGGGGAGTGATAGAGCGGCTCTGGTGGGCACCTGGCCCCCAGCCAGGGTCAACCCACCACAGATAGATATCTAAACTTAGACATGCATACATAAAGGACATGGGATGTAATTCCACGCTAAGATAGTTGTCTAAGATATTTGGAGTGAATGATATTTGGTGAGGTTTTTTGCTGCTTATTCACAGAACTCAGACCATAGATTTTGGCTGTTACTTTTCGGTAGGTAAAGTGAGATGAACTAAACTCCATCCCCAGCAGAAATCACAGAATCATAGAAAGATTTTGGTTGGAACGGACCTCTGGAGGTCATCTGGTCCAACCCCCCTGCTCAAGCAGAGCCACCTAAAGCCAGTTGCCCAGGACCATGTCCAGATGGCCTTTGAATATCTCCAAGGATGGAGATTCCACAACCTCCCTGGGCAACCTGTGCCAGTGCTTGGTCACACTCACAATAAAAAGGTTTTGTGATGTTCAGACAGAACCTCCTGCATTTCAGGTTGTGCCCATTGCCTCTGGTCCTGCCACTGAGCACCACTGCAATGAGCCTGGCTCCATTCTCTTTGCACACTCCCTTCAGATACATACATACATTGATGAGATCACTCCCTGAGGCTTCTCTTCTCCAGGATGAACAGTCCCAGCTCTCTCAGCCTTTCCTCATAAGGAGAGATGCATCAGTCCCTTCACCATCTGCATGGTCCTTCACTGGATTCTGTCCAGTAGCTCCAAAACTAAACTGTCAGAAAGAGTATAGATACAATAATTCATTGTCGTCTCCAAGCTCCACAGAGTGATTTTTAATTTCTTTTCAAGAGAAGTGTGCCTTCCTAGTCATAGCTTTTAGTCCTAACTCTCCCCAGGGAAACTCAAGATGGATATGATTGTGCTCAAGTTGAGGAGACCCTTGACTTTAAAACTTGCCAGACTAGTGAGTGTTCTGACAACCAGTTTTCATTTCACCAGATTTTGTGTTTAGTAACAAAAGAAAAAAGAAGAGTAAAAGATTGCCTACAATCAAGAAAACCTGGTTACATTTTCATTTTAATTCTGGGCATAGGAAGATTAGTATGTATCTTGGCTGTTCTTGCAGGGTTTTCCTGGGCCATCTCTATACTGGAACACTGTGCTGGATGTTGAGTCATGGTCAAATCTTAATGTGCCCTGAAAGCAAACCCAGGGCAACGTGTCCCATCAAGTGCAACATGTGGAGTAGACAGCAGTCATGTAAAATCTTTTTACTAGCCCACTTATGCCCCTTCAGCATTTCTGCTTTACCTGTCTTGCCTGGTTTATGTAGAATTTTTGACCCTGCTAGAAACATTTTGTCAAAGGTCCTGCAACATCAGTACCAACACTGATCACAAGACTCGTACCTGAACTTTCCAACAAATACTAGTTGGGAAAAAAAAAAATTACATGTAACATTGTGAAGGTGGCAGTACAAAAGGTTATAGCAAGAGCCAGCATCACTACAGAATTTGTATGAAAACATAAAATCAGTATTACATTTCAAAATGCTGAATTTTTATATCCATTATGAACTGCTGATCACTCGGTATAACTTACAGCAGGTACCTAAATACTAGAGCATATCACATATAATAGGCTGCTGCCTTGAATAGGTATCACTGTATAGCTTGTACATGTATTCACACGATCCTTCGGTCGTCTTATGGCCATTAGCAGGCATCAAGCCAGCTCAGTCTCACACACTAAAAGCCCTGTCTTCCCCAGGGACGTCTATTGTCACGCAGGGAACTTTAATGCTGCAGGGTTCTCTTTCTGGAGCCAATTAATAATACTCTGAAACCTCAGAAAACATTTCTGCTCAGACAATACAGAAGTGGAACAAGAGCAGAATGCTCCCAGAAAAAGTCAGGTAAGAAGCAAAGAACTGCCTCTGCTCTTGTCCTAAAAGATGCAAAAGGGAAAAGAAAACAGGGGCCTATATAGCCCTGTGCCCAAAAGATGGAGAGCTTAATTCCCAGTCAGCTTTTAAAATTACCTTTAAGTAAGAGTCAGAAAAATAAGAACAAGAAAACCTCACAAACAGGTAGACCTATTTCTAAATTATTAATTATTAAATAAAATATAATAATAAAAAATATATTATCTTTTGAAACCCTGGTCTGGTCTCTTCTGCCTATCTATACCCTGAGCAGGTGCTTCCCTTCCTAAAAAGCTGCTCGGGAGCTCTAGCTTTAGTGGACCTGATGCTATGGTTGCTATCAAATGCCTGCCTTTTTCAGGCATGCAATGTCATATGTTGGCTCTTTTCTTGGCACCACTGAAAGTTGCAATGATAGCCAGTGAAACAGACTGTGGGATGATTTGCTTGACGTTCAGAGAGGCAAGTTTATGAAAACGTCCTGAGCATATGCCAGCTCACTTGATTTCTCCCTTGAAGTAGTAACTGTTGTACAAAATTCTTAGTATTAAGACTTTTCTTCTCTACCTTAGCAGACTGTCCAAAGCACAACCACCAATTCAAGTTCATCATCACATGATTCATGCCTGCAGAAAGTTCCTGTCTAGAGACCCTTGGCGAGCTGCCTCCAGTTGCCTTCCAGATATTGTCCATAACCATCCTCTCTTCTTTTTTTTCACATTTTTGGTATGGTGCAAGATACTGAAGATGCTGTGCATTTGCAATAGCTCAGATGGTGCTCATATAATTCCTTAGGAGACTGAAGGGCAAGAGAGAGTCAATAGGGCAAGGGGCAATGAAGCAAACCAGAGTGGCTCAGTGACATTTGGAGCAAGCTCTGTAACCACATCTTGTGGGTTGACCTTGACTGGATGCCAGGTGCCCACCAAGCCTCTCTATCACTCCCCTGCTCAGCAGGACAGGGAGGGAAGAAAAACAAGATGGGAAAAAAACTGTCATGGGTCAAGATAAAGGCAGTTTAATAAAGCAAAAGGCCATGCACTGAAACAAAGGAAAAAAAAAACAAAAAAACCAAAAGATTTATTTTCTACTTTCCATCAGCAGGCAATGTCCAGACACTTCCCAGGAAGCAGGGCTTCAGTACATGTAGCGGTTGCTCTGGAAGACAAACATTGTAAATAACTAATACCCCCCCACTTCCTCCTCCTTTCTCTCAGCTTTTTATTGCTGAGCAGACGTTATATGGTATGTAATATCCCTTTGGTCAGTTTGGGTCAGCTGCCCTGGCTGTGTCCCCTCCCAAGATCTTGCCCACCCCCAGCCTACTGGTCAGGGAGGGGGACTGTCGTAGAGACAGCCTTGGTGCTGCGCCAGCACTGCTCAGCAGCAGCCAAAACCCTGGTGTGTTATCAACACCTTGCTGGCTACCAACACACAGCACAGTGCTGTGAGGGCTGCTGTGGGGAAAATTCACTCCATCTCAGCCAGAGCGAATACAACACCTTACACTTTCCTCTGTGCATATGTCTGTGTCCTTGCATAGAAACAGAATTGTAGTTTATTGAGGTCAAAGTCACTTCCTACCTCAATCTCTCCTCATGGGAAACAAAAGAGGACACTCACCTATGCTTGCAGTGACTGAAGGTTTTTACAGAATTACTGTGAACCAGCAGCTACTTAGAAATTTGTATTCTCACAGGCCGCAGACATGTTAGACTCACAAAAACATATCTGTTAGGGTTTATGAGACTTCCAACCACAGACTCCTTTTTCAGTCCAACAGTATGAGTCGAAATTTTGTGCTGTGAGAGTTGCTGCCTAAGACTGAGTATGGCAAGAAGACCAGAAGTCCTGACATCAGGCTGGCTTCTCTTTGCATAAGCAATATGTTAGAGATGTTCCCCTTGCCCTTTTAAGAATTCCACAGCCTGTCCTCTCTGCCACATTAGTCACCACTTCGCCTCTATAATAAAACAGTAATAACATGTATTTCACATTAGTGTTGTGATACTGCTTCAGTTTAAGAAGATACAGAATTATTATAATTCTATGATTCTATGATTCTATCCAAGTGCTCTTGTTACCATAAATAATACATAGCACAGACATCTCTGTTGTGTGCTAGATACTCTCTGCACTAACATCTCTTCTAGTGTCACACATTTTATTTGCAGTAGTGTCCTGTGTATTCCTTCTTCCTTCAGAGACTACCTTTATTTGCTTGCATTTTATATTTGTTCATTTGAGAACTGTAGATTGTTCTTTTTCTTTTCACAGGAACAAAAGATGTACAGTACCCCATGGGTCAGCACAAAAGAGGCTTAACTAGGCTGCTGTTTTCTGAAATTGTCCATGGTATTCCATAGTGACTTATCTGTATATTCTTCTAAATACTTTTCTTGTGTTTTACAGGAAAATTCCTTTCAAAGCACAGGATATTTTTTTTTTAAACTTTCCAGTATAGAGAGTCTTCTTGCACAACATCTTTTGATGATCTGATCCAGGGAATAAGATATAATTAAAAGTGCAAAAGAAAACGAGATTCCCAAATACAATTGTTGCAAGAACTGCCGCCTAATCACTTATATCAGTTCTCAGCAATTTGTTAACTTCCGTATTAACCTGGACCTCCCTAAAAGTCATATTACATTTTTTGTAATAATTGCACTTACACAGGTTCTCCATTTTAATGTTGCATAAATTATTGTGCATGAGGAAAGGAAAGGGAAGAAGGGAAGAAGGGAAGAAGGGAAGAAGGGAAGAAGGGAAGAAGGGAAGAAGGGAAGAAGGGAAGGGGAAGGGGAAGGGGAAGGGGAAGGGGAAGGGGAAGGGGAAGGGGAAGGGAGGGGAGGGGAGGGGAGGGGAGGGGAGGAGAGGAGAGGAGAGGAGAGGAGAGGAGAGGAGAGGAGAGGAAAGGAAAAAGGAGAGGAGAGGAGAGGAGAGGAGAGGAGAGGAGAGGAGAGGAAAAAGGAGAGGAGAGGAGAGGAGAGGAGAGGAGAGGAGAGGAGAGGAAAAAGGAGAGGAGAGGAGAGGAGAGGAAAAAGGAGAGGAGAGGAGAGGAGAGGAGAGGAGAGGAGAGGAGAGGAGAGGAGAGGAGAGGAGAGGAGAGGAGAGGAGAGGAGAGGAGAGGAGAGGAGAGGAGAGGAGAGGAGAGGAAAGGAAAGGAAAGGAAAGGAAAGGAAAGGAAAGGAAAGGAAAGGAAAGGAAAGGAAAGGAAAGGAAAGGAAAGGAAAGGAAAGGAAAGGAAAGGAAAGGAAAGGAAAGGAAAGGAAAGGAAAGGAAAGGAAAGGAAAGGAAAGGAAAGGAAAGGAAAGGAAAGGAAAGGAAAGGAAAGGAAAGGAAAGGAAAGGAAAGGAAAGGAAAGGAAAGGAAAGGAGGAAGATTTGTGGCTGAAAGAAAGCAATTCTATAAAAATGTTTGATTATGTGATATAAAGCTCATCTCCCCACTCATGGAGGAGCACAGAGGCAAGGGCAGGCAGAGGAACCCCAATAACTTAGTTGGACAGACAAACACTGTCCTGGCACAGGGGTCAGTTGAGATGCACATGTGTGTCTGTGTCTGTGTCTGTGTCTGTGTGTGCGTCTGTCCATCAGTGCCTGAGGCAGCAGGAGGAGGGCAAAGATCGAGGGCCAGCTGATGGATGGACTATGCATGGAACCCCAGTTCCTGGAGGGATGCAAAGTGTGTGTGTTTGTGTGTCTGTGTGTTGGTGCACGTGTGCAAGGGGGTCTGTACCAGCAGCTGCTGGTACAGCGCAGGGGCTCAGTGCAGGTGCCAGCAACTGGGGAGACTGGGATCCAGGGGCAACTACTGGGCAGAGCAAGTGTCTGAGCTAGAGGGACCCGTGTTGCACAGATGTATATATACACATACATATTTTCCACTAACTGGCCTTTATCCTGACCAGCCACAGAGGGGAGCAGGATGAGGTTGTTTGTGCTGTGTTCATGTGAGTTCTCTGCATGTCTGTCTGTGATTGAGGTGGCCAGATGTGTATTTTTCTATGTATGTGTTGTATACATCTATCTCTGCATGTGCCCACTAGGAATCCATGCTCAGCTTCCCTCCTGGCTTGATATCAGGATGTGGAGCTGAAGCAGTCATTTCTCCATTGGGCTACTGGATTTGACAATTTCCTAATATAAAAATGTAGGCTGACATGATGATTTCAAATAATATTTCGCTTCAGGTTAAGTCTGAAGGATTAATTTGTATATCTGATTTTATTTTGATGTTCTCAAAATGTTTTACTTTTAATTCTAATATTTTTGATTTTTTCTTACAATTATATTGAAGCCTTAAATTGTAATTAATACAATTATTGTGTTAATTTGTTTTAGAAATTCAGAGATGTTTATTTTGAAGGAACCAAAATGGAGCTGCCAGAACAAAAACAGTATCTACACAATACATAACAGAAAACTATTCCAGAACATAACGTACAGTCTTCTGTACTGTAATATTTCAACAACTGCAAAAAGAAATGACTCAGTGGGTCTCAAAAAAATTCTGTTAAATTTTCATTTTTACATTGGATGTCTTTTGGTTTTGTTTCCTCCACAAAGTGAGAAAAATATCAGTGTTTAAGAATATCCTATGCAATGTTTTTTTGAACACTCCTATTCACAAGACTTTTCTGTATTTTTAGTAAACATTCCTACTCTGCTAAATAAAAGAAGGCTGGGGAAGCATGTTTGAGTGATGGACTTCTTACCATATACTCCCTGCTCACTCCCTGCCTCTGTCTCGGGCTGTTCCAAAAATCATCTGTCCAAACAATCTTTTATATACCCAAGCCGCACTCCAGCCTTGCAGGAGGTAATCTCAGTTTTGTGGTATGAAAATCACCATTCTTGTATACTGCATAACAATCCCCTCACTGTTCTAGATACTTTGAGCTAAGAGAATAAAAAGCCCTGCTCATGAAACATTATTTCTATCTTAGGTTTACAAAGATATTATATAGTTGACAGCAAAGATTACAGGCCAAGTGTGGGCATAGCCAGTCTGCTTTACTGTTGTTTAAGCTGATTTCAGCATACATGGGCTCCTCTGCTTTCGTTTGGGACTCATGGACAATTTCCTGGGATAAATGCATTTAACAATACAGATGCAACTGTCCATGCTTATAAGGCTTCAGCAAGATTTATCTTCCATGTTGTCATGCTACTACAGAGATATACAGGGCAGAGAGAAAACATGACACCTTTCACATGGCAAGTTTTACTCTGTAGCAGTCCACTGTGCAAGATTAACCTTACTGAATTGCAACAATAATGAGCAGAATCTATCTTCACTGAACAAACACCTTCATTAAAGTTACAAAAAAAAAGACACTACAGGTACAGCTTCAGCATTTATTCTAAAGAATCTTTGTCCAAAGCTTGTTAGATAAGGTTTTGCCATAAGTCGAAGATTTTTCACTTAAAGTTAATGAATGCATCTTACATATTTAGGTGTGCAGCCAAATCTATTTTCCATGTTGGTTAGATACTATGGCAGTTACTGTAATCGTACGAACTACCTAGCATTACCTCATACTCTTTTAACACTAATGAACCTTACAGAGTTGTTCCCAGCTTGGTTTTGCTTATGATTATTTTTTCTTAATGAACTTGCATATCTGGATCCAATGAAAAACCCACTTAGTGGAATAGTTTAATTCTGCTGATTCAAGAAGAATCTTAAAAGCAGCTCAGGCAGGTATGCAATCAGGCATTGATGTAGTCATCTTTACTTAGGATGCTCCCTTTAGTCTGAACCCTTCCTTCCTCTTCTTCTGCCCTTCTCCACTCCCTTGTCCGGATCAAAGTTTTTAATGGTAATGTAAGAAAAACTGCTCTTTGCTGTAAATGTAGCCATTTTCCACTATGTTGGGTTGGGTTGGGGTTTTTTTTTGATTCTCCCTTTCTTCATTCCTGCTTACCATTTGGAAAATAGCCGATAAATTTATCAGCAAAGTAGGCTGATTAGTAATGTGTTTTTGCACTCCTTCTCACAGATGGAGCCAAGCCTAAAATAGATAATATTTTCTGGTATTACTCCATATCTCACTAGTGCTTACACCCAAATAATGTAACTCAAAAGAAATGTACAGAAATTTAAGAAGTCGTATTTTATCACATAGCTCCCAGATAATCTAGTTTTCATTGGAAATGAAAATGTATAAACCTTATTTTCCTTTTCTTTTTTTTTTTTTTTTTTGTCCAAATGTTGCAATTATGGAAGACATTTAAAAGTGTACAAGTTACAGATGTTGCTGCCAGATACACCTTACATGTATTTTAACAGTTTTTATTCTGTCTCCCTATCATAATGCAGCATCGGACTTAAGAATCAACCCCATCCTTAGTCTAAAATGCCGATTTTGGCATTCCTTGTGTTACTTATGTCTAAAAGTGACTACCATATCTAAGTCTTTTGTGTTTTTTTTCTTTGCTTTGTTTTTGGGTTTTAGTTAGTTAGTTAGTTAGTTAGGGTTTTTTTTAATAAGACAGTCTTTTAAACTTTTTTTTCTGGGATTGTCAGAGGTTTTGTGGGTTTTTCTTAGTTCGAGTGGTAAAAGGCTTTCTGATCACTTATCGGTTTGAGGCTTAAAGGAATTAAAATTTCTTTTAGATGGGTCATTTGAGGGATTGATATGCTAGATAGTCACGGTGCATGAGGAAAGCACAAGCACATGATTAGGTAGAGCGGAATAATCAAGCAGGAGTTCCTCATCTATCTTAAGCCTTTGGTGGAGATGATGATTTTCTGCTTAATGTGCTTGCCCAAGATATGTTAGACTTGCCTTCAATTCTCCATTTTGTCCAGAATGCTTTCCACACCACACTGCAGATGCATAAACTGGGGGAATGATTCACATGTCTAAACACAGATGACAGACATTTCCCACATAGACATTTGGTGTGGTGCCCAGCCTTTGGATGCTACCAGAGACGAATTCAGGCTATGTGTAGTTGCCTGTATCACAAAAGACACCTCTGTGCAGATAGCTATTCTAATATCCTGAAATGTCTAAAAAGACAGTAGACATAGATGTAGACATAATGTAGGTATCTACTCCAGGATGAGCTGTTCTCTAAATTTCATGGACAGAGTCAAGTTGAAGTGTAACATCTCAATTAAAAAGTCTGCAATATGGGGCTGATTTTCACCCATGGTAGGAGGATTATTTTGATCAGAAGAAGAAAATATGATATTTTGACTAGAATTTTTGTTAAACATCAGAGAGAGATAAAAACTTGGTTCCAATTCCTCCTCCAAGAATTGTATCTGCATTTTATTTAATAACTGCTTAATGTGGAATGGTTTGTGGATTAACAACATTTAGGATGAATAAAAATTAACTGACCTAGAAATTGAAAGGTAAAACTGATGACATTCTTCAGCTTCATTCCTGTATCAGTCTTTGGTGATATCACCTTTCAGTTCAAAAGTATAGCCTGCTTGAGAGCAGTTGAAAGCTTCCTTCTCTCCTTCACCTATTCCTTCTTACCACTTCAGATATATCTAAAAGAAAGCATAGAAATGAAGTTTTCCATATCCTGGAAACTACATAACAAGAAGGCTTTCCTATAAAGGATGTCGAAGGAACGAAATCACCAATGTCAATTTTGATTTTGAAACAAAACTTTTTAATTTTTTTCCTGAGATGAGACGAAAATTATGTCAGAGAATGTTTTGGGTACTACAAAATGTCTCAGCCAATCTGAAATTTATTAATTAATTTACCTACAGATTGTGAGCAGATTTTTTCAAGGTTCTTAGAAATTAGGAAATTCAGGACGCAAAGTTGTAGACAGTTCATTTGATAAAATCAACATTCTACTTTTCAATATTTCTTCTTTTTACCTTTATCCATTTTTTCTATTGCATTTGATTCAAGCTTATGTATAGTTTCAGTTACTCTAAACTGCATTTGGAGGAAAATATACTGTTAATTTATAGATAATCTCTATCAATAGAGATTATCCTATTAATAGAGATCAAATAAAAATTTTTTTTTTTTCAGAATAAATTGCACATGTTTGCTTTTTAAACATCTAAAACCAAACTATGGCAGATATCTGATAAGAAATATCAATTCAATGGACTAAATTAAATTTAAATTCAATAATAAATTATAATTTCTTATATGAAAACCAAACATAGATTATTGGTACTGAAGATGAGATGGCTTAAAAAAATCTTCTTTTAAAAAATTATTTAATTCAGAATGATTTTTATTTAACTTTAAGAGATAAATTCTTCAGAGAACAGTTGATAAACTGCATATTTTTTTTCCATACTCTCTAAAGTTGGGGTTTGATTTTTTTTTTCCTCATCCTGTGAATATCTGTCAAAATACAAGTGAAGTATTTTAGACTGTAGTTATACAAATGCAATTGCGATTGACTCATTAAACATAAAGCTGTACTTAATCACATCTTAACATCTAATTGCACTTTAATATGGAACTCTTGTGCCTAGCTCAACAAATCTGATTATTAAACAGAAGTGTAGAATAACTGGAGAGGCCTCAATGCATAAATGTATGAAGATCTTTTAAAAGGTTATGAAGTCTCTCATAATCCTATGCTGTCCTTTTTGTTGAATAACTTTTGTGAAATAAAGCTGATTACTGTACATTTTTTTGTAAGATCTATTCAGTATAAATCACATAGGAAATAACATATATAAGCTTTAGTGTGCATGGCCTGTTCATGAAGACATACAGTAATTAGAGATTTTCATTATCTCTCCCAGGTTTTGGCTAGTTCAAAATGGGATTTTTTTCTTAGTTGTTAGAGGGATCCAGTAAGTTTGATGAGCAATAACCCAGATGAAAATGTCCCTTCCATTTTTACAGGGGAAATAAAACACATTCATGCCTGCCATTTCTCTCCTGACAAGTAAGATCCAGTGTTGTCAGGTAGGCAGAAAGACTTGGGAGATTTTCCAGTGACTCCTGGCAAAGATATTGAAATCTCTCCCCTCCTTTACTCATATCTTCTTCTTCTGAATCCTTCTTCTGTCTTTCACTATCCATGTCATCCATATTGATGAGTTTAGTAGAACATTCCTCTCCTACCACCCACTGTTCTTTTTTGCTGCCTACTGAGGAATGGGAATTTTCCACATTTTCTGCAGATTCAAATGTTGAATTTCCATAAGTCATTCATTCATTCATTTACATATATATATATACACATGCACGCACACATATATATGTATGTTTATATACACACACACACGAGTCACCTTTTTCACAGTTTTTCAAAATAAAACTTTCATAATTTAGCATTTTCGGGGGGGGGGGGGGAGCAACAAACAAACCAAATCACCTTTATTCTCTTGATAAAGACTATACACTTAAAAATTTACTGTGAAGCTGAATTTCTGTAGAGACATATGTGTAGAAAGGAGATTTTTATTTTTTTTTAAAATACTGTTTGGTATCCATTATTTCTCTTCTGAAGAACTATAAGTAATTTAATCATAGTGCAAGAGGTAATTGTGAACATTGTTGACTGGTGATATATTGTGATATACAATCATTTTAGATGAGATGAGACAGTCAGAAATTGATGATGTTCTTTAATAAAAATCTTATATATTTTAGAAAGTAAATCCATAGAGTAGATATTGATGACAAAAATTAAAGAGCAGAATACTTCTGGGAGGATATTTTGAGAAAAAAAGAGAGTGATTCAAAATAATGGAATAATTTTTTTAAATAGAATGACCAACAGAATTTTCTGAGTTGACAAACTGGAGAAAAATTGCAAGGAGGTAGTAGAAAATGTAAGTGGAAAAAGAGACATTAGAAGAAGAATAAAATTAAATCAATTTGAAAAGAACTTAATCACTTGTAAGACTGTCTCTAGGTCTGGTGCTCTGCTCCTACTCACCCTTATTTTGAGCTCTCATCAGCCAGCTTGATGCATCCCAGTGTTTTTCTGTTCTTATGTTAGAAACACTGCACGATAATTCAATAATATAAAACTCACTGCTGTGTCTTTTTCATACTATGATAAAGGTAGGCAAAATACTTTCTTGCTTGAGTAGTTCTGAACATTTTCCAATTCTTAAAATGTTTTAAACTTACTGGGATTAACTGCATGATCAATGTTCATGACAAAGTTAATTTCAAGTCAGAAATCACAAACAAGTTTTATGCAGTGGAAATTGCTGAAAAAAACCAGACACCAGGTGTTTGTTAAATAAAGTAAGATCATAACTTTATTGAAATAAAATATTTGGAAATGTTTAAGAAGGGGGTATGGGTACTGAAACATTAATGGACATCTTGTAACATTAACAGTTATTTCAGGAAATTACTTCAGTAATCACTGCCCATATCAAACATACTGGTCAGCTCTTCAGCTGGCGTGAAGAAATAAATTTACCGACTTCTATGTGAAATCTTTGTTGATAGTTATCTAGGCTAGTATTCTTTGACTGTTGTGCAATGGCCAGAGAACCCCAAATAAGATAACACTATCTACCTACTGATTTTTGGTAGGATATTTCCCAAGAAGTCTCCAGAACAGTTTTGGAGTACATTCTTCTTATATTAACATTGTGAAACCTGTCACTGCACAAAAACAACTGAAAAATTCAGTCAGAAAAAAGAAAGTTGCAGGGGGAGTTTAGCATCTTCTATTCCCATACAGAAGTTAATGAACTGCACAGGAATGTCTTTCACAGCACTATATCCACTTTGCGGAGAGAGCACCATTCATAGCTTGTTGAGAGCAGAAGTAAGAGAAGACCTGGCAAGAAGTGACCAGCCAGTGAAGAATCAACCTGAAGGATGTTCTAGGAAAGGGAAATCTGGCCAAACCCACAAAGGTTTAGCCAAGATATAACCACAAAGCTTAATTGAATAGCATATTTTCATACAGCTTGACCAAGAGAGACTTCAAATATGATCAAGGATTTCAGTTCCAATTGAGATTGAAGGGTCCCGTAGTCCAGGTTCACCCATTCCAGCAAAAAGTTCTGCATCATGGCCACGTTATTGCAGCCATGGAGTAGGATGTCACTGTGCAGGTCCCTGGAGGACCGAGCACTGGGAAAGGATCCCCCAGAGCTCACTCAGACATGAGTGTGCCCACTTCAACAACACAGTACAGAAAGAGCTGTCAGCTGGCAGGTTCTTGGACTTGAAACCTTCCTGAACTTGCAGGAGGAGACTCTGTGATGTTGCTGGACCAGGTACCTCCTCCTTCAGCTGGAGCATTCTTTCCCACTCACTGATCCCCTCCAGCCCTCTGCGCCTTTTTGGTGTGCAACCTGCTCCAGCTTCTCCCAGTTATGGTGTATCAGTCATAAGCAGTCATGGGCTGCTTGCCAGGATTTATGATGGAGGAGAAAGAAAGCAGATTTTTCCGTCAGATCACAGTGCCTTCCACCACTGCTTGCCCTCCCCTTGAGACCTAAAGCCCGCCAGAGACAAATGTGTAAATTCTAGCCTTGTGATCATTGAGGTAAAAAGCAAACTGACTGCAATGCTAAGGTGACTGGTTCCCAGCAGAAAGGCAGGGCCTGTCTGAGACTGATGATAATTTAATAAAAACATGGAAAGGCGAATGAGTAAATATCTGACTGGGTAATGCAAGGCTGCATGCTGCCAGTGTGTTAGATTAGATATTATTTGTGTATAATGGAAGGATTACTAACAAAACTAACAGTTGCGGTTGGATTATTGATTTATGTAATAAAAGGCAGAGCTTTAGATGCTGTGTGACAAGGACGAGAGCAGAGACTGAAGGGTTTTGTGCTTCGTTGCTCTCCTGGGCTAGGCACAAGCATGGGGAAAGCAAGAGACTGCTTCTATAATGGCATCGCTCATACAGACACCAGGAAGGGAGTCCTCTGGTCCTCCAGACAGGGCTAGGGCCCACATCTTGACTGAACTAATGAATTTGAGCACTGGAAATTTATAAATCATGGTTTGGATTTTGGTGGGGCTTGGGGAGTTTGTTTTGTCTTGTTTTGTTCTGTTTTGTTTTTAGCAATCTGTGTTTGAGGAACTAAAATATTATACTAATCATTTTACTCTGCTTAGCCAGACACTGATGCTTCAGAATGTATTGAATAATGTACTTAATATGGTTGGCAGCAAATAAAATAAAATAAAGCTTCTACTAAATATTTGCCCCTTTTCTTCCCTTTCGTTTAACATTAGTCACTGCTTGTTCAGATATAGCCTAAAAATAAATTAAATAGCTTTAAAAAACCAGTCATTTGGAGCTTTTCCTCTCATGGATTAATTAATGCATCTCAACAAGATATTTTGCAATCAATTTAGAACTTCTGTTAAATCATTGTCTTTAGAAGAAATACAGGAAAATTATGTAAGAAAAACATACGTATCATTAAATTTGAGTAGACCAAATCCTGTATGCTATAATGTGCTAATTTTGTAAGAAAAAGGCAGAACAGACAGTACAGTTGAGCAAGGGAAAGCTCTCTCATTCTACCAACATTTCTATTTATATAAAATTTGCTGTACCTAAATAAGAAAGAGAAGTACCTTCAAATTAAATTTTTTCAAGTAGAATGTGGACTGAATTTTCCAAGCCAAGTTTATTTCTGTGATTACTTCTCATAGAGCTAACTTCTCACAGTATGCAGGTGTAGTACAGACAGACTATTTTAAATTGAATTTGCTATGTTATTCTGAGAAGGCTGTGAATTTGTTCTTAAGTAGGCTTATTCTACAAAATTCCCCAGTCAGCATACAAATTTAGAACAGCAATTTACAAATGGCCACTTCTAGAATGAATACAGTCTTCTGGTATTGAATATCATTTTGTCTGATAGTTGAATTTATTGTCTGCTTGAATAAAAATGTGTAAAATCTCATCTAATTACAAACTAACCAATGCAGGAAGATTCTTGCTAATGATAATGAAGCACACTTCAAAATCTTTGTTTATTAGTTTATCGGATTTTTTTATCCCTTGCTTATTCTCTAACATATCATAGACCTACACTTCCTCTGGGGTTAATATGAGATTATAGATAATGTCTTTCACTGGCTTCTGTGGACTGCTTTGCATCCTGACAGATCTGTTGCACCTCTTAAACAGTATTGTTAATTAAGGAAAAAGGGAGAGAAGACTTGACTTTTTCTGGGTTTTTTTTCTTCTCATTAAAGCTCTGGTTTAGCTATTGCATATTATTCCACTTTCTGATTTAGTAAGGGCTAATGGCTATACAAAAGGATACATATTCTTTTCTGATGTCTTGATCATGATTTAAAAATCAATATTTTAAACATTTTATGCACGTTTATGAATGCTGTGTGTACACCACTCAAATTTAGCAGTAAGATTCTATTGCATTTGAAAATGTGATTTTTTTTATTTTTTTTTTTTTTTAATATCATAGAATCATAGAATGGTTAGGGTTGGAAGGGACCTCAAAGATCATCTAGTTCCAACCCCCCTGCTGTGGGCAGGGACACCCTCAACTAGACCATGTTGCCCAAAGCCCCATCCAACCTGGTCTTAAACACTGCCAGGGAGGGGGCATCCACAACCTCTCTGGGCAACCTGTTCCAGTGCCTCACCACCCTCACAGGAAAGAATTTCTTTCTAATATCTAATCTAAATCGTCCCTCCTTCAGCTTAAACCCATTACCCCTTGTCCTGTCACTACACTCCCTCATAAACAGTCCCTCACCAGCTTTCCTGTAGGCCCCTTCAGGTACTGGAAGGCCGCAATTAGATCTCCCTGGGGCCTTCTCTTCTCCAGGCTGAACAATCCCAACTCTCTCAGCCTGTCCTCATAGGAAGCAGATTTTTGAAAGCCTTGTATACTTATAGTAAATGTGTATTTTTAATTCAAAATTGATTATTCAGTTTGTTTTCTGTCTTCCATTACCTTTATTTTTGTTTTTATCCCATAATTTACACAAAGAGAGTGGAAAGGAAGCATAAGAATAATGGGAAAGGAAAAGCATAAAGAAGGTGGATAGCAATGAAAAAAAGTGCACAAGCTAAGCAAAATGGAGAGAAGGATAAATTGGCAACAGGCTATAATCAAGGACAGGGAAAAAAAGCCATGAGAAAAAGATAGTGTATTCTTAGATTTACATTCTGAATCCTACAAGAATAAGAGAGCAAATCCATTGTTTTCACTGAACAATTTTAGAACTGTTTTTTGTAGTCTGATATTTAATGGAAATCAGAATTAGTTTTCTAACTGTAGTACATAAATGGAAAGGTGGAAAGAGCAATGGCCACTGCTCATGAGTTACATGGATTGCCAGAAAGCATTTTTCTTTAATTGTCACATGCCAATGTGGGAGGTGATGCCTCAGTAATTAGAAGAGCACTGCATTCATGTGGCATTTTCTGCATTAAAAGACACAATCTGTAGTAAAGTATGCTGTACTCAGTCATACAAGACTGAATAAAACTCTCAAGATTTTCAGACAGTACCAGATTTTAGCTAACAGGACTTCAATAGCAGCAGAATCAAAACAAGCTAAGACACTGTCAATGCAAAGAGAAAATGATCTGTCTGTTCTGAAGTATTCCAAGACACCTGTGTTTTCCTTATCTCATTTTGTTTCTGACAGAAGCAGACAGATAGATAGACAAGTAAGTAGCATCTCACAATGCTGATGAGTGACAGAGTTCTCATTCACTTTAGATTTGTAGGGGTTTGTAAGGTTTTGTGGTACCAACATTGAGACAGAAGTAAGGGTTTTCCAGAAGAGCAGATGCGGATCCTCTGCGACCCCTACTAAAGTGGTCTAAGAAGAGCAAGCACTTGCTGCTTTCCTAAACAGCTGCTAGGAAATTTCCATCAGATGGTTGCCCTTTTTTGACTGTGGTGGTTTGACTCCAACTGGTAGGTAAGCACTCACTCAATTGCTTGCTCGTTCTGCCACAGTGGGATAGAGGAGAGAATTGGAAGGACAAAAATGAGAAAACACATGGGTTGAGATAAAGACAATTTAATAGGTGAAGGGGGAAAACAAACAAACAAACAAACAAACAAACAAACAAAAAACCCACCAAAACACCAAACAGAAAAAAACCCCAAATGATGCTAAAGCAATCGGTCACCACCTCCCACCAACAGACTGATACCCAGCCAGGCCCTGAGCAATGGCTACTTTGGAAAAACTCACTCCCTTCAGATCTTATTGCTGAGCATGATGTTGTACAGTATGAGATACCCCCTTGGTCAGTTGGGATCAGCTCTCCCAGCTGTGTTCCCTCCCAGCCTTTTCTCACCCCCAGCCTACCCCCTTGGGGGGGGCAGAGTGGCAAACAGAAAAGACCTTGATGCTGTGTAAGCACTGCTCAGCAACAGTCAAAACATTGTGTTATATCAGCTCTGTTTTGGTGACAAATCTAAAACACAGCCCCATATGGGCTGCCATGAAGAAAATTAACTCCATCCCAGCCCGACTCAGTGCAGCGATAAAACCCATAACCACCAAATAGAACACCTGAGATCAAAAGTCAGTGGTGGCACCTCTTAAAAGAAATTCGCAATCAGCAAATTTGAAGTTGATACAGTCAATACATTTCCTTTAAAAATGAATTTTCTGTTTGTCAAGAACACTGCATGGGACTTAGCCATGTGACTGCAGATATGAAACCAACTACATTCTGAGAACTTGCTCGGTGGAGAATGTCTAATGGTCTTAAAAAGTTATACATATTAAAAAACATCAAACCATTGTGGTGACAAAAACTCAGCAAAATTATGGACAAATATATTTCATAAAAAGAAGTTAAAATCAGCCTGGTTTAGGATTAATTTTTTATTCTAACAAATTTTCTTGTTCACCACCACTGAAAAGGGATTTTTCCAAGGATTTTAAGACATATTTTCATAAATAAAAGCAAAAGGTTATAAAAAATAAGCTTCAAATTTTACATATCCTGATTTGTCCAACCTATCCCTTATAAAGCAATAACATAAAAAAACCATAACATAGAAAAGGACAGTATTTTGAAAGGAAATTTACTGTAAAAATAGCTGAACAGCCACTTGTGATAATAAAGGGCAAATAAAGTAATGTAAGTACTCTGGCTGCTAATGGAAAATTAATATCCCAAATGTGGAAATATCTCCTTACCCACTCATCCCTTTGTTATAAATTTCTGATGTTTATTTGGGCCACATCTTTAATACATGAGTTCTGTGCTGGATCAGCTTTCTAATACACAGGTAGTTTCCTCATAATAGATGTCTTGACATAAAGCAGTAAACTAGAACTTCTCTGAAAAAAACCTACAAAAAAACAAACAACAAAACCAACCAACCAACCAAACAAACAAAAAAATCACTCAACATAATTTGACATTGGCTTCTTTAACACTATGTCCCATGTAATGGCGATCTAGGAGCATGTCACGTAATTTGCATTTATTACAAGTTAATTTTTACATACTGTCCTATTTGATAGGTTTATCATTCTCAGATAAGAATAGGTTCTGAAGGATGATCTTACGTTCAATTAATTTCCTGAATCTAAGTAGCTGTCTAAAATCCTGCATCATGTGTGGTGTGGCATATAATTTCTTCTAAATTATTCTTTTTTACTCCGTAAGTACAGTATTTGTATTCACCAGGTACCTGCAATAATATTTTGAAATTAATGAGATAATTAATTTTTACATTAATCTATTGTTTCAAGCTCTCTAGGAACTAGTAGGTAGAGTTGCATTGTCATTTTTTTGAAGATATTTTCCACCTGCAATCGATGCACTTATTTTTATTTTCATGTGCTTTATAACACTCTTTTAATTGATAGTTGAAATTTTGAATAAGAGATATCTTTATAAGGAATATCCTTGGGCTAGACCTTTGCAGCCATCAAGGGTAGCAAACCTAAGAATAGAACAATACACCTGTATAAACATGCTAAACAGAGCCAGGAAACATTTGTTTGGACTGGAATTAAAACATATGTATTGTTAAATTGTTAAATTGTTAAATTACAGTTTTATCCTGAGCCAGCTAACATGCTTCCACACAATTTCTGGGTACGTTTAGGAGGTAGAGATCAATCCATAATTTATTATAAGGATGTTCAGTCGTTGCTGAATTTTGTTCCCTACCATAACCCAGAACCATCGATATACTGTACATCCTGTGCCTCTAGAGATATCCAAAGTTACAAGGCACAGCCCTTGTCTATCTTCTGGTTTAAAAATTTGTGACATCAAGTTATTTAAGATTTTTACAAATCATCAGAAGCCTAAAAATCTCTGTCACAGGAAGAAAAGAGGGGGAAAATGCTGACAAGTAATTTTTTATGTGAAAATAGCCAGAAAATTCTATACCAGTCTGACTCTATGGAAAATTCTTTCTAGTAATAAAACTGATGATCTAGTGATCTCAGACATGTGAGCAACACCACCCACCCTAGAGGTTTCACAAAACTGTTATGATGACAAATGTAATCTGTCCAACATTATTTTTCTTCCTGAGGCCAACCTTGCATGCTTCAGCAGACAGTGAACAGCCCAGCATTCCCAGAAGTCTCTCTACGGACTATCAGAGAAAGCAAAAAATTTTGGGGCCCTTGCATGGATTTTACTTCATAGGCCTGAAGCACAGAATAAATACAATATAAGTATTTTGAAAAAAAAATGTGGAAAACTCTTTCAAGACTATTACAAATGTTATAACATTAATGGTTAAAAAGGTCCTCCTAATTTCCTGTCCAAATATATGCTTTCTTTATTTCATAGAATCATAGAATGGTTTGGGTTGGAAGAAAACTTTAAAGATCATCCAGTCCAACTCCACTGCCATGGGCAGGGACACCTTCCACTAGAACAGGTTGCCCAAAGCGCCATCCAACCTGGCCTTAAACACTTCCAATGATGAGCCATCCATGACTTTTCTGCATGACCTCTGACAGTGTCTCACCACCCTCATAATAAAAAATTTCTTCCTTACGTCCTATCTAAATCTACCCTCATTACTTGACAAGAATGGTCACCTTACAAACAGGGACATAGATAAAGCAGGGAAGTTTAATGCCTTCTTCACCTCTGTCTTCAACACTGATGACAGGCTCTGGGACCCCAGTTGCCCCGAGTTGGAGGACCGTGACTGTGGTAACGATAAACTCCCAGCTGACTCCGAAATTGTGCGGGACTTGCTGCTCCACCTGGATGTATACAAGTCCATGGGGCCCAATGGGATTCATTCCAGAGTGCTCAGAGTTCTGGCTGATGTCATTGCGAGACCTCTCTCGATTATTTTTCAACAGTCTTGGGAATCTGGAGAGGTCCCAGTTGACTGGAAGCTGACAAACGTTGTTCCAATCTTCAAGAAGGGCAAGAAAGAAGACCCTGGTAATTACAGGCTGGTCAGTCTCACTTCAGTGCCTGGTAAAATTATGGAGAAAATTATGCTGGGAGTTATCAAAAAACACCTGAAGGACAATGCAGTCATTGGTCACAGCCAGCACGGGTTCCAGAGAGGAAGGGCCTGTTTAACAAACTTAGTTTCCTTTTACGACAAGGTCACCCATCTAGTTGACCAAGGCAAGCCAGTTGATGTCATTTTTTTAGAATTCAGTAAAGCTTTCGATACTGTCTCTCACAGCGTCTTTCTGGACAAAATGTCCAGTATACAGTTTGACAAAAACATAGTGTGATGGGTGAGCAACTGGCTGATGGGTTGGGCCCAAAGAGTTATGGTAAACGGGGTTACGTCAGGCTGGTGGCCAATCACTAGTGGGGTTCCCCAGGGCTCCATTTTAGGGCCAGTTCTTTTTAATGTTTTCATAAATGACTTGGATGTAGGACTAGAAGGTGTTGTGAGCAAGTTTGCAGATGACACCAAATTGGGAGGAGCTGTTGATTCCATCGAGGGTGGAGAGGTCTTGCCGAGAGATCTGGACAGATTGGAGAACTGGGCAATCACCAACCGCATGAGGTTTAACAAGGGCAAGTGCCAGATTCTGCACCTGGGAAGTGGTAACCCTTGCTATCCATACAGACTGGGCAATGAGACGCTGGAGGCCAGCCATGCTGAAAGGGACTTGGGGGTCTTGGTCGACAGCAAGTTGAACATGAGTCAACAGTGTGCGCAGGCCGCCAGGAAGGCCAACCATATCCTGGGGTGCATCAAGCACGGCATTGCTAGCCGGTCTAGGGAAGTGATTGTCCCACTCTACACTGTGCTGGTGCGGCCTCACCTCGAGTACTGCGTGCAGTTTTGGGCGCCACAGTACAAAAAGGACATAAAACTATTGGAGAGTGTCCAAAGGAGGGCAACAAAGATGGTGAAGGGTCTAGAGGGGAAGACGTATGAGGAGAGGCTGAAGTCCTTTGGTTTGTTCAGCCTAGAGAAGAGGAGACTGAGGGGAGACCTCATCACGGCCTACAGCTTCCTCATGAGGGGGAGCGAAGGGGCAGGCGCTGATCTCCTCCCTCTGGTGACCAGTGATAGAACCCGAGGGAATGGAATGAAGCTGCGACGGGGGAGATTTGGGTTGGATATCAGGAAAAGGTTCTTCACTGAGAGGGTGGTCGGGCACTGGAACAGGCTCCCCAGGGAAGTGGTCACGGCACTGAGCTTGACTGAGTTCAAGAAGCGTCTGGATAACACTCTCAGTCATATGCTCTGATTCGGCTGGTCCTGTGTGGAGCCAGGAGTTGGACTCAATGATCCTTATGGGTCCCTTCCAACTCAGGATAGTCTATGATTCCATGATTCTATGATTCTACCCTCTTTCAGTTTGAAACCTTTACCCCTTGTCCTGTCACTACAGGCCTTGGTAAAAAGTCTTTCTCTGTCTTTCTCTACATATTGAAAGGCTGCAATCCAGAGTCCCTGGAGCCTTCTCTTCTCCAGGATGAAAACCAAGTTTCTCAGTCTTTCTTCATAGAAGAGGTGTTCCAGCCCTCTGATCGTTTTTGGACCCACTCTAACAGGTTCATGGCTTTCCTGTGCTGAGGGCTCCAGAGCTGGACCCAGTAGTCCAGAAGGGATCTCACAAGAGGGGAGTAGAAGAGAGAATCACCTCCTTCTACCTGCCGGCCATGCTTCTTTTTGCACAGCCCAGGATACAACTGGCCTTCTGGGCTCCGAGTGCACATTTCTGGCTCCAGTTTTTCATCCAACAGTATCCCTAAGTGCTGTTCTCAACCCAGTCATCCTCCAGTCTGTACACTGATACTTGGGATTGCCCTGACCCATGTGCAGGACCTTTCACTTGGCCTTGTTAAATTTCATGAGGTGTGCATGGGCCCACTCCTCAAGCTTTTAAAGGTTACTATGGATGGCATCTCTTCCCTGAAGCACATCAACTGCACCACTCAGCTTGCTGTCATCTGCAAACTTGCTGAGGGTGCACTCAATCCCCCTATGTCATTGATGAAGATATTAAATAGGTTTAGTCCCAGTATGGACCCTTGAGGAACACCACTCGTTACTGGTTTCCACTTGGGCATTGAGGCATTGACTGTAACTCTTTGGACATGGCCATCCAGCCAATTCCTTATCCATCTAACAGTCCATCCATCAAACCCACACGTCTCCAATTTAGCAGCAAGATTGTTGTGGGGGACCATTCCAACTATTTTGTTGAGAAATATTACTATGTATTTTACTACACTACACAATTTTCTCTCTCCCTACTATTTAATCTGTGATTGTATAACATAACAGTGATCATATCACCTCTCAATCTTTATGTTCCTAAGCTTTGCGAAAGAGTAATTTTTACTTTTATGCCCTAAAATATTTTCCTCATTCATCTAATAACTTTCTTTACACCTGTGGAGATAGTCCAACTCATTACCATGGAAAAAGTATATCAATATTTCTTTTTCTAATTTGCAAGTCAAGGAAATAGAGACATTTGTAATTTTTAAATAAATGTAATTGTTCATCAGAACCTTTGTTGTTACTGAGCGTATTTCAATCACCTTTCTACTTCTAATTATTTTTTTCTCCCATGCTTTAAAGTCTAAAAATATATACTTACCTGCATTTAAACTGCATTTCAATCTTCTCTTTTGCAATGTGGCTTGAAACTGAAGGTACAGATAAATGTGCTGTCAAGATGTCCCCATCATTTGATGGATCTCTTTGCACTTTGGTCTTATTTGGAAAAGAATATTTGATTCAATACCACATTTCTCTCCCCCCACCTCCCAAAATCCATTCCTCATTCCCATGCTCTTTTTACCAGTTTGCTTCTCTCCTATCTCTTTACTTTGCTTTCACAAATATACAGAACTGAAGAGTTTGACATTTATACTAAAATGTTAGCCTAAGGGTGGTAAGCTACACTGCCTGGGTGAACACCTCTATATTTAATTTTCCAAATGTTAAATCATTTATTTTGGGCAGTAATTCCTATAGTCATTACAATCAATTTTTCTTATTTAGGGTTTTCAGGACATCACACGATCACAATAGCTGCTAGTAATAGGCAAACTACAGATATATATGAAACAAGAGCTATTGTGCTTTAAGGGACTGTTGTTGATGCAGAGCACAACACCCCAGAAGGGACAGGAGGAGGCATTTGGCTACTGACATGCAGCTCCAGCGAGAGTTTCCAACTGTTGAGTTGCTGCGCAGAATAATTCATGATATGTTTTCAGAAGAGCCAACACAGTCTCATGGAGCCAGACAGTTTATTTCCGACTGATGCTGGGGAAGAAGATCTGGTATCATCTGCACATTCCCATCTCTTTTTTGAGATAGTACTTGATAATACATAATAAAAAATATCTCACATTTACCTACAAGCGTACTGAGTTATGTTCTAGGCAATCCTTATGTGGCGCACACAAGGTCTTCAATCCTTTCATAAGTACATTACTAAGTATTGTCAAAATGTTATGTAATAAAAGAAGAAATTTATCTAAAATATCATTCAGCATGACAACTTAGCTCCCTAACATCCCCTGAATTTCAGGAGTGACTACTGCTTAAATTCAACATTCCAATCAACTCACAACTTTTCCTTGATTTTATGTATAAACAAAGCAACAGTTGTTTGCTAGCTGACAATAGCAAAATCATATAAAGGTATGGGGTTAATGTGTACTTTCCAAGCATAATGATAAATAGTAAAATGTTTGTTATAATTAAATGCATTATTCAGGTGAAGATACTCTTCACATAAGTATATAATTAACTTCTGAATAATGGGATTTTGATGAAAATTCCTGCTTTTCTAAACAAATACAGAGAAAGTTTGTTTAGAAAAGTAGACAGAGGGTTTAGACACTGGACAATCTCTGTACCTCCTTGTTTTATAAAATTTTGTTTGTCTTCATACCTGGTCTATGCTTCCTTTATGCAGACAATGAACTCTGTGGGATATCAGTGTACTATGCACTATATTTCACAGATACTAACCATAAAAAATAAGGGAAAAGCTTCTTTTCTTTATGATTCCGAAGTCAAGGTCTTCTGTGTCTACACAGCACATTCATTCTTTTCATATAAAAATTATTTGGTTTAATAAATACAGCTTTCATTTTTTAGGGTCTTCACAAATTCCTGGAGGTTTCCTCTTTACATGGAACAGGAACAGAAAATATTCTACCCTCAGGATAAAATTTAGTCCCTGTCTCCAGTTCAGAAAACTGGCAAAATATATATATGTTTAAATTTAAGCTTATCTTTGCTGTTTCCTGGACAGGTGCTACAGGAATCATAATGAAGATCTTTTATACCAGTGGTATAGGCACTCCTGAGTAGTTAGAGTGGAAACAATAGGGTTCATAGGATCGTCTTTCCCAATCCTCCTGAAAAAAATAGGGGGAAAAAACAACAAACAAAACCTCAAAACCCAGGAGGAATCCTTGCTTAGGATGGTAATTTTGCATGAAAATTAAGGGAGGGGTTTTAAGTGCAATATTTCTAATGTAAGCTTCCAAAGGATCGATATACTGAAATAAATGCCAATCTTACCTGGGACAGGGCTGTGGCACAGAAATTCCTTTAAATGTCCACAATAGAACAATAATGTGACATATACTGATAGTTATCAATTTCAACTCTTCCAAGTGAAATATATTATACATTTCTGCACAAAAATTACACTCATTCTAGCACACCATGTTATTAGTTACACTGATAGGCTCTTCTGATCTTTAATTTCGTTTTAAGGTGGCTCTACAAACAGCTATCTCCTCATTCTAAGAAGCTATATTTCATTATTTTTCTTTTCAGAAGGAATGAATTACATGGTTTACACATGGGGCAATTTAGCACCAGTTAGTGCTGCTGTATATTATGTATATTTTATAGCACAAATCCAGAGATAATAATTTAACAAGATAATATAATAGGAAAGCAGTACTTGATCTCACTGTGAATATTTGAAATAGGATTTGTAATTACCATTTCCTTTGGGAGATTAAAAAATTAAAGCTATGCTAGTCACACAGACCATTCTTATGACACTGCTATGCATAAACATGTTGGTTTTATTTCCCAGCATCTTTCATATAAGCTATCCAGAAGCGATGGGCAGATGCTGATGGCATCTGGCCCAAATCAGACACTGACAAGGCGGTATCAGGATGCTCAGTCTGTCTGTCCTCGTGTTTTGCTGCTAGCTGGAGAAAGCACCCTGGGTCATCCTGGCCCTGGAAGCAGATTTGACATGTTATATGGCCAAAGCCACAAGTTTTGGTTATTGTTCTGGTTTAAGTTGCAGTGATCAATTGCAAGGCGGGACTGGCTTGCAGAGATCCCCAAACAGCCCCCAGTCACCTGATTTGCGTAATTTACTATTCCTGTTCCTGTTTCTTGACCTTACCTTCTATTGCTACATATGTCCTTTTCTTTGCCTCTGTTCCCAAACAAACAGCCCATTGATTCCAGCTTTTGCTACGTACATACCCAAATTTATTTTATCTGATGCTGCTACTTGGACCATCCCTTCCTTACGCAGTATCACAGATGGGGCTACTGAGGCACCGCTGGCCTTGCAGGACTCTCCTCCTTTAAGGTCCATGGTGCTCCCATTCAGCTGCTGTGATGTTTGGCCATTTCTCTCACACCTCTCCCTTAGCCACCTGCGCAGTACTTCAGAGAGCTATTGGTAACTTTTGTAAGCTTCTCACTCTCTTTATAACGTCCAGAATTTTCTCATCTCACATCTAGCAGTTTCTCATGTCCTCTTTAGTTAGCTTAATCTCAGGTCATTGCCTAGTCAGTGCCCCAGACATTTGCCTGAAACCCTAGCATAAACATGCAGATTCAGGCATCAAGAAAAAACAAAACAAAACAAAACAAAAAAACCCCACCAAATATTGTATTATAGAACTGCATTTTAAAAGATACAGGTTTTAACTTTAAAATAAAAAATCTTAAAGTTAAATCTAACAGCAAATATTTACAAGACAAACTAAACTTATAAGCAAGAATTTTCAATTCTGCAGGAGAGATATTTTAATGTTCACAGTATTATCTTTTACTATTGATAGGAAAAAGAGTTTATTCATATTTAATAAATTTATCAATTGAAATATTTTTATTTCTTTTAATGAGTACAGGGATTAGTTTTTGCCTCATTCAGTATCTACTATGTCTTTTGGCTTCCATTTTGCAAGCTAAAATTGAGAGCCTTTTTCTTGATTTAGAGCAGTCTGAGGTTGAATCAAGTGAAGAATGTTTCAAAAGCATACAGCTTTCATGCATTAGTCAAGTAAAATCAGTACTGGGTTCAATGAATAAAATATAAAAGCATGGCTGTTTCTGCAATTTCCAAATAAAATATTGTAGGAACAATTTAAAAAAAAAAAAAAAAAAGAGTTACAACATTAATATGTAAGAAAAAAAAATAAATACTTTTAATGTGTTTACAGTTGAAGAAGCCATCACTGTTTCGATTCAGTTTGATTCTTTTGCATACATACTCATATGTATGCATACCTTCCCTCTGCCTCCCATTTTAGAATGTTAATTTTTTCTACCCATTGTTTTATTTTCATTTTTTCTGCTTTTGATTGTGTTTTTTTAATCTCTAAACATTGTAATATTTTATTATTTTAAATGTTTTTTTTCTATCAGAATTTTAATGTTACATTCTTTCACAAAATATAATGCAAAAGAAGCTGAAATTTGAATTATTTTAATTGCTACTTATTCCATACATGTATTATATGAACTGTGTTTAATCTTTTAAGAGATATCCAGCCTACACATTTCCTCCTTGTTCACAGTCTCAACAGTGCGAAGTTTTCTGGGTTTCTTGCTTTTTTGGGGTGGTTTTTTGTTTGTTTGTTTGTTTGGGGTTTTTGTTTGGTTGGTTGGTTTTGTTTGTTTGTTTGTTTGTCCCTACTGTTAATAAAAAAGCAAATACCTGAAAAATTAAGTGTGGAAATTAAATTTTATGGCAAATTGGTAATCTAAGTGGATAAAAAACTTACAAAAGACTGAATTATCTGTGTATATAAACAGGTATTTATTTTTCCATTAAATTAACTGTTGAACTATTATATTTTTTCAATATTAAAAGGCCATCATAGTAAAAAAGGACAATGCTGTAGATGGATAATTAAAGGGCTAAATGAGGCATTCCTGGTGTGTACAGTGACTGCAGAAATGAAAACCTTTTAAATCCTTAGTTTTCAGCAACACATAGTACTAGAATCAAAAGTTATTGTTGCCACTGATTAATGCTCACCTTGTCTGCTTTTCCTGTTTCTCACCGTTCAAAATCCTGAACAATTATGTATGAAACAATTAAAAGAAACCAAATCAGGTTTTAGAATAGAGGCTAGATTTGAAATAAAATTGACATTATTACATGGTAGAATGGCTCTTTACAGACCATACTGCGTGACTTAAAGATATTCAAATTGACTGTAAACAAGTAGATACATAAAAAATTTATATATTCTTTCTAAATGAAAAATACATAGTTTTGTCTCTATATCTAATTACCTCACTAATGTTTCAGAAAATGAATTAAGCAGAAAGGATTAAACTTAGAGAAACCAAACAAATCTTCTAAAATGCCTGAATTAAATCATTTTAGCTCAATGTCTCCATCACAAATATACTATATATATCTGAAATGCACTTTCTCAATTATTTCAGGAAGATAAACTTCACAAAGGGTTATATAATTTCCTAATTAATTTCTGATTTTTTAAAATTTAAAATTGTATATGTGCAAATATATTTATACACTCAAATATGGGTAAATACTTTAGGACATATTCATCATCAGCAAGCAATACTTTGCATGGAAAATCAGCTGATGTAATGAAAATCATAAATACTGCTTTATAATGTAAGCTTACTACCAGTGCCAATAATGTTCTCAATTATATTGTAAGAAAACAACCTCCTCAGTCTTTATTCTAGGTACTTGTATTCCCTGTGTTGTACATGAACTCTAACTGTGAATTGGCTTATTATTATTTATCCACATAGAGATTTTGATTTTTCTCAGTTTTGGTGGAAGGAGACCATGCAGTGTTTAAGAGATACAGTTTCTTAAGATCAAAGTCTTAAGAAAAGAAAAAAAAGTCTTAAATCTTTTTTAGTCTTCTGTTCTGTGGGGTTTTGTTTGATTTGTTTTGTGAAGGTTGGGGGGGTTGGGGGGGTTTTTTGGGTTTTTTTGGGTTTGGTTTTGGGGTTTTTTTTACATAAAACAGACAATAGGACATTCCTGTGCTATTTTCTTGCTTCCTGCACTAATATTTAAATTACAATTATCTGTTAAAAAAAGAACAAAATGTCATTGGTTCTTGATTTCAATAATATCCAGTAGTAAATGTGTATTATGAAGTGTTTTGTGAGGTATGGCTTTCCTTGTTAAAAGAGGTAGAAATTTTTCCTTAGTCTAAACTAAACTTAAGCTTCAAGCCTTTGATTTTCGTGCCATCTAGGATAGTGATAGGGAGCATCTTGTTCTAACATATCTGTTAAGTAATCAAGACACCCTGTTCTCCCCTCATCATCCTTATCTACAGTAAGATAAAGAAGATTCTTTTAATCTTTCACCACAGAGCCTTTTTATTAACATTCAACCATGCTTTTGGTTCTTTTCTGAATTTACTTAGTCTCTTTTAACATATGTCTTGAAGTACTGGGAGATGGGAATATAGCTTACTGTATGATATTTTGGCTAACTGTATAAACTATTTCGATTTTTGGTGATGTGCTCTAAAAGGTGAGGCTCAAACATTGTATGGCAATGCATTAACTCATCTCTATATATAGTGTAAAGTGGTTTTCTGTTCACAAAAAGCATAGCACAGCTGCCTAGATAAATTAGTAAACTTGCTGGGTGAAGTGGTTTTGTGAATCATCATTCAGTAACACTGCCAAAGACAGGATATTGATGCTAATGAACCAATAATCTGTATAAGTGAGGTAAATTGTCTGAACTAAGTTCTGTGCTAATTTACATCCTGTGCTGAATACAAGAAATCATAGATTATTTGTATTGTCTGTAACAATTGCAGTGTCTTCTGTAAAGCATTATTAATCATTATTGTTATATCAATTAATTGCTAATTTTATGGATAATTTATCCTAAGTGATAATTTCAAATTTTCTTTTCAAGAAAATGCTTTATTTTGTTTTCTGATAAAATCTACTTCAGTAAAACAGAAAACAAACAAACAAACAAACAAAACCCCCAAACCCAGAGCTCATTATTGTACTTTGTATGCAAAGTAAAATATTGCAAGTAGATTTCCCCACTGCCATTAAATGGATCAGTTTGCAATAGTTGGGACTGCAGAAAAAACTCGTTTGGAATACGCTGGCACCCCAGGCACCAATACACTGGGGGCCAGCTGTCTGGAAAGCAGCTTGGCAGAAAAGGACCTAGGGATCCTGGTGGACAACACATTGACCATGGGGTAGCAACGAGCAGTAGCAGCAAAGGTGGCCAACAGTATCTTAGACTGCATTAGGAAATGCATCATCATTAGGTAGAGGGAGGTGATCTTTCCGCTCTACCCAGCACTAGTGAGGCCACATGTGGACTCCAGGGTGCAGGTCTGGGCTCCCCAGTACAAGGGAGACCTGGATATACTGGTGTGCTAGTTTTGGCCAGGATAGAGTTAGTTTTCTTCACAGTAGCTAGTATGAGACTACGTTTGGATTTGTGCTGAAAACAGTGTTGATAACACAGGGATGTTTTAGTTCCTGCTGAGCAGTGCTTACACAGAGCCAAGGCCTTTGCTGCTTCTCACACCACCCCACCAGCCAGTAGGCTGGGGGTGCACAAGGAGTTGGGAGGGGACAGAGCCGAGACAGCTGATCCCAGCATTTTGATAACAGCAATGGCCATGAGCCTGGGCTGGAGTGAGTCCAGCAAAGGGCCATGAAGATGATTAGGTCTTGGAGCACCTGTATATGAGGGGAGGCTGAGAGAGCCGGGATTGTTCAGCCTAAAGAAGAGAAGGCTCATTGGAAACTTATCAGTGTGTATAAATACCTGGGGGTCGGGAGTAAAGAAGACAAGCCAGACTCTTTTCAGTAGTGTCCATTTATGAGACAAGAGGAAGTGGGAACAAATTGAAATATAGGAAATACCACTTAAACATAAGAAAATAACTCTCTTACTGTGAGAGTGACTAAGTGCTGGAGTATGTTGACCAGAGGTTGTGGTGGAGCCTCCATCCCTGGAGATACTGAATCCCCGACTGGTCACAGGTTTGGCAACTTGCCCTAGCTCACTAGACTTTCAGCAGAGGGGTTGGAAGAGCTGATTTCCACAGTTTCTTCCCAACTTCAGTGATTCTGTCATTCTGTGAAACCCATCTGTACTAAAAATAATAAATTGCAGAGGACTAATTTAATTTTTTATTAATCCAGTAATTTATTGGTGTAACCCTAATGTAAATTTGGAAATAGGTACATGTGAATAGGTGTTCAAAAGTCAGATTTTTAGGAAGATTTAGAGCATGGTAAAAAGAAAGTATGATTCTGGTCTTTCATATCCCTTCCCATGCTTATTATTGTTCTTTCTTAAAGTTTTTGTTTAATGCATCAGTGATTCAATTAATCTCATTCAGCTTTATTTACCTAAAAGGTAGTTGTGAGCTAGCTTTTGAATCTATAGTTCATTTGTCATTTATGAGAAGTTGTAGGCACCTTCACAAAGTAATTTATTCCATCTGAATAAATATGTCTAAATTAGTCAGGAGGTGCCTATCTTTTTCCATCAACAATACAGAAACTATAAAGCCTAGACAGTCAATTAATAATAGACCTGTAACTTTTATGAGAATGATATCAAGTGAAATGAACACAGAACAAGACAGTGATAAGCCAGTAAAGACTACCCTACTTAGATATGTATGCAGATATGGATGTGCTGTCAAAACCAAAAAGAAGTCTATAAAATCCTATCATGCTTTCAGTGGGAGCACAGATACTATGGGCTCAATTTAATTGTGCATATCTAAGTATTCAGTATTAACTGACATATTGTAGGGCATCTGAGACAACCTCAAGGCATTCACTGGTATGATACGGTACATCCACTGTTAGGTAACCCATGCCATTCTGGAGGCCAGGCATCTCACATAAACACTCTATTGCAGCTTGAATTGTACCAGATACTTCTGTCTGAGTGACTGAAGTGAGTTTGTCAAAAGAAACAAGCATTCATGAACTGCATGCACAGTAATTCTGAACTTGGTTCAGAACATTCTTAAGAAGTTACTCTATCTTATTTCCCTCCAAGCAATCTTGTTATTTCTGAAGCTTAAGGGATAGCTCTCAGTGTTGCTTCTGCACACACCAGTCTAAGAAAGACTGATAGATAATAATTACACTGAACTTCAAAATGTATGTTTATACGGTTTAAACTCAAGCATCAGAATGTAAAAAAAAAAAAAAAAAACAAACCAAACCAACCAACCAAAAAAATCCTAACCAACCAAAAAAACCCAAACCAACAACCAAAAACTCCAAACATTTGATAATGGAAAAGTCATATAAAGAGATCACCAGCTTGACAACTACAACTTTTCTAGACAGATAACCCCTTTTTAAGAGGTTGATGGCAATTTCCTTCGGTCTTTAATGGTCTGAAACCATATGTTTTTATTGTCATTCCACACATGAGAACTAGGTTTGATGAAACTTGTAATTAGTAAGCCAATCTCATTAGATAGTTGTTAATGATTTTAAAAAGCTTCCAATTGCCATTAAGCATTTTTTTAATTATAGGTTTCATAGAGAAATATATGGTTTATTTCACTTACCCTTCCATTTATTCATAGTTTTACTAGGTTCTTTTCTATTTTACAAATACTGACAGGAATAATCCAAATCTACATAGGTGAAATATATAAAATGTTAAATGAAATAGTTAAAAATGTTTATATAAAACATATTTGTAGGATCAGGTTCACAATCTCTTTTGAAATAATGTCACATTATTTTTGAGCATGTTGAAAGTGTAGTAACTAGTTTCAAAATTTATTCAAACAGATCAAAGGCAGCTTAAGGTTTTAGATTTTGACAGAAGCTGAAATCTGGATTTCCTTTTAAATGGTCACATTTGCAAAAGAGAAAACCACTCTCTAAGGCTATGCTTTGATTGTAACCTTTAGCTCCTTCCTGTTCTTTCTGTCATTCTCAATTTACAATGGGGCTTTGCCAGCCCAAGGTTCCAACTTCTTACATTTGTGAAAAAATAAATATATGGGAGACAGAAATAAGAATAATAGTAATAGTTCCACCATACAACCTTCTGTTACTAAAATAAGAACTTAAAGACCATAATTTGTCCCCAAAAACTTTTTTTTTTTGAAAATTTAGCAGATTATTTAACACTGAACGATATTTTAACGATTATCCTATATTGTTATCACAAGTAAATCTGGACTACCACCACACACATAATCTATGGATAAAGACTTAGGGTGGAGTTAATCAGAATATTTTTTAAAGGAATAGAAGTCTATATAGTTTTAACTGTGTTTTCAAGAGTTTAGGAAGAATTCATTGTCAGAATGGGGGGAAATATTTGGGTAAAATAAGCCCTTCACTCCATATCCAAAATATGATTGTGACAGCTATAAGTTAAAGTGCATTTGTCAGGAAATAATTAGGATGAGCTAACCTTGAACTCAAATAAAAGTAGACTTGTGTAAGCAACAACAGTATATAAGCACAGTGTAACACTCCGATGGCCTAGCCAGTCACAACATCTAAGCATGTTACACACGTATTTGTGCAATGCTACCACCAAAGGAGCAAAGATGTGTGTAGCTGCACCTAGTAGGGATCCAAGCAACAAAACAGTTGTGCAAGGACAAGACAAACACAAGGGACTGCAAACAGGCAGCACATCCTGCAGATAAGCAGTATTAGCAGCAGACGGGATCCTTATTTTGGGAGAGAATGACAAGAAACATAAGAACATTAGGTGTAAGTGAGGCAAACTGGAGAAGTTAGAAGACAGCTCACTTCAGTTCTGACTTCCCTCATCAAAAAACTCTCAAGGACGACCACCTTGATTTTCACAAAGAACCACCCAGAACTGTTGCCATCAGAGCTGGAAGCATCACCTAGGTGTTATTGTGTACTCATAGTTAATACAGAATACAAGGGTTAAGGATTAATGGTTTTGTCTGTGTTGTGATAACAATTAGTAATGTGAAAGAACTCGTGTGCTGTAAATCAATCAACTTAATGAAGTTTTATTTCAAGGTTTAAAACTGATTTGTCAGGGTTCTAATCATTACCATCACCCTAATGTCTATACCGTCACCCTGATGTCTAATTCCCGAACTCATATATAAATGTATTCGATCGCAACAATTCTGAATGATAATCACTACAATTATTTTTTAGTTTTGTCAATTAGAGTACGTTCTATTTTTTCATGTATTTGGTAAATATTGAACATACACTACAAATATTTGTATTTCCACAAATGTTGGTTAAATATTCAGGATAAAATACAAAGTCTAAATTATATATAGTTTAAGGCTGCAGATAAAGGTAAGAACAGGTGAAAGTTTTAAATCCTTCATGTGACATGGTACATAAATTATTTATTCATCTAATTTCTGTTGCTAATAATTGGAAGCAATTCAGACTCAGTCAGCACTGGTAAAACAAAGTGCATTCCTGTATTTTTTCTCTTCCTTCTCTGAATATTATCTATGCTATGTTATTCTAGAAATAGATGGTATAGAATGACATACGCTGCTTCCAGGACACACAGACATTTCCTTCAGAAATTTCTTCCACAAAATGTAGGCTCTTTAATACATCTGAACAATAGGAAACTTCACTGAAGAAGTTTCAAGTACGAAAACCAGCTAGAATTGCTAATAACAAACAAAACAGTGTTATTGAATGAAATTAATTTTTATACAGAAGATTCTATGAAATGTCCTTCTATATGCAAGGCCTTGTTTTGAGGGCTTTTTAGGGCTAATGTATTTCACAAGGTTAATGTCAGGCCTTGTAGTATCTACAATGCTTACAAGTCCTTCTACAGAAGTTGTAAAATTACCCTTTTAACCTTAGAATTTAGTAAACTGATTTGGATAAAATAGATGTGCTCCTAGCTGATAGCAAACATATAATTTCATGTGTCATACGATGCATGTTGCTATCTCAGCATTTACAAGGGGTATATGTATTTTTTATATATATATGTATTTGTGTCAAGTATTTTTTCTGTACAGACTTTTGAAAACATGATCAGACTATAATTCACATAGCAGCTGTGAATTTGCAGTCAGCCTGAATCTGTCATTGACAGCACTGACAGAAATGAACTGTCTTGCATCTGAATGCACCCAAGACCACCTGCTCAGACATATACATGGTCTAATAGCCAGTGTCAGTACTGCATGCCTTCATGTGTGCTGTCTCTTTAGGAATAACAGGGGGCTTCTCGTGAGCCTAAGAAGAAAATAGAGTTCCAGATTATTTGAAAGAGAACACTGGCCTCTTTCTACTCCAAGTGGAAAAAGGACTAGAGTATAGGCTTGAAACCATAGTGACAGGGCTGAGGAGAGCTTATGAAAGGAAAAAAGAACTCCAAAGCCATTAGAACACTGGTAAGAAGAAAACGTCAAAACAATTTTAAGCTGTCTTCTGGCTTGCTGCAGTGATGGTTTTAAATGAATATAAAAGTTTTCATGTATTAAACTATTATTTTTTACTCCATATAAAATGTTCTATCACTTTCTGATAGCTAGCTGGAAAACTAGTTCTCTTTCTTAGAATCATAAAACTGTTTTGCTTGGAAAAGACCTTTAAGACCATCAAGTCCAACTATAAACATAGCACTGCCAAGTTCACCACTAAACCATGTCCCTATGCACCACATCTACAGGTCTTTCAAATACCTCGAGGGATGGTGACTGTATCACTTCCCTGGGCAGCCTGTTCCAATGCTTGATAACCTTTCTGGTGAAGAAATTTTTCATAATAACCAATCTAAACCTCCCTGGGACAACTTCAGGTCATTTTTTCTTGTCCATAACAAGTATTCTTGCACCATAACAAGTATCACTTCTGTGGTGGGCTGACCCTACCTGGGGGCCAGGTGCCCACCAGAGCCGCTCTCTCACTCCGCTCGTTCACTACACAGGGGAGAAAAAGTGTAACAAAAAGCTTGTGGGTCGAGATAAGGACAGGGAGAGATCACTCACTAATTGTTGTCACGAGCAAAACAGACTGAACTTAGAGAGGGAATTAATCTAATTTATTACCAAGCAAAACAGAGTAGAGGAATGAGAAATAAAATCAAGTCTTACAACACCTCCCCCCACCCCTCCCATCTTCCCGGGCTCAACTTCACTCCCGGCTTCAACCTCCTCCCCCCTCAGCAGCACAGGGGGATGGGGAATGGGGGTTACGGTCAGTTCAGCACACATTGTCTCTGCCGCTTCTTTGTCCTCAGGGGGAGGACTCCTCTCATCGTTCCCCTGCTCCAGCATGGAGTCCCTCTCACGGGAGACAGTCCTTCATGAACTTCTCCAACATGGGTCTCTCCCACAGGGTGCAGACCTTCAGGAGCAAACTGCTCCAGCGTGGGGTCCCCCACGGGGTCACAAGTCCTGCCAGCAAACCTGCCCTGGCGTGGGCTCCCCTCTTCACGGGTCTACCGGTCCGGCCAGGAACTTGCTCCAGCGCTGGCTTCCCACGGGCCGCAGCCTCCTTCAGGTGCCTCCACCTGCTCCGGCATGGGGTCCTCCAGAGGCTGCAGGTGGAATCTCTACACCCCCTCATCCTTCCTCCATGGGCTTCATGGGGACAGCCTGCTTCACCATTGTCTTCACCACGGGCTGCAGGGGGATCTCTGCTCCGGTGCCTGGAGCACCTCCTGCCCCTCCTTCTGCACTGACCTTGGTGTCTGCAGAGTTTCTTACATCTTCTCACTCCTCTCTCCGGCTGCAAGTGCTACTGCTGGTTTTTGCCCCCTTTCTTAACTATGGTACCCCAGAGGCCCTACCACTGTGGCTGATTGGCTTGGCCTTGGCCAGGGGCGGGTTCATTTTGGAGCCGGCTGGCATTGGCTCTGTCAGACACAGGGGGAGCTTCTAGCAGCTTCTCACAGAAGCCACCCCTGTAGCCCCCCTCCTACCAAAACCTTGCCATGCAAACCGGGTACAACTTCTTAAGTCTGAAGCAAAATTATCAGAACAATGTAAGTGAGCAAATCTGCGGCAGCATTTAGGAAATCAGAAAATTTAGTGCCCTATATGTTATAGGAAATCTGTAACTAACACAAAAGTATACCTTTTCTCAATTGTATACAACAATAGTTCAAATACAGGTAATAGTCTCTTCAGCTCGTTTTTGCTCTTATAGATAATGTAGGTGTTTTGTACCTGGATGAAAATTATTTCTAGTGTAGCTTCACTGGCATGAATGAATTGATCGGACAGATTCACAGGAGAATTGATTTTAGCTCCTCCAATGTCATTACTCTGTGATAGTGAGCATTTGATCAAATAATATGTTCATAATTATAAGCACAAGGAAAGGTGGAATAAAAGGAAACTGATTTCCTCCCCCACCTCTCTGAAACAGAAAAAAAAATCAAAACATTGTATTCTTACATCAGTCATCACAAACATAATGATTATAGGAGGTTCTTTGTAAAATCAATAGGGTTTGGAAGTTTAAAATTATCCATTCGAAATTGCTTCAACAACTCCAAAATACAAGCACAGACTTTCTTTACTTTGACTTCATCTAGCAGCACGAGATGCAACCTGCCTGCAGCGTACACTTGTTCGGTGAGTGGTATGATGCTATATCACATACGGACAGGTTTCCAAGTATTATATTAATTCTAATGATATTATAATCCCTGATTAAGAGACACCGTTTTGTATTCAGTGCTCTTCCAATAACACCTATAAGTGGACTGAGACCCTGAAGACTGCAGGTGGTCTTCAGTTAGATAAACATTCCTAAGTGCAAGAAGTTTAGAAAAAAAAATCCTGTTTTCATGGAATCTGGTTGGCCTATGAATCTTATCCCCATTGATTAATATTATTAGCATCTCCATTTGATTTTTATTTTTTTTGTTCAAACATTGAATCATGAGAATCCTTTGACATAGCTATTAATAAATCAATTATAAAAGGTATATAGATAGATTCTGTATATAGATTGCACACCTTCAGTAGGACTTCTCTGGTAAATTTTCTCTGTAGGCCCAACATAAGAGCAATGACAGTCCAAATTTATCATTTTATACAATATCTCAATAGAATTTATAAACTAAATTACAGCCTGTGTTATAAACTTTAATAGCTCTTCCGAAGAAAACATTCTTTATTAAAGGTTACAGTTGAAGGCTTCAGGAAGAATTAGCATGGAAATGATGGAACTGGAAGTGAATGTCACAATATAGACTATTATGTACTAGCTCATTAATTCTGGTTGTATGTAGAAAGGTTGAACTCAGTCATGTATGACTCCATAATTCAGAATTCAAGGCTGGGTTTTGTTTTACTGTGTTAAAAAAAGTGTTTATTTGGATATAAATGTCATAAAGACATAGACTATATGAAAAGTAAACACATTAAGGCACTTAGATATAAATAGAATAAAAATAGTTAGACTATATGAATTTTAAATATATTAACTCAGTGAATATGTAATGAATGATGAACAGATTCTTGCTATAAAGTCACACTCCATCCCTGTAGCATTTTGTTTCTTTATTATTTTTATAAGTAGTGCTCAAAACCCTATTATATAAGATAATCTCAACAAAAGAAAGCATTAGATAAAGAGCCAAAAAGAAATCCAAATCAATGTAATCTGCAATTCTTGATTGGTAACTATCAAGGTAATTTTGCAAACTAGGACTGCTTAACACTTAAAATATGAAGTTAAGTAATTTAAAGGTAAGGGAAACTATTTAAAATAATAAAAAAGAACATAATCAGTCATTGTGTGCTAAATAATAACCACTAATGAGAATTAATGAAAATAATATGCAATATGTATAATACTGTAAATAGATAAGCATTAAGAAGAAAATCTCAGGAAAACATTAGAATCTGTAACTACATTTTAAAATACACATACATGTATGTTATTGAAATTCTGAGCAAGTTATTAATCAGAAACATCATACTCTAGGGAGGAATGCAAAACCAAAAGGCCACAGTGACATAATTTAGTATATTAAGTGTTGGACATGAATATAACCTTTCGACAGAAGATAATATCTTAAAGAACATTTAAGGAAGATGTGTTATTAATTATTTAAATATTATACTATTTAGCTGTCATGGAAAACATTTCCCTTAGTATAATAAATGAAAAAATGTCCATCTAGACTTTCCAAGCCAGCTTGCCAATACAGCTTGTGGTTTATGAGGGCAGAGGAGCAGGTTATTTGCTTCTACCTTTTCTTGGGGATTTTTTGTTTGTTTGTTTGTTTGTTGGATTTTATTAATGAGAAAGATTTATATTTTCTTTTCTTTGGGGCTGGATGGAACATAGGTTAGAAGAATAGTCTTTTCCTCAGTTGATGTGTTTTGTATCAAAACTGGTAAATACATACAGCATAATGCAGTTGCTTAAGGGCATTTAGTCCCTTACAGTCCATGCTTTTGTGTGTACAGGTATCTGTACGTGCTTGGCAGATATGACATAGTATTTACGGGAAGACAATACTCCTCTGCTTTGTCAGCTGGAGTCTACAGAAAGCTATTTCACAGTCTGAATGACACTAAATGCCTATTTATAAGTAATTGAATCCTGTCCCTGCAAGAAGACATCTACGTTTAGGCACCCTGTGTTGAAGTGAATCCCATCTCAGATAATCAAATAAAAGCTAAACCTGCACTCTGCATTTGAAGTAGGGTCTGAGCAAAGACAGAAATAGAAATTTTACACTTTCAATGTGGCATCACTGCTGTTCAAGTTCTTGAGTGTAAGGAGGCATAATAATATACATTTCATATGATATGTGTATACAACAGTTAACACCAAGTGATAGTTTATAAGTCATATTTGCATGTATTATGACCTCGATATTTTTCCTCATATCTTCAAAGCATGACTGAAGATTTTTTTTTTTTGGTGCTGAATTCTTTCAGAGATATGAGAAATCTCCATTATGTTCTTTTCTGTAGAATGATGATCTAGACATATAATTAGTACATACAGAAGTCCACGCCACTGTGCTGAGTATGGCAATGAAAATGAAGAAGCAGTATTCTGGTCTGAAAATGCAAACCCAAGAATTACAGTCTCTGGTGACCATTCACCAGTATAGGTTAAATATCCTTGCATGGGAGATGAAGTAGCTATCCCACGTATGAAACTTAAGTAAGTAACCAGGTTAAGAAAGGGTGAATTTGATTGGTGCAATAGTTGCATGGTCCATAATGGACTAAACTACGGGCCAACAACAGATTAAATCCCCTGACAATAAACAATCATATGCTATCTCTGCCATTTTAATACAACTTTATTCATTCTTTTTTATTACCTAACCTGAATAGCAGAAACATAAAATATAATAATTTGTATTATATATGATACAATATTTTATATTTTATTATAAAAATAGATACTGTAATAATTGCCAACTCTAGTTAAACACAATAAAATTAGAGAAAGGATACTGTTGCTTTGATATGAAGGTGTTTGGTAGATATCCCAATGGGTTATTGTGGCACCCATTTCTAAACAACTTTTTTCTCCAAAGCCAATGGACAATTTTGCTTAAAAATGGAAAGCATAGTATGCCTCAAACTGTGTAAAGATCATACCATTAGACTTCTATTCTTACCTGTTTTAATTCAGTTAATGTTAGATGCTTTGTGATTTTGTCATTACTGAAGGAAAATTAGATTCACTATGTTTTCTATGATACAATGTAAGATCTATTACATATTATTTGAATTATTTTAATAAATGGTAAATAATTAGAATCAATCTCATTTTAAAATTTTTAAAACTCCTGACAAGTTAGTGGTCTCACATGAGTAAACACTGTACAGAGATTTTTGGATACATTGCTTATAGGAAGTACTTTTTAATATACATGTGTATATGCCCACATATATCTGCCTCATTGTCTTTTTATATTATGCAATAAAAGTCTCAAGTGGCTGACTACTGCAAATATTCCCTTTCTTCCACAATTTGCGCTATGCCAAGGGCCCCAGAGATACTATGAAAAAAAAATATGACCATATGCTGTACTTGGTCCTAAGTATAGTGAAGACTTTCTAGGTGGGGTTGTTTGGTGGGGTTTGGTTGGTTGGTTGTTGGGGTTTTTTTGTGGGTTTTTTGGGGTTTTTTTTAACAAGATAAGGAAAAAGGCTGAGTATTTAAAGCAACTAAAGTAAAAAAAGAGAAAGGTTAAAAAGGAGTGAGCAGAACAGGCGATGTCACCTCTCTAAATACTGTCAGATTCCTTCAGAGTACAGGAGAGACACATTCCAATACTTCCCATTCTTGTTCCCTAGAGACATATTTTTCTTGGCTAAAATAAATTCAGATAGCTACTAATATGTCCAATGAAAATTTCTAAAACTCCTAGAAGAACAGGGAGAAGTAAAGTAACAGTTACTCAAGCATGTTGCTATCAGGAAAAACCATCATATTTCTCAGGCTTCCTTCTCCTAACTGGCAGCATTTTGTGGTGCAGACTGAAAAAATAAATTCTGCATGTAACCTTCTCATGCTGGTTATGACTAAAATCAGTTATGTAAGGTAACTTATATAGCTCCCAATACCTTCAGCACCTCGAGCACCTTCAAATTCTTAATGCATTTATTTTCCTACCTGATTGTGAAACATCTACTTTTTATTTTACACACTCACAGGCAGTTAAACTGAGGCCATAGCGGGGGATGAGGTGGTTAGGAGTCAGATTTTTAGATAGATTCCTGTCTAAAACAGTAAATAAGCTTTTAGCACAAAGCAGCTAAATATATCAGGCATTTATTGAAATCCCACTCATGTCTATCTGTGTCTTTACATGCCTAATTAGCTTTGAAAAATTGGCCTTACATGTCTAGGCCAGTGTAATATAAGAAGTTTACAGTAGAGTTGGGAATTGAATCCAGTTTTGCTAAATATTAGATTAAGTTCCGTAACCACTAAAAAACTTCTTTCCTTTTGACCTAGAAATCTATTTAATGCTCCACCTTGGCTTAAGAAAACCAGAAGAAAAACATCATTTGAGGCATTCTGTGCAGATTTATGTGACTGTTCATCTTCAGCAGCAGGGAATCAGAAAGGGTAAATTTTTATTTGTAAAGTTGTAAATATTTAAAATAGACAATGAGTACAATCTCTGTCCATGCTTTCTAAAAATATAGTTCGCTTATCCATTTAACAAAGTACTTTTTGGTAGACACTACTGGGAATACATGGCAAGATTTATTTTTTTTCCTCCTCATCCCCCATGAGTCATCACTCGTATGCTTTGCCTCTAAACATTCCTTGGACTTTCTTTGCCAGCAAGCATTCAATCCTGCAAATTGAAACACATTGGCAATCTATTTCATGTGCACATTTAGGCCCTTTCCTTTGCATGAGGTGGAGAATGAGCTGCTGGTCTAACTTAGAATATTGATGCCTATGTGAGTGAAAGAAATTATCTCATTGAACATGTGTCAATTCTGTGTTTGTGAGTACAGCTTCCTGTGAACAATTAACTACTCTAATTTAATTCTGGATATGCTAATCTATAAGAAAATATAGGCAAGGTCACTCAGTGCTGTACTGTTCAACTTCTCTGAACAAGGGTCTCTGGGATAATAAAAGTAGATTCTAGTTTTGTTTCTGTCTTACGTTGTTATCCTCACATGGAATTCTGGGAAAAGAGAAAATATAAAAGTAAGATATTCAAGCAGGAAGAGACAAAAATAGAGTATTAGGTTGCACAGTGTAGATTCCTTACTGAATGAGACTATGTGGGGAAGAACCTGAGTATTGATCATTTTCTAAACGTCCCTATAGGTTTTCCCACAGTTTCATTTTTGATCAAGCACCAAATAAATCGACAGAAAAGGAAAGGAGTTCTCCAATTCATGACATGCATAAGTCCTAGAAATTAGATATGAAATAGAAGCTTATATTACCTGGTTAAATAAGCTTGATGTAGTAGACCGCACAAAGCAAACCCAATGGTTTTAGTGTTTTGTAAGACATTCCAGCTATTTTTTGCCCTCACCTAATTTCAGTGTATGGACAAAACAGCAGCTGATGTCGTAACAGATGTGTAACAATATTCTATCCACTTAACAGTTGAGATATGAAGTAAATGATATTTCAGTATACTTCCAGCTATGTCATTGTTTCAGATCATGTTGCTGAACAACGATTTAAAAAGCCATCTCAAAACAGAGAGGTTAAGAAAATAAGGTGAAGAAAACAAGCCAGTAAGGGAGGAACAGACATCATGCTTACAAACCAGGAAGAACTAGTCAGGGATATGAAGACTGGGGGCAGCCTTGGCTGTGATGACTATGAGATAGTGGAGTTCAGGATCCTGAGCAGAGGAGAAAAGGGAAAAAATATGTACTTAGTTTACCATTCTGTTCTTAGGTAGGCATGATCTGTAAAATGTCAAAACGTGTCTAATATGTAAGAACATTTATTGTAGCTTTTATATTTTTTGGTTGTTTCATTCTAGCAGTGCAGATGAGAAGTTAATTTCTTCTACCATCTCTTGTGTATGTTCATTTTCTTTGGTTCTGTGTTGGGTTTTGTGTGGCAAGATTTTGGTAGCGGGAGGGGCTACAGGGGTGGCTTCTGTGAGAAGCTGCTAGAAGCTCCCCCTGTGTCTGATAGAGCCAATGCCAGCCGGCTCCAAGATGGATCCGCCCCTGGCCAGGGCCAAGCCAATCAGCGCCTCTGTGATAACATATTTAAGAAGGAAAACAAAAGAGTTAAAAAAAAAAAAAAAAAACTTTTGCAGCCGGAGAGAGGAGTGAGAAGATGTAAGAAACTCTGCAGACACTAAGGTCAGTGCAGATGGAGGGGGAGGAGGAGCTCCAGACACCAGAGCAAAGATCCCCCTGCAGCCCATGGTGAAGGCCATGGTGAAGCAGGCTGTCCCCCTGCAGCGCATGGAGGAAGGATGAGGGGGTGTAGAGATTCCACCTGCAGCCCGTGGAGGACCCCACGCCGGAGCAGGTGGAGGCACCTGAAGGAGGCTGTGGCCCGTGGGAAGCCAGCGCTGGAGCAAGTTCCTGGCCGGACCGGTAGACCCGTGAAGAGGGGAGCCCACGCCAGGGCAGGTTTGCTGGCAGGACTTGTGACCCTGTGGGAGGGACCCCACGCTGGAGCAGTTTGCTCCTGAAGGTCTGCACCCTGTGGGAGAGACCCCACGTTGGAGCAGTTCGTGAAGGACTGTAGCCCGTGGGAGAGACTCCATGTTGGAGCAGGGGAATGATGAGAGGAGTCCTCCCCCTGAGGACAAAGAAGCGGCATAGACAATGTGTGCTGAACTGACCGCAACCCCCATTCCCTGCCCCCTTGTGCCGCTGAGGGGGGAGGAGGTTGAAGCCGGGAGTAAAGTTGAGCCCGAGAAGATGGGAGGGGTGGGGGGAGGTGTTTTAAGACTTGATTGTATTTTCTCATTGCTCTACTCTGTTTTGCCTAGTAATAAATTAGATGAATCTCCTCTCTACATTCAGTCTGTTTTGCTCGTGACGGTAATTAGTGAGTGATCTCTCCCTGTCCTTATCTCGACCCAAGCCTTTTGTTATACTTCTCTCCCATCCCGCTGGGGGAGGGGTGAGTGAGCGGCCGCGTGGCACCCAGCTACCGGCTGGGCCTAAACCACGACAGGTTCTTCTCTTGAAATGTCTTTTTAGGTGAATATAGGTAAAAATTTTAATTTGCACAGGTTCCTTTGAAAAATCTAGAAGTGTCTATTCATCCACAAAAGATTATGAGTACGTTCCAGCATTTCTGTATTTCTTTGTACACATTTTCACTTATGATAGTGACAGGTTTGGTTTTGTGGTTGGTGTTTGTTTTTGGTTTGGTTTTTTTTTTTCCACTTTATGTCTGTGTAGTATCTATACAAACAGTTCCTACAGGTTTTAAAGTCTACAATCAGTTTTCTTATCTTTCCTGTATGGGGTCAGTGCATTGGGGAATGAGTTATAATTCACAAGGTTATACAAAGACAGGGAGCAACAGGAGTGCGGCTGCACCCTGGGGGCCAGTAACAGGATCCATCAAAAGTTCCAGACAAGTGGAGGGGATGGATCAAATCTAGGGTCTATCTAGGTTGCCCAGGCAGAAGCAAAAGGATACAGAGCTGGAGACATGGATACAAAAGTGGTCCAAGTTCCAATGAGGAAACGGGTATGGAGGCAAGTACAATACATATCCAAGGGATCCAGCTAAGAAACAAGTTAACTACAGAGTAAAGATGAGAAGAAAAGACAGAATCTGCAATTCGACAAAACTTTAATTTCTAAATGTAAGTAACCAAAGAATTCCAAGTACGACTTCAGCTATGCAAAAAATAAAGGAAGAGTTCACGTGATTTCAATGGGAGCCACCTTTAATTTGCAGCTCTGTAACTAAAAATGTAAAAGTTTGCATGGACCTTCTTCCCTCATTAAGCCAACTGATTATTCCAAATTACCTAGCCCAAATAAATTTGTATACATTTTTCTTAAATTTTAGCATAGATGGCTGAAATCATAAATCTTTTTACAGAGAAGTAGTGGTTGTTGACAGATTTCATGGACTGCCCTAACTATAACAAAGTAACTTCTTGTAACCCCAAATGTACCAAATATTATTTTCTGTAACATCCTTATATAGCAATTTAAATTATATAGGATGATCAATCTAGTCAATTTGACCTTGTTGGAAACTTGAAACTTACTTTTATATTAATATGAATGACAGGCTGACCAAGGCTGGTAAGGCCCTGTAGAATTCTTCCTGACATACCTACGAATTCTATTATGCTACAACAAATGTTCTCAGATTTTTTTACCCATCATTTTATCTGAATAATCTTTCTTCAGCATCCTTCAGTTCTAAGTTTTACTGTCATGTCAAAAGTCCTACAAAATTCAAGGCAGCTTTTTTTTTTCTTCCACAGAATTACTTCAATAGTAAAAAGATGCTGCAGATGTGGTAAGTATAAGCCATATCTGCAATATGTAAAAAAATAAGCAACCTGTGTAACACGGTATATAATAAACTATTTTCCTTTGAGTATGATGTATATTAAGGATGTCTCTTCAGCATGTTTTCAACATTACAATCTTAGGAGCAACCTCAAAACTGCAAGACTTTGAAAAGATTGACAGTCTATAACACAAGCATATTAAACTACAGGTGTTTGGTCTGACACAAATACTGATGTAGATTCTGACACTGACATTGATGAGTCCTGTATATTGACAACTAAAGATGAAAGACTGAAACATAGACACAAGGAATCCTTGAGACATGAGTCCCTTGGCACCAGACTATTTGACAGCCTTAATTATCTTGACTGGAAGATAAATGTCTGAGCTCATATGGGTTTGCATTTTGTACTCTAGTTTGTCAAAATTGTTATGTCTTGTTAAAGAAGTACGTGAATTTCATTTCTTGGGGAAAAGATTGTCATTGCCAACATAGCACAACTTGAAAAATGTTGAAAACATCCTACGTAATAATATAAACTTTGAATTTTTTTCCTAAATAAATTTGACATGAAGTTAGACTACTGTTTAATTTTGGATATCTTATCAGGGGTAACTACATAGAAAATGGATAGATATGAGGACAGTTACCTAATGCAGAGGGTATAAATGTAGATGTCACAAATCCTGTGTCTTTTACCAACTTGCCCAGGAAACAGTTGTCTAACATGAAAGAAGTCTCTCCATGCCTGGATAGTTATATCTATTCCCTCATGAGAATTTTCTGAACTTTACAATTAAAGTCATGTCTTTGAAAACCTAATTTAAGTATCTACCACACAACAGTCAAACAGTACTTACTATTGTAATTCAGATGAGAATATTTAAAAAGCACTTTCCATACAGTCTACATGAACATATTTGTTTTTAACATCAGTAGGAGGCTAGTTAGAACAGACTCATTAACAACATTGTTGTTTTCTAAATATGTTTTGGCATTTCTCCTATGAATGAGGTAGAGAATGATTTTTTCATTTATTTTTAGATACAAATAACAATGATAAAGCGAATATTCTTTAAAAAAATAAACTCCATCTTCACTACTGTCATCAGTATGCTTCTGTGTTCTTTCTTTAATATTTATGTTAATGATATAGCAAAACTGACAACCTACATACTCTATATATATTCTATGCAGAGAACTTGTTTAGTGCTGATCTCTTTCATCTGCATTTGTTTGTTTATGCAAGAATGAATTTCCCCTTTTCCTTGACAATAAAATTTAAACCCTACTTTCAAATACTTTTATAGCTTTCTTCAAAATTACTTTGATACCACACTTTAATATGGTGCTAGCATTATCCAAAATGTTCTTGATGCCACTTCAAGAAACATCTGTCAAAAATCCAGTTAATGAAAAGGTGAGATAAATGTTTGTGGTTTTTTTTCAGTGCCAGAAAGGTTAAAATTTCTAATACCAAAATAACATTCTTTGAACATAAAGAAAGAGGAACCATCTAAGACTAGTAATAAGTGCTGACATGATAAGGGAAGGTTAAAGTGATGAAATCTAAGACCTAAAAGAGTGAGAAAATGAAGTGGATTTGAATCACAATGTGCTTCGTGGCCTTAAAGACAGAAACGATTAAAAAAAAAAAAAAATGAGAAAAGTATTATATGAGAAGAAATATAGCTATGTCTGCCTGGCGAAGGCCTATGACTATTAATATTTATTTTAAAATCAAAATCTCAATTTAGTAAGATTAAGCAGTAAAATGAAGACTTGATAGTAAGATGAGCACAGATGGATTTATATTAAAAAGAGAAGGTGAAGAAGGCAAGAAATACATTTAAACCAGCTGCATTTCCTGTTTATTATATTATTCTCCAAGATAACCAGCAGGTTCTGTTGTTTCTGTGGCTCTTATTTTCACGGTAACTACCATGTTCTTTGATCATGGGCAATTGCTTAAGTCAATTGTAGTTGATTTTGTATATATGCAGATACCAAACAATGATTCCATTATCTCATTCTGATATTTAAGCAATAAAGGTGTTACTGTTGTTTCAATATGGATCTTAAATTGGCAAATAACTTGCCAATGAAATGATACAGTGTTAATACACAGTTTAGGTATGAAAAACCAAAACAAAACGTGTAGTAAGCTTAAAAATAGAAATTTCAGTAAGAATATTTGTTTTGCTGGTAATGTTTTTGTGAATTACTATTTTTTAATAAAGAAAAACCTCTTTCTTCCCCCCCTTTCCCTCCCCCCCCAATGGATCAGTTGCTTTGATTAAGACTCATCTGGCCAAGCATAACACTTGAGCTTGTTATTCTCAAGTTCCCTCTTTTTTTTTTTTTTTTATTAAATACTTACAGAACATAATTCATCTGATCCTAAAATAAACATCTAAACTTAGCCAGATTAAAAATGCTAAAATTATTTTTTTTCCCTCTATTAACAAAGAGATCTTAAAATGACCAGCTCTGAGTTTCACATCTACCCTGCAACTACCAATAGCTGGGCATTACTGATCTTCCTTTTTTAGTTTAATGCTGCTCTGCCTCTTCCTTATAGCCAGTAGGCTGCTGAAAATTATCTGTTTTTAAAAGATTACTATCTCTTCACTAAATACCTCTACTCAAAGACAGAGAGGTATTTGAGATTTGTAGAGGTCCCTAGTCTTGTTTCCCTGTACAGTCAGTGGACAGAGCTGAGCCACTTAATTCAAGAGACAGATTATCCGTGAAAGTCTTCAGTAATGGCTATATCTCTTTATTGACTACACAGATAATTCTTGAGCCTTTTTAAAGGCCTAGGTCATCACTTTTCAAGCCTTATCCATCCTCGTGTGGGCACCTTCAGCACAGAATAATTGTCTGCATTGGTGATACTGTGCTGATTGTTTTTGTTTTGAAAATAATTAACACTCATTCATCTGGCTAGTAGTCAAATTATTGACTTTCCATATTGCAATCTAATAACAATATCTGTTTTATTACAATTTAAAAATGCACTTTATCTTTTTAATGCCTCTCTGTATTCTAAATTAAATAAATACTATTCACCTCACTCCAGAAAATTTGAAGATGACAAAATTTGAAACTTGTTGACAAAATGTAGGCAAATAGTAAACCAACACTTTTTATTATTACTTTCGATATTCAGCTACATCATCTAATTAAATGACTTTCTCTTCAGTATAATGGTTTGAACTTGAAGTAGCTCTAAACATGTAAAATGAAACAACCAATATTTCGCATTGCACATCTTATTTAGGTTTGTAAGTCAAGACATTTAGATACTATCAGTTTACATACAAAAACATTATTAACAGTCCTAACCATTGGAGACTTTACAGTCAATAATCAAAGAGGAAATAAAATTTATGTTTGCCATTGTGTCAATTAGCAGTAATGAATTTTCAATGTTGTTAATTCAGCAACTTCATTGGTCAAAAACTTATCTCAAATAATGGAGGAAAATAATTGGCTCTGCTGTATGCACTACTGTTAGGAATTTGGGTTCTGTCATCTCATTATCTGTATGAGTGAAAATCCCATGAAATGGATGAAAGCAGTACACATGAATCTAATGGACAGTCAAAAATATATATTTAGATATATGTTCTTTTGAACAAAACTAATATCATTAATTTGTTAAAAGGTTTTCAACAGACTCCATCTGCCAAAGATGTTCTAAGTCTTAGAGAATTGACAACTGTTGTCATGAAAGAAGCTTTATTGCAGTTCTGTCTGAAGGTGTGAATCATAGCCACCATATCTGAGTCTGAGTTTCCCAAAATTAGCCTTCATGCAGGATAATCATGAGTGAATATTATTTGCTTGCATTTCCATTACTTTTTATTTTAAAAACAGCTGTTGTCAAAGGACAGCTATTTTACTATAAATTATCTCCATTTTGTGAATCACTTGTTGAAAACAAAATATATTGTTGTGGTTTAGCCCCAGCTGGCAGATAAGGACCACATGGCTGCTTGCTCAGCCCTCTTGCCCACAACACGGGATGGGGAGGAGAATCGGAACAAAAAGGTAAAACTTGTGGGTTGGGATAAGGAGAGTTTACTGGGACAGCAAAGGAAGAGGAAAATAACGACAGTACTTAGAACTTACAAAGCAGGTTATACATAATGCAGTTTGCTCACCCAAAACCATCCCAAGCCACCACTCCTCCCCAGCCAGCCCTATTTATATGCTGAGCGTGATGTCATATGGTATGGAATACCCCTTTGGCTATTTGGGTCAGCTGTCCTGGCTGTGTCCCCTCCCAGCTTCTTGTGAAAATTAACTCCATCCTAGCTGAAAACCAGGACATACATTTTAACATAAAGGAATATAAAATATTGTCCTCAGTAGTGGGTTGACCTTGGCTGGCTGCCAGACACACACCCAGCTGCTCTCTCAGTCCCCCTCCTCAACAGGACAGGGAGAAAATAAGATGAAAAAGCTTGTGAGTCAAGATAAAGACAGCAACTGGGAGAGGTCATATCATGGAGTAGTTATATCCTGAAGGACTGCAGCCTGTGGAGAGGACCCATACTGAAGCAGGGGAAAAGGATGAGGAGAAAGGAGTGGCAGAGAGGAAGTGTTATGAATTGACCATAAACCCACATTCCCCATCCCCACGCACTACTAAGAGGGATAGACAGATGAGTTGGGTATGAAGGAGTGAAGCTGAGCCTGGGAAAAAAAGGGTTGAGGGGTGCAGGGAAAATAGGTTATGTCTTTTTTTCTCACTACCCAAATCTATTTTCACTGGCAATAAATTAAATTCATTTTCCTCAAGTCAACTCTGTTTTGCCCGTGTCGGTAAATGGTAAAAAATCTCGGTATTTTTATCTCAACCTAAAAGATTTTTCATCTTATTTTCCCCTTTCCTGTTGAGGAGGGGAACAAACGACTATCTGGGTAGGTGGCTAGCAGCTGGCCAAGGTCAGCCCACCACACTTATTCATGAGTAGGAATGTGATTTTTGTAGTAATGCTGTCAAGCTTGATGGACTCAAACAGTACACACAAAGCACAGGTGAAAGCACTTGGTAAGAACAATTTCAACTTGAAAAGTAGCAGTCAGTGTTTCTGGCAATGAAATGATTTCTAGAGTTTTCTTGTAACACATATCCTTAAGCAGACTGAGAACCTTGATCAATGAAGGCTTGATGTTAATTTCTGATAGCCAAAAGTCAATCGCTATTTCTCAGTCTCACCAATCTCTGTAACATGTTCTTCCCCTTAAGAAATTATGGCTTGTATATTTGTACTGAAATCAGTTAACTATTACAAATGTGAGGATAAAAGGCAGCCTCTTGATAAGAATAATGTGGAAGAACAATAATGTTCTTCTGAACATTTATTTTTTTGTGTTTTTGCCTAAAGAAAAAAGTAATTAAATTAAACTCATCAACTCAGTTAAAATGTAACAAGTCCAATAGTTAAATGCTTACAGAACTGTTTCAGAAGTGGAAAGAAATCAGAAAGCAAAACAGAAAGCAATAGCTTAAAAAAGATCAAAATGAGTAAATTTTCTTATCTAGGTTGCTGGAAAAAGAACATGAGCTTTGGCAAGGTTTGAAAACCTTTTTGACTACCTTTTTTTGGCATCTCTAACAGTGTTTAAATTACTGTGTGAAGATACAGCAAGTTGCCGTTAAAAAGCTTAAAACCATCTCACATAACAGATAGATCTAAACCACTATAATTTGCACCAATGCTAATGATTTTTGAGGTCCTAGCTAGCATAAAATGATATGATATTTCTTCTTTTCGCACACTTTGAAAAAATACACTTGTAATCATATTTTTATTGGCAACTAAGATCTGTCATGAAGAGGTGTACAAATTTTACAGTATATGAGAACTACTAATGTAGAGTTAATTACTTAAAATAGGGAATTCAAAGTAATTGTTCAGTTTGAACTATTTAGTTTCTTAAATTAATATTCTTTTAATTGAACAAATGACACAGTCCTAATTCCTGCAGTTCAATTAACAGAAATAAAATTTATTATATCTATTTATAGATAGTCCAAGATTTAGACAGTGATTCTATTGCAAATGTTTTATGAATAGTAAAAAGTATTAGGAAATAACAGAACACAAAGCTTTTCACTTCATTGTTCTTCCTCTGATTAAATGAGAATTGTGTCATGAATGACTGATACTTAGTTATTGACTGATTTACTAAGTAAGAGTAAGTAATAGTGCTGGGAAAACTAGTCTAGATATTAAAAACTCCATTGCATAAGCTATTCAAATTATATTAACTAGAATTCATTTACTATTGCAGTATGAGTCCTTACCTGCCATCTGATGCAAGATGTTTCAACCCAACTGTAGAAAGTCTATTCAAAACCCAGTTAATCTATATATATATTAAGTATATAGATATATAGATTAAATATATGGATGTGTGTGTGTGTATGTCTGTGTCTGTGTGTCTCAGTGAGATACGCTCAGCTTTGCTAATGGTTGAACATGCAAGCAGGAAGGCAGAAGCCAGTTGTCTCAGCCTGGGATAGAAATCCTGGGTCCCTGGGTGTACTGGGTTGGAGCCATCCCTGGGATGGGCTCCAGCAGCTGGGCAGGAGGAATTACCTCCTAACACCTTTTAACAACAATAAAAGAAATATTCAAGACAAAGAACATCCTCTTCCGATCATTTTTTGGCCAGTTGCAACCAAGGAACAAAAGGAAATTTACCTATGGCAGAGCCCATACCTCCCTGATCCACTTGACTATTTCTAATTTCAAAGCAACAATAAGTACTTTCTTTTCAAAAGACATTTAAAACAGCATTCATATTTTTCTCCACTGAGTAGAAACTATAGTATTCTGGCACAATGACAGATGGCAAAATCAGCGTCTGTGTTCTCCTACCATAATTTGCAAGAGCAAAGGCAAAGAAAAAATCAGAATCTATTATAAATTAGTCATTATTTTCTCAGTTTTGTTTCTAGCTGCCTGTTCAAGTTGCAACTGGATAAATTCGGAACAATCTATAAAAGGGCAGTTATGCAAGAAAAATATTGTGTGATGAATTAGACTCTTCCTGTACAGCACCCAGCTGATTGCAAAACAAGGATGCAATTTCATGCCTTTATAACTAACATTTCAAAAAAGGTGTAATTTGAATTTCACACTTGTCAGCAGTGATCATGATCTAGCTTAGCCTTTTCTTGGGTGAAAATGTTTTGCCACTGGATTCCTAAGTTTATTACAGATTCTGTCCTTCTGACATTAACTAACTTCTGTTTTGACAGTCACTTCTGATTAACTCCAGCCCATCAAAGAGTACTAGAGATAACCCCATCAGTTTACCAGAATGTTTATTTTCAGTTTATGTTCTGTCTAGCAAACCAGTAATAATACTTAGATTTTTTTTTTAAGGAGGAAATCTTGAAACCTTACTCATGACACTGAGTAACACCACTCAGTTCAGTTGGACTACTTGCCACCCTATTTTTTCTCAGCCTGAGTTAAGGTGTTAGAACATATGTGCTGACTACTGTTTTACTTGCAGCATTAAATGCATTGTCCAGGTCTTTAAGCACCCATTATATTCCATGCAAACCCAGTCAATACAATTAATGTTGCCTTAAGAGGCTGAAAAGGAACTGGTTACCCCAACAGAAATAGGTAACGCTGTTTGAGCCCATGACAAATACAAGACATCTGTGATGGACTGGTGGGTAACACACAAGTAATGTGAGTCTCTTCTGCAGCTACAGCTGAAATTGAGGTGGACTGCCACAGGACATAAAGTGATACTATGAACCTACACGAACCCACTAGACAACTGAATCCTGCTCTCTGGTAAAAACACTTTAAAGTAATAATATCACACCAATAAGTAATTTCATTGATCCTGAAGATAATGTCCCTCCATAAGGAAAGTATAATCTATATTCTGCATTTATGAAAGTATAATTTCATTTGATTCCTTCAAAATAATACTTATCAAGTCAGCAAATTGTTTTTGTCTTATTTATTGCTTTTCTTAATGACTGAGTTGTCTACAGACCTTGTCAATGATATTCTTCCAGGAGTTTGAAAATAAAATAAAATGCCCCAAAAGGCCAAAAACTAATTCCTGAGAAATTAAAATTATAATTAATTCAATTGTAATGTTCTGTTTTCATATGCATTTTCAGACTTTACAGTTTAAAATCTATCTAATGTTTACCATTTGATTTTGCATTATTTTAGTTTCTTACTTGAAATATATTACAATATGGAGTAGAATGTGTGACAGTAGTCTAAATATATTATGTCAACATTACTAAACTTAGCAACCAGATATTTTACTTTAAAAGAAAGAGTAGCAAATTACTTCAGTAGATCCACTTTCCTTAGTCTCATTTTGATTTTGATTACTTATACTAACACCTCTGTCTCTCTTCTTCTGTTGTTTTAACCAAATTGTATATTAGGTCTATATTTATTCAGGGCATCTTGGTTTAAGTACTGTCATAAGACTAAATTTCTGGCAGTATTTTGGAACTTTTCCAGTGTTAAAGATGTCTGAAAAAACCACAATAAGTTCTTTTGCTCTTTGTCCAGTTTTTCTAAAAGTCTTGGATGCCAATTTGAGTGAATTTACAACATAAAAATATCTATACTCCATACTTGTGCTTTGAGATTCTCCAGAGGTACATCAGGAAAATAAAATACTTCCTTATTATTGCATAATATTAGTCAACTATCTGATTTTTTTTTTTCCTAAACTCAGATACTCCCAGGTTTTTTATTGACTATATATGTCTAGGAATGGAGCAATCTTAGATATAGGATATTATTTCAGCTATTATATTTAAAAAATACTTCCTGTGAAATGCTAGCTACAGCAGCTTTTCTCCTGTGCTCCTTTGCGCTCTCTCATAAATTTTTCCAAGCATTAATTTCTAATTCTTACTTCTGTAAACTTTTCTTTTTCCTAGTTTCTATCTGGTATTTTTATTGATGTTTTTACTATTTCTGAAATCATTAAGTTCTGGAGAGGAAAGAGTACCATGAGTTGAGAGAAACAAAGAGAAATTGATTTTTTTTTTTTTTTGGTCAATATTTAAGGATGAAAATGAAATCTCACTAATTATAAATACATTTCAGTAATTTACATGGTATTTGTTGTAATATGTCACCAAAATATTTTATATTAAATAAAAAAAAATATTCTTGCCAATGATAGTATTAATCTAATATTTTAAATGTTATTTTCAACATAACTAGTCAAACATGCCAAGAGGTTTGTAGAATGCAAACTCTATACTTTGATAAGGAACTGGGAAAAAAAAAATACAGGTGATCTTAAACAGCCTTGTCTTTTATTTCTCTAAAAGAAAGGTATTTAAATATCTCCAAGGAAAAGAAGAGAATTAAATTATCCATCCCTTTTAAATGCCGAACACTGTGAGAATTAGTCTACTTTTTGCTCCCTAATATGTGCCATCTCTTTAGATATAAAGTGAGACCAGGAAACAAAGAAGTCGTTTACCCCAGGAAACAAAGAAGTTTGTTTCTTTATTAATTTAGCACTTAGTGCTGTGAAATCCTGAAGGACATTTCTCTCCAAGAAAAAAGGACACTACATTGACATTTGGCTTCTTTTCCCATTTAATCTAAAGACCTGTGAGGAGTTCATTAGATAAAAATAATTTTTTTAGGCCATACACAGAGATAAGGAGAAAAAATTATGTTAGTTATAGGTTTCAAAATCAAGGTAGGATATCTGGCCTTGGGCAGAAAATATAACTAATTTGCATATGATAATTTCCCTAAAATCATTTATTAGAGTCATAACTTCTAAGACTTAATAACTTCACTTGTATTGCCAAAGATTTATATTTTACAAAGCAGCTTCTCTCTATCCTTTTCTTTACTTTTAAGGCATTTTTTTTTAATGGCAACAGATGTCAATGTCATCTCTAAAGTTCATGTAATTTTTTAAGTAGACACAGTATGGTTCCTTATTTTTTGCTAATGATTTTTCCACAAAAGGAGTTCTTCAGGTCACCTTCTGCCTCTAGCACTTGCAAATGTGATATAAATATATATATGTGAATATTAGTGCAAAGAACATTTAAAAACAGCACTTTTGAGTGGTATATAAATTCCTGATAGGTATGGGAGCTCAAGCAGATCCAGAATAATCATTATGGAATTTGATAATTTTCTCCTTTAAATTTGCAACTGTGTAATCTTATAATGTAAACAAAACTTCCCTTCTCTCTTTAAATTATATAACTCAATATGAACTGCCAGCAAACTTTTACATTTTTTAGCTGCATTCTAGTTCAAAAATAATTTGCTTGTACTGAAAAATGCCTGTTGTATGACTGTCACTTCTAGTTCTAAGCAATTTCCAGTCTTTATACAATTTCAGTTTTGCTGTTTTTGAGAGTATAAAAATGTCCCAGACTACATAGTGTCTATAGAAGACTGTAAGGATTGTTTACTTATTTACTAAGCATTCATCAAAGGGACTAAAGTGATTTTGTTTATCAAAATGAAAATTTTACAGGGAAAGAGGAGAGAGCAAGATAAGATGGGACTTTAGCATGTTCTGTTTAAAGCAGCATAGGAGGAAAGTTGTCACAGGACATAAAAACAGGAGGAAAATGTTCCGATTAGACTCAATGATTATTATTGTTAATTTTATATAAAGTACATTTCTTATCAGAGTGGAGTGGAATAGAAAACCACTTTGCAAATTCAGAAAAAAAAGTTAAACTTCAGAGAAAAAGTTCCAGTTTTAAACTGGAAAAAATGATGCATTGGGTGATAGAATGTGAAAATAATGGAAAATATTTAATGGCCTTTCAAAAAATGTATTCTTTTGCTTTGAAAATTTCAAAATGTTCTCAACTGTGGTGGGTTGACCCTGGCTGGGGGACAGGTGCCCACCAGAGCCACTCTCTCACTCCCCTCCTTCACTAAACAGGGGAGAAAAAGTATAACAAAAAGCTTGTGGGTCGAGATAAGGACAGGGAGAGATCACTCACTAATTACCGTCACGAGCAAAACAGACTGAACTTAGAGAGGGAATTCATCTGATTTATTACCAAGCAAAACAGAGTAGAGGAATGAGAAAATAAAATCAACTCTTAAAACACCTCCCCCCACCCCTCCCATCTTCCCGGGCTCAACTTCACTCCCGGCTTCAACCTCCTCCCCCTCAGTGGCACGGGGGACAGGGAATGGGGGTTACGGTCAGTTCATCACACGGTGTTTCTGCTGCTTCTTCATCCTCAGGGGAAGGACTCCTCTCATCGTTCCCCTGCTCCAGCATGGAGTCCCTCCCACGGGGTGCAGACCTTCAGGAGCAAACTGCTCCAGCATGGGTCCCCCATGGGGTCACAAGTCCTGCCAGCAAACCTGCCCTGGCGTGGGCTCCCCTCTCCACGGGTCCACAGCTCCTGCCAGGAACTTGCTCCAGTGTGGGCTTCCCACGGGCCACAGCCTCCTTCAGGTGCCTCCACCTGCTCCGGCGTGGGGTCCTCCACGGGCTGCAGGTGGAATCTCTACACCCCCTCATCCTTCCTCCATGGGCTGCAGGGGGACAGCCTGCTTCACCATGGCCTTCACCACGGGCTGCAGGGGGATCTCTGCTCCGGCACCTGGAGCACCTCCTGCCCCTCCTTCTGCACTGACCTTGGTGTCTGCAGAGTTTCTTACATCTTCTCACTCCTCTCTCTGGCTGCAAAAGCTCTCTCTACCTGTTTTTCTTCTTCTTAAATGTGTTATCACAGAGGCGCTGATTGGCTCGGCCTTGGCCAGAGGCAGGTCCACCTTGGAGCCGGCTGGCATTGGCTCTGTCAGACACGGGAAGCTTCTAGCAGCTTCTCACAGAAGCCACCCCTGTAGCCCCTCCCGCTACCAAAACCTTGCCACGCAAACCCAACACAATAATGTTTATTAAAACATTTTCATTAATTTCATACATTAACTTTATCAGAATAAAAAGTAATAAATGATACCACACCAAAAAGAAATGTACATACACATATTTATATAATAAACACGCAAACAATTCTCATGTTGTATTGAAATGTGAAATTTCAGTAGCAAAATAATCCACTCAATAATCTGCCTTTAATTTAGCCAACCTACAAAAATATTAAGTAATATACACTTTCAGTTCTTTTCTTGTACGAAAATTATAATTGTCTTCTTTAATCTGAATTTCTCAAATGAAATACATTTCATATTTACAGAAAAATTCTGTTTATATGAATATGATTTAAAGGTATGCATTATGCAAACAGGTAATACCCATTTGGAGAAGTCAGAATGGATGGTAGATAATAAACCTCTGGCAAGGCAGAACGGGCTGATACTGACAATGAGTAGAGGAATTAATCCACTGGACCAGACTGGTCTTGATTGATGTGAAAAGTATGTATTAACACTAGCCATTTATAATAGTGATTGGTAAATACAGAAGATACACCCCTTGGTTCCTGCTTCCCTTGTCAAAGAGCTCTCATGCTTGTCCATCTCAATCTCAAAATCCAAGAATCTTCAACAACTCTAATGATCAGAGCCCAAATGACCCATAGTATACCTAAATATACCTAATTATACTAGGTTTGACTAATATATTTGATTAATTCTTGATTCTTAGTTATTAACAGACAGGTTTAACCAGTAGATGAACCTAAATAAATGCTTGCTTTAAGTTTTGAAATCTGCCTCGTGTCTCAAATCTATTTGAATACTCCCGTCACAGCAGTCCACTTTTCCCCAATAACAGTGCCACACTGGAGTTTGATACTCTCCTCTTAATTGGTTATATCATCCCTGGAAGTATTCAAGACCAGGCTGGATGGGACTTTGAGCAACCTGGTCTAGTACAAGGTCTCCCTGCCCATGGCAGGGGGGGTGGCATTAGATGATCTTTGAGGTCCCTTCCAACTCAAACCATTCTATAATTCTAGGATATATATTTCAAATTAATAGAGAGATCTAAATATAATCATAAGCAAACACAGGTTTTAAGAACCTCTTGATCCTTCATGTAAATTTTAATCACAATACATTCTCTTAATGTTATGCTCACATCACATATGAAAATATGAGTGAATAAAACATCCTGTAAAAGCATTTTAAAAGACGTCCAGTGTTTAAAAGACCTCTAATATTTCTTTCAATTAAGTGGGTATTAAAAATGTATGTCTTTCAGTGACATCTGATATAATGCTGTAACTCCTGTTCAGCAGAGGGTTGTAAAAGTTTTAACAGCTAAACTGTTTTGTTTATCTGATACTTTTAAATTTTAAAAGAAATAAATTATTGGCATGGCTATCCTGATAATGAATACTTAATTCCTGTTGTATTTATTCTGTATTGGCCATAGTCTGCAGTTGCTGGTTTGAAAATATAGATTTCTCTATTTTTTTGCCACAGTAACTTGGGATCCCAGCATCACATGAATAAGTGAGTAGCGCGAGCAACAGCTCTGAAATAGTACGGCAATATTGTGAGTTTTTGCTGACATAAACCACTAGCCTTTCTATCATGAATAATTTCAAAGTTCAAAATGTCTCTGTGGTAAAGGCACTGAATTTTACAAAGTTATCCAGGCAGTCTGGCTTTTCACAACATACCCAGAAAAGGTAGGATGTTGGCAGTGGTCTTCAAGAGTTCACCCCTTACTTTCAAAGTTCTGTTTTTCTTCTCTGCATGTCAGGCATGTTTTCTGGACAGCCAATACTTCTGATTTAACAATTCCCGAACAGGCAGAGTGAGATACACCTCAATCAAGAGATGACATATTATAGTAGAATAAACACAAAAGAAAGGCCAAGGAAAAAAGACTTGCAATACATCATCTTTATTAAAATTAATTTAATTAAGAGGTGTTTGGTGGGGTTTTTTTAAGAATCATAGTTCTTATGTTGGAAAAACTTATGGAGCTCTTCATATTCCCTTCACAAAGTTCAGTACAAATTTAGTATCCTTGCTGTCATGGTTTGCATTTTATGCCATAATTACCAAACAAACACATAAATCAAATGTACTGCACGGTACTTCTAACTATAAAATAGCATTTCAACTCCAAGTGAAGGAACGTAATGTTCTGACAGAAACGCACTTACATTTTAATAATATTTCTATGAATAGAGGAAAGCTCTTATTGCAATTAAATTCCAATCTGGTTATCACATTGTCATATCAATTTTATTTCGTATTTCTATGTCTTTTCTAAGCAAATATACATGAATGAGAAGGATTAGTTACTTTGTTTGAACAATGAAGGTCAGTAGATACTAAAAAATCCCAACCAATATGATCTTGGCAGGTCTTCACATTTGTACAGACATTTCTTTTATGCCTAATAACTTTCATTTTATTAAAGTATTTTATTTCCTTTAACCTTTGACAAAGGAATAAAGTGATACACTGAAATGCATCTTAAATGAAAGACAATAATTTCTTCCTGAGGAAAGAGCAAGTCTTCTAACAGAGAAGGAGTGGAATGGTACTCTTTAGAGCAGAAAATATACTGAGGTAGATCTGTCAGGGTAGAAACTACCTCATAAAAAGGTGTTCTGGATTGCAACATGTAAGAACAAATGTCAGAAAAACTAAGTAGTACCGAGACATTTGTATTGTAGTATATTCCTGGTAGAGGAAGAAATAGAGGAATGTTCAGCTGGTAGCTGTACCTCCCTTTGTGTGCCGTGTTAAAATAACCCTCTAGACAAGGTTCCTGCAGTCAGTCTAAAAGTGATGACTCTCATGAGATTATAGATTGCTCTTTAAAATGCATAATGCCCTAAATGTTCAAAAGTTCAGCATGGCATTGGATGGTTAACAAGGCATAACCATGCAAGCTGTTTATAGGCTGTTTGTGAGACAAGCCTGTGTACAGATGATGAATGGATCAGAAACCACATTGCTATGTGCCGTTTTAGCAAAGGTTGCATAGTACCCATAAATTCTCTCCCACTGACCACTGGAGCACTTAGTTAGTAAAGACAAAGGTCAGTAGAGTTCGTTGCAGCTCAGTATATAGTTTTATACACCAGTTAGGGAACTGAGGATTGTTCTGAGGGCAGAGTTTAGAGGATTGATAAATCAGGCTGTTTCAAACTTGAAAGCAGTCCTTCACTGGATTGATACTCATTAACATTACACATTACCATTTGCTACTTAACCACTATCAAGCATTATCAGCACAAAACAGTTAGTACTTAACAAACTTGTACCAAACTAGCCATAAGTATACAATATCGTGGAGCTCATGTTTTTAGTTAGCACTGGTGGCTGTGGTCCATGAGCATTCTTAGTCACCGAGATCAAGGTGATCATGCTCTTTGACAGGGAAACTGGAGATGAAGCTGGGATGTCTTCTTTATTCCCCACCTTTCCTGTCTCAGTGCTGATTCTTTATACTCTTCTGTCCAAACCCCAAAAGAGAACGAGTTGATCTCATCTGGTCTTGGTATATTATTTTGGGGATCAAAACTTGTTATGGTTTTGCTTATTGTGCAGGATAATTCTGTTTCTATCAGTCATGCTGCCAGTACCTGCTCTACAAGATTGCTTTGTTTTTAACAGACATCTTCATTGTTTGTTCTTGTAGATTTACTTCTGGCATATATTTTTCTGAACTTCTTTTGTCCACTTGTCACTTTCTGCTTATGGTTATTAATGGTGCTAAGATGTTACGAGTATTACAAAATACTCATATGCTGTCACCAGTTACATCATTATTATGTGCTTATGTCTGGATTTACAGCAGTCAAATATGGAGGTGTGCCTTAATCTTGCAGTGAGCTCATCAGCAAAAATATAATATTTGAGATTGATTTAGGAGTTACATTTTGGGATTCTCAAAGGTCTGGATCCCTTACATGCTTAATATTTCATATTTCATATAAAAACATAATGGCTATGTTTGTTCTACTGCACTACTGGATACAAGAGATCCAAGTTTATCAATCCCTGTCCCAAAATCAAGCAGCATTTTACGTGGTTGGCTCACATCCATGATACTTGAGACTAGACACCGTCCTGCCAAGCTTTACATCGAAACTGTTACTCAAATCAGTTCAAAACAGAACTAGGGATTAAGCTACCAGCTGAGCACTGCAGTCAGTCAAGAGTGCTTGGGCTTATTCCGGGGTCTCGTTTATACAGTGGTATACACATACTCAGCAGTTCCTAGGTTGGACTTTATGAACAATTCAGAGAAGCCCATTGCAGAAAAGTGCTTTTACAGGGCTTATTCCCGAATTCAGCCTGTTCCTTTATGGCAGCAGGCTTCCAGGGCCAGGACTAGTTAGTTTTACATTATACTGGGGGAACTCTTTCCACTGTTATTTCATTTATAGCAAAAATCCATACTCAGTTATTGCAACAACCACAGCAACCTACTTTTTCTTATCCTTCCATTTTTTTCTGTACACCATTTGCTTTCCTCTATATCAACTCCTCCTTGTAAATATAGTTACTGTTATTATTCAGTGTTTTCTGAGACCAATGACTTAGCAATCATATGCTTTCCAGTGTCCTCTCCCTTTGGTTGCCTCAGCTAAATCCTACAGACTCTACTGAGGCTTCTCTGTGTCTGCCTTCTTCCCAGCACAGGTTGTTTTTTTTCCCATGTTATCTATGAAGATTTGAATTTATTGAGAAGAGTCTACCAGTCACAGAATAATCATTTGCAGCTCAACTCCTCTAATGTGTTTTAGACCCAGATGAGGTAAATTAAATGAGAATAAGAACAAAATGAGAAAGAGAAGCATCCAGTTTATTGGCAACCCATATCTTGGTTACTAATTATCTGTTGCTTACAGTGTGGCAAAGGGGCAACATCTCAGAAACTTCTCTGCTTTCTCTCTATTAGTCAGGTATGAGGTGTACTTTTGTGAGGATTATAGGTCAAGAGAAAGTCAAGATAATTGTTTTTTTCTGCTTAGCATGATGGTCACGGATATATTAATTCACCTAAGTCAGTTCAAATCATCTAGTAAAAAAATGGATACATGTAAGATAGAGTCAGATAAACTAACAAATCATTGTTTCATCAGTTTGACTTACCAAGGTAAATTACCAAATCAAACAGAATTAATTGAAATTTTAACCTGAGTCATAGGGTTTGTATCTATTGAATTAGAATTTATCATCTATCCCATGCTTTTTAATGGTGACCTAAATCTACAATTTTTTTTTTGTTGTTGTTCATAATTCCTCTCTTCCACCTTTTATAGAGTTGATTTCTAAACACAGATTTCCATCAGCTTTTTTTTTATAATGCACGGCAGGAATCTCAGATATTCTCTAGAAGAGTGTTTTGGGATCTAACTTCTAGACCAGAGAATGCTTCATATCAGCCCTTGAAACTGTTAGGTAATTGAAACTCCCACTCAAAATGTGTCATGGACATGGAGGGTTGTGGAAGGACGGGTGGACTCAGGCCACGTTTTTTATGCTATACCTGGAACCATTTCTCACTCCCTGGTATTGGTGCTATGGCTTGATCCAGGTAAATATTTTAGGCAAGATTTCGCAGGTCTCAGACGTGACCTGTGGTGGGTTCTGTTTTCCTTAAAGGAAGTCCAGGCATGCAGAGAGGTGCAAGCAGGATGCTTTGACTTGCTGCTAGTCTGAGCAATCTACCATGTCATCTGTCATCTGTCCCCCCCCACCCCTGCCTGTTCCTGTTCACCCTGTGACACAAAGGGCTGACATTGCCCCTCCGCCCCAGAGGGTCTGTCAGGCTGCTGCCACAGGCTGTTTACCCTCTTTAGCCTTCTTTGTACGTATTCTGCATACTGTCATTTGTTTTCCTTGCTTTGAAATCACCCAAAACTTCTGAGTCTGACCTTTCTTCTCTGCTGCAGTTGTGAACTCTCATTTCATTTATTTGCAATCCAGTTGTTTTACTTCTTTTTTTGCAGAGATTTAGTAGAAGAAAGTTGCAGTGAGAGCTCATAGTACTTTGAAGTTTTGCTTTAGTAAGATACATATCCCTGATTTATTAGCACAATTTACAATTATATTGTAAGTAATTAAGTAATTAAAGTAAAAACTCACTTGTCAAAATAAATGAGCACAGTGTATTTTGTGTGGAGGCAACCTTGATGGTTAATTGCATTTGCATCCTTAGTCATTTGCAAAAAAAAATTGTAGTCTACGATGAGTCTTGTAAGTATTACTATGAATTACAAAAAAATTATTCTTCTGGACTGTTTTGCTAAGGGTAGTCAGAGTTTCATTTTATTATACTGTCTTTCAATAAGCAATTAGCAAGTTCCAATTCTACACATTTTCAAATGAAATATTATGAAAAACTGAAATGTATTTTGAAAACATCTCTTGATTACTTTGCTCTGGCAAAGTAGCACCAATTTCTAGAAGAATATAAAAATCCAGCCTGATTGCTTTCAGGCACAAAAATAATCTGTGTATAAAGGGAGATTGGTGAATGTAATTTAATCTCAACTTTAGCAAGCCTTTTCACCCTGTTTCTTGTATTTAAGTCGGTACATTACAGTCTGGATGAGAAGAAAACTGGACAGGTAAAAACTGTGGTGTCTAATGGGTCATGCTCTGCCTGGAGGCTGGTAGCAAAAAGAGTACTGCAGGGGTCTGTACTGGGACTTGTCCTGTTTAACATCTTCACCAGTGACCTGACTGTGCATTATCATCAAGTTCACAGGTGGCACCAAATTGTGAGGGATGCAGCAGATAAGCTGGAGGACAGCACAGCCATCCTAAGTGACCTTGACAGGCCAGAGGAATGGGCCAGCAAGAACCTCATGAAATCCAACAAAGGACAAATACAAAGTCCTGTCCCTGGGAAGGAAGCAACCAACCCAGGACACAGGGTTTGTCTAGTTTGGAGAAAAGGAGACTGAGGGGTAATCTCATGGGTCTCCACAGCTTCCAGAGAAGGGTAACTGGAAAGGGAGGTGCTGATCTCTTCTCCCTGGTGTCCAGTGGCAGGACGTGTGGGAATGGGTCAAAGCTGCATCAGGGGAGGTTGAGACTTGATATTAGGAAACTTTTTTTTTTTTTTTTCCTGAGAAGGTGGTGAAAAACTGGAACAGACTTCCTAGAAGAGGTGGTTGATGTTCCATGCCTGACTGTGTTTAAGAAGCATTTGGACAATACCCTTAATAACATACCTTTTTGGTCAGCCCTGAAGTTGTCAGGCAGTTGGACTAGATGATCCCTGTAGGTCCCTTCCAACTGGAACTATTCTGTTCTAATACGGGGTAAGGTCTGACAAGCTGGGGAGCATCTCAGGGCCCAGAGGGGCTCTGGAGCAGTAAGTTGAATGTGAGCCAGCAGCAGAGATGGCCAAGAGCATCTGGGGCTTCATGAACAGGAATACAGGCAACAGGTCCAGGCAGCAGATTATACCCCCTACCGTTTACTCAGCACTTGTCAGTCAACAACAATAGTACCATGTCTAGTGTTGCACCCCCCAGTACAGAAAACACATCAATGAGATGGGTCGAGTCCAGGGGAGTGCCACCAGGATGACTGGGCTGTGGCACTTGTCCTATGTAGAGAGGCTGAGGGACCAGGGTTTGTTCATCCTAGAGAAGAGGCTGTGAAGTACCTAACAGCAGTCTCCCACATGTGTGGAGATGGAGCCGGAGTCTTCACAGTGGTGTGTGGTGGGAAGATGAAAGGTAATGGGCATAAGTTGAAAGAAGGAAGTTTAGACTGGATATAAGGAGAAACTTTTTCCCACATGAGTACAGAGGTTTTCAAAACCTGCCTGGACAGAGCCCTGAACAACCTGGCCTGACCTCAGAGCTACCATTGCTTTGAGCAAGAGGTTGGACTAGAGATCAACTGAGATCTCTTCCCACCTGAATTATTCTATGGCCTTAATTTTATTTGAGCAAGAAAAGATGAAATCAGAAAATTTAAGAACTGTTCAATCCATAATGTCTGTAGGCACTCTTCATAAAGTTCATAAAAAGCTGTGACTGTCACATCTCACTACACTATTAGGTTAATAAAAAATAATAATTTTAAAAAAATAAAGATCAAACTTTGAATTTCTTTCTCCTAAAAACTTAGAATTACATGGACATAATTTGTTCAGATTTGCCTATGATCCATGATGACTTTGGAGAAACATTAATAACGTCCATGTCTTAGTTCAGCAAGAGCTGATGTGTCAAAGAAAAGCAAAGAAAAAGAAATAAATCTAAAATATATAGTCATGAATGTAAATCTAAAATTATTTATAATACATAATTAATTATTTTGTTCAGCATGATTTTTTTGCACTGACAGGACTGTAAATAATGCCTTTTTCATCTTTAGAATGTTTAGCAGGGTTTTTTTTTACTATTTCCCCCATGACCTTAAAAATACATTTTCTGGAAGAAGGAGACTTATATGACCATAAACTTCACACCTTTCTTTATTTGGCATTTTGCTCATTATTTTCAACAGATCCATTAAACAGATGATTGATCCTATAAGAAACAATGTACATGTTCAGCTAAGCAGATGTTTGTTCCTCTAACAATGGTGGAAATAAGTGGAAAGGAAAAATTTTTTTCAGATGGCTTACTCCTACATTCTCTCCTTTCCTTCATATGTTGGCCATTATTGCTATAGCAACAGTATCAGGATCAGTCCCATCTATAGATAACATAGTGAAAAGTTTTCAGATATTAAGTTTACTGCTCTGTAACCATTCCCTAACTCTTTTATGAAAATGTGGTGGCTGGACTAATGATTCCTGCAGACCATCTTTTAAGGCTATATTGTGAATCTTACTGCATTCATAGAATGAATGGGGTATTTAAAGATCATCTATTTCAACCCCTCTCCCATTGGCAGGGACATCTTCAACTAGATCAGGTTGCTCAAAGCCCCATCCAGCCTGACCTTGAATACTTCCAGGGATGGGGCATCCACAGCTTCTCTGGGCAACCTGTTCCAGTGTCTCACCATCCTTATTATAAAAAATTTCTTCCATATATCTAATCTAAATCTACTCTCTTTCATTTTAAAACCATTATTCCTCATCCTATCACTACAGGCACTGGGAAAAAAGTCATTCTCTGTCTTTCTTATAAGCCTTCTATAAGTACTGAAAGGGCACAACATGGTCTCCCTGGAACGTTCTCTTTGCCATGCTGAACGATCTTGACTCCCTCAGCCTTTCTTCACAGAAGAGGTGTTCCAGCCCTCTGATCATGTTTACGGCCCTCCACTGGCCCTGCTCTAACAAGTCCATCTCTTTCTTGTACCGGGGACTGCAGAGCTGGATGCAGTACTCCAAGTGGAGTCTCACAAGAACAGAATAGAGGGGGAGAAGCACCTCTCTTGACACTTCTTTTTGTGCAGCCCAGGATACAATTGGCTTTCTGGGCTACAAGTGCACATTGATGGCTCATGTTCAAGTGTCTTTTTTTTGGCAGGCATAGTGTTAATTTTCTGCCTAGCAGCTGGTATAGTGCTGTGGTTTGGATTTAGGATAAGAATAATGTTGATAACACACTGGTGTTTTAGCTGTTGCCAAGCAGTTACGGACTTTTCAGCTTCTCATATTGGCCTGCCAACAAGTAGGTGGGGGGCGCCCAGGAAACTGGGAGGGAACACAGCCAGAACAGCTGACCCAAACTGGCCAAAGGGATATTGCATACCATGTGATGTCATGCTCAGTATATAATTGGGGGTTGGCCAGGATGCAACACAGCTCAGAAGCTAGCTGGGCATTGGCTTCAGGTGATGAGCAATTGTGATGTGCATCACTTGTTTTGTATATTCTACAATTATACAATAATCATAATCATAATCATCATAATTGTAATCATAATTTCCTTTTCTGTCCTATTAAACTTTATCTCAACCCACGAGTTTTACCTTTTTTCTTTTCAATTCTCTCCCCCATCCCACTGGGCAGAGGGGAGTGAGCAAACGGCTGTGTGGTTCTTTTAGCTGCGTGCTGGGTTAAATGATGACAAGTTTTCCTCCAGCAGTACCACCAACATCTTTCTCCACAGGGCCGCTCTCAACTCATTCACCCTTCACCCCTAGTCTGTATTGGCACTGGTGATTGCCCCAACCCAGGTGCAGGACCTTTCACTTGGCCTCGTTGAGCTTCATGAGGTTTGCATGGGCCCACTCCTCAAGCTTGTCAAGGTCCCTGTGGACGGCATCCCTTCCCTGCAGCACACGTGCACCACTCTGCTTGGTGTCATCCACACTATCTATTCCTCTGTAACTGAAATTTCTCTATCAGTCTCTGTGCTATTAATGTAGTACAGTTATTCTTCCTGAAGTTTTTCATAGTTATCTCAAGATTTAAATAACACAAATTGTTTATATTGAGTCAAAATTCGCAGAATTATTATTCATTCTTTTTCTGAATCAATAATATATTCTACAATTAGTAACAGCCACACTACAGAATGCCATGTGTCTAATTGCTATATTTTTGCCATCCTATTTTGTGTTTGTTATATTTTTCTGTTATTTTCTGATGTATGGCAATAATTTTATAACTTTTTGCATAGTTTCCTTGTTTCTTAAAAAAAAATCAACATAACCCTGCAAGGACTTGTTAAAGGGTTTTTAAATGGTCAGATGCATTTTATCATGTGTTCATTATCCATCCAGAATTTTTATGACACATCCAAATAACTCTGGAAGATTGGAAGGAAATATATGACAGTCATCCGTAGTTTTACTCATTTCTTTAATTCCATTTCAATTGCTTCTCCAGCTCCTGAAGGCAAGATTAAGATCATTTCAGTTAAAAACATAAAGACTTGTCACCCGACACTACGGGGACAGAAAAATTCTTATGAGGATCCTTGGCAGTATGGTGATGGCAATAAGTTGTAGCTAGAATTAAATCTTTCTTTTTTAACAGAATTTTATTATTAGCATAGCATAGAATTTTATGATCAGAATAGCATAGGATTTTTACAGAATCAGTGTAGTACAACTTTATAAGTATCATAGCACAGAATTTCATAGCACTGCTTAGTTTACATTTCTTAAATACCTGGACCCTCCACAGATTAGGTCAAATGTTAATACTTGGTTTGTCGTATCAATATAACAATCATAATCTAGACTTAAATCATGAAATAGAACATGAGTCATTCAGTCCTCAGAAGAAGCAGACAATGGTGGAGGGGTCACTGACTACGGGAGGAATCTTTGGTTTTGCGATCCACCAGCAATTCTACTCCAAGTCCCACTTAAGAATTGTAACTGCTTGTTTTTATAGACAGTGCTCTGTGTGCTGTTACGCTTCCCTGTTCTGTGACGCGGTCATCACCACTTGGGCGGCTGGGCAGCTGGGAACTTCAAGACCAGTAAGGAGGAAAGCGGCAGTTGAGGTAGCCCAGTATTTTGTCTGCAGGAATAGCAATGGGAGAGGCCATGAAGAGAAGGCAGAAGAGCTTGGCTGTTTCCTGGAGACCCTTACCATCTCCACAAATCCACGGTAGTTGTACTGGGGTTCTAAGAAGGTACTTCCCTTGCTGTCCCTTCTGGTATCTTCTGATAATTTGTCTAATCCCACTTTGAACTTACTCGTATTGTCTCCTATGACAGCAGGCTCACAGTTCATTACCTGTTTGTCCTGGTTTCAGCTGAGAGGGTTGATTTTCTTCATAGTAGCTAGTGTGGGGATATGTTTTGGATTTGTGCTGGAAACAGTGTTGATAATGTAGAGATGTTTTTGTTCTATGGACTTGTTATTGCTGAGCAGTGCTTACACAGAGTCAAGGCCTTTTCTGCTTCTCATGCTGCCCTGCCAGCGGGATGGCTGGGGGTGCACAAGGAGTTGGGAGGAGACACGGACAGGACAGGTGACCCAACTGACCAAAGGATATTCCATACCATATGACATCATGCTTACTTTATAAGGGACTTGGGGAAGAAGAGGGACTGGGAGGCAGCGGCGTTCGGAGCGAAGGCTTTTGTCTTCCCAAGTCACCGTTACACGTGATGGAGCCCTGCTTTCCTGGAGATGGCTGAACACCTGCCTGCCCATGGGAAGTGGTGAATGAATTCCTTGCTTTGCTTTGCTTGTGGGCATGGCTTTTGCTTTACCTATTAAACTGTCTTTATCTCAACCCACGAGTTTTCTCACTTTAACTTTTCCAATTCTCTCCCCCATCCCGATGGGGGAGAGTGAGCAAGGGGCTGCGTGGGGCTCAGCTGCCTGCTGGGGTAAAACCACGACACTGTTCTACATAGAGATATTTTGGTTTATATATTTAAAATCTGTTGTCAATTTATTTGCCACATTCATGAGTTTTTAAAGCTTGACTAAATCCCTCAGCTTCTTCCTCTCTAAACTGAATCCTAATTGTTTTAATTTTCATTCTGAAGGCAGCTGCTCCATCTCCTATATCATTTTAGTTGCTATTTTCTGTACCTTTTCTGACTCTATCCTCCCTGAGATTCAAAGACCAGAACTGTGCAGTTTTTAAGATGTCAACACAACAAGGTTTTATACAGTAGCAAAATGATGACCTCCATTGTATTCTCTTTGGCTTTTCTGATGATGCCAAGCATTTTGTTAGCTTTTTTTTTTTTTGACAGCTGTTGCACATTAAGTGAATTATTTCAGAGGACTGACGACAATGACTCTACACTCCACTTAACTACAGGTGCTAGCATTTTTACCACTGTATATATATATAGTTAAGATAATATTTATACCCTGAAACCATTACCTTGAGGTCACCTTTTATAACTTCCCAGGCATGTCCAGTTATGCTGATCGTTAGTTTTTGAGTTGGGTTTTTTGTTGGGGTTTTTTTGTTTGTTTTTAATAAGAACTGTTGTACATTTTTGGAGTGTCTCTCCACAATTGATTTAACACAGTAAGGAAAAAAAAATATTTTCCAGAAGTTTTTTATTTTTTACAGTGATACAGAAAATTATCCACTTTTATCAAACCATTGCACTGTTAGTGTCCAGGAACTCTCATTACATTCCCAAATGGTTGCTCCAAAAGTAGGGTTTTTTTCCTAGGAAACATCCTAAGCTAGTCACTTTTCCTTTACTTCTCCCTGCCTGAGAAACCTGTGATCTGTAGCTATTTGTTATCTTTTTTGTCCTTCATGGTTCATCTCCTGGAACAAAACTCTCGGTTATGAAATCTGACTTTGAGTTTAAGCAGTTGCTATCCAAGAGATAATGTTGAGACAGAATATTGAATCTTGCTTCTTCTGTAGGTAGTAATTTGACCTGGAACTCTGCCAAGATGAAAGGAAAGAAAATCCAAAGCTAACCACTTAAATCTAATGAAAGTGCTAGCCTTACTTGTCTTTGCAATTTTTATCTTTTTGCCTTTTAACCAGTGAATAGGTTATATAGTGCTACCAGAATCTTTATGCATTATGTATTTTATTCTATTACAAAAGTCTCAAATACGTTTTCATCCTTTTTCTGTACACTTATTCATTTCTGTGTACACCTATGTGAACAGTTGCAGAGTTCTACTTGTTGACTTTAAATAACCGAACAGATTTTGCAAACAAGAAAAAGTATGTTTTTAACAGCTTTATTCTCTTCCCCCCCTCCTTGTCTTAATTGCTTACTTCCTGATCTCTTTTTTGTTTGTTTCAGATTTAAATATGTATTAGTGCTAAACTTCTTTATATGCAACATAGCCCATACACATATTACTGTATCCTAAACTTGTTAGAATTAAGTTTTCTTCAGTAACTAGTAATATGCAAACTGATACATACTGTAGAGGTTTACATTCTGTGTTCCTCTACAAACTTACTATGCATATGTACTTTTTCAGGGAAGACTGCTACTAGACTAACTTCAGGAAATTAAAAGATAGTAAGAGTACAGTTCACCTGGTACCTATTCAAGAAGGTGCTGCATGGGGTACCTAAGTAATATGAATAGAAGTAGCCTTCATGAAACCCATGGCTACTTCTGTAGGTGGTTAGGTCTCTCAGCAGATAAGATAAGCAATGAAAGACTTGATGGCCCTGATACAAATGGCAACAATTTGCTCTCATCTGTATTATTAAAGGTTAGCTCCCTCTACAGACAAATCTTGAAAAGAGGCAGCTGGAGCAACTCAGAAATAGGGATTGAGCTAAAAATCAAGTGTGGTCAAAACTAGGTCATAGGATTGTCTTGTTTATGCTGTCATTCTTAATGCTTAAATACTAGTACATTTCTGGGTATGGGCTCACATCGATCGTAGGAAGGGCTGTTCTAGACTGTTCTAGAAGGCAGCATGAATGCAACCACCCCAAGGGAGGAAAGAAAAGGAGTTTATTCATGTGGATGGGAGCTGTACTGTGCTACCCCCTCTCTGGGCTAAAGAATAGTCCGAGAACTATTTCATTTAATGGTGCCCTGATGAAGTTCATAGCCACCAAAATTTGACACAGAAAGTTCACATATCCTACAAAATGCTCATGTCCTTAAATCTCATATGCATAAGAAAAAATCAAGAAGAATTTGCAAACTTAGTGTACAGCTATTTTTTTCCTAGTTTGACTGTCGTCTAGTAACAAGTTCAGGAAAGTGATAATAATAGTTTAGGAAAAATACATAATTTGTATCAGTCAGTGTATAGGAATCTTTGTCTACTTACCTTTATGTAGACTGAGGGAGAATATTTCTTCATGTTTGATTTGGCATGTGTGAACACTTTCTCAATGTCTTAATGTACACTGAGGTAAACTTAAACCACCTATGTTCATGTTTTTAAATAATTCTAACTTTAAATTATTTCTTCAGGTCTTTAAAATCTATTCTTATATAAGATAAACAAGATTTTGAATGATACAATTTTATACAATATTTATGTATGTTTTTTATTAGAAATACATCTGGTATTGAAAGTCTTGTTTGAGTGTTTTCTTACAGCCTCAGAGACATTTTCAAATTCTTTCTAATTTTTTTCCCTAGCTACTCCAATTAGTGCACCTTTTTATACATATATCCAATTAGTGCATTCTGTGAAGACATGAAAATCTTGACAAATTTTTATGCCTATCATGATTATTTTTGTTTGCTTTTTTCCCTGTGGTATTTTTTTAAAATTGTATGTTTTCTAATTTGTCATTTCACAATAAAATTTCTTCACATACTCTACAATTAGGGATTTTTTCATTACTTTTAGCCCCAAGTTTCATCCATTTTACCTCTACTATCTATATAGTATTTCATCCAGTCTTTGCATATCTATTTCTGCCACTGCAGTGTCTCATTTATCTATGTCCAGCTTGAAATGGGAGTATATGCCCTTTATATTTTTACATGAATTACTGCACTTTATAGTGAGGTTTATCTTCTAAGGTTTAAAGACATTGGTTTTACTCCTATTTTCCCACATTAACTATGTCTTTAAAAATAAATTAAATATGTGACTTGATGGAAGGCATGGAACAGCTGAAATCCGTAGTAATAAAAACCTTTTACTCTCTAAAACAGGTGGACAAATCAAAACGATTATATTTCATGGACCATACCCAGGAATTTTTTGATAGACTGGTAGTTGTCATAGGTCAAAAGCATAACTGGGGCCATTTTAACAACTAGCAGTAAGGTTGATTGAATTCCGGGGCCTGGGAATATCTTCTTCCACTATGTAACAGAATAGAATGAACATGGCTGTTATATACATTGTATTGGTGTTATAAGGTGATGGTTTGTTTCTTATTTTAGAGTTTTAGGTTTTGGGGATTTTGGGGTGGGGGTGGGGGGTTTCATTTGGGTTTGTTTTATGGGGGTTTTAAAAATTATTATTAAGATAATAGATATTTCTTAACCTTTTTTGGTAGCCCCAGTATATGTAGCTCAACAATGTGGTTGATTGATTAGTCTGTGAAGTGTCAATTTTAGTTATGCATTGCCTGTTTAACCTGCATACTGCCCGACCTAAATATTGGCAATGTTTAGTTATCTATTATGTCCAGAATTGCAATATGTTGTTCATCTTTCATCAGGTGAATGAGTTAAAGTAATTTCCTCCAGTATGTTTTCCAAGGTCCACATTCAGCTTCCCTAGCTGTAGGTGGCTAAATGAAATCTAATGTAATTAAAAGCCTAAAATCCATAATATCCCATTGAGATATAAAACTCTGGAGGAGGATACTTTTGCAGTGCTTAAGGCTAAGAAATTCAGAAGATTACAGGGCAAATTCCTATTATATCAAATAGAAACTTGAAGTTTAAGTAAATGTTAGGAATAAAACTGTCTTTGAGATTTGCCTTGTAAATCTATTGAACCTATTGTATAGGTACATGCATAGTAAGAAGGGAAATGAGGCTGACCTATTTAAAGAATAGTCTCTATAAAAGGCCTGTGATAGAAGATCTTCTCTTCAAGAGCTGCTTCATTTGACAACATCACCTATTCTGCTTTAAACCAGCCTCAGCGGGGTCCAATGCAGCAAAGCAAAAAATTAGGTCCATGGCTTTCTTTCCCAATCCATCAGATTATTCCCATTGCTTTCAATTGTCTCACATCTTTGCTAAAGTACATAAATTGTTGTCTCAGTCCTGAAAAACAGTAAGTCTGATCCCCTTACATGACTCTGCTAGGAAGAGAGAATGGTCTACCTTCCTCACCTCTGCTCACCTACTGTAAAATTGGAAAAGAATAAGGCAGTCCAGCTAGGAGAGAGGTCAGTGCAGGAGTGCCCAGTGATGCTGGGCAAACTCCTCTGCCCAGAATTTGTGTGGATTCTGTACCAAGCACTAAGTTGTCTTAAAGGAACAGAAAAAAACCATAAGACTGAGGGGTTTGGGTTATTTCCATCTATTTAATATGCACATAATTTTAAAGAGGTAAGATACAACTAATCAAATCAAATCATCTGTTACAGATAATATCCTTGGGAATTCAGCAATCAAGACTACTTTTAAACTACCACTGAAATTATCAGTGCCAGTAATTTCATTATACATACTTAATAAATGCTTCATAAAAGGTGTAGAAGAATTCCAACAGAACTCTTAGGTACCTAAGATAATATCTTAGTGGTAAAAGCACATGCTGGGAAAAATAGTTTTTGTTTAATGCATGAGTATTTCTATAAAGTCAACCAAAAAATAAGACACAGCAAAGAAAGAACTGAAAGATACATACAGAAAATGAACTTGAGATTTCTGGCTAGTTACCTAAAAGTTGGGTTTACTGATAATATATTATTGATTTGTGTGTGTGTGTGTATATATATAAAGTATATGTATATATTTTGTACCACATAAACATTCATATGACATATTTGATGAGTAGAAGAGACTGCCAACTGTGTTCCAGCCACACTACCTTCTGGCTGACTGCTTAAAGTAATAGCTTAACAGACCATCTGTGGAGAGAGCACCATGCCCATCATTCATCCTTAGAAAAAAATGAAATTAAGTAAAAAGACATAACTGAGAGAAAGACAAGTTGCATCCCTGAAAGAAATACCTCTCTTCTTTTTAGGTATGATAATTTTTGGATACATCAGCAAATATCAGAAAGCAACCACACACACATAAAAAAAATCTGACACCCCCCTTCACCCCCATACACACTATTGTTCCCTTATTTTATGCTTTTATGGAAAAAAAAAAAGGAAAAATATAAGTTAAGGATAATGTAATAGCAGCAGTAAGTGAAAAGTAGTTAAAAGAGAATAAAACTGTGATTTTTTTTTTTTTCTTTGCAGGAGACATGGAGCTTCCTAACAGCTGCACTTGCTATAACAAAGGATTGCAACAAATAATGCCTTTGCTGTGTTGTTCTCCTATTGAGTACAGAAGTGTCAGAAAGCTTGAAAGAGCATTTAGGAAATCTTGACAATTTAGTAAGTTTAAAAAAAAAAAATCTAGCAGAAACAAGTAAATCTTTGTGGTATGGTTGCTTTGTGCTTGCAGCTAAAATCGGCATACCAAAGGGTACAAGGGCATGGTAAATAACATGGAGGAGATCTCTAGCTCTCAATCACAGCATCCAGCTACATTTTAAGCATTGTAACTGGTTCTGAAAGACAGAAGTGTGACACATCTTAAGCTGCTGGCTCTCTTCTGGCAAGTGCAAGCAAAGTGGAATGAATAAGAATAAACAAAAGCAAAAAGTGCTCTTCATTTTTTTTTTTTCATCCTCTGAAACATTTTACAGCATTATAGCAAAATAAAACTGTTTAAGTAGTTCTAATCTGAGAAGTACTTCAAAATTATTTATTATAAATAAATACTAAGGAATTTGAATACCTAACTAGACTATTTTACTGAAAAAATGTGATTGTTTAAATTATTCTTTTGGGTAACAGGAGCCAATTTTCAACACCTTGATTTCTCTGATTGAACTAATGGAACAATACTTTTAAAGATTCAAAATTTCAAAATTTCATTGTTTTATCAGGAAATTATCATCTGTTCTGTCCAGTCATTTAGTGTTTAGGCAGGCTACCAACATCTTACCTACTATTATACCACTGTGGACGGAATTTCTACTCTGAGTTTTGGGAACCAAACAACAATGAGTCTGGAAATGCAAAAAGTTGAATTTTAATACTATGGTTAAAATTAATTTCTGTGAGAAAAGGACGGAAAATATTTTTATGTGTTTATATACATCTAAAAGTATATGTGCATGTAATTGCAAAAAATTTATAGATATAAATCCACATACTAAATGTATAATTTTATTTATTACTCTTTGGGCCTTTCATAGGAGCACTAGTGGAATATACCATGAAAACAGGGGATGATTTTCAGTAATACTAAGTTATACTATTATACCAAATGTACTTTAAGAAGGTCAAAAATGGTGTAAACCTGTCTCATCAGATTGGGATTAAATGTCATCCATATAAATGAGAATTGGACATATCAGCCCCCAAAGATTCTATGCAAATTTGTATAGAAGATCAGGCTAGATTATTACTAAGGAAGAAAATAAACAAAACAAAAGCCTGTCTTTAAAACAAACCTATTTTCTGAAGACTCTCAACTAACAATCTGATGTTTGAATGGGGGTTACTGTACTGAGAGTAAGAGAGATTGTTCAAATTCTTTCCTCAATGCCTTGTGCTGGGGAAGGATTTTGCTTACTTAGTCCCTTGGAAATCTTAGAGCAGATCCAAATATATATTGGGATATAGGCAGTTGGGAAAAAAAAAATCACTATTAGCAACAGTTATTAAGTTCTGACAAAACTTTATTAATAAATGAATTTCTAATTATTCACTTGTACTCACTGCTAACTAATGACGTTTAGTGCTCTGCTGAGAAATCACAAGTATCTTTCCGGTCATAAAAGATTCCAGAGAGAAAAACGTGCCTGTGGTCTTCAGAAATCTACAAAACCCAGCAAACAGAAAATCTTGGATCCGTGACAAACTTACCTATTCATAGGAAAGGTCACCATGATACAGAACTCCAGAAGAAAAAAAAAGAAAAAAAAAATCAGGTCTAAACCAGTAAGTTTTGTGATTTGTGGAAGACATATTAAACAAAAAACAAACAAACAAACAAAAAACCCCAGGACCTTTAAAGTTCACTTTTTATTCTGGCCTGTATCTTACAATTTTCACAGGTTCTGCACTGTCCAAAGGAATGGAACTGAACACTGGATTACTAAGCTGTGGGACAAGAGGAAAGTAGCTGTTGATCAGTTTCTCTATTAACAGAAAAGTTTATTGCAATCACAGATGGCTGGACAATTCTTAGAATTTGGCAGAGGATACTTAAAAAATAAGCGCAGGATCTGCCTAACTCACTGGTCTGTCATGTCTGATTTATTGCCTCTGGCAATGGAAATTTCTTGATTTCTCAAAGCAAGAAAAAAAAATAAAAATTAATATGATGCGCCCACACAAGTCAGCAACATTTTACCCACTATTATCCTCTTGGATGAGTGGTTTTATATAAGGAATGGGAATTTATTACTGCAGTTTGAGCACGCTGTTATTATCAGCTGCCAAAATACCAGCAGATTACAGCTCCTTCTTTTGTCTCCTCCAGGAGATCAGCAGGGCTGTTGCACAAATGCAGAGCCAGCAGTAAAGTGGGGATAATCTAGCTCTGAATATGAAACATGCAGGGAATATTTGTAAAGATCTGTGCTTGGCTGCATTTTTAAAGTAACAACTTGGTTGTGGCAGATATATGTAGGTAAGTGCATCAGTCTATTTCTGCTAAATGCTGAGGAATGTGACTTCTGTGATTTCAGACAGAAGTGGCTACTGCAGTCACTTTATTCTTTCTCCCCACATGGCTGATCTCTTACAACACTCATTCATCACCATCATTAGGATGCAGCTTGGATCCAGAACCTTTGTTGGATAACCAGCACTGAAGCAGAAAGGAACATTTCATACCACAGAAAACCTGAGATGTAGCATTAAAATGAAATTTAGAATTTAAAATAATAGTGGCGAGAGCTGGAGCAATTTTGGAGCATATGACTGATGGTAACTACATCACTTGCAATCACTGTGGTAATGAGTGATGATTTCTGCATTGTGGCTATAAACAACAGAAAATCCTCTTACCCTGTGAACCTAGAAAACATGGCTCCTGTAGCAACTACTGTTTACTGGCAAAAATGAGAGTATGCCATCAGCTCTACTGGAACATTTTAATTATGCTTTGGTGAGAATCAGAACAGTCCATATATTTTGCTGGCCAGAGAGCTACTAACGTGGAGGTCCAGTACTCTCTTGCATGCATGTAGAATGAGATTTAGAAATGTGGAGTGCTGAGTACTATGAGTTGAAATCATAAACATCACTATTTCTAGCATCCACACAAATTTCAACTCATAACAACATGAATCTTGAGGATTACAAATTAAATATTTCATTGGAGTATTAATTTTTTTAAAGTTGTTTATGAGTTTATTTGCCTGAAAAGCTAATTATCTGGAATGTGGGAGTAAATTTAGGTCTTTTAGTCATTGTCAAAGTTACTGAATTTAGTTAAATTGTTGTCAATAACTATTTAATGTAGAACTTTTTTGCTTGTTTCTATGAGAACATTTTATTTGTTTCATACATCTATAAGGAAAAAGAGTCAATGCGGTATTCATTAAAATTTTGATTGGGTTTACTGCCTTATCACTAGGCATTCAACTTTCTGATTAAAGTTAGGAATATTCTGTGTTTTTTAAGAAGCCTAGTAGCAACTTATCCTGCCAATATTATATCGAGGTTAAAGATTCTAAACCAGTTTTCAACAGCAAAGAGTAATCTCCACTTATTTATTTATTTAATACATACAGATTTTTATATATATGGTTTCAGTTGGGATAGAGTTTCTTTCCAGTAGCTGGTATAGTGCTGTGTTTTGGATTTAGCATGAGAATAATATTGATAACACACTCATGTTTTTAGTTGTTGCTGGGTAGTTGCTGTGCCTACACTAAGCCAAGGACTTTTCAGCTTCTCACTGTGCCCTGCCAGGTGCACAAGAAGCTGGGAGAGCACAGCCAGGACAGCTGACCCAGACTGGCCAAAGGGACATTCCCTACCACAGAGCATCATGCTCCGGATATAGCTGGGGAAGCCAGCTGGGAGGTGGGATCTCTGCTTGGAAACAAACTGGGCATCAGGTTTTTTTCACATGTGGTGAGCAATTGTATTTGTGCATCACTTGCATTATCATCATCATCATCTTCTTTTGTTATGCTATTAAACTGACTACTTCAACCCACAAGTTTGGTTTGGTTTTTTTTCCCCCCCATTCTCTCCCCCATCCTCTTGGAGGGGGAGGGGTGAGCGAGTGTCTGTGTGGTGCTTAGTTGCCATCTGGGGTTCAACCACTACAATACTTATAGAAACATATATATATATATATATGTATAGTATATAATTACACGGAGCTTTTTTAGTTTTAATAATAGCACATTCTCACTTTCAACTAGATGTGAGAATAAAAAATACTCTGATGTCCTGTGTCCATATTGCATCTTGAAGTGGAAAGTCACTTCTCTAAGAAGGTATGTACAATTTCAAAATACAGTCAAATATGTACATTGCTGAATGCTTTTCTCATCTTAAGCAAATAACATTTGCTCATTATCAGGGTTTCTTGTAGCACCCATGACACTAAAAAGCCAGTACAGAAGTGTCTGTCTTTTAGAATCTTTGAGACGTAATGGTAGGTTTATCAAATGGTAGAGTCTTGGAAAGGAAATACGAGAGCCTTCTCAGCCATAAACACAATGTATACAGGCTGGAAGGACAAATAAGAAAAAAAATAGTACACTGTTTCCTACTGTAACCTTCCATCTCTACTGCACTTCAGTCAAGCACATCACGATACACATCACGTCACATATCACATCACATTATCTTGCACAAACTCCGCAAGCAAGACATGCGTAACTTAAAAGTACAACATGATCATTTATTGGCTAATACAAGCATTAAACATCTAAGACTAATCAGATACTAGGTTAATCATTAATATGGTCAGCACCCTTAATAAAACACTGAAGAGTCTTTGCTAGCCAGGCAAGAATCAGCCAGGCAGGAAAAGATTGGCCTCTGTTGCTTCTTGCAATAAGCTGATCCTTGACGTTACAGAGTTGCTGTTTTCTGCCTCCCTGTTTTGTTGTTCGTTTGTTTGTTCATTTGTTTGTTTGTTTGTTGGTTCACGTGGGGGTTTTTGGGGGGTGGAGCTTTGGGATTTTATAACCTTTCATATCAGTGTTTTCCCTCTGGAAATTCTGAGCTGCTAAAGATTCATGTCTCAACAGTAATACCTCTCTCTGCAATTTTATTTTTCTTATCTTGGATGACTCCAGTCTACAGAATTTTTTCAAAACTTAGCAAATTTTTCAGAGGTTTGAGCCAAAGTTAAGCAGCTAAGGTGTGTCAAAACTAACCTTGGTTCATAGACTGCAAGCTCATAGGACGATTTCACTATGGAATGCATCTTGTAAAAATACTCAATGAATTCCAGTAAAAATTAATGTAATAGTCCTACTCAAGGATATCCAAGTTCTTTTTCTCACAGTGTATCTCATTTATCAGACTTGATTAGCTTTTCTCGCTTTTCAAAATAAGTGAAATATTATCAAGACTGAAATTTATTGAAGATATTTTTTGTGCAAATCTATTTAGTACAAATGTGGACCTATCTATTTATAGTCATATTAGGTATATTTTGTTTTCTTGAGACAAATTTGATCTGAGAAGGTGCTCATATCTGCTTCCTTTCTTCCTTTTTTTCTTTCTTTCTGTCTGTCTTATTAGTTACCAGGACAGCTTCAGAAAACCTACTATGGAGAATCTTTATAGAAATGAAATAGCTATATTAATCTAAGCTCTCTGATCACAACAAATCACTTTTTCCCTCCGCAGTTTCACATAACTCAGAACTGGGATTCAGTCCATGATTTCCTGGTTTCTAAAGCAGAAGTATCTAATTAAAGAGGATAATTGATAAAAGATAGCTTTCACTCTAACGTAATTAGTCTTGCTAGTACATTTCAATATTTTCAGAAAATTAAGTTATATTTCTCCAAGCTGTCTGATTAACCCCTAAGTGGTTGGGGGGAAATGCAGGTTTATATGATGATTTGTTTTAAAGAGATTTTTTTTGGTAGTTTTTCTTTGAAACTACTCAGATTGCATAGGTAAATCCTTGGAAAGAATTGGCAAATGCTGCAGGTATATATTGTGAAGTGTTTAAGTAATACTGCAAGTTCTACGAGGTACATAAAGTAATAAAATAAGAAAAGGTGTTAAATGTCTGAATGGAGAGGGATTAAGGAAGTATGAAACATAAGTTCAGTTGTTTAAATTTCAGTGCTACTTAGAATGAAAGTAATGGTTTCCAGGAAAATCACAATTCTTATAGAAATACAGCCATGCTTCTCAAACACTGATCAACATAAATAGACTTTATGACACATGTGAATATCTGTCCCATAAATATTAAAAATGGGTTTCTGCTGTTAGAATGATCTGTGAGGGAAAAAAAAAATAAAAAGACTCTTAACTACCATTTTGAAAGAGCGCCACATGACTCTTTCCAGGAGTTTTCCTGGGAAAACTGATAAAAATTAAGTTTTAAACTGATATATCCCTCTCCGTTGTTTTTAGGGTACATATCTTAAAAGAGACATAGCCTAGAAATATCAGAAGTCTTTTTTACCTTCAGGGAAGAATCACATCTCAGGTTTGGGTTTTTTTGAGAGGGAGTGAAGGAGGACATCTGTAAATGCGATGCCAATAGAAGCATTAAAATAATATAATGCCACATTAAGATTGATGAAGGATGTATTCCTCTACTCGTGATGTAAGCATTAAAATAAAAGTGGTAACATTTACTTGAAGAAAAACATGGTAATTGTCTAGGTTTTTGGTTTGTCTTTTTGTTTTTTGTGGGTTTTTTGTTTGTTTTGTTTTCGTTTTCTGTTAGGAGCTCCAATATAGGGCTGGAATACATATGTTGGCTGGAACCAACAGTCTTATTAACAAAATGATCAAGCAGATCCTGAAGGATACAACATCATTGACATAAGTCTTCCACTTCTGCTCCATACTGGCAGAAGAGCAGGGTCAGTTTTTCCTCCTAGATTTTTTTTTTTAAATACAGTTATTGTCACAAGATACTTTTTGTTAAGGTACAGGCAATTAGCCTCTCAGTTGTTTTGAGAATTTACACATGATTATTCAAATTATGAATATCCTTTATTTCTGCACATGAAGTGAAAGAAAAATGTATTTTTAAAAAGCGTTAAAATACTGAAACATCCCACATCATTAACATTATTCTGTTTGACAGATTTTTGGCCTCTGTTTCTTAAAGATTCACGTATTAAATTTAATTTTGTTTTGATGATCTGAGCTACTTTACCCATTAATTAAAAAAAAGAAAAAACTTTCAAATAGAGTTTCCAAATATAGAACCTAATGAAGGAGCATGATTTTGAAATCCGAATGGGAAAACTGGATCTACAATCCTTGCCTTCTTTCTTTCTATATGTGACATTGTCAAACTAAGGACAGAAGGCATGAAAAAAGGTACATCACTCCATTTCTGGAGGTCAGCATGCTTTCCTTTGCCATAGTCTTGAAAAAATAGAATTCTTGTTGACCTGCCTCCTGTATTTCTAATCACTGTTAAAGAATGCACTGAAGTTTTTTGGGGAATCAAAGAAGAAGAGGATTAGCAAAGGGGATTAGCCATAAGATCAAAAACATAAAATGCAGAGATGATGGATACCTTTTCTGTTCTACTGAGCCAGCATTTCAGAATGTCTGTTCTGTTGTTGGCACAGACCAACATAATCAGAGAATTTTTGAAAATTTGAAGAATCATTAACTCTAGCTTTGGTCATCAATAGGTGTATTTATATAATAAAATTTTACTGAATTTATATTTTTGTATAAACATTGTTTTGTGTGATTTATATTTATACATTTGGAAATGAAAATGCTACAAAACAGTGTGCATACTTTTTAATTCTCCTCAAATGTTTCCATCAGGCAAGCAGACATTATAAGCCCCTGAATCAGTTACATAATTAAGAATATTCTCTGGACATTAACCTTTTCTTGTGCAGAATACAAAATGTCTCTTGCCTAGCATGATTAAAATGATCTTTCAGGTTACTTTAGAAATTCAGTTATTGAAAAAATGGCATATATTTATGAACTATGTCTGTATTTTTAGCAGAACCTTTTATTTAAAACCTTCATTTTAATGTCAAATGAAAATAGTATTAAAAGGACTGTGAAACATCAGAAAAATGTAATGATGAGAAGGGTTATGTATGAGAAAACCAAATTATAGTACATCAAAAAAAATCCAAAACTGTCATTAGGAACTTGTTCTTGCATAGACTCTGTGTATAGTATTTGCTTGTACAAATTCCAGTGTTTTACTTCACAGTTTATTAAGGTCATTAATCTTTTATAGCTATCACCCAGGCATGAAATAAGGTAAAAAAAGGGATTTCAATAAATGCAATTATGTTTTAAACAAAACGCTCCTGAAAAGAGTGTGATTCTTTCTACTGATTTCAATAGCCTTAGGATCAGACCTTAACCGATACTTGTGCTTAAATGTAATGATTTGTCCTAGTTTTGTTCTTCTGGAAGTAGCAAGATTAGAATAAAATAATTCTCATCCAAAATGCATAATAATCTTTCTATTTGAATTAAGTAAGTTCAATTAAATCACTTTTACCTGAGTTAGGTCTACTAAGTCTCTTGCTACCAGTTTATTGCAGAGAAAAGCTTACATGCTTTAACTCAAATCAGGACAGGTGCAGTTTATTCATCTGTCCATCATGACATATAATCAGCCAGCAATCAATGAACCATACATTGACGTGGTTTAGCCCCAGCCGGCAGCTGAGCACCACGCACCGCTCACTCACCCCTCCCCCGGCGGGCTGGGGAGGAGAACGGAAAAACAACAGCAAAGCCTTGAGGGTTGGGGTAAGGGACAGCAAGGGAGAGGGAAACAATCAACAACAGTACTGATACAGTACTGTTGTTTGTACAACAGTACAACAGTACTGATAACAGATATTCACAATGGGTGATAACAAAGAACAATTGATGCTCAGCCTGTCCCGGAGCCACGCCGAACCGGCCCCTGCCCGACTAGCCCCCTTTTATGGTGAGCATGATGTCACATGGTATGGAATAGCCCCCGGCCAGCTTGGGTCACCTGTCCTGGCTACTTGTGAGATTAACTCTATCCTAGCCAGAACCAGGACACATATAATTAGCCAGCAATCAATGAACCATACATTGAAGTCAGTATAGAGGTACATCCATGAGTCAGTATAGAGGTACAGTGTTGGCCACTTTTCTCGTTCAGCAATATCTAAAGCCAGCTGGATGGCTTTCACCTCTGCAAACTGGCTCGATTCACCTTCTCCTTCAGCAGCTTCTGCAACTCGCCGTGTAGGACTCCATACAGCGGCCTTCCACCTTCGATGCTTTCCCACGATGCGACAGGACCCATCAGTGAAGAGGGCATATGGTTTCTCATCTTCTGTTAGTTTATTATACGGTGGGGCTTCTTCAGCACGTGTCACCTCCTCCTCTGGCAACATTCTGAAATCTTTCCCTTCTGGCCAGTCTGTGATCACTTCCAGAATTCCTGGACGACTGGGGCTTCCTATTCGAGCCCGCTGTGTAATCAGCGCAACCCCACTTACTCCACGTAGCATCGGTTGCACGATGTGTAGAAGGAGCCCTCTCTTTGAACACCCAGCCCAGCACTGGCAGTCAGGATGCCAAGAGGAGCTGTGCTTCAGTGCCAATCACCTCTGAAGCAGCTCGAACCCCTTCATAGGCTGCCAATATCTCCTTTTCCGTTGGAGTGTAGCGGGCCTCAGATCCTCTGTATCCCCGACTCCAAAACCCCAGGGGTCGACCTCGAGTCTCCCCTGGTGCTTTCTGCCAGAGACTCCAGGTAGGGCCATTCTCCCTGGCTGCGGTGTACAGCACATTTTTTACATCTGGTCCTGCCCGGACTGGCCCAAGAGCTACGGCATGAACTATTTCCTGTTTAATTTGTTCAAAAGCTTGTCATTGCTCAGGGCGCCATTTGAAATCATTCTTCTTCTGGGTTACGTGGTAGAGAGGGCTTACTATTAGACTGTAATTCGGAATGTGCATTCTCCAGAAACCCACAACACCTAAGAAGGCCTGTGTCTCCTTTTTGTTGGTTGGTGGAGACATGGCTGCTATTTTGTTGATAATATCCATTGGGATCTGATGCCGCCCATCATGCCACCTTATTCCTAAAAATTGGATTTCCTGCGCAGGCCCCTTCACCTTACTTCGTTTTATGGCAAAGCCAGCCTGCAGCAGGATTTGGATTATTTTCTTCCCTTTCTCAGAAACTTCCTCTGCTGAGTTGCCCTGTACAATGATGTCATCAATGTATTGCAGGTGCTCCGGGGCTTCACCCTTTTCCAGTGCAGTCTGGATCAGTCCATGGCAAATGGTGGGGCTGTGTTTCCACCCCTGGGGCAGTCGATTCCAGGTGTACTGGACACCCCTCCAAGTGAAGGCAAACTGTGGCCTGCACTCTGCTGCCAAAGGGATCGAGAAAAATGCATTAGCTATATCAATTGTGGCATACCATTTGGCTGCCTTTGACTCCGGTTCATATTGAAGCTCCAGCATGTCTGGCACAGCAGCACTCATCGGCGGTGTGACTTCATTCAGGCCACGATAGTCTACCGTCAGCCTCCATTCTCCATTGGACTTCCGCACTGGCCATATGGGACTGTTAAAGGGTGAGCGGGTTCTGCTGATCACTCCCTGACCCTCCAGTTGACGAATTAGCTTGTGGATGGGAACCAGGGAGTCTCTGTTGGTGCGGTATTGCCGCCAGTGCACAGTTGTGGTAGCAATCGGCACCTGTTGCTCTTCAACCCTTAGCAACCCTACAACAGAAGGTTCCTCCGAGAGACCGGGCAAACTAGACAACGGTTCAATTTCCTCCGCTTCCAAAGCAGCTATTCCAAAAGCCCACCGGTAGCCTTTTGGATCTTTGAAATACCCTTTCTGGAGGTAGTCTATGCCCAGGATGCACGGAGCCTCTGGCCCAGTCACAATGGGGTGCTTTTGCCACTCATTCCCAGTTAGACTTACTTCAGCCTCCAACAGAGTCAACTGTTGGGATCCCCCCGTCACACCAGAAATAGATATCGGTTCCACCCCTTCATAGTTTGATGGCAGTAAGGTACACTGTGCATCAGTGTCCACTAGGGCTTTGTACTCTTGTGGGTCTGATGTGCCAGGCCATCGGATCCACACAGTCCAATAAACCCTATTGTCCCTTTCCTCCACCTGGCTGGAGGCAGGGCCCCTCTAATCCTGCTCATCATAGTCACTACTCACCTCTTGCAAAAAGGACTTAGAAGTCCCTTCAAGAGGATCATAAGTACGATCGGGCCTTTCACTTGGTCTGGGGGGCTGCCCAGTGGAAACTGGAGCAGCATTCTTTCTGGAAGAGTCCCTTTTTACAGCTGTCTTGCCTTGTAGCTCATGTACTCATGCCCGCAGGGTTGAGGTAGGCTTCCCATCCCATTTCCTCATGTCTTCTCCGTGGTCACGCAGGTAAAACCACAGGATATCTCGTGGTGTGTATGCTCCATATCCCCTCTCCAGAGCAGAAAAACGCTTACTCCTAACAGCTGAAATACGGGTCTGTACAGGTGGGGAGTACGATATATCCTCTTTGAGTTGCCGGACCTCCTGGGACAGTTTCTCCACAGCCGAGGCGAGGGAGGAAGAAAGGCTCTCTTCATATTGCCGGAGTCGGCCAGCCACTTCGTCCACTGTGGGTGCCTCTTCACTTTTCCAGTCGATGACTGCCAGTGAGTTGGCATACAATGATGGTGTGCTTCGTACAAATTTTCGCCACATGGGTCGGGTTCACTGGACTTCATCGGGGTCTGCGGGCAACTGTGTGTTGTCTGGATCATAATAAACCATCTCCTGCACAGCTAATTCCCTCAGATATTGGATACCTCTCTCCATGGTGGTCCACTTGCCTGGCCAACATACGACATCTTCGCTGAAAGGATACCTTTCCCTCACACTTGACAGGAGTCGCCTCCAGAGGCTGAGGGCCTGTGCCTTTTTCCCAATTGCCTTGTCAATGCCCCCTTCCCTAGACAAGGAACCTAGCTGCTTGGCCTCCCTGCCCTCCAGTTCCAGGCTACTGGCCCCGTTATCCCAGCAGCGGAGCAGCCAGGTAATAATGTGCTCCCCTGGAAGGCGGCTGAAATCTTTCCGCATATCTCGCAGCTCACTCAGGGACAGGGATCGGGTGATCAGTTCTGGTTCTGGCTCTTCTTCTTGTTCTCGTGATGGTCCCGGTTCATCATCATCTTTCACTAAGCGAACCGATTTCCTTGTGTATTTCTTTTTGTGTATAGGGGCGACTGATACTGGTATGGGTTGATCTTTTGGCTCAGCTACAGTGCCTGTTGCGGGGGCTTGGGCAGCTGCAGGGCCTGTGGGTCTGCTCTCTCCCTCTGGGTGGTGCTGTCTACTCTCAAGCAGTGTTTGATAGATTGTGGCCAGGGCCCAGCACATTGCAGTAAGTTGTGTCTCCTTAGAATCCCCACGGCATTTTCCTTTCAAATATTCTACCATTTTATGAGGGTGTTGCAGTTGTTCGGGAGTGAAGCTCCAAACCATTGGGGGTCAAAAGGTCTCTAGATACCCGCCCATAGTCTCCCACATGCCATGCCAGCCCTCACCATTCAGCCTTGGGGAAGATCCTTGGGTGGTATTCTTGAAACAATTTTTGCTAACCCTGAACAGGAGTTGGAAAGCATGCAGGAGACATATAGCAATAGGAATATACTGGCCTGAACATTCCAAGGGTATTCAAAATTCTCAAAAATTGTTGTAACCAACCAAAAGGGGAAAGGGGAGGTGAAAGAGTGGGAGAAGGTATCCCCCCCTGTCTTTCCCATAGATTGGATGCAATTATTAATCAGTTCTGAAAGATACTGACCGAGGTACGGGCCTGACAGAAATGCTACATACAGTACCAGCTCAGACTCATGACCGTCGATGATATCTTATCATAAGTCATTATCACACAATACAACAACATGAGAACATAAACCCCTCTCCCAGAGGTGATAAACAGCGCCACAGGGATTACATAGAGTAAACACAGGTTTATAAAACAGAGCCATGTGACCAAACAGAACATCATTATGACCAGCAACTGTTTCAATAACATTATAAATGCTTATAACAACTTTGTTTTAACACACTTGGGTCAAACTTGTCGTTATCACAACCCTTCGAGCCCCACGTTGGGCGCCGAAAAGGACTGACGTGGTTTAGCCCCAGCCAGTAGCTGGCGGGCCGGGGAGGAGAACGGAAAAACAACAGCAAAGCCTCGAGGGTTGGGATAAGGGCAGTTTACTGGGACAGCAAGGGAGAGGGAAACAATCAACAGCAGTACTGATAACAGATATTCACAATGGGTGATAACAAAGAACAATTTACCACGACCCACCGACCCCGACCCCGTTTGGATGCTCAGCCTGTCCGGGAGCCACGCCGAACCAGCCCCTGCCCGACTGGCCCCCTTTTATGGTGAGCATGATGTCACATGGTATGGAATAGCCCCCAGCCAGCTTGGCTCACCTGTCCTGGCTCTGTGAAATTAACTCTGTCCTAGCCAGAACCAGGACACATGCCTGTGAACAAAAATCCAGAAGGAAGGCAGGGCTTTACCATCTGTGACATGGAATGTATGCAGGAAACCAGAACATATATCCCGAAGCTTTGGACACTTGAAAGTACCTGTCCACACCAATCCACTCAAAAAGCCTAACAGAGTATGGAAGCAATCCAGTTTATCCTATCTGGCTTTGGAGTTGGATAAGTCCCTCTCCCTTTTCTATTTAGCAGTATAGGAATAAGCATTGGTAATCCAAAAATAGAGGCATCCTGTATACGTAGGTGCTTCTGAAAAACTTAGAGGGGAAGATTTGACACTTATAAATCGCTCATTGCAATAATGAAGCTTTTACATAACAAAAGCCTAGTAGATATTCATTCTGGAGAAGATTTTGATAAATGCCTCAGTCTTGCTTAATTCTTCTCCATCTGAATGCATACACAATTTTAGTATTCACAGCAGTCCATTTAAGTAAGATACTGACATGTATTCTTCCATACTGTTTTGTTTTTCACACCCTTGTATTTCTGTACATACTTTTGCATGATGAAATCAGAGAGCTGTTTGTTATTTGTTTGAAGACTGCTCAGGAAGCCTTTGGCAGACAGGGGAATATGGGAATTCCACGGCTCTAAGAAGAGACCCTAGGCAGCTCTAAGAACTTAAGAAAATCCATATCTATATCTACCTAATCTAGGCACTGGAAATATATTTTTGCTTTAGATAATTGACATTGGGTATGAAATGTTTAAACTAAAAAAATATATTTTTTTCTTGGATCAAATATATTATATAATCTATTTTATCTTTTTTATTTATTGCTTTATATTTGATTTAAATTATGCCCCAAGAAGAGATGGCCAATATCAAGCTATGATGCTCACAGTGTTTTTCCATTCTGTCTCTCTCTTTCTTTTTTTTTCTTCCCCACAAGTCTTTGTAATTGCTGTCAAAGCTTTATTGTTTATTCATTTTGTTGCAATACAGCCAATAAATACCGGAGAGAAAAAAGGATACTATTGCCTCTTTTAATTTAGTTAACTCCTGTTAAATCTGATGAGGTTAAGTGCCATGAGACTATGATCACCAGCACTTTCTCTAACTTAGTATGCAACTGACCTAGCTAAAACCAAGTATAAATGCAAACATTTCACCTCTGTCAAGCATTTCAGTGATCATAAAGATCTCGCTTGAAGCTGTACTGAAGAATTCAGATACCTTGAGGGAATGCATGACGTAACACGGATCTAATTTCCGTAAAATACTTACCCAGAACATTATCAGTCCAAAAGTCAGTCTATTACCTAAAAGGGAGCATATACCATCAAAATTTATTTTCAAATATATATTTCATAACTCAAAAGAAAGGAAGCATTAATTAATTTAAGACAAGTTAGTTTTACAATCAAGCTAACTAACTTTTAGTTAGTTAAATCCTAACAGGAGTGTTAGTACTGGTGACATCTCATTTCCTGAACGTGTGTTTATTGAGTGAAGGTGCCTAGTTCAGTTATTTGTACATTGGTGTTTTGTGCCATTTGTAATGCCTTAGGATATCTTGTTCAGTTTCCAGGTGCTGCTCCAAAATAGGCACAGGTCTCTTGGATCCTGTGCCATATGTGCCAATGTCACGCAGATGTCTTAGATACCCCTTGATCTCCCATGGCACTAAACACCTATGCTTCTGTCACTGAATTGTTTCACCTTAGACAATACAGTTAATGGAGTCTACAGTGCTAATCAGCTTGAATTCATGTATGTGTGTAATTTAGAGTGTGTGCGCTAAATACTGCGCTAAACTCCACTGATTGCCTTAACTAGATCTCCACCTATCTCTAATATTAGAGGTTAGACACCCAACATTGGCATAATAGAAACCAAACATTAGATATCTGCATCTTAAGTTGACTCTTGCCTGAGAATCCAGACCACTCTTATTCTAATTGCAAAAGGCAGCCTAGGTTAGTAAATGCAGGTCAAACAGGAGAACACAGGTTGTGCCAGAAATACAGAAGCCAAGTTGCTCAGTAAAATGTGTTAGGAACTTGGGAGAAAAAAAAAAAAAAGAAAAAAAGAAAAAAGATAGCAGATGAGGAAAGATGAAGAAAGATCAATAATACAGATTAACAAAACAGGAACAGGGAAGGAAATGAAATGTGATATAAACAAGTGAAATATTTTAATCCGAATGACACTAAGAAGAAATGACAGAGATAATTTACTCATACATTTGTAGTGTTTTAATGAGAAGAAGTGACACTGGTGAAATTTCTTTCTTATTCTTGTTTTTCCTTGTTTCTTCTAAAAAATTAATACTCTTGACCCCTCTAGTTCATATTATCCCTCATTTCTCACTATTGTAATGAGGTGTAAGAAGGTAGAAGCAAAGTGAGTTTTACTGAATGTTATCATCAGTTATAGATGTGATGAATTAAAACACTAAACGACTATTGAATATAGTAAATGTTAAATTAATATTAAGCTATTTAAATCAATGTTTTTAAAAGCAAATTCAGTTATTTGAGGATCAAGATCTTTGTTTTGAAAATGTTGCTAAATACTTGAGTCAAAAGTGATCATCATAGGTTTTTAAAAGTATTTGTTAAAGGAATTATATTGCCATATATATTGAATTTTGAAACATGTTCAACTAGCAGGCTGATAATATTCTTATTTTTATAAATATTTTTTCAAAATTAAAGTCTAATCCTTCCATTTGCATCTCAGATATCAGTGAAGCTACAAAGAAAAGAAGATTGGCTTTCTAAGAAAATTATGGAAGCATTCCTTTCTCATTCTCAGTATGCTTTTGGCAGATGACCAAAACATCCTAAACCATAACATCTACTTTCACATTACTGCTTGTTTATTTAGTATATATCTGTTCTTTTGCCTGTTTTCAGTCACTCCACTTTTTTCCTGTTCATACCATCAGACCTTCTTATGCTTGTTATTTGCAAAGAATATTTGCTATATCTACTGTTTTTCTACGTGGTTGCCTTTTGCATACTGTTTTGATTAGCAGCTATTACAGAGGATGTAGAGTAAGGTACCACTTAGAGAAATTAATAACTTCAAAAAGTCATCATCCACTTTATACAATTTCTAAAGAAGCAAAAGCATTTTCATTGTGTGAAGGAAATTACTTGAAAGTTGTTTTCACTGTCTCAAGGGGGTTTTCTCCTGTTTTGAACCCTATCCTCCTTTTCTTCTGTCACTTCTATTTAATGGATTGGAAAGAGTGGAAAAGTACTGATTGGAAACTTCATTCTGTCCTTTACCAGAAATCACAATCTCTCACAGTGCTGTCTACAGCTGTAAACTGTCAGATACTGCCGTGTCTGTGGTGTTCTTATTTACTCTACATATTGCAAATTACCTCTGCCTGAGAACATAGGTCCTCTGGTCAGAATGACAAACCTGCATTGAACCTCTGCTCTTGTTCTCTTTCCTCTTAAAACTAATGTGCTTATTTAAGTGCATTGAAGTACAGTTGTATCGGGTGTAGGTGGCAAGGTTTTGGTAGTGGGGTGAGTGGGCTGCAGGATGGCCTGTGTGAGGAGAGAACGGGGCTGCCCTGTGCTGGACACAGATGGTTCCAGTCAGCTCCAACAGACTCACTGCAGTTGAGCCCAGCAGCCACATATGTGGCTGAGAAAACATATTTAGGAATGGGCAAAACATTGCATAAGCCATGAGGCATGAAGGAAAAACAGTGTGAGAAGCAATGCTATGAACACCAATGTCAGAGAAGAAGGATGGGGAGGAGGTGCTCCATGTGCTGGAGCAGAGATACCCCCGAAGTCCATGGAGAGGACCATTGTGGAGCAGGTGGATATTTCCTGAAGGAAGCTGCAGCCCATGGAGAGCCCATGAAGAAGCAAGTTCTCTTGGCAGGAGCTGCAGCCCATGGAAAGGATCCTACAGTGGAGCAGGGGAAAAGCGTGAGAAGGAAGGAGTGGCAAAGAGGAACACATATGAACTGACAACAACCTCCCATGCCTCTCTCCTCTGTGCCTTTCAGGACAGGGCAGGTGGAGGTAAAGGAATTGGGAATGAAGGAGTAAAGTTGAGCCCAGGACAAATTGTTGGGTGTAGGGAAAGCTGCTTTAGCTTTTCTTTGTCTCTCATCATCCAAATCTATTTTAATTGGCAGTAAATTAAATTATTTTTTTCCAAGTCAAGTCTGTTTTACCCTGGAGGGTAATTTGTAAGTAATCTCACTGTCTTTATCTTGACCCATAAGCTGATTTCTTCTTATTTCTCCTCCCTGAGTTATTTACTCCTGCTGAGTGAGAGAGCAGTTGGGTGGGGATCTGGCAACCAGACAAGCTCAACCCACCAAAAAAGGGTACGTAAACAGTAAAGAAAAATTGTCAGAAACAGCATGACAAGTTAGTATTTTTAAACAGTTACAGTCTTGAAAAACTTGTGATATTTTGGTAAGAATCCATAACTTCACATTCTTTTTCTTTGGAGTTATGACCTTTGTCTTCCCAAGTCACCGTTACGTGTGATGGAGCCCTGCTTTCCTGGAGATGGCTGAACACCTGCCTGTCCATGGGAAGTGGGGAATGAATTCCCTGTTTTGCTTTGCTTGAGAACACAGGTTTTGCTTTACTTATTAAACTGTCTTTATCTCAACCCATGAGTTTTCTCACTTTAACTTTTCCAATTCTCTTCCCCTTCCCACCAGGGGAGAGTGAGTGGCTGTGTGGGGTTTAGCTGCATGCTGGAGTTAAACCACAGCAATTTCACATATTAATTAATGATAGATTTTCAAAAAGCTTATCACCAGTATATATTTATTTTTGAACAAAAGAGATAGGATTCATGTCGCTACCTTAAAAGATCTAGTATCTTTGCTGTCTCACTAGTAATTCAGGTTCCTTTTACAATTTATGGAAGGAAACAGGCATCACCATGTGGCAATTTGTCCTTCCTAAAGCATTAGATAATTTACCTTCCTCATGTATCTCTTTTCTCCTGTTAAGTATAATGGAAATTTGGATAACTAATTTAAACTTAACTGCTTGATGTGAAAAGTTATATGAAATCAAACAATACAATATGCTACATGCATTAATTTTGAGAAGGGAAGGGCTAGATCCAGACTAAGTGCTGTGGGTACAAGCATGGTGGGCTCATTTTATGCAGTTATCCTATAATTGAAAGATGAAATCACAGCTTACGTTTCTAAACTATGCACAGAGTGCATGAAGAGAACAGTGCACTTCTGGTTTGGGATTTCCACAGCACACTGTACAAAAAGACAGCTGGATCTAAGGAAATGCTGGGATCCGATATTTCCTACTCAAGCAGAAGTAGGCATCAAACATCTGTGTACTTTCAGATGAGTACTTTGACTCCTCAGTAAGAAGATAAAAAGAAATTACATTTAAATGCAGCAGTATTTTGTCCAAAGCTCTGTTTGGTAAGCATGTTCTGAGATTACCTGACATTAAATGCATAGTGTCCCAAAAGAAATGTCTCATTTATGAACACATTTAAGGCTTGACTCTTTTACCAGAATTCTTTGCTCTTTGGTATGTGAAGTAAAAGAACATTTAGATGCCTGACAGACATAAAAGTCAAACCCTTAAGTGTCTTCAGAATAGCAAGATTTTGAGGCTAGGTAATGAATGTACATCCTGATAGCTGTTTTCAGGACTGTCTCTTAGGTGTGGATACCTGCAATTCCATTTTAATGTCTTCTAGTGAGGCACATAAAACGCCTCACTAGATACATATTCAATAATGCAAAATAATTTATTTGGAATTTTGTTCTCCTTTTGTACACATTTCCCATTCATTTGTTTTTGCAATGCATTATTTTTATGAGGCTGAATATTGTACAGTTAGTACTGAGTCCCTAGACCCACAGGCGTGCTGCCCCATGTTCATGAAACACTCCTGGAAGAAATTGTATTCTAAACAAACATATGTTTCTATTTTTTAATCAAAGTATTGCTGAGTCAGATAGAATTAGGGATTTTTTTTTTCCTTCTTTTTTTTAAATTAGTCTTAGAGGAATTTATCTTCTTTGGATTTCCTGTTTGGTTTAGTTTTTTTGTCTTAGTATCCTGAACATTTGTCACAGACTAACCATGATTTCCCTATGTGTAGTTGTTCTTCTTTTCCAGGAAAAGTCATGACTATTTCCAGAATTTGTATCATGCCCTTTTCATTATAAAGACAGAGACCAATAATATTTTTAAAAAAATAAACTATTAGTATCTGCTAATTTTGGAAATAAATAATGCTGTATGTGATGACAAACCTAATTCTGTTAGAACTGCAATTTATTTAGACTATTTAAATTATTAGATTATATCTTAATAATTTTTTCCTGTCACCTTGGTATACATACAGTAATAAAGTGAAAAAATTATTTCAAGTATATGTTTGTATCCACTAATCTATACCTCATTAGACTTTTTCTGCAAAGATATTTGGTCTTGCATACATATAAGATGCATAAGCATAGGCATATACATATATATACACACACATAATATATAAATATATCTTCCCATTTACACTTTCCGTCATTACACTCCTTCCTCATTCTTTACTTCCTAAGATTCATTTTCACAGTAATACGTCACCTATTAAACTTATTTTCTTGATATTGGCCCAATATTACCCTTTGTTTTACATGACATTTAAATCTTTAAATTTCAGTTAAAAAAAAGTTACATGCACAAGTCAAAATGTTGTTTTATTCTATTTTTCAGCATTGCCTCATGATTCATTACCCTAAACCTCCCTAATTTATTCTGTAGATTATTCAGAGAAGAAAATATCTTAACTGTCCTTTCTGTCCTTTGTTACATTTACATTTCATATGAAATAGTTCTTCTTAACCATAGTTCTTCATAGTCTTCTCTTTAAAGTTATAAATTATTTCCCACAGTGATAAATTATTTCATATGGTGATCATACTCTGCTAATATTTCTTAATGTATCTCAAACCCATTCAGAATTTTTTCCCCCAATATTTCACAATTAAATTATACTAATCATTACCAAAAAAAAAAAAAAAAAAGTCAACTTATGGGTGAAAGAACTTTTTTTTTCTTTTACTTGCACACCTGTGATGGAATCCAGAAGATTTGATATACAACATCTACTTAAACAAATTTTGAATGGATTTACATTACCTGCTTCTACTGATAGCCATTCCATTAGCTACATTCATGCTCAAAGACTGGAGGCAGGGGCAATGCTTTCCTTAGCATATGTGTCCTGTCTATTCTCCTACTTCAATTGTTGCAATCAGTAACAATTAGAACTAAAAAAAATATATTTATTTTTCTACCAATTAACAATCGTTCATGCAGAAATAAAGATAATGAGCTGTATGAAAAGAAAATACAGAGTAAGCTTTTTGTTATTAATTTTTATACAGTAGCAAATTATCTCAATGTTTGCATTACTAGTCTGCTGCTATTATTGGTTGATTAAAATAATATTTTATATCTATTAGTAAGCAGCTTCATCCCTTGCTGATATTATTTGATGCAATACACTAGATATTAGTTTTCCTTAAACTTCTGAAAACTGGGATAGCTAGGTCACTATTTTACAGTCTCCCGCTAGTGGGTCACTTTACCTTGACATTCTGATGACTACAAAATTCAAAGCATATTAAAAGGATAAGCACACACAACATAAATTGATCAGTGTAATTATTTTTTATTAAAGAAGCTAAAAGCATATTGTACTGCTGTTCTTACTGGTTTTGCGTCTTATTAAACCCCTCTCCCATTAGGGACTAGCTGCAGTCATGATCAAAGGAGCGCTGAAGTAAGGTTCTCAAGCTCCCTAAAGGTGTGCAAGAAACAGTTTTCACTGAGACTTCAGTGCAGTATTTTTTTCTTGGAGCAATCCATACAGCATCCTAGACTGCAGGTAAGTTTTTAATCACAATAGGCACAGAGTAGCTCAAGGACACCCCTCTCTTCACAGGTTATCAGCAATAGAGTCCGTCTTCAGGATTCTCTGGTAATCTGTGGATGAAAGTTGATTCAGAGGCAAGCTTCTATTAATTTAAGAGTAGAGGTTTGTTTTCTGTTAGAAAGTAGCCAAAATGTAACAGATCCATGAGTTGCTTTCTCTAAACTATCTTTGTCCTTGGTTGACCATGAAGGGATGACCCTATCTGTTTGTGTTTTCATTAGTAATTTGAAGTATCAATGAAGGTTTGAAGTGTATCCTGATTCTTTCTGCTTACTGCACGTTTGTTCAGTCCTCAGAGTGGTTTTGCCAGGTATGAATGGGATTCCTTTTGAAGTAATTTAACCAACACTTCGATTCTCAAAGCTCTTCAAGTGCACTTCAGTGTCTAATTAAAACACTATGTTCTGAGTTGCTGTGTGAGATGCATGACTACAAATGTCTCCTGGGCACAAAATTTACTGTCCAGAGTTCCTGCAGCATGTTGAAGTGATATTCAAGTAAAAGAAAGGCACCAGTGTTGTGTGCACCTTTGTGCTTGGGCACTTCTTATGACTTTTTACTCTTTGGAGATCCCACACGGGACTGTAGAGTCACTTTGGATTTAGAGAGCAGGGGTGTCTAGGAGGACAGCATTTAGGATGTGAAACCATCTCCCTTCCTGAGTTTAGCAGTCAGAATACAGATGTAAGAGATGGGTAGTGATAGACATAGCAGAAAGAGGAAGAGATAATGATGGAGATGGAGATGATGGAGATGGAAATGGAGATGATGGAGACAGACAGGTAGATACTTTCTACTCAGTAGAGTTCTTAGTAGGTGAATACCTCATGCTTTGTGGAACCTCTTTATTAGACAAATTCAGAGCATTTTCTTAATGCAGGTGGCAAAAGTGCAATACGAAGTGGATTCAAACACTGACATACAACCCCTACAGACTGGTCCTGCTGTGTTTTACCCACTACCCATTGATGTACATCCCCACTGACCTACAAAAAAACCCTGTCCCTGGAAACCTGCAGGGTACTGAAAAGAAGGCTGGCTTTTAGTAACAGAACAACACATTATGTCTTCATAAAGGCTCAAGGACCAACAGGTTTCTTTCTTCCTCTTCTACAGGTATCCTTAAAGAACAGGGGACTGCAAAGTTGCTTCCCTGCCACCTCATGCTTGTATTGCTGCAGGCAAAAGGCAGAGTATATGCCATCCTACAGGGCCTTCCTTGGCACCGCAGTGCTCAGCCACTGCTTTGGAGATAAGAGAAGAAGGAAAGGAGGGGGACCATGAAAGCTATGATGGAAAGGTGTCTCCAGGATACTCAGCAGGGCGATGTACAAGATGCCAGGCAGAAATCCTCTGTCCCCCACAGCCACTAATCCATGTTCCCAGACAGCCGTTTCCTGGAGGCTGTCCAGTGCTCCAGCCTCTGCTTACTAACCATTATCAAGTTTCCATCCTCTCAGCTAGTCACTTCTTTCACAACCCTTATAAAGCTTCCCTTTCTCTCCAGCCTGTGTCTTAACAATTATTTGCAAAGCAACAAGCAGGCAATTTTCTGATTATGTCCTCCTCACACCCCAAAAACTAACAACCCCCCCCAACCTTGGATTCTCTGACATCCACATTCTCTTTACTATACTCTAGACAAGGCCTGCAAAGGCAGTAAATGTGCTTCAGAAGAAAGGAAATCACAGTCAAAACTGCAAAACTGCCAGTCAAAATCTTCAACTAATACACAGAAAAAAGTCAAAACAACGTAAAGAGACATAATTCCTAGCAGTTCCACTTAATACTTTTCAATTCTTCTGTGATGGGGAACTGTAGATGATAAATCTTTCTTCTCAGCGTCTTTCGAGGTCTTTTAGATGTCTATCATATGTCCCTCAGGCATTTCTTTCCCAGGTTGAAGGATTGTAATAAGTGTGTGATCAGTAAACCATTCCATGTTTTCAATAATTCTTATTACTCTTCCTTACAGTTTTTGCTGTTCTGTCTTTATTGCAAGATATAGTGAACAGCACATGCAGTACTGCAATAACTTGTAAGTTTGATTTAGCCCTCTGGGCTTCTAAAGTAATATTTTCTCCTTTTGAAAATGAATTTTATTTGCTTTTTTATTTCAGAATGACTTAGAATTGTACTGTTCTTCCACAAGTTTTCAGAATTACATTTGGGTTTGATTATCCAGAATTTTTAAATTTTATGACCTCACTATGCCTTCCTCCCTCAAGAAATTCAAATCTATACACTTCCCTCATTATGAAGAGAAGCATTATATCTTTCTATTTTCTATCTTGTAACCTATTATTAAGTCACAACAGTACTCATTTTATAGAAGAGCTTAGTGTCTTTACTAGACAATGGTGAAGTATTTTTTAAAGTCTTTTGTGGTGGAGTCTATCAGTAGATATTTGAAAAGCAAAGTGTATTTTATGAACTACCTGTCCAAATGCTTCAGATACTTGAATGCATTTCAGAAGCATGAATATCAACTGTAAAATATATATCTCCCAAATGTATATTAACCTATGTGTCTATTCATTCTGTTCTTCATTTCTGTTATTTCGGTTTATCTGTTATGAAACTCAGATTTGCAGGTCTGTAGTTCCAAAGGTGAGTGTAAAGATTTTAGTCCTGTTTTCTAAGCTTCTGTCACCAGAACGGATTTAAGCAAGAAGCTACATGTTGCAGGCAGCTTTAAAAGTTTCATATTTAATTTCTTTGTTTGTTTGTTTTGTTTTAAATATAATCTTGTCCTGATTCTTTGATACTTTATTAATTCTAAACGCCCTTCTACTAAAATTCATTCAAGAATTTGATTGGAGCACCTCTCCTATGAGGACAGGCTGAGAGAGTTGGGGTTGTTCAGCCTGGAGAAGAGAAGGCTCCGGGGAGATCTAATTGCGGCCTTCCAGTACCTGAAGGGGCCTACAGGAAAGCTGGTGAGGGACTGTTTATGAGGGAGTGTAGTGACAGGACAAGGGGTAATGGGTTTAAGCTGAAGGAGGGTCGATTTAGAGGAGATGTTAGAAAGAAATTCTTTCCTGTGAGGGTGGTGAGGCACTGGAACAGGTTGCCCAGAGAGGTTGTGGAGGCCCCCTCCCTGGAAGTGTTCAAGGCCAGGTTGGATGAGGCTTTGGGCAATGTGGTCTAGTGGAGGGTGTCCCTGCCCATGGCAGGGGGGTTGGAACTAGATGATCTTTGAGGTCCCTTCCAACCCAAACCATTCTATGATTCTATGATTCTATGATTATCAGATATTTCCCATCTTAATAATAGGTTCCAGGTATAAACTCGTTTATACTTGCCAGCTATAAACATCAAAGCCAATAATGCATTTTTTTTTTCTTCTATGACCTTGAATTTTCCAAGTAGTTATTTGACATCTGATCCACACCTCATGTACATCTATTCTTCAGTGTGTTCACTGGCTATGCTGAGTTTTATTGTGGGTTTTTTGCACTTAGGAAGTTACTCCCTTAAATCTTTTTTGGCCTTCCTTTTTGAAGCATCACATTTAATGTCTGAAAATTTATGGTCTTCTCCATGCTCCCATTTGAACATGATGCCTGCACTTTAAGGATGTCATTTTTTTCTAATAGGCATTTTCCTTCTGCTATTGAAACACCAAGGCCCCATTTCTTATTTTAGGATTTTGTCTAACTGATAGTATACATTTAATCTGAACCTTTAATGTATTGTCTTTAAACACTCTCTACTGAGTCTGAAAGAATTTTATACTTTTGGAAGTGCTTTTCTATTTATCATTTTTTTATATCTGTTTATTTTCTCTTTTTCAAGGTAAATGTTACAGTGAATAATAAGTATGATTTTCTTCCAGTGACAAGGATAGGGAATTTGAGTACATTATTGCCACTAGTATAGTGTGGGTGTTTTACAGTTGCAGATTTTTATACCAGATCTCTCACAGTACTCAGAAAGCATCTAACAGTGGCTTCTGATTCCCTTAGCAGTTGCTCCAAGAAACAGTCATTTAATGAGTCTAGAAATGTTTTCTCTGTTTCAGTCTGACATGACATTTACTTATTTTGCATGAGTAAAGTTTTTCACACTGTTTTTTTTTTAAAGCATTAATTCCTTTATAATTAATTGATAAAGCTCTAATATTATTCTTTCCCTACAGAACAATGGAATGCAATTCAATGAAACTCTCTAAAGCATAGTATTACAGTTAACTTTCTTACCTTTTTTTTGTCATTAGCTTTCTGTTCCTTGAAGTCTGGTCCTCTCATCTTCACTAATACTGAGTAGTATTTTATCCTGTAAGAAGTAATAATGCTTATGGATAAAGCCATTCTGATTGCATCCACACTCTGCCCTTAAATTATTTTTAAAAATAAATACAACTTGTGAACATTTTTATTGCTTTCTTTGTTAGATTGTTTTAGTATTTATGCAAACTTACTCTCTCATAGATATATTAGTGTCTGGGAATATATTTCCAACCTGCTGTTTGAAAAATGGAGAGGACTTAGAATTGTGATGATAATCTTACAATTTTTAAAATCTTATATTATATTATATTATATTAATCAGATTATATTACATTATATTTATGTCATAGTATACTATATAACATTACATTGCATAATGTATGAAAAGAAACATTTTATAAATTCATAAATTTACTAATTTATACTTAAATTTATAAATATATAATATATGCTTAAATTAGTATTAATATTAATGAAAACAACAATCTGATGATATAATGTTCTCATCTGTGGCTGAATTTAAGCTTAATGAGAAAGTAACTCTCAATCATAGGGAAAATTTTGAAAGCGGATGCTTTGCTGTAAGTAGAGTGAAATTTGAAGTAAAAGTCACTTTCGGGCAGACACAGAGTATCATTCTGTGGGATATTTTAAGGTCATGTACATTCTTAAGAACATAAGTATAATACGAAAGTTCTCAATATTTATTAGTCCTACAAAGAGAGAGAGCTTGGATGAAGAGGAAAATTAAAAAAAAAAAAAAATTGTCAGGGAAACATACTGTCACGGTTTAGCCCCTGCCAGCAGCTGAGCACCACGCTGCCACTCACTCACCCACCTGCGCCAACTGCCCCCCCCCCCGCCCCTGCCGGCGGGATGGGGAGGAGAATGGGCAGGAAAAGGCAAAACCTTGTGGGTTGGGGTAAGGACAGTTTACTGGGACTGCAAGGGAGAGGGAAACAACAACAACAGTACTTAAGAGAACATACAAAACTGGTGATACACAATGCACTTTGCTCACCTGACAACCGTATATGACTGCATACTCATACAGTCCCGGAACCACGCAGCCCCTCACCGACTAGCCCCCTTTTATGCTAAGCATGATGTCATAAGGTATAGAATACCTCTTTGGCAAGTTTGGGTCACCTGTCCCGGATTTGTCCCGTCCCAGCTTCTTGTGAAAATCAACTCTACCCTAGCCAAAACCAGGACACATACAAAAGAAATATATTTTAAAATGTGTTGAACTAATATTTCTTTTTTATCTTTTGATAGTACTTACTTAGATTAATATGCATTGGTTTAGTGGTTGCCAAATATATAAAGAAAAAGTTGCCTCCTTCAAAATAGCTGATATTCTAAACTATTTTAGTAGTAATATTGACTTTTACTTGATAGTCTGAAATGACTTTGTGAGGCCTAACATGTTATCAGCCAAGTTCATGATCAAATATCCACTAACAGTAACACATCTATAAAATATTTTGAGATTCTGAATTGCACATAATCTTACAAAGAACAGACTGGTGATTATCCAACTAAATACATATAAGAGGTTAACACTGTAATTTTCATGTAATATATCAAAGATTTGAGACATATAGAAATTAATGAACAATTATGGTTTCCTAATTGTAGTCTCATCTTCTAAATATTCTTTTTTAAAATTTACCTAAGACTTTATTTTAGCTACTTATGGTATAGTACCCATCTTCCTCTCCTGGTTGTTAGATATATAGTGCCGGCCAAAACCACATACATTGAAAATGTTGTTACCTGAACCAATAAATCTAACAGTACAACATAGGAACAGATATAACAATAGTCATGTCTTCTATTGTAATTGCAAGGAGCTTGAGGAACAGAAGCTGACGCAACTGTTTGCACCAATGAATTTTTGATAATCTTAGAAGTATAGAGTGCCGTTATTAGGTAGGTTGCCAATAGAGGAAATAATTTTAACTTAAAAATTACTTTCCTGAAGATCTCCTGAAATATGTTAAATGCTTTGTGTATAAGAAAGGAAAGCAATCATGTTTCTAGATGGAAAGTATGAAGATTGTGTTTTCTGTAGAACAGATAATGTTTGTCAATGAAGCCCTTGCTATGGGAATGTGATAGAGAGACTACAGTAAATGTGTTTTTTTCAAGATTAAATTGATGCAATCTATTATATTATTTTGATTGGGAAAGTTTTCAAAGAAGATGTTTATGTTGACTTTATCATCTCACACAGAACTGAAAGACTTAATTATGTGAAATGAATTTTAAAGTGTTCTTGCAGAAGCAAATAATAAAATTGTAAAACAGAACATTCATAGTTATTGCAAAACATTAGCAAGTTTGGGTTTATGTTTGGTTTTTGTTTTGGGTTTTTTTTTATTTGTTTGGTTGTTTTTTTCCTGGTCTTGTAACAAATGTCAAGCTAAATTCACAGAAGAAATTTTGTTCCCTTCCCCACCTCCATCTAAACCAGTGGTCTCCAGACTTGAGTGTAGGCAAAGGTGCACAGCATGATTCATTGGGGTTTAGGAAGAAAATATTAGAACTTCAGTAGTACATAGAACATGTATAATTTATACATAAATATACGTTTATTGGGTGGGTGCACTGCAAAAGTTTTCACTGATAGGGATGAATAATCAAAATTTTGGAGACCACTGATCTAGAGTATATCACCTGTGTTATGATCAAGGTTTATATTTCCTAGCATTAAAAACCATCAAAAGAAAAGAGGAAGTTAAACAATTATTAGGCCAGTTTCAATCTAGTGGAAAAAGAAACAGACAAGACAAGGACTCAAACACATCCTTTTTCATCAGCTGAGCTGCCAGAACTGCAAGGACATCTTGAGACAGGTATTTACATTTTAAGAACACAAAACCAAACAACAGTGGAATTGTCTGATACTGTGCTTCAACTCTACCAAATGAGATCCATGTGATCTTAGAATTTCTGAAAAAGCCTCTGAAAATTATGGAGAAAAAATAAGAAGGAAAAAAAAAAAAAAGAGGAAGAGGGGAAGAATCATATCATTCATTCATACCAATATGCTTCTCAAAAGACACCAATGGAAGAGGTGGTGATCACCAGGCAGAATCTCACAGTTCCAGCAAACAAAAAGCAATAAATCCTTTATCTATGCTATAATCTTCTGTTTGTCAGAGCCATGAGCCATTCAGTTACCACACAATGAGATTAGAAAACAAACTCTCACTCTGTTTACCTTAGCTGCCACACCTTTCTGCAGTGTCAGAGTAATTAATTCTGATTTTTTTACTGTCTGTTTTTCAAAAGGAATAAAAATTCATTCAGGCATCTAAGAAATGTTGTGACCAGGATATTTAGGGCTGCATTTATGCCACCTTAAAAGGAAAGTTAAGTGCTTTTGTTCCAGGTAAAGAATACCTGATTGGATTAACAAGGAGTCAGGGCTGTGTTTGGCACGCTGACTCAAGATTGGTAGCAAGAATGATATTTGCTAATCCTATTTAAAAAAAAGTAATTATATATTATCAAGCAAATTACTAAGTATTAATCATTTCAATTCCTTTAATTTGCCCTGTAATAGAAATGAAATAATGAAGGATCTTCCTCAAGAATTACTACTGGATTTGTCATTTTCTACCCATTTTTGAAAACCATGCTATTACAGTATCACATCTGAAATAGCATTCAGCACATAATACCTCAGTAATTAAAACCCGTACAAAATAAAATTTAGAAGTTACAAAATCAGATTGTTCATTAATTTTAATACAAATACTGTAATAAGTAGCTTCAACATATATTTTAATATAATAAGTGGATAATACTGTTTTGCCAGTTCTTTAATCTAGGCATTTTCCATGCTAGGCCGTGTTCTTTATTTGTGGAAGTGAAACCCAGTCTTTTTTTGCATTTTTATAAATTGTAAACAAATGTACTCATTATGAACAAATGAGCATATTTTCTCCCTCAGAGCATGAGTTCTGTTGCATTTTAATAATTTAAATCATATCAAAAATAGATAAATGTGAAATGTGATCTGAGCAATAAACCACTAGTTTTGTACCCTCATCTGAGACCTGAGTGAGCATTAGTGCTTGTCATTTTTCTCCAACTGCAGCCATTTTAATTTGAAATACTGCAGAAGTACACTTTCAGAACACTATGGACAAGATTGATTTTCCATACTTATGTTGTGATTAGTGTTTAGTATACACTGAAATGTGCTTAATATGTTTTCTCTCTCTTTTTTTTTTTTTTTAATTAATTGGTAAATGTATCAGAAGAGGTAGGTTCTGATCCCCGAGTACATCTCAGCAGCACTATTGTATCAGCTCCATGCACGTTCACACCCCAAACTAGAGCACTCCATTTATATTCCTGTCTCAGACTTCTAGAGCTGACTTTGGTAACTGCTCTTACAGTCCTGAGGACACCTTCAGAACAACCCGTGCCTCACCTGCAGCCTTTGTCGGTAAAGGTCCCTCTGGCAGCGTGCTTGTCATCTCTCACAGGCATCATGTCTCATCTCAGCTCTAATTTCACACTGTCAATATGCTGTGGAACCTTATAGTGCCTGAGGCTGGGAACGCATAAGAAAAGCAGGATACTCCATTATTCCGGGGAAGGAAAAGAGGGGAAAATCCAACGCTCTTTGAGGGGCTATTGCTGATTGAACAGTTCAAATTTTTTGCTCCAGCGGTTTTTGCTTTGTATGAAAATAAGCATGCAGATCTTCTTTTTGATCTGTATGATCCTTACTCGCTGACAGTTTAGAGCTGCTGCTGAATGAGATTCATAATGGTATCTCCACTGACAGCAGCTGCATCATCAGTAAAACTGTTAAATATGTCCAGTATTACAGAACTGCAGCCATGGACATTAATGTACTGCAGGCTGTGTTTGTTACCGCAAGATCTGCATGCATTTGGGGTTTCATCCCGTGCAGTGCCAGCTGGAGTACTAAACAATTGTTGCAGGAATGGTGCAGAAGCATAGATGTCACCACTCTGACTCAGTTTCACTCTTTCTAAAAAATATGCAATGCTAATAAAGTATTCATAAGTATACTGAAACTTATTGCTTAACAAGTTGGGTTTTTTTAATTTTTGTACTTTGTTCATAAAGAAAAATGTTAGATCTTCCCATTTTTTTTCCAGTATCTTGACATCTTGGTTTGCATATTTTTCTCCCCTAGACATCTACAGTGAAATTCAGTATCAACAATATTACACACATCAGATTGGTCTAATTGAAAGTTTGAAGGTAATTTGTGAAAGATAAAATATTTTTTCTTGTAAGGTTTTTTTTAAATTTATTTTCTAACAAAAGAACAGCTTCCAACTTGAAGAGAAAATAATAATAATAATAATAATAATAATAATAATAATAATAATAATAAAAACAATTTGGTATGACACAGCTGTACTGATCTGGGATACTATATGTCTGCCTCGTGTTTCTATCCTCCTATATAGACCAGATGCAATTCATCATCAGCATGCACCACAGTGCTTTCAGTCATAATGCATATCTCATCTTTTCCAAAAGGGAATGTGTGTTCTATTTTTTAAAAAATATGGTTTAACCAAGTAGTTCAGGTTATCATAATCACAAGCTTCATCTGACACAGAACATTTCAGAGACATGATTTTTTTTTTCGTTTTTGATCTATATATTCAGAATTTAAATTTTCCAATGGACAAAAATGTCAGTGCAGCCTAATATATATTCCTAATATATGCTTAGTATATGTACACAGAAATGCAACTGATGTTTTCAAAGGTTCTTTCCTCAGAAAATACACACACATACATAGTATATAGCGTATGGTATTTGTTATATATTATTTGGTATACAGTATATGTAATATATACAAAAATATACAAAACAGATTTGCACAAGGAGATGCTGGTTTGTTATGATTTGAGTTAGAAAGACATTGAGACTCCATAAAGTATCACTTTAAATGCAATTTATTAGAGCTAACACTACAAGGAAAAAGAGAATAATATAGATAATATTACATCCATTCCAATGCTGGGAAACCTGAGTTTTGTAGCATTGATTAGACCTTCAACCAGAGTGCATCACACTGTGCAGATCCCATCCATGGAAAGCTTCCCTGACATTTTGGTCTTTTGAGCACTTACAGGATTTTCTTTGAAGAAAACAGTTCTATTCATCATTTCTAGTTCATAGGAGAACTTGGTTTTTTTTAGAGAAAAGCAAGGACACACAGGTGGTATAACTGCCTGTTCCAAATGGAAGCTGCCTATACATCTTCTCATTATGACTGGTTGGCGAAGTTTATCTTACGGACCAGGAATATGGGCAACACAACACAGCTGGTCTTCCAGAGCAGATCACTACAATCCGTATAACTTAATAGCAACATGAATAATTCTTATAAAGAAATATTCTTACCGAGTCCTTACGACTACGCGGCCTTTGCTCAATGTCTAAAACTCTTTTTTGTACATGGTGTTGCATTCCACAGACTATCAGTAGAAATGTTAAAAACATTGAACTTGCATGCCTATTTACCTTTTATTTATGCTGTTATGTGGTTAATACAGCAGCTGCTTAATGATAACATGGTGTTGCATTCCACAGACTATCAGTAGAAATGTTAAAAACATTGAACTTGCATGCCTATTTACCTTTTATTTATGCTGTTAAGTGGTTAATACAGCAGCTGCTTAATGATAACAAAGATGTAAAGGAAACAGATATCACTTTTCATAGCTGACATGATTTTACCTTCTTTATCCTAGTCTAACCTGGAAACTAGAAAATCTTAAAATTTAATATGCAGTTACAAAGGCTTTTGATCCTTCTTGCTTGGTTCAATCTTGTTTACATTATATGCTACTAGTAGAGTATAATATTTTGCCTCATGATTTATTAATTAATTGCTGATCTATGTCAAGAAAAATGGAACAGCACTGCATTACTTCTTGTGGTGAGTGACTGGAGGATTCTTCCCTATACTCTGCTGCCTCATATTACTGACCCTTCAGCTGGTCCCCATGTGCTGAGACCAATCGTTCAGTCAAACACTTCCTAATTAATGAGAAGATCAGATTCTAGTGTGATTCCCTTTGCTTGGTACTTGTCTTGCGTTATTTTTACCTTCCTTTCTTTCCAATTCTTGGAGCTAGCTGGAAATTGGAAACCTCAAGAAATTTAAGTGATTTCAACTGTGCAATTAGTATTCATATGAATAGTAAGAAGTTGCCAGGCAGTGCTGGGAAGCCAGAAAGTCTTGCCAAATCACAATCCTCTGTGAGATGGGGGTGTAACTCTTTTCAAAACAGACAACAATGTATTAACTCAAAATAATATTTTGGATGTTGTATGTTTGGCTCTGACTAAAGGGTTATCTCCACATGTAAGAACTTAACAACAACTGAGAAGAGACAAGGTTTTCCAGAAAATCTATGTCTTTCTTACAAAAAATTAGTTTGTTGCATAGAGGTTTAGACAGCATTATTTTTTTTGCTGACAAGGATAATACATAAGAACTGGACTTACTTCATCCCTCATTCCTTTCTTAGGCATTGATTAATGTTCATAGCTGCTGGCCTATTTAAAATAACTGTTTCTGAATCTCTACATACTGCCTAGACTACAAATTCTTTGCATCATTTTATCTGTAAATAGATCAGTTAGATTTGGAAACTGTAATATAGTGTTTTGATAATTATATATGAAAAATGATTATTTTTATATTCTGTTGATATTATTTTGCTTTATTGACTCATTAATGCATCATAATAATCTTGCAGCTGAAGTTCTTTATGTTGGCAGAGTGATCTGGATCTCATCGGAAGGTGGTTTAGAGATTCAGGAAATTAATCTAATTGAAACGCAGAGACCTGCAAGGGGAAAAAACCCCCACCTTCTTTCAACAGTCATTTTTGGGGTTATATTTTGTAATCTATATGTACATAGTACACATACATATTTACAAGGTCAAAGCAAAGAAATGTAGGCTATTTATTGCTCCAAAATGAGAGGAAGTTAAGCAGGAAACAGATTGCTGAGGATTAAAAATATTGATCTTAAAAAGGAAACACAGTAAACAATTACCTGGGATGACCAGAGGGACAGGGCACTCTAGAAAATCCAGGCAATGGAGGTAGGGAAATTAACACTCCTTGAAGATGTTAATCTTTCTGTATTGCCTATAGCTGGAGCCTACATAAGCATCTTAGATTCGATGCCTAAATCCAGGATAGCTAAATTTAGACTATTTACTGATAGCTCATATTCATTTCTGTCTGAATTTTTCACAGTGGTTGATAATGATCAAGTTCTATTGCATTAACATTTAAAACAGACTGATAGGATACTATGAGTAAAATCAAAATTAGGGGAGTATCATAATGCTTTTATTATACGATAAACAAATAGCAGCAAGAAAAGAACTAAATTCAGTGATATTCATTGAAGTAGTTCTGATTTGTCCTGGTTTCAGCTGAGAGGGTTGATTTTCTTCATAGTAGCTAGTATGGGGATATGTTTTGGATTTGTGCTGGAGACAGCATTGATAATATAGAGATGTTTTTGTTCCATGGACCTGTTGTTGAGCAGTGCTCACACGGGGCCAAGGCCTTCTCTGCTTCTCATGCTGCCCTGCCAGCAGGATGGCTGGGGGTGCACAAGGAGTTGGGAGGAGACACGGACAGGACAGGTGACCCAAACTGACCAAAGGGATATTCCATATCATATGACGTCATGATCAGTTTATAAGGAGCTTGGGGAAAGGGGGGGGGGGGTGGGGTGTGGCGGCATTTGGAGTGATGGCGTTTGTCTTCCCAAGTCACCATTACACGTGATGGAGCCCTGCTTTCCTGGAGATGGCTGAACACCTGCCTGCCCATGGGAAGTGGGGAATGAATTCCTTGCTTTGTTTTGCTTGTGGGCATGGCTTTTGCTTTACCTATTAAACTGTCTTTATCTCAACCCACGAGTTTTCTCACTTTAACTTTTCCAATTCTCTCCCGCATCCCGACGGGGGGGAGTGAGGGAGCAGCTGTGTGGCGCTCAGCTGCCGGCTGAGGTAAACCCATGACATTTGTAAAGGCAAGAAATTAAAAAAAAAAAAATAGAGGATACTAGAGGAATATGATTAGAAGCCATATTTTGAGCACTTTTAAATACTTCAGCATCATTTCAGTAAATTACCACGTACTGTCAACCATAAATTCAAGACCTCCTCCCATAATAATAGTAATGTAGGAGATGATTAATATTGGAAGAATTTTCTGGTAAGAAGGTGAGAACAAGGTGTCAAAGTTGAAGCAGAATGTGAATTGAAAAGAATCAAGTCAGTTTTATAAAGTAAGAAGCTGAGAAAATGAAGGTGAATGACAGAAAACACAGATATGGAAAATCTGTGTGTAGAAAATATCTAGATACAGGAGTGGTGGTGAATGCTGAGTGGAGATTTAGGTAAAATATAATCAGTTTAATTGTTAAGAGGAGCCTGCTGAAACCTTGTTATTCTTTTGAACTTAAAAACCATCCTGAAAGGCTTTCTATCAGAGTCTAAACCCAATGCTTTGTATAATTAAATTAGGAATTTAGTGAAATAGCCCACAACGAAGAGGGAAGAATGTTGAGGGACAGTGAACATTAAGCTGTCATGAGTTTGAATATTTTGTGCCATATTAATCTTGGTAGAATATATTTCACCTTAAAATATCAAATTGTTTACACTCAAATAACACTGATCTGAAATAAACTTTGTTGATGATTATTTTGTTTCATGTTCACGTTTTTTGTTTTGATGGACCATTGATAAATTTTTTGAACTCAAGAAGTTAGAAATCTGAACAGCAAGGATCCCTCCTAATATATAAGAAAAATATAGATATGTGGAGATGGTAAGCTAGCTGCAAGTCAGCTCGTATGACTCATTCATAAGATAACTTATTTACCTCCATTGAATATATATAGAGAATCTAGATAAGTTTTAGAACTTTAACGTTTTACATTACTAAATTTGGATATATAAATTACACTATTGATGTTTATCCATACATAGTATATACTTTTGAAAATAGGTAAGTTATATCCAACATTAAAATTACACACTTCTGTGCAAATGCACCTCATATGGGGAATAAACAAGAGCAATTGGAGATGTGTGTGCAGGGCTGTGATCTCAGTGGCATCACAGAGATGTGGTGGGATGGCTCCTATGACTGGAGCATCGGGATGGAAGGATACAGGGGAGAGAAGGAGGGGGTGTCGCCCTCTATGTCAGTGACCAGCTGGAGTGCATGGAGCTCTGCCTGAGGATGGATGAAGAGCTGACAAAGAGCTTATGGGTCAGGATTAAAGGGAAGGCAGGGACAGGGGACATTATAGTGGGGGTCTGCTACAGGCCACCCAAACAGGAAGACTGAATAGATGAAGCCCTCTATAGACAGATAGGAGAAGCCTCACGTTCATAAGCCCTGGTCCTTATGGGGGACTTCAGTCACCCTGATACCTGCTGGAGGGACAACACAGCAGGGCACAAGCCATCCAGGAGGTTCCTGGAATATATCATTGATAAGTTCCTTTTCCAAGTGATAGAGGAGCCAATGAGGAGAGGTGCCATGCTGGACCTTGTTCCCACCAACAAGGAGGGCCTGGTGGGGAATGTGAAGCTCAGGGGCAGCCTTGGCTGCAGTGACCGTGAAATGGTGGAGTTCAGGATCCTCAGGGCAGTGAGGAGGGTGCACAGCAAGCTCACTACCTTGGACTTCAGGAGAGTAGACTTTTGCCTCTTCAGAGACCTGCTTGGTAGAGTACCATGGGACAAAGCTCTGGAAGGAAGGTGAGCCCAAAACAGCTGGTTAGCATTCAAGGATCACCTCCTCCAATCTCAGGAGTGATGCATCCCAACAAAGAGGAAGTCAGGCAAAACTGCCCAGAGGCCTACATGGATGAACAAATTGCTCCTGGACAAACTCAAACACAAAAAGGAAGCCTACAGAGGATGGAAGCAAGGGCAGGTAGCCTGGGAGGAATACAGAGAAACTGTCCAAGCAGCCATGGATCAGGTTAGGAAAGCCAAAGCCCTGATAGAATTAAATCTGGCCAGGGAAGTCAAGGGCAAGAAGAAAAGCTTCTATAGGTATGTCAGTGATAAAAGGAAGACTAGGGAAAATGTGAGCTGTCTCCAGAAGGAAACAGGAGACCTGGTTACCCAAGATGTGGAAAAGGCTGAGGTACTCAACAACTTTTTTACCTCAGTCTTCACCAGCAAGTGCTTGAGCCATACCACGCAAGTGGCAGAAGGCAAAGGCAGGGACTGGGAGAATGAAGAAACACCCACTGTAGGAGAAGATCAGGTTTGAGAATATCTAAGGAATCTGAAGGTGCACAAGTCCATGGGACCTGATGAGATGCATCCACAGGTCCTGAGGGAACTGGCAGATGAAGTTGCTATTCTTCACATCTGAGAAGTCCTGGCAGTCCAGTGAAGTTCTCACTAACTGGAAAAGGGGAATGATAACCACCATTTTTAAAAAGGGAAAAAAGGAAGACCTAGGGAACTGCAGGCCATTCAGTCCCACCTCTGCGCCTGGCAAGATCATGGAGCAGACCCTCCTGGAGACTATGGTCAGGCACATGGAAAATAAGGAGGTGATTGGTGAAAGCTAACATGGCTTCACTAAAGGCAAATTGTGCCTGACAAATTTGGTGACCTTCTATGATGGGGTTACAGCGTTGGTGGACAAGGGAAGAACAACAGACGTCATCTACCCATACTTGCGCAAAGCATTTGACACTGACCCACATGACATCCTTGTCTCTAAATTGGAGGGACATGGATTCGATGGATGGACCACTTGATGCATAAGGAATTGGCTGGATGGTCAGACTCAAAGAGTTGCAGTCAACGGCTCAATTTCCAAGTGGAAACCAGTGATGAGTGGCATTCCTCAGGGGTCAATATTGGGACCAGCACTGTTTAACATTTTTGTCGGCAACATGGACAGCGAAATTGAGCACACCCTCAGCAAGTTTGCTGACAACACCAAGCTGTGTGGTGTGGTCGACGCACTGGAGGGAAGGGATGCCATCCAGAGGGACCTTGACAGGCTGGAGAGGTGGGCCCGTGTGAACTGCATGAAGTTCAACAAGGCCAAGTGCAAGGTCCTGCACGTGGGTCGGCACAATCCCAAGCACAACTATAGGCTGGGTGGAGAATGGATTGAGAGCAGCCCTGAGGAGGACCTGGGAGTGTTGGTTGATGAAGAGCTCAGCATGACCCAGCAATGTGCACTTGCAGCCCAGAAAGCCAACCATGTCCTGGACTGCACCAAAAGAAGTGTGACCAGCAGGTAAAGGAAGGTGATCCTCCCCCTCTTCTCCCTCATGAGACCCCACCTGGAATTCTGTGTTCAGTTCTGGGGCCACCAACATAAGAAGGACATGGAGCTGTTGGAGCAAGTCCAGAGGAAGGCCACAAAGATGATTAGAGGGCTGGAGCACCTCTCCTATGAGGACAGGCTGAGAGAGTTGGGGTTGTTCAGCCTGGAGAAGAGAAGGCTCTGGGGAGACCTTACTGCAGCCTTCCAATACTTGAAGGGGGCCTACAGGAAAGCTGGAGAGGAACTGTTTGCAAGGGAAATAGTGATACAATGAAGGGTAATAGCTTTATGCTGAAGGAGGGTAGATTTAGATTAGATATTAGGAAGAAATTCTTTACTGTGAGACTGGTGAGGTACTGGAACAGGTTGCCCAGAGAAGCTGTGGATGCCCCCTCCCTGGAAATGTTCAAGACCAGGTTGGATGAGGCTTTGGGCAATGTGGTCTAGTGGAGGGTGTCCCTGCCCATGGCAGGGGAGTTGGAACTAGATGATCTTTAAGGTCCCTTCCAACCTAAATCATTCTGTGATTCTATGATTCTATGAATATTTACTGTTATGAAAAGAGTTTTGCTAGTATTCCACATTTTCTTCATCGTTTTCTTAGAACTCTTTTTTCCAGAAAAATTCTTCTCTATTTCTTTCTAAATATTTTTTAAATGTAATTATATTTAGTGTGTTGCATTCTTAAGCGTTTACAGCCATATGTTTTTCTCTCTCCAAAGGTTAGAACTTGGAAAAATATTCAATTTCTGTAACTGGTCGATGAGAGAACAAAATGTTGCACTTATGAGTGAGACAGTTGATGATACCTAACATTTCAAACAGTACTTGCAGCTAATGCAAATCTAGATACAACTTTCAAGGATTAGTTTTGTCTTTATTAATATTTTTCCTGTAGTGGAAAACTATTTTCTGTAATTATGGCTTTGGCATGTATAATTTTTTAATTTTTTTTTAATCATGCTCATTATTCCTAAAATTTGAAAGCAGTAAAATTTTTATAATCAAGAAATCAGTATAATAATGTATTTCTATATGAAGTTAATTCAGTGACTTAGTGCCTAAAAATTATAAAGCCAATTTTTTGTTTTGGTTTATCTCACAAAAAAAACCCCAACCCCTAACCCCCCCCCAAAAAACAACAAAGAAACAAACCCAGATGAAACCAAAACAAACAAACAAATACCTCAAACAAAACCGAAAAAAGAAAGAGAAAAATCTTTCTTCAGAAAATTAATATTTTCTTTGTTGAATTCTGAATGGAAACTTTGAAATATTACTTTTTTATCTTGATTATTTTAATATATTTAACAACATCTGAAATTGTCCTGGAATGATAAAATATCCTCATCAAGATAGCCTGTCTGTAATGGATCATCACAGTATGATGGCAAAAGCAAAAATAAATCTTGGACCGCATGCTACTGCAAATCACAATCTAACGTTAGTAGAGCAAGGAATACTCAAAAATACTTGTGGAAAAAAAATATTTACTTGAATCAAACTAAACACTAAAATTTTCTGTTTGCAAATATGTGTGTTATACATTCCTGTATTTTTTTTTCTTTCATATCTGTTTAATTACCATTTTTTTATTACTTAATTTTATTTCTTGATGGGAATAGAAGAATACATAGTAGTGTCTGTTTCTCCCTCGTGAATAAATGAGCCTAGCTATCTTTCATTTCTACTTTAAAGAATGCAGCAAAATGTTGCAAATCACCCCACATTAGAGCATAATTCTTTGAGGTGCAACTATGTTAAAAATGAGAGGACCTCAGGGTAAGTATTTGTTTAATTGCACAGAATGTATTTCTGGGAAATGTACACTTAAAAAAAAATATAATTGTCACCCACAGATAATATAAATAAAGTTGCAAAAATTTGGACTAAATACCTTAAAAGATTCTATATTACAGCCAGATCTAGTAACGACAACATCAGTATTTTATGGTCATGATGACATAAAAATTAACCAAATATATTGGATGTAACAATTTCATTGTGGTCTCTATTTTGTCATTTTTATATCATCAAATTGTTTCTAACAACAAAACATTCAGAATTACAATCTTTGCTAGGGTATTGGTTGTTTTCGTCATTTAAGTTGATGTTATTCAAACAATACAGTCTAGTAATATATCAAAAGTGCATTCCACAAATTTTTATCATGGGAAAACTGAAAGTCAAGTACATAATTGAAGGTTCTCAAGAGATTTTTTTTAAACAATACTTAACCAATGAATTTCTTATCTATTTCATTTCTGATAGCACATCTCTGTCAGAAAATGGATGTCGAAAGGACAACTTAATATCCAGTAGATCCCCGTGTAGATATGCTGAATTGGATGAGGTACTGACCTCTCAAAGACAAATAATGTTCACCATAGCCAATGTTATTAGTGCATAAATTTATGGATGTTAACGGTGTTAGAGATTAGTTTTGTTGTGTAATTGTTTTCTTAATATTTCATTTTATCTTATTAATATTTTATTTATTTTTTTATAAAATGTTGTTTTATTATATTTTATTTATTAGTAATCATGGAAGTAGCTTACTTCTCCCAAATTATATATAAATAATAAATATTCAAATAATAGATTTTATAGATACTTGCTTACTGATAGGTAAAGAAATACATTATTTCAGGTTACATGATAATAAATAATTAAACCATTCCCATATCTCCCTTCCCCAAAGAAATATATTTTTTGGTTGTTAGTACTCTTATTAGAAATAGCCTAGATTCCAAACAAAATGTCATTGAAGGCAGTCAGACTGTATTATTTTTAAAAAGTGACAACACAGATTTTTTCTATTCATTTATTTATTTTCACTAAAACTATTCAGATAAATCTATCTGAAATAAAAAATAATTTGCTCTCTCTTCAAGTGATTTTTTCTGAAGAGAGGAGAGAGAGAAAAAATAATGTTTCTATTTAAAAGTTCATATATAGAGCCATATATTTCATGTTCTATCATGTTCTAGGTCATATTTAACAAATTATAACTCTCTCTCACCTTGGCTAATGATTTTCTACATAATTGTCCACATTGTTTAGAAACTGTTTACTTCTGCTGTAGCATTAGAAAAAATAGTCTATGCTAAAACCTATATTTCTAGAGGTTTAAGAGAGAAATCAGGAAATGCCTGTGGAATTATGTAAAAAAAAATCATTAGACATTTTGAAGTTATGACAGTTCTGAAATAAATTGTCTTGAACAATTATGAATTAACACTCTGATACAACATGTAGGAGTGTTAAAGGATGTCCTCTTCAAGACAGCAAATAAGATGTGTAAATCCTTAATTACCTTGCCATTATCTGTGTGTGGAAAGATGAAATAAACACCTTCTCCACAAGCCCTTTATTATTAAGAAGTTACTTCAAATTTGTACTTTGTCTTTGAATGTTCACTCCTATTATTGAACCAATAATAATCTTCTTGGAATGAAGATTTCTTTTTTAATTAAAAAGAGGCATACTTTACGAATAATTTTGTGGGGGGTATCATATTGAATTAACTGTGGCCTTGAATGAAATGCCTAGTATATCCTCACTTTTTACTCAGAGAGAGTACACCAAAATTTGTTGTCTTACACAGCCAGGTAAGGATTCAGATGCCTTGGTATTTTGCATCTCTTTTCCCACAGTATAGGGTCCACCGGGGCATCCTGTAGTCCTGTATTTTTTGATCTAATGGCCATACTGAACCCTGCTGGTTGGTGTTTCTCCTCATCACCCTGAATTTGTATAAGAAATTACTCTGTATCCATCCAAAAAGGCTACTTCCCACCCTCCCACTTAAGAAGGTACTAGTCAAGCTATACCATTAAAAGTCTTTAATTTTTGCAACTCTAATTGCCTAGTTATCTGTGGATTAGTTTTGGCTCTCTATTATAATATATCAGTGTATGGCTGCATGGATTTATGATTTCTCTTTTTTTGGACAATCAAATGATCTAACAGTGAAGTGAGTTTGGGTCCATAAGCTTTTTTCCCTCCTTTAAACTCTTTGTTTCCTTCTCTGTTCACAAGTCACCTTTTCCATAAGCACCTAAAATGGATTTTTAACCTTTGTCAGCTTTACTTTTGTATTTCTTAACCTGGGCTAATCAAACTCCTGAGTACCACACACGAACATTGTAATTGTGATATGCAAACACAAAAACCCTCAAAACCAGTCAAATATAACACCACAGTTGGAGATAAAGCCAGTATATGAAGCAAAGGAAAAAAACTAAAAATATCAATGAAGATTGGGAATTACATAAGTTTTATTTTTCAGTAAATAAGTGTCATCTGAGATTTAGAAGTATGACTGATTATTGATTTGTATTTGTAGTCAAAATTCCTTTTTATCAAACAGATATTCGCTCAGGCAGATGAGAATGTCAACCACAGCTGGTTATGACATTGGTCATATTTTTCCCTTTTGTTACTGTTAATTATGGAAAGTGTGGTTCTTTAACTACATTTAATGCAATGACATGACAAAGCCTGTCCACATGTTCTTTTTTCTTCTGAGATTAAACTGAAGGCTAACGAAAGAAATTCTATTGATTTGTACTTAAAATACTGTAACTCCCTGGACTTACTATTGTGTAACAGACTGATTGTTAAACCAAGTGGATAAAAGATTAATATGGCAAAAAGCTTATGGACAGAAGCTAAGGAAAATAGTCAAATTGTAATTAGGAAAAGCAGAGCAGACTGCCATTGATTAGCTAGCTGAAACTGGGAAACATTAATAGATCCTAAAGCAGAGTAAGAGCAAATTACCATCGGCCCCAATTATCAAGGATAATGATGAGTTTCTCCACTACTACACACTATGCATCGAGAACAAATGTTTGTTTGTTTAAAAAGAAGGAAGGTATCAATTTACACAAAGCATGGGACCTGAAGTGGAAATTAATTAATTTTATCTTATCACCTATGTTCTACAGGGTATAAAAGTAAATTATCATCACAAAGTCTTCTACCGTTACAGTCTTTGAATCTGTATCATTTTTTTTCCTTCTGGCAACAGAGATTTGTTGGATAACAGGTGGTAGGACACACAAACAAGATTTTACAAAACAGGTTATTAGCATTGTCAAGCAGATTAATATCTAGATGGGTTGAGAGTTCATAAATATTAAAGTGTGGTTGATAGGAATTGCTCAGGAGGAAGATACAGGTTTATAATAGAACCCAAATTCTTGCACTGGCTATTCTGTGACTGTGGCTGTTCTAAGGATTAAGTATTTAAAGGAATATTTTCTCCACATCAGATGTGAATAGATTAAATAATGGTAAAAATACAGTAATGTAGTCTATTCTGCAATCTTTCTTCTCATATTTGTTTCCTTCTCATGTTTCCAGTCTATCTCTTACCAATATGACCAACATACCAACAGAATTCCTCAAAAGATCCTTTCTTTGGTGGTGGGGGTTGAGAGTGAAAGCTTCATTTGTGGATGGTTTAACAAGATATGTCATATCCCCAAGGTATAATTCACAACTGACTGAGAACGTGGTAACTACCCTGAAAACCACCAAGGAGTGGTATTCCTTAATAAATAGTTGTTAGACACCCACATTCTAGATAGCAATTATGAAGTGAAATTAATCTCCTCTAAATGATGATTCACTACAGAAACATTATATTTGAAATGCTGAAACTCCTTAAAACTTTATTTACAAGCAAATGAAAATTTCTCTGAAAGCCACAACTCAGAAAGTAATATCATATATCCTTTAGGAATTTATTTTTTGCATTAGCCTATTTGTTGGTTAGGATTATTCAATACAAAAGTAAATACAGCATAGTTAGTAATTAAATTGATCTAGAAAAGTGGATTCACCTTGAAGTGACATCGTTTAAATTTCATTTTGGGATCAATGGTATCAGTCATCCATATAATGTTTACGGCAAGTGTAATAAGCAATATGTTAACTTCTTAGCATTTTGTAGAAATGCATTCATAAAGATAATTTAAATCCTTTTTTAATATTCCAGCTTTTTAAACATCACAAATAAGGAAAAACTCCAATAGTGTTTGCAAGAATTCAGAAATCCTTTGATCTGTAATTAACTACTTAGGTGGTATCACCAAAAGTTTTACATTGATCATGCCATCTGTTCTGTTCTACTTTTCCTTTTTACCCTATCTTTTTACCATTTATGTGCATATATCCAACTGAAAGACATGATAGAAGTTCAATGTTCTTCCAGTCATGGCTGGTCCTCACTTAGTTCTCTTCACAGAAGATGAACAGAATGAGTGACTGTGCATCCTATAGAATTCCACCTTATTTTTTCTACACCTTGCATATGCCACTGAGTATAGCTGGTGCATTCATTTTTCAAAAGTTGTAAGTGGGATCAACTTTACCTAACTACAACCTTCCAGTAAGCAGTAATCATCAATATTCTAGGTTCTCTATATAGTCAATGACACTTCTGAAACACCATTTGCTTTCTTTATTTTCAAGACATTATCTAAGATGGAATTAATTACAATCTTGATTTCTTAGTAATTATTTTGGGAATGGATACATCATCTTCTAGAGGTGACTATCACAGCAGATTCATCGTGAAGGAGATCTAGCAGTTTGATCCATTGGCTAAATTTCATTATGTAGTATCACCTAAGATTTGCTAGGGTATACTGGCTGAGATGCAACTGCCACTCCAGAAGAATGTGATTTTTTCACAATTTTATATCTGCTGGTCCACTCTGGAACTCTCAACTACACTGCAGCCACTCCAATGATATTAAGTGTATATGATTAGGTACATAAATAGAGCTGTAAACCAGTACTGTAGGTTAGATACCTAGTTCTCAGACAGTTTAAATTAGGTGAAATTAACTGACTTTATGAATGTGATTGAGCTTCAGATTTTTAACACATACATGCAGTTCTCTTCATGAAAGCATCTACATGAAGAATAAGTATCCAATATGTCACTGCAGTCAGTAGATATGTAATCAGTACAGAAAACTATGTCACCTAAAATAGACACATTGGGTTCAGTTTCATCGCCTAAACATGGCATCCAAGGGTAAGCAGGCTGTCATAGAAAATCTCTCACAGCCTACAGCGTCTCCTCTAGAAATTCCAAACTTTCTATAGGTCCTATGTCATATCTCTAGTCCCATGTAGACATCTGAGATACTCTATGGAATATCAAATGGTGTCTGTTTAGGCAACTGAATATATGCTCCAGCGGCTATTCAGTTGTTAGAAGACAATTAAAAGTATGTGTCTATAATCTGGAGCTGAATTGGGTATGTTTTGGTACTGTATACCTGCTATAAATTCACTTCTTTTTTTTTTTTCTGGTTACTTAGCTAGTCACTTTATAAGATGGAACACAGTTTTCTGTTTTTTCACTGATACTGTCATTTCTGAAAGGCTATAAAGAAACCTCCAAATTAAGACTGTGAGCATGGCTATCTCTGACCTTTGCCTTTCTAATTACCAGTTTTCTCTGTCTGATAAGACTGAGAGTAGAATTGAGTTAGAATTAAGGATCATATCTCACAAAATACTGTAAAATATTGTAATAACATTTTTTTATCAGAGTTGGAAAGGACTATATTAAAGATAGTGTTCTTATCAGAAAGGGAAACTTGCAATTAAGTGCAAAGCTGGGGAGTAGAAGACTTTTGGATTATAAAACCAGAATAAATTACTCTATTTATTGATAAGCTAAGGACAATCATTTTATGCTTTATAAAAATTATTCTACTGAGAACAATAAAGATATATTAATTAGTTATATGCACAAGACATCTTACATTTAGCCAGTGTATCCCTTTTTCTGAGTACAGGAGAAAACTTGTCTGTTTTTTAAAAGCAAGAATCAGCAAGTGTAATTCTTTTTCACACTCTTTATTTTTGTCTTCTATGAAATGTATGCACTGTACAGAATATGTGAAAGGAGTTTTTACAAGTGATACAAAAACTGCAAAAGAAGAGATATGTATAATACCTCTCTTCTCTTCTCTTCTCTTCTCTTCTCTTCTCTTCTCTTCTCTTCTCTTCTCTTCTCCTCTCTTCCCTCTCCTCTCCTCTCCTCTCCTCTCGTCTCCTCTCCTCTCCTCCTCTTCCCCACCCCCGCTCCCCTCTTCTCTTTCTTTCTCTTCTTCTTTTTAGATAGATTCTACTTTTCTGCCCACTGAAGTTATAAAAAGTACTGGGCCAGAAATGGCTGTTTGTGATGGTCAGTTCTGGGAATAAATTTTGATTAAAACTGAAACTCCAACAACAACAGTAGAAATGAAATGAGAAGATGCAATGAAGTAGGAGGTAGAAAAAATGAAGTTAGACAGATTGTGAAAAGAAATGGTTGTGTCAACAATATTTGGATGTAAACTGATTAGCTGGATTTCAAAATGTGTGGGAAAGAGAACTGGAAGGACTATTGTCTTTGGTAGGATAAATACAGAAACTCTGAATAAAAGTTAACTACAAAAACAGAAGAAGAGGGGAAAGACATTGGACAAAATTGTCATAGAAATTATAGCCTTGATTTTACCTCTTACAGCCCTTAGGAATGTAAATTTTTTTGGCTAAGAGACTTAGAGATAACTAAAGTTCCAATTAAAGAATAACGTAGAGCATGGGACTTTTTCTTCCACTTCTTTTCCCCTATCATCTCCTCCACTCCTATGTTGTTTTGCTTTTTTTACCACTTTGGAAAAGATAGTAGCAATAAGAATAATGGTATATTCAAAATTCACTGGGCATTAGGGTGCCAGAGAAAAGGTCTCCTGTCATTCGTACTTTGAGCATGTGAAACAGTTATCTTTATGTACCAAGTTCTTTCAAAATATCTGATTTTAAAATTTTGTTTGGTCACAATATCTCCAGTGTATTTAGCCTGGATTTTCATTATTACTATTTTACCAAAAGAAGTCTTATCTTACCATAGATTTTTGCACAATATGTTTTGAAGAAAAGTATTTTGTACAAAGACCTTTTCTACTATTAATCTTACTGTAGAACTAGAGGGAACGTGACCTTCAAGTAGCCCTTCAACACCTTTTATTCAGATTCATAGAACAAGGGAGTATACAATAGCCATTCTAAGCCCAAAAACCATTTTACCTAATTAATTTATTCAAAAATTTGAGAACTTAGTAGAATCCAGAGAGGAGCAGCAGAGGAATTATATTCTCATGTGTTTAAGTATAGCAAAACTTGTAAGTTTATCTATGTTTAAAAGTAAATATTTTTGAAAGGCTAGAAGCTATGATTCGAAACATTTAATTGCTGAGAAAGACATTTAACCTTTTTTTCCAATTATCTCACAAAGGTAAATACCACAGCTTATTAATCAAAAATGAAAAGAAGCATGAGGGATAAATAGCTTTCTCCATGGAGTCTTCATAGACTTAGACAAGATTTCTCTCCAAACACCAAAAATTAGATGCCTACACATAGATGTGCACATCTACATAGATGTGAACTGGATGTCAGCCTTCAATCTAGTTGTTACAGTCAAGACAGTCTACGGTGATTTATCTGACCTGACATAAAAGAGTCAGTTGCTTTAACATAAGTTCCTACTGGCACTTGATTATCCAAGATATCTTTATGGGACAATGCATATGACATTGGTCTTAAGGTCCATTGATCTTTAAGGTCCCTTCCAACCCCAAACCATTCTATGATTCTATGATTCTATGCATGTTTACTGTTATGAAAACAGTTTTGTTGTTATTCCAATTTTCTCCAGTGTTTCCTTAGATTTTTTTTTTTTCCTCTCCGAAAAATCCACCTCTATTTCTGTCATTAGAAAATAATTGTTCTGGAACAACATACCAAATACATTCGTGGGTTAAAAAGTATGTATTTTTAAAATAAATTTCAACAAATAAAATATGATTTCCTGAGATTCTAAAGGATAATGCTTGTGCCCAGGATATCTTGACATCTAGAAGAAAAGAAAAGAAAAAAGATATTGTGTGATACAAAACAAATAATGCAAGGGTAGTAGGGTAAACAGCAAACTAATTTTGAGCAAAACTGGAGTATTAAATCCCCCACATTTTTACTACCCTCTGGAAAGAAACCTCTGTTATTGTTGTATTCTGTTATGATCCTCCTTTTGTCTTGAAATATGGCTTCTGACTCCCACCCTCACCCCCCTGCCCGGAGATCCCCATAGTACCTAATTAACTTTCTTTTCTGTCATTGTTGCAGTTCAAAGACTAAAAATCTTTTCTTAATTACCAGTTTCAGCTTCATGAAGTAACAATTACAAAGAGATCAGATGGGAATTAAATTTCGATATCTGTATATAGACATATAGAGTAAATATATGTCCCTTTAAGGTATCCATAATTTTAATTATTTAATATATTTTTGGTTTTATTACTTTATTCTGTGACCTGTATCTAACAAATGTTATATATTAACAAAAGAAAACCATATGGGATTCTGCACAGTCTATAAGGGTTTTTAAAGAAGATTGTGGGGTAAACATTAGCATAAGCATTGATTTTAGTGGAATGACAGTATTTAAAATGTTTTAGCAGATTTTAGTCCTATCTCCTTATAAAGTGTATTTAAACTGTAGAGATTCATATGGGCCTCTACATTTGGTTACAATATTCTTATCTGCCTTTTCACAAGCACATATATATATGTGTATAAAGACACAGATATCAGGGAATTAGAGACAGCTGTGGTGGGAGTGTCTAGAAGACAGACTAAGTCAGTTTCATAAAGTTTCATAAAATCAAAACTTTACTAAATGCATTTGTGACCAACACCCTTCTGTGCTGATGAGTAGTGCTTCATTATCACTATATATTGATTATGTTTTCAAAACTATTAGTACTTAACAAGCTTGTATTAAATTAGCTGTGGGTGTAAAATACTATGGAAATCATGCCATATAGTTAGTGCTGATGGCTACAGTTCCTGACTACTCTTAGTCGATGAGGTTAACGTGATCAGGCTTGAGAATTACCCACAAAAAAAGATGGAACTGAGGTAGAATTCTTTTTTCTCCACATTTGTTCTTCCTGCTTGATATATTTATCCTCCTTACCTACTCCCAGAAAGGGGTTCTGGTCTGTCCCTAATACTGTTTATATGTGTCTCAATTTTGGCAGTTGTGATTTCTGTGTATTTGGGAAGGTGTCCTACCTGCTTGCAGTTCTTTGGGATTACTTAGTTTCTTCTTCTGTAATTTGGTTGCTCCTGCATACAACTACATGTCTTTGTTTGTCACTTTGATAGTCACAGTGTTCATACCCTTATGGAAAAGTCTTACATTGTATCTGGCTATGTTATCACAGTTTTATGAAATATTTGTATAATGTTGTGTTCACACTATTTTAGTACACTTATTTTTGAGTTCAAGGAAAACTAAGAATAATTATGTTATACATTATTCACTTAAAATTTATAGGTGTCAGAGCCCTCTGTGACAACAATATGGGTAGAAGTAGATTGTAAGACTAATATAGTAACCTGGGTATCTTTGATTTTCTTGTGCTTTTCCTTTCCTATATTAAGGTAATTAATTTATTCTGATACTTGTCAGCCAAGCTAGTATCCTGTTAGAAACAGTAAGTGTTCTACTGGGTTACTTTGAAACCTTTCCCCTCTGTTTCTTGTCTTCTCTGAAGCATTTTGCTTCCCACTCCATTCTATATCCTTGGGTTTTCACATTCTTCACATTTCTTTATCTATTTTTTTTCTATATATGATGCCTGAAACTGTATTTCCTTTGACATCTTAAACAGACCACTAATTTTCTGTGGTTTAGAAAGAAAGCTATGTGAAAAGGGAGTTGTTTACTAGAGAGATGACAACAACAGCTTTTTGTTGTTTAGATATGTCATAATACAACCAAGAAGAAAAGCTATGAAATGTCAGTGAACAGTTAGACGTGATTCAGGAACTGCTGTATGATTGTTTCTCTTTCTTCCTTTCTCTAAACTCCTATAATTCTGATCAACCAAGTCCCCATCAAGAAAGACATTACTGTAGAATACCATTTATTACTTGGCAGAATTTTTTTTTTTTTTTATTTTTGCAGAACAACATATTATTGGAAGGATATATGTTAGATAATTTAGGAAGCTGAATAATTCCATAAAGACATTACCATCCAACTTCTCTTTTTAGTATCAGAAGAAATGTGTATACAAAGAATTTTTGAAAGACTTGATGAAAGTGTCTGAATAAGGTATTTCTTGGATGCCAGCAATAAAGATTTATTATTTTAGACTTTGTCTTCTACTGATAGCATGAAATTGGCTATAACTGTCTTGTAAAAGAAAAAAAAGGGTGGAAAATGGAAAAGCAGCAGGACCTCATCTATTCAACTTTTCCAAAGGGTTCTTGGATCAGGAACTAACAGAATACCTGTGTTATTCTCTTTCTACTACAGCTACCCTCTTTACATGTGAGATGCTTTCTATGGCATAGGTGGAGCTAAACAGTAAATAATACAAAAAAGATAGTCTCCACATTTCCCCTTTAGTAAAGCGATTTTGGGAAGAGGGTGTATAACAAAGATATTTGTAACTTATGAAGAAGATATCTATGCTAAGTCAGTAACTTTTAAACTTTCCTCCCTCCAACATAGACTGAGGTTAGTCTTACATTTAATGGTGCTAAAATAAGATAGCATTTCTGAAAAGTTTAGACGGAGTAAGCCATGCAAGATTAATGAGTTCTGACTGGGTAGAATTTTTTTGTAATAGAATATGTAGAATGCAATTCAGGAAGAGAAAGAAAACAATCTATGATGCTGAATGAAGGACATTTCTTAATTTACACTATGAGCACACAGCATGACAGTGTAGAATATGTTTACTTTTTCCTAAGTTGTCTCACTTTACAGTGTAATCTGTAGCGTACTTTAATGATTTGCTTTGGCATGAATTGATGCTCTTTTTAAATATGCCTAAAGAGAGATAGCTTTATTCCCAAATGCATTAGGCAAAAAATTTCCATGTAAAGGATGATAATGTGACAACAAAGGGATAGATTCTGCAATATTAAACACTATAGGCTCTTAGCTACACATGAATAATTGAATATGAAATCATAATCACCTCAATGTTGTAAAATAAATAAATAAATAAATAATGAAATTCCTACCTTCTTTCTTTGGTTAAGAAACCATTGATATCATTAATATGTGAAAATCAGTGCATTTTATTCTACTGAACATGCTATTAGAAATTAATAAAAAATGGTGAAGTTATATATTTTTGTATATCCTACTGTAAACAGTATTTTGAACAATAGAAAGAATGTTGGGGACTTGATATTTTATAATCCTTCTTATTTACCTTGTTAAGCAAAAGGTGGGACAGGAGGAGGGATGCATCCACCATCACTCAAAATGAAAGATATTTGATAGAAAGAAGGGTCACAAATTGCACCTGAATTTAGCCATCAAAATCATTGCCATGTGATTTGTGTACAACATAATAACATATAATTGAATGAGGAGTGAATTGAGAAGCAGAGTTTGAATGTTGAAGACCAAGCTGTAAGCAAATTTATCCAAATTATTTAGTGACTGTTCAGAATTAAAAGTTATGATCACAGGCAATTCTGGTCTGTTAACAAAGCAAAACACTTGCAAATTTCATTATAGTTAATATATTCGTTATAGTTAATAGTTTCACCAGTCTTGTTGATAAACCAGAAATAAACATGGATTTATTTGAAACACCTGGAAAATGAAAACATATTTTTAATGTTTTTAGGGTGTACCCCTATGCTTGTGTAAAAAAGATCGTTTATAAAGTCAAGAGCTCATGAGGCACTTTTCTATGTTTGTAAATTTTTAAATGAAAAAAGTTGATTTAAAGTAAAAACTACACAAGTTATACTGCAAAATCTCCAGACAAGTACTTCAGTACTGTAGAGATCAATATGGTAGTACTTGAGTTTATTTTTTTTGCAGTAAAAATAGTTCTGTTTCCTGCAGCAAAAATAGTTTTGTCTGCTTTCAGACTTAGCTTAAGAAGAGTCAGAATTAAAAAAACCCACACATATAAAAACCCCCATATCCTACTAAGTTTACCTAAACCAATGGAGTATTCCTAATTAAATCTATACTTAAAAGTTTTCTTCCAGTCAGTACTTTGCTTCACAGGCTGACTATCTTAAAAACATACAAGGTTACTATATACTGTAAGAAACATGATCCTATTCTCCTATCTGTGCTGAAAAGTGAATAATGGAACAAATGCCAATATACATATCCTGGAAAATTTCTTACGTTTAGAACCAAATAAAAGTTACATTTCCTTTGACTTTCTCAGCATAACAGGGCTCGAACTTGTGGCTCACTGGCATTGACTCCACAATTACAACACAATAAAATAAAAGATAAGAGTAAGAAAAGAAAGAGTAAGAATAAGAATAAGTATATAATTAAAAGAAAGAAAAAGAAGAAGAAGTAGAATATGAAATATATTCTTAAATGCAAAAATGGTATGCACTTACTGAAAAACAAGAAAATGCCTATTAATACCTTTTTTCCCAGGGTGTGTCTGTCTGGCACTAAGCAGCAAAATCAAAATCCTTTCCTTCTTGAATCACAGTGGATCTTAGTTTCCAACCAATCAGACAAGGATGCTTTTAAAAATGCCTGGAAGCAAATATTTTCATGATTACAAAATTTTATTGATGATAACTGATTTTAAAGTACTGATCTGAGATATTTTCCATTTCCTTCACTTTCACAACCATATAAAGAGTAGGTAAATGGAATTTTCTTTGATAGTTAAAATGTTAAAAGATATGTCTTTTAGTTTCAGCAAAATCCCACACAACCCAAACAAATATGTCAGCTGCTTAGAAGACGACAATCTGCTATTTAACTTAAAGTTTGTACTGATCCAATAAAATCAATGTATGTCAAAATTCTTAAATATGGCTTTAGGCAAAACACTTTTTAAAAAATTTACTTACTAAAAGAGTAGCTATCCAGGAACAGAAGATCTAATTAATTTCAATTTTAATCCTATAGTTGTTCATTAAAATCATTACAAGACAAATAAATTTAATTAGTAGGTGATGCTTTCCAACTTCATCATACCACTGCATGCTGAAGTCCTGGGGAATTAGTCATCATAATTGGAAAGCTGTTTTTCCTTGATGTTATGCTCTATCTTCTTTTATGTAGCATTTCATTTAGCTGCTTTGTGGTTGCTCTCCTCCTGAAGTGAAAGGGGGAGGCACAATGTGTTCTCTAAAATTGAGAAATACAACAAAAAAAGAAGAAAATACATGGTTCTATTCAGCCCAAGACAACTGAGAAGATAAACTAATAATCTTACCCAATTTCCATCATTTCACATGTCAGCTCAGAATCGAACAAGGCAGAAATGCAGCTTGATTATTCTGGCTTGTCTCCAGGTGGCAACTTGCAAACCATCAGTAACTGAATCTCAGATCATTACATTAATATAACCCATAATGTATCGTTAAAGTGGTCATCTGTGATGACACACTTGTGGAGTCATTGACTGCCAACAAAATATTGCCTGGATTTACAGTTTTGCATTCAAATATAATCTGGAATTAAAATATCTTATTATATATGCCACCCTTCCAAATCAGTTTCTTTCTTCTCTAAAAATTTTATTAATGAGGATGATGATGATGATGATAATAATAGAATTTTAAAAACCACATATGTGTATGCATGTGTGTCTTTTGGGTGGATTTTTTTTAGATATAGCAGATTATAGTAGATGAAGCTGAGGACTTCATCTAGACAGGTACGATCAAGAGTATTATCTACTTTGACACTTTAGGCATAAAAAGAAACCACACAAAATAAGTCTTACTAGCATGAACATTTCCACTAATTAAATTAATTTTACAGATCTAACAATAAGCATACAGTTTCTAGCAGATATTCTGGTGAGTTTTCCAGTGACATCATAAAATATCGCATTGGGTTTACATGGCAAGTTTTCGTGGGGACATACAACCCATACTGAAGCAGTCCTTAAAGGACTGCAGCCCATAAGAAGGACCCGCATTAGAGAAGTTTGTGAAGGACTGTCTCCCATGGGAGGGACCCCATGCTGGAGCAGGGGAACAGTGTAAGAAGGAAGGAGCAGCAGAGATGAAGCATTACAAACTGACGACAACCCCCATTCCCCATCCCCCTGTGCTGCTCAGGGGAGGTAGAAGAGTTGGGGATGAAGTTGAGCCTGGGAAGAAAAGAGAGGTGGGCGGAAGGTGGTTTTTACATTTGTTCTTATTTCTCACTATCCTACTCTCTTTAATTGGCAATAAATTAAATTGATTTCCTTAAGTCAAATCTGATTTGCCTGTGATAGTAATTAGGTAAGTGATCTCCCTGTCTTTATCTCAAACCATGAGCTTTTAAACATCTTTTCTCCTCCTGTCCTGTTGAGGAGGGGGAGTGATAGAGTGGCTTGTTGGGCACCTGGTAGCCAACCAAGGTCAACTCATCACAGATATGAATAAATTCTTCTTATTAACAATAGTTTTGTATAAATTCTGAATTTGGATGTATCTTTTGCATAGCAGTACTCAAAGAAAGGTTCACTGAAATTAGCAATCCTTTCCTCTTTACCAGACAGTTTCTCTGAGAAGGTGTTAGAAGTTGGGAGGTTGAAAGATAACTAGTCATTTAACTTAACACTTCCTCTTTTTTCTGTTTTGTGCTGCACATGTAATTTCTACTCTTTTTCATAGTTTCCTTAATGTTTGTTTTAATCCATGTAACATTTGCTAACATTTATTGCATAGTCATTTGTTATACTGTTCAAATGAAAACTTTATCAGTGTGTTTAAGCTTCAGAGAAGGATATTGTATGTTAGTAACTTGTACGCATTTAGGCTTGTAGCTCAAAGCACACAAAAGTAAAAAATGCCTCTTGAAAAAAGAAACAGTGTTGTTATATTCACTTGCAAGATTGCAGATGTGACTAATACAGTATATAGAAATTAATTGTCGTGGTTTAGCCCCGGCCAGCAGCTGAGCACAATGTGGCCGCTCGCTCACCCACCCCCACTAACCTCCCCTGCCCCTGGTGGGATGGGGAGGAGAATTGGAAGAAAAAGGTAAAACCCATGGATTGGGATAAGGACAGTTTACTGGGACAACAAAGGGAGAGGGAAATAACAACAACTGTACTTATAACAGAAAATACAAAGCGGGTGATACACAATGCACTTTGCTAACCCGATGATGCTCAGACCATCCTGGAGCCTCCGCTCCTCCCCAGCCAGCCCCCTTTATATGCTGAGCATGATGTCATATGGTATGGAATACCCCTTTGGCTATTTGGGTCACCTGTCCTGGCTGTGTCCCGTCCCAGCTTCTTAGGAAAAACAACTCTATCCTGGCTGAAAACCAGGACAATTAAGGTAATTTCTGAACAGTATAAAAGAACCTAAAGCTGATATGCTATAAAAAGAGAGGCACGATAGAAGACAGGGAATAACAAAGTGGTTTCATTTTGGAAATACTGTGTTCTTCTTGCTATATTCCCCAACTGACAGAGACTAAATTGTGCAGTAAGTGAAAAACCCAGCCTTAAGTATAGAAGCTCCAGTGGCAGCTCCTAATGAAACTGCTGACTGTATTTCTCAAAAGAAAAGGCTATGACTTGTAAAGAGACATAAGATCTGAAAGATATACCCTTACCATAAAAAAGGCTCAAGAGGTCTGAGGAAAACAGACAAAACAAGGCATGCCAGAGGCTATCACAGAAAAGCTTTTACTTTCAGGTGATCTCAGTCACTGCTGTTGGTAACAGACAAGAAAAGAATAAATTGAGAAGCCAGTGGGAACCTTCAGATTTAGTAATTACCTATTATTTTTCACAGTCAGTATACACGACATACCTTGCAGACCATCTGGCCTTTAAATTAAATCAGAATAATCCAAAGATCTTTGGAACATGATATAATTTTAATATGAAATCTAACTGTCCTAACCTGATCCTTTACCAATACCTTTCAGCAAAGCAAGATGACAGAAAAGCTTTCATTGTTGACACAATGAAAATATTTTTGTCTTATATTTTAAGACTAGCAGATGGTACTATTAAACAATACATATTTTTTGAAACAGTAATTAAAGATTTAATTTAGTTTTAGTTTTCATTCTTGTTTCTCATTGTCCTACTCTATTTTAATTGGCAATAAATTACATTAATTTTCACCAAGTCAAGTCTGTTTTGCCCATGATGTTAATTGATAGGTGATCTCCCAGTCTTTACCTTGACCCACGAGCTTTTTCATCTTATTTTCTCTGTCGGTCCTGTTGAGGAGAGGGACTGAGAGCAACCGGATGGGCATCTGGCAGACAGTCAAGGTCAACCCACCACAACAGTTCAGAGGATCTTTTAATGAAAATTTGCATATGTAAATGTGTTATTCAGAGTTGGATATATGATGTATCCAACAAGTATTCCAACAGTAAGTATTCTAACCTCTGCTTCAACTACGAGCTATCAGTTAAAGTGTTTTGTAGCATGAATGACTTTAAATGATCATGACATAGAGTGAGCTGATCCAGGCAGGGCTAGACAGAAAATAGACTGGATTGCTATCTGTGCCTAAAATAGAATTTTAAGCTACCATGTCCTTAATGTAGATTAAGAGCATCTTAACCAAATGTTTTCCCAAGGGTAGAAGCATATATTAAATAAATGTTAAGTAAATATTTTCCACACTATACTGAAAGAAAATTAAAAATTGGGGAAAAAAACTTTTCAGCAGGCTCAGTGTTTTTCATATCACTTAAATGTCGTGACCTCTTGTCACCTGAAAGCCTGTCTGCATTATTCAAGTCAGGTTTCTGGCATTAGATATTGTGATACTTCCTCCCAAGTCTCTGATGGTGTGATCAATTAGACTCCAACTTACTAGAGTTTATATAGATCACCCAAGACAGTATATATACTCTATGGATTATTACTTCTTTATATGTCTCGTTCTCATTGTTTTTCTGGTGAAACTAATGCTTACATTATTCTGTGTCTATTAAACATTCAGCAGTGAAAAAAATGTAACAGTTTATTTTCTGACATCCTACTAAAATACAACTTAGCACATCTGTAGCATAGCTCAAAACACATGACCTTTCTTGGTGAACGGAAATTTTATCTCCCAGTTTTGACAACTGAAAGAGCTGCCCCTTAATATTGGGGGAGGGGCAGCAGGGGCTTTTCTGTTTTATTTCATTTTGCTTTCCCCCCCTTAAACTATTAAGACTGAGGGTTTCCAAGCATAATTACATATTAAGTGTGCTTGATCCAGATTAGAATATTGCAACACATCCTTAAACATTTATGGATGTAAAACATTAGAGATACTTTTTAACAAATTGAGAATGTCAAGTAAGACTTTCAGTCTGATTATCCATTGACTTGTAATTTTATATTTTCTTCTGATAAAAGATTTGTAAGGATTAGATTACCTGACTGAAATTATTCTCTCAAATAATATATGCTGTTATAATGAAAAATATTATTTTGCATTTTTTTTTATTTATATACCTATAAGATCAAATATTTATCTAGCATAGATCTCTGATGCTGTGAAATATTCTATCAGCTGAGGATATGGGTTGTGAATTGCTGTTATCACCTCCATATGTATTTGTTTTCAGCTGTAGCAATAAACTGAAAAACCTCTAAAATGCTAAGTTAACATGTTGATCTCGGGGAAACTTCCTGCTTAACTGGCATGTGACTGAATATGCTTTTCTGGGCAAGTACGTTAAGAGAATAAAATTTGAAATATATCTAATCTTGACATAAGTCACCTTCTTTCATGTATTATTATAATTTTTACTCTTTAAATAAATAAATAAATGAATGGATATATTTCCAAAATATGTAAGAAGAAAGTGAATGTAGAAACATTTGTATTTTCCTGCCTTCATTTTGATGTAGACTTGCATCCTAAGTAATTGTGAGCAGCAGTTCAGGAGTTGTAAATGAATCTTATGAGACTATATTAATCAGCTGCCATGTGCCTAACCTTTAGCAAAAGGTTTAGTATTCTGCAAGCACAGGGCTAAATTTTACAAAATACATGACTGCATCCAGTGTCTACTCTCTCAAAATACCATTAGTGTTTTGGAATGTTGTAACTGTTTTTAGCTAGCTGCTGTCAACAATGTTGATCCGTACAGATGCTGCATATTGCCCAGATCCCTAATCTGATTTTAAATATAAACAAATCTACCTTCCTAACATGACAGGAGCAGTCAAGAAACACAAAATTTAATAAACAAAATAAAAAGCTGCAGGAACTGGACAGAAGCTAGAGCTGATGTCTAACGGTTAGTTTTCTGTCAATGAATCACAGCATCAGCTGAAGTGTGTTGTTGCTTTGATTTTTTTTCCTTCCCTGTGCTGGTTTTTAGCTGGCATAGAGTTAATTGTCTTCATGGCAGCTAGTATGGGGCGGTGTTTTGAATTTGCACTGAAAACAGTGTTGATAACACAGGGATGTTTTCATTACTGCTGAGCAGTGCTTACACAGAGCCAAGGCCTTTTCTGCTTCTCACACCACCCCACCAGCCAGTAGCCTGGGAGCACACAAGAAGTTGGGAGGGGACACAGCCGAGACAGTTGACCCAAACTGACCAAAGGGATATTCCATACCATATGACATCATGCTCAGCATATGAAGCTGGGAAAAGAAGAAGGAGGGGAGGAGGGGCACATTCTGTGTGATGGCATTTGTCTTCCCAAGTAACCGTTATGGGTGACAGAGCCCTGGTTTCCTGGAGATGGCTAAACTGCCCATGGGAAGTGGTGAATGAATTCCCTGTTTTGCTTCGCTTGTGTGTGTGGGTTTTGCTTTATCTATTAAACTGTCTTTTTCTCAACCCACGAGTTTTCTCACTTTCACTCTTTCGATTCTCTCCCCCATTCCACCGGGGGAGAGTGAGTGAGCAGCTGTGTAGGGTTTAGCTGCTGGCTGGAGCAAACCCACAATATTCCCCTCTACTGTTTTTATTCAGAGTGAATTTCTGTGAGATGTTTTCTCACTAGTATAGCTGAGGGTTTACTTGGTCTTTTTGCATGTACTCACTGCATGATTTTTTTCAGGAATCTCTTGAGGGAATACTGGCATATGCTTCTGTATATTTACTTATTAGTTCAGTACCATAATTCTTTAGATGTCTACTTTTGGGGTTTGTTTGGATTTTTGCTATGTATATGATTTGTAGACAGTCATGTCATCTAAGGACAGAAATATAACACATTATTTTATTTTTCTTAGATTTAAATAACTTCTCAGTTGTGTTTTCTTTCAAGCTTACTTCATAGAAATTGCTGATTATTATCCTATGCTGAACTTAATATTATCTGTACTACTGCTCAGACTAGCTCAGACATAGAATGATAGAATCACAGAATATCTCAAGTTGGAAGGGATCCATGAGGATCATCAAGTCCAACTCCTGACTTCACACAGGGCAACTTAAGAGTTAAACCTAAATCTAAGAGTATGTCCAAACATTTCTTGAACACCAACAGCCTTGGAGCCATGACCACTTCCCCAGAGAGCTTGTTCCAGTGCTTGGCCACCCTCTCTAGTGAAGAAATTTTTCCTAATATCCAATCTGAACTTCCCCTGATTCAACTTTAAGCCATTCCCTTGTGTCCTCCCATCACTGGACAACAGAGAGACCATCACCTCCCTCTCCACTCACCCTCATGAGGAGGCTGTAGACAGCAATGAGGTCACCCCTCAGCCTCCTCTACACTAAACAAACCTAGTATCCTCAGCCACTCCTCATAAGTCACACCTTCTATTCCTTTTACCATGTTTGTTGCCCTCCTTTGGACACATTCCAATATTTTTATATCTTTCTGTGGTGGGTTGACCCTGGCTGGGGGCCAGGTGCCCACCAGAGCCGCTCTCTCACTCCCCTCATTCACTAAACAGGGGAGAAAAGGCATAACGAAATGCTTGTAGGTCGAGATAAGGACAGGGAGAGATCACTCACTAATTATCATCACGAGCAAACCAGACTGAACTCAGAAAGGAAATTCATCTGATTTATTACTAGGCAAAACAGAGTAGAGGAATGAGAAATAAAATCAACTCTTAAAACACTTCCCCCCACCCCTCCCATCTTCCCGGGCTCAACTTCACTCCCGGCTTCAACCTTCCCCCCCTCAGCGGCACAGGGGGATGGGGAGTGGGGGTTACGGTCAGTTCATCACACGATGTTTCTGCCGTTTCTTCATCCTCAGGGGGAGGACTCCTCTCATCGTTCCCCTGCTCCAGCATGGAGTCCCTCTCACAGGGTGCAGACCTTCAGGAGCAAACTGCTCCAGCGTGGGGTCCCCCACGGGGTCACAAGTCCTGCCAGCAAACCTGCCCTGGCATGGGCTCCCCTCTGCACGGGTCCACCGGTCCTGCTGGGAGCTTGCTCCAGCGTGGGCTTCCCACAGGCCGCAGCCTCCTTCAGGTGCCTCCACCTGCTCTGGTGTGGGGTCCTCCACGGGCTGCAGGTGGAATCTCTACACCCCCTCATCCTTCCTCCATGGCTGCAGGGGGACAGCCTGCTTCACCATGGCCTTCACCATGGGCTGCAGGGGGATCTCTGCTCCGGTGCCTGGAGCACCTCCTGCCCCTCCTTCTGCACTGACCTTGGTGTCTGCAGAGTTTCTTACATCTTCTCACTCCTCTCTCTGGCTGCAAAAGCTCTCTCCCTCTAAGTGTTTTTCTTCTTCTTAAATATGTTATCACAGAGGTGCTGATTGGCTTGGCTTTGGCCAGCGGCAGGTCTGTCTTAGAGCCGGCTGGCATTGGCTCTGTCAGACACAGGGGGAGCTTCTAGCAGCTTCTCACAGAAGCCACCCCTGTAGCTCCCCCGCCACCAAAACCTTGCCACGCAAACCCAACACACCTTCTTATATTGGGGAGCCTAAAACTGTACTTGAGGTGAGGTCACACCAATGATAAATACAGTGAGACAATCATTTCTTTTGACCGTTTAGCTATACTGTGCTTAATACCATCAACCAACCCCCCCAGATCCCTTTGTGCAGGGCTACACTCCAGCCTCTTGCCCCCCAGTCTAGAAGTACCTCCAGGATTACACTGATTCAGGTGCAGAGTTCAGCATTTATCCTTGTTAAATTCCATACAGTTGGTGATTGACCAGCACTCTAATCTATCAAGATCTCTCTGTAAGGCCTCTCTACCCTTGAGGGAATCAACAGCTCCTCCTAGTTTATTATCTTGAGTAAACTTACTTCATCTACACTCAACTCCTGTGCCTAGGTCATTGATAAAAAACTAAAAATCGAGCCCTGGGGAACACCACTAATGCTTGGCTGCAGCCAGATGTTACCCCCTTTACTACAACTCTTCGAGCCTGACCCTTCAACCAGTTGTTCCCTCGTCGTATTGTACCCATGTCTAGTTGTACGCTGGGCATTTTGTCCAGAAGGATACTGTGAGGCATAGTATCAAAAGCTTTGCTTAAAATAAATAAAAAAACCCCTCATATCCACTGCCTTCCCTTCATTCACTAGGCATGTAATCTTGTTATAAAAAGATATTAAGTTAGTAAGGGACGACTTTCCCTTCATGAACCGATGTTGCCTTTGACCAATGGCTGCATTGTCTTTCAAGTGGTTTTCAATAAATCCCAGCATAATCTTCATAATTTTACCCAGCACTGAAGTGAGACTGACAAGCCTATACTTAACAGTGTCATCTTTCTTGCCCTTCTTGAAAGTTGTAGTAATGTTTGCTAGCTTACGGATGACTGAGACCTCTCCATATTCCCAAGACCATTGATAAATAACTAAGAGAGATCTTGCGATAACATTAGCAAACTCTTTCAGTACCCTGGCATGAATCCCATTGGGCCCTATATATATAAGCATTCAGTTACAAGAGCAAATATTGTACGTGTTCAAAGAGAGCTGTGAACTTACCACTCCACTAGTTGCAGTCCTCCAAACCAGGGTTCCGGAGGCCCCGGGGCCCATCACTGGTGTTAAAGACGGAGGCGAAGAAGGCATTAAATGTCCCTGGTTTATCTTCATTCCTATTGGTAATAGGGACGACTTATCACCCTCACCTCTGTTGTGAGGTGACCAACCTCATCAAGCAACAGACCAATGTTTTCTTTAGTCCTTTTGCCATTAACATACTTTAAGAAGTCTTTTTTGTTGTCCGCCACAGTACTGGCCAACTTCAAGTCCAATTATCCTTTGGCTGTACAAATTTTCTCCCTACAGTGGTGAACAGCATCTCTGTAGTCTTCCTGTTTAGCCTGATCTTGCTTCTAAAGTCCATACACTTTCTGTTTCCTCTTTAGTTCCATAAGATCCCTGCTAAGCCAAGCCAACCTTCTGCCTTGCTTGCTTGCCTTCTGACACATTAGACTTGTGCTCCTGTGCTCTTAAAAGATGACTCTTAAAAAGTGACTGGCATTTATTCACCCCAATACCCTCAAAAGCAGATTCCTAGTGGACCTTACTAACTAGTTCCTCGAGCAGCCTATAGTCTGCTCTCCCAAAATCCAGGGTAGTACCTCTGGATAACAGGTTTTGTTTTACCAAAGATTTTAAATTCAACCATTTCATTATCACTATGGCCAAGACAGCCACCAATTATCACTTCACCCACAAGACCATCACTATTTACAAACAACAGATCTAGGAAGGTACCTTTCCTAGTCAGATACATCACTTGTGGTATCTGTAGATATGGACATTGCTCAAACAATTATGTACATAGATGATTGATCTTGAAGAACTTAAACATTATAGTTTCATGTATGCTCAGAACTTTGAAAAACATGAAGGAAGTCAAACTGAACTATTATAAGTCTTTCAAAAGCAGTTCTCTATACTAACTTCTCTGTAGGCAAGAATGGAAAATAATTTTGAGAAGGAATAGGTAAGATCATAGTTATTTATGTATTTCTCAACAATTTCTGTGTATATATAAAGTTAACCTCATTGGTATTTAGAGTAACCTATGACCGTTCACTGAAAAATATTTGTCTTAGTATATGTCTTCCAAATTATATATTAGTCATGTTTGGACATATTTTTTCTTCAGTAGCCAAATCAACAATGCATGTGTTAAAATACATTCATGAAATACTGTCCATGAATAGCTAAAGCTATTGAAATATCACCACGAGATACTAATACAGTTGCCATGACTTGAGTTCATTCTTCTATTACTGCTTTTTAATTTTCACATTTTTTGATTTTGATTATGAACTTCTGAATAACATGGATCATCGTAGGTTCCTTTTTGAAAAGGAAAAATCGTGCATAATTAAAAGGTTGTTTTCATACTAAGACTTCAGAAAGCCTTTATTATTACTGTCTGTAGGTAGTAGGAGCTTTTACATCATTCATGATCTTGTAGCATCAAGCTCAAATTATTTCAACTTCTTGTTTGAAGTTCTTTCATGCTGTTTCCAATTGACTGAGGCTATCAACTGCAGCACATTCATGGGAATTCAGGACCCACAAAGCTTATTTGTTGGAGATAAATTCATCAATTCATTGCAAGGTTTGAGTTCTGTTCTGGATGTGTCTTTACATAAAAATAACAGCTGGAAAATATATTAAAATCTAGTTTAAAAAGTATTGGGTGTTGGCACTGGCTTATCTCTCAGATGTGAAACTTCCAAGCTCCAGCTTCAGAGGAGTTCAAATACAATTTTGAATACTGAGATGTCATTCCCTGTAAGATCAGTAGTTGACTTGCTTGTGAAATCTTTCCAGTACTGTTTCTGTTGTTTCATCCTCTTCACCAGAAACCTGTTATGCTGAAATTTAGGATTAATATTTGACTTTCTTATGATGAGTGCTTCATTCGCCCCCCTACAGGGATCTCAGAAGTTAGTTTTTCAAACTTGTTTTTCAATTGCTTGTATTCATGGCTCTGGAATTTCTAATGATGAGTACTGAAAAATAGTTACATCAGTCAATGCTATACTTGGAAGTGTCGCATACTAGGAACCTAAAGGTTTTCTTTCTTCTCTTTTATTTAGGCTGAGCAAGTAATGTTATTGCACATATTTGATGAAAAAAAAAAAAAAAAGAGTACTCACTCTTGAATCATTTGGACTACAAAGAGAAATAAGGGTGGTAGTAAAGTAGATCTATTGTCACAGTGCCAGTGATACTTAAGCTGTTTACAGAGAACAGAGTATATGTCCTTTATATTTCTGCTGTATTTGCCTGCATATCCTCCTTTAGCAGCTACAGAGAAACAGTTTTGCACATGTGAAATTGTCATTAAATTCCTGTTAGAGTTTTTTGGAATTTATTTTTTCTGTTACTTACTTGAGTCCTTTTTAGATCATTGAAAATATGAATTGAGCAAGTGTGTGTGACCTGGATTCTTTTCTTTCTTTTAAATTAAAGATGATCTCAAACAAAGCCAGAAGAAATGGAGGCAGATACATGATTTCAAAAGATGTCAAAATATTAAGGAAATCAACACTCTTACTTGATTTTGTGTGTGTATGTGTGTGTGCTTGTGTTTTTTAACCAGCTGCTTATTGAAAAGAGCTAGGTAAGCAGAAGATTGTGTATACACCAATCTTAGAGACTATTATATACTTTCAGCATGGTTAAATGACAGCATGATTAAATATCAGCTGTCAAAAATAACAGACATAATAGAATGGCATATTAAAAATCAGTTCACCTGCATGAGTTAAGAGTATATAACACAGAAAATAGCAAAGCAGTCTTTGAAATATTAGAGTTGGTCTGTATATTCAAGAGAACTGCTAAAAACATGAAAATTAAGATTATTAGCCAATCTATCAGTCAGTGATTAGTTATTGGTTATTAAAGCTACTCCTAGCAGTTTAACTTGTATATAAAAATGTAAAGACATGAAACTTGTACAATTTGAAAACAATATCAAAATGTATATAAAGTTTCATCACTTTATTAGAACCATTTTAAATCTAAGTTTAAACAATTGGTTATGTTAAGCAAGAACAAAACCTGTTTTTCACAAAGTGCTAGACAGATAGGAGCATCTTCTAAAAATAATGCAACTGTTTTTCCGGTACATAAGGGAAGGGTATGGGAACTTCTCATGGCATAAAAACAACATGTGTAAGGCCTAATCATGGATTTCAGGGATGCAAAATATTGTTTCTCTATTTTTTTTTCTATGTACATCTTATTTTCCTGAAAATCTATTTAACATATCTTATGAAGTAGTCAGTTAAGATGGACTCTTCCTTCTTCCTTTTTTTTTCTTTGTTTGTTTAGTTAGTGATTTTTGCGTGTTACTTACATTGTACTAATATTCAGTTCCAAATCTAAATATCTAAATTTAGGTGTCTAAATGACTCCATGTGAACTATGTTTCTAAGCTTTTATAAACATTCAAGAGAAAGGAAGGGCTTAGTGCCCTAAACATACATATCCAATGCCATTTGAGATTCTGTGGAATATACAAAATATCTGCACAGGCTGAAAGATACCGATGGGAAACTTCAAGAGAAAACATCGTCCTCTATTGTCATTCAAAATGTGCAACTGTAGAGACAAAAAGAATTTTTAATTACAAAATGGTTTCTTGACTTGCATCTCTATAGACATGTAATATATGAAGAGTTGGATTTAGGATCAGGACCTAAACCTTTACAATTTTTAAGATTTCTGGGTAATTTTATACGCTTTGACGCATATAATAAATCATAGCAGAAAAAGCTACAGGAACAATTACATCTTTAACAAAAGCAACAGGTAGCTATGCAAACTCCTGTTTGGCTTCTTGTAATAACATATTGCTCATTTTCAAATATATAAATTTATTTATATAAATAAAAATACAGCTATGTTTTGTTCTATTGGTCTTAAATATCTCAATGTGAACCTTAAGCATAAATTTGGTGGAGTGCCCTTGGAATGAACATCTTCTTCAGTAGTGTTCTCTCAAGAAAGAAATCATGCCTTCAATCAGAATAATAAGTATGAATTAGATAATTCATGGACTATGCATGTGCCTCTGATAAGAACTAAATGATGTTACTGAGGTAGCTTATGCTAAAGAAAACATTAAAGACTTTCTGGAGTCTTATTTTTCAATATATTCTTGTCTATTTTCAAAGAGAGTAAATGCAAATGACTGTAACTAATTTGCTGCAATTTCTTCTTTGTGCTCCATACTCAAAACCATTTAGTACCTCCTTTTTAAATCTTCTGTTTTGATTCCAGTGTTTGTTGCTGTACTCATTTTTCATTCCATTTTTATTAGGCAAGCAATCAATATATAATGTCCTGACAAACAAAGAACAATAAATCTTGGTAAATATCAGATGCTGTTTTCTCATCCTATAAACCTCTGCATTTCAAAATTTTTTTCATTTCATCTATGGATAAAAGCTGCACTGCATAACAATATCTGTTCTCAATTTGTGTGTCATGTACCTTTAAAAAGACATTGACTGAGTTGCGGAATGTTCCAAACAGAGCAGGAGGATGTTTCCTTATCTGGTGAGTAACTGAACATAGCCATATAAAGAACCTTGTGAACTATAGGGAATAAAAGGCAAAGGAAGAGAAGAAGAAAAAAGAAACACAGAAGAGGTCTGGAAGTCTGCCTTGAAGAAGAGAGTATGCTGAAAGGAAGAGTTCCCACACCTATCTTTTAATGGAGGTTTCAAGTGGTGACCCTGGCCATCCTGCACCATGCAGTCCCTCCAATCCAAAGACCCCTAGTTGTTAATAAGAGTGATGTCTAAAAGGGTAAAAGTAGAAATTATGAATCTTGATACTGAAAAGAAATATCTCTGGCAAAACCAAATAGCTTCAGTGCCTTGAAAATGTAAGTTGTCTTGGAGATGGAAAGGAAATTAATGATCGTCAGTCATTCTAGTTTATATTTTATTTACATCTGGACTTTGAGTTTAAAAAAATCTTTCTTGTCTTTTTTGATCAAGCTCAGTATAAAGGAAAGGGCTTTGCAGGCAGACCACTAAGCTCTGATCAGCTTTGTACCTGTCATTCATCATTCTAAGGGAGTTTCAGTGGCTTTTTGGAAAACATATGGGACAGAGAATTGATAGAAATAGTGAACTATGAACATGGAATAGGAAGGCGGTCAGACCACTTGCATTAAAACATTCCCAATCACTTTTATATGTAATACATAGTGGGTCACAGGGGTGTAATGGCAGTATAATATTAAATATGGTTTTGTGCTTTTTATTTTCTGAAGCCAATCCACTCACAATCATATTTTTATTGTTTTGGTTATTTCTCCAGCCAGGCATTTGATTTCAGACACATTGCATTTATCATGTTGCACTTGGATGACATTTATTACCACTGGTATGTATTAATTTACTCTTAGAACAGTACAATGGTCATAAATTGGACCCTACTCATGTCATGAGTTATTTTTGTACAGATCTATTTGCTTAGTGGGTCATATCTGTTACATTTTGCCTCTACATTTTATGATAGATAGGGTGAAATTGCTTGAAAACAAAGTTCTACGGGTTTGTTTGTTTGTTTGTTTGTTTGTATGGTTGGTTGGTTGGTTGGTTGTTTTTTACCGTTAACATTCCTCTACCTCTGTGGAATGTTTACCTGACTAGCCAGTAATTTACTCTTATAATCAAATTGGATAAAATTAATTTTATTTTTAAAATCTGCCTCACTTGTTGAGGAACATATATATAGAAGCATTGTATGGAAGATAAAATGATTGTAAAATGAAGCATATACCAAACAAATACTTTTCATTTATTTGTGGAAACTTTAAAAGTTTAAAATTCCAGGTATTTACATTTTATTTTTTTACCAGTACTCTAAAATCTCTCTGTAACCTGAGAAAAGAAAAAGGCATTTTCAGAGGCCAGTTTCTTCTCTCTAAATTAGTTAACCAAAATACTTTCTGGAAATACCCGTTTTCCCATTGACTATGGAAGAAACCTGGGCAACGATTTTTAATTTAATGTATACCTTTTAAACAGAACTGCTGTGATGTAATAATCCTTTTATCTCAGGACATATACAGAGAAAACCTACCATAAATAATTATATCTAGACATTCATGGTCCTCTTGCTTAGGATAAAGACCCTGTCTTAACGGCTACTGGAAAGGAGAAATGAACATCAGTACCTGCCTGGCCTCTATTTCATAATGTTTATAATTTCACAAATACTTTCAGCAAGTGAATTTAGACAGTTCTTAAATTCATTTATTTTCTTCTGATTTTATGTGATGCTCTTCCTATCAGGGCATGTTATTCTTGTTTTCAAACAGCATCCATTGAATAAATCATATGTCCAACATATATATGAGCTATAACTTGTATTTTAATCTGCATGTAAATGCCATCTTCAAACATCATCTACCTTACTAATACTATTATGAAATAAATATTTTTAAATATATACTTATGCAATAGTAGGTCCATAAGCCTTATTACTTACAAGACTTTTATTTTAATAAATGAAACATTCAGGGCATTGTTTTTGATACAGTTATGCTGACTATTTGTACTGAACCTCACGGTTCCTCACTTTATTCTATATGCAAGACTTTAAATATGACTGTAAGGAAACATGTATCGTTTTATCATATTTTATTTTTTCTCATTACAGCCTATGAAGTGATTCATTTTTATGTGCCTATCAATGACAAAACTCATTTGGGTAAGTTTCTTGTTAATCTAGAGAAATATCATTTGGTAGTCTCAGAACAATTTGAATTCAGGGAGAAATTAAGGTCTGTCTAATGAACCTAAACGGGATATTTTGCTCAGAAAGTGATTTCAAGTCCCATTCCTCTTTGCGATGGAGCCGGAAGAAATGATATTCCTCTGGTGGTCAAAGTAGATGATTTTTAAAGTCTAATTGGCCCCCATATACCTTCTGCTTATCAAGGGACCTTTGCTCTAACAGTGCATGTGAGTCCATAATTCTAGTCCAAAACAGAAAATGGAACAGCTGACATGTGTTAGTTGTTGCTAAACAATTATTTATACAGCTAAAAATATTAAAATAAAGCTTCAGACAAGCCTTAAAACAAGTCTGGGCAAAGCAAGTTCAGTAAGGTCCAATCCGGAGGCCCAGCAGAACAAACACAAAGTTTCTAACACCCTGCTATTATCAGTGCTGCAGCTGGATAATTACCAGTAGTTCAGGCCTATTTGTGATTTTTTTCTGTCTGCCTTTTACCCAGGCATATTTTGTAATATGGCTTGGCATAGTCACATAAGAATAGCAAGTCCAAGATAACAGTACCCAGCCTGTAGCTACCAGAGGGAATCAAATGACCAGCGCTCAGCTGCAAACACACATCTGAATGAGCTGATACAAACCAGATCCCATAAATCAGAGCCATCTGGTTTTTAACCTATGAAAACAGCAAGTAATTCTTCAGACTATACAGACCTTGACCTGTGAAACATGTATAAAAATACCAGTGATACACACCAGAGTTTGGGGCACAGAGAAGTTCCTTCAGCGTGGCTCCCCAGTCTGGTGCTCTCAGTCTTGGAAACTAAAAATCAGTAAAGACTGCAGCCATCAAAATCAACAACCTATCGTATACTTAGTAATTCATTAGTATGTGTGCTTAATGTTTGATTCTTAGTTGTTAAAGATAGATTACGTGTTAATTGAAAGGAACAAATACATGCTTATTCGAAGTCCTGAGATTTTGCTGGTGTCTCAATTGCTTAGATTTTTTTTCATCACAGTGGTCCCCAGTTCCCTGGTATTGACAATTTCAGCAATGGTAGTAACATTTCTTGAGCTAAAGGCTTACAATAGTCTTATTCCCTGCTGTGCCTTTCATGAGGGAATACCCAGAAAGAAATCGTAAATAGTCATCACAGTTGATAAGAATTAAGCTCTAGGAAGAACTTTTCACTGTAGAAATAGTCTCCTAAGGATCCTGGATCAGGGCTGCAAAACTTGAATGAACACTGGCTCTATAAAAATATGTCCCATTAAAGATTTTTTTGTTTGGCCCTTCTGCTGCAAATTTTATGATTGTTTTGTGCTCGGCAGAAAGATATGATTCCCCTGCCTACTACCAGAAAACAAATACCAGCTTTTGCACTTATGGGCAAGCAGAAATGTTTGGAAGAAATTTTTTAATTTTGGAAATTGTCTAAGATATTGTGACATAGAGCAACCCATGATAATTAGAATCTTTTCTTAAGCCTCAAGACAAACATTTGCCAGAATAGTGATATATATAGAAGTGATATAGAATCATAGAATCATTTAGGTTGGAAAAGACCTTTAAGATCATCAAGTCCAACCATTAATCTAGCACTGCCAAGGCCACCACTAAACTATGTCCCTAAACACTACATCTACATTTCTTTTAAACACCTCCAGGGATGGTGACTCAACCACTTCCCTAGGCAGTCTGTTCCAATGCTCGATACCTCTTTCGGTGAAGAAATTTTTCCTAATAACCAATATAAACCTCCCCTGGCACAGCTTGAGGCTGTTTCCTTTCATCCTATCGCTTGTTACTTGGGAGAAGAGACCAACACCCACCTGGCTACAACCTCCTTTCAGGTAGTTGTAGAGAGCAATAAGGTCTCCCCTCAGCCTCCTTTTCTCCAGGATAAACAAACCCAGTTCCCTCAGTCACTGCTCCTCCTAAGACTTGTGCTCTAGACCCTTCACCAGCTTCATTGCCCTTCTTTGGACACGCTCCAGCACCTCAATGTCCTTCTTGTAGTGAGGGGCCCAAAACTGAACACAGGACTTGAGGTGCGGCCTCACCAGTGCCGAGTACAGGGGGATAATCACTTCCCTAGTCCTGCTGGCCACACTATTGCTGATACAAGCCAGGATGCTGTTGGCCTTCTTGGCCACCTGGGCACACTGCTGGCTCATGTTCAGCTGGCTGTCAACCAATACCCCCAGGTCCTTTTCTAGACAGCTTTCCAGCAACTCTTCCCCAAGGCTGTATGTATGCTAGAATGCTAGAATTTTGTAGCCACTGTGAGAGTTTATAATAGACATAGAAAGGGAATAGTGAGTTAAAAGGCAGAGGGTTTACTTTTTGCCTTTCGTTTTCTCAACTTTCCAATTTATCATGCTTAGCTTTCAAGAAAAAATATTTCTGTATCAAATATCCCTGCTACGTAATATATATTCTCCTTGGGTTCATTTTGATTTTTTTCCCAATTTTAGACAATAATAGTTTTTCTGAATCTGACCCAGTATGGAGCAAACAAAGGGAAAGGAATTCTCTAGGCAATCAAAAACACAATTCATGGAGGATGGAAATTAATACTTTACTGGGCATAAAGAACATGAGAAAAAAGCTATGGAATTGAAGCTTTGGGATGAAATGGCATTTCCTTTCTTGTTGCCACATTTTTGTTATTTTTTTTTCTTCATATATGTTTACTTTTACTTACAGGGCTCATTTTTTGAGCAGAGAAAAGCACTTCTTGTTTTTACAGATATCACAAAGTTTTCCTCTGCTCTCAGACAGAAGACATTGCAGTAACTGGTGAAAGAATAAGAATCTAAGGTATACCATTAATAATAATAGCAACATATAATATTAATAACAAAGATCATGGAATCATAGAATCATAGAATCATAGAGTCATAGAATCATAGAATCATAGAATGGTTTGGGTTGGAAGGGACCTTAAAGATCATCTGGTTCCAACCCCCCTGCCATGGGCAGGGACACCCTCCACTAGACCACGTTGTCCAAAGCCCCATCCAACCTGGCCCTGAACACTTCCAGGGATGGGGCATCCACAACCTCCCTGGGCAATCTGTTCCAGTGCCTCACCACCCTCACAGGAAAGAATTTCTTTCTAATATCTTATCTAAATCGACCCTCCTTCAGCTTGAACCCATTACCCCTTGTCCTGTCACTACACTCCCTGATAAACAGTCCCTCACCAGCTTTCCTGTAGGCCCCTTCAGAAACTGGAAAGCCGCAATTAGGTCTCCCCGGAGCCTTCTCTTCTCCAGGCTGAACAATCCCAACTCTCTCAGCCTCTCCTCACAGGAGAGGTGCTCCAGCCTTCTGATCAGCTTCGTGGCCCTCCTCTGGACTCACTCCAACAGCTCCATGTCTCTCCTGTACTGGGGCCCCCAGAGCTGGATGCAGTACTCCAGGTGGGGTCTCACAAGAGCGGAGTAGAGGGGCAGGATCACCTCCCTCGACCTGCTGGTCACGCCTCTTTTGATGCAGCCCAGGACACGGCTGGCTTTCTGGGCTGCAAGCGCACACTGCCGGCTCATGCTGAGCTTCTCATCAATCAGTACCCCCAAGTCCTTCTCCTTGGGGCTGCTTTCAATCCATTCCTTGCCCAGCCTATAGTCGTGCTTGGGATTGCACCGACCCACGTGCAGGACCTTGCACTTGGCCTTGTTGAATTTCATGCCGTTCGCACGGGCCCACCTCTCCAGCCTGTCAAGGTCCCTCTGGATGGCACCCCTTTCCTCCAGCATGTCGACCACACCACACAGCTTGGTGTCCTTGGCAAACTTGCTGAGGGTGCACTCCATCCCATTGTCCATGTCGCTGACAAAGATGTTGAACAGTGCCGGTCCCAGTACTGACCCCTGAGGAACACCACTTGTCACTGATCTCCACTTGGACATTGAGCCGTTGACCACAACTCTTTGAGCGTGACCATCCAGCCAATAAGAATTCCAGACAGCAAACAATTTAGCAAAAAAACATGGTCAAGGGGTTTTGACATCAAATTGATTTTTTTAGTTTTAGGGACTGTGGAAATGGTAGAGAGATGCTTCACGTCAATTAATGGTAAATTCTGTTAAGTGCTAAATAAACTTGCTAACAATTGACTTACCTGTCTGTACCAACACTTTATTTCCTAAAGAATCTCCAAGGTCACTCCTAGTTTCAAGTTAACTCTAGGTCAGAACACTGATGTGAAATTCATTCCACCAAACCTTAGATCAATCTCATGTCTAGTATCTGTGTTATTTTTTAATATTCTGGCAGCCAACTTGCATTCAGCCTGCTAATACATCTCACATACTTTGCATATTATGATGTCAAAAAGCCTCATGAGAATGTGGTTTTGATTGTCACATTGTGCAGTGAGTTTAACCTTGAAGTCCTGAATTCATGAAGTGTCCCCAGATGTCCCCTAAGATCATCATCATCATCCTACAGCTAACCTTAAATCTGTCTCTGATGTCAAGTGATATGCCTGACCTGCTATTTTCCCTCAAGATTATTTTGGATGCTTCTGTACATAACAATGTGTCTACAATATAGCAAACACCAATATTTCAGAGAATGGAATCCTTTAAAATAGTTTATGTTACCTGCAAGATATACTCAGTGCTGTCTTTCAAACAGAAAAGTCTCACTGCAAAATTAATAATCTGGTGAGCTGTGATGCAAAGGTGAGGAATGAGAACTACCAAAATCTTCCACTTAAAAACCATCACTGAATTTATCCAAGGAATATGGATTATTTTTTTTACAGTTTTGTTGCCACTTGATGAAATATTGCATATAGCATAGAAAAAATAGGCACATTATTCCAGTATGTTACTTATTTTGGAAAATTTTATTTTGAAGTTATATCCTGTTCACATTGAGCAATGGAAGCTAACATAAAATCCTTACTGAAATATCTTTATCTAAAGACACTTTCTAACCTGTGCCAAAAAAAATTTACTGCATTAAAGGTGTATTCATTCTCTCTTCTTTGCTAAGAATGTCAATTAATATGGCAAATTTGACAGTGATTATTATATGAATAAACAACCCATTAAAAGGAAAACTAAGGTCAGGAACTTATGTCACAGGAAAAAAAAATCAGAATAAGAAGAAAGTAAGCTAAAAAATGAGTGTGATTATGTGCCTTTAAAAAGTAGTCTTCCATGAAACTCTGTGGAAAAAAGTCTGCAGAATGATTCATCCTCAAAAAAGGACACAAGAGAATGAACAAAAGGCTTTTATTTACAGCAATGTATTCCCTGTCTTCACCTGGCCTTCAATCATGTTTTACAGAACAGGTAAGCATCAACAGTCCTTTGTTTCTGAATCAAATAAATTTACTGGTAAAATGAAATAGTACTATATACTCTTCATTTTCATATTACTTTACTTTCATTGTGCTATGAATATATGAAATCATTTCAGGACTCACAGGAGACCAGAGTTATTAAAATACTGGTGTGTTCTGTGCCATGGTAGTTCTCCTTATGTACCTGTAACCATTTGAAAACCCAGAAAATGAAAATTAAGGAACAAATGGCTAAGTTTAAGCTTTGAGGGAAGTTAGTCTTGATCTTTATTTTTCTTGCTGGCAAGATATGTGGGATATCTTTCTCCAGAACAAAATAGAGTTCCTTTACAAAAGAAAGTATATTTACTTTCACAGAATCACAGAATGGTAGGGATTGGAAGGGACCTCTGGAGATCATCTAGTCTAACCCCACTGCTAAAGCAGGTTCACCTAGAGCAGGTTGCACAGGATCAAATTCAGGTAGATTTGGTGGGTGTTGGTCCCTTCTCTCAAGTAACAAGCGATAGGATGAGAGAAAATGGCCTCAAGTTGTGCCAGGGGAGGTTTATATTGGTTATTAGGAAAAATTTCTTCACTGAAAGAGGTATCAAGCATTGGAACAGACTGCCTAGGGAAGTGGTTGAGTCATCATCCCTGGAGGTGTTTAAAAGAAATGTAGATGTAGTGTTTAGGGATGTGGTTTAGTGGTGGCCTTGGCAGTGCTAGATTAATGGTTGGACTTGATGATCTTAAAGGTCTTTTCCAACCTAAATGATTCTATGATTCTATAAGACAAAGTAGCAAAATTTTTGTACAAATTGCTCTTGCATATTTTGGAGAATTGGGGAGTCAAAAGGGAACAGAGTTGACAATGAATTAGACTTAAGTTAAATGAAGAAGGAACATAGCACTAGACTGTCCCAGTTTTGGAAAGGATGATCAGTACCTGTTAAAGTCAATGAGACATTTGTGTATACCTTCAGTAGGCCCAGCTTTCCCTAAAATTATAGTTTTAATGTTGCATATATGAAAGTGGGAATGCAGCCTGAAAACTACCTAGCAATAAAGATGAGATATAAAGAAATGTCCACAGGGTAAGCTGAAAAACATTATAACCTGGATCTTCATCAGTTTATAAGGAGCTTTATTAATTTGCCTATGTCCTTATAAAGGTGAGTTATTTTAGAAGTTAAACTTTGTGTGGAAATTAAATGATCAACTAGATGGTAGTTACATTTTAAATCTGATACAGTCTTTAAACACTTGACCAGCTCTGTCACTAATTCAGGAGAAAGAAATTTAACTTTTTTTTTTTTTTTTTGTACTGCAAGGAATGTATTTTATATCCATTTTATTCACCACTTGATTTTATTTGTTGCTTTGTTTTAACTGTTGGACATTTTAGAAATAGAAAACTTTTTTATGTTGTCTTGGATACATTCGTTTATGCATAGGACTTCTACAGGACCAAATGCATTACACAGATGAGGATTTTCTAAGTGTTGAGTGCACCGCTGGGAACTACTTTGCTTTTAAAACATATATGTTGATAAAAGATGATTCATATGACCTAGCTGTCTGAATTCTCAATGGTTCCTTATATACCTATGTGCCATTTTATCTCTCATTGAATGAATTACATCGTTCTTCAGTTTTAATATTAATGCTTCCTTTCCATATCCTTGTGATGAAATCAGTATGCAAGAGTTATATTCTGAGGTATGGAATCTCAGTGAGTTTTTGAAATGTGTAGTACACTGCGAATGGAAAATTAGTAATATATGCATCATTCTATGTTAATATTACTGTTGGCCTTTTGTGGCTTTAGCAAATACCTTATGAACTTATGATTAGTTAGTTTTATAGTTGGAATATTTTTCAAAAAACTCCAGTGACTCCATATATGTTAGTGATGGGAAATCCTTAGAGACATGCATAAAGCTGATTTATTTCTCTGCTGAGCAAAAAAAAAAAAAAATCTAATTACTTTTTTGTATAATGTAGAGCTTCTTATCTGTGTCTGTACTTTCTAGAATTAAGCTATACTTCTAGATAAAGTCTGACATATTGAACAAAGAAATGTACTTACGTTTCATCTTCATTTCCTTCTCCCACTCTGTTGGCATACCAACCATCGTATTAATTATGAGCATTTACACAACTGGATATATAGTTTTTACCTTGTTTAAGTCTTTAAGCCATTGTCCCTTTCTGCCATTTTGCTTCATGCTTGAGATGTATCCATTATTTGTATTATGGAATATGAATTGGTACATCTGCATAATGACGTGCTCAGCTACCTCCTTGTGTTCCTTCCAAAGCTCTCAGAGCTTGATACATAATAAAAAGAAAAAAAAAAAAAAAAAGGCAAGAACAGTTCAATCAAGCAGCAGTTTGCCTCCCCTTTTCTCCCAAGTACCCCTAATAAAAAGTAGTTTGTGAATTACCCAAACAACATCTCCGAAACTCACCAACTGCCAAACAAGCCAAGAAACAGAGGAAGAAATGTCAAGAGTTTAAAAGCAAAACACTGTTAAGTTCTGATTTAATTCTCTTTCTTTTTTTTATATGTTCGTCCTGCACATTGTGAGCTTTGGAAAAAGAAGCAAGATGCTTGCTTATATTTTACTGGGGTTAAACACTTATTCAGTGTCCTGAATAAAGCGAAGCCATTTCTTGGTTTCTGAGATCCTCAATATATAAACACCAACCAATATTTCCATTCAGTACCATCCAATCATTTCAATTACAGAATTAGTTTAAGTACTACATCTTCACAAAGCCAGTACCAGAAAAAAATGCAATTTTTCATGTGTTTCTAGGTCAGTCTTAAGGGTAGGATCTGCAATGTCACATACATTCAGTCATTCATTCATCTTCTTTTGAGTGAAGTAGACAAGCTTTACTCTGCAGGCTTGACTTTCCTCTGATTTCAGCAGAAATCCAAATGGACTGATGCCAGTTAAATTATAAGTGCTTAAAGCCTCTTCAGCGGCAGGTTCTCGTCGTGAGGATGAAGTCCACTCTGGGAGCTTAAGATCTGTGGACTGTGGTCAAAAAAAAGTTTAATAAAGAACCATCTTTTTCAAATAGTATTAAGGTGGAGATAATACAAACTTCATGATATACGGCTAATATGACAAAGAATAACAGTTTATGGAGGGAGTTGTATCTTTTCAGTCACTTGCAGAAATTGTTCACATTGACAAGCACAAAAAAACATTTTTTACTGGGTTTCTAGAAAGCTCACAAGGTTTGTTATCTTTTGTAAACTTAGATCTTAGATTTTAGACTTCAATGTTTAATATTATTATATATGGCTTTTCAGGACAAACTAAAGATAAACACATTTTGTGAATTTGTGATATTTCCCTTTAATTTACTGTGGTTATCAAACAAAGGATAGTTTAAAGCATATCTTATTTGTAGATCTCATTCTAATGGAAAACAAAACAGTAAGCAGCAAGAATCCAAAGACAAACATCAAGAGTGTCTCTGTAAATTTCCACAATATGCTGAAGTAATTCACAGAAAAAGTATCAGACAAATAGGTATGGGTAAGAATAAATTAATACCGTAAATAAACTGAGAAATAGCTAAAATAATTTTATTAAAACTTTTCAATTTTTTTTATTAATAGTAATATACTATTATGAATCCTTGAATAGGAAATTGCTGTTAGTGAAATGTGCTCAAGGCAAAACTTTTTTTTTCTTTTTCCTAGATCTTACCCTGAACTGTCATCTATGATACTCAAACCCAGTATAATATATATTAAAAAAAAAAGCTTATAAATTAACTTTAAGGTATATAATTATTTCTGTGCAAATCATTATACAACACACAGTGAAATATTTAGTAATTCAGATATTAGCTTCTGAAAATGGATTTATATTTTAAGAATGTTAACAGTACTTTCATGAAAGTTTTTCATGACATTTTTAAAGCCTGTAACGGTGTTTTTCATTCATTAGATGTCAGGAATGTATTGAAGGAATGGTAAGAAAATAGGTACAAAATGTGCCTCATGCAATTGTATATCATTTTAAAACCATCATATTATCAAAATTTCCAATTTAAAAGATGAGCAATAAATAATGACATTAAAGAAAATCATTTTTAAAGCTAAAGAGTTTCATAGGGACAGAGCCAAATTAAAAGGAATGTCAAGAATCAATTACTTCATACGACTGTGAAAGCAAGCTGAATTGAACAAATGGAACACAGATGCCAAGAAAACTTATTTTAGTATACAACAGGATCAACATTTTTTCTCTTTATTAAGAGTTTTTAATCAAGGGATTTTAATGTTAAATGCTTAATTTATCATCTTTGCTTTTATTTTCAATATGTTATTTTCATGGATGTTTATCTCTTATTGTCCCAAATGGTAAATAAATTATATGGTATTGTCAGAAATTTCAAAAAATAAAAAGCTATTTGCACAGAAAAAGCACTGACACACAAAAACTAATGAAAGAAAAACCTTCAGATATAAATCTGGTAACCTGTAAAGCTTCTGGTTTATTCTGTTTTATAATTCACAGGAAGGAAATTGGTCACAGCCAACTAGAGAAATAAATTTAATCCAATTATTTAATATGTTTGTTTCTCATTTATTAGCTCCTTGCATTCTGATAAAACCAAAGTGTCTACAGACTTCCTTAATTTCAAAACATAATTTGGGATTACAATAGATATCTTAATACATTTTACAGTATTCATATCCTTGTATTCTGATTGTCAAACAGATGTTATTAGTGGATAAGAAAATACTTTTTTTTTTTTTTTGTAAATACGTAATGAGTTTACAGGTCTTATTATTTTGAATGCCTGCTGTAATGTCTCTTCTGTGACTAGACCATACTTAAGGAGGTATTATTATTTATATTCTGACAGACATAAATCTTTGTGTAAACTTCTGACTCTCTTTAGTTCAACTGTCCCATGCTCAGGCTTTTGATGCTGCTGTTTCATTAGGAGTTTTCCTCCTTGCCTGTAAAAATAAATAATTTACTGACAGTGGAGAGCTTTTTTTTTGCTTTTTTTTTTTTTTTAATCTCCAGAATGTAGGACTAGTGGAAGAATGAAAAAAAAAAAAAAAACAAAAAACCCAAAACCCAAAACTCTAAAGACAAGTTTATCTCCACTAAACTTTGATAATTAAATGTTCTATTATTTATTGTCAATGTGGACAGATAAGCACCTCAAGAAGGTGAATCAACTTAATATGTCAACCTGTCTCTAGAAATACTTTTCTTTTTCCATGGGAAAAAATCCACCTGTGCCACAGTTTTCAAATAGATTATTTTAATGGGATATGGTAAACCCAAACTAAAATCTTAATTTTAGTGGAAGCTGAGTATCCATTTATGTAGGTTTTCTGGTTTTGGACACAATAAGATTTTACCACAGGAGTTTATATAATGTAGCAGCTGCAGAGACACCTGTCCATAGTTAACTGTATATCAGTCAATATCTAAGCAGCATTTAGATTTCTCAAATAATCTTTTATCGAATTACTATATAATCATGAGTTCTTCACTGCAAATACTGACAAAATCAGTAATATTAAAAGCAGCATAATATGATTTAATAGCAATGTGTAAGCAGTAGCCAAATAATTCAAATTATTATGGAATGCTTTATTAATTTGATTTTATCTTATATTAAATAACTCCCCCCCCCCTCCCCCCCCCCCCCCCCGGAAAATGCTAGCTATATGTTCTACTAAACAGAACAATTATGTCAGGTGGGATTAAATTATGACCATTCATTTAATATTTCTTTTAAACAAACTATATGGATAGCATTTCTAAAACAAAGTATATGGATAGAATTTCTAATGTTTTTCACCTGAAATGCAGAGTCCATATATGTATATCTACCTCTGTCTCTGTGTCTGACTCTATCCCTACCTATCTATCTACCTATCTACCTACTTATTTTATCTTTTTATACATACACAAATCTACCAAAGAAACACAATCACACAAATAATTTGAAATCATCTCGACATATATCTGCTACACATGACATTTATTTAAAGGTAGACAACTCAACTTTTTCTAGAATGCTAATGAAAATATCAATGATTCCCTTTGTATCACTTTTTTCCGTCACATACTAGCACAGATGTGATCTGAGAGAAAGAAATATATCTCACAGTTTACTTCATGGGCACTCTGTCACCAGAACCAATTGATTTAATATAGGCATTCAGCAGTATTTAATAGTGGAAATTGTTGCATGGCAACAGATTAACAGTACATATTTCCTATCAAATTTTTAATAATGAAAAAAATGGATCAAAGAATTTAGTTCAGTTCACATTTTACTATAATTTCATTTAAGTAACAGGTCACTACTGAAGGAGCTTTACTCGTGTTTTTTATCAGCTTTATTACAAGCTTAATATATTCAGTAACTTATATTTTGATGAAGATTGTGGTTTTACAATGTTATCCAGACAGAAAATTAGATTTGAATGAATTAGATTATAAAAATAAAAATCTCTCTCAAACACCTATCTTTTGTCGAAGATTTCACAAGCTGAATAAGTGGAGATAAAAGCTCTTTCTAACTACACCAGCAGAGGTTGTTGTTTAGTTGGTTTTGTTTAACTTTTACCTATTATAGTTATTATCTATTAGATTTGAGAAATTCAAAAGAAAGGAGGACCTAAAAACTTAAAGGGATTAAGTGGAGACTAAAAGCTCTGAAGGACTGTAGGAAAGATAAGCACTTTCACAAGTCTCTCTTGTCTTTCCCCTGTCATATTAAGCCAGTCTGAGTTCAGATTTCATTAACTATTCTTTAATGAATTGATTTCAATGAGGCTGTGAGAATAACATAGATAGTGTTTTTAAGAACAGACAGGTATGTCATCTGCATTGCTGACAGCTGACCCAGGTATTTCAGCAAATTTTTACGGTAGTTTTACACACGCTTTGGAAAACAAATGAAGGAAATAGCACTTTGCTGAGTTCTTTAGGTTAATAAGGAGATAATAGCAGGGAAAGTTTGAAACATTTAATTTTCTATGAAAAATCATTTAGTTAAAGCAACACTCATTTCCACAGTGGCAGGGTGCAATCTGAAGACCTATTGAATGATATTATGCAAGTTGCTCCCAGAAGTCTTTCTTTCTTCTAGGGGTTCAACACAGAAAAAAATCAGTGTTATAACTGAATGTGTACATTTCAACTGGACAAGATATTGCCCAGACATGAAGTCAAAGGAAGTACTGAAAAAATCAGAATTTAAATTAAAGTCACTTTAAGAAACTGGTAACTTACATTCTAGAAGGAAGTGCCTCTGTCCCATTTTTCAGAAATAATTTTCTGTGCCACATTAACTTTTCTTGCAAAAAGAACAGAAGAGAAGGCAGTATCACCTAAAAAATAAATGTACCAACTAGAAAGACCAGAGCTTTAGGAAATAATTATAATTTGAGATCAAATATTCCAGTTATACACCCTAAGCAACTCTATAGTTTTCAGCTGTGAAATTTACTATGCTCTGTATGAACCAGTAAAATATTTAGTGGAACTTTAGAGGATTTAGCTGTGTCCAGACTTTGTTATTGAAAGATTTCACAGCATAGACTTTCAGTCAACCAGATTACAAAACTGTCAGAGCATGTCACTGCTTTCCTCAGGCCTGCACAAAAAAGTGGTTTGTTTTTTTTAAATGGAAACAGGACATGGTAGAGAGTGGTTAATACATGCTCAGACTCATGGACAACTCTTACTCTGAGAATAATGGAGTCTATTCACACTAGAGCTTTATAAATGTTGTGGAAATTATTTTGAGTCTTGATTTCCTCTTGTGGTAGACACAGATGGTGTACTTGCTTGTACCAAGCTTTACATCATGATACACCAGATAGGGAAATAGAGAACTGCAAATATGTAGCACTTTCATAATAGGCAAGAGCAGGGGATTCCTTAAAGCAATCAAAGTTGTTAGGGCAGACATAGTTGAATAAGAAAAGTGGTTTGTAGGACAAAATGCTACTGCCTCAGATCCTGTAATTTTAATTGTGAAGTGTGGTGAAAAATTATTGTCTAAGTATATATTTTTATATATATGTATGTATATATCCTTGTCTCTAAACTGAAGAGGCATGGATTTAATGGATGAACTACTCAGTGGATAAGGAATTGGCTGGATGGTCGCACTCAAAGACTGGAGGTCAAGGACTCGATGTCCAAGTGGAGACCAGTGACAAGTGGCATTCCTCAGGGGTTGGTACTGGGACTGGTGCTGTTTAACATCTGTTGGTGACATGGACAGGGGTTGAGTGCACTGTCAGCAAGTTTGCCAATAACACCAAGCTCTGTGGTGCAGTTGACACACTGGAAGGAAGGGATGCCATCCAGAGGGACCTTGACAGGCTGGAGAGGTGGGCCCGTGTGAACGGCATAAAGTTCAACAAGGCCAAGTGCAAGGTCCTGCACGTGGGTCAGGGCAATCCAAGCACAACTACAGGCTGGGCGGAGAATGGATTGAGAGCAGCCCTGAGGAGAAGGACTTGGGGGTGTGGGTTGATGAGAAGCTCAAAATGAGATGGCAATGTGCACTTGCAGCCCAGACAGCCAACTGTGTCCTGGGCTGCATCAAAAGAGGTGCGACCAGCAGGTCAAGGGAGGTGATCTTCCCTCTCTTCTCCTCTCTCATGAGACCCCACCTGGAGTACTGCATCCAGCTCTGGGGCCACCAACATAAGAAGGACATGGAGCTGTTGGAGCAAGTCCAGAGGAGGGCCACGAGGATGATCAGAGGGCTGGAGCACCTCTCCTATGAGGACAGGCTGAGAGAGTTGGGGTTGTTCAGCCTGGAGAAGAGAAGGCTCCGAGGAGACCTTATTACAGCCTTCCAGTACCTAAAGGAGGCGTACAAGAAAGCTGGAGAGGGACTGTTTACATGGCCGTGTAGTGATAGGATGATGGCTTTAAGCTGAAGAAGGGTAGATTTAGATTAGATATTAGGAAGAAATTCTTTACTGTGCAGGTGGTGAGGCACTGGAACAGGCTGCCCAGAGGAGCCGTGGATGCCCCCTTCCTGTAAGTGTTCAAGGCCAAGTTGGGGCTTTGGGCAACGTGGTCTAGTGGAGGGTGCCCCTGCCCATGGCAGGGGTCTTGGAACTAGATGATCTTTAAGGTCCCTTCCAACCCAAACCATTCTATGATTCTATGATTGCATGATTCTATGATTCTACTGTGACACTCCCCCTATAATTCTCCTGTCTGGCTGGTAAAAAACCTGAATGGACAGTAGCGGCTTACAATTGTTTATAAGTGATTGGATGCCAAGACTGTACCTTTAACAGCAGCTGTATCAAACATTGTAGAATTAGTAACCCAAACTTGGGAAGTGAAAGATAGCTCCAGAAATCTCCATCGAGTCAGTACTAGCTGGATAATACCCACCTTCTAACCTAATATTTGCGAGTAAAATCAAGACCATGCACTTTTGTGTTCACAGGTACTCTGAATACCAGGAAATTGCACCAGGGAACAAGGACTCTCCTATACCAATCTAACATAGCACACTAAGGAAGGGAAATGTGTCCTACAATGGAACCCTAAGGAAAATGGAACCATAGATAACTGCAGTATTACTAAACCACCACTGCAGTTTGAGACTGGTGGTGAAAAAACTGGGACAATCTATTGTCCTTCTGGGGACCAGTGCACCGACACACAATGGGGAATGCATATACCCAGGCTTTGGGGAGCACCCCAATATGGTGATTGGGATTATATGCAGACTACTGACTGATGCATTGATTGGAATAGGACCATTGGATTACCGGACAATCCCATAAAAGTCGGTGTCCAAAATGTAAACTTTAATATTTCTCGTTTATATAGTCCAAAACATTATAATTGTAAATGTACTAAAGTTTATAATTGTTGACACAAGCTAATAATACACAAACCAGAATAATCACAAAGATTACTATCAACATAAATTGCAATAAAGAAGCAAGCCATAGTGAGAATCCTAAACTACGTAAAAGTTTGTTCAGCCATCCTACTTCCATGTACCCTCTAAGATCCCTATTTGCTTTTTTTGGAGAAAGCCTGTGATACAATAATTATCCAAACAGTAGTTGGAGACTCTGTTGAAGAATTTGTGTACCATTTCCCTGAATGAGTTAAACACTTCAATCAAATATTATCTGGTTTTAGGAAAAAATAAATCAAAGGCAGGTAAATATTTTGAAAAGATGTACAGCTCTCAAGTGATTTAAAATCTACTACATCACAGCTGCTTTCTTTGAGTCAAAACAATGTAATGGAAATTTCCAGTTAAATGACAAAACTCCTTGAAATTATTATTACAACATCCATAACAATATCAGAATAAGAAATCTTATTCTCTACACTGAAAAGAGTGGAACTGTATTTCAGGAACACAATATGTACAGAAATACCCAGTGGCCCATCAGGGCCATGAATAGAGAACGAACTAATGAAATCTACCCCGAACTTCAGCGCCAAAGTCTCTGTTCTTGCAAATCTGAAGAACTGATGGACATCTCTTATTTTACAAGACACTGTCAGATGCTGGTAAGAAAAATTTTTCTCTAAAAAGTAATCTATTGTGCATAATTAGGCATTTAAATGTGTGACCTTCTTTTTCTATTTTCCAGCTTACAGCAATAAATACTCTTGTCTTCTCTACCATTACCTCCATATGAATAACCTGTACTGATATTGCTTTGTACAGTATTTTTGTCTTAGACTTCCATTGTGTTATATGCGTACACACATGCAAAAGTCTACTGCAGAATTTTCTGTTGAGATCCCCATCATCTAAAAAAAACATTAGACTTGCCACTGTCTGGAATATACTGCTGCAAAGGAGAACTGGAATGTGCTCTGGATTTCCTAATTTATAGTAAGCATTAGCTGGCTCTCTGAATTACAACAATCAGTCACAGTGTATCACTCTTAACATCTTCAACCCAATTAGTATTTAATGACTTATACCAAGTGACATAGGTTCAATGGGAGACAGTGCCCTTTTCTGCCCTTTCCAACAAGCTAATTTATAGGGCTCCCCTTGTCAATGTACTGACAATCTAATTTTTACCTTACCTCTTTGTGTCTCTAATCTACTCTACTGGATTCTAATTTCAATCAAAACAGAGAATCATAAAGAAATTGTAAAAGAGGCACAATAAGTGCCTAAAATAACAGATCTCTGTTAGACCGGATCCTGATAAGAGGAACAAACATAACGAAGACCACTGACAGTTGTTACCAGTGGATAGAATATTGCTGATGATGTAGACTAATTGCCTCAATATTTAGTGGCAAATAGATCAGGGGAAAAATGAGTTTGTTTCTTCAAATGCAAGAACATCCAGAGATAGTTCTTAGAAATATATCAGATCAACAACCTTTTCAGCAATTAGCAACTCAAAGAATGGCAAATTGCAGCAAGGTGTTGTGCTTCATTTAGTCATTGTCCTCAAGAAATTACAACCAATGGACAATAAAAAGGGGAACCCAGTATTACTGAAATACGTCTGAGACGTGAAACATACACAGATTTCCATGAAGGTAGTTTACTTTTCCCCATGTGTTATTTGTAGTTTATATCTATGGCTTTAAAAAGAAAGAGACAGAGAAACAGAGTGGCAATTTTAATGCTGTGTAGAGCTTGCTCTTAGCTACGCAATGCTAAATTAGACAATCAGCTGCACTCCCAATAAAATGAAACAGTTCTATTCTGCCCAGGGTGCCTAGATAATGGTCACACACTAAAGATTATGGAATTAATGGACAGAGAAAATAAGTACATTTTTTTCTTGCTGAAAGGCCATAAAATACTCTCTGTGATGTAGGAGAGCAAGGAACTAACTGTATTCTGACACAACTTATTCTTTAAAAAAGGTTGTAAGTTTTGGACAATGGCCTTCAGTAAATAGGAATAAATTAATGATATTCTCAAGTGTCACTCAAAAGATACTAATCCCAAGAGGTACCACTGTGACCCTTTCTGAAGTTCTCAGGCTCTACATGCCTCTGCAGCTACTGACACAGGAATGAATTATATTTTGAAAGGCAATACATGTCTTTCCAAACTTGGTAGACAGAAGAGAGATATTTTTACATGTGGTGCAGAAGAAACAACAGAACGATGTGCGTGTGTAAGTTTTCTCTATGCTTTTCAGCAATAATAAAAGCAGCATTATTGCAATTTCTGTTATTCTTTTTAGCCTTGTTGCTGCTTTATGGGAAATATGAGAAGAAAGACCCACAAGAAAAACCCCTCTGCACTACTTTCTTGCAAGAACTGCAAAATCACCAAGTTGTTCCCATGTAAGACCTGAACTGCAAGATGCAGTTAGTAACTCCTTTCTTTTAGTGAACTGTGAACTTCAGTTGATTGTCTTACATTAGGAGGCAGAAAACACAGTCCATGTGAACTTCTGACCTACCAGATTTATCACCACAGAGGAAAGTCATATTCTGTCCCCACATAGCTGCTTGGATCTCTGAAGGTTTCACCTATGATGCATGAAGTGCTATCCCCAATAAAGTCAGTATCAAAATTTCCATTTGATTTCAATGAGTGAAGGATTTCAGTCCTGTTCTAGTGCTTGGGCTATATGGTTCTCTCTCTGTCTCTATAGGGATTTGAAGTTGGAAGTTATTTGAAATTCAGAATCTTCTGTAGCTTGCAAGGCATCTGAAACTAAACACTACCTTTTCTATTAAAAACTTTTCTTAATTAATGTTAAAGCATTTATCTTTTTTGCATGGAAAAAGTTAATTCTGTTTACATCATCAATATTTTTATAGCTAATAAAAATTAATTTAATGTATATTTAATTTTTAAAATGTGCAGGAAAATGAATGATAGATTTTTCAGAATATATATTATATAGTGGGAATATTTTTATAATTCCTAGAAAAAAAAATTATTTGTGGTACACAATTACTTTTTTTATTTCCCCCATATTAATTCCTTTTCAAGTCATAAAAATTACAGTTTATGGGTGATCTATTATATTTTCGTATACTGACATGCATATTAAACTACCAATTTCATTGGCAAAATTTGTTATATCTCCCATGCAGTAGAATTTTATAAGTAAAACATAAGATATTGAAAGATTTTGAGAAGACTTTTATCCACTTAGACATATAAACATTGCCTGAATTATATAGACTTGAGGTGTATACTCAAAAAAGAAACAAGCATAAGTAATGATGATGAGGCTTCGGGCAACCTAGTCTAGTGGAGGGTGTCCCTGCCCATGGCAGGGAGGTTGGAACTAGATGATCTTTGAGGTCCCTTCCAACCCAAACCATTCTATGATTCTATGAATTACAAGTGGTGTTTCATTTGTTTCCTTCAAAATCTGACTGAGATCCAAAGAATTTGGATGAGCATCAGAACTTATTCGGTGCTTGGCTTCGTCCATATTACAGCAAAGTGTGGTTCCCAGATTCATGATCCTTAGGAAAGTGTGAGATACCTCCTGATAACTTATTTTCAGAGCAACAATACGCCGTGACTAGACTTACAGCAAAAAGGTATGCCCCAATATTCAGTACATATGTTTGAATAACCATGCATAACCTTCTTTGGGGATCTAGAACACAGAGGTTTATTTCTCTTGAGGACAAATATGTTCCTGTAAGCCTCAGAAGACGGGCTCCCACCTGCATAACAATGCATTAGCTTGGGTACTCTGCTGAGAGTTAGAGCTTTGTTTCACCAACCTTTGAACATCTATTATGCAGGCAACATCTGAAATCATCATCTATGCTCCATTAATAAATGATTAAAATAAATAGGAAATTCTAGGAAGCAGTTCCTTCAATCTGTTTTAGACAAATACCTCAGGACGAGGTGAGTCCTTTCCTGACACACACACTGGAAGCTCCTGGACCACAATTATTCACATGAAGGAGTTCCAACTAGGTGTGCTTTACTTTCACTCATTTTGGTGAAACACTACATCTCTTTAAAGACCACTAACTAATCCTTAAGATTTATCTTGGAGATTTTAAAAACCCCATATTTTTACTAATCTTTGGGTTGAGGGAGCTGTTTTTGTTTTGATACTGGGAGTTGGTTTTTTTCCTTCTTTTTTTCTTTTTTTTTTTTTTTTTCGTTGTGACACACCAGGTAACAGAAGTAATATGTACATCACATTTCTTTTTCTAAGGAGAGATATATTTAACTGTGGTTGAAAGATCTTTTTTATCTATATGCTATCAATTGGTTAAAATCAAATTAATATATATATTATATACATGAGTAGTCTATTTATTTGGGTAGCCATTTATGTCTGTTTTCAGAAACTAGCAGGGGTTTATATCCAAAAATAGAGTCAGAAAGGCTCCGAAAGTACCTCAGTGAGCAATGTTATGCACATCAAATTTTTCATGACTGATAAAACTAGTATTTAGTGCACAAATAAGAAGTTATGAGATGTTTTAGTTTTCTATGTACCATTTTTTAAATATTTTTTAAATAAAAAATTAAATAAAATTGTTGCATTTTAAAACCTAATGATGGCTGTTAGCTTATAAAACAGTACAAAAAAAATTGCTTTCAATTAAAGCACATAAATGGAAGAAATTAATTAGGAGAGATTGTCATATATCTAGTGCTTGATTTTTCTCTATACTCTTTTATTTAACCATATTAGACATATCATAGTTGTCTAGCTCAGATGGGATGTTTGTATTTTAGATGCATAAAACTGGGAAATATGAATGCTCCTTAAAGTACACAGTGTTCTCCTGAGTTTTCAGGGCTAAATTTACACAGCAATGAAATCTAAATGATACTTTAGTATTTATGAGAAGCTAAAAAAGTGCTTCAGAAACACAACCAGTCTCTATCAATAAAAATTGCTGCAAATTATCGATAGTTTTGTAAATGTTGGATACGTGAGAGAAATTCTACCAATCTGAAAATATACCAAGAATTCCTTCCTTATGTTCATGTTGGTATGTAACTACAGTTTCCACTAATATCTGCATGGCTTCTTCATCCTTTTAGTTAAAAAATTATCTCCTAATTATCATTTTTAATGAATATCTAGCAAACATGAGAAAACATCATGAAAACATCACTGGAAAGATTACCACATCAAAAAGAGTATGTCCCAGTGTCAAGAAGCATCCCCAATGCCATGACTCACAGTTGTTATAACAGTATCTGGGTTACCATATAAGGTACTAATCAAGATTAGAGCCAAAGTGTTTGGCAAAGTGAAATGTCATCTCTGCCGAAGAGAGCATACAAGATAATTAAGGAACAAATATAATGCCTCACTGTAACAGAAAAAGGAAGGAAATTGAAGCCTCCAGAAGAATATCAGTACTTTCATTTTAGTGTTTTAATGTGGCTGATCAGGTGCTGAGGCAAACAGACCACAGCTATCTAAAAGCTCTATGGAAGGACTGGCCACAATGAGGGAAAAAACTCCTCCTAAAACTGGCTAGAAGTTTTTGTAATGATAGAGCAAGCCTTTCCTCCCACCCACTGACAGTGTTTTTGCAGGTAATTCTGGAAACAAGAACAGGCTAATGTGTTTAAGTGGTGATGCAGACTCTGTTAGTAGTACAGGCACTACTAATAAAATTACAGCATTCCAGCTCCTCAGTAATACTTAGTAAGCAGCACAAGATGCATTCAAAAACTAAATGATGATTGCTTTTTTAAAAATGACAAATATTAGGCAGCAGATGACTTTACATAGATACAGCAAAGACAGACAAGTGGAAATATTAAATAAATACAAGGATATTTCTCAGTTTTAAGCAAGCTTTTTGATATTTGAGTTTTGACCATACAGACTCTTAAATTTTGAATTTTGTGGTTTTGCTGTTCATATCTTGGTATGATGGAAAACAACTTCAAATTGTTTAAAATAACTTCCATTTCTTAAAATCCTATAAGGTACATGTAAAAATGTCTACATAGATGCTTACCTGGAATCAGCAAGCATTCTAGGAAGGAAAAATATCCAATCAATTGCTTGCACCGAAAGGAAAGGACCATGTCAGAATTACAACAGTGGACTTGATAGAAGGCTTATTATCAAAAATGTTCTTCAATGTATTTTTAGACTCCTGACCTAGCTGACAAAAGGAAATAGCTTGCAGAAGTTTGACCTTTTTGGTGAATAGGTGTGCTGGTTTTGACTGAGATAGTTAATTTTCTTCACAGTAGTTAGTATGGGGCTATGTTTTTGATATGTGCTGGAAACAGTGTTGATAATATAGATATGTTGTTGTTGAGCAGTGCTTACACAGAGCCAAGGCCTCTTCTGCTTCTCACACCACCCCACCGGCCAGTAGGCTGGGGTGCACAAGGAGTTGGGAGGGGACACAGCTGGGACAGCTGACCCCAACTGACCAAAGGGATATTCCATACCATATGACATCATGCTCAGCTTATAAGGGGTTAGGAGAAGAGGAAGGAAGGGGGGACATACACATTCAGAGTGATGGTGTTTGTCTTCCCAAGTCACCATTACACGTGATGGAGCCCTGCTTTCCTGGAGATGGCTGAACACCTGCCTGCCCATGGGAAGTGGTGAATGAATTCCTTGCTTTGCTTTGCTTGTGTGCGCGGCTTTTGCTTTACCTGTTAAACTGTCTTTATCTCAACCCATGAGTTTTCTCACTTTTACCCTTACGGTTCTCTCCGCCATTCCACTGTGGGGGAGTAAGCAAGCAGCTCTGTGGTGCTTAATTGCCAGCTGGGGTTAAACCACAGCAATAGACTAGCTGGCTGTAGACCTAATATTTCTGACTTTTCAATGATACTACAGCATGTAAAACAGTAGGTCATTAGAGCTGAGTAGAACCCCACATATTGTATTACTGTATAGAAAAGTAGGGTATAGCAGCTATTCATCTTTTAGTCAAAAATAATGTAGGTTTATACCTTCTGTTAATTTTGTTTAATTAAATATATGTTAATTGTAGTCTTCACAAGAGGCAAATGTGGCATAATTTCAGGTTAATGTAAACAGGTGCAGCTCTACTGAAATCAATATTTACTCAAGGTCTGAATTTGGCCTTGTTTGAATAATTCATGAAGGCAAATGTATATCTATATCATCCTAATTCCTTTTCTCCCAGAAAGTTTTGAAATAGAACATTTTCTTGTATATATCAAATGCAGATTAATGTTTTCCTTATTTAGTATTTCCAATTAAAGTCTAAAAATAACAGTTCTACAAAACTAGAGAACTACTTACAAGTTGAGTCTTCAGTATCTCAGTAAATTTTTAAGAGAAAATGTCAATTGAGTGTATTTCTAATCTATTTGAACTTGTATTTGTATTACCTGTTAATTTGACCCCTTGTCTTTATTTACATAAAAAATAATCTACCACTTATTTCCTTTATCCACAAAAAGATAAACAGCAAGCTCTTCCAGCTTAGTGAAACTGAGAGATTTAATGCAAATGCACTTTGAAAAAAGAGCTTTTCAGCTCCCATCAGGAAAGCAGTATATCAGTCAAGCTCTATTACTTCAAGTTTTGTTATTGCTTCAACATTTGTTACAGCAACTTTATACAGCACATTTGCAAAATGCATAATAAGATGACTGAATGGAATAGAAGCAAACAATAAAAATGCTCAGTAAAACCACATCACTAAAACTACATTACTAACACCATAAATAGTACAACATTACTCTGCAGATAATTTTGCAGCAACCAAATACAAGCATTCTTACAGTATTACCCAGTGTTATTATTTTGCTTCAGGAATTAAATTATTTATTGATAAACATGTTAATAGTAAATGTTTGGTAATAATGGACTATATGAGAATAGGATTATGTTTTATTCTCATAACTTAATGATGAACATAAGAACCCTTTTATAAATCTTAATAACACATATAGATGTGCATACCAATCCTATCTTCTCCCTGCTTTACAGAGGCAAAATGCTTGACCATTTTTATATCGAGTATTTTATATTTGATAAGGGCAAAGTGATTGATCTGGGCAGGCAAGGGGAATGGGAGGACTCTTCGGACTGGTTACAAAATGCTAAATTGTTATGAAGATGCAGGGACAAACAAAACCTTTACAGGCTCACAATTTAAGTTATGAATGTCAATTTGATTGTGATTCTGAAACGGAAGTAGTAAAAAAAAGTTAAATAATAATTTTTACAATTTTTGTAATTGTCTTCTATTGCTAATTCTCAGTTCAGCTGAGGGTATTAGGTAGTTGGGTCTTTATTGGAAGCATCCCCTATGTAATATTGCTTATGGAATATGAATAAATGTTAAAATTGCTCTTAAAACAATATTCTTCCTTGCTTAAAGTATTAAATAAATTTGTATTTTTATGATTTTATTGTAATTCCAGAAATCATCAGTCTTGTGACCAACAGTTCAAGGAATATTTCCCAGAACTTCCTTATATATCCTAAAGAAGCAAAAGATATTAATGCCACAGCTATTAAAAGATATAGTGGCACAGATCTATTGTTAATCCATCAGTTCTAGAAGCTTGATTCTGCAAGGGAAATGTTTTACAGATTTCAGAGATTGCTCAAGAGATCTCAATATACATATATATCCCCAAATTCATTATGGCTTATTCCATTCACATCTTATTTCCCAAAGAAAGACTATTGCTCCACTGTATTTATGTAGGATATCTCAGAAATATCCAGTTTGCATCCTTTTTTTTAATTTTCTGCTAGTTGAAGGTAAAGGAGGTCAAGGCACTGTTACTGGAAGTGTGAAACTGAGAACTGGAAGTAATATTAAACTAGAAATAAGTCAGAGAACAACAAAATGGTTTCCCATTGATGATGTTGATAAGATGAACTCTTTGTGTTCTCTACTTGAATTCAAGGCTCTTCTAGCAGCCTAGAAAAACTGCAAATGCATGATTTGTGAAGAAAATATCAAGTTCATAGTCTTTCTCAACTTGCCTTTGAAAAATCACCCAAGCTGGTCTCTCCAGCAAAATGTGTCAAATGACAAAGAATAGATTTTAATTTCCAGTGACATATGAAAACCAGCTTAAGGCCTCAATTCATTTGCCTTTGGCCATGGTTTTAGAATTCAAATGAACCAAAATAAAACTCTCCATATATGTCGGTTAATATCTAGCTATTGCAAAATGGCTTCCTGAGCAACTGAAGTGTGCAGATGTACACATACATATTTCAAGAAAGTCTTTAAGAAACTTTACTGATTAAAGATGTGTAGATTCTCTGTAGAGTTTTGATTTCTTATTGTTATCATCAGCATCATATAAAACACAGGCACATCTCTAGTTCAAGGTGTAATTTAAAGTATGTTAACAAAAAAAGAAGACACTTTAGACAATGTATGTAGTGAAATTAAATGTTACGCGGTGCTGAATCTGGTACAGAAGAGTTGCAATCTCTGTGTTTGCATGTCAAGATTAGTCTCAAAATATCACAAAATCAGAGTAATAATCTTTACAAAGGTAGGTTGGTTGTGGTTTGTTTTTTGGTTTTTTTTTTAGTTTAACTTGTGTCCTAAGAAGTACCTAATTTATGCATCAGAGCAACATTTTTTCCTCTGACTTCTTTCTACATTGTTTTTTTGGGGTTTTCTTGTTCATTTGAAATATATCACTTCAACCAGTGGAACGTAAATCAGGAGGCTGTGAAATGTGACTAAAGATTCCTTCTAAGAGATATAACTACATAAAGTTGGAATCAAAAAGTGGGTTTATAGAATATGAAAGAGGGTTTTTAGAATAAGAAAAACTATTGCCAATTGGATTTTTTGAGACTGACTTTGTGGACTTTACAGAATATGATTTCAAGAAGAAGGAATCAGGCATCAGTGTTAGCTACAGAAGGACATGATTGCTTAGTTTAAGGTGCTAATGAGAATTTTTTTTAAAAAATACAAACATAAAATAAAATATATATCTGGCTAATTTCTTAAGGAAGAAGATAGCATCCTAATGATACCTGAAAAGCTTTTTCATCTTAACTGTGAAATACAGTTTGTCAAAATATAGAGACAGATTTGAAGTTTGACTCCAAGATATCACTGAAGGCATTGTTATTTTACTCTCAACTGCAAATTTTAAAGTCTTAATTAGAGAGCTATGGAGTAGGTGTGATATGCTGAATTAATTGATGAATTGCTTGTTTGATTAAAGTATGATTAAACAGATTTATTTTTATTTCATATTCCATAAATGATAAATGATTCTAAAACTAGTTCTGTAATTAAGTTACACATACAGTAAATGAAGAGATTAATGTTTAATTAACTAAGGTCTTAACTATAGCACTTGAGGCTCTATTCATTAAGGAAAATCTACAGGAGCTATGCTGGCCTAACAGTTTTTTCATGAATTTTTTGTAAAATGGAACTATTGTGTATGAAGAATTAGGCTAATTACTTAAATGGCTGAAGGGTTATCTTTTCTACTCAAAGAAGAGACTTGTAGGTGTAGATTCTTGCTTGATGTAAATTACACCTGTATCTGTTCTGATGAAAATTTACTGATTTCCATCACACAAGACTCTGATGGTAAGTACATTAGAGAGCTGCTGGGCAAAATTAATCTTGACCATGAGACCACAATTGCATTATGATTGTATTGCATTCATCTTTTATTGAGTAAAGCAGAAAAAAGATCAATCTGAAGATTTTGAAACGTGGTTTCATTAAAGTACAGAATCAAACCAGAACGTCCTTATATTTTCTATGAAAGAAAATTCCCTTCAGTTACATCTTTCTCTTTGTTTTAGAGTTTTTAAGTTCAGACATAAAGTGTTCAAATCATGAAAGATGAGCAATGTGTTTTGAATGTTGAATTCTGGAAAAGGACATCTTGTCATCACTAATGTTTAGATACAGTGTGGTTCTATATATGTCACAATATCAGCCACAGAGAGTAATGGATAATTGAAAATTAATTCAGAGGGAGGAAATTTAAAAAAAAAAAATCCAGCTAGAATTAACAGAATATTTAAAACTTTTAATTCTCTTTCTTGCCAGTCAGAGATAGGGATGTAGGCAAAAGTCAATGCATCATGGAGAGTAGTACCTGGCTTTGTGACTGGTAGTGTCATTAGGGCTTTGGTTTCTACAATCACAAGTTCTTTAATACAGCCTACTGTGGAGAGATTGGATCCACCTGTCTAGAAGAAGCAGGAGAATCTTTGCTAGCAGATTGGCTGACAGTGAATTGTGCTTTAAACTCACAAACTCGGGAGGTAGGGCCAAAACTGTGACACCTGTATATTCCTAAGCAATGGGGTGGATGAGCATATGTACCCGAGTAGTGAGGAATGGTCTCCAACTCTTTCCAAAGGCAAGGACCCTAAGCTACCTCAAGTGCATATAAACCAATGCACTATGTCTAGGCAACAAGATGAGCTGGAGTTCTGTGACCAGTCTGAGAGTTATGATGTCACAGGAATCACAGAAACTGGTGGGAAAGCCCACATGACTGGAGGACTACAACGGATGGCTACAAATCCAAAACATAGCACCATGTGTGAGCTACTATGAAGAACATTAACTCTATACCAGGCAAAACCAGTACAGAGCTGCATTGATGATCTGTCTGAAATAAATATTGAGCAATTTGGTCTAAAGAAAAGAATTCAGCAGAACTGAATATTAGAAAAGTAACTACCTCAAAAAAAGTGAAGCTGCATTACTTTTCTGTGAAATATACAAAGAGTAAATCCTAAATTTTTTACCAGCTTTACTGGTTTTTATTACTCACAATCTTAAGCTTACAGTTTTATTTTTAGATTAATAAAGACAAAAATAGTATAGTTCCAAAAATAGGTAGGTATTTCTTTTAAATCATATTAAATTCATTGTTCCTTTATAGTAAGCCACATAAAAGTTCAACATCTAACTTCAGCACTGCAGCATTTTGGTGCTTCTAAAATATTGCCATGGCTGCAGAATACAGGGTTTGAATTTAATACTAACTGTGAATCTTACAGTGAGGTCATGGCTTAACAAGCCCTTATTTCCATTTTCATTGTAAATAACAGCATAGTCACAACCAAGCAAAATCATGCATGCTCTGAGATCTCAGGGCAAATATAAAATAATCCCTGTCAGTGGTCCATATGTGATCATCAGTTCAAGGATCCATAAAAGGACTTCAGCAATTGTATTTTTATACTTTCAATGTTCTGTTCAATACACTTGACAATGTTAAACTATTTCAAACTAATGAGTCATTTATATTCTGAATTCAGGCACATTTGGTATTAAAATCCTGGCATGTGAATTTTACTAGCCCATGGAGAATTATTTTTTTTTTTTTCCTCAGCTGAACTGGAAAACAAAGATCTGATAACAATATTAACCAAACAAAAATTAGTTTTGTCATAAGATTACGAATTGCCCTTGTAACATTTCCAAGCTCAGCAACTAAATATATAAAATTAAGCCTTCCTCATCACATTATCATAAAATAAATTGACCATGAGTAGCAGCAGCATCATGAAATTGATTATGGCAATGTATCTTTCCATTTTTCCTTCAGAATTATTTAAGAAAAAAAAAAAAGTTTAGATGAAGCTGTCAGCTATACTTGTGTTGATATTCCAGTTTCAACATTCATATTTCAAATACATAAATATATGATTATACACTCAAACAATTTTACAACCTTCAACTGACCTAAAAACAGAAAAAACTTTGCTCTTTGGGAGGCTGACAAGAGGAGGAAGACTTGGGATTACTGGGAGTCCTGAACTCAAAGTACATTTGCATCAAGTACAAAATGATTAAGACAGAGCTTTGGTGTTGGTTTTGGCTTGAATAAATGTTGAAAAATACATTATTTACTATCATATTGTTGTTTTCATTATTGTTTGTTTAAGAGCTCTTGACTTGGAGTTTAATCCCTTTGCAAGTCTCCACACACATATTAGGTTCCCATTTACAAAGGGCATGTTTAAGAATGTAGCCAAAGAATGACATAGAAAGCCAGTACTAAGATTCTCCCAATTCCTTGTGCAGCTTCTGACAGGAGCAACGCAGATGCTTAGGAAAGAGCATAAGAACAGAACACACATAATGATGTTTTCCTAGATGCTTACATTTTTCCAGTGTATAATGATTTGTGACTCAAAATCTTCCTGACCCAGAGGTGATTTCTTTCTATTTAATAGACCTCAAAGCATTTTTCTTTAAAAATCTGTCCAAATCTTCTTTTGAACACACATAAACTTACAGCACTCAAAATGTCCTGTGGCAAACAGTTCAATAGCTGAGCTGTGTTTTGTGTGAAGAAGTATTTCCTTTTATTTGTTCTTAACCTGGCACCATAGATCTTTCACTAGGAAAGAGAGTAAACAACATTCTCCATGACACTCAGGGTTTTATAGACCTCTATTTTAGCCTCCTGTAGATTGCAAACCAAAACGCCCTGGTATAGATTCACTGCCATTAGTGCTATTAAGCCCTTCATCTCTTTACCTCTGCAGTAACTGCATCAAATAAAAACAAAGTATTTCCTCTCATTTTCAGGCAGAAACATTGTGCCACAAAGGGGAAAAAATCCAGTTTTAGTCTACTTACAGTTCAAATGACTTCTCCTTGCTGTAGAACACTGATATGGCAATAGAGAAGTTTGGCTATTCACTTTTCCTTTCTCTAGGATGTCATACTGCATATCATTAAATGCAAAAACTTTTGCAAGGTTTGCTGGAAGGCAAAACGATATGATTATAGCCTTCATATATGTGTTTACTTATTTCCCTATTCTTAAATGACATTATGTCTGTTTACATATATAAAATGCTGTTAATTGCCTGATTAATCTGTTTTCTTATTTTTCTCCCATTTTATGCTATTTCTGGCTCCCATGCTCATTTTCTGTGCTTTTAATCTTCACACAGAATTTTAGCCTCTGTGAAAAACAATCATAAATCTGTATTTTTTCTTCCTTTTCTTGCACATTGCTCATTCCTCAATATTAAAAGCTAGTAATAACTTAGATCAATAGGACTTAATAAAAGTTACTTAAAACCAAAACACCACTACTGCACATAAACAGATTTGATTCATGCTCATTATGATTCTACATTGTTTGATTTTTAATGTCCAATTCAGAAGGACGATTCCACAGAGGATGTTAAAATATGTTTTCCAGGACAGGAAATAATCTGGATATATATTTGGAAGATGTAATTCACATAGCAATTGTAAAAACTATATAATGAGTAGACTAGATTTTTGTCTCACAAAAAATACTCTGAAGTTGATACAGCTATAGAAATTTATATCTGCTTAACTTTTCTCATGTTTTGCAGCATAATGAGATGAGCAGATCTTTGTTACTACTGACTTACAGATTAACATCTTGCTTTCTTTATGAAATACTCATCTCTTCTTCGTGTTGTTTTTGCAGGTGTTCTCCTTCTGTCCAAAACAAATTCTGTCCACAAATAGCATATATCCTCTTTCTAACATGACAACAAAAATATACACGCTTTGAAGCTAGCAAAGACATCTATAAATCAGATGATGCCGCAACACAATCAATCCGTGAATTGTTGTTCCGAAAATATTTTGTATCTATCTCTGTTCTCTTCATCATGTGAAAGGATGATAGTGGATGCACATGCATGGACCCTAGCAATTATTTCTTTTAGAAACTTGGGCAGTCCCTCTATGAATTGTCCAGGACATCCAGATGAGCTTTGACTGATTGTTACCTAATTCCTCTGACATACTTCCAAGATAATTTCATACATATCACAGTAAATGAAGATGCAAACAACATGAAAACTTCTAAAGATGTTTTTGCAACTTTCTATAATTCACAGTGAATGTAGTGGGCATAGTATTACTTCATCACATGATGGATAAGATTTACAGTGAGTTTTATCTGAAAACTCTGAGGTCTTTGTTTGGAAACCCTAAACATATTTTTCAATTTTATGACTAGGAAGAGGATGTATTACCTTAGATCAAAATATGAATTTGTGTGACTTGAGATTATAAATATTTCCCCTATTTCTTACCACATTTACTTGTGTACATATGCAGTGCAGATTGGGTAATGAGCATTTAAGTTACACACCTGCCAATGCAGTATTGTTCTACTGAGATAATTGATTTACATATATGTCATTTCAACGGTTTTGTGACTTATTCCAGTCTGCTCTGTGTCCCCTCTGTATACACCTCCCGCACTTAAGCTTTCTAGGTTCCAACCCTTTTGCCTGATTGCCCTTCCCAGCACTATGTTCTGGAGCGTGCGTGACATTTCCCACAGTATTCATACCTTGTGAGCTCTCTTTTATCACAAGATGACAAGATCTTTTCAACTCTACACTTAAAAATTATTAAAAATAATTATTAATGAAATATTGATGTTTCCAGGAGCTTTTTTGTACTGTATGTAGGCAGTATCATATTTTTCTTGTTCTTTTACTACTGATGAAGTATTTCATACTGACTCTAATCCTGAACAAAAATTATTATGCTATCCTCTATAAATGATTAATATCACCTGCCAAGATATTTCTCTGCAGCATAATAGTTGTTTCAAGGTTTACATCTTTAGTTTTATTTTCTACTATGCTTATCCATCTTTTAATAAATTGTACCTCAACTGAGATAGCATATAACACTGCCAGTATTTAGCTTAATAAACTGTAGATCAGGTTATCTGCTGGTTTTGAAAGGTGTAATTTGCTAACTTTCCAGCTCTTCCTGTGAGCTAAAGTGTAAGTCCAATTCTAGACCTACTGTCCTCTCAAAGCAGAAAAATAGACCCTGCAAGAAAGATGTTCTATTGTGATAGTGATGGCAATTGTCTTTTCCATAAAAAAAAAAAAAGCTATAATACAATTATAGTCTAGGTGTAATCTATATTATTACATTTCAGACATTTACACAATGTTCCTATTTTACTTGTCTAAGGATTAGTAGCATTTTTACTCCATCTCTGCTTTTCTTATATGACAAAAAGTTGTGTAGCCATACTGTATAAAACCAAACTCACACACTAGTCATAAGAGGCCACTGCAAAAGAGGAATGTATTGTAATAATGTAAGAGGCATCATGTGTATCATGCATACCAACTCTGCCCAGTTGCAACGAGGATATTTTCTGTGATTATTTGCTCATGTTATAATGTTAGAGAGATTTGTTTGGATATTTGTTTCTTTGAGTGTGTGTGTGTGTGTTGTTTTTTTCTGTTTGTTTGTTTATTATTTTTGTCTCTTTAGTGAAAACAAAGTTGAATTGGACAATTTTACCTTTGTGAAACCATTCAACTGAGTTTTATGACTGAGAAGAATTTTCATGTTACTGTTTTAGTAAAATTGCCTGTTCTGTTCTACTAAAATCCAGACTAAACTGTAAAAAATCAGTATCTTCCTAAAATTATCATACAGATTTGTTTATTTATTTATTTATTTAATAGTTTGTACAACTATGAAATTAGCTCTCTGTGACCGTACTCCTCTGAATGTAACCTAAGGTTCTTCTGTTCTGGATTTGCAGTGTAGTGCTCTGATTTCTGTATATATGCATTTTTTGTTGTTTCCATTCAAAATATAAATAGTTTACATAAATAACAGTTTAACTTCAGTTAGTACCCATGTATTTAACCGTAAGTAGACCACTTATTCAGAGGATATTCCTTAAGCTTTTAGAGAAATCACTGAGATCATTTATTACTGGGTGTAAAGTTAACATGTTCAGTATAAAATAAGAAGTGACTGTTGGCTCAATAGGAAAGCATCACTTCAGCAATGAAACATGGGTTATAACTATCAATTTTGGTATTTCATTTTACATTAATGTACATGATAATTAAATGCAACTTCTGCAAGTGTTTATGCTTTGAGTAATGTGGAACTCCTCAGAGAAGCTGACTGAATACTCATGAGCAAAATCCATGAAGCTCGTGATAACTACTGTCATTTTATTTTTCCTGAGAGTCAATCAATCAGTACTGTGATGTATTGATCCTTAAGTCAATTCATGTCACCTTTTCTGGAGAAATTGGGAGAGCATTTTCCAAAGTACCGTGTCTGGCTTGCAAGAGCTTCCAGCTTTAGTGAACAACTATACAGAATATCTTGCCTATTCCTGACCTGTTCAAACTCTTGAAATTCCAGAAAAGCCTTAAGACTATTCTTACTTCTTGCCAAATCACATGTACAGGAGCTAGTAAACAAGCCGATGACTGTATTTAAGTAAGGCTTGATCCTGTGAGGTCTTTCAAATTGATCTCAAATGGATCATAAAGGTGCATGAAAGTGATGCTTATATTGCTACTGCTGTGGGTCTACATAACAATCTTTTATTTTTTATTATTTTTTCCTATTTGTTTTAAGGGGGTTTTGACTGTCATATGCTTTTTCTGCTGAAAGATGTGTATTAATGGATTCTTATATTTATTTGTAGCCTACTTACCCACTCACAGATCTGCCCAGGACCCCTCTGACCCCATAGCTGACACCCCTCTGCTCTCAACCTTAGAGACACACAGATGCTTTCACACCCAGAGGCAGCCCCACCTCTTTGGGCTGCATCAAAAGAGGTGTGACCAGCAGGTCGAGGGAGGTGATCCTGCCCCTCTACTCCGCTCTTGTGAGACCCCACCTGGAGTACTGTGTCCAGCTCTGGGGGCCCCAGTACAGGAGAGACATGGAGCTGTCGGAGAGAGTCCAGAGGAGGGCCACGAAGCTGATCAGAAGGCTGGAGCACCTCTCCTATGAGGACAGGCTAGGAGAGTTGGGGTTGTTCAGCCTGGAGAAAAGGCGGCTCCGGGGAGATCTAATTGCGGCTTTCCAGTACCTGAAGGGGCCTACAGGAAAGCTGGTGAGGGACTGTTTATGAGGGAGTGGAGTGACAGGACAAGGGGTAATGGGTTTAAGCTAAAAGAGGGTCGATTTAGATGAGATGTTAGAAAGAAATTCTTTCCTGTGAGGGCGGTGAGGCACTGGAACAGATTGCCCAGAGAGGTTGTGGATGTCCCCTCCCTGGAAGTGTTTAAGACCAGGTTGGATGGGACTTTGGGCAACGTGGTCTAGTGGAGGGTGTCCCTGCCCACAGCAGGGGGGTTGGAACCAGATGATCTTTAAGGTCCCTTCCAACCCAAACCATTCTATGATTCTGTGATTCTATGATTCATTCTTTGATTAAGTCTGCAAAGTACCCTGGAGAGCTGGTCTTTTTGACTATCTTGATGAGTTTCACACCTGGATCATAGGGCTGATATCTCTGAGCCACCTGGAAGTTGCCTAGACAATGTGTTGGTTCCTTGGGAGTCCTTATTTTGAGTTTCTGCCTGCCATTGTTCACCCTGTGCTCCTCTGGGCTTGTGGAGACGGGCATCTGAGGGACTGGTGACCCCTGTGATGGGTCTGGGAGTAGCCTGGCAGGGTGTTATTTGGGCTCCCCCACTCCCCACATTGTCTCTCTTAGCTCTTTTGTGAGTCTTCAGATGAGCTTTATCGCATAACCTAACAAAGCCTACCTGTTTTTCTTTGGGGAACCACCAATTTAATTTGATTAAATGTGTGTTATTTAAAAATAAACAAATAGGATTCTAAATCAAAGGAAGAGCAGGTATCTCAAGAAACAGCAACAATTAAATCCTGCTCCTCTGCAGTACTGATAAACTAGAATAATAGAAAAAAAATAAATATTTGCCCCATCAGACCAAAAAAAAAACCAACCTGAAGTAGGAAAATTACAAGATAAGCTTAGTTACCTACAAGTATTCTACCACAAACTTTTCATGAATCTAATATAAATCCTCTGGTCCTATTGATGTGAAATAACATCTCATCCAGGAAATACTGTTACATTCCATCCCTCCACAGTCCTTTTTATGAGTTTTAAAGTGTTTTCCTGTCTTTTTTTCACTAACTCCATACTTTTGGATTAAACTCCCTATATATCTGCTTATAGAGAAGATAGCAGTTTTGCTGTCTTGTATAACAGTAGTCATGTGGTGTCAGATCTAATCATCTGTGGTAGTGTCTTGATTTTCACTATGATCAGGCAAATACCTAGACTGTATCATAGATAATCCTTATTTAAAGAACTCAGTCTACTGTCCTGCAGACATTTGCAGTTCATATACTTCCTGAGGCAGTCAAAGTTGATATGAATTTAGCTACTGGTAAGAATCCTCATAGATTGCATGTCGATGATCTCATGTGGTCTCTTCTGAACCTTTGTTAAATGCTCAGCATCTGAAATGTCCTTTGGCTGGGACTGTCAGTCTTTTAACTGTCTACTGGGTAAGGAGCTACTCTCTTTGCTTGCTTTGAGTTTGTTTCCTCCTAGTTTCATTTGATGTCCCATTAAGTCACTCTCTCCATGTCAGCCTTATAGTGCTGTAACACTCGTAACGGAGGGGTGGAGTGGCAAAATCCATGTACATGCAGTAATGTAGCTAATTTAAGTCCTTATTGAACTGAGATTTTACTGTTAAAAAAAACCTAACCAACCAACCAACAAAACCCTACCAGGTACTAAACCCCATTATTCATGAATCTTACCTAGATATTTCATTTCTGTGTGTATATATGTGTATATTTTTTTGAAAAAATAGTCCCCTGTGCTTTTTCTTCCCCTTTGATATTAAATTTATTTAAATATTTAGTATAGGCAGACAGGAAATGAGTTGAATGTATGAGCATTTGGTTTGGAAAAGTCTCAGGGACAGTTTGGAGGTCTTTCTAAACTGTGAGCTGATTTTGAAGTGAGTGAAGAGCATGGGAAATGGAGTTATAAGGTGAGACTGATGTTATCATCTCTTATTTCCATCTGGGAGAATATAAAAATCTTCAATTCTGTATAGTAAAATAAAGGAATTTTGGACTTCAGTGGAAAAAATACTTATAATGACAATGAGATATAATGAAACAGTCAAATCACAAAATAGAATGAAAGATAAGAGGGGATGAAGGGCTGGATAAAGATTTAGGGCAGGGCTGAATCAAAGCAATGACATTCACGTGCCATTCAGACAGTGGGAGAAATCTCACGTAACAGGAAAAATATCAAGAATTTAAGACTGAAAATAAAAAGCTGGGTGTACCTTCATTGTTCAGTGAGTCCAGGCTTGGTTGCTCTGTATAAAATATCCACATCTGAATGGCAGCACTTACATTGTACCAAAACCTCATGTATGTGCATTCAAATTTGTCTTTTATTTGCAGGGGTGAAATATCCCATCCTACAGCCTTGCACTTGCCCATGCTAATCTGTTCAGTCCTTAAAAGTGCACTGTGAAGGGTAAGCTTTCCTTGCTGGACAATTGCTGTGGAATTACTCTTAGCCCATGCAAGCCGTTCCATCTGTATCCTGTTTCATTCACATCACATTCACCCCCTGAGTGGAAACTGTTTGAGAACTAGGCATACTTCAGGCAGAGCAGAATGGGGGAAAAAAAAGGGGGAAAAAAAAAAAAAAAGAACAAAAAAAGCACCCAATGGAGAACCACAGACATGCTGCAGCATATTTTATTGCCTTACAAAGATGTCAGCATGCCCTACAGAGATCAGACATGGACACAGTGAGGTCAGACATAAACCTGGCCAGAAAGAAAAGAATCCTTTGATATTTTCTTTCAGTTCTGGAGCACGACTTAAAGCATAAAATATTGTGGCTACTTACTCCTTCCTGCCACAAGATGCCTGAAACTGCATCTAGAATTCTAGATAGCAGCTGCTTAGTCCTATCAGAGCTCCTCTTCAGCACCAGGATATACAGGAGGTGCTGTCAGATCAGAATCAGGCTCCTACTTTTTCTCAGTTACACAATCGTAGCTAAACAGTCTGATGTTGACAGTTGTTGGGTCAGTGATCTGCAAAGCAAGTATTATTCCCTATAACTGTGAGCTTTGAACAGACTTCTTCACTATGCTGTGTTAATCAAGTGTGCGCAGTCTGCTTAAGTGGTTCACATGAATATGATAATTGGAGAGAACATTAGTAGCTCATTAAGAATGTTTTGATTGATCAAGGAAGAAGGATGGCAAGCTCCATGATGGCATCTACACCTGTACAGTAATCAATTTATAAATAAAATATTTATTTACAAATGTCATTCTGCTGGCTCATTCATGAAATGATGACAGAAAATCGCTTATTGAAACAGGATATGGATTTGGCTGAGTGAAATCAAGATGGGAGCTAAGGAAATAAGGGATGTGACTACACTGTCTCAGCAGACCTTTGTGCCTGAATGCTTTTTCATCAATTTCATTGCATTGTCAGTCTGAGATTTTATAAGCTATGCTTCAATAGTGCTGCTTACTTTGCTTTTTTTTTTTTCTTTTTCTTTTTGTTCTTTTCATTAATACTTGTACAGGGAAGGGACATAAGGAACATAACAGTAATCATGAAAATCAGTTACTCTAATCAGCTAGCCGTTTAGTTTGCCTTTCTATGCAGACAAGAAAGGCAGAAACTCTTAGAGGTTGACAGTTTCTCCTTTGAGAAAGGGGTCTCAGCTCTGAGTGCTCCTCCTCTGATGGGGTAACTAGTTACCAAGAGCCTACATGAGCAGTTCAGGCTAGAGACCCAACTTACAGCAGGGTGGCAGTAGCAGCTCTGGGTATTAGAAACAATGTGAAAATATGCCACTGCTCCTGCTAGGATATGAACAACTCAAAGACAAATCCAGGTCTCTGAAAATGAGAAATAAGGAATATATACCCCACATGATAGGAATTATCTGTCTTCAGGTTAATAATTCAGTTTGTGAACTTTTTGCTGAGGAAGTGGGTCATTATATGCATTTGCTTACAAGCTTCCATTCATTGAACTTCGTCAACAAGCTAAAAATTCTCTTAGTAACTCCTCAATTTATAGAGCGTGTAGGAGTAAAACAGAGGACTCAAAATGGACTAGAAATGGGCAGGATTTTAGCCAGGTGTTGTGAGTCTACAGAAGGAGGAAAAGATCTTTAAGGTAGTTGTAAGACTTGGATAATTTGCACAAAAAAGAGTAATGGTAAGAATAAATTATAAGCCAAAAGAAAAATGAAAAATCAGAAGAAAAATAAGAAATACATAGAAAAGAGTGAAGACAGAAGATAAATAAGGTGTGCATTTAAAGAGAGGAATAAAAGGGACACAACAAAGATTCAAGGGACATGTGAAGAGAAATTCATTATACATGTGTAGCTGATAGAGAGGAGAAACTACCCATATCTTTCCTGGAAAGTGGAAACTTACTAGAAGGAAAGATGTTCTTTGCTGGACTGAACTAGCAAGCAACTAGTAAAAAAAATGCAAAAAGCCTTTGGAGGTCAAATTATCTTGTTTAAATTTATGCATATAACTCCTTTTCAGTTTTCGTAAAAACTGACTTTGTATAGCGAAAAGTAGAATCTTATATTTGTGCAGTAAGGAATAAATAAGAGTTAAACATTAACAAAAAAATAGCCATAAAATGTAAGTTGGTTACATGTAAGCACATACACAGAGGAGACAAATCATTAGATTTTTTACATTTACTTGGATGAGTTAAGACAATAAATATGCTTTCACTTTAATTTAAATCTTTGTGAGTCCAGTTTCTTTCTTGCCTAATAGGAATGATCTTATCTTTTGGGTCATTTATCCTTCATGAGCTCATACTTTCAAGGTGAATGGATTTCAGTTAAGGAGAACAAATATATTGCTTCCAGACATGCTTTATAAATGTTGTCTGGTATCCTGTCAGTGTTTTAAAAGCCAAGTTATAAATAAAATGGTAAAGATTGTTTTAACTGATGAGAACAAAATGCTTCCACTTTATTATACACTTCCAAAATGAAAGGCAACTCTGCTGTATAGAGAGTCTATTAAGGTTCTGTATCTTTACAAAATAGTAGGAAATAAATCAAAAGTGGTGTTTGAAATAATTTATTTCAACTAAAGACTACAGGAATATTTACTCTGGACTAGGTGACATTATCTAATAGTACATTATCAAAACTTACTTGTAATTGTAGGGTTTCAAAGTGTCACGATGAATGAAGCTTGTGACAGAAGTTAATGCTTATCACCAAAAAGAAACTGTTTTCCACAGATGCAATAAAGTTGTTACCTCATTTTGTCTTTTAAACAGAAATCAAGTAAACTTAAAACACCGTGCTTTATACTTAGTGGTAAATCATGGTAAATGATCACTTCAAAAGTTGACAACTCCTTGATGTCAAGAAAGGAAAAATGAAACTGGAGAATGAGATTGGAAAAAAAAAACCTGCAGGAATCTATGTCTGGTTACACCCTATTAGATTTTGTTACAAGTCCCAGTACATTTCTTTATTCTTACCTGGTTTGAGCCAAAATTCATAATAGCATGTATTTATGGAAATACACATACACACAGAAACAGTGCTAAGAAAAATATGGGATTTTCCGGGGATTTCATTTTTTCTTGGAAAAATACAAAACTGTTGAATCTGAAACTTCTGGATATAAGTACCAATAATGTCTGTTAAAAAACAACTTCATGATGGGAATGTTGGAGTTAAAAGGACTACTTAGCGAAAATAACTAACAAATTTACCCAGGATGACAAAGAGATTCAGGGCTCACTCTTGTTGAAGACAAACCACGTAATTAAATTTTCTGTGTATTAACAGAGAGACTCACTTATTTTGGGACCTTCCATAGCAAACAGAGAGACACAGACATTTCTAAGGCATATTTACCCAATTTATGATGACAAAAAAAAATATCAAACCCCTGTAAAACAAAACAAAACAAAACAAAACAAAACAAAAAAACCCCACACAAGCAAAATTTTTCTCAGTTTGTTTTGTACATCTAAAGGTATGTAGAAATTAGTTCTTCTACTGAACTTAACTAAATTTAGATATAAGAAGAAGCACCATAATTATGTAAATTAATTCCAGTTCAAAACCTGAAGATAAGTTAATTTATAAGTACTCAATAAAAAAACCCCATCTTACTACAAGTTCAATGAAGGAAAGGAAGGGGAAAGGGAAAGGGAAAGGGAAAGGGAAAGGGAAAGGGAAAGAGGAGAAGAGAAAGAATTGGCGTGGAGCCATGTACCAAGCAATGTGGTAACAGAAAAATATTTTGCAGCTTGGGGGGGAACTGTTCAGATCATTGTATATGTATCTTTTCTGGGAAAATTGCACAAAAACCCATAGAAGACTACTGCACATAGGCTGAAATAGGCAGAGGAAAATGAAACTCAGCTTTACATACAAAATTTATTTCTGTCCTCTCCAAATACTTGACTTTTCACCCTTAATTGGGGGTGGGGGGTGGAGGTGTGTGTGTGTTAGGTTTTTTTGTGTGCAATCTGTATTTGAGACGATATCTGCATGATACACAATAGCTATTCTTTGACTTAGATGTTGCAATGATAGAGAATAAGAATGCTATCTAAAAAATTCTTTCTTTCTGATACATGAATTAATGTGGTTCTTCAGGAACCCTCTCATAACTAGCACTAGCTTTTCCCCCATGTTCCATTAATTGATATTTTAGGACATTTTATGAATAAAATATTTTATATATTTTTAATAAATCATTTTTATACTTTTTTTTAATAAATAAAAATATTTATGTATGTAAACATATTAGGCCATCTAAGAAGAACTTAACAGATGAAAAAAGTTCTTGTTCTGCTACATAAAAGTCCACTTAAATACTCTGGCTTGTGAAAGCAAATCTTTTACCACTTAAAGAAAGAGATACGATTCTTCCTCTAACAGGACATATTCTCAAACAGAGTAGTCAAACTTGTTCAGATTCGCAGTCAATGGGCACTCTTAGCATTTGTTCTTGCTGTCTGACAAATACCTCTCATAACCACCTCAGTACTTCCTTAATTCAATTAAATAATTTGAAAATATTCTATATCTTTCTGTGTTTCTTGGTCAGTGGAACTGTATTGCCATGCCAAAGAAAACACACTGCTCCAACCTTAGATCTGCTCCTTGCCATTACCTCCATGAAACACCGGGAAAGTAAGAGGCAGATCATGACTCCCAGAGAAATTTGCCACAGGATATTTGATGGCACTCTAAATCACAGTGTCTATAAATTATTTAATATGTGAATGCATATATTTTCCTGCAGTAAGAGGACAATTGTGTAATCTTAAAGCATTAACAAGATATTATACCAAATCTAGATAAAATTATTAGCTAAAATAAGTATTGTTATTATGTAATAAATGTTAAAGGACTTATACTACTCTTAATAAAGAATAGCATGAGGATAGAATGAAACAAAACAAACCTCAGAGGATTTAAATATATACACTATATATATTTTTTTTAATTTTAACTACTTCTGCAGAAAAAAATATATTAATGAAACATTTTAAAAGATAGGGAACTAATCAGACTTCCCTCCACTCCTCATCTTTCGTTTTGCATATAACTATTTAGTATAGGTAGCCTTCCATTCTTATTTCTGTAACGTCTTTGAGATCCATATGAGACTTTGAAGAAATTTCTTCTTGCTTCAGAATTTCCCCAAGGATTGTAACTTTGATTTTTTATTCTTATTATTTTATCATGCTACTATAGTAACACTTTTGTTACTGAGAATTTCTGTAGTCTCTTTTTTTCATTTCTTATTCTGATATTGTATGACATGTCTTTGTCTGTTCTAGTTTTGCTTGCCTCCTCAGAGCAATGCTAAGAAGTGTGGAATGATTAGTATAGTGCTCTGGAGTTATCCACCCCTACTTCGGTTGAATCTAACTTAGCTGTCAATTATTTCAAATGTCAAACTGAAATGAAGAGCGATCTAGACTCATGGATGATTTCTCAGTGAACCATGACACAGTCTGTCAGAGGCAAATGTTTCAATCAAATGTGATCATTGTTTGCATATTGACATTGAAAGCATTGCATCAGGTAAAATCTCAATGAGTGATATATTGCATGAGCTTACTAAAACAAACACAGATCAGGACTCTCCTCAGAAACAGCAAAGAACTCTTTGCCTGGCTCTGTTTTTACACTTCTTCTAACTAATCTGAACAATATCAGATGAAAAATTCAGCACATGACTTGGAATAGCGAGTCCAGAATGCCTGAACCAGTAAGGAACTAAGGCTCCATTACAAAGTTTTTAAAACCTTTGATGGATAAACTATGGATAAAGTTTTTAAGGTACTTCACAATCCAAAAAAGGGTGAAATAAAAATTATTGACTAAAGTTAGGAAAGTAGACTTACTTTCATTTAACTCTTGTGAAAACCCATATATAAAAGACAACTACAGAGGGTTTTTAATATATTCTGAATAGTGTGTGTACTGTTATGTGAAATCAGATACCATCGCCACAGTGGGTAAGGCAGAAGCATCTCACTTTTCTTAAATGATACATGCTTTCCTATGTGAAACACTGACTACATAAATGTTAATTTCTGATAAACTTTTCCAATTACTAAAGGCAAATTAGGGTAGCTCAAAAATAATGCAATAGTTAGATAGAGCATATAGTATTATTAGGCTACAAGTAATTTATAGCTACAGCCACAAATTTGAAGGGAGAAAGTGATTTTTCTGTTTGGTTTTGGTTTGGGTTGGGTTGGGTTTTTTAATGGATCTATCACCATCTTAAATGATATTAAATCACTTCTGACAGATACATCATACATGGGGCACATTAAAAAAAGAAAAAACTTTTCTTTTTTTTTAAACTTTGAAACGTACTGCTTTGTATCAAGTACTATATGTGCATTGGGTTTGCTTGGCCACATTTTCATAATAAGGCTGCAGGGGTGGTTTCTGTGAGAAGCTGCTAGAAGCTTCCCCTGTGTCCCAAAAAGCCAGTGCCAGCCAGCTCTGAGACGGACCCACTGCTGGTCAAGGCCAAGCCAATCAGCGACAGTTCTAACGCCTCTGGGGTAACACAGTTAAGAACTGCGCAACATCAAGAACAATTGCAGCCAGAGAAAGTGAGAACATGTGAGAGGAACAACTCTGCAGACACCAAGGTCAGTGCAGAAGGAGGGGGAGGAGGTGCTCCAGGTGCCAGAGCCGAGACTCCTCTGCAGCCCATGGAGAAGACCATGGTGAAGCAGGCTGTCCCCCTGCAGCCCATGGAGGAAGGATGAGGGGGTGTAGAGATTCCACCTGTAACCCATGGAGGACCCCATGCCGGAGCAGGTGGAGGCACCTGAAGGAGGCTGTGACCCCGTGGGAAGCCCGTGCTGGAGCAGGCTCCTGGCAGGACCTATGGACCTGTGGAGAGAGGAGCCCACACAGGAGCAGGTTTGCTGGCAGAACCTGTGACCCCGTGGGGGACTCACGCTGGAGTAGTGTGTTCCTGAAGGTCTGCACCTCATGGAAGGGATGCAAGCTGGAGCAGTTGGTGAAGAACTGCAGCCCATGGGAAGGACTCACTTTGGAGAAATTGGTGGAGGATTGTCTCCCGTGGGAGGGACCCCACGCTCGAGCAAGGGAAGAGTGTGAGGGGTATTGTGGTTTAGCGCTGGCTGGCGACTAAGCCCCATGTAGCCGCTCGCTCACCTCCCCCCCAGCAGGACAGGGGAGAGAATTGGAAGAGTGAAAGGGAGAGAACTTGTGGGTTGAGATAAAAATAGTTTAATAGGACAAATGCAAAAAGAAAAAATAAATAATAATAATATACAAAACAAGTGATGACCAGTTCAACTTCTTATCACCCAAAGTCAATGCTACACAAGACCCCCAGCTGTCCAGCCTCCCAGCCCACATGCGCAAGCAAAGCAAGACAAGGAATTCATTCCCCACTTCCCATGGGCAGGCAGGTGTTCAGCCATCTCCAGGAAAGCAGGGCTCCATCACATGTGACAGTTACTTGGGAAGAAAAATGCCATCACTCTGAACGTTGCTGCACATGACCCTGGGCTGCTGCTCAAGATCTCCAGCTACCACACTAGGTCCCCAGTTTTCATGCCTCTCAGTCCACCCCCAGTTATAAACGGAACATGATGTCATATAATATGTAAAATCCCTTTGGTCAGTTGGGGTCAGCTGTCCTGTGTCCCCTTGCAGCTTCTCGTTAGCAGAGCAGTATGAGAAGCTGAAAAGTCCTTTACTACTTGGCAACAACTGAAAACACCAGTGTGTTATCAACATTATTCTCATCCTAAATCCAAAACACAGCACTACACCAGCTGTCAGAAAGAAAATTAACTCTATCCCTGCTGAAACCAGGACAGGAGTCCTCCCGCTGAGGAGGAAGGAGCAGCAGAGACAACACGTGATGAACTGACTGCAACCCCCATTCCCTGTCCCCCTGTGCCGCTGAGGAGGAGGAGGTAGAGAAACTTCAGGAGTGAAGTTAAGCCCGGGAAGAAGGGCTTGTTTGTTTTAAGATTTGGTTTTCTCATTACTCTACTCTAGTTTGAATGGTTATGAATTAAATTATTTTTTTTCCTGAGTCAAGTCTGTTTTGTCTGTGACGGTAATTGGTGAATGATCTCTCCCTGTCCTTATCTCGACCCTCGAGCCTTTTGTTATATTTTCTTTCCTCTGTCCAGCTGAGGAGGGGAGTGATAGAATGGCTTTGGTGGGCACCTGGCATGGAACCCACCTATCGCCAAGAAATAATGTTGTATCCCTACTTCCCCCTAAGTCCAGTGGTACAAGGTTATATTAGACTTATTGTATAAATTAGAGAAATTGAATGGAGGCTTTTTAAGTGAGTATTATTTTAAGACCCAATTAATCTGACCTATTTTAGGAGTCTACTTTAAAATGAGATAAGCCATGCCCTAGAAATGCCTATATATCTCAATTGTTTGTAATGGGAGTTTAGGGAGTCTAGATGAGATACAGACATCTACGTGCATTCAGATGAGTCCTGCATTGTATAACTATAATATATAGACAAAATGCAGACCACTGATACAAGTATCCTAGATGTTTAGAGCTGAAAATGCCTATTTGTAAATGTTACACATTTTGGATAATTGCATTTTATTGATTTGGAACCTGATTTTTTTTCTCTTTAATATTAGAATAAATATTTTCAGTTAATGCTTTATTATTTTACCATTTTGCTTCCTGTCAAAACCCACTTTTGATGCACTTTGAAGTGGAAAATATATTCACTAGCCCATTATTGAAGCTTTGAGTTTTTATTAAGAAATATTTTAGTGAGATTCTTTGTTAAAAGATTGGTAACTTATGCTTCTACAATATTTTTACATGTAGCTTCATTTTTCCCTATGGAATTAAGGATCCACTCTTAATATAACTGAACTTTTATAAGTATTCAATAGCCCTGAATGTGTATACAAAACTGAATTAAACATTAACTATTTTATTATATTTTAAAATTAATTTGTCAAGTGTGAAAAAAAATCACAAAAGCACGCAAAAGCTTGCTCACAGAATTAAACCTTGCAAGTCTTTTTTTTTTTTTTTTTCCTTTTCTGATTTCTGCTTCTGAATATCAGGCCACTAAAAAAACCCCTTAATATTCCAATCAACTATCAACTCCTTATGTTTCATCCACCAGCATTTTCCTTGTACAATCATATAATTCTTTCCTTCAATCTCATACTTCAGTTCACTGTTTTGATTGCTCAGATCTGAGCTCCTGACCGTATCTCACATTTAGCACTAAGCTTGCATTTGCTCTATATTTCCTTCGTTTCCTTCCAGCAATAATTTAACACTTCTTTCCATATTTTTCAAACACGGAAAGGTCTCCAAAATCTCTGATGTTCTCTGGTCAGCAATTCAGTGTGTGACTGATTTATTGAAGTTAAGCCTTACATGAAAGCTTGCAAGCTAGAATTAAAGAAAACAAAAAGGTGATAAGTAATTTCTGCCCCCTCCACCTTTTCTGTTAAACTGATCACCTAGCACTGCTCATAAAATAAAACAAAATACTTAATGTATTTCATCCCCAAAATACCCATACCAAAATTGCCTGCAGATCCCATTCCTGTTCTTCAAATTCCTCCTCAAAATTCATTGCTTCTGACTAGCTCTCCAAGGCGACCTGTGTGTGTACCCTTTAAAGAGGGATCACAAGGCATACCACATGAAACAAGTAATCTCCTTACCTTCAGTATCTACTTTTTGATAGTTATCTGGTCTAGATACTACAGGCAAAGACAGTTTTCTTCGTCTGGTCAAAGGCCTCTCTGATGATAAATATCAATGATGTTCAATAATAATGAACAATGATGTTCATAATAACTTTTAAAATACAAGTAGGGGGAGAAGAAAAAAAAGATTAAAATTGGTAGATTATAGAGCAGATAAAAGTGAATATTGATCAGAGAGGAGTAACAGCAAAGTTCTGATATTTATTTTAATTTTCAATAACTCAGTGGTTTTTTAAGGACAGAGAAAACATTTGTGCTATGAAATAGCTCCTCAAAATTTCCCATATCACAGAAATTAGACTCAAAAGCTACACCACATATCCTGAGATCCATCATTGCACAGTTTCTCTGAGTCAACTCATAGCTTTCCTAATAGAAGTCTACCGAGTTGGTAAAGCATGACTTCCCCTTAGCAAATCCACGCTGACTACTCCTGACGACTGTCCTGTCCTTTGTGTGCCTGAAAATGGTTTCCAGGATTAGCTGCTCTACAACATTCCCAGGGATCGAAGTGAGGCTGACTGGCCTGTAGTTGCCTGTGTCATCCTTCTCACCCTGCATACTCAGACAGTGTCTCTTTATTCCTCCCAGGTTAGATGTTCCTGCTTCCACCTTCTGTATACTTCCTTCTTATGTTTAGGATTTGAAGAGGCCAAAGACTGCTCTCCTGAATTCCAGGGTTGTGAGCTTGCTTTTTGCCCTGCTCTCTCCTCTCAGGATCCTGAATTCCACCATCCCATGGTCACTGCAGCCAAGACTGCCTTTGACCTTCACATCCTCAATGAGCCTCTCCTTGTTGCTGAGTATGAGGTCCAGCAGAGTACTTCTCCTTCTTGGGTCCTCTATTACTTGGGTCAGGAAGTTGTCATTGATGATTTTCAGCAACCTCCTTGACGTGGTTTAGCCCCAGCCGGCAGCTGAGCACCACGCGCCGCTCACTCACCCCTCCCCCGGCGGGCTGGGGAGAACAGAAAAACAACGGCAAAGCCTCGAGGGTTGGGGTAAGGGCAGTTTACTGGGACAGCAAGGGAGAGGGAAACAATCAACAACAGTACTGATAACAGATATTCACAATGGGTGATAACAGAAAGCAATTTACCAATCTGATGACCGACTGGACGCTCAGCCCATCCGGGAGCCACGCGGAACCTGCCACTCCCCGACTAGCCCCCTTTTATGGTGAGCATGATGTCACATGGTATGGAATAGCCCCCAGCCAGCTTGGGTCACCTGTCCTGGCTCCTTGTGAAATTAACTCTATCCTACCTAGAACCAGGACACTCCTGGATTGCTTATGCCCTGTTGTGTTGTCCCTCCAGCAGATATCGGGGTCACTGAAGTCACCTATGAGGACCAGGGCCTGAAGATGTGAGGCTGCTCCTATTTGTCTGTAGAAGGCATGATTCACTTCTTACTAGTCAGATGGCCTATATCAGACACACACTATAATGTCACTCATATTGGTCCGCTCCTTGATATTTACTCATAAGGTCTCAGCTCACCCTCCATCCCCAGGCAGAACTTCATGTACTCCAGCTGCTCTCTCACATAAAGGGAAACTCCCCCTCTTCATCTTCCTGGCTGTTTTTCCTAAAAATTCTGTACCTCTCCATTGCAACACTTCAGTCATGTGAGCCATGCCACCACTTCTCCCTGATCCTAACAAGATCATTGCCATACAACTGCACACATCTAACTCACCATCTTTATTCCCTATGCTGCATGCCATAGTGTACATGCACTTCAGAGTGGTACCCCAGCATGTTGATTTCCCAGAAAGGGTTTTGAGGGTTTATCCATAATGGTGGCTTGTAGGTACTTTCTTGCTTACGTGCAAATGCTGGAGGTGACCCTGTTTAATCCCCGTTCTGTTGATTTTGTGAGACCTTCCTGTAACATCACCCCAGGCACTTTGCTCATCAACCTTGTCTATTGCTCCCTCACAGGGCTGCTGGTACCTGTCTCACTTCCCCATCATTCCTACTGCAGATCAGCGGTGCCTCTTCGAAGATACACTTTGTCCAGTGATCCCACGTTGTAGGACTGGATTTGAAAAATTTTTGGTTTTTTTCTCTCTGAGGAGTCAAAAAGCAGACTCCACCATAGAGGTGGAAGTCATATGATGATATAAATAATCATCCTCAGTGTAGACATGGGAACATGTTCTAGCAATACAATTCTGCCTTTGTAGTCAAAGGAAAGAACATACACCTTCAGGATGTTTGTTATTTGTCTTATATAAAGTAGACATCTGGTTTTGGACAAATTAATCATGCAGGGAAAATTTGCTTTTTCTCTTTCTCTTTGACTATAAAGAATGTAAGATGACCACATATAGCTCCATAGAAGTAAATATAAAGAAGTAGGTTACCTGTGTCTCACCAATAGAATATTATTTTTCTAATGACAATAATGAAACTGAAATTTCTCCACCAATATTTTGTATCACCGTTTCCTCAAATTTTATTTTGCTGTATTTCAAGTTTGAGTAGTGCAAAATAATAATGTTAGTGGTATGACTTTTGTACAAGGAAAAGGCTTCCAGTATGCAGCTCTTAAGAAGCTGTAAACAAAAAAAGGGAAGAAATTATGAAAGGAAGAATGAAGTGAACATCTGAAAGTTTCTGATAATAAATAAAACTTCTGGAAAAACTTCTAAATTCTGGATAGATCCATTTGAGTTTGTTAGTGACTTCTTCTTTAGTTTAACTTTAAAAAGTTTTATATTTTTCTATTTGAAAAGTACTGGTACATGACTTTTTTAAAAACCAACTCAATGTGGAACAACTAAAAAGCATCTTTTAACTTCAGTTAAAAGCTATGGAATTATTGTGTTCTTAACTAACAGTAAAAAGTGAAAAAATAATAAATTGGTACCAAAAGAGAGTGTGAAAAAGCTTTTAATGTAATTCTTTTAAAAAATAAAGTTCTATGTTGTGCCTTAACTTCATAAGTTGTTCGAGAAGATATTTTAATAAACTTCTATAACAATTCTCTTAAACTTTCTATAATCTTTTTAAAAAGTAGATGATATTAAAACAGTAATGTTATGAATAACCTTGAAAGGACAAATGCAAGTCTCATGAATTTAATGAGTTTTTTAATTAACAATGTTATACAAATCATTTAAAAATGAATTAGTATTATATAATGTGCGTTCATTGTCCTGGCTAAAGCAGGAAGAACCATCATAGCTAATGAGATTTTGAGTTTGAGCCAATCTACAATCACTTCAGCAGCAGCTAGCCCATGAAAATGCTGCAAAGTCCCTAGATTTCTCAAAGGGTGCTGTGACACAGGAATCAATCCTCTCCCAGAACTACTAATTAAATTATGATACTTGTGTGTTTCCCAACAGCAAGGTCATACGCTTCCCACATTGTTGTATAAGGCTCTAAGGAATCACTGAACAGGATTCACTTACACAAGGGAATATATCAGTTGTGTTCTCAGTTATTTTTTCATGTAGAGTGTATAGGTTTTGATTTATTACAAATACGCTTCTCACACTGTCAATTAAAAAATAGCATTGTATTTATGGTGAATAGTCATGGGAGATTTTCAAAGACAAAATAAGCTTCTGTGGTTATCAGAAGTCTAAATCTGATCATTATGAACATGTTATGGAAACTTGCAGTCTGATATGAATGTCATATAGTGTGTCTCCCAATGCAAAATTCAGCATTCATCTCTTTATTTCCACGTGCCCTTATAATAACCCTAGAAGAGGTTCAGTGGTTCTGATCCCTTTTTTTTATACAGGATTTATTTTGCCTTTCCTTTACTCTTATGCAGTATTTCTCATTCTTTCTGAGATTTAAGAAAAAGTCTGTCCTCTTGCTAAAGACCTCTTTTCCAACTCTTTTTGAGGTTACTGGAGGACATCTGGAAAGTGGTACATGTACTTTTACACTGGTATTTTCTAACCTTTAGGTTCTGTTTCAGAATGGCTGTTTGTATTTGACTACTAAATCTGCAGCTAAGTTAACTGTACATCCTCCAGCTTTCCTCTGGTGTCTGATCTAGGTGCTGGGGGGAAAACAGGATAACACATAGACAAAAGGAACTCTGATATACTAAATAAAACTGTATTTCTTTGCAGGATTGTCGTGGTTTAGGCCCAGCCGGCAGCTGAATGCCACACGGCCGCTCACTCACCCCTCCCCCAGCGGGATGGGGAGAAGTATAATGAAAAGCTTATGGGTCAAGATAAGGACAGGGAGACATCACTCACTAATTATCATCACGAGCAAAACAGACTGAATGTAGAGAGGAGATTCATCTAATTTATTACTAAGCAAAACAGAGTAGAGGAATGAGAAAATAAAATCAACTCTTAAAACACCTCCCCCCACACCTCCCATCTTCCCGGGCTCAACTTCACTCCTGGCTTCAACCTCCACCCCCCTCAGCGGCACACAGGGACGGGGAATGGGGGTTGCGGTCAGTTCATCACACGCTGTTTCTGCCGCTTCTTCATCCTCAGGGGGAGGACTCCTCTCATTGTTCCCCTGCTCCAACATGGAGTCTCTCCCACGGGCTACAGTCCATTACGAACTTCTCCAACATGGGTCTCTCCCACGGGGTGCAGACCTTCAGGAGCAAACTGCTCCAGCATGGGGTCCCTCACGAGGTCACAAGTCCTGCCAGCAAACCTGCCCTGGCGTGGGCTCCCCTCTTCACGGGTCCACAGGTCCTGCCAGGAACTTGCTCCAGCGTGGGCTTCCCATGGGGTCACAGCCTCCTTCAGGTGCCTCCACCTGCTCTGGCGTGGGGTCCTCCACGGGCTGCAGGAGGAATCTCTACACCCCCTCATCCTTCCTCCATGGGCTGCAGGGGGACAGCCTGCTTCACCATGGTCTTCACCATGGGCTGCAGGGGGATCTCTGCTCCGGCACCTGGAGCACCTCCTGCCCCTCCTTCTGCACTGACCTTGGTGTCTGCAGAGTTTCTTACATCTTCTCACTCCTCTCTCTGGCTGCAAAAGCGCTGTGTAACTTTTTTCCTTCTTAAATATGTTATCACAGAGGCGCTGATTGGCTTGGCCTTGGCCAGCGGCAGGTCCGTCTTGGAGCCGGCTGGCATTGGCTCTGTCAGACACAGGGGAAGCTTCTAGCAGCTTCTCACAGAAGCCACCCCTGTAGCCCCCCCGCTACCAAAACCTTGCCACGCAAACCCAACACAAGGATATAAAAAATTAGTATATAGTTCAGCCTAATATGAAGTCAGTAGGACTTTGTAGAGTTTAAAAGTAAGAGTTTGGGAGCTAAAAAAGACGATTGCTAGCCTCTTCTACCTTAAATGTGTATCAGTGTGTCCACTGAGTGACTGCCCTTTCCCATAAGATACAGCATAAATATAATAGCAGAAATCCCTCAAGAAGTAGGTTTCTCAAGAAGCAGGAGCTCTCAAGTCTTGCAAAGGATTTAAAGCTGAACATTTTGTTCCTTCTCTTTAAGTTCCTGGCAAAATAATTTTGAGGGCAGTACTTGGAGAATTTAGTTCAACACGGTGTTCTAAAGCAAAGTAATAATCCTCTCTTCTCAGTCAAAGTATAATAGCCTTTATAATTCAGCTTTTTTCTGAACGACAATAAAAGTAACTAAAGCAAAGACATAACAATATCTACCACAAAGTACTAAATGCTCCCAGAAGTCAAGACAAACAATTCTCCAGTACATTAGCATGTAAAAACTAATCTTTTATTTCTTTGAAAATCTACAACACCCAGGAGCACCACAGTGAAATGAATTTCATTTTGAAAAATGCCAAAACACATACTACATATTTGTCAACCATTCAGTTATTTTAATAGCAATATTTAGCACTCTGTTTTGTTCCTTAGAATTTCTAGTCCATTCGACAGCAACTTTTGAGTCATTATTCTTTTAAACTTAACAAAAATTACCTAAATCCTTATATTCTGTAACTATTTCTCTTTATAGCTTTCTTATGCTCATGACATGAACTGAGTGGAACACCCTGAAAAGACACAATATTTTTTGTCAACTCTTTTAAAGATTGACATAAAAGTTGCCTTTCTATTCAGTTTTTCATTTCTATACTGAATAAATATTCAAGGTTTGTTTTTTTCTTTAAAGCTTTGTAAGTGTGCAAGCACAATTGTGAAAAGTAATCGCTGCAAATGCAATTTTGATCTTCAGTGAAATGAATTGAATTTGAATAATGATCTGAATCTATATCTATAAAATAAGATTCAAATAACATAAAGCCATAAATGTGTGGAATACATTGTGTTCATGGTTATGTTACCTTTTATCTGTCACAGCTGTAGGGCTATTAAGCCAAAAGCTACTACTGACCTCTGGTAATGTAGCTGAAAGTAAAACTGTCCTTCCCTCCGTGCCCCCCAGCATAATGTGTTTTGTAATCACATCATTTGGTGGTATAATTTTTCTCTCATACTTACCTATACAAGTGAAGTTGGTAGATGTTGGAACTCTGTGATCTTGTTAAGTGAATCATTGCATTTCTTATGTCCAGGGTAGTACCTTTCTGTACTTTAAATAAGTTGGAGCGAAATATAAGAACTTGTGTAGATTTCCGTGTGCAGTTGCTGGTGGTTAATCTCCCAAGTGTGAGTTCCTCTTCCTGGGAAGCTAATTTCCCTGTGATCAGTCAGTTATGGAATCTTTTTTTTTTTTTTTCCCCCAATAAATTTCACTGTCCTGTATAAACTGCAGACAGAATGCAATTTAGAAATGTTGGGATTTAGAAATTGAAACTTGGCTGATCCTCTCTTGCACTTATGTTTTATCTTGTCTCTTTTTCATGGAGGATTTGAATATGCCTCATTTCTCTTCAGTGAATATTCTTTTCTCAGGAATATGTGTTTCCATACAATGACAAAAAAAAAAACCCAAACCATTAACTTTCAGATTTTGCCATAATGATTAGTCTTAGGGCTCTTAGGTTCACCTTTCTCTAACTAAAAGCCTATTACTGTTAACCTGCTGGCATGCAGTAATTACATGTATTCAGGCAGTGAGGACAAATTACATGTATTCAAGCAGTGAGGACAGAAATAAGGTCAAAACAGTAGGGAATTCTCATAACTTTCAGTCACAAGTGATTATGTTAATGTTTTGAGAAGTTCGTATTTTCCTACTAGAAGCAAAGTCTTTAATATAAGGAGGTGATTTATTAGAACTTCTAAGATCAGTTGCTCATTTCTCATTGAATGCATTTAACAACAAAGTACTGTGATGTTTCCATTTCATTGTATGTGCTTGTTTTTATCTTTCCTTGGTTTACCACTCAATTTACTTCTGTTCAGTAAGATTTCCCTTTTTGTGTAGCTTTCCTGTCTTGGTTTCTTAGCAAGGCTCTCCTCCTAGATGATCAAATGTCAAATATTTTCCAGATGTCCCTTTTTTAATTTTTTTAAACAAAAATACATTCTGAGAATAGATGAATAACCATATACTTTGCTTCTCTTGTGCTGTTTAAAGAAAATTACAAGTTTCTAAGCAACAGCAGTCTAATTATTAATGAAAGTCTCTTAAATAATAGACTAAATTATATAGTACATTGTAAGTGGAGTAAAAAGAAAGTATACAGTGACAGAGTTTTCTTATCAACCATAGAATAAAAAAGGGGACTTTTTGGAATATATGGCTGTTTACTTAACCAAATTCATAAAAAAATAACCCCACAGCAAAGCCACAAAATATTTAACTCAAATAGTTATGCTATAGGAAGAATATGATGGAAATCAATGGCAAACTATGTAGTTTGCTCAGACACACACAAAAAAAATAACAAAAACACTCAGTCAGACGTACTCCTCTGTTTTTTTCTTTTCTCCCTCTAGTTATAACATAAAAATGAAGATACTGTCTTTATTTTTTGTAAGTTTTAGTCCTGAGTAGGACTAGGTAGCAGGAGCATACCATCAAACTTCTGGCATCAAAATAAAAAGGTTGTTCTTTCATCCAAAATGACATATGAAACTTTTTTTCTTACTGTAAACAATGTAATTGAGAAATTTAAGCTTTTAGATGTAGTAGAACTAATAGAAGAAATATCTTGTAAGAGACCAAGGATGGCAAGCTCTACCAGGCTAAACAGAATTCAGTGGACAACACAAAATTGAACATGAGGAGAAGGTGCCAAACAACAAGCACCACGTGACATTTTTATAGAAAATAAACCAGCTAAACAGTCTTAAACAGATGTGTCACTAATGAAAAGTTTTAATACTGGTTTACAAATGCAGGCAACACAGAGGGTCCTCAGGGAATAATTCTGACATGGATAACAAGATAATTTGTTTGTTACATTTTAAATACAAAGGCACAGGTGATATAGACTTGGTGGCAACAAAAAAGTATGGATTATTTTTTTATCTGAGAACTTGATTTGCAAATTTTCATCTAGAGTTTATATTGTCAATGAGAATTTTAACTGTTAGTGATTTACCAATGTTTAAAGGGAAAAAAGCTTCTCTAAAGAAACTGAAGAACATTTCAAAATATTATACCCTCTTCATTTTTGGCAGTCATCTTACAAAATTCTGAAGACAGATGCAAGCTCAGATATTCAGATTGCTCCGAATTGCACTTGAAAAAAAATATTAAGGATGAAAAGATAACTGAAGGTCTCAAGGCTCTTATATTTATACTGATTTATAAGTTGCAGTCATTTGTCAGCCAGGGACTGCTGTTCATGTATTTTACATTAGGGAGGCATTAGATTCAGAAAAGAACTAACATATAAGCAGGGTATTTAAACTTCAGTACTCCCCTTCCCTTCCGACTTTTCCAAGCACAATCTAGAGGATTGTTACCTTCTTCTTGCTCTTTTCAGCTTAAGAGCTCATGTATTATGGCCTGGCTTCAGGAACGACAGCAAACCTTCTATAGCATGACGTGCAGCAGCAGATAGGATACTTCTATGAATTTAAACAGCTGCAGAAGGCCTTGTATGCAGTAGTAGTTGTCCCAGAAGTTATAGCCTTTATGGCTCGTTTACCGAGCAGGCTAGTTTCTAGATGGTTGGTTTGTTTTCTGTATCGTTCTATGAATCTTAACTTCTTAAATCCTCTCCAATCTTCATATTTATGAGTTCACTACTATTTAGGATCTTTGTTTTATCACAAGGAAATTTTGCAGTTACACAGCCCAATCCCCCACCATCAGATAGATTGTGTTCCTATCTCCAATAATATTTTTTCTAAATTTATTCAAGACCAGTTCGTATATGTTCTTTATCATGCTAACATTTTCTTTAATTTACACATCTCTCTACCTTTTCTGATGTTTGTGTCCCTGAGATATTTATAGAAAGCTGTCATATTACATTCAGATTTTGTTTTCCATTCAGATTTTGTTTTACTAGACTAAACAAGAAAGGCTCCTGTAGTCTCCTGTTGTAAAAAAAAGAGCTCTCCACTCCTCTCATCACTCGACTCATTCTTGTCTGTACTTGTTTCGCTCTGGATTCATGTTTCTTGACCACAAAAATGTACAAAATTATAAATTATGTTCCATATGATTGCTAGCTGGTGTCTTTTATACTGTGACTGAAACATTCCTAATTCAATTAATAAATCTCTTCTGATACATATGAGAATGGAATTTCCCTTATTGGAGATAGGGATTTAGGCAGTTTACAGTCATTCTGCTGTCTCTTCTGTCTGTCTTGTCTTTGCTTGTTCTACATAGGGATGCTTCTTTTTATATGAAATTTTTTCTAGCCTGTCTTTCAGTGACATTTGCATGCACAGACTATTATTAAATTTATTCTTTCATTTGTGTTCTCAATCAATTCATTTCTTCTCTATGATACTCTGATTCCTATGAATGGTATAAATCAGTGGTCTTTGGCTAAAATTTTAAATCCTTAAAAATCTTATTATGCTTTAATCTATTTTCTGATTGGAGAGGTTCATCATTTTCCTGGGGATCTTTATCAATACTCACTGAAAAAAGCCATATGATGAATAAATTGTTGTGATTTTTACTTCTTTTTCATCAATAGAAGTTTAAAGAAAAAATTACTTTTGCCTTTTTTTTTAATTTAAGAATACTTTAAAAATACACTGGAATAATTTTCTGATTAATTACCAGTCAGACTATTTTTTTCCTAGTAGTTATTCAAAACTATTCAATTTTTAACCTCATCATGTAAGTAAAAAACAATTAAGAAAAAAAAAAAAGAGGTGAAAAAAAGTCTCATCAGATGAAAGCCTGCATTTGAGACAGAAAACAACATAATTTTAAACTACATACTTCTACAGGCAAAGCTGCACTAAATTCAAACTATTCTAACAAAAACTCTTTCAATGGCTGTTTGTAGGTCACAGAGTACTTTCAGATATTTTCTCCAGCATTTCTATACAGTGTGCTGCTGACATGGCACCAAGTCTGTTGTCTGTTCTAGAAATCTCAGCAGTTTTATTTTTCTGTTTTACTGGAATAAATAAGATAGTGTGCAGTGGTAGTAGATGGGAAGTTTGCATAATCATTTCTGAACTTTTAAAAAATGAACATGTCAACTGGACTGGACTGTACATATCAACCATATGTTAGCCTTTGTAGTTTGCCAAGATACCTTTTTTGTCTGCTACTATATTAAAAGAAACAGACCTCAGTAGTGCCAATGGCAAAATAAATATTTGTGTAATAATAGTTTAAGAGTATTTTAGAATGAAAGAGTAAAAAAGCCAAGACAGATTATTCAGAATAACACTAGCTATTTAATAAACACTATGGATATGTAAATTTTAACAGTCTAATCTAATTTTAAAACTTCATTAGTTCATAATGTTAATGACAATAAATTCTATATGATTCCTTTTTTTTTTTCCCCCTCCAGTGATCCTTTATGTCCTGATTTCAGAAACATTTTGACTGAAACATTTAAAGAATAAATGCCTTTCAGTTAAGTCACAATATAAGGAAAGAATCTGCAATAATTCCAATAACCTAGATTTCTAAAATTGTCAGGACTGTAGAAAGAAAAGAATTGCTATATTTTATAAGATTAAAACATTTTATGATATTTAACTGTGATTAACACAATTCTCATATTATGTTTATCAATGGTAATTACCCATTTAATAATAAACTAATATCACCTTAAATTGTAGCATAGTTATACATGTAGGGGCAAATTAATCTAATTCTTTACATTAAACCAGTGCATTATTTGATCCAGAATATGCAAATATATTCAAAATGTTCTCTCCAGTGAAATGTCAGTCAGTTCAGGAAAGATTAGAAAGGTCTAAAATATACAGAAAGAGAATAATAAAGAACAATTTACACAAAATATTACTGTATAATATTAATTTCTATATTGCATTTTTATTGCTACATATATGAGTTAGACACTACATGTGAGGAATAGAAACACATTATTTTGCCAAAAGTGGAAAACAAGGGGCCTCAAATCCATCTATATTACTTTTTCCCTGATAAGGACTATTTACAAGCATTACTCTCTTGATGTGCCATAATTTCCTTACCGATGATGCAACTTCACTGTCAACAGTCAATGAAGCTCTAGAAATGAAAGACTCTTGTCAGCACTGCACTTTTGCCACTGGGTGAAGTTTTTAGTTGATTGTCTTTAAGCACCATGGTTTTTACACTTATTCTGAGACGGACTCTTCAGAGTGTTTCAGTACTGTGGCTAATATAAGTACTTTTGACCACAGATTGTTCTGATTTTTGGACAAATACTACTGAGCAATCTTTTGTGATGTAGTCTATATAGACAAGACAAATGTGGGAAAGAAAAATAGGCAAAGACAGATGAAATAATTTGACCTTTTTCTTAATGAGAGAACAGAAAATTTAGAAAAGTTGTTACCAAGGATTTTTCATCAGACATGAGTTTCCAGTGGGTATCACAGAGACTGGCACAAAGGTCCACAGGTTCAGCTTTTTTTAATTGTCTGCAAATAAACATTAAGTTTCTAATAACAAAAAATGTGGACAATAAGAGAAAAAATTAGGGAAAGCAAATACTATTGAAAGAGAAGGAATCCACAGGATAGTTTGATATTCTTAAGTATTCGAGAAAAACATATATTAATGTAGTCATATGCAAGTTAATATATTTCCATTTGAAGACACAGTCCATACTGGCTTTATGGAAGATTTTTAAGGAGCACTGTGAAGCAGTGCTGCCAGTGCAATGCTGTAGTCGGAAAGTCTATTGTAATACCTGCACATGTATATAGAGGCAGAGTGAGAAGGAAAGGGATGTCACTGCTGTGTACAGCGTTGGCAAGGGAGCCACTGGACTTCTGAATGCAAATATCTGGACTCTTAAAATGGAAACTGAACCACTGGAAGAGGTAAAAGAACAAAGTATAATATGCAGATGGACAAAATGTCTTACACTGAGAAACTTAATGCTTGCAACACTGATGCTAGTTTTTCAGCCAAGTTTACTTTAACTCTGTATTATGGCATCAATTAACTTGTCTTGTGGGAAGGCTGAAGCAGAAACACAACTTACACTGAGTTTTAGAATTCTAATTTATTTAACCTAATTATGTTGTCATTCATAATGTTTTATGTATGACTGCTGTTTCTGCAGCAGAGAAATGTAGTGAGTAGTGAATAAAAAGTAGGCTTCCTACTCTACCGGAGGGGAGGGTTATGTGCTGACATTTAAGTAATAGCATCCATCAGCTGAGGTGTCCTTACCCAGGGTAAACTGAAACAAATCTTTCTCTGCTCTTCTGTTTTCATTCCTGGACTGGTTGTGACTGTTTGTCGTACCTTCTTGTTATACAATCTGTTTTCACCATATATGAAACAGATATAGAAACACTACACATCAGAAGAAAAAAAAAAAAACACAACAATACACAGCAGTTCATGCTTTTGACAGGCCTGAGCACATGTATTATGTATATGTTCTTTTTTGTGTTTGTTATGCTAGTCTCCTAAAATGGTTTCTATACTGTACTTTATGCCCCATTCCTCTTGTGAATGATAAATGACCTTTCTGTTCTCATACTTCCTGTAACCCCAATGTTTGGGATGTCTGGATTGCTATGACTTAAGAAGTTACCAAACATCAGTTGTGATAGTCATGTTGTTCTGGCTTCAAGATTGAGATTCAGTTCCTGATTTTGCAGGATGTGGTAGGAATCAGTTGCCTAGATGTAGGCATCTCTTGTAATTGAAGATAATCAAGAATATCTGATATATTCATATGCAATTGAGAGATACTACACAGAATATCATCACTCCAGTCTCCCTCCAGTTCTATATAATTGATGGACCCATTACAGTTTAGCAGCAGCTCAAATGGCACAAGACGCCCTAGTGTGGTGGACCTAACTGAGCCTAAATGATAATTTGCATGGGTTTTTGACCATAAAAAACCCCAAAACAAAGAGAAACTAGTTTCAGGGACCATGAAGTTGATGTATGGTCTTATCATTTAAGAACTGGAATTGAGAAAAGAGAAGGGCAGAGAGGGGGACGGCAGAAAAAGACAAGTGAATGTTTTTACACCAGGACACATCCCATTTTCCATAAGGCACATGAAGAATAAGGAGGTAACTGGCGACAGCAGACACGGCTTCACTGAAGGCAAATCATGCCTGACAAAACTGGTAACCTTCTACAACGGGGTTACAGCATTGCTAGATAAGGGAAGAGAAACTGACTTCATATACCTTGACTTGTGCAAAGCATTTGACACTGTCCCATGCAACATCCTTGTCTATAAATTGGAGAGACATGGATTCGATGGATGGACCACTCAGTGGGTAAGGAATTGGCTGGATGGTCGCACTCAAAGAGTTGTGGTCAACGGCTCAATGTCCAAGTGGACATCAGTGACAAGTGGTGTTCCTCAGGGGTCGGTACTGGGACCGGCACTGTTCAACATCTTTGTCGGTGACATGGATCAAGTGCACCCTCAGCAAGTTTGCTGATGATATCAAGCTGTGTGGTGCAGTTGGCACACTGGAAAGAAGGGATGCCATCCAGAGGGATCTTGAGAGGCTGGAGAGGTGGGCCTGTGCGAACTGCATGAAATTCAACAAGGCCAAGTGCAAGGTCCTGCACGTGGGTCAGGGCAATCCCAAGCACAACTATAGGCTGGGCGAGGAATGGATTGAAAGCAGCCCCGAGGAGAAGGACTTGGGGGTATTGATTGATGAGAAGCTCAACATGAGCCGGCAGTGTGCGCTTGCAGCCCAGAAAGCCAACTGTGTCCTGGGCTGTATCAAAAGAGGTGTGACCAGCAGGTCGAGGGAGGTGATCCTGCCCCTCTACTCCGCTCTTGTGAGACCCCACCTGGAGTACTGCGTCCAGCTCTGGGGACCCCAGTACAGGAGAGACATGGAGCTGTTGGAGGGCCACGAGGATGATCAGAGGGCTGGAGCACCTCTCCTATGAGGACAGGCTGAGAGAGTTGGGGTTGTTCAGCCTGGAGAAGAGAAGGCTCCGGGGAGACCTAATTGCGGCCTTCCAGTACCTGAAGGGGCCTACAGGAAAGCTGGAGAGGGACTGTTTATGAGGGAGTGTAGTGACAGGACAAGGGGTAATGGGTTTAAACTGGAAGAGGGCCGATTTAGATTAGATATTAGGAAGAGATTCTTTACTGTGAGGGTGGTGAGGTAGTGGAACAGGTTGCCCAGAGAGGTTGTGGATGCCCCCTCCCTGGAAGTGTTCAAGGCCAGGTTGGATGGATCTTTGGGCAACGTGGTCTAGTGGAGGGTGTCCCTGCCCATGGCAGGGGGATTGGAACTAGATGATCTTTAAGGTCCCTTCCAACTCAAACCATTCTATGATTCTATGATTCTATGATTTTTCATTAGTTGCATTGTTAAAGCAATAGTTATAATCTGTGGATATCTTCTATTTTAATCATTTTTATATTTTACATCTAAGTAACATTTTAGGTATTTTGAGTGATATTATCATTGTTGTTATTGTTACTGTTGTTGCTATTATTATTACTGTCATCCAGTATGGTGTGACACGAGACATATCTCATTCATATCTTCAGAGAAATAGTAAGCAAGTTGCAGTGTCACATTCTTATTTCATTAACATTTTCTGTCAGTGAAACCTTATCTTAAATATTAAAGCCAAGAGCATATTACATTGTGGAAAGATTTGTTCAATAATTTTATATAATTTGTTTACATTAAAAAGAAAATATTTTTGTTGAATATCATGGAATTGCTTGGCAAATTAATAATCAGGAATGAAATTGAAGCATCACTGGTTCACTAATAGCTTGTAGCAACTCAAGAATTTCATACCTTTGAGCGCATACATCATCAGTATGTCAAAAATGGCAGCTGTGTGGCAGTACTGTGATTTGTTGGCCTTGCGAAGATTCAGTGCTGTGAGGTAAATGACACATTAACTTTTCATTGTGCTGTAGGCTGTACAGAGATATATCAGTCAGGCATAATAAAAGAGGTAAAGATAAATATTTATTTTGTTGTTGGTTTATATCTGATACTTGATCAAACTCACGGCCAAATATATATAGCCCCTCTATATATATACCTCTATATTACTCTATATAACATTCAAATGGAAATACTGTAATGCATGGAAAAGTCCAATATCAGCACAGCTCTAGGCTACTTAGATTGAAGATACTAGGAAAGATGGCAAGAACATTAGCACTGCCTAGGTGAAGCACCTTTCTTCTTTTTGATTTGTGGCACATAGAAAGAGGTGGGAGGAGAGAACATGAAAGTGGCCTTGTTTATGCTGATGATGGAGAGAAAAACAGATGGATCATGGGAAGCACAGCCTTGACTGTAATCTCATGTCAACCTACTCACCAGGAGGGTGATTCCTATAAACGTGGTCACAGGAATCGCACTTCAGGAATTTTTCTTCTACCTGACATCCTAGAAATCAAAGACAAACAAAAATCAAGCACAGCCACATGTACTTTCTATGTTCTACATGAAAACAACATCATCTACAGATGTGTGAAATGCTTTTAAAACTTCCTTGCTCTCTGTCTCCTCTCAAAGTTACTATGAAAGCAAGCATTTATTTGACAAGCTGAAATCAGCAGAAAAGCAGAGATTACAGATTCATACAGTTGAAGCATCACATTCATCTTACGTGAAAGTGATGGGAATATGAAAAAGACAGTGCATGATTAATGTTTCTGCTGCTTGCTCTTTTTTTTTTTTTTAATGCAGAAAATGTACAGTTGGAGAAGGTTGTCTCTGATTTTATCTGCTAAACTGCCATGTATCATCCATAAAAAATAGTTTTACAGGTATGGCTGATCATCATGGCATAGATATCTCTTCCTTTTCCATCCTAGGCTTTCAATATAACCTAGCCAAATGACTTAAGCTATTTAAATTCTAGTTCTTACAGTAAAATAAGGTTGCTAGCTAAGGATGCATGAAACTTTAAATAAAAATATTTGATCACCTGCAAGTTAGGAACTTGAGTTCAATTTTAGAGAATGATAATTATTACATAGCAGAAAATTAACCATGTTGTTTGCCAGGGTGTCATGTTATAACCAAAAAGATAAAATCTGTGCTTGTTCCTTGTTCTGTATCAAATTTAACTTGGTACAATGATTAGTTTAAGTAGAATATAATAAAGAACTTAGTACAAAGTACTATACAAAGTATGAAGATGTGAGCTGTCCATCAGCCATCTTCCAGAGAACATATGGGAATACAAAACTCTACTCAATAGCTGGACATGGGAACAGAGAAGCAGAGGACTCGTTTCAGTCGTGACACTTGGTGACAACAAACCCCATTCTGACCTGTAGTTTAGTAACATATTCTTCCAATTCTCAAACCTCATCCAGAAAATCCTTGCAATGACCAAGTTATCAGATAAACTGTGCTTACTTTAAATACTGGAGAATATCAAAGTGAAAACAATATTTATTCTGAGAAGAAAGCATTTAATTCCCTGGTAATGGGAACTGAAAACAGTTTGAGAGAGGGAAAAACAAAGCAATAGATTCTAATTAACAGTAACTTGTCTCTACAGTTGTTTCAGGATCTCAGTGGAACAATTGTCCAACTTGCAACTTAATGTCTCCTTCCCATGCACTGGCTTGCCTCGAGGAAGCTATTGATACCACTTGAATATTTAAGAAGGAAAGTCATTGCTCCAGGGTATTATGGGAATTATTAACTAGATCTCCATTGACTGTAATGGGAGATTAAATGGCTAGTTACCAAGTGGATACATATACTTAGATAGCTAAATTTATTCACAATTTGGAAGTGAAATGTGTGAATCCAAGGGTTCATATCAATTGTATAACCATACCTTTTGTGGTATGAGGATTCTTATCTGACATTCAGCTGCTGGCTGAAATGCGAGCTGACCCTGTGTAGCTGTGGGTCCTGTGTTGTATCTTCCAGCCTTACACACAGGTCTCAAACATCCTAAGCATCTTAAATTGCACTAAACACCGACGGTTAAGCAACTAAGATTAATCTAATTTTTTAAATGCCAAAAGCTAGGTAGTATACAAACTAATTTTTGTTATGAATATTCAGGAGAAAAAGAAAGATAAGGGAGCATATATTTCAAACCTTCAAGAAGATATACTTTTATTATGCCTTGTAATGATACGATAACCATTATATTACAGCATATTGTTTTCTGGAAAGAAAAAAAAAAGGAAAAGGAAACAAAGAAGAAAAAGAAGAGTGCATTAGACTAATTCTTCCTAATCAAGTAATTACTGAAACACTGGTTAAGTAATTAATCACACTGAATTAAATGCTGAATAAACTGGTACTCAGTATTGAGTAGTCATTAAAAATGGTTCATGAGGTTCATGATACAAGATTGCTTTACTCTGCCTATCTGTCAAAGATTTTTACCTTAGCTATCTACTTTAACACTTACTCAGTGTCCGTGTTACCTACATATATGTCTATAAATCACTGGGTGCACAGATATTCTACTGAGGACTCACTCTGGAATTTTTAAGCAAGCTGAATGCAAACATTCAAAAGATGCTGATAATGTTAAAACAGTTATTTTGTTATGAATTTATTATGAGTTTATTTTCTGTATTCTGATTATTTATACCATGCCAAAAAACTCTAGGAATTTGAACTGGAGTAAAAGGGTGGAAAGCTCATAACTGTAATAAGCACAAAAGGAAACATTATATGAGTCTTAATGATTTTCAGCTTGAGTGGAAGGTATATTTCATTGTCAAACCTATGCAAGATTTTCATACATCTGCCTGTTCCAAATACTGCAAGGTAGCAATTGTTCTGTGAACTCATTTGTGATTTAATGTTCAATTTTTTTTCTCCCCATTCTCTGAATTTTACAAATATGGAGGAAATGCACTGGGGAAAATTTGAAACATTTTAATAACATTCTACTTTGCCAAAAGAATGAATTAGTGTTTATGTTGATAAAAAGTTCCTCAGTAAATCAAACACAGATTTAACTAATACCATATTCTTAAAACTCACAAACATATTTTTCACAAAGTTTTCCTTTGATACCTATGACATGAAAATTAGTCACTGACTTTTATGTGCATTTACCAGATAAAGGTTAGTAAAACATGACATGTTTGCTCATTAGACATTCATGTATCACTATATGGAGACCAAACCATTGAAGGATCAGTGTTTCAGCTGTTGACTGTGTTCTCAGTGCATTAATCATGAAAAAGTATCTGCAGAATAGATTTTATTTATGTGTTGGAAAACAACATTTACAAGATCAGTTCCCCCTTTACTAGATTCAGTAAAGGAAATTAGCTTTGGGAAACAGATCCTAAAGCTCCTAGCTTCCAGTTACCTGTTGGGATGTATATTTTCAGGCCCAAATTTAATAAAGGTTTTATACCCCTAACTGTTTAAGTGCTCACTTTCTATTGATTTCTATCGGAAGTTGAATATGTTTTCCTCAGTCTCTGACTGAGCTATGTCTTTTGATCCTGAGAACCAAAACTGTCCTTTCATTACAGACTTTTTACTGTCTCTTTTAGATCCTCTCACTTAAAGGCATATGTGGTGATACTAGTGATATTTTTTACCTCTTTGTCGGTATTTTAAGAGCACAAACCAAGAAACAGGAAACCTAGGTTCCAATGCCTTCCACTAGGTTGTAGATTAAGAACAGATTTTCATAATTTCTTTCTTGAATTTATGGCAGACATTCAACAAAATATTTAGGAGTCTCTGAAATCCTGGGGAGGAGGTCAGTTGATGGGTTTGGGGGATTTTATTTATTTATTTATTTCTCTGTGTGTGTGTGTGTCTGTCTGTCTGTCTGTCTGTCTTTGGTAATACAATATGTATTACTTTGCTTTAAAAGGGAGTGTTTGGATAACAGTGAGTAAACCTGAGTTCTACTTGCCCGGTGGAAACTTCAGAAGGCAAATTACTCCCTTTCTGTGAAGAGATTAATTAGTATGTGCAGCTAAGGAAAAATCAGGAGCTGAATCATCTAGTCCAAAATGAACCAACTTTAGAAGTAGGTTGAGTTTATTTTTACATTGTAGGAAAGGGGGGTTGTGATTCCATGACCTCAGACTATGGAACTCATGCTGACACGGAGGCTGTTTAGTGACATTGTCTTTCATGGCTAGCTTACTGTAAATACTGTTATATTAATGTTTATCAGGAGATAAGTTTTAACTCCAAGATAACAGTTTGAATACTAACAATATATGAAACATTAGTCCAAATTAATTGCATGTTTGTTAAAAAGAGGTCTAGAACAAAAGCTCAATTACAAATGAAACAGTAAGATAATACAGAAAATATATTCTGGATAAAGTTTTAACCTACATTTGGGGACAAAAAAAATCATATATCTGTCACATTATTTTATTTAGCATAAATTTATACTCCAATAAGCAGCATCAGAAGGACAACCTAGATGGCAAATGAACACATCATAACAGCTGAAACTCATTATTTCTCAATATAATAATATATTCAAGAGAACATAAGAAAAATACTCATAAGGAAAAAGCTTTGCAGAACTGAGTAGCCATTATTATCAGTGAGGACTTCTGTTACAAGAGCGACCTAGCTTTAGTGTAAGAGATGTTAAAACAAAATGCATTGCTTACATAGATTGATTTAATTTCCCTTATGAGATATCAGAAGGATTTCCTTATTTTCCAGGAGACTAATAATAGCTCCATACCATGACAATGTATAATATAGCCACTGTTGAACCTCATTTCAGGAATAAAATTCAGTGGATGGTATCCTCAATATATGTTGCTGGTGAAATCACTTTTATCTTAGTGTTATAAGTGTCATGTGGCTTGTAAAGAACATGACAGGGAATAAATTAAATCATTATTTTACCTTATCTACTAAAAAACTATTTCTTTTTATGAACTAGTCAGTTCTGCTGAATATTTTAGTATGTCATTTCTGTTTTCATTAGTTCTATGTTAGCAGAAGTTTTAACTTCTAGAAGATGTCAGTTCTTATATCTGGAAGTCAGTAGCTGAAAACAAAGAAATTTAAAAAAAAATCTTATGTGATAAAGATTTTCTGTCTCAGAATAGATCCACAGTGAAGATGGGACAGAGTTGTTGTTACCTGCTTTATCACTATATTGCTATCACAGATGTTTTGATTTCTCTAACATTGTAATAATATGTTGCTGTTAATGAAATTATCATGCAAAATAATTCTCCATATTAAAAATTTATATGATGTAGGATACTAAAAAACTAGGAAAGAACACTGTACTTCTTTAGGCTGGGATAGAGTTAATTTTTTTCATAGTAGCTTGTATGGTGTTATTATTTGGATTCCTGCTGAAAACAGTGTTGATAATACAGAGATATTTCCATTATTGCTGAGCAGTGCTTGCACAGAGCCAAGGCCTCTTCTGCTTCTCACACCACCCCACCAGCCAGCAGGCTGGGGGTGCACAAGGAGTTGGGAGGGGACACAGCCGGGACAGCTGACCCCAACTGACCAAAGGGATATTCCATACCATATGATGTCATGCTCAGCAATAATAGTTGGGTGAAGAAGGAGGGAGGGGGGAAATTCAGAGCGATGACGTTTATCTTGCCAAGTAACCATTACATGTGATGAAGTCCTGCTTTCCTGGCTGAACACCTGCCTGTTGATGGGAAATTGTGAATTAATTCCTTATTTTGCTTTGCTTGTATGTGCACCTTTTGCTTTTGCTCTTAAGCTGTCTTCTTATCAACACACAAGTTTTCTCACTTTTACCCTTCTGATTCTCTTCCCCATCTCGCTGCTGGAGAATGAGCAAGAGGCTGTGGGGGGCTGAGCTGCCTACTGAGGTTAAACTGCAACAAACGCATATGTTATTTTATATTGTCACCAACTTTACATGGTTGTCAACTTCAGGCAGTGAAAACATTTCGAGATATAACAATGAACAAACAGAGATTTCATCAACAGTCTCTGTAAGCTAGCCTGCATATATTCTGTTTTACATCTCAGTCACAGGTCTAGAGCTCTAGTACACTCTGCAGGGTGCTGGAGGTGTTCAAGTTAAGATATACTGACTTATTTCCCACAGAGACCTAACCGCATCCGAGATATTACATTGAGTTTGTTTGACAAGACCCCATTTCCATAAAGCCACATTTTTTTAAGAACACTATTTGTAAACCTTTATAGATTTTTACAACTTCATTCCATGTTTTTTCCCTAATTTTGCTCTGGATGTCAATATACAGTTCCAGAAGTTGCTTTACTATCCCTGATCATCCTTTTTAGATTAACTTTAGAATAACTTTAGAATAATTCACAAAATTGGCCCCTGACTCATCCTCTTCAAGTTATCCAACATTTCAAAACTTTCATCTAGCCTCTTGAATCTTTATACATTCTAATAAGTCTTGCAAGTTACATGTTTCAGACAATTTAAAAACAAAAAAAAATACTTCCAACTTAACTTAAAATATTTTACCATCCTTCTTAACTGTAGACAGAATAAGGAGTACTCTGTATTCTTGGGTGTTAAAGTATATATAATATTGTTTCTTCTAAAATACGGGTTGAAATTTTTCACTTTCTACGTCATGACTATAGTAATCATTATTAGCCTTACTCCAGTGAGTGTAAATCAGGGGGGTTTTATGTGTTGTATATTTTAAATATATTGTGACTGCACTGTAGACTGCAAGACTTGTTTAGAATCATAGACAGTCCAGGTTGGAAGGGACTTCAAAAATCATCCGGTCCATACTTTTCATGGGAAAGGGAGCCTAGATGAGATTATCTAGCACCCTATCCCAGAGCATCTTAAAAACCTCCAGGGATGGGGACTCTACTATGTCTTAGGAGAGGTTGTTTCAGTGATTGACTGTTCTCATTGTATAAAATTTCCATATTATATCAAGATGAAACCTGTTGTCATGGTTTAACCCCAGCCAGCATCTAAGCACCATGCAGCCACTCGCTCACTCCCCCACAGCAGGATGGGGGAGAGAATTGGAAGAGTAAAAGTGAAAAAACTCATGAGTTGAGATAAAGACAGTTTAATAGGTAAAGCAAAAGCCACACATGCAAGCAAAGCAAGATAAGAAATTCATTCACTGCTTCCCATCTGCAGGCAGGTGTTCAACCATCTCCAGGAAAGCAACACTCCATCACATCTAACGGTTACTTGGGAAGATGAATGCCATCGCTCCAAACGTGTGTCGTCCCCCCCACCATTTCCTTCTTCTTTCCCCAACATTTATTGCTGAGCATGACATCATACAGTATGGAGTAACCCTTTGGTCAGTTGGGATCAGCTGTCCCCTCCTAAATTCTTGTGCACCTCCAGCCTACTGACTGATGAGATGGTGTGAGAAGCAGAAAAGGTCTTGACTCTGTGTCAGCACTGCTCATCAGTAGCGAAATTACCTCTGTATTATCAACACTGTTTTCAGCATAAATCCAAAACATAGCCCCATACCAGTGTTGTGTTCAGCCCCAGCCAGCAGCTGAGCACCACGCGGTCACTCACTTATCCCTCCCACCCAGAGTGATGGGGAGGAGAATGGGAAGACAAAGGCAAAACTCGCGGGTTGGGATAAGGACAGTTTACTGGGACAGCAAAGGAAGAGGAAAATAAGAACAGTACTTAGAATATACAAAGTGGGTGATACACAATGCAATTTGCTGACACAACCAACAACTGCACACAACCACACACTCAGCCTACACCCAGCCTGTCCTGGAGCCACAGCTCCTTCTTGTCTATCTGCATTCATTTGCTGAGCATGACGCCATATGGCATGGAATACCCCCTTTGACTAGTTTGGGTCCCCTGTCCTGGCTGTGTCCCATCCCAGGTTCTTGTGAAAATCAACTCTATCATAGCTGAAAACCAGGACAACTAGCTACTATAGAGTTAACTGTACCCCAGCCAAAACCAGTACACCTCTCCTAGTGCAATTTGTACCCATTGCCCTTTGTCCTCTCCATGTGGCTCCTTGTGAAGAGGGAGCCTCCGTCCTCCTTATAACCACCCTTTGAGTACTGGAAAACTGTGATGAGGTCTCCTCTGAGCCTTCTCTTCTCCAGGGAGAAAAGACCTAACTTCTTTCATCTTTCCTCCTAGGACAGGTTCTCCATCTCTTTGATCATCTTTGAGGCTCTCCTTTGGACCCTGTCCAGCCTGTTCCCATCTTTCTTGAATTGTGGGGACCAGAACAGGACACAGTACTCCAGGTCCAGCCTGACATGTGCTGAGAAGAGTGGGATGATCATGTCTCTCTCTGCTGGTAATGCTCCTGAGGATGCAGCCCAGGATCTGATTTGCCTGTGTTGCTGCAGTAGCACACTGCTGACTCATGTTCAGCTTGTCACCAAGACTCCTCATTCTCCAAGGTGCTGTCTGTTCACTGTTGAAGGACTTTGGTAGTCCTTGGAGGTCAGTGCCACAGGGCCCTAATATTTCATCTTGAAAAGTCTCAAATAATGCTATATTTCTTGTTAATCCTCCCTCCTCACCCCCTCCCCCCACCCCCCACCCCCCAATCCAGCATAGCCTGCTAACTTGTTCCTGCAGGTCCTCCACCTGTTGCCTGAGTGACTCCAGCAAAGAACACATTGTGCAGGTGGAGCTTCCACCACAGGAGGATTCCTGGAGGGGAGTGATCATTGTTGTTCCAGTCTATCCTGGTTAGGTGGCTGATTTCTGGCTGCTGCAGAGTACAGCTTTTGCCTGGTCGCTACTACCATGCTTCTGACAACCTCAAAGCCCTGCCTGAGAAGCTCTTCTAACTCCCTGGACACCTCAAGTTGCTGGGCAGGCTTGCACAGCCACCAGCTAGGTGGGGTGACCATTGGTGCTGTAGCCTAAGCCCACGGGTAAGCAGAGCAGTCAGCAGCCTGGCAGGGTGGTCTGCCCTTCTGCGTGAAATGCTGTGCAAACTGGTGATGCCACTCCCAACAGACGCCACTCTCTACTGACGTTGGTCCCTGTTTTGTTTTTTTTTTAATAATACAATTTTCTTCACTAATCAATTGTCTACTTTTTTATTGTCAAACTTAACTTCTAGATTTCAGCAGGATAATATATTTCTAATAATTATGAAATTAATTAACAGATTTGACTATCCAAATTTGAAATTTCCTGTAGTTATGTTATTAATTACACATAAATGTCATTTAAAATGAAAGATGAAAGTGCAGGAGAGAAGTGGGAACCCACCTGCCTTGATTATATTTATAATCATTTTTATTCAGTGAATAGCGACAATATATCCTGAAAGCTCTTCCTCTTGTAACTTATTTGTTAAATCTTTTCCTGACATCAGCTTTGTCTTGAAAGTAAACCATGTTTTGACTTGATCTTGGAAGGACCATACAGGGAAATTACCCTGATCTTTATTAAGGGCTTTGTTAAGAAGCTGAAAAGACTTATAACTTAAGGGATGCAAGAAATTCAGCTACATAGTGTAGTTCTAAAATACTGGGAAAAGTTTCTTGTTTCTTCCTAATATTTTTTCTGTGAGATTAGCTCCAAACTGAGACAGAGATATATTGTTGAGAAACTTGTGGGATTTTACTGCCTCCCAGTATTCCTGCTGGTATGGGTCATGTGCCTGTGTTACATGAGAAGAACTTGACATAATTAAATATACACATCTAATGTTATGCTGGATGCCACTAGTTATCGAAGACATCACAGAGAGTGAACTGATTTGGTAAAGTTTACAACAGCTTCTTTCCTTTTCTGGCAGTCAGGATGTTTGCATCGCATCCACCTCTAGTTACCTGTGTCCAGCTACCTGAATACCACACAGGTTGTGTTCGTGGGGCTCCAAGGTCCTTCCCCTTCTCTTTTAGGATGGCCTGTAAAAGTATACAGCTATTGTAGTTTCTTTGTTGGATTTTTATACTCTGCCTCTGGCTGGGGTTTATGGATGCACCCTCTCTTATTCTTCTCACTTTTATACTTCCTTCAACCCAATGCTTTTCACTGCAGAGAGCGTGTTGAGGCAGGATTACATGTGCAGAAGAAATTGTTTGCAGGATGTATAGCCAATGTCATACATTGACTCTTAAGGGTAAAAGTCACTTTGGTGGAAAACCAAAACAAAACAGGAGAGAGAAGGGAAGGGGAAGGGGAAGAACAGAAAAGGAAAGGGAAAGGGAAAGAAGGGGGGGAAAAGGAAAGGGAAAGGGAAAGGGAAAGGGAAAGGGAAAGGGAAAGGGAAAGGGAAAGGGAAAGGGAAAGGGAAAGGGAAAGCTCTCCCCAATAGCCATCAAGGAATTCAAGTGTCAGAGATCTCCCATTCAAATGTAGTCCTCTGGAGGTCCTATCTAGTGCAGTAAGTGATTGCCACATAATACTTTTCTCATAGTAATTATGCAGTTTTTACAGGAATGTGCTCAAAGTCCCTGTGGGTTTTTCCCCATTATGATGCTATTAGTGCTGACTGGAAGATGCTTTGATCAGGTGCAGAAATTGCACTCTGATTTGATGCTAAGCTTTGTGCATATATTACTGATATGCTTATCACATATTTAGATGACAATTATCTGTTTTGTCACCCATTGAGTATTGATTTTCCTCTAGTACAAACTAAAATCTACAAAAAGAGGGAATAGAAAAGCGAGGGGCAGGGAGAGGAATGCTCATCCCAGTGACAATCACTTCCCATGAGAACCCACCATAATAAAAATACCACCTTTTGCAAGTGTAATTCCATAAAAATAACTAATAGGGGAAAAAAAAAAAAAAGAAGAAAAAAGAGATACAGTAACTTAGTGGAAAGGTTATGCAATTACAAGTGAAAAGCAGATTGCAGGGTTGAAAGTGAGGGCCTCCAAGTATCCAGGTGGAGCCCCTTGGTATTACAAAGCTTAAAGTGCTTAAGGCACAGTGCAATGCAGGAAATAAAAAGAATATTCTAATTACAGGATTAAATACCTTCTTTCAATCATAAGAAGAAATCAGTAGAAGTACAGGACATCCTGGCTACATTTAAGGATCACTGAGGAAGTCACAGTCATATAGAGAAGTCGTACAGAGAAGTCGTATAGAGTCTGTGATAATGGAGAATCACATCAGAATCATACTGTCTGTGGTGCCAGTATGCAAGCAGGCTGAAGTCTCAGTTGTATCTCATGCAGAGTGTAATCAGGGGAATGGCCAGCAAATCCACAGAGAGCACAACAACAAGTTCTAATACTTAATAAAATGTAAGCAGCAGGAAATTGGAAGATCTGTGTGCAAGAGCCTGAGCATCATAACACTGAGGAGATGGAAGAGCGGCCTGGTCAAATAGGACTGAGAGTGGTCTGGGTCTTCTACTTTGTCAAAAAGTTTTCATGCAGAATGCAAATGCTAAGACATTAAAAGATGCTAAATACAACATGGATAGGAAAAATGCCATGTGGACTGCACTGAGACGTTTCAGGTCCAATGTTCTCCTTCTATGTGGACATTTCATTGACAGATATGTACAATGCCCATTTTCAGTAGAATGACTTCTTAATGCTAATCAGTATTTTAGATCACACATAGAAAATAATAGACTTTTTTAAAATGAGAAGAACTAATGCTTAAAACCATCTACTGTAGTTTTGGCAATGTCAAACAGGTTTGCACATGTGGATCATTAAAAGATTATTCCCGATGATGTCCTCACTAGGGACAGTGACAGGAATTTCATTAATTTCTTTAAAGACACTCTCAGAGGCAACCTGAGCACACTGTTACAATGAGGGTGGGTGATTGTATGTTTGTTTGTTTTAATTTTCATGATCATTTGCATGAATAACTTCGGTCTTATTTTTTTTTAAAAGCAGCCATTTTCATTTTTTAATTCTATCCCTATAATAAAGGCTAGCATTTAAAAAATTATATCTTCTTAGTTTATGGAAAATATTTCACTTTATGCTTGACCTTTTTTTCTACTTTAACATTAAAGGTTGAATTGTCAGAAGAAATCCAGGGAATTAACCATACAATTCCCAGGATCTAATGGTTAACTGAATTACTGTACGTCTCTGAAAACTGGAGATATTATGCACTGCAACAAATATAACCTGATCAAAGTAAGCTGTCTGGCACATTCTAGAAATTTTCAATGTTTTTATTTAAACTATTTAAAGTCATGAACACCTGCTGACTGGAACGTATTATCTGCTTGACTTCCCACAACTTTCAGCTCAGAAGAATAACATTAATTGGACTGGTTAATTTTATGTAATGAGTCTAAATCTTTTGTTCTCTTTTAAGAAACAGTGACACATCTAAAAATAATGTTTGCAAAAATAAAATGGCCTGAAAAATATTATTTAATTACTGCACATTTCCTCCTGGAATTAACTTTGTTCCCTGTGTGTAGAATTACTGAACAAACTAACAAGCGACTTAGTACTGTAATGAGAAGGTTGCAGAAAGATTGTACAGAAACAGTAGAAATAAACACTTGACAAAAGCAAAAAAAGGAAACACTGAAGGACATACCTGCCTGGTGTACTTTAAAAAGATTGTATCAGTCGTACCTCTAAATGTTCATTATTCATTTCTGCAGCAAGTATGACAAAATAATCTGTATTACTCATTTAGATTTTATGAATCTGTGTGTTAATATTGACTCACTTCTTTCAGTATCCTAGTGCTGCATTATTATTATTTACATCCAAGAGACAGATCTCTGCTTTCATTTTCAGCATTTTCAGCAAGTAAAATTCTATTCTATCTGTACTTTATTGATATTTTTTCTTTCCCCAAAAGGTGCTCACTAGTTATTTTATTCAGACTACCATAAACTATAAAAAAGAAGTAATCTGTCAGAGCAACTGGATAATGAAAAATACCATGAACAATATATGGCATATATTTTTACCAATATATATATGCTACTTTTTAGAAATTCAGCCATTTCTGTCCAATATATTTCACTGACCTGCTCAACATATGGTCTTAGGCTGTTTGTTTCACAGGTTAGCATACAACAGAACTATGAAAAAATTCTGCCATAACAAAACTTAACTAACTCGGTTAATTTGATATCTTACTGATTTTTGTTACTAAATTTGGTGTTCTATATCAGAACTGTTTTATTTTTCTCTTAAAATAAAATTAAGTCCAGGAATATTTATAGCATAATCCAAAAATAAATTTGAATGCACCTAATAGGAATTTCAGACTCATGGAAGACACTCTGAAAGTCCTCATCTGATTGTCTTGTAAACCTAGAAATTGTGCTCAGTCAGCTCCCTCTGGTACTTTAATTTGTAGAAATTATTAAACATTCACTAAAGAGGGAATGCTCTGGCTTTCCAAATTTTAAATGATAGTTCTGTCTACAGACTATGAACAGATTATTCCTCTTATGGTGCAATTCCTTCAGGACATAATTGTATCTTCTCCTGCATGCGTACAGTAGGTAAATAGACACATTACTGAAAATATATTTCACAGGAATGATGAAATTACTCTGTGGTTGTGTAGTAACCATTTTAAAAAGAGATCCAGATAAAACCAAGCTTGATTGTGGGGGAAGGTCTCAAAGTAGAGTTAGTATTGTCACCATTGTTGCTCCCAGATCACTCTATAGCCTTGTTTCCATCTTTTTCTGCTTAGACAAAATGTCCTTTGGATGCAGATTTCTTACTGTGACTCATATCCTTTCCACTTTAAATTATAATTCTGCAAGCACTAACATTACAGGGCAATTCAGAACTCAAATAGAATTCATCAGTACAGGACAGTATAGGACAAAAGCTAAGAGCTTGAAAGGTGCAAGAGGCTGATGTTTACTGGAAGGATATCAGTTCCTCGAACATGTACTTAAAGTTTTCCTTTAAATACTTTTGATTTTACTTACCTAAACCTGTTGCTGTGTTTAAGGATTTGTGAGAATAAACCCTTTTTACAAGTTAGATGGCTAGCAGGTAGAAGACTGTGTAAGTCAGGAAGAAAAAAAAAAAAGAAAAAAAAAAGAAAGAAAAAACAGAGACTAATCTTTCTAATTTCAAAGTATGTAGCAGAGAATACTAATTCAAGTTAGTTTTGGATAATAAAATGGGGAATTTTGTTTGTTTAGTTGTTTTAATTTTTTCGAGGAGGGGAGTTCTCCTGGAGGAGGCGGAAAAGTTAGCTGCTGGATTTATCACTTGATTAATTGTTCTTTAATTCATCATAAAAACATCCCATATGCAATACAGATGCCTTTCTGTACATTGGAAATTGAAATAAATGAAATATTCCTTACTATTAGGAGCCACTCCTTGTTTGTATCAACAGGATCTAGTTGCACAGCTGCAGTCTATCTACACTAATAGACTGTATTAGAGTGTGTAATATATGCTTCAGCTTTATTGTAAAAGCAGCTGCTTCTAAATGAAAAATGAGGATAAAACATGATAAAAAATGACAGCTAAACTACAAAAATATTAACTACTCTGCTTTTCTTAAAGAAACTTTAAATTTAATCCACATTCAGTTACTGAGCTAAATCATCATGTTTTAAAAATACATTGTGATGCACTAGGTAGAAAACATTTCATATCAAAAGCTTAATATATCAGGCTGCAAGGCTTGGTTTCAGATGAATTACACCTGAAATATTTTAGTCAGCTGCTAGGTTTAAAAACAGCATTTTAATAAATTGATGTATGACCCACTCTAACCACTGCTTTCCACAGTGCATTAAAAAGCTGAATAAAAGCACTAAATATCTTTTTTTACCTTTTTTTTTATTATTTTTTCTTTTTTAAGCATACTACATATTGCTTTAACTGGTCTGTCTTTAAATTCACCAATGAAAGGATAAAGCACACTAAATTTGTCCTTACCATAAAAGCTAGTTTGTGGTACATTGGCTATTTTAGACCAATATATTCTTCCTAGATGTTATGCTGAGGTCATAAATTCTTCCCTTTACAGCTAAGTAATAAATATGCTCATTTGCCATTGACTGAGAGTCTGTGTGTCATCAAGAGCATGTTATGAAATACCTCACAACTAGATGTCGTTAAATAATAGACCAAATGAAATAATGCCCTGTGCTGCACCTTACAGTTTCTCAGATCCGTGTGCAGGAGACTCTCAAAGGCTGCTTTAGAGGAACTGTGATGTGAACAGAAGTGGACAGAGGGAGAGCCGCACAGGAGTGAAAAGGGGGACGGTGTAAGCATTTCTGAGAAAAGAAGAGATAGGCTAGCTCGGGGAGGTACAGGAAGGACTGGAGTAGGGGTGGTTAGGACTCCGCAGATGAAGAGGAACCCATCTTATACACTGGAAGATCAGGAAGGCATGGCAAAGTTTTGGAGGACTGATATGAAAAAAATTATAAAAGATAAAAAGTGGTCTTGGTAAGAGCACTTTGGAATGAGCAGAGTGAGGGCTTCCCAGTAGTGAGAGGGTAACTGTAGAGCCCAGGACTGAGATGATAAATAAAGTGGAAGCAAAGATCAATTGCAAGGATGGAAAGATATGAAAAGCAGAGAGGTTTGATGGCATCCTGAGAAGATGAGTAAGAGATAGGATATGGGCAGGTAAAAGACCAGGAAGATGTGGCAAGTCAGCGAAGCTGGGAAGTTAAAAGAGAAAGGAGATGGTGAGGATTAGAACTTTTCTCTAAATCTACGCTAGTGATTCTGAATATACTTTTTAGCTTAGGAAAGAGGATACTTGTAGACTGTGATTCATCTCTTGCTGATGTTGATTCAGCTGCCTGTACATACTACATAGACATCTATTGTTATTTGAGACACGTTGGATGATCTGAGATATCTTTTTCAGACCAGCAGTGATGGCACAGGAGGACAGGAGCACAACACCTCTTCTGAAGTGTGAGCTACAGACCACGTGGCATGCCACTGGATACCTCACAAAGTAGGAGAAGGATATGCATGGGTGGTTTAACCAGGTCTGGATGCTCACTTTTGGTAAGCATGACCATGTGACACCAGGAGAAGTTGTCCACATGTTGTCAGATGCTTAGAAACGTCAGTTACAGTCCAATAGTCTGTTTTGTCCACTGTTAATAAAGGGTTCTTAAGTTAATAGCTCAGACTTCTACATTATAGATATCTAAAGCTAGGTGACATAAATCCTACTCCTGTATCATGCTGCAAGAAGCAGCCTTGCAACTGTCATTGTTGCCCACATGCATGGAAGGCATTAAATTAATATAATACTTTCTGTCCTTGTTTGCAGGGATAGCTCCATATGGCCAGGGAAAAGTTCAGCTTTTTAGACAAGTTAACACTATGCTTTATCATTTGTACCTTTTTTTTTTTTTAATGTTAGGAGTAGGATTTTTTTACCATAAAAAATACTTTAACTCTCAAAGAGACTGGCCCACATACAAAACTTCTATTTGTTTCATCTAAACACTTAAACACTTGGTTATCTTTCAGCATGTGTCTGAATGCTCTATTGCCAATAAAACATACCCTGTAAAATAAGTGAATAATTCACTAAAATAAAGCAAAGAAGCTCTTTCTAATTGTCACCAAAAGGGAAGTAAAATTTCCAATTAAATCCTCCTTAGTGAAATATTTGCATACCTTCAGGAACACAAACATAAAAGCACTTTAATATGTGTAATTCTACTTCTTTCCCTCAGACATCTTGCCTGAGAAAAATGCCTGGCATATGGTTCAAACTGCAATTTTCTTCCCAACTCTTTAAAGATAATCATCGTCCATACTTAACCAGTCACATGGCTACACATTAGAGCTGATAAGTTTTCTTCATCTTTGCTTATACACAAATACATTTTAGCTTTTTTTGTAAAAGATGTTAACCCATCAATCCCAAGGCATGCCAAAGAGGACAGTAGACCAAGTAGCAGTGTATCATCAAATCCAAAATTTGGTGCTAAAACACTTCCAGCACTAAATGTAGAAATTTCAGGAAATGCTTCGTAACCCACAGACCAAATGGCGCAGAGTGACCTATTTTTTGCACTTTTAGAGCTAGTTCTTGCAAAGCAAAGTGCATATGTTCACATAACATAGCACCTGACTTTAGATGTCTTCTGAACTTCATGGGGTGCCCTAGTGGCCCAACAGTATGCATAACATACATATTGCTGTGCAGGTGAGTGAGTGAGCCTATGGAAAAGTTTGACAGTATGCGGCACACAGGCATAATGTAAAGCATGGAAAAACATACCATAATAGTATTATTTGTACCCCCTCCTAGGTAGCTGTCTCCAGAATAAGTTATCTTTAGGACTATATGCTTTTCGGAACCTTTAACCTGTGTTTTATTTTTGAACAACTTACTCGGGATCCTCCAAAACAGAGCCAAAGAACGTACTAACAATTAAACAGCATGGATGATCATGGACCTAATGTTCAAATTAGCTGCCTATACTTGTTATTTTAGCACCATAAATATGCTTAAAGGAATCTGAAATGTTATCTCATCCATCTGCTTGGTCCAAACCTTTTATGTGATAGAGACATGTTCTGTCACCCAGACTAAGCCCATCCCATATGAAACACTTAACTGAAAGAAGACAATTCAAAATGAGAGGCATGCTTTAGGAGTAAATATTCTCACCTCAGATGTAAGTTACCTTCTGGAAGAGCCTCTCCCACTCATACGTATACAAAAGAAGGATAGGCTTATAATTTAGAATCGGGTCCTCATTTTACAAGTTATGTGCCTTACTTCAAACTAAACAACCCTTTATGTGTGTATATATAGATACACACTTGTGTAGATGCATTATGTACACAAGTGTATAAATACATGTACCCACATAAAGGTCTTTATGTATAGATATTTATACATAAAAAGGGTCTTTTAGTCTAAATATATATACGTGTGTTGTGGTTTAACCCCATCCAGCAGCTGGGCTGTTTGCTCACTCCTCTACTCCTGTGGGATGGGGAGGAGAATTGGAAGAAAAAGATAAAACTCATGGATTGGGATATAGATAGTTTACTGAAACAACAAAGGGAGAGGGAAATAGCAACTGTACTTATAACTGCGGTTGATACAGAATGCAATTTGCTCACATGACAACAAAACAATCTGTCCTGGAGCCATGCTGCTCCTCCCTGATTAGCCCCTTTTTATGCTGAGCATGACATCATATGGTATGGAATATCCCTTTGGCTAGTTTGGGTCACCTGTCCTGGCTATGTCCCATCCCAGCTTCTTGTGAAAAATAACTCTATCCTAGCTGAAAACCAGGACAGAGTGCATATATGGATGTATTTAATACACACACACATGTATCTGTATCTAATGTTTATTTCTTCTGGGGATCTGGGTTTTTTCTCATTTCACTACATAAGCTTTCAGATTTACATAATTGTTCTGTGTTTTCTTTCCTTGAGATCTACACAATGTCAGTCATATCACAAGAGATACTGATCATTAAATCTCTAATTCATTAATTTATGGACAAATATATTTTCCCATAAAACCTAAGTTAAAAATATTTAATGCAGATCATATTTACAAGTAATTATTCATATCTTAAGTTTGCTTGTGAATCTTTATCCAAGCTTGTTGTGTCTTTTAAAAATGCGGAAAATGGGAGATTTTAAGCTTTAATGGCAGAAGCACATACAAGCAGGAGTCAGAGATGTGCTCTTATGCCCTTATTCCCATATGGTCCAGATACCAGAATATATTCTACGAAAACATGGCAATGCACAAAGCTGAGAATGTATCTGAGAGTTTCCAAAAGTATTTCACAGATTAAACAGTCCTGAGAAGCCTGAGAAGTGAAGGATACGTTTTGTTGCAAGAACTGAATAAAATGTAATGGGATATAAATATTGGATGGGTACTGAGAAAAAAAAAAAATCAGTTTACTCTTTGGAAAGTAAGTTCTTAATGAAAATTAAGGAAAAGTAATGACAGTGTACACCTAAATGCATTTTTTTTTTTTAAACTCTGCAGCTGTTTTTACCTTTTTATTTTTCTGGTTAGAAAATTGAGATAGGATTCCTGTACTCAAATTTACATTTTAAGAAGTTAGATATTAATACCAGAACTAGCCACTTCAGGCTATTTTTATAGTCAAAGAGAAGAATAAGATTCTAAAATAGGCCATTAAACCAAACTGTAATACTTTTGCAGGTGCATATTTTTCTGCATTAACTATAAAGAAAGTCTAAAATAGCTACTTCTAATTTGAATATCTAGGGGGTTTATTTCTAGTTCAGTCTTCTGATCAGTCATTAGCAAACGTAAATACTAGGAAATATAGGAAGAAAAAAGAATCAGATTAGACAAAGATAATGGGCTGGAAAAAGCTTTGTGAAAGCAAACAGAGTAGAGAAATAGAAAGACCTGATATACAGGGGAAAGAAATTGCTATAAGGACATGACAAAAGAAATACTAGGTTCATATTTTCTTTGCCTTCTTTTTGTGTGTTACTCTCTGTCATCTCTCTCATACTGACATTTTTTACTGGTGTTTATATGGAAAGGTGAGAAGAAGGTGAAATGTTTCCGTAGTGTTCAATAAGACTCAAAGCTCAAAATGTTCATATCTGTCAGAAACTGTCAAACTCAGCTAGTTCACCATTTGGGAGAAAAGATCTGAAACATACTTCCACAAAAACCTTCAACAGTACATGGATTTTTGTTCATTTATTTTTTATAGACACTTCTAAAATTCAACTGTACTGTAGCTATATATAACACCTATAAATATGCCTAAATTTCTATAATCTGTAACTCAGCAATACTAATGTCTTTGAGAGATGCAAGAGACATTAGTTTTTGCAAAGTAAGAAAACATACTGTATTTTACATTCTAAAAATTTTTATATTCAGAAACTTAAAAAAAATACATTTTACATCAAGATTAGAAAAGTTAATCTTGAAAAATCTACAGCTTCTAGGTACAGAGACTCTTCGATGGTCCACCTCTTTCTATTATTTCACATAAATTATAGAAGGCACTAGAAACACCTGCTATAATGAGAGACCAATTTAACCAATTCTACGGATTTTCTTCCCCAAAATAACTTAAATTCTACCTTAGACAAGATGTATGAAGTATATTGTCCTGGTTTCAGCTGAGATAGTGTTAATTTTATTCACAGTAGCTAGTATAGGAATATGTTTTGGATTTGTGCTGAAAGCAGTGTTGATAATCTAGAGATGTTTTCCTTATATAAAGATGTTTTTGTTATTGCTGAGCAGTGCTTACACAGAGCCAAGGCCTTTTCTGCTTCTCACACCATCCCAACAGCCAGCAGGATGGCTGAAGGTGCACAAGGAGTTGGGAGGGGACACAGCCGGGACAGCTGAATCCAACTGACTAAAGGGATATTCCATGCCATATGACATCACGCTCAGCATACGAGGGGCTGGGGGAAGAGGAAGGGGAAGAGAGGACATCTGGAGTGATGGCATTTGTCTTCCCAAGTAACCATTACACGTGATGGAGCCCTGCTTTCCTGGAGACGGCTGAACACCTGCCTGCCCATGGGAAGTGGTGAATGAATTCCCTGGTTTGCTTTGCTTGAGAACACAGGTTTTTCTTTACTTATTAAACTGTCTTTATCTCAACCCACGAGTTTTCTCACTTTTACTCTTCCAATTCTCTCCCTTATCCCACCGCGGGGCCGGGGAGGGCGGGGAGTGAGCGAGCGGCTGCATGGTGCTTAGCTGCCAGCTGGGGTTAAACCATGACACATCTATACTGATTAAACAGAAGGAGAAAATGAAAGGAGGAGAATACATCCTTGATCTATCTTTCAGTAGCAAGTGACTTAATTCTAAGCGAACTGAATAAGAGACTCAAAAGAACCGTTTGTAGCTCTTCTGTCCTCTTTCCTCCACTGGACACTAATTTTGCTTCTGTGAAAGTATCACTGAAATAATGAATGAAATTATCACTCACTGAAATTATCTTTCTGAAGACTATTATGACCATATTTTATCAAAATCCAGAATCATTATCTCATTATCCTTGACCTGTCATCACTTTCACCGGTGCTAGTTCAGCTCTTCTTTTATGAAAACTTGGATCATACTCTCTCCTGTCTAAGAGTTTACTTCCTTGTGCTCAGTGTTAGAACCTTGGCATAGCACAGGTGCCTAATCATGGTTTAGACTGCTGTGAAGTAAAGGTCAGGAGACATCTCACCAGCAGCCTTCCCCTTCACCCCTCATTTCCTTTCTCTTGCAAGTACATTTAAGCTCTGGCCCTCACTTTTGGTTCTTGACTTAGTTAAGCTGCAGGCATACTTTGGCTTGTCCGTGTGTCTTTCATTCAGTTTAAAAGGTCTCTCCATAAATTCTCCCCATTGTCCATGGAGATTATAGAAAGTGCACATGATCTCAGAATCCATGTCTTATCTATTGGATTTTTAAAAAAATTAATCTTTTTCCCAGTCCTAGAAAACTCAACAAAATTTAGACCATTTTCTTACTAAGCAGTTCATCTATTAACCTAAATTAGATTATCTGAGTGATTCCCAATGTTCCTTTGTCCGTCTTCCATCATCAGCTTTAAACACGAAGAAAAGAATTTAAAACAGTATGTTCTGTAAAATGCTGTGTACACATATGCAAACCACACAAAAATAAAATAAATGTGCAGCTGTAGCTGAGTTAGATTCATTTTAGAAGTATATGAGCACCTACAGTTACATCCTCAGCTAGTCTCTTAAGGCTCAGGGAAGGAAGCAGATATTGAATGAAGTGATTCACCTGACTTATTTTAGGTATGTACTTTAGGGTGAGAAGCATATCCTAGATATGCTTCTTTTTCTTCCCTGCTTATAAAAGGAGTCCAGAGTGAATAGCTCAAAAATAGACATAAAAATTCAATTCAATAGCTTAATTATGGTAATAGTCAACTGAGATGTCCGGTGGTATCTGCCTTTTCCTTTAGCTACCATTCCAGAAAGAATTGTCTTCCATGTGCCCTGTGTAAAATCTGCCATTCCCATGTGGATGCTCAGATTATCAAGGACAGCCCAAGTATCTCTTTATGCTTACATTTAGGCAAGTGAATCTAGCTCAAGATATCTGATTTCCCATTACAGCCAGCAGAATTCTAGTGCTCAGTTTAGTTGTCCACAAAATGTCCGGTGCCATATGAGACGCCTTAGGTTTCCCTCAACCTGTGATTTGTCAATAGGACAGAGGTTTGCCATCGATCACATGTTACTTCTGCCACCATATGAATCTGCCTTGGGTTCACTAAAGCATCTCAAATGGTTGCAAATGTTTCTGTTTAGGCAGCTTCCTAACCATATCTATTGGGAGTTTCAATCCCAAATTAAGATGCAGATGAAGAGCTTCAGTCATAAATTAAGATGCAAATTATTGCATTTAGATATCTAAATTAAAGTCTGTGCAATCTGGACATGAACACTGCCCCTAATGTAACATGGAATTGATCTTGCCTTCATGCTCACCTAGAATTTCAGGTGTGGGATTTATTGCTGTGTAAACCTTTCCTAATCTTTGTTTCACTCATCTTCTTTTCTGTCCCAGTCATGTGATGCCAGTGGGAACACAAAGTTAGTTCAGTAAAAAAAGACTTCTAGCCTCCTGAGCCTATATTTCTTTTTATGTTACTAGAAGAATATGTTTACTTAATACATTTCCTTGATCAAGTCAGAGTAGAACTCCAGGCTTCACTGAATCTCAAGAATTCCTCAGAGCCAAATTATCATATATAAACTACAAGTGTTCATCATTCCTGGCAAAGGAAGCTGGTAAGGGGTGTATAACGGTAAGAAAACTACAGTGGTAAATAGGAAGAAAGAAGCAAGAGTTTATGTTAAAATATGGAAGAAAAATCCTGAACAGCATGTGAAAGGAATAGCAAGCCATTATAACAGAAAGGCAGAACACTTTAGTCTGGCTTTATTTGGAAAAGTTAGTATACAGAAAAAGAGGGAGAATTTATTACCTGGTGATGGACAGAAATAGACAAGCAGCTTCAGAAGCTGGATAAGCTTCAAAATGATAGTCCAAAATGCCAGGATTTGCTTCTATTGAATTGAGCAGAGATGATAAAAAGCATTTATGATTTGCTGTCCAACAAAATGTCTAGCAGAAATGAAAAGCCTTTCAAGAACACAAAAAATTTTGCTATGATAGCTCTGCTCCTGAAAAAGAGTGTAATATGTAAAGCATTTATAGAATAAGTAACCTACTATTGGATGTCTGAGATTTCGATGTTAAAAGATATGAGATGTTATTATAATATGATCTTTAATTTTGAGATTGTAATTTCAAAATATTAGCAGTAGGAAAATGTGATTTTTGCACTTGCTGAAGAGAGGCTCTTAGCACCTCTTTAGCCTTTATAGACTTTGTGTAAACAGGAAAATGGTGAAAACAAGCTCCTGAGATATCATAGATATCTCGACATGTAAACACTTTCATGAGATACAATGCTCATACTTATTTTTCCTGAAAATAATATTGTAAATTTGACCACAAAAACCAAACCAGAACAGACCAAAACATCATAATATTACATTTATTGGTAATATGATTCAGGAAGCACTGTATAAGAAAATAACTTATTTCAAGGTTTACAAACAGCAATAGCTGGATTTCCCAGTTAACCCAGAAAAAAGAAAAATGTAAATGTTTTCAAGAATTGTAACTCAAAGATATCAGAAAAGAAACAACTGTTGTAAAAGCAAAGACTTTTTGATTCAGAGTATAAAAAAATCAAGTATTTAAAATAAGGTTTGTTAGTCTGGGGTGGGGTTTTTTGTTATTTTTTGTGGTGTTTCATGGTTTTGATTTGTTTACAAAATTCTAAGGCTACTTCATCTACACACAAAACTATTATCTGTGAATTCAAGAGATTTAACATCAATTTTGAAAATCTATTTATAAATCTACATAATATTTTTCTCATTTATTAAAAAATACTATGAATATTTTAAAATATCAGGTATTTTTTTAGTATATTTATTGTGTTTCCTTTGAAAAAAAAATGCCTCTAAATACCTTAGATTTCCTTATATTCAGCAGTGTCTTCTCATAAGTTCTCTGCCAAATTCTTTGAGAGGCCAATTTCTGTAATGAATCCTCTCTTGCATAATAAATAAATAAATAAAGTCATTTTTTCACATGATAAGAATGTACCTAATACTTGCCAAATAAAAATTAGTTGACTAGTTCAAACTGGTAGTCTTGGTTCCTTCTTGATAAAATGTGGAGAGAAAAAGGCATATACAGAGTGTGATTCATTTAATCCTAAAATTGATTTCTACTGCCCAAATTGTATTGCCTTTTAAAGATGTCACCACTGATCAGAAAGCTTATTTCCACAATTAGTTTAGACTAGACAGCTACTTTTAGATGGTTAATTTAACACAAGAATAAATCCCCCACTGTACCAAAGTGATCTGAATTCAGTTTTCTGGTAATGTATCTCGCAATTCTTACCTCCCTTCCCTCCCCAGCAGTGCTTGGTTGAGATAGAGATAAACCTACAAGTTGTAAATCCAAAAAGGACTAGTATGAATGACATTTAGTTTTATCAGGCTAACATAAACTGTGGAATTATACTAGTTTATTCCTTGTATCTCAGATTGACCTAAGCTGTCATTTAGGGTCTATGTTTATGGATGTGCTGTGAAGTTGTTCCATGCATCTGCAGCTGGAAAAAAAGGTACAATTCATATCTAGTTTGGATTTATCTACTTTCAGATTTTAAGAATAATACACCGCTTCTGTTTTAGTGCCAATTGCTTGACAGGGCAGACAACCTAATGGCAAGCAGTAGAGAAAAGACTCTATGACTTTTTTGCCTCAGTTTTCATTGGTAGGGCTTGTGCTCAGGCCTTCCAGTTCCCTGTACATCTAAGCAGAATCTGTGGGAGTTAAACAGCATCCTCAGCAGGGGAAGAAAGAGTTAGGGTTCACTTAACCCACCTGAACATGCATAAGTCCATAAATTCATATAGGCATGCACCTGAGGGCATCAAAGGAGTTGGCTGATACCATTGCAAGGTAGATCTCCATGAGCTTTGGCAGGTCATGGAAATCATGAGGAAGTTTCTGATGTGTTGAAAATGGTAGATGTCATACTCATCTTCAGGAAGGAGGATCCAGAGAACTACAGGCCTGTAGGTTCACACAGACACCGTGAAAGTTATGGACAAAATCCTTTCAGAAGCTGAAATTTCTGAATACATGGAGGACAAGAGGGTGATTGGCATCTGCCAACATGGGTTTACCAAGGTAGAATACCTGACTAAACTTGCCATTTTCTGTGGTGAAGTCACTGATGCTGTGGATCAGGGCAGGACAGTGCATGTTGTACACTTTGACTTTTTCAAGGTTTTGGCACAGTCTACCATAGTCTTCTTATTAGCAAATTTGTGGAAGATGAGTGGGTAGTAAAGTGAGTGGAATATTCGCTGGGGTCCTGTGCTCAAAGACTTGTGATCAGTGGTGCAAAGTCTGTCTTTAGTAACTAATAAGACTAGTGACTAACAACACTAGTAACTAGTGGAGTTCCTCAAGGATCAGTAGTGTAACTAGTATTGTCTAATGTCTTCACTAACAAACTGGATAATGGGACAGAGTGGACTCTTAGCAAGTTTGCATATGACAACAGGTTGGCAGGGAGACAGCTCAGTATTGTAGAAGGCAGGGCTGTTACTCAGAGAGCTGGACAGTCTGAAGAAATGGATAAACATAAATCTCATGAAGTTCAACACAGACAATGCAAAGTTCTGCCTCTGGTAAGAAATAACCTCACATGTTAATACAGGCTGGCAGCAGGCCAGCTGGAAAGCAGTATTGCAGAGAAGGACCTAGGGATCCTGGTGGAGAACACGTTGAACATGAGCCAGCAATGTTCCCTTGCAGCAAGGAAGGTCAACAGATTCCTGAACTGCATTAGGAAGAGTGTTGCCAACAGATTGAGGAAAGTGATATTTTCCCCTCTACCCAGCACTGGTGAGACCACATCTGGAATACTGTGTCCAATTCTAGGCTCCCCAGTACAAGAAGAATGTTGACAACAAGATAGTTAAGAGCTGGAGAACAAGACATATGAGGAAAGGCCTGAGGGAGTTGGGTTAATTCAGCCAAGAGAAAGCTCAGAGGACACCTTAGTGATGGTTAAAATTACCTGATTGGAGTATACAGTGAAGATGGAGCTAGATTCTTCTTGGAAGTGCATAGTGATATGATGAGAAGCAATAGACACTAGTTAGAATATAGGAAATTCTAATTAGATATTAGGAAAAAATTGTTTGCCGTGAGGTTCATCAAACAGTGGAAGAGGTTGCCCAGAGAGGTTGTGAAAAGTCCATCCTTGGAGGTGTTCAAGACTCAACTGTAAACAACCGTGCACAGCCTTATCTGATTTCATCTGTTTTGAGCAGGCATTGAACTAGATGACCTGTGGGAATCCCTTTCTGTGTGAATTACAATACTGCAATTCTATGACTGTGGTCCATGTTGTGCTGAAGAGTTGTCAGCTATCATTCTCTGTCCTCATTTAGAAACTTAGGGTTTGTGGTCAAGCTGATATCTTGACCTTTTTAATCTTATAATTATGTTGAATTTCATCTTGTAGTCTTAGCATTTACCAAGTACAGAGTAAAAATCATTCATTTAACTATTTTTATCTCTTTCAATTTTTTTCATGTCCTTCTGAAGTGTGGATAAGCTATTGCCACTACATACACTCTTAATGAGATTGTGATCTTCTGCCTTGTAACTCCACTACATTTGTGATTACAGCAACAGAATTTATACACTCTGTCACTGTCTGGTTTTGCACAAAAGATGTATCATGAAAATTTTTCATATTTATATGTATTCTTTATATTTTTTTCATGTAACAATATATAATCACTAATATGCTTAAATATAGAAATTTTGCTTTTACTAGAGACAACATTTTGCTAGAAGGAGATTTCTAATCTAAATACTACTTGAAAAAAGTTATTAGTTTCAATCTTTAATGCACTCTTGGCTATTCTTTTTAGTTATTCCCTGAAGTTTTAGAAGAAAATATTCTGGTATCTAATTGATTCTGGCAGCATAGGCTTTAAGAAAAACCTTAATTAACATGCTTATCACAAGTACTAAATTATTTCATGGGAGATGGAACTAATCAATATAGTGATGACACCTCCCCAGAGATATATAGATCAGTTGCCTCTATAAACAAAGAGACAGGCATGGATTCCAAATCATCTAGAGTGACGACCTTGTTTAACACAGCTAATATCTTTAATCAGAAGATGGGAAGGTTTGCTTTTATTAATTATTTGTTGTTTCCTTAATTAATTTTATATATGTGAAAAAAGCTTTGAGTGCTAATGATGTGTGTGGTTGGTATAATACCAAGCAAGAAAATTTACCTACACTTCATGCTTTCATGTTAAGCCACTGACCACTTCCTCATCTTGATCAGGTGTCCTATAACACACTGCTGTCACAAAGTGGCCTTCTCTCTGATCCTGATCCTCAAACTTTCAGCCAGCCTGTTTTCCATCCCATGTGGCAGCTTCCTACAGACAAGGTGCTCCTTCACACTGAAAACAAAACTCTCCCCACCACCTTCCTTGCCTGTCTTTCCTGAAGAGCCTGTATTTGCTCATTGTACCACTGCAGTTCCACCATATCTTAGTTCATTCAACAGCATTACAGTTGTGCAAAACCATGTGGCATTCTGGTTCCTCCTGCTTGTTTCCAAGGCCATGCACATTTTTGTATGCACCATTAAGGAAGGCCTTGTTCCATTCTATTTCTGAGACCTCTGTTGTTCCTGTTGCCATGTATATTTGGCTTTCCACCTGCGACCATCATTCCCACACTTGACTGTGGCTTGTAATCTCTCTCCTTTTTCCTTCCTGGTTTAGGAATCTCTTCGCAAAGCTGGCAAGGTTGCTGGCTTTTGTCTTTGCTTTCATCTTTCTTTGAGCTGTTGAATGTTTTCTTTTGCCTCATCACTCACTTCCTGAACTAGAAAAACTATTGAAAGAGAATAAATGGTTTATCTTTTTTCCTTTTACAACTTTCCAGTCCTTTTGTCATTTTATTCCTGAATCAGTCTCTTCAGAGAAACATGAACACTTCTCAAATAACTTCATTTTTAAGGCATCTTTGCAGTGCAGAAGTTGGTTATTCTCAGAAGGGAATTGCTTATTTTCAAGTATATTTGTATTTGAATAGAGGTAGTATTCATTTAGCAGTCAACTATTGTGAGGTCTGTGTTACCTTTTTTAGGATTTCAGCTGAATATTGAGGTAGAAAGACAACAGAGAAATGAGAGTATGAAATGGTGCTGACAGTACAGCATGTCAGTTAGAAAATGGAAATGGCAACTTGATAGAGAAACACACAGAGTCTGTAACCTCAGCCATGAGTCATAAATTGTGTAGACAGATTCTTCAACTTGTCATGGATTTTTTTTGGTTGTTTTTTTTTTTTTTTTTTGTCATAAACCCATTTAAGTAGTAAGAAAGATATGTTCTTCTCCTTTCTGTTTTATTATGCAAGAGAAAAGTAATTACAGGAAGACTTAACTGGATCATCAGATGATATGTGAGCAACCCATATGTCAATAAGACAATGGTAATCATTACTCTCTGTTGGACCTTCTGAACCACCTACTAGATTATACAGAGAAGATTAAAACATCAGTAATATCTTTCATAATATCTTTCCTCTTTTCAAAGGAAACCATTTTTAGTCTGAACTTAAAGCATATCAACAAGTCAGTTAACACGGGTTTTAACCAATAGAGGATGCAGTATTAGGGAAATTATACTTTAAGGTAAGTCACAACATATACTTAATGCATGTCTCTTTAATTTAAGACTAGATGTGTGTAGAGCCAGTGGCAGGTATAACTGTGGCAGAAAATCATATGTGAGCATTACACTGAGCAGGACTGAATGTTGACATAAAGCAGATTTAATTTCCTCAGATGTCTGATTCTTCCATTGTTGATGTGCATACAGACTCTTACACTGTTCTTCAAAGACTATAAAGTAACTCCACTGAAGTAAAGAAGGAAAGGGAAAAGGGAAAAGGGAAGAGGGAAGAGGGAAGAGGGAAGAGGGAAGAGGGAAGAGGAAAGAGGAAAGAGGAAAGAGGAAAGAGGAAAGAGGAAAGAGGAAAGAGGAGAGGAGAGGAGGAGAGGAGAGGAGAGGAGAGGAGAGGAGAGGAGAGGAGGAGAGGAGACGAGAGGAGAGGAAGAGAGGAGGGGAGGAGGAGAGGAGGAAAGGAGAGGAAAGGAAAGGAAAGGAAAGGAAAGGAAAGGAAAGGAAAGGAAAGGAAAGGAAAGGAAAGGAAAGGAAAGGAAAGGAAAGGAAAGGAAAGGAAAGGAAAGGAAAGGAAAGGAAAGGAAAGGAAAGGGAGAAGGAGAAAAGAAGTTTAAATTTCAGTAATTTCTAAGGGAACTACTTAGAAGCATGCAAACCAACTGAGGATAGGACAAGGGGTAATGGGTTTAAGCTGAAGGAGGGTCGATTTAGATTAGATGTTAGAAAGAAATTCTTTACTGTGAGGGTGGTGAGGCACTGGAACAGGTTGCCCAGAGAGGCTGTGGATGCCCCCTCCCTGGAAGTGTTCAAGACCAGGTTGGATGGGGCTTTGGGCAACGTGGTAGGGGGGTTGGAACTAGATGATCTTTGAGGTCCCTTCCAACCCAACCCATTCTATGATTCTATGATTCTATGATTTTTCATTAGTTGCATTGTTAAAGCACTAGCTATCATTTGTGGATATCTTTTACTTTCTTCTTCTTTAAATGTTACATATAAGTAATATTTTAGGCATTTAGATTGATATTATTATTGTTGTTATTGTCATTGCTGTTATTATTATTGTTGTTGTTGTTGTTGTTGTTGTTGTTATTATTATTATTATTATTCCTATCATCCAGGATGGTATGACATGAGACATATCTCATTCTAAGATTCTATTAAAACAGGATATTCCATTAATTATAATTTAAAAAGAGGTAATTAATGATATCTTACACAGTTTCTATATTTTCTAGTGGGATAATTCTAACAATTTGCACATTACAATGTTCAAAGTTAGAGTTGATTAGAGGAGAGAAGGGAGAAAAAGGAGAGAGAAAGAGAGGAAGGAAAAAGGGAGAAAGGAAGGACAGACAGATTGGACAAAATAATCAAAAAACATTTTGACGTCACAGTCCACGTAGCTCTTGGACAAGGAGAGTGGTGCCATATCCCACCATAGCAAAGCAAGCCTGAGATACAACTTAACCGAGGCCCCAGAGAAATAATCACCAGCAACCCCAACTGCAGCAGGGACACTGGAACCACACAGGACAAAGCTCTGGGACCATGTCCTTGTCCTTGGACTTGGGACAAAATCATCTCTATTTTGCACCCTGGTGAGGGGTCCAGTCAACATGGACCCAGCCTTACCAGATACTTGAGCCAGCGTGAGTACCCTTGCCTTGGCAGCTGCCTGTGAGGATAGGTGTGTGGGAGCGTGACTGCCCTGGCACGGCATCACAAGTGTGACCCATTTGGTCCATGATGGTGGGGCAGATGTGAAACTGCTGAGAGCCATGAACGAACCCTGGCACTTCAGTGCCACTGCTGTTCCTGTGGCAGTGGGGGACAGCCTTTCCACTGCTGCTGCTAAAGTAACATTATAAAACAGCTCTGTCTGCAACTCCAGCACTAATTTTCATCTCAAAAACTGTATTAATCTGTAAAAAAAGGCAATTCCAAAAGTGAAGCTTCTTGAATTATAGAAATGTGAAATATAAATAATTAAATGCATTTGCTATCAGAACTCCAAAGCCTTACAAAAAATGAGAGGGAAAATTATGTTCCTCATGAGAAAATAAAAGCAGAATACATTAGAACATAAGAAATAGCTTTACTTGCTTTAAGTAGATGGTTCCAAATAAATGTTGGGGAATAAAGAGTTGGTTACAGGCAGCAATATATCTCCTTACTTAAAATAAATATTCTATGAATATATGTTTTTTCACTAACAAATATATAAAATAAAAGAATTTCTGAATTTTTACAATTAAATATGTGCAAAATTAACCTTCGAAGAATTGGTACTAGAATAAAAGTGGTTATGGGAGAACTATTTCCAAAGAACGGGATATTACATAATTTTAAAAATAGCTGTATTAATGCACTGAAAGACAAAAATGGAAGTATATATTAACAAAAGATCACATGTCTTTTAAAAATCTATAATCCTTGAATTTAAAAAAAAAAAAGTTACAAGTTCAGTTTTCATGTTCAAAATAGAACAAACTGGGAAAAGTGGTTTTATTGATCTCATGGCTGCTGAGAAAGTTTGGAATATCCCAACCAAATATTTCCTGAGGGCTCAGAAAGGTAAAGATCAGTTCTTCTCCTAACAAAAAAAAGCAAAGACACAAAAAAAAAAAAAAAAGAAAAGAAAAAAAACATGCAAGTCCTTATTTTTAAACTATTCTCTTGATTTTCAAATGCATGAAGGTAACTGGCAAAATTATAACACTAAAAGTACTTTTTAATATGTCATGTTGAACATGTTTCAGGCAACCTACAAAACTCCTACTTGTTCTTCTGAAAAGACATAAATATTTTATCACAGTTAATGAAGAAAAATATGGCAATTTGTGTTCAGTATAATGAAGTTAATATAGTTGGATCTAATTATTACTGACTTGTCTTGAACTCTTTTTTGTATGGCAGAAACAATGGGAATATCCAATGACAAAGAAAGTGAAGAACCTTGTTTTTTTAACCTGTAAAGTTATATTGAAATATCAGAAATAACAAAATAAAGAGTTATTTTAGATTGCCTTAATTACAATAAGTTATATTTTACTCTTTCTCTCATTTTACTGCCTTTTTTCTTCCTTTCTTTATAGATTCAGACTGATTTTCTTCTGTTTGCTTGCTTAGGAGGGTTGCACGCATATGTGTGTATGTGCATAGCATACCTCTAGGCCTCCTGGGTTAATCCTAAGAGTACTAATTATACAAAATTCTTATCTGACAAACACACACTGAGAACATTTGTCTTTTGGATTAGCAGTGTTTTAATACTGATAAACAGAAAGTCTTCCAAGAGTCATTGACTTCCATATTTTAATTAGATTTTACTGTATTGTTTGCCAGTTATGCTAAAAAGATCCTTTTTGAGGCATGAAAACAGTTTAGGAAACAGGCTAATACTGACAGAGTTTTCAAGGGTGCACAGAAGAAGATACTCTGAAAGTCGGGGCTTTTTATCTATCAACATGTCATTATCAATGATTAGGGGACAGGGAAGTGTTTAGGCCTGGATTCACTGACTTAAGATTTTGAATGACTTTGTGAACGTGGATTTTCATGAGTGCACACGTTGTTGCTGTCTTACCAGATTTCTCAGTACAGGGAGAAATTAAAGAGCTGACAATGACAAAAACTTTTAGTACCACCAAAATTATTCATTTATTTCAATCTCTTTCTTATTTACAGGTTTATTTTGTATGTGACATCAGGCTTACAATCTATTTCTGACATCACAAGTGTTTACATACTAACAAACCTTTATAAATGCAATATATAAAGTTCTTGATTTTGACTTTGTATCATAAATAATATAGGGGAAGAAGGACTATGAGAGCTATGAGAGTATTTTTGCACGGAATATGGGGGGTGGGGGGAGATGGGACAGGAAAAAGAGAGAATGATATATACTACCTGTATTACAAGTACATATTTAAGTAGATTGAAAAGGTGCTCAAAAAAGAAGTTTGCTGTCCTGACTTTAATTACTGATAGCTCAAAGGCCTTTGTTGAAATGGCTATTACAGAAGGTTAAGCTCCTCAAAAAAATGTTAGATAAAATAAAAAGGATGCTGGCAAATGTTGTACAGAGAAGTAGATTGGGAAGAATGCATTGTGGTATAAAAAGACAATCAATTGAAAGCCTGAAACATGAAGCTTGATGTCACTGGTTATATACCTCTATTCAGTTTTCTCTTAAAAAAGGGTAGGGTAAAAAACCCACATCTACAATTTGTTTAAATAATGTTTTCCGTGCACTGGCTACACGCTGTTAGGGAAAGTATTTTACTTTTTCTCTTGTTTTTCTGCTATAAATGTCAGCGGACTGCACCAAGGTGTTTTGTACTCTTAATAACCTCATCACTACATCCTTTCTATACTTCAAGGAGAAAACACTGCTTTGCTTTGGTGGTTTTTATTTTGGTTTGGTTTTTTGTTGTTTTGATGGGGGGTTTTTTACTGTTTTTACTCACATTTATTATCTTTGTATCCTTTTAATCTCAGCTTTTGCATCTGGTTAAGCATAAGAATGCAAGTGGAACATAGTAATTCTCTGTGGTGAAAATGTTTAATTAAAGCTGATGGAATCCATTTATATCAGGACCTGGTTCAACATCTTTACAATCTATTTCATATTATTTTTATTCACTTAGACACTCAAATTACTTCATTACTGTGGCTGCACCAAAACCAACTAAAACTGTTTCATTAAGCTGTACATAATGACTTTGAGATGTTTCTACTTCAAAAGATACTGCAAATTCAGAGACCACCTCCATTTTTTAAAATATTCACACAGTTTTTAGGCAATTTGTCTTTTACTTACAATACCTTAAAAACACATCATGTTTTCCTATTTGGATTTCCTAGCAGGTCTCTTGTTTTTTTCACAATCCAAAATTATACCAGGATCTATGACCCACAAATGTTTATAATTCATAAAAATCTGATATCAGTATATAGGATAAATCTAAAATACTCAATGTATAATAAATGAAAGTTTTCCAACTGGTAAAAATGAGTGAATATGGATTTTTATCCAGGTAACTTAGAGGAGAATATGGCTCTGGTTTATTTTTATTATTTTATAATATTATGATCCTAATAAAGTCTAAGACCATATGCTGTAAGTGAACAGAATATTTGGGTTTATACATAAAATAATTAATGATGGATTAAACTATAATCAATATAGCACTAAACACTTAATTATTCTCTGCCTTCTCAAGTGAATTAAATTGGTATAAATCTGACAAGGGGAGGATCCCAGTTCAAATTTCTTATAAATAAAATATAGAGAAATGTTTAAGAATAACTGTATCACCACCACCAGAAAATCTAATATCTGGATAAATACTTTTCCAACTTTCCTAAATTAATGAATACAATAATATAAACAATGGGGGTTTTATTAATTTTTATTTTTACATTTGGAGTTGGAACTCATTTTCTTCACTGAGAAAGTTGCCAGAATATAGTATAATGCAATCTTTAAAGATCATACTAAAGTATATTAGCCTAAAACACTACTTACAAAAGGAGTATTGCTGCAGACATGGAGGTAGAACGTTAGAAGGTTATTGTCAAGGCAAGAAAAAGTTTAAAGGCAGAGGTAATATTCTATATTAAACCAGAAAATACACCTGGAAGTTTTAAACACATTTTTGGTCACAGAAAACTTTCTTCAAAGGTGGAAAGTAGACATTTTGAGGAAGATTTCATGTTTAATTGTTTACTATAGAAGATAGTATATTTAGCTACAAACCTTTCCTTGCAACACTGCATAAAGAGCATATCTGAGAGGTAAAAATTAATGTATTTGGGGGCTATGCTCAAGTATAGGTGAGTAACAGTATCAGCAAAAATGCAGCAATGATGTGAGCTTCAGTACATGTCTGAATGCCTGCTTGGCAGGGAGAATATGAGGGGTTTACTCAGGTTGCTAGAATTGCTTTTGTCACTATACCCCTTCTGTTAGCCTTCAGTAAGCTAGCATAAGAGTGTCAACACATATTATTTTCTTACTTTCAGTTTGCTGTGGATAAATAAAAAAATAAGACTACCTGTTATGTATCCACAACTATAGAAGTAATTTCTCTTTCCAGCTTCCAGCTCTGCATTTAAGAGTGAGAGCTCAGAATGGCCTTAGCTTATGGTACAGTGGCATCTACTACCCAGCACCTGAGAACAGCCATTCCCTATCTTTTCAGATGCTTCAAAAGCCACGTCTGAAGTGGCAGCAATAAGCCAGGCACAGCTTGCAAGTGTACCAAAAATGGACCTAAACTGGGAAGATGTGTTTTAGTGCAGTGAGTGGGATTCAGCTAAACATTCAGATAGACAGTAAAATTTAAGTGTATACAGCATGAGTCTAATAAAGAACCAGGCATCTAGAGGCTTGGAACTTAGATATATCTAGTTAGCTCTGTAGTTCTATGGATCTGCTTGATGGTATTAATGAAGTTTCCATAAGGTCGTGTGGCAGATGTACCCACCCTGACAAAGCCTGCGGGAAAACCTTCTCGCCGCAGTTTGAATTATACCCACAGGGCAGTGGCAGTTTCAGTTGACAGGAGACAAAGCTGAGGTCTTCAGCCAATAGGATACCTACGTGACCATATATGACCACAGGTCAGATTTGAATTGGGTATAAATGGAGTCCCGCGAGGGGGCCATCTTGAGTCGGTCTGCCTCAGAGTAGCGGGTCTGCGGTGGGAGGCTCTCCCTGTGGGTTGGGATGCCACCTACGGTTCATCTTCCGTACGCTTGAGAGACCTCATCTTGCATGGGTGAGTGATTTTGTGCATTTTGGGTCATCAACCATAAACCTTAGGAGCTCTTAAGTCAGCGGCATAGTCCTAAGTTCCCAACCGACATCCTGAACCTGTGGATTGTTAATGTCTGTTGGAGCCAGAGTGGTTTCGATTAGAAAAAAACCTAGTTTTTCCCCTTCCATCTTGTAAAATAAATATTTTTGATTGTTTGTTTGTTAACTGGACTGGCCTAGTTTGTGTGGTTCCATGACAGGTGGCTTGTGGGGATGTCATGGCTTAGCCACAGCCGACAGCTGAGCACCACTCAGCTGCTTGCTTGCTCCTCCCCGGCAGGATGGGGAGGGAGAATTAGAAGACTGAAAGTGAGAAAACTCATGGGTTAAGGTAAAGACAGTTTAACAGGTAAAGCAAAAGCCACACACACAAGCAAAGCAAAGCAAGGAATTCATTCACCACTTCCCATGGGCAGGCAGGTGTTCAGTCATCCCCAGGAAAGCAGGTCTCCATCACGCGTAACGGTTACTTGGCAAGACAAACTTCATCACTCCGAACGTTCTCTCCTCCGCTTCTTCTTTCCCCAGCCCCTTATAAGCTGAGCATGATGTCATATGGTATGGAATATCCCTTTGGTCAGTTTGGGTCAGCTGTCCCAGCTGTGTCCCTTCCCAACTCCTTGTGCACCTCTAGCCTACTTTCTGGTGGGGTGGTGTGAGAAGTAGAAAAGGCCGTGACTTTGTGTAAGCACTGCTCAGCAATAACAAAAACATTTCTATGTAACATAAACATCTCTATATTATCAACACCATTTTCAGCACAAATCCAAAGCATAGCCCCATACTAGCTACTATGAAGAAAATTAACTCTATCCCAGTTGAAACCAAGACAGGGGATTAGGTACATCAATGTTTTCCTATGGATAGTGAGCTGGAAGGCATCCTCCTCCTGTACTCATTTTGTTTGGGATAGAGTTACTGCTGGGCAGTGCTTACACAGAGCCAAGGCCTTTTCTGCTTCTCACACCATCCCACCAGTCAGTAGGCCAGGGGTGCACAAGAACTTGGGAGGGGACACAGCCAGGACAGCTGACCCCAACTGACCAAAGGGATATTCCATACTGTATGACATCATGCTCAGCATATAAAGCTGGGGAGAGAAAGAAGGTGGGACGACCAAAGTAATTGCATTTGTCTTCCCAAGTAACCATTATGTTTGATGAAGTCCTACTTTCCTGGCTGAAGCCTGCCTGCCTATGGGAAGTGGTGAATTAATTCCTTATTTTGCTTTGCTTGCATGTGCACCTTTTACTATTGCTATTAAACTGTCTTTATCTCAACCCATGAGTTTTCTCACTTTTACTCTTCCAATTTTCTCCTCCATCCTGCTGGGGAAGTGAATGAGCAGCCATGTGGTGTTAAACCACAACAGCTTCTGAGTAAGAAGGGCCTGGCAAGAGATAAGTTACAATTTAGCACTGCCTACTGTATCATCAATAAAATAGAGAATGGATTTTGAAGGACAATTATTCTCTGGGGAAAAAAAAAAATAAGCACAGGAAAAGAGACTTCTGGATTATCTCAAAGGTCCTTCTAGTTCTGTATCTATCTCTGACAGTAGTCAACAGCAAGACAAGTATATATTATATCCTGAAATGTTTTCCCACTCTCAAGCATTTTATTCTGAGGTAGAATTGGTTTCTAGGTATTACAGCCCTGAGTTCATTTTTCACTTTTTAAGTTATTTTATTAATTACAAAACTCAACAGAAAAATTCAGCAGATATTCTGTAGCAAAGACTTCCATAGCTTTCCATAGCTTTGCTACTGCTTTTCAAGGTTGTATTGGGTTTGTGTGGCAAGGTTTTCATAATGGGGCTGCAGGGGTGGCTTCTGTGAGAAGCTGCTAGAAGCTTCCCCTATGTCCGATAGAGTCAATGCCAGCCGGCTCCAAGACAGACCTGCCACTGGCCAGGGCCAAGTCCATCAGCAACGGTGGTAGCACCTCTTGGATAACATGGTTAAGAAAGGGGAAAAAAACTACCAGCAGCAATTGTAGTGAGAGAGAGCAGTGAGAAGATGTGAGAGGAACAATTCTGCAGACACCAAGGTCGGTGAAGAACGAGGGGGAAGAGGTGCTCCAGGCGCTGGAGCAGAGATTCCCCTGCAGCCTGTGGAGAAGACCCTGGTGAGGCAGGCTGTCCCCCTGCAGCCTGTGGAGGTTGATGGTGGAGAAGATATCCATCTGCAGCCTGTGGAGGACCCCAGGCCAGAATAGGTGGAGGCACCTGAAGGAGACTGTGACCTCATGGAGAGCCTACACTGGAGCAGGCTCCTGGCAGGACCTGTGGCCCTGTGGAGAGAGGAGCCCACTCTGGAGCAGGTTTGCTGGCAGGACTTGTGACCCCGTGGGGGACCCACACTGGAGCAGTCTGTTCTTGAAGGACTGCACCCCATGGAAGAGACGCATGTTGGAGCAGTTGGTGAAGAACTGCAGCCTGTGGGAAGGACTCATGTTGGAGAAGTTGGTAGAGGACTGTCTCTCATGGGAGGGACCCCAGGCTAGGGCAGGGGAAGAGTGTGAGGAGTCCTCCCCCTGAGGAGGAAGGAGCAGCAGAAACAATGTGTGATGAACTGACCACAACCCCCATTCCCCGTCCCCCTGTGTGACAGCGGGGGGAGGAGGTAGAGAAATCAGGAGTGAAGTTGAGCCCGGGAATAAGGGAGGGGTGGGTGGAAAGTGTTTTAAGATTTCTTTTTATTTCTCATTGCTCGACTCTAGTTTGACTGGTAATAAATTAAATTATTTTTTTCTAAGTTGAATCTGGTTTGCCTGTGACAGTAATTGGTGAGTGATCTCTCCCTGCCCTTATCTTGACCCATGAGTCTTTCATTATATTTTCTCTCCCGTGTCCAGCTGAGGAGGGGAGTGACAGAGCGGCTTTGGTGGGTACCTGGCTTCCAGCAAGGGCCAGCCCACTGCAGTGGTAAATTATACATTCAAATGTTCACTCAGCTTATGGGAAATGGAGTATGTTTGCAAGAAGGGGTTTTGTTGTAATGTTTCCACTATATAAGAAAAAATAAAAGAAAAAATGAAAAAAAAAACAGGAAAAAATATCTTTCCCTTCTCCTATTCCTATAATAAAACCCCAAAAGGGAAATTATCAGATCTTCCCTTAATTTTTCATTAAAATGTTTTTCAATCAAGGGCGTATTTTCAAAAATACTAATATAATTTTGGACAGATGTGCCTACTATGTTCAGTCTTTTCCCTGCTGCTTCCGCAGATGGTCTTGTTTCATCCCTTGATATCTTATATTTGATATTTAACATATAATGTTACTTTTACTTCTTTTTATACTTGATCATTTTGTTTGTCATTCATTCTACCCAGGATATTTCTGAGAAGAGGTGAGGTGTTTAGGAAAGGTTTAAGCAATATTTCCATGTGTGAAGCATTACTTAAATCAAACAATATTATGTAAACCTCAGCCTTCCCTCACTGCTTCCCCTACATCTTTTTACATATATTCTAGAACCTGCTTCTGTATCTCCTTTTTAGGCAAAATGTATTATGCCATGCTTTACATGTATCCCATGTGTAATGTATCCACATTGTATAATAAAGCAAAGCTTTGCAAAAAATTTAGAATATGGAAAATATATTAGTACCTGTTTAAAATTAATTGGTCACGTACAGAATTGCTTCTGACTTGTGAAATACAAAATAGAATAATTTAGCTCACTTCAGATCACCAAGCAATGGAATTAATTTAACCAGAAAGGCAGCCAGAAGAGCAGGGAGAGATCCCTTTGCATCTATATATGTCTTTGTTTATTTACGATGTTGCAACTGCACTCTTAGATGTGAAAAATTAATTATATAGGAGGGTGTCCTGCCTTTGATTTTGACTGAGACAAAACTGGATATTTTTTATCAGGGACCAGAGTGCACCCTCCTCATCCCAACCAGGTGTTTGGCTGCTGGTGCCCCAGGCCAGTGCTGGCAGGGTGCAGGTGGGTGACCTTGGATCGGAAGCAGCAGGGTGAGAAAGGGCTAGGAGAAGTGTGGCCTAACTCCAGATAGTTTGGTTGCTGCTTTTAAGCTCAGGTGTTTGCCCTGGGTCCTGGCTGGAGTCAGACTGCAGCCATACCTCTGCCCAGTCACATGCCCCCTTGATCCTGTCCCTGGCCATCAGGCACAACTTCCCATTTGTCCTTTGTCCTACCTGGTTACTGAGGACTTGCCTGGCCATCACCCGGCTCCTGGCTGACCCCAGTCACTGCCCTGTCATAGAATCATAGAATGGTTTGGGTTGGAAGGACCTCAAAGATCATCTAGTTCCAACTCCCCTGCCATGGGCAGGGACACCCTCCGCTAGACCAGGTTGCCCAAAGCCTCATCCAGCCTGGCCTTGAACACTTCCAGGGATGGGGCATCCACAACCTCTCTGGGCAACCTGTTCCAGTGCCTCACCACCCTCACAGTAAAGAATCTCTTCCTAATATCTAATCTAAATCGGCCCTCTTCCAGTTTAAACCCATTACCCCTTGTCCTGTCACTACACTCCCTCATAAACAGTCCCTCACCAGCTTTCCTGTAGGCCCCTTCAGGTACTGGAAGGCCGCAATTAGATCTCCCTGGAGCCTTCTCTTCTGCAGGCTGAACAATCTCAGCTCTCTCAGCCTCTCCTCATAGGAGAGGTGCTCCAGCCCTCTGATCAGCTTCGTGGCCCTCCTCTGGACTCGCTCCAACAGCTCCATGTCTCTCCTGTACTGGGGTCCCCAGAGCTGGATGCAGTACTCCAGGTGGGGTCTCACAAGAGCGGAGTAGAGGGGCAGGATCACCTCCCTTGACCTGCTGGTCATGCTGGTTTTGATGCAGCCCAGGACACGGTTGGCTTTCTGGGCTGCAAGCACACATTGCTGCCGGCTCATGTGGAGCTTCTCATCAATCAATACCCCCAAGTCCTTCTCCTCAGGGCTGCTTTCAATCCATTCTCTGCCCAGCCTGTAGTCGTGCTTGGGATTGTGCTGACCCACGTGCAGGACCTTGCGCTTGGCCTTGTTGAACTTCATGCGGTTCGCACGGGCCCACCTCTCCAGCCTGTCAAGGTCCCTCTCAATGGCATCCCTTCTTTCCAGTGTGCCAACTGCACCACACAGCTTGATATCATCAGCAAACTTGCTGAGGGTGCACTCGATCCCACTGTCCATGTCTCCGACAAAGATGTTGAACAGTGCCGGTCCCAGTACCGACCCCTGGGGAACGCCACTCGTCACTGTTCTCCACTTGGACATTGAGCCGTTGACCACAACTCTTTGAGTGCGACCATCCAGCCAGTTCCTTATCCACCGAGTGGTCCATCCATCGAATCCATGTCTCTCCAATCTAGAGACAAGGATGTTATGTGGGACAGTGTCAAATGCCTTGCACAAGTCCAGGTAGATGACGTCAGTTGACCTTCCCTTATCCACAGACGCTGTAACCCCGTTGTAGAAGGCCACCAATGTTGTCAGGCACGATTTGCCCCTGGTGAAGGTGTGTTGGCTGTCACCAATCACCTCCTTACTTTCCATGTGCCTGAGCATAGTCTCCAGGAGGGTCTGCTCCATAATCTTGCCAGGCACAGAGATGAGACTGACCAGCCTGTAGTTCCCTGGGTCTTCCTTTTTACCCTTCTTAAAAATGGGGGTTATGTTCTCCCTCTCCCAGTCAGTGGGAACTTCGCCGAATTGCCAGGACTTCTCAAATATGATGGAGAGTGGCCTGGCGACTTCATCCGCCAGTTCCGTCAAGACCCGCGGATGCATCTCATCAGGTCCCATGGACTTGTTCACCTTCAGGTTCCTTAGATATTCTCGAACCTGATCTTCTCCCATCCCTGTTCTCCTTGCTGGGTACTGTGGGACTGAGGCTCTTTGTGAGTCACTGCCTTGACAGTCTCCTTCACCCTCACCTCTCAATTTCATCACTCATTGGAACTTTCTTTCAAAACTTGTAATATGATTTTTCATTTATGTAATTTATATATACATATGTATGTATGTATGCATCTAGTAATGGTGATACTTAAATATTTTGAACAGATTTAACAATATCTTAGGATAATTATGTTGTTGTACAATGGAGATGGACTAGGTATCCTTACACTGTGCTCTCCCCGCCAAAGAAAAGCCTTCTGGTTATGAACTTAATATGAAAAGAGCCTGCCTTGATGTCTGTGTTTTTGTGTTTCCTTCTTCTCAATAACCCTGGTTCTGGGATACACAGAACAATGCCTGGGTGGTTTTCCTGCATTTAGTCCACCATACTAGAATCCTTCAGTCCGAATAAATGATGGACCAGGGATAACAGCTGAACTCTGTAGTAATATACCGACAGGTGTCGTACAAAGAGGAAACTTCCAGGGCTAAATTTTGATTCTAGGATCATAAGTCCATAATTTCCACAGTGCATCGTTTTGGCAATGAAGCTTAATTAAATTTCCAGCTCTGTGTGTGCACCATGCACCTCCTAGACAATGTGAAGTAGATGTCTGTATAGCTATGACAGATTGCTTCCGTAACAAATGGGATCCAGTACACTCATACTGATCAAACTACTGTGGCACCTCAGAAAAAAATGCACTTTCCTCTTAAGGAGGAAATTTCAAGCAAGACAGTCTTACATGGTGCCCCAGACCTTGGTCCCACACTTTCAAGCATGTCCTAAGTTCAAGTGTAGTGCATAATCCATAACAACAGGCATAGGCAAAACACAAATTCATCTCTGCATAAAATCTCTATCATGCGCTAAAGTAGATGCATCCTCCACATTAAATATCTAACCTTTATAATTTAGATATAGCCTTTTCTGTACAGTGATCATAAAAGAAAAATAAAGCTAGCAAAACTGAATGATCCTAATGGCTACATACTTTCCTTTTAAGAATTAAAAAGAAAATCTTATGCTCTAAATTATGTAAAGACCTTTTTTATTAGGGACAGATGTCCTGAAAATGTGCATCATATGAATTTGAAGTCAACTTTATTCACCAATGATTTTAACATTTTTTTTTTTTTTTTTTTTTTTTTACAAATAAGCTGCTTTTAAGTTTCTTGTGCACAACTGATTTCTATCATTTGAACATTTAATGAATTTCTTTTAGGATATATTTGACACTCTTCAAATTTCTAAGAGTTTTAAAATGAGATAGACATATTTAACCTTGATTGTGATAGGCTGCTTCATCAAAAATTACATTCATTTCCATTTCAGAAGAAGGGGATCTGGTAAAAGTGTTTTAAATTTTAAGGATTTTTTAAATAAAAATGATCCTTAAGCAATTACACCACAAAAATTCCAGCTTCCTTTAAAATATTGCTTGTGAAGCTGTCACACGACTTTCAGCGTTAGTTAAAATAGCAATCTGAAAGGTGCCTCAAAAGTTCCTAGTTCAGTTTTGAATCTAAGGCAGATATAAATTAATAGAGTACTCCTGAAAATGAGTTACCTGGTACATTACTCCAAAGTGTCATCAATAATGCTATAGTAAAATTATTACATTCTGCTTTCTCTAGCTTCTGAAATATGAAAACTTTTCATTTCTAATGAAGTAAAAGCTACTTCTTTCCTTACTTATCCTGTCTTTCTTCTGTTCCATCTCTCATCCAGAAGACTATACTGGTAAAATCTGCTGTTGATTGGATAGGTGTGGACTGAGGTGTCCGTACCTTGTATATTCAATACCCTTCAGTTAAAACAATTGCTTGGAAAATGTATATATTAAGTCCTCCTCAGGTTGGAGACATTTGAAGCTGTATCTCAAATACTAATCTGTAAAGTATCCTGGGAAATAATTCTGTTTATTTTGAAACTTAATGTTTTAAAAACAAGAACAGAGGTGGTGGTTTTGTTGTTGGTTGCTTGTGGGGGTTTTGTTTGTTCGTTTGTTTGTTTTCTCTTCAGCCTTTTTTTTTTTTTTTTTTTAATCCAAATTACCTTCAGATACTGGTATTGTGGTGTCAGGCAACTTCCAACTGAGAAAAATCTGGAACAAGACCTCAAATTCCCTTGGGATTTGGCATAAGAAGTAAGTTTATTCTCAATAAGGATTCCACTACTGTGTTTTCCACCGATATTTCTAATTTAACTCAATATTCTTATGCATAATCACCTTAGTATAGTGTGAGTGTGCCTATAAGCTTGGTCTTCAATGTCTATTTCAATAAATAAATTCTGATCTCACCAAAGCAATGCTGAACCCAAATTTAAGTAATGGTACACTCTGAGTTACAGCCAGAAAGATGTCTTGGGCACAGATTGGGGCAGCCATATTCCAGGTATGTTTAAATTAGGATGCATTTTCTCGGTCTGGTTTTAGATTTCAGAAATTAGTAGTTCTCATACATTTTTACATATAATGTTTCTTAACATTATTTTAAACACTTCTAATAACTGCTTTGATGATGATTCTTCAAGTATTAATCAGGTCAGATAGATATTAATGATCATCTTTTTATTAAATTGAAAAGTCAAAAGGAAGGTGAGATTCTATACAGAGATTTCTGTAAGCAGTCTGCAAAATTATTCATTTCTTTGATTTTTCGAAATTGTTTATCTGTGACATTTCATTAGGTAAATTTCTCCTATTTGGAAATGGCTTTTTAAAGAAAATTGAGAAACTTTTTTTTTTATGGGAACGAGGACTGAGTTCAATAACTTGATAGGCCCATTTAAACAATTTTCTCACTGCTTGGCTTGAAAGTACATTGGAAAGTAATTTAAGAGGAAAAAATAAAATGTCAGCTTCACTTTGACACTAGTCTTCACAACCCTTTTTCATTTAAGACACTATTTTAAATTCTACCTTACACAAAATTGACAATTTGTTATTGCAGTCTTTCAAGGTACACACTTTGCACAAATCATTTCAGTACTCTGAGAGATATACTTGCATTCCTAATAAACTAGAGTTGCAGCAAGCTGTTTCACAATAATGAAAACTGCACTGAACAAATTATTTCTATATTTCAATGTGCCTTAATTGCCATTTCCCCATCTGACTTTCTTCACATTAGGAGCCTGGGTAGCACTGAATAGGCTCAAGCTGATGAGAAAGAAAATGTCAAGAACTTCAGAATACACAGTACCTGCAAAATTTTCACAAAATTTTTCCTTCTTTTAACAAAAAGAAAGAATGAAGAGTCGTAGTATTACAGAATGATTTGATAGCAGTCACAGACTCAGTATTCTTTTAATAAGAACATATTCAGACTAAAGTAGAGCTTAATGATGTTGGAAAAAAAAAAATGGAAACCAGCAGAACATCTTAAAAAGATCAAAGCTTGCAGTTATGGCAGTAGGCTTTTAACTTTTCCCTCTTTTTCCACCAGATCCTTCTAAAATAGAACAATTGGTTTAAATATTTTTTTTTTTCCTGAGGCGATACTCCAGACAGTAATCTTTCTTAAGCTCATTGTGCTCCAGATGCAATCACGCTAATCTTATGACATTTATTATTTCTTCAACATAATTTGTGATCAATAATGTTGAGGGTTTTTTTTGCTATGGATATTTGTCATCTACTTTCCCTGCCTCAGTGTTTTGATCCTATGCTGCCTTTTAGGTTCTCATATTTTATATCATCCTTTCCTTGACTCTTTTTCTTTTTCTCTCAGTTCAGACTCTTGCAATAAAATTACTGTGTTCCAAACTTGAAAACAACAAAAATAAAATGAGAAACTTAAGACCATACACTTTTCCAATGTATGTGATATCTTCCTTTCTCTAAGATTATAATTTATATATTTTTATATATATTACATAGCTATGTGGAGATTTTCTTCCTCCTGTTTGACCCATGCCAGTCTATATTAGGTGTTTTCAGAGTCTGGTAAACTGAATCATATTTGCAGAACCAGTAAGTGAAGTCATTTTCTTCAGTGGCATATTAGTGGAAGAGCGCCTTATCTTTCCGCAGAAATAAGTTTCTGAAAATCCATGGATACTTATTTCATCAAGCTTTCATGGGAAATTCGTTGAAATTCAGACAGCTCCATGCCTAAAACACAATCTATATTTAAAAAAAGTCATTAACTGTCTTTTGAATATATGTGTTTTGAATAGATGAAGAAAGAGGAAGGGGGACATCCAGAGTTACGGCTTTTGTTTTCCCAAGTAACAGTTATGCATGATGAAGCCCTGCTATAATTTTATGTTATATTACATTATGTTATATTAATCACATATTCATGTTAGTCAATGAGTAGACCTGTATGAGTAAATTGGGTAAAAGGAACTGCACATAGATACAAATAGAGCGTTCACAAAATTGGGCCTTTTATGGTCATTGTTTTCAGCTGCACAGGAAAATGTATAGTGAAGTAAATTGCCTAATTAAACTCAATTATGAATTTATTCCATTTGTTTCATTTGAACTACCCCTGGAGTAAGGTGTGATCTTCACATTAATTCTGGGATCAAAACATGGCTTTCTGTGCTTGAAGCAACAGTAGTTTAGAGTCACTCTTACCTAAGCAGCACACCTCCAAGCACAAGCAACTCCCTGGCTAAGATGAGTACCATAAGTCTGCCTTTTTGTTTCCCATGGCAACTACATTTTCTCAGAAATCTTCTAGTGTTTTTATGAGACAAAAAAAAATCTATATAAAAATGAAATGTTGCTGTATTTTATACTAGTAGCATAGTCATATGGACTATGTCAAATTCACTATGAATATATTTTGCTTTTATCTTCAAGCTGCAAGGATAAATAAATTGACATGTTTAGTGGGAAAGGTGGGGGTGGATTTTCTCTTTACATCCTAATGAATCAATAGGGCTTCAAGACCTATCTTGTAGAATAGAAACTCATAAAATGTTTTAAAAGCAGAAAGCATTTGTTTGTAGTTTTCTTTCATCAGTACAGAATTAGGCTGCTTATTTTCCTTTATTCTTGAAGAAATCCTTCACAAAGCAATACAATGTTAAATAAAATTTTCCCAGTTGCAGAAATGTAGACTTAATTCTCATTTGTAAAGAAAGCAAAGTATTATTGCCTTGACAGATTTTTTTTCAGTGCATAGAATTCATACAACTATGCATCCTGACTTCACATACTTCTTATAAGAGACTCATATTTAGTCTTGCTCTCAAACTTACTTGATTTCCTAAACTGAAGTTATTCAAAGTAAAATGCTATTCAAAAGATAATTGAGCAACAGAATAGATCTGGATGAAACTTCTGTTTATCATTTCACAGGGACAGTATACACAAGAAAACAATCAGATTCTGTGGAAAAAATGAAGTTTGAAAACTTACATCCTTCAGTTGATTTTCACAAGTATATCAGCATTCTGTGTCTGGAAAGGAAAAAAAACCAAACCAAACCAAACCAAACCAACCAACCAAACAAAAAACCCACAACATGTTCTACAAGAATAAGACAGCTCTCCAGAAGATATGATGCTTTTCTCCTGAGTTGGTTAAATCGTGATTTTCAAAAAGTAACCCAACGTTCATCTCTCAGCAGTATATAATGAAGGGGCTACAGAAGTCAATGCATGACAGCATCGTACTGCTTGGTCACATACAGAGTATTTTCAGGACTGGCTTAGATTTACATGGATATGATTAACTAGAATCCAATATAAGGACTTTGTATATACACATTTTCATTAAATATTTGGAGGGCATATTTGAATTAAAGAGTTTATTAAAGACCAAATTATCATAAATACCTTTCTTTATGCAGCCAAGCACTTGTGATTTGTTGGTATCTATATTTGTTTCAATAATACCTAAATTCCCAGATTGCTGGAAAACGTGAAGTTTTCTTGGAGAGTATCTTTTTTTCAGGTCTGAAAAGAGCTATCTCAGTAATGGTTATATAGTTATTATTACAAAATTCATTTATTGGCTTTCATCAGGTACCTAAAACACATACAAAAATAAGTCTGCCAGGAAGGCACTACGCAATATTATAATCATATACTATTTTACAAGTACCTTAATCTTTCTTTAATTTTAATCCCATTACTTATGAATTAGGCTCTGAATTAAGGTCTTATATGCAAGAAAAACATTATAAACTTTGAGGCAAAAAAGTCTTAGATTTTATAAATTTGCAAATGTGCCAGTAGGATCCAGCTACAGGATTTCATGAGGTAAATGAGAGGCAATTTGAAAGCTCTAGCTTCAAAAACAATTGAATATGATTTTTAGTAGTCTTCATTTCAAATGATTGTGGTCCTGTTTTGGAGCACAGAATGAATAGCTCATCAAAATGTAAAATCTACTGTTGTTATATTGTCATTTGGTAGAAAAGTGAGTTCTATTAGGCATGGGACACAAGAAACATCTTGTGCTGATGAATGGTCAAAAGAGGTTTCAGACTGTATGTACATCCAAAAAGGCAAAAAAAAAAGAGAGAAAAAAAAAAAGAGGTGGGGGAAAAAGGAGATATATCCTAAATCTGATTTAAAATAGCACTGATGATGAGGAGTTATTGACACATATACTAGACCTAATTACTTATTCAGCGCAAAGTAACAGACTGTCTTAAGTAGTAATTGAAACTACTTACTCTTCAAGAACAACAAAATCATGCACCAGGATATGCTGGGGAGCAAACCAACAAGAAAGAAGCTTTGCAGAAAAGGACCTAGGAGTCCTGGTGGACATGAGTGCAGTAGGTTAACATCAGTAGTCATCTACGCAACACATAGCTGCTCGCTTACTCCTCCACAGTGGGATGGGGGAGAGAATCGGACAGATAAAAGTAAGAAAACTCGTAGGTTGAGATAAAGACAGTTTAATAGGTAAAGCAAAAGCCCCGCACACAAGCAAAGCAAAGCAAGGAATTCATTCACCACTTCCCATGGGCAGGCAGGTGTTCAGCCATCTCCAGGAAAGCAGGGCTCCATCACGCTTAATGGTCACTTGGGAAGACAAACACCATCACTCTGAACGTCTCCCTCTTCCTCCTTCTTTCCCCAGCTTTTATTGCTGAGCATGGTGTCATACGGTATGGGATATCCCTTTGGTCAGTTAGGGTCAGCTGTCCTGTCTGTGTCCCCTCCCAAATTCTTGTGCACCCCAAGCCTATTCACTGGGAAGACATTACAAGAAGCAGAAAAGGCCTTGACTCTGTGTAAGCACAGCTCAGCAATAACTAAAACATCTCTGTGTTATCAACACTGTTTTGGTCACAAATCCAAAACATGACACAAGCTACTACAAAGAAAATTAACTGTCCTAGCTAAAGCTAGTACTATGAGACAGCAATGTATCATTGTGGCAAACAGGGCTAACAGTACATCCTGTTAAAATTCTACTTCAATCCCCAAACAAGCTCAGGAATCCTTTAGGATTTCTCACATAAACTTTGTAATGACAGCTAATGATAAGCTGGTACCCACTTTTTTTCAAGGACACAGTAGTGAATTAATTAAATCCCTTGGCCAAAGCAGGAAATGCTAGAGTAATCCTTTCCTCAGCCTGCAGAGGTTTGTACCCAAAAGACAGTCTTGATTATTAGACCATTGGATATAAAGTGGGAAATGGAAAGGAGGGAGAGAGAAACAGTTGTCTTCCCTTCCTGCTAAATCTACACTTGTATGCAGCAAGATTTGTGTTGGTTGAGGTAGAAATTATTTATGCAAGTTATGTGTTCCCAGGAGAAAAAGTTATTAAGAAAAGGGGACCTTGACCATACTGCACTGATGAGGATGCTTTCTCTGCAGACAAAATGATTACTTTATTCTCGTCATTCCTACAAAAACTGCTCACTTGTTTTGTATTTGTGAACAGGAAGTCCCACTAGAGCACTCTTAACTACCTAAGATGTCTGCAGGGAGCCAGGAAAGTACTTAGAACAATTCAAGCATAAGAATTTTGTATGAGCACAAAAGCTGGTGCTGGAAAACATGCCACCTTGTTGCTCTGGTATGCAGACTGCACAAAAGATAAGAAAATGCTTGTGATTAGTTAGAACTAGGTAGAGGAACCAAGGCTAAAGCAGAACATTTTGTCTTAAAGAGTGTCTAAGGTAGAGAATGTGTTGCAAGTATGAACTTGATAACTGCTGGGCAGAGTTGGGGTGTCCTATACAGCAGTGTCAGCAATATCATGTAAGGCCAAGTTTGTCTTAGTAACAATGTTGGAAACTCCAGATTTGGGTACATCTGTAGCAGAATTGAGACCAATGAAAAAGAAACAATTAAGGGCAGAGAAGATGGGTCCAAAAGTAGAAAAAATGGAGAAATAAGAAGGTGTAAAGTCAGGTAAAGAGCAAAGGAGGACATGATCTTCCAGTGCAGGGGCGGGGGGCCGGGTGGAGAGGGTGCCTACAGCCAGTAATGAAGCTGACTTGCAAACACAAGCCAAATGAGATGTTGGGGGTCTACTAGATTCTGTCAGATTTATACCTCAAACAGATGGTCTGGGAGGGTGCAGTAAAGAGGACTTTGCATTTATCCTGGTACTAAACGGTTTTGGGAGGGAAGGGTTATAGAACTGTAGTTCTATAGGAGCTTCAGCCCCATATCAGTTTCTTATTTATTTTTGCATTTTGAACCTGTAAATATTTACAGTGTGACATATCAAGTTGTCTAGGAGATAAATGTATTCCTTGAATAACTGACATAACAGTTTGGTGGTTAGAGTGTTGTCTTGGAATGTGGAGGGAAACAGTTCAACTGTCTTCAGGGTGGAGGTACCTCTAACAAGATAATAACCCCCTTAAGGATAATTTCCTTTATGAAAAAGAAAATTCCTGGTTTTTTCTTTCTCATTTAAGAAACTCCAGTAGCAGAATTCTGAGTAGATTATCTCTCCAAAGTCTATTGAGTATTCTCTCACTGACATTAAATTCTTATTTGTCCGCAGAGTCCACTTTGTGTCAAAGCTGTCTATATCAGATTCAACAGCTCTGTGATAACCAAGGTTGGAGTCACTTTGGACTCAGCACTACCCATCACTTTCTGTTTGACTTTAAAGCTTTTGGGACCTCTCTGTTTCTATGGTGAATCTGGGTGTGAAAGCACAGAAGCTGTGTATTAGAAAGCCAAAATCAAATTATGATATATAAATCTTTATTTCTCAGCACTAACTTAATTTCTAACCAGTGGAGTACTGGGAAAATTGGGGTGACTCATTCTATTTAAATGCCAATGCTAAGCAGGCAGAAAGCCAAGTTGAATCCTATATCACTTTAGACAAACTCGGGAATTGACATGTGAGGAGCTTGCTTTCCCAGTCTTTATTAAAGGGGAGTTAGAAATAAAATGTTTTCTAGAACAATTTTTATTATTTATGAAATATCCTAACTTCAATTCAGTTATTCAAGATCAAGAATATCTTTGCAATAGAGGTATCCTCTAGGGATGAAATCTTGATCCAGCTGTATCAAAGAACAATATTTTTTTCCTGGATACCTCCCAAGATAAGGTGCAAGCAAGTGCAGCTGCTGCCCTGACAGCAGACAAGAGAGAAGACTGCATAGTGATGTCTATGACGCACATTGTGTGAAACTGAGCATGCATTACATGAGGTGAAACATTATCTTTAGTTTTCTCACCAGTAATCTGCCTCAGTCCTGTTTTCCAATTGACTAAAAAGATTCCAGGTTCCTTTTTCTATAACATAATTTGTCATTTATTCATTTGATTCATTTCTGCTTTCACCCAATTACATCACGATCTCTGTAATTTACAGTGCACATCTCCAAGTGCTACAGGAATAATAATTGCTTGTTTCTCTAAGGATATTAAGATGTCATTCTTCAATGTTTCACCTCAAACAGCTAGAACTTTATCCCACCCCATTTATTTTGCTTCATGCAATTTGCTGTAGGTGTATTGAATGTGTGTGTGTGTATACGTAGAAAATATGCCAGTTTGTGAATTAGAGATTGGTGTGTTTGGGTTTTTAAGAAGATTAACAAATCAGGCTAGTTTCACAATGTAAAATAAAACTTTGCTAGACTAACATTAATTAACAACATGGTTCATGTTAATTAGTTCTTACAGATTATTATTCATTATTGCTACATATTCAGAGTCGTTAGTCCTTAGCAATCACATCGTACATTAGCTGTGAGCATACCAAAGTGCTGTGCAGTTAGCACTGGTGACTATGGTCTGTGACAGTTTTGTTTGTTTTCCCCTTGTTTTGCTGCTGCTTCTTTCCTTAAAGCAAACATAGGTTTTTCCCAGCCTCAAGTTTGTGCTTCCACAGCCAGGTCCCATAAGTTGATAACAAGGGACCAGGGTGGAGACCTTGCACAATCAGCTTAAGGCACATGTAGTACAAGTCCCAGAAGCAACACTCTTTTCAGTGAACCGCCAGGTACAGAAGTGTTTGTACAATTATAGCTTATTAGTGTGCTTCTGGTTGGGTTCATAACAAGCAAATACTGAAATCTGCTTGGTGTGCTACTACCTTCATGGGTGCAACAGACCTCTGCTTTAGCTATGGAATATCTTATGGATACAATATTTCTCCTGTTCAAATACTTCAAAAGTACTTAGCTTTACTTCAAAGTGGATTTTAAATTTAGTGATTTTGCAAAGGTTTTAAAATCAGAATCCAGTGACAAGCACTTCATGGGCTATAATGTGCACAAACTATGTGTTCAATAAATATGCTTGACAGAAATGTTTCAATACAGCAGTACTGCTTCTGTGAGTAGTTTTAAAGTAGCTGACCTGTAGAGTTGAGGTTCATTAAAATGTCATGTAATACAGCTTTTCCACATTTAATTTCTAATCATGCTTCTGAGCCTTTGTTACTTTATAACATGCATCAGATTTAACTATTTGAATAATTCAGTTTATTTTCACACCTGTGATTACCAGAACTCGCATATAAAATGTATCTCATTGATGATGGTAACTGAATTTCTTTTATGATGCATTGACTCAGGAAATTACTTTAAGGAAAACTTTATAGCAATATATTAATAAATAATGGAAACTCCTATTGTCTTCTGACTACTCATTGCTAAAAAAATCTTGTCAATAAAATTACACTGCTTACATCAGATAAAATGTTATCCCCAAAAGTATACCTTTCGTTTTGCTTTCTTTATATGTGTTTTCCCATGGAGCAAAATTTCACCGCCATTGAAATAAACATTTTTACCATTAGCTTCAAGAGAGTAACAACAAATGACAACATGCTACTTTAAATGGAAATTCAATTAAATCTGATTTTGTTTTCTCACTCCAAGTTTATTAATTATCTCTGGAAAACTGCAACATTATTTAGTAACCAGGTTTAAATATTACACATTGAGCATTACATGTATGCACAAACTGAGGTTGATAGTAAAGAAAGTAGAACAAGAACATGATCATATGTAAAGTTGAGACCAGAATTGTGAAATCATTAAAGATTTCTCTCATCATTAAAGACAAACACAACAGACAAATTACCTCATGAGACTGCAATGGAAATTGTTGGCAAAACAGTGCAGCTCAAAATTAAAGAATCTGAGAAGTCAACTAAAACTAACCACTAAGAATAAGGTGTGGGTTTTCTCTGTATAGGTAGATGTCACCACTTTCCTTCTTCTGCAAGTAAAACCTATAATCTCCTTTTGTGAGAGCCATGTTTGAATGTAGTTTTGATTTTGATGGATGGAAAGAGAGGAATTTCATTAGCATGAAGTATTTATCACCATGGTGATGTGAACAGCCATAAAGGTGACCTGGCTAGAAAAGGAAAATTACTGAACACGAGAAACTGCCTGCCAGCCTGGGAGCTGTGAGCCTGGGAAGTAGGTCTAGGAACCAGAAGCATCCTTGAAAAGTACGGCTGGCCTCTTTGAAGTACAACTGGGTACACAGAAATCAGAGACATCCTGAGATACCTCCAATAAGTCCTAAAACAAGGAACTCTAATGACAACTTATCATCTGAAAAGGTGAAAAATAATCTGGAAAAAGAGGAAAATGGTCTTGGAATATAAAAACTGGTTTGAAAGAACAGAAAACATCTTGGCTGTTACAGGTGAAAAATAGAAATTAAAAGCATCTTTTGGCTGCTTGAAGTGGCAGTGCCCTGAGCCCTCTTATGTCTCTATGATATAAAAAAGACTTAATTTTTATCTAAAATGTAGCCTCTCTCTCTGAGAACTTCCTGTGCTTTTCCTTACCTAATATATTGGGTTTGCGTGGCAAGGTTTTGGTAGCCGGCGGGAGCTACAGGGGTGGCTTCTGTGAGAAGCTGCTAGAAGCTTCCCCTGTGTCTGACAGAGCCAATGCCAGCCGGCTCCAAGACGGACCCGCCCCTGGCCAAGGCCAAGCCCATCAGCCAGGGTGGTAGCACCTCTGGGACAGCATAGTTAAGAAGGGAAAAAAAAGTGACCAAGAACAATTGCAGCCAGAGAGAGTGAGAAGATGTGAGAGGAACAACTCTGCAAGACCAACATCAGTGAAGAAGGAGGGGGAGGAGGTGCTCCAGGTACCAGAGCACAGATTCCCCTGCATCTCCTGGAGAAGACCATGGTGAAGCAGGCTGTCCCCCTGCAGCCCATGGAGGAAGGATGAGGGGGTGCAGAGATTCCACCTGCAATCCATGGAGGACCCTACACTGGAGCAGGTGGATGTGCCCGAAGGAGGCTGTGACCCCATGGGAAGCCCACGCTGGAGCAGGCTTGCTGGCAGACCCTGTGACCCCATGGGGGACCCACGCTGGAGCAGTCTGCTGGTGAAGGACTGCACTTCATGGAAGGGACCCACACTGGAGCAATTCGTGAAGAACAGTGGCCCATGGGAAGGACCCACATTGGAGAAGTCCATGGAGGACTGTCTCCCATGGGAGGGATCCCATGTTGGAGCAGGGGAAGAGTGTGAGGAGGCAACACACAGAGACAACATGTGATGAACTGACCTCCATCCCCATTCCCTGTCCCCCTGCACCACTAGGGGGGAAGAGATAGAGAATTTGGGAGTAAAGTAAATTCCAGGAAGAAGGAAGGGGGCGGAGGGGGGGAGGGTGTTTTAAGATTTGGTTTTATTTCTCATTACCCTACTCTGATTTGATTGGTATTAAATGAAATTCATTTCCCCAAATCAAGTCTTGTTTTTTGCCCATGACAGTAATTGGCGAGTGATCTCCTTGTCCTTACCTTAACACATGAGCCTTTCGTTGTATTTTTCTCCACCAGTCCAGCTGAGGAGGGGGAGTGATAGTGTGGCTTGGTGGGCATCTGGCATCCAGCCACGTTCAACCCACCACACCAAAACAGGTTGAAGTCTCTGCATCAACTGTCTATGAGCTCTAGGACTCTCACTGGGCACAACTGGCTGACTCCAGACTTCCTGATGTGTATCATCTTTGAAGTGAAACTCTGCCTGTTACTTCATTGGTCCCCCTTTAGGCCCACTTCTGGAGTTGGCTAGGTTTATTGTTCCACCTGTGACATGGTTAGTTCCCTTTCTGTGATAGGTTTGTCCTTCCCTTCAGGATGGTTTGGCCCTTTCTGAAATCTGTCTCATTTGCTTTATTATATATATAATTATATATTCATGCAAGTAATCTATCATAAGTATATCTGTTGTTATATTGTTGATAACTTTGCAGTAACTTTTTATAGTGTATATCTACATGGTTGTTGCTGTTATTGGTTTTTGCTGTTATATTGATTGCTGCTATACTATTGATTGACACTATATTACTGATTGCTGGTAATAATTTTTAATAGCTTGATATATATATATTCAGTTTATTAATCATAGGTATACTTCCTAGTGGTGAATTTTGTGGTAGCTTACTTCTTAGTGTGGTGGGTTTTGTGACATTTGTGGTAATTTGTAATAAAGTAGAGAAATTGAGAGGATAAATCCTCCAAGTCCTTGTGTATCATGGAAGCGTACAAACCTAAGGTCATGATCTCTACACACCTGCAGGCTGGGTAACCCTTTAGGTTTTGACACATGGTCATATTAACTGAAAGGCATTCAGCTTATTTACTTCCTTGTGTCTTAATGCTTCTGTACCCTTATAAGCCTGCCGCTGGACACAGTTATAACCTTACATAAATCTTATATATAAGATTTCCTTATTCCGATTTGTCCCCAAATAGTAAAGAGTAAAGCATACCCAAACAGCAAATGTTTATAATGGTGAAACTACATCCACATTGTGGGACTCATTCAGGTAAAGTTTTTGGGGAAAATGATGCCACTATCAATCACATTTATTTTGTTCCAGGCAACTCAGTAAAGCTAACTTCATGTGTTTGTTCAAAGATCAGTAAGCCAAGCACTGGATGTGTATGTGAGGGATCTGAAGATACCACCTGGCCTGTCCTGATGGGCATCAGTGCTTGTGCCCAGTCTCTGGTCCTATTTCTAGGTGGCCTGGGCCCAGCACTGTCAGGATCTCATCTCTTGGATGGGCCCATCAGGCCTGCACTGCAGCTCATCTCATGCCCGTCTCCAGCCACTCCTGACCTGAACCCCTGGCCAAGCTCCAGCCCCAGCATGAAACTCAAAAAAAAACATTGGTGGGCCCTGTTACTAGCCACCAGCTCTGCCTGCTGTGCTGTCAAGGAGAGCTCAGCTGACCTTGTGGGTCCTGTGGTGCCCCACTCCCTGACCCCAAGGATGCTGCTGGCCCATTCTGTGTCCTGACAACATATTAAGAATATTATGTTCTAGAAAGGTATCATCAGTCTGAAAAGAATGCTTTGGGCCATTTCAGAAGCCATGGCAGAAAATAGTGTAGGTTGTCTCAGAAAATAAGAACAGTTACTGAGGTACGTGTTTAGGATGTCTTTGAGCATCACAGATGGCTGTAAATGCCTAAGGACAAGTAAGTGAATCATGACTACAGGATAGGTTTCAGCTCTACATTTGCAGATGCCTAAATTTGTTGTCAATATGTATCTGTACGTGAAATGCATGTCTAGGATCCCTTTCTAGTTAACAAAATCCTGAAGCTTAATACAGTAACCTCAGTATAGGCACCTAATAATACTTGTGTTATGTGTGAACGTAATCTGATTGCCTTCCAGTTACCACTCCAAAACTGATTTTCTGTCAGTCTAGTGAAGATGCTTTGGTTAACCTGTATGTTTCACATGGCACCAAACGCCAACATTTAGACATCTGGATGAATTTCCAAATCAATATTGAGGGCTACAAAATCCAATCTAGGAAGTTCACACATATGCCATCAACTGAACAGCTTCCCAGACAATGCTAATTGATTTTTCTAGAAGCTATATACAGTAACCATAGCTATCTACTACCATTGTAGATGTCCTAGAGTGTCTGAGATATCGACACGGGGTTATCGATAGAGGCATGTGCTTTTCTGGAACAGCATTTGGATGCTGTGCAGAATACCCTCAGCTTTGTTAAATGGTATAAGACCCTGGTACGTATATAACCAATAAAATCAATCCCCCTTTGACTGGAACAGAAGCTCGGGTATGATCACATGTAACCACTGACATTTAGTCATCTGGATCACATGCAGCTGGCTCACACGCAAGATGTTATTCAGGTTAACAGTATATAGGGAACTCAATGCTCCCCCCGCCCAAATCAAGATCTTAAAGGGATTAAAGCAGGTTTTATTGTTTTCAGTGAATATAAGAACATCTGTGTTTGTATCAAATAAGCTTTAGTCACTACACACATCATCATTTACTTCATAAACCTTCATTTAACTGAGAGGATTTAGGAGGAAACTTTTCGTGGGAGGTAGGAGATCTCATAATAGACTGCTGAATTTTTCTTATTTCCTTGTAAGTATCTGCAGTTGTTTATTTGGAGAGACAGAATATTGAATTATTTGAAACACTAGTCACTAGTATGATTCAGTAGAGCAGTTACTATGTTGCAGTTATCATTTGGTACTTATTAAGTTATCATAACAAGTTGTATGCAATGATACATTGATTGCCACATTGTAAATGATGGAATCTGACTGGACTTCGTCCCAGACACATGGATTAAAAAACAAAACAAAACAAAACAAAAAAACACACACACACAAAAAAAAAAAAACCAGCCATTTGCTATGTAATCCTAGTACATTCTAGTGAAAGACTTTATGCAGATTTTTTTCTTTTGTTATGATTTCTGCTGTTTCACTTAGCTGCCTTTAAAAGGAAAGGTAATTAATGTTATTATTTTGTGCATTGAGAAGTCGTTAGTGAGAATACATGTGAGAAAAAATTCACCCTGCTCTTACCCCCCTGCACTGATTTGTCATGCAGACTGTACAGTTAAACACAGATTGTTAGATGAAATGCTCTATAAACCTGAAAATGTAAATTATCTTGTGAATTTTGCCCTCTCCTCTCCTCTCCTCTCCTCTCCTCTCCTCTCTCCCTGCCAAGAGTCAGGGGAAATAAAAATACAATAATATAAGGTTTAGTCATGTTGGTAACTACCAGCTTTGATAATAGATGACTGAAACAAAAGGCAATGGAAACATTTGAAGATATTAAAAATAATAGATTTTCAAATGTTTGCATGATAACAAGGTTTCTCTGAGTTTAATACATATTTATTTGGTAACAGTCTCTATTTTGATAATAAAAGTACCAAAATTAAATCTATGGACATAATGTTGTAAAACTAATGTTTCACAGAAACCTATTTAGATATATTACCACCTTGGATATTATACAGCAAAAAAAATGCACGATTTATTCTAAATGGATCCACAAACAGTCTGAAATGGTAAGTGATTTTTTGGCTAAACCAATAAGAGAAAAGGTCACCTTTCAGAAGAACATCAGAAATGAAATTATGATGGTGTCATATTTTTACTGACTGAACACACTTTTTAGAATGCATATTGGGTACATATTTTGTGTCATTGTCATGCATATCCTACATATATTAAATGCTACATACTATGTCAAATGCAGTTCTAATTCTCTAGTAATGATTAAAACAACTATAAAACAAGATGATGGCAACCATGAATTATACAGATGGCTGCTATATTTAAAGGAGGTTTCTGTTTCTTGAGGGGAAAGGGAGAGATTGGAAGAACTACCTGAAAGTATAGAAAGAAGTGAATGCTAGCTTTGTTTCTGTTTGCACACCCACTTCATGTAAATACTTAGAATCATATGTAGCTTGAGAAAGAACACTAACTTTATTAGTAAGTTATATCCATAATGTGAGTGAACTTCAGAGACCTTGTCCCTAATTTTTCATATCAGATGACGCAGTGAGATTAGGAGGGACTGGAAGAGATCAGCTCCAAAGCAGGCAGCATCTTCCTCTCAATGAAAACTCTGTTAGGAAATTACAATTTGGAATTGCAAGAAATTTGGTCCAAGGGCTTCTAAAACCTTCTGTAATACTTCCATTATAGAAAAAAAATGCACCTTAGAAACTTTTCTAAGTGGATGATTCTTGTATGATCTTCACTGCTCTTTCCTCTCCTGCCCCCCCCCCCCCCCCAAATATCCATAATGGCAACTCTCTGTTAACAAGAAAAAATAGAATCTATCTAGTTTCAGACTTTCATTTCAATGCAAGTAAGTATTAAACAGGTTGTTAGCTTAGTGTTATATCAATAGTCTGTACATGTCTACTACAGGTGATATCTATTGACTATAAATGACAATAGAAAGTGCTCCTGAGAATTATGTTCTCGTAATGAAGGAGAAAGATGACAAGATACCTTTATGCATATATCCCCAAGGCCAAAATCTGTATAAAGGTTTTCTCCTTGTTTATTAAAAGAGTGAATGAATGTCTACAAGCAAACAGGGTTATTCAGAAGGTGATGACTGAAACATCAAATGCAGTCATATAACTAACTGCTGGAATAAGCCCAGACTCTGAAAACTTTTTGTAGTATGACCCAGAAGATAGGTTAGAAACTCACGTATGTTGTTGCTCCAGAGAATTTAAGCAACTTTACTCATTCCTTATTGCAATCACAAAACAATGCGAGCAATAAAAAAAGGACAGTGTGACATAACATAAATATTGAATGGAAGGAATGGTTAGATATATGGTGAGCTTAACCTTAAGCTTTACCATTTCTTATTTGTTGATCATATGGTTTTATTCTTCCTCATAATTCCCCTTTCTTTTGTATTCTTATTAAGCCAGAAACTATTTATGAAGAAGATGGTCCTCTCTGTTTGCTCAGTGCCTAAACAATATTATATTTTCCATAACTACAGATTGCCAACATTTTAGTAGTAGTGGCATTGAATAGTAAATTATTGTCAGTATTGGTATTTAATAGTAAAGTACTACCAGTAGCAGCAAACAATAATAGTAGTATCATAATATCGATGGTGTTTTTAGAATCAGAATCATGGAGACTGGAAAGGACCTCTAGAGCTCATCTTGTCCAACCTATTTCTAAAAGCAGTTCAAAACTAGATCAGGTCTGGCCTTGTCCAATTCTGAATGTGCCCAGGAACAGAAATTACACAGTCTCTCTTGGCAAACCATTCCAGTGTTTTGCTACGGTCTTTTCTGGAAGAATCATAAGAAAGAATAACTACATATGTATGCTAAAATTAATTTGGATAGTTCTGCCAGGATTCTTTTCTGAAAAGCAAGAGATCTGAGGGGAGTTATAATTTCACTGGGTTAAATAAAAGGTATGTATCAATTTTTATTTTTTTTTATCGTTATTACAAACTGAAGACCTCAAGTAGCTATTTCATTCAGGAGAAGTTATATTACAAAATGAAATGCTTAATGGTAATTATGCTATAAATATTGCAATATCAAAATACTATTATATTAGATGAAAGATTACACTGGATATCTTGATTTTTTTTCTTGATAGTAGTTTGGTTTATTCATTTGAAAATAATGATTGTTAGATAGCTATTTTGTTGCACTGTGAAATATAACCATTTCCTTTTGTGAAAAAAAAAATGTACAGAATTGGGCATTTTTACAGTAAGAAATAAGGAGTAAACAAGCTAAATGAGTCAGCATTGCTAACTTAAAAGAACCCTTAAAATACTATTGTGTAGTTACATTTATTGTATTTCATGCATTTTTGCAACATGTTTGATTAATACATAATTTGAACTATCTTTGCAATCATCTCTGAGGCTGCAGAAAGGCAAAGAAGGTAAAATAATGATGGAATCTGTCATTGATTCAAAGCAGGATATTGCCCTGTAATCTCAGTTCATTAAGTGTGCTGATAATGATGTGCAAAGCACAGAATTATCTCTGTCATTTTTCTATGCCTACCACTTTCCTGTTCTGTAAGGTGAAGAAAGCAAATGGCTATCCTGTCATTGTTCTGATCTAACACAAGTAAAGACATAAAAATCTGCCCCAGAAGAGAACAAATTATACTGGCACACTGCAGCATGAAATACTATTCAGAGGCTTGCAAGGGAGATTAGCAAATGTCTACTCTTCTTTCTTTTTTCTCCTTCTAAATTTTTGTCTATCTTGTCTGTTTAGACTGAAGAGATTGCATAACAAGAAACTTATGTCATACATGTCCAACAATTCAGTATTAGGCCTTCATAAAATATGTATTATTTGACACTTCAAAGAAGTACTGTAGTATTTCAAGCAGGGGAAACCTGTCTATTTATCATAAACACAGCTGTATTAGGAAACCCATTGCAAAAACCAATACGGAACCTTCAAGTTCCCGGTTGAAAAATCCTGGGACTCAGGTGTCCACAGAGTCCTTGACATAACAACCTGCAAAATGCATTTGATTGAAGATGTCAAAAATTGAAGTCATATGAGAAAAACATTCCTCACAAGTAAATTTCATTTCTTGTATACGTGTTAACACACAATCATTCAAGGTTTTATGATCTGCTCCATTGGTTTACCTGACTTTCCTGTAGAACAAGCTGAATACCGGGGAGTATAGCAGACAATATACCAGACAGTATAAAGAGTAGTTAGGTACAGATAGTTAACGCAGGGGAAGGTGTTTTTGCACACTATAATGTGACTTTATCACACTAGAGTCACACGTAGCATGCCAGTCTGTCGTCTGGTACCTTACTGAGAATCCTGGAATGAAATCCTGATGTCTTTGAAACTCACAAATAATATTGTCACTGACACAGAAAGTAGAAATAAATTTAAGATAGTGTATAAGGGGACTGGCAGCAATTAAATTACTGTATTATAATAAATTAAGACTCTGAAATGCAAAACTCGATGTTGATGTAGTAGGTTTTTCGCCAATTCCTATCTTCACAATTTGAAACATTTACATGATAATGATGGAACTCTGAGCTTGATTTCCTAAAGACAAAAGACAATAAAAACTGCTTAAAACTTCATTGACTTATGGTACCACAAAAAAAAAAAAAAAAAAAAGAATAAAAAACACACCACTAAAAAAACCCACCACAACAATAAAAACACCAAACATTTAAGGTGAGAGTCTGTATAACCCATCACATTCAAGTTACATAGACAAGAAAAGATTTCCAAGGTGTCCTAATTAAAAATTTTGGTTTAAGTATACCTCTTCATTTTGAATCATGGCAATTTAGTTGTATTCTGTGGGAACATACAAGCTTCCAAACAAGAATTAAACGTCCCCCAAACAGTAGTTTTTAAGTCATTCATGTAACACCTTCTAAGTCAACTGCTGCTCTCATCTGCATAGAACACCTGCTCTATGTTTATAATACCTGCATGCCAATTGAAAACATATTTGAAGGTCAAATAATATTCTGTTAATAAAGCTTTATGCTTCAATTGCTTAAGAATAGGATTTCAAAGCACTCTGTTTTGGTGTGTCACAGCAATTATTTTGTCTCAGTTAACCATGCATTTCTTCATTCAATTCACACAGACTGTTAAATGACATTGAAGACTCAAAAATTAGTACACAGTTCCTCTGGTCCTTACAGTCGTAATTTCCTCCTTTGGTAGGGACTTCATGCTCTTTTCCTTCTCAAATTCCAGATATTCTCTGCAGGAAAGAACTGACTGGATTTATCCCAGGCTTCTTGGAAGATAACATCCCACCAAATGTTTCTTGAAATCAAATTCCTCAATTCAGATTGCTTCAAAAACTTACCATGAGAAGTTCAGAGTTTGTTTTTCTTTTGATCAAAGAGAAAGAAGTTACTATGTATAATAAAGGAAAACAAATTTTAAAATGTTTCCTTTAGAGCTGGAGAGTTAAACCAGAACATACCACAAATCTGCTTTAAGCCCTGTAACCTGTTGGGATTTTAAATCTTTCAAGTGTGAAGCCCTTTATTTTTCCTTGGTTTAATATCTGTTCTTTCAGTGTGGGACAATAACAAATAATATACTAACTATTTATTCTTCCAGTTTCTTACTAACAGAAATGATAAGCCTGAGTGGTGTATACAAAGTAGTATATCCAGCATACCTGTCAAACAGTGTGTACCCTGAGCTATAGTTGAGTTCCCCAAACATTGACATCTGCTTCATTCAAGATGCTCTAAGGTATGAGAGGCAGCTACACAGGCTGGCAGATATGGTGAAGGATCTAGAGAGACTTGTCTTCATCTAGAAGAGCAATATACAGCTAAGTAGCACACCTTAGGGCATATCAAAGCATACTAGATGTTTACTGTTAGGCAGCCAAATTCCACCCTTAGTTTGGAGGAAGCTGAGTTTCCTTAAGCAAATAAACTCATTTGTACATTATTCAGTCTTCAAACTGTTGACACAATCTCTTCAAAGAGTGTAAAAAAGGAAAACGTAAAGCAATATTTGCAGTATGATTAAACAAGATACAGCAGTGAGGGTGAACACCTTACATCCTGCAGTTAAAGTAGTATTCATAATGATGAAATATAGGTCTTTTTTATTGCTAAAAATATATTGGCCAAATGTTGAAATCATTCTACACAGAGCTATAATCTTACAACTCTACAGGGATGATAGAAGTTTCATGGAGGTAAGAGTCTAATATATATAAATAAATCTGATATGAAAAACATGAGAAATTAGACTATGTGTTTTTCTTTTCTTTTCTTTTCTTTTCTTTTCTTTTCTTTTCTTTTCTTTTCTTTTCTTTTCTTTTCTTTTCTTTTCTTTTCTTTTCTTTTCTTTTCTTTTCTTTTCTTTTCTTTTCTTTTCTTTTCTTTTCTTTTCTTTTCTTTTCTTTTCTTTTCTTTTCTTTTCTTTTCTTTTCTTTTCTTTTCTTTTCCTTTCCTTTCCTTTTCCTTTCCTTTCCTTTCCTTTCCTTTCCTTTCCTTTCCTTTCCTTTCTTTTCCTTTCCTTTTTCCTTTCCTTTCCTTTCGTTTTTCCTTTCCTTTCCTTTCCTTTCCTTTCCTTTCCTTTCCTTTCCTTTCCTTTCCTTTCCTTTTCTTTAACATCTGACAGAAGAGCAAGGTGGGAAGAGATCTGCCTCCAAGTCCTTGCCAAAAACTTATTAAAAGTAAATAAAGTTTATTATATCTAACAGGTGCCTGCCACCCATTTCATATCTGGAAGACTTAAACTCAAGTCTATGAAAACAAAATGAGACAGTTTCAAATTTTAGGGTGGACATTAGACTGACAAGTTTGGTAACAGAATTGCACAAGCCATTTCTGTCTACAATTTTAGTAGCAAGAATATTTTTATCTGGCATATGTTTGCTACTTTGGTAATCAACATACTTTGGGGTACCCAGTGATAAGTGGTAATTATTATTGCTAGGGGTTTTTTTCTTTCTTTTCTTTTTTTTTTTTTTCTGAAGGCTAGTTTCTGAGAGCTAAGTTGTAAAAGCAAAAAATATAGTCCTTTGAAAAGCAGCAAAGTACTCTGTTAAAAATGCAATATTGACTATAGAACACCTGTAGAGGTTTACATGTGAGGAGAAGTAGTGTTACTGGGTTGGGAAAATGACAAAGTTAAAGGAATCATTTAGATAAGGTGTTAAATGGTACATTGAAAATGGCCAATAATATAAGACAATATTTCAACATGAATGCAAGTGTTCAGAAATTAACATTGGCTTTGCAGGAAGGTAAAAACAAATCAGAGTTTTGTTATAGGGAAGTTACCAAAATTATGTCTGTAGTTAACAGCACATGGTATTATGTACACAGAAACTTAGTGAAGCCTGGTTTCCCACAGATGTGCTGCTTCTAAATAGCTGATGGTGGCACTTGCAGATGATCGTGAGAGTTTGCAAGCTCTTATTGAAGAAGTTTACACGACTGAGGCATTTTTCATCTTAAGGAAACTTCCAGTTTTCATTAATATCTGCATGCACATTATGGTCAGAAATTTAATAACTAGGTATACGACATCTTGACTAAACTCTCAGTAGACTCCATGCGATTGGAGAGTGTGGAGAGATACATGTGCATATGATTCCTGATTTCTCATAAAAGCAAGAGTTAAGCAGAAAAAAAGAGACGAGTTGTATCCCTACATTATATTTCAGCCATAAGTTTTGTAGTGCAGAAACTTGAGAAAGTTCTTTAGCAAAAATAAATAAATGATGCAATTAAGTATTTGCTTCTAAGTGGAAAATTAACGCTTGTTCTGTAATTAAGCAATGATAACTAAAAGTGCACTTCAGTATAATTACAAGATGAAACGAGAAATGTCGTAGGACAGAAGGTTAATAGACAAGAGGGTTTTTGTTTGGTTTTGGTGAGGTTTTTTTGTACTTGTGTTACTTGTTTACATATGCTACCTTTGGGTGTCATTTTATGTTTATCACAGAACAAACAAGGCTTAGCCAGAAATTGGCAAAGTCCAAGAAAATGAAGGAAGCACAACCTCTCCTCTCCACCGGCTGTTCCAGGGGCTGCGGGAGGCAAATTACTGGTTACTCTGAAAGTTTTACTGTTGCCATGTTGCAGTTCAAAACTGGATTACCCAAGCTATATCAAGTCTCTGGACACAAACTTATTTGTTATGGATGATAATTATCTCTAACACAGAATATGGAAGATATCAGATCAAGTATAAGGTTTTTCAGTCAGAAAACTCTCTGAAAAAAAGAAAAAGTGTTGATGTTCACCTTTCGTGTGATAGCCAAATTATTATTTAAATTGAGAGAGAAGAGATATGATTGACTAAGTGATATAAGAACACAGTAAACTATTGACAAAACAATAAGTGGCTAAGCATACTCTACAAATCCAGACCTGAACATACTGCTTGCTATACAACATAATAGTCTATTTAGTTAGACTTGACCATGCTTAGTTTTCTAGCTTTTAAGATTTATAATCTTCTCCATTTTCAACAGAGGAATAGAATAAATAAATAATTAAAAAAAGTAGTAAAAGGATGTAGATGTAATCTGAGTGGGAGAAGAATGGGACAGTAGAAGATACATAAAATCACATAATGGCTAAGCATGACAAGGACATCTGGATATTATCTAATCCTTTCTCCTTGTTCAGAGTAGGACCAGCTAGGACAGGTTGTTGAGAACCACGTCCAATCAGGTTTTGAATATCTACAAGGATGGAGAATCCATGACCTCTCTGGGAAATCTGTTCCAGTGTTTGACCATCCTCACTGTAAAAGAGTTCTTATGTTTAGGTGTTTTTTTCCAGTATTTCAGTTTGCATCCCTTGTCCTCTCAGTGGACACCATTGAGAAGAGTCAGGCTCCATCTTCCTTAATAAGCCTTCCCAAATCAGGTATTTACATGCTTTGATTAGATTCCCCCCAAGCTTTGCCATCTCCAGGCTCTCCTTGTATCTGACATGACCCAGTCCCTTTATAATCTTTTTTTCCTTTACTGGACTTATTCCATTATATCCATGTCTCTTTTGTACTGGACAGCCAAGAACTGGACACAGCACTCCAGATGTGGTCTCACTAGTGCTGAGTAGAGGAGAATAATTGCCCCCATCAGTGTACTAGTCACATTCTTCCTAATGCAGTTCTGGATATCACTGGCCTTTATTGTAAGACCACTTTGCTGGCTCAATTCTATGATCCCAAAGAGATTTTAGCTCTGAAAGCAGATGTATACTTCAAATTCCTCCTATTTGTTCCCCATACTTCATGATCTAGTGTAAAAGCATTTCAGAGAGGCACCCAGTCATGCCGATTTCACAGTATAAGTGGGATAACTTTTCCTATAATATTTCTATCTCAACTCTTCTTTACTTCATCCTTGAACAGGGGGTCTTTCAGCCCTGTTCTGTTGATTAAAATGTGTCAGATCCACCCTGCTTCCTTTGTTTTCCAAAGTGGTCCACCTCATTCTCATTTGATAGTAGGTTATCATTCCCACTCCCATCACTCCTAGTTTAAGGCTGTTCTCAACAGGTTAGCCAGCCCATTGGCAAAAGTGGGGTTTTTTGCTACTTGGCCAGTTGAATCCTACTTCTTAGCTGTCCTTCCTTCATCATGAAGGAGGGTGCCTTTGTCATAAAACCCAAATCATTGTTATCACCACAAGATGTGCAGCTAGTTGTTGCCCTGCACAAACTCTCCACTCCTCCTCAGGTGCTTCCCTCTCACCTGCAGGACTGAGGAGAAAACCACCTAGGTCCCTATACCTTTGATAACCCCAGAGCCTCATGGTCACACGTGCTATTCACAAGGTCTCCCCTGGCAGTAAGGTTGATGCTTATGTGGAAGAGCATCAAAGACATAGTCTAAGGGCCTGAAAAGTCTTAGAAGTCTGTCCACAGCATCACAGATCTGAGCAGCAAACCTTCCCAGATAACAGGTCAGGTCAGCAGATGGCAGCCTCCATTCTCTGCAGTAGGGAGTCTCCCACTGCTGCCATTCACCACTTCCTCTTGGTGCTGCTGCATAGTCAGATTCACCCTGCTTGGGTGCATACTTGAACACAGCTTCCAGCCTCTCATCTGTTATGAGGACACTGACATCTTCTGTAGTTTCAGATATACAGTTGTACAGATTCTGCTACAAGAAATACTCTAGGTGGAACAGGAGCCTTCTTCCTTGTGCGGTAAGTCACAAGCTTCCAACCTTTGCCAGTATAGAAGTCTCCATTTCCCAAATCAGTGAACACAGACTCTACCTGTACCTTCTCCAGTACAGCTGAGCCTTCAGGTTTTTGTAGCTGCAGTGTCATAAAGAAGATCCAACCTCCTTCACAATACCTCTGATACTGTGCTGTCCGTTGACCTCCTCCAGCAGCTACTTGGCAACACAGATTCTCCACCAGCACACACCATCAGGAAAGGACACTATTTCTCCTCCAACCTCAGCAAGAGGCCCCACACACTCTTTTGTGTAAAGTACTGCCTCTGTTGACTGCACTGTAGCCTGGCAGTCACATAGGTCTCTCTGTAGCACCTGCTGAAAGGGTGCTTGGCCCTCCTTTGTTCAGGTGGAACAAGAACTCAGAGAACCATTTGATCAGGAATAAGTGACGGAGCTTGTCAGAAGCTGCTACAGCTTGCTGAAACAAGTGACAGAGCTTGTCAGAAGTTGCTAAAGCTTGCTGGAAGCCTCCTGCAGCTATCCTCACCTAGTTGCAGCACTGGACACAGTCATGTTCCTTGAAAACTTTCCAGGAGTCCCCCAGCAATACTAGATGAAGTTCCCAGATCTAGATGCCTAAGCAGTGCATAGAAACTATTATGCACATTGCTGCACCTGTTGCTTGCCTGTTAGTTGATGTTTTAAAAATTTCAGAACTGTATGCCTACCAATTATGTGAGTCATAAAAAATATTTTAATCTAAACACATAAATATAAACCCTCAAATCAGTAAAGATTTTGCAGATTATATTAATCTCACCTAATATATATACAAAACTACATTCAAAATAAATTTGCTAAACTCTGTTTATAATCAGTGTTGAGAAAGAAACCAGATCTTTTTAACACATTTACTTGAGGCTACGAGATTCATTCCTAAAAGCACCTATTATGTTACATTGAGTATAAAGGGACTTCAAACAATTAGTTTCAAACGTAGATTTTTGTATTCAAGAAATCTAAAGCTCAGTGGAATTCACCTCAGCTTTAATGCCTGCAATACTTTGAATCTAAGCCTAAGTAAATTGTTTTAAATGAACTGGAATGACGACTGCAGCAGAATACATGGAGGTTGAATTCAGCCTTAGATGCAGCTGAAGCTCTATAGTCTTGATGCTTTTGGGTTTGCTTTGGTTTTGTTTTGGGTTTGCTTTGATGATTTAGGGTTAAGCGGAGACCTAGGGATTAGCATAGGAATCTGGTATTTTCTGATATATTCAAGACATGTATATGAGTCCAGCAGGTAAGACCTCTGATCCATTGGAGAACTTATGTGCTACTAGAGTGGCAGCTGATGGCCAGAAGGGATATTAAACTGTATCCAGAATGTAAAGAGCTGCTCATCTATTAAGATATTAAATAATCAAGTAAAAACCTTCTTTTTGTTGTCTGAAGAGCTCATTAAACTCCACTGTATTGAATACATTGTAATCAGTATAATGACTTGTGGGATGCTGGGCTTATTTGTGCTTGTTAGTGCTGAATATAGGGTGATTGTGAGTTGGCAGAAAGTAGCAGGATCTGACTTGAGCGAGAGCACCGATTGAGCAATGAGCTTATCTTGAACCGATGAGCACCAGACCTGAACAAAGGCAAGGGATGAGCAACTTGCTCATCTTGATAGATGTGGTGCCTGATGGTCTACAGCTCGAATCAACTGAGTGACACCTGGGGTGAGGGGGAGGCTTCACAGCCGGACATTACTTCGTAAAGCTAAAAAGACCCTTGCACCTCTGTACTGAACGCCTTTGTTCTCCGCTACTCCCCCTTGGTCAACAACACTACAAGTCTTGTTAAGGGCCAGTCAGCACACAATACTTGACTTAGTCCCACCTCGCCAAAAGTATAAATCTGGCATTTAGAATCCTCTATTTTGAGGATGAGAACTCCAACTATCCAGACAGGTCTATGGGCCTGGACCTCTCTCTTCCCCAAGCAGGGACACATCTTTGCGAAGACTTACGCCTCCGACAATGTCGGATATTACCCCAGGAAAGTAACATTAACAAAAGCACTGAACTATTAACTTGAGCTCAGTTTTTGCAGTAACTGTGTTTATCAACAGCAATTCTGAACTTTTTATATCTGTTGCCTCAATAAATTACTTATCTTTTTTCAACTTTGAGAAACTGTTTCAGTGAAAGTCCTTGGTGAGGCTCTGACAGGCAAATGTTGACTCTGATATGTGGCTACACACATAATCCTTTAGACGTAAACCATTGACCAAGTCTGGGACTAAGGCTGGACCTAGCCACAACTAGACTCCTCTCTGAGAAGGAGTTTTGAAAACAAGGAGGTCCTTTCTGAACCTTGTGACTCAACAGTAGGACCTCCCTCAGCCACGTGTCAGACTCACACCCTTTTACGTGACATGACTGTAATGTGAGTTTAATATAACACCTAATTTTCATTCAGAATCTACCTTATGGACATTCTGGTTTAAGTGTCTGAACTTGAATCTGATTCCAAATCCAGATTATCTAAGAATTCAAGTGATGAACACTATGATCTGTTTGTATCAAGGAAAAATTCTGTGATTACATGTAAGTGTCTTGTAGAAATGAACAAATGAGTTCTTGATAGTAAAGACTCAAATGCCATATCCCACAGAACTCATTAGTCAGTGATAAGACTGCTGGATCTCAAAGTATATACTTTTAAGGAAAATTTGATTTATTCTGAAGCAATCTTACTCTGTATTGATAAAGAAATGGAAAGTCAGGCCACCATTCAGCTGTTGCCTAAAACAGGTGAAAAGTACAATTATTTGACAAGCGTTATCTTTCTTTCACTGTATATCACATCTCTGATGTACTGCAATTGCTAGTAAAAACCTTCTACCTAGTATTGTCAATAAAACTCCTTTCACTATACATATGCTGTTAGAAATATTCTCTGTTAGCTTTCATAAAACTCTGCAAAGTTCACTGTCAGTCAAAATTTCAGTTTAAATTGTCTACTTCACTTTATAGTGTGTAGTTGACAAATACTCTTGGAGAAAGAATAAATGTATACTTTGGGCTTGCCTTCAGCTATCAGACATTTTAAAACATCTTTAAAGAATATGCCTGAGAAGCATTTAAGTTTTGAAAACTGTAAAGTTTGGAAAACATGAAATCTAGCATGGCATGCTTGTTATGAGTATTCAGCAAAATGAGTATGACTTTTGGTGATGGGTGTGCTGTGAATAATATAATTTTCCTCAAATAAACTCTGGAGAAAAAAAGTCAGGGCATTAGAAAAGCCTTTTAGTTTCTAATTCCATTCACTAGAGTTTGAATCATGAGAGATATTGTAAACTCAATCTTTTATGTCGTAAGTGTAAGATTATCCCAGTACAAGTGTAAGATTATCCAAGTACAAGTAATAGTGTTGTTTGTTTGTTTGTTTGTTTGTTTAAAAAAGGCCATAACTGATTTGAGAAGAGCAAAATAACTAGGAATGGAAAGATGGAATGAACATTAAGTACATCTACCTTTTCACTTATTAACCTGTATTTTTCTTCTCCAACATTTAATAACTCTATTGTTTTGCCAGAAGGGAGTCGGCAAAATTTTTTGGAACTAAATAAATTGTTACTCAAGCTGAAGAAGATAAAAGGTTTAATGGTGTGGGGGTTTTTTTCTACTACTATTAATAAGGCTGTAATTAATGTTTCATGACAAAAGTTTTCTGATTTTTTCATTGGGAGGAGTAGAACTAGCTACTTTAGGTACATGGAGAATCTATTTCCATCCTACTTGATGGATCTTCTTGAGCTAAGCAGATAGCTTCTTAAATCCTTTTTTTGATTTTTTTTTTTCCCCCCAGAATAGAATAGAATAGATTAGAATAGAATAGAATAGACTATTTCAGTTGGAAGGGACCTACAACAATCATCTAGTCCAACTGCCTGACCAATTCAGGGCTGACCAAAAAGTTAAAGCATGTTATTAAGGGCACTGTTCAAATGCCTTTTAAACACTGACAGGCTTGGGGCATCGACCACCTCTCTAGGAAGTCTTTTCCAGTGTTTGACCACCTTCTTGGTAAAGAAAGGCTTCCTAATGTCAAGTCTGAATCCTCCCTGATGCAGCTTTGAACCATTCCCACGTGTCCTGCCACTGTATCCCAGGTAGAAGAGCTCAACATGTCTCTCCACTTCCCCTCCTTAGGGAGCTGCAGAGAGCAATGAGGTCACCCCTCAGCCTCCTTTTCTCCAAACTGATGAAACCTGATGTCCTTAGCTGCTCCTCACAGGACATGCCTTCCAGCCCTTTCACCAGCTTTGTTGCTCTTCTCTGGATTCATTTGAGTACGAGGTGCTGTTGACTTTTCAAGGTACAAGAGGCCTTCCAGAGGGACCTAGATCAATTGGAGTGCTGGGAAAAGATTAATGGGATGAAATTTAACAAGTCAGAAAATGCCAGATTCTGCACTTAGGGTGAAATAACACCAGGCACAAGTATAAATTGGGAGAGGAGTGGCTGGAGAGCAGCCCTGCAGAAAGGGATCTGGGGGTGCTGGTCAGCAGCAGCTCAATGTGAGCCATCAGTGTGCCCTGGCAGCCAAGATGCAAACTGCATCCTGGGGTGCATCAAACACAGTATAACCATCTCATCAAAAGAGGTGATCATCCTACTGTATTTAGCATTGGTGTGGCCTCATCTGGAGTACTCTGTGCAGTTCTCCAAAGCAAATTTTCCTTGAGGGAAGAATGTTGTTACCTTTGCTGACAAATTAGCAAGTCCTCTGACATATGACTGTAGCAAAATGAGTTAAAAAAATTGTTAGCAGATATATTTTGCAGAAAAATGTACAAAGTAATTTTGACTCAACTTCCATTTTTTCCTAAAGAACCCTGAAAAATAAATATTAATATATTTTCCATTATTTTAAAATGAAAATGGCTATTTTGAAATTTAAAAACAAAAAAACAACCAAACAAAACAAACAAACAACAAACCTGAAATAAGCTACTTCAATTTACAGGAGGAAAAATCCTCATTTAATACACATAATCTAAAGTACCATAAACACTGATTACCTCAGGGTGTAAGCCCCTACTTCTAAGAATATATAAACATCGAACTTTTTAATCTTCAAAGTATATTTTTGAAATATACCTAAAATTTTGCTGCCTCCAAAGGCTTGAATTTTTTTCTGGGAAAAAACCTGAAAATAATGAACATGTGAAAGATAAAGAGAACTGGTATAACATATTAACATCAGTTAATTTTATTGAAGAGGAAGGCTGCTGTGTTTTACCAACAGTTTTTGAGAAACCTTCATCATTCTGTCCGGGAAATGACAGTAATCAAATTTTGGAGTAATGGATGTGAATACAAAGTGTGCACTACTGCTAATGTCACTATAGCCATTCGTCTACAACCATTAGAGTCACTGACCATTGGAGATAATGGAACACCAATGTTCAACAAATTACACAACAAATGACAAAAAATGACAAATATAAACAACAATTTTCAAGTTAGTGCAAATAGCAGCTGCCTCATGGCAAAGTTCAGACATAATTCGTGTGTGCATAAATGTAGACTTTATTGAATCCTGAAGCAAGCTGGGAACGGTTACATGTAGTTCTTCAGTACTATACATCAAGTCAGTATAATTGCTACTTTCATCCTAATAAAGGTTCTCATTTGCTATTAAATTAACTCGCTCCTTCCGTCTTATCGTAGGAAAATTCCTTCGATAGTACTAATAAGGAACAGTTCTACTTCAAAACTGTGACACATACTATGTTAAGCTCCCTTCCAAAATTGCATCTTTTAAAATCTGAAAGTGATAGTAATAATAAAAAACCACTAAACATTGGATTATTCTTTTCTTTATTCCTACAAAACATTAACCAGAAAGAGCAAAATCTACAAAAATCAATGGAAAATAAGTAGTTCATGTTCTCTGGAACACCTGAAATCTAATGAAGCCAGTGTTAAAGTGATGGGTTTAAGCTGAAGGAGGGTTGATTTAGATGAGGTGTTAGAAAGAAATTCTTTCCTGTGAGGGTGGTGAGGCACTGGAACAGGTTGCCCAGAGAGGTTGTGGATGCCCCATCCCTGGAAAAGTGTTTAAGACCAGGTTGGATGAGGCTTTGGGCAACGCGGTCTAGTGGAGGGTGTCCCTGCCCATGGCAGGGGGGTTGGAACTAGATGATCTTTGAGGTCCCTTCCAACCCAAACCATTCTATGCTTCTATGATTCTATGATTCAATGATGATGATGATGATGATGATGACAACAACAACGATTATTATTATTATTCAGCAACTGACAATAAAGATGAAACTAAAAATTAATTTTTTTTTTTTTTTTTTAGAATAGGGCCAAAAAAATTCTCAAAGCTGTTATACTATCATTAATACATTATGAGAAGCCAATTAAAAATTCTTGGAAGAGATTCGCTAATCATACTAAATTAGCATGCTTATTTGGCAAGTGCTTCCACAGTTACTTAATGTCACTAAAGCTTCATGACTCTGCGGCTCCTTCATCTACTGCACAACTGAATTAAGTAACTGTTTTATATTATTAATTTAATTATGTTCTCTTGGTATTTTTAGGTGGTTTTAGACTGAAAAAATAAAGTAAAAACAATTCCCTATTGCTAGCAATTGGTTCCAAATAATCCAAGCAAGTCACCTGAGCCAAGGTTATCCTACTTTAGACATATGAAATAATTGTTTATAATTTATTACTGAAGAAAGAGAAGACAGTTCTTTCATCAGAACTGACTGGTGTCTGGATATAATTCAGCTCTATAAATCTCAGGTGAGTACTGCCATATAAGGCTTGTAGCATATTCAAGACATATAGAGGGCTGGCAGACAGGACACATACCCTTTAGGAGTGATGGCTGAAGATGGATATAAAACCTTACGTCAACTAAAATAGCTCTAAACTTCCATGTTTGAAAAACTGAATCCTGCTGTGTGTATTGGCCCTTTCCAGTGCCTGGATTGTCTAAATGATTTACATTAGACACTTCTTTTTAGTGCCAAAAATGGTTGGAATCATTCTGAGCCCAAGGCTATATATAAACGTTGAATGGAATCAGTGAAACACTTGTCCTTTGAGAAACTCCGTAATTAACAGATTTAGGAGACTAATGCAGTCTAACATCTAATGTGGTGTTGAAGAAAATCACATTTCAATATGCAAAGTGACTGCTTCTAACAATTCATATTCAGTGCAGTCCACTTAAATTATAGAATGAAAGAACAGTTTAGGTTGGAAAGGTCCTTTGGAGGTCACCTGGTCAAGATTGCTCTGAATGGTAGCCCTATCCTTCAGGGAGTCAGCAATTCCCCAATTTGATGTAAGAGACTCTATTCTCTCCCATCATCCAAGTTGGTAATGAAGATGTGAAGTAGTATTGGCTTCAGTATCAGTTCCCTAGGAATGCCACTAATAGTCAGCCAACAGTACTTCAAACTGTTAATCACTAGACTTTCAACCTGACGGTCCAGTCAGTTTTCCACTCAGCTAGCAGTCCACCCATCCAGTTTGGCCTCAAATATACAATGGGAGATCATGTTGAAAGCCTCAATCCACTACTGTTTTCACCTTCCTTCTATTTTATCCTCAATCCGTGGGAAAGGGGAGTAAGAGAGTGTCAGAGTAGGTGTTAGGCTGCTGCCTGGGGTCAACTCACCACATTGTCTTAATACACAAAATTCAGTACTTTTTTTCTGCATGATAAGTCGTCAGATCAAGCTCATTACACTCATGCAAGTATTGTAATTAACTTCACTCCAGCTGCATACCAAATATTAATTCTTATATCTTATTTTAAAGAAACTCTATTTTCCTAGTATACATTTACAACTATTTCCAGGTGACTTCCTCAAAGCCAGGCCTCAGCACAAGTAACTGCTGCTTAGAAAGACAAATGCCAAAACAACAAATGTACTCCCTTTTCCCCTCATTTCCTTTAGCTTTTAGTGCTGAAGCATGATGTCATATGGTATGGAATATGCTTTTAGTCAATTGGGTCACCTGTCCCAGCTGTGTCCTCTCCAACCTCTTGCCCACTCTCAGCCTACTCATTTGGGGAGTGAGGGAGTGTTAGAGAGAAAGCCTTGACACTGGGCAAGCACTGTTCAGCAATAGCTGAAATATTGCTATGTTATCAATGCTCTCTTAGCTAGAATTGCAAAACACAGCACCATATAGGTCGCTATGAAGGAAGTTAACTTAATCTCAGCCAAATCCAGTACAAATACATTCCCCTTTGCTCCTTGTTTCATGCAATAAATTAAAAAAAAAAAGTTGTTAATAAGTTAGACAAAAGCCAGTTTCCTCCTTCTGATAATAATCACTGTGAGATACTAATGAAACGTTCTGAAATTATACCTAAGACAATAATGTAATCTATACATGGAATAATTCTCTTTCAGTCCTAACTCATTACAAGTATACCATGTCTTGCATCTCTGTCAGTTTTTTATAGAAAAAAATGGTCAAGATCAAAAGATTTCTGGAACTACTTGTTCATCATCATCTGATGAACATATTTGCCTGGGGAAAAATGCAGATGGTTGAAGCCCTTTTTGTATCCATTAACCACATAAATGAAAGCTAATTAGAAACAGGAATGAATGCTCTATACAGCAGATGGTAAATTAGGTAGTTCTGGTTCAGTGTCTGTAAAACTTCTAGATTTAACTGATCCAATTCTTTCTAACAGGCCCATTATAAAAATAAGATTTATCCAACAATGAATAAGATTTATCAGAGTTTAAAAAGAAGTAATATCTATGGTTTACACACGTTGTGAAGAATGCACTTAATTATCTTAAAAATAATATCCTGAGAGGAAGAAATATTTAAGGTAGACCAGCAAAAATGCTTGTGGTTACCTTATAGAAATAACTCAATATACTAGGACTCTTAGACTGAAAATTATATTGCTTTGGGGAAGGAGGTATGCTAGATTTCTATAAAATCTTGAGTGGCATGAAGAAGATACAGAGGGATAGACAAGAATTAGGGGCCATCAAAAGGAACTGGGGTCAAAACAGGAAAGAATGAAATGTTTCTTCATGTTAAGGATAGCAAATGTATGGAAGTCCTTGCCAAAGGACATTGCTGATACAAAAAGTTGATGTGGATGTTCTCATGAAGATTTTTCGATCTTAAGGCACCTAAGTTACCATCAATAAAGTGTTAGGTATAAAGTTCATTACTTGAGACTTTTCTGCCAATAAGTTGATGACAGAATCAGAATTACTGAAGCAAAAATATGATACTTCTGCCTTAGCAACAGGATGATGGGGTGACGGTCTGTGAATAGAGTGTCAACTAGTGTGCAGCTGGGACAAGAACTGTCATTTGGACTAATCATATGGGGAAGTAGTCCCAAAGGGGAAACACACCTTTCACATAGCCCCTATTCTAGGTATGTCACCAATGCACTGTAAGAGGGATGACTGACACCAAGAGAGGTCAGCCCTGAGAGGTCCCAGGCCTTGCAGATCATTGTTCTCAAGAGCTCTGACCTCTGTGGTCAGGCAACAGCTGTTCTCCCACTGCAAGGAGGACCCAGGAGTAATCACAGTGCACAGTCCCAATGTGTACCTGGTCAGAGGGCGCACTTCCAGGGATCCACAACTGATTGCCGCTTGGGCCCGGAAGTCTAAGAGTATCTGCATTGCACGTATGTGATGAGTGAATGTGGATGGGAATCATCCCCTTCTTTGCTGCAAGCTTTTCCCCATATAAACAATTAAACAAGTTATATGTGAACTGGCATGTCTCATATAATCCATTATGCTCTCCACAGCAATGGTTCATGGGGAGAAACAGGAGCACCTGGAAGAGTAAACTTTTAAAGATTACTAAAACAGAAAAAAAAAACATCAGGGTTGGGAAATTCCCAGAGCTGAAAACTGCTGGAGGTTTGGAAAGAATCATAAACGCCTCTCCTATTAATAGTCTTCTGTAAGCATCTGCCAATGATCATTGTGAGATACAGGATATTGAGCTAGATGGAGCCTTGCTTTGAAGCCAAACACAGCCATTCCTATATTTCTCCAAAAGAAAAAAAAATGTTAGCTGATTTTATGCAACACTGATCTCTGAACCACTAAGTACACTCAACTTGTTAATAAATCTGCCATTAAATTATCTGAAACCTTCCAATATTTCTATCACAGCAAACTAAAACTTGGAAACTAAGGTCACGCAGAAGGTGAAGTAGAATGTCCTCAACACAGCACTCAATATAAACCAGTAAATTTTGTGGATTATTACTGGATTATTGTAGATTATTAGATTTTATTTATGTGCAGTGAGTTTTGTATCACCTTACTCTGAACACTAGTGTTGAGGTGTGAAGGCAAATGTTTAGACCTTGGCCTGAAGTTTACCTAACAACATCTCATGAGAAACTGCTTGACTTGCCATGAAGAAACACTGGACATGATATGTAACAGAGCAAGAAGCTGACAGAACTTACAGGTAGCTCCGTGAGGGATGGATGGATCTCAGAGGAAGTTAAAAGGGAGTTGTACAAAATGGCTGAAAATTACAGGCAGCTGAAGGGAAGCATTGGAGACCTTTGAAAGGCCAGCAGTGCTTCAGTAGCCATATGAGTGATACCATGTAAGGAAGAGATGATCCAGATAAAGGTGTTAGAATACACAAATTCTGGGTATGTTTACTAGGTGGAAACAAGGCCAGAGAAAGGGAAGACTCAAGGTTGATGTAGGAGGAACCAACATGGTGTGAAGGGGAAAAAAAAAGGGCTGGTGTTGTATAAGCCTGTGCCTGATTGCTGCTCTCTGTCCTGTCTTATGTGTGGATCTACTCTGATCTACAAGCAGGAGTAGGAGGAAACAGACCTAGAGGAAAAATACACTGAGACCTAGATGTGAGCAGCAATAAAAATGGCCTGGTTAGAAGGGGAAAATTACTGAAGAGAAAAGAATGTCTGCTGAAAATACTGACAGAGAAATTGCTTGCCAGCCTGGGAGCTATGAGCCTGGGAACTAGGGCTGGGAACCAGAAGCATCCTTGAAAAGTGCAGCTGGAGTCTTTGAAGTACAGCTGGGTGCATAGAAACCAGAGACATCCTGAGATACCATTGATAAGCATAAAACCAAGAAACTGTAATAACAACTTGTCATCTGAAAAAGTGGAAACAGCCTGGGAAAGTAAAAGTGGTCTGAAAGAACAGAAAACATCATAATCTCTTGGCTGTTACACGTGAAAACCAGAAATTGACAGCATTTATTGGCTGTTCAAAGTGCTGGTGTCCTACACCCTCTTATGGCTCCATGATATAAAAAGGACTGAATTTTTACCTAAATATATACTTTCCCTCTGAGAAATTCCCATGCTGCACGTACTTTTCCTTTCCTAAACAGGCTGAATTCTCCACATGAACTGCCTACGAAATCTTGGACCTTCACTGGGCACACGTGGCTGACTGCGGACTGTGATGTGGATCATCTTTGAAGTCAGACTCAGTCTGCTATTTTACTGGTCCCCCCTCTGGGCCCACTTCTAGGGTTGATTGAATTTGTTGTCCCACCTCTGGAATGGTTGACATCCCCTCTGGGATTGGTTTGTCCTCCCCTTCAGGATGGTTTGGCCCCTTCTGAAATCAGTGTTATTTGCTTGATATCAGTATTATATATATCTATACAAGTAATCTATTATATCTGCTGTTATACTGTTGATAAGTTGCTTCACTAATGATAAGTTTATAGTAACCTGTAATGGTATATACCTACTTGGTTATTGCTGTTATTGGTTGTTGCTATATTATTGATTTCTGCTATTATTGGCTGCTGTCATACTATTGATTGATACTATATTACCAATTGCTGAAAATAATTTTTAATAGTTTGATACAGATATATACGCTATTAATAATAGGTATAGTTGCTAGTGGTGATTTGGGGGATATTTGTGGTAATCTGCAATAAAGTGGAGAAAATTAGGGGATAAAGCCTCTGTGTCCTTGTGTATTATGGAATCCTATGAACCAACGGTTCTTACGCACTCGCAGACTGGGTAACCTTTTTGGTCATGACACCCAGCCAAATAATAGCCCCCAATTCCAAGGAGAGTCAACAGGCTGTCCCTGCAGCCCGAAATCTGAATGGTACCATGCTTCATCCTGAGCTCGATCTGTGGTGAAGAGTCCAAAGTACCAGGGAATGACTTCTCTGGCCCCTCACTGCCACTGCTGCACAGTCCCACGCTGTTGGTAGCACAGTTTCTGGGCTGCATTTGCAAACAATCCTGCACAAAAATGACCCGCTAACTATTAAGTCTTGGCTAATCTCCAGTTTACCAGGTGAATAGGTGTGTGCCATGTAATCTCATGTTGTGCCCTTCATGTCCTAGTCTTATTCCTGTTCCTTTACTCCAGTAGATGATCAGAAGTATGATACTCCTGGATCAGTAATGAGTAAAACGATCTGAATGTGTAGGTCTTTTTCTAATCATGAATTACATAGCTAGCTACAAAAGTCTTTAGAAGCTACCAGAAATTGTTAGCTGGTTTTACTAGAAACAGCAATGTGGATTTAAGAAAAAAAAAAAAAAAAAACCAAACAATAAAAATGAAACCAAAATGTGAACAAGGGATTTAAAACATAAACAAGCAAAAAAAAAGACTTGAAAAAACTGCTTTTGTTTTTTAAAATGTATTTGTATCAATATTATACTACACAATATATATTTTAATATACTTCTTAAATATGCTCAGTACTCAGTTACAGTGATAGTTAGAGAGCTATGCCATTGCTGACGCAATTTTCACTAACATTTATTACATATGCAGCTCTAAATCTATTTTACTCTGCAGGTTCACAATAGCATTACAAGACCCAAAGAGTGGTCACCCCACTACACTGTGCTAATGGGGGCTCTAAAGCCTTTGTAGATCCTGTTGCTTTTGTACTCCTACAGGAGTTTTGCATCCTACATATTATGCTCAGAGCAACACATGTTAATAGTTAGTAGCTGTTTATACAACTGGTTGAGATAGGGCTTTTTATTTGTGTCTATGGGTGTGCTTACCTGAACCTGGTAAGCTAGGCATAATTTCAGCATATTGTATTTGATCTGAAGCTCCTAACACCAGCAGTGGTACTAGTCTGTAGCCTGCTGGTTAAGTCATGCTGATTGAACTATGGTCATCTTCTTCATAGAAGCTCTACCATCTTTTCTTCAAAGTTGAAGCTATAACAATTGTTTTTTGAATTCTGCAGATTCAGTTCTTCACTGTTTTACTGATTTTGGTGGGATAGTTTTCTTTGTAGTAGCTAGTATGAGGCTATGTTTTGGATTTGTGCTGAAAACAGTGTTGACAATGTAGAGATGTTTTTGTTATTGCTGAGCAGCATCTACACAGAGCCAAGGACTTTTCAGCTTCTCACACCACCCCACCAGTGAGTAGGCTGGGGACACACAAGAAGTTTGGAGAGGACACAGCTGGGACAGCTGACCCCAACTGACCAAAGAGATATTCCATACCATATGACGCTGTGCTCAGCAATGTAAATCTGGGGGAAGGAGGAAGGGGGGACATTTGGAGTTATAGTGTTTGTCTTCCCAAGTACACGTGATGGAGCCCTGCTTTCCTGGAGATGGCTGAACACCTGCCTGCCCATGGGAAGTGGGGAATGAATTCCTTGCTTTGCTTTGCTTGCATGTGCATGGCTTTTGATTTCCTTATTAAACTGTCTTTATCTCAACCCACGAGTTTTCTCCCTTTTACCCTTCCGATTCTCTCCCTCATCCCACCAAGGAGGAAGTGAGCAAGCAGCTGCACGGGGCTTAGCTGCTGACTGGGGTTTAACCACAACAACTGTATAAAGTGATTACTTTGAGGTCCTGATGTTTCAATCGTACATTTACACAGACTGAGACCTTATTTAATTCCATAGATTATAATTGAATTACGCATATGGTAAATATTCCATATTTCTTTTCTGAATAGAAGCATTGGTCCTCAGAAAAACAGCTATAGGAGCAGTTTTAGCTGTCCTAAATGGCCTCAAATTTGTCAATTACCACATGTAGACTTTAAACACTGAAATTGTCATCTTGAGGCTTTGCATATTGATTCTTCATTGCTTCTAAATCCTTACTTGCAGGAAAAATCATTGAACCTCTCAAATAAATTTGTTACTTCTTTACATTACCATGAGAGTTTCTGAAACAGAAACTTAATCCATTTCAATATTGTAGTACTACCTAATTTGAAAATTCAAACAAAATCCCTGGAAAAAGAAACCCAAAGAAGTTGTGTATCATGGCATCCATAATGATTATTTTATTAATTTTTAAAAAAGAATTTTCATTAATTTAGGGATTGCAAAGAAATCTTTCCACAGTACAGTAAATTTTAGGTCAATAAGAATTAGGGGAGATAAGTTTCCTTGCCATCATTTTAAAATGGATTTTAAAACAATGAGATTGATATTTGGATAATTATACTGTTGAATTCACTCTACTGTCAAGTCAATTACAGAATTTAACCATTTCTAATATATCGGTTTGTTACTCTTTGCTACCACTGGTCTATGTCTTTCTCCCTATCTCCCTGTTTAAGTATTCATGGTTCTTCCAAGCCTGAGGGCCCACATTCTAACTGAGAATTTAATTTTTTTCTTTAATTTTTCTTTTAGAAAAGAAACTTCCCATCATTGGTCCACTCCTTATTGTTGTCCTTCTTTACCTGTGTTCCCATTGCCGTTATTCTTTTTTTGTGTCACATTTTTCTTCTTTAGACAGATAGTACTTAGGCTCAGTATCATCTACAGTGAACTCTGTCAGATCACTGAGCTGTCACATAGAACCTTCCTAAGTACCCCACCTACCAATATTAACTGTAATTTGTTATGAATGTCATCTGTGTATAGGGTAGATGAGAGAAATATGCTCCGTCATCCTATGTCACCTGAACAGAGGAATTCCATGCCTTAACTGAAGGACTGTCACATTACACAAGGTAAGGACTTCTGAAGTGGGCAGAGATCTTAGAGTCTGGACAATGAACACTTGGCAACTTCATAGTAAGAATGAAGTCTATCACTTAGGAGAAATAAGTTCACATTTTATGTGCTTATTTATTAACTTTTTGTTTTGGATCAGGAAGGAACCTCTTGATTTTCTGGTTTAATCTGCAGGCCAATGTTGAAGGGTATAAACTAGATTGTTTTCAGGTGAGACTTCACTGGAAGAAGTTCTCAGTCCTAATGAATTACAATCACTAAAACAGATGTAAATTTTTTTTTCATAATTTTCCCTTTTTATTTTCTCTCTCTCCTTTTCTCTGTGCATGTCTTAAGTTTCTGTCTGTATTTCTCCCTGATGGTCTAACCTTAGTATTTTACCTACAGCTATGTTTTCTTTGGCTTGTTCTGATTCTTGATACATTAATATTAATTTCTCCAGCTGCCAAGTTTGTTACTTGGAATGGCATTTTGAAAGCATTTTCTACTTTTATGTCACAAACAACCTTGTTATTTAGTGGATAAGACCTCTAAAATTACAAATCTAATAGTTTCCTATTTTGAATTTAGTCTCTTACAAACTTCTCCATCTGTCCTTTACTTTTTCACTTTTTAAAATTCACATGAATTTGTTTCAAGTGTTCTAATGACATGGTGACACTTAAGCATTTTCATTATTTCTTTATTTTTTACCTCTGCTTTCTCATCATCTATATTATAACATGCATTACATCTGGCACATATATTATACATTTCTTACTCCTTTCTCTACTCTTTCTTTTTCATAATCATTATACATGCTTCATTATAAAGCTTTCCATGTAGATTCCCTTTACTGCGCAAGTTCTACAGCTATTTCCACTTTGTCATTATTCAGTCCCATTAGTATTACTTTCATTAGGCACTCTACATGCTTTTCACACAGAATCACAGAATGGTTGAGATTGGGAGTGACCTCTGGAGGTATCTGATCCAAATACGCTGCTCAAGCAGGTCCACCTTGGGCCAGTTGTCCACAGCCACGTGCAGATGGATTTTGAAGATCTGCAAGGAGGAAGACTCCACAACCACCCTGGGCAATCTGTGCCAGAGCTCAGTCACCTCACAGTAAAAAAGTGTTTCCTGATGTTCAGATGACACACATTGCATTTCAGTTTGTGCCCATTGCCTCTGGTCCTGTCGCTGGGCTCCACTGAAAAACTGCCTGGCTCTGTCCTCTTTGCATCCTCCCTTCAGATATTTGTACATATTGATAAGATCCTCCTTGAGTCTTCTGTTTCCTAGGCTGAACTGTCCCAGGACTCTCAGTCTTTCCTCACGTGAGAGGTGCTCCCATCCTTTAATGACCTTTGCGGTCCTTCACTGAACTCTTTTCAGAATGTCTACACCTCTCTGGTAGGACCCCAGACCTGGACACAGTATTCCAGCTGTGGTCTCACCAGTGCTGAATAGAGGGGAAGGATCACCTCCCTCAGTGTGCTGGCAACACTCCTAATGCAGCTCGGGATGCCATTAGCCTTTTTTGCTGCAAGGGCACATTGCTGGCTCATGTTTAACCTGGTGTACGCCAGGATCTTTTCTCCAAAGCTGCTTTCCAGCTGGTCAGGCCCCAGCTCATACTGGAGGTGCAGGACTTTGCATTTCCCTTTTTTGAACTGCATAGGGTTCCTGTTAGCCCATTTCTCCAGGGTCTTGATGTCCCTCTGGATAGCAGCACAAATCTGTGGCATATCATCCGCTCCTCCCAGGCTGGCACTGCATGCAAGCTTTCTGAGGATACACTCTGCTCCATCATCCCGATCATTAATCAAGACATTGAACAGGATTGCATCCATTATTGACCCCTGGGATACACTGCTAATTACTGGCCTCCAACTAGACTTTGTACCACTGATCACTACCCTCTCGGCCGTGCTGTTGAGCCAGCTTTCAATTCATTTCACCATCTGCATTTTTGATGGGTTTGTTACTGGATTTTGTCTTAAAAGTGGGATTCAGGCCAGTCGCATAGCACCTTAAGATATCCACAACTTGGGCATCTACAATCTCAGTGATCTATAGCAATTTGAGTATTCATGAAAATTAATAGGCAAGTTTATGATGCAATTCACCTGAAATATTTAAGACATTAATCTTAGGAAAAATCGATTGCTACGATGATGGTTTGATTTCTATCTATTCGAAGAAAGAAATGTGGAATAATAATGTTTAACAGTGCCCTCCATGACTTAACCTTTGTAATGCTGAATGTCTTCCACTTGCAGTTCTGTAAATCTGTTTTTCATTGGCTCTGTAACTGTTCACTTAAGCATTTGTGTCCATGTTTTTCCAAAGCCTCTGGGAAAGTCTTGTTTTTCCCTTGTTTCTGTCAGATTGCTGTTTTTTTGGCTATCCCAGCCCTCATACTGTGGTTATGATAGATTGTCATGGGAGAATTTTTATGGTAGAAACAGTATGAGAATCAGCTTTGCCTCACCCTCACTTTTCTCAGCCCTTGTTTTGGAGCTTTTAGTTTATATTAGATGAAAACCATATGTTACTGAATAGCAAAGCAGGTCATTTAAATACCAACTAAGTATTAGACAATAATACACCTGCACAAAGCTTATCAACTTATTGACATGAAACACTTGGACCTGAATAAGCATGCTCCAATCACCACTAACAGCACCATAAACAGAACAGCCCATAGGGAATTTGAGCAGATCCTGATGAAAATATATAGTACTATGGAAAAATCATGGTGAGCATCATCTTTACCACTTGTTGCATGGGACAGATTGCCCAGAAGACATCGCTCATGTGGGGACTTCATCACTGCTTTTCCTGACTGGCCACAGGGGAGGGTTCTCCTCTCCTCTCCTCTCCTCTCCTCTCCTCTCCTCTCCTCCCCCTCTCTTTTCAACAGACTGTGGCACTTTCACATGTAAATTCCTTGAACTTAAGGTCAGAAAGAAGAATTCATATCATTATATATATCTTGGGCATATGCTGAAGATGTTAAATCCTGATTTAAAGTTTTAATTTTCTTCTAATATTTAATTGCACCCTCTTACAAAATGTGTATGTCCTATTTGTGAATTGAATTTATCTGGGTTCAGAATGGATGACAGGTTTGGTTAAACCTCTCTATTGTGTTAAATTGAGAGGGATTTAGGTTTTGAAATGAGAAAATGTATTGATACGATAGTATGGGAAGACACATCCGCTGCAAGAATACTGACCAAGTATAAAATAAAGTTTCCAGCACTTTCAAAATGGTTGACACTTTTTTTTGTTTGTTTGGTTGTTGTTGTTGTTGTTCCCCTAATAGAGGTTCACATTTCATTCATGGCTGTAGAATTCTTGTTTCTGACTGTCCAAAAATTAAAAAGAAAATGAATTTTCTTAAAGAGCTAAATTAAATAGATTGTGACAATCTCTGTGCTTTATGGACGTAATCCAGCAGGGCAGTTAAACCTGTGGTTAAGTGCTTTGTTGGATCAGGGCCTAGCAACCCATGAGGGGACTTTGGAATATTTCCAAAAGGGCTAAAAGCTTTGGCCCTTGGCCATAGTGATGTTGTTTGCTGAACATGCCATAAAATGTATTGGGGAAGCAAAAAAGCTGAGGATGTTAAAATGCATCTCATGATTTTTCTCTGAATATTACAACAAAGGAAATTCCTTAGGTTAAAAGAAGCAGGAAAATAATGCCCAAAACATAGAATTCAAACTAAGCATAACACTGAGAATTTTCAGAAATATTTTAAGGAATTACTAGATGCCTCAAAAATATAGTGACTTTGGTGAATTTAAGGAAATATAGTACCTGGCAGCTCTAGCATTACATAAAGTAAGATCCAAACTAGAATGGAAAAAAGGGTATGAATATATAGCATGCCTTAGACCACCCATATCTGGATCCAAAAAGTTACTGAATAAGAAACAAATTAAATTCCCCAATCAAAATTCACCTAATGTATCTCAAATCATATATATGAGTTTAATAGAAATCTTTTATACTTCATTAAAAGAAAAAGTGCCCAAAGGGAACTTTCTGCTATCCTAAGACATATTTTGCTGATCAATAACACTTTGGAAGTGCCTTTCTCATTGTATTGATTATGACACAAACCTATATGACCTGTTTTGATGAGGCACCCAAATTTTTAGACAGCTGAAATGATGTGAGATTAATATTAATCTTACAGTACGTATTGTATTTTTAGACAGCAAACATACTTTTCCTTCCTTATCCATGAATTATTAAAAATTATTTTATAGCTTTTACATAATATATTTGTGTTATGCATGGATTTATATCTTTCCATTTTCTCTTTTTCATTTTCATTACAATATTATGAAAGGTCAGATACACCTTATTTGACAAAAAAAATTGTGAAAATTTTCAGATGGATACACTCATAATTGCACTCATAAGAACTTGTAAAAAAACTGATGTGAACACATATGCACACAGATGCACACATATGCACATGACTATGAAATTACTAACATTCAACTCTGTAATTTCCAAATAGCATTAATGTTATCAGCATGACGAGGTAACTTTGGTCAAAATTTTTTATAATATTTCCTGTAAAATCTAACTGAATAAAAATGTCCATATATTAGATATCGGCATCCCTCAAAGTAGGTGCCTATATTTATTAGCAATGTCTCTGCTAATATCTTATTTTCTCATTGTCATTGGGAATTGCTATAGATAAACAGGCCTGCGGCCACAGAATCTCAGCTCTCTGTCACTTCAGGCCACCCTACAGTGCAGATACAAACTAGCACACCTCAAAGCATAACATACCTTGTTTCCATAGTGTCCTAATACTCTTGTTCTTTGAGCGCAACAAACAATAATATTCCTTTGGGGGGAGAGAGAGAGAGAGAGAGAGAGAGAGAAAGAAAGAAAAGAAAAGAAAAGAAAAGAAAAGAAAAGAAAAGAAAAGAAAAGAAAAGAAAAGAAAAGAAAAGAAAAGAAAAGAAAAGAAAAGAAAAGAAAAGAAAAGAAAAGAAAAGAAAAGAAAAGAAAAGAAAAGAAAAGAAAAGAAAAGAAAAGAGAAAAGAAAAGAGAAAAGAAAAGAGAAAAGAGAAAAGAAAAGAGAAAAGAAAAGAGAAAAGAAAAGAGAAAAGAAAAGAGAAAAGAAAAGTCTTTAAAGGCTTTAAAACCATGGTAAAAAAAAAAAAAAAATCACTCTGCATGGGCAGAATGAAGTAGCCCTATGAGACATCACCTGCTCCTCAGATACAAGTTTTTTTTCACAGCAAGGAAGAGAGATGGATCAGATCAGAAAATGTCACATACTCGATAGCACAGCACAGCACATCTGAAACCTTCACCTGTTGAGTCAAATTCTTTCAGATCCTTGTTCTTAGTGTATTGTAGCTGCATAACTTAATGGAGGGAGTTCTTCACACATGAAATAGCACAGGGAGAAAAGCCAGGGAAAGGGAAAGGAAACAAAAGAGGAGAAAACAGAGAAGTATTTGAAAGGGTACCAAAGGAAAGGCAGGGATGTAAATGTGTCCAGTGTATCCACATGAAAGACATTCACATTTCCCTGAACTCTGTATCTTCCACTAGCTCAAGTTCCATGAGTGCTTTTCTCAGGTGCATCCTCAATTATATAAAGGCATTTTTGTACGACAATGACTTATCAATGACCACCACTTATGTCTGCAGATAAGAGAAGCACCTTATCCCAAGAGGTAAGTTGGATGAACACTACTGTTTCTGGTAGTGATCAAAACACTTGTGCATATGCTTATGGAAAATTGTACTTTGTATGCAATATTGGGCCAATAGATTTCTCCATTAATGCATTGACTTTCACAGAAAAACTATTTAGCACCTCCAGTAACATATACTGCCATCACAAGGTCATTACTCTAGTCAGCTTCTCTGCCCTCCTGGAGAGTGTAGCCAGTCAGTTAAGCAGCAGTCCAGACCTGCTGTGCAGCCACACACTGGCAGGTCTGCAGCAGGCACAAGGAAAACACTCAGCACTTCCTCACAGCTTCTCAACTTATCTCCTTTCACAGGATGGGCAAAACACAGCTATAAAACTGCTGCATGTTTCACACACTTCAAAACACTACATTTGCCCTCTCCAAGAGGAAAAGTGTCATTCCAGGAGACCAGGAGAAACAAACAGGTCTTCATTATTGTAAGTAAAAAAAAAATCTTTCTTGAATTCCTTGCCCACGTTGTTTATAATCTCATAACCAGCCTGAATAAGCACGGGATCAGCAGTTTCTTTACTGGAGGGTAATTCTTCATCCTCATTTCAGAAGCCTTATGCTGTAGGTGGGCTTTTTCTGTAGTCATGACTATATCATAACTAAGAACAGCTGGCAGGTAGGCAGCAAAATCTCAGCACGGACCTATAATGGGATGCATTGTAGCAGCTGCAAGATGCCCACAATCTGTGTGCTGCATTCCTTGTTCTTGTGCAAGGGAGGCAATACAAATATCTTTTAAAATGATCCAGCTACTACGCAAGAATAGATGAGTACTGCCCCTATACGATCCAGGATTTAGTGTGTGGGTGGGGGAGGAAGCAAAGACATAGCAGCACAGATGTATCACTGCCAAAACTAAGGTATTTAAGTATCAGTAGACAACCGATTTTAGTCCATTGAACTACACTCACAGTATCAAGAGGGGTAAACAATTTGGCTCATATGTAGAACTTAATATAAATATATTTAATCACATGTCATTACAGAAAATAGTCTTGCAAAAAAATAGTTCACATTGAAAGGGGATGAATTTTCAGTCTTTGTTCACTGCACCATCTCACTTCATAACCTCATCACTTATTAAATAAGCAAACATATGTTTTCACTTTTAGGGAGCTATGTTTCACAGAAAAGATGACAATGGTGCACTTTGCAATTACTTTACTTCCTCAGAAAAGCTATGCTAAGCCAATCTTCAGCTAATGAGTTTTCTTCATTTAACATCAGTTGCTGCTTTTTTCCTTTTCCCTCCTCACTTTTTGAGAGTTTTTAACACTCAGCTTGCTAAATATGGCAGGTAACAGCACAGATTGATTTGGAAGGTTTGGGTTTTTTGAAACACAGGCTGTTTTTCTGAATGCTTCAGAGCAATCAGTCTGAAATTACTGCTTCAGCATAATTATTTGTTCAGAGCAACAACCATCCAATGCAATGGCCTCCTAGAGTAAGGACATTTCCAATTAAAAATCATTGCTCAAGTCTGCCCTATGAAAGACCCAGATTTAAGGTAATTTGGCAAAAGGACCAAGCTTATAAGGCCTAATTCATTAAAAGATAACCCTAATAATTTCAGTAATAAGTGTAGAGAAAAGGAAAAAAACCCTCCAAAAAGAAGAAAAAAAAAAAACAAACAAAAAACCCCCACCAAACCCACACCTGCAACCTTTATCAAGAGAGAAAAGATCAAAAACAGCTAGCAATTTTTTAACTACTTCCACATTCTTATTACATCCTTCCACTTGCCAAGATGTACAGTTAGATGAAAATCAGTATTGACAGCAAAAGAAACCCCAAAGAACAACTCCTTACAGAGAGATCTTATCAATTAAGCATTTTCTTTTTCATAAGGGTACAGTGCCATGAAATATATTGGGAGACTCTATATGGAGTTAAAAATTATTCACTGTAATTAATAGCAGTCCAACTGTAAAAAAAATTCTGAGTAATATTAAAATTCTTAATTAATAATACCCTTAAAAATGCTATACATAATCTTTCTGTCTTCTACCCTTTCTCTTTGGTGTTATCGTTAGCCTCCTAATGCTGAGTGAGAAGGTCTGGACTTTATCAAGCAAAGAGGAGGTTACACTGAGTGATCAGTGCCTGGTGGTCCCTGCTGGGAGGAGTGGGGTCACCATGGTGGGTGTAGCCCTCATGGCCCAAGTGCAGGTGTTTTACTGCAAAGTGATTCTGCTTGGCTTTAGGAGGTGCTGAACCAGGTGTGTGTTCCAGCACAGCACAAAATTCTCCACTTCTGAAAAGAATTTAAGTGTAAGGAAGTATAACCTCTTCAGATCTGTAATCAGATCTTCAGATCAGATTTGTGCTCAGCAAAATGAGTAACTAAAGCAGAGAAACATGTGGGTAAAGAGGAATTTATAATGAAGGATTCTGTTAGATAAGGACAGGACATAACGTGATAAACTTCTGTTCAATAGTATCTAAAAAGAAACTGAATGACCTTGGACCCTTTTTTGATGGTATTCTGGGAATATTTGTACAAAAATAGCTGGAAATATTTTTTACTCTTACTATAAAACCCTACTCTTGTTCAAATCCCGTAGCTGTGTGAACTGTAAATATGTAATGATGTTATATTATTATTATTGTCATGGAAACCTATTCTTGCACACACTAGACACTCATTTTAGTTTTGCATTTTTTCAATACGACTTTTTGAAGTATATAGTTATAAAATAGTCATTAGATTGTCAAAGAACAATAATGGTTAATATTTCCTGAACATGTTTAGTGTTTCTGATGCCTTAATACTATGGAGAAAAACAGATAAACAGATTTTTTTCTTTTCTCTTTTGCACGTTACACATTTCGGTGCAGTGAAAAGGAAGAATAGCAGAATGTAAGTGGACAAAACCAATATCTGGCAAATGTTTGCTTTCCATAATTACAAAGGTCACTGAATTATTAAACTGCTTTATCATCCTTTATAAAACAACAAAAAAACCTGAATAATCGAAGCTATGTCAGTATGTGATATTGCTTACCTGGCAGCTTGAATTGCAAAAAAAATACTATACATAAAATTCTGAGAACCAAGGCCCAAGACTTGAACTCTGGCATTGTATAAATACTGGGCCACTACTGGAACCTGAAATTTCATTAGGTCTGCATAAAATAATGCAGATTTACAAAAAAGCCAGATTCAGTTCCTAAGTTGGATATTCTCCAGATCTTTCTCTACTAAGTCAGCCATTGCCATTTCTAACTGACAATCAGTTAAACTCTTTGCAAACAGTACTCTTAGTATTTTTCCTCTTTACCATCTCCTCCTTAAACTGAATCTATCATAAAGTCAGATACAACTAAGGTACTTGAAAATCCCACAATTTCAAAATTCATTAATTCTGTACCAGATGCACAGAACCACAGATTCACATAGAATGGCTGAAGATGGAAGGTACCTCTGAAGGTCTTCTGGGTCTAGCTCCCGACTCAAGCAAGTACAACTAGGGTCAGTTGCCCACAACCATGTGCAGATGGATTTTGAAGATATACAAGAAGAGAGACTCCACAACATCCCTGGGCAACCTATGCCAGTGCTTAGTCAACCTCACAGTAAAAAAGTGTTTCCTGATGTTCAGGTGGCACAAAATGATGCCCATTGCCTCTGATCCTGTCACTGGGCACCACTGAAAAGATCCTGGCTCCATCTTCTTCTCACCTTCCCTTCAGATATTTGTACATATTGATAAGATCTCCCCTGAGCTTCTTTTCTCTAGGCTGCACTGTCCCAGCTCTCTCAGCCTTTCCTGCCTGGGAGACATGCTTCAGTCCCTTAGAATTCATGTACTCCAAGACTACTGGAAACTCTTACTTGTGTTTATTTGCATAGCTACAATCCCTTGCAGGAGAGAAAAAACCTGAGATGTTAACAATAAACTATGATCCACACTTCAGAACAACTAGACCTCAATCTCAGTTCTTTCGAAATACCTGAAATAAATCATAAATGCGTTCTCTTTATGATATCTGTAATAAGAGCAATTTGACTTGAAATCTCCCTCTTGTGATATGGGAAAGGGAGGTAATTTACACTTGCTTCTTTCACAGTCTTAAAAAGTTCAAAAAAAGTATTGCAAGTTAATAGTGCTGTTCAGTTTTAAACATTTAGTATTGACCTCAATTTTTTGTTTCCCTTGCAGAAAGATATTAAGAAGCAATAAATCAAACTATAAAGATCAGATATTGTATTAATATAATTTCCTCTAATACTTCAAGTGAAATTTAGCAGAAAATAGTTTTAAGTCTGATTTATTGGTGTTTGGCTACACAGTAACTCCTGAAGCAGAGGAGCATGACACTATTAGAATGTATGCTCATTTTTGGAAAGCTGGGAGTGGCAATGCCTTTAAAACCAAAATAAAAGGGAGAGGGAAATATTTTCCCTTTAATTTAGCTTCAATGCAGACAAAAACTAATACATAGACAACCTTTTAAATTACTAGAATATTGTCACTCAAAAGAAATAGTAAAACAGGACTATCAGAGATGTATAAAAGCACTCACAGTAATTGTTACAGTCTGACATTTCATTTCATAGGTACTTAATCAAGCACGTATTGTTAATACTGTCAGAATCAAAATATCTAAAAGTAGGAAATTCTGATTAAAAAGGAAATCAATCACTTGTGATGACAAAAGCTGTGTGCTGGAGGTCGATATGCTGGAGGGAAGGGATGACATCCAGAGGGACCTTGACAGGCTGGAGAGGTGGGCCCATGTCAAACACATGAAGTTCAACAAGGCCAAGTGCAAGGTTCTGCACGTGAGTCGGGGCAATCCCAAGCACAACTACAGGCTGGGCAGAGAATGGATTGAGAGCAGCCCTGAGGAGAAGGACTTGGGGGTATTGATTGATGAGAAGCTCAACATGAGCCGGCAGTGTGTCCTAGCAGCCCAGAAAGACCATGTCCTGGGCTGCATCAGAAGAGGTGTGACCAGCAGGTCGAGGGAGGTGATCCTGCCCCTCTACTCCGCTCTTGTGAGACCCCACCTGGAGTACTGCGTCCAGCTCTGGGGACCCCAGTACAGGAGAGACATGGAGCTGTTGGAGAGAGTCCAGAGGAGGGCCACAAAGCTGATCAGAGGGCTGGAGCACCTCTCCTATGAGGACAGGCTGAGAGAGTTGGGGTTGTTCAGCCTGGAGAAGAGAAGGCTCTGGGGAGATCTAATTGCCGGTTTCCAGTACCTGAAAGGGGGCCTACAGGAAAGATGGAGAGGGACTGTTTATGAGGGAGTGTAGTGACAGGACAAGGGGTAATGGATTTAAGCTGAAGGAGGGTCGATTTAGATTAGACGTTAGAAAGAAATTCTTTACTGTGAGGGTGGTGAGGCTCTGGAACAGGTTGCCCAGAGAGGTTGTGGATGCCCCCTCCCCGAAGTGTTCAAGACCAGGTTGGATGGGGCTTTGGGCAATGTGATCTAGTGGAGGGTGTCCCTGCCCATGGCAGGGGTCTTGGAACTAGATGATCTTTAAGGTCCCTTCCAACCCAAATCATTCTATGATTCTATGATTCTATGATTCTAAAAAAATGTCAGAAGTAACACATTAATGCCTTATCTATCTATCCATCTATCTATCTAAAGTTATCTTTGTTTTTTTGCTGCAGAGTCTGTGTTAAAAACACAGTAAAAACAAATAAGTTTAATTTTGCTATGAGATATCTTCACTAAATTATTTATAGACTCCTTTCTGGACCTGTCAAACTTTCTTCACAGTAAAGTTTCTTATAAGGAACTGTAGCACTTTGCATTTATGTAGTTCTAGCACAATGTGCCTGCTTTTGCTTCAGCCTTGTCCATCACTTCAGTATATGCCAGCAATAATAACCAAAGCAGTGATAATTATGATGAAGAGAATATGATACCTTACAGTGTATCTGTTATTAAAAACATTTTACATGTACTTTTTCCTTCCTTTTACTTGTTTATGTATTTTAAAGGGCTTTTTTCCCAGAACTGTTTATAACAAAAACAAAGGGGGAGGAGAAAAAGGGAAAGGGAAAGGCAATAGGCAAAGGCAAATGCAATAGGCAAAGGCAAAGGCAATAGGCAAAGGCAAAGGCAAAGGCAAAGGAAAAGGAAAAGGAAAAGGAAAAGGAAAAGGAAAAGGAAGAAAGAAGAAAAGAAAGGAAAAGAAAAAAAAGGAAATAACCCAAACGCCTTGTTGATGAGTACACAAATATACAATAATCTCAACAAAATTAGAATCTAGTTTTAATATTATGAAGGTTCCTGACTGAACAATTTATGAGAGAGCAGAAGTGAAGACAGCAGTAGAAGAGGAAACTATTCATTTAATTCTAGTAGCATGGAATATTTGCCATACGTCATCATGTAGCAAATCTAATCCTGGAAAAGACATTAACCTCTTCCTACTAGAATTTCTAGAAAGACATATCATAAATGAACAATAGAATGATTAATTTATTTAGTCTTGACAGTACAAGAAGATGGAAGGAAAGTTTAGGTTTGGAAGTCAAAAAGGATGGATGAAAAGCAACATACTACAGTTGAAATGTATGGGACAGATCAACCCAATAAAAAAAAGAAAAAAAAACCCACAAGTGTATGAGTGTGTTTGTAAAAAAATAAATGCCATACTACAAGCAATTCTTATATGGAATAATGTAATTTTAGCTCACTTGAATTCAGTTATTTACTTAAAGTTTTGACACTGGTAACTTTCTTTCAATGTGATGTTATTTTCAATCAGTACCTTATGGTTTATGAGCCAGGTGTTAGCAATTAGTCACTCATCACAACTGTCACAGAAAATATGAAAGAAAATTAACACTAGCAATTGAAACAAAAGCAAAATCATTATATTAGCAGTAATCAGGCAATGTCTTTCTACAGTTTGCATAATCAAAAACAGATGTATAATTCATTTAGGCAATTAAAAACACATTTTAAATGTTTTAAAAGCTTCTAGTTATGTCAGAGGCACAGGTAATATTCGTAATATGTGAATAAGCAGACATATAGATTACTTGTCATTGAAAGAATGGTAGCAGATGAAGGGCAAACAGATCATCACTAATAAACATAGAATCATAGTATCATTTAGGTTGGAAAAGAGCCTTAAGATCATTGAGTCCAACCACAAACCTAACACTGCCAAGTCCAAACACTCAACCATGTCCCTAAGTGCCACATCTACAAGTCTTTTAAATACCTTTTAAATACCTCAGTAAGACTTGTGCTCTAGACCCTTCACCAGCTTCATTGCCCTTCTTTGGACACGTTCCAGCAACTCAATGTCCTTCTTGTAGTGAGGGGCCCAAAACTGAACACGGGACTCAAGGTGCGGCCTCACCAGTGCCGAGTACAGGGGGACAATCACTTCCCTCGTCCTGCTGGCCACACTACTGCTGATACAAGCCAGGATGCTGTTGGCCGCCTTGGCCACCTGGGCACACTGCTGGCTCATATTCAGCTGGCTATCAACCAACACCAACACAAAAATTTTGATAATATAATGATAAACTGCAGTGCCATCAGACACTTCATGTCAGACTAACTGTAGTGGTGTTAGTCATAGTGGATTGTATAGAGTGGAACCATCCAGTAGTTTATTTTAAAAGTATTAGAAACAGAAAAAAACTTACTTGAAATACCACAAAATTAACAGTTACCCAGTAAGATTCTGAACTGCTTCATGCACTTTGCAGTGAGTTGATAAAATAGTCATCTAGTAATCTATATTTCTCCTAAACATCAGAAAACAGAAGACATTGGTATCAAATTTGATAGCATAATAAGAAAAAGTGTAGTAAGAATCTTTATAAATTTTTAGTATAACATTAAAATTAACAATATTGAGTATGGTCCAGTGCTGGTGAAAATATATGCATATGTGGCTATCTTACTACTAGGAAACATTTAAAAGGAGAATATATCTATATTGTACATTTTATAGAATCTTTTATTGTGCATCAGTGCTAAATAAGAAGCTTCGCACTCTACAAAACCAGGGATGAATAGTAATATTCACTGGCCACAATCCTTTTTTCTCTCATTATGGTTTAGTTAGGAGTTATTGTTTTAAGTCTTTATAAAGGCATTGTAACAGCAAACCAAGGTAAATGACAAGAGAAAAATAATCATACTTTTTTTTCTCTTGTGGCATTCTACTTCTTGCTTATGAAGCAATTTCTTCTAGCTTCACTGCAGTCTTAATCAGTTCCTTATTATTACTTCTCATCTACTACTTCTGTATATTACTCACACTTTTTACTTATGCATTATTGATCTAGAAATTATGCTAAGCATTTACGTAGGCTCCTTAAATGAATGAAATTATACTACTTCAAAACCACTGTGAAACAAGAGAATCAGGTTTTTTTGACAGGTATTCAATATTTTTAGCCCTTTGTGGTGGGTTGACCCTGGCTGGAGGCCAGGTGCCCACCAGAGCCACTCTCTCACTCCCCTCATTCACCAAACAGGGGAGAAAAGGCATAACGAAATGCTTGCAGGTCGAGATAAGGACAGGGAGAGATCACTCACTAATTGTCGTCACGAGCAAAACAGACTGAACTGAGAGAGGGAATTCATCTAATTTATTACTAGGCAAAACAGAGTAGAGGAATGAGAAAATAAAATCAACTCTTAAAACACTTCCCCCCACCCCTCCCATCTTCCCGGGCTCAACTTCACTCCCGGCTTCAACCTTCCCCCCCTCAGCGGCACAGGGGGACGGGGAATGGGGGTTACGGTCAGTTCATCTCACGGTGTTTCTGCCGCCTCTTCATCCTCAGGGGGAGGACTCCTCTCATCGTTCCCCTGCTCCAGCATGGAGTCCCTCTCACGGGGTGCAGACCTTCAGGAGCAAACTGCTCCAGCGTGGGGTCCCCCACGGGGTCACAAGTCCTGCCAGCAAACCTGCCCTGGCGTGGGCTCCCCTCTTCACGGGTCCACCGGTCCGGCCTGGAACTTGCTCCAGCGTGGGCTTCCCACGGGCCGCAGCCTCCTTCAGGTGCCTCCACCTGCTCTGGCGTGGGGTCCTCCACGGGCTGCAGGTGGAATCGCTACACCCCCTCATCCTTCCTCCATGGGCTGCAGGGGGACAGTCTGCTTCACCATGGCCTTCACCACGGGCTGCAGGGGGATCTCTGCTCCGGCGCCTGGAGCTCCTCCTCCCCCTCCATCTGCACTGACCTTGGTGTCTGCAGAGTTTCTTACATGTTCTCAGTCCTCTCTCCGGCTGCAAAAGTTCTCTCTCTCTAAGTGTTTTTCTACTTCTTAAATATGTTATCACAGAGGCGCTGATTGGCTTGGCCTTGGCCAGCGGCGGGCCCGTCTTGGAGCCGGCTGGCATTGGCTCTATCAGACACAGGGGGAGCTTCTAGCAGCTTCTCACAGAAGCCACCCCTGTAGCCCCCCCGCTACCAAAACCCTGCCACGCAAACCCAACACACCCTTTTGCAAACCAATAATCTAATAAGTTTTCTTAGTAAATTAATGTGTCAGTCAACAAATTAATGCATAGCTGATTTTTTTTTTTTTTCCTGAGAGGAGTGTTCAGATTAAAAAGTAAAATGCTTATAAAATGGGAAAAGGCACAATTAAGGCAAGCTATATACTAACATTTTATCAGAATAGCACACTTTTTTTTCACTCCATCCTGTTCAAATACTACTCTAGAAACATAATTACTTTCATACTTTGGGGTCAGTGAGCTTTTGCAGGGAATTCAGGAGATTTTTCAGGCCCTGCCACTATAGTGCAGAGTGACTTCAGGAAAATTATATTTCAGTTTCTTTATCTCTAAGGTGGACAAGTGCTAGGTCAATTGCCATTGTAAGCTGTTATGTGACCTGCTGCTGAAAACATTATTACTTAAGCTGTGAAGCTATTGGACAGCTATTGATGAGTAAACAGCTATTATTTTTACAATACAACAATCAACTAACCAAACAAAGAGAAAAACATAAATCTCTGTTCAAAATGAAAGGAACTGCTAACTTGCACATTGTAAAGTTCATACTTGCCTTTCTGTTTTCTCATGCTTAGAAGTAGTAGATGGCTGTATTTTATAAAGGTAGTGTATTTTGTAAGACTAGATTGCTGTATTTTATTAGACCACAGATGGGAAGTTTGAATTAATGATCATATAATAATAGAATTGTTTAGGTTGGAAAAGACCTTTAAGATCATCAAGTCCAGCTGCAAAAGTAACGCTGCCAAGGTGACCACTAAACCATGTCCCTAAGCGCCATGTCTACATGTCTTCTAAACACCTCCAGGGATGGTGTCTCAATCACTTCCCTGGGCAGGATGTTCCAATGCTTGATAACCCTTCTAGTGAAGAAATTTTTCCTCATATCCAATCTAAACCTCCCCTGGCACAACTTGAGGCCATTTTCTCTCGTTCTCTCACTTGTTACTTGGGAGAAGAGACCAACACCCACCTGGCTACAACTTCCTTTCAGGTAGTTGTAGAGAGCGGTAAGGTCTCCCCTCAGCCTCCTTTTCTCCAGGATAAACAACTCCGGTTCCCTCAGCTGTTTCTCATAAGACTTGTGCTCTAGACCCTTCAACAGTTTTATTGCCATTGTTTGGACGTGCTCCAGCACCTCAATGTCTTTCTTGTAGTGAGGGACCCAAGACCAAACACAGGACTCAAGGTGCAGCCTCACCAGAGCCATGTACAGGGGGACAATTGCTTCCCTAGTCCTGCTGGCCACACTACTGCTGATACAAGTCAGGATGCTGTTGGTCTTCTTGGCCACCTGGGCACACTGCTGGCTCATATTCAGGCAGCTGTTGACCAACATCCCCAGGTCCTTTTCCAGCCACTCTTCCCCAAGCCTGTAGCAGTGTTGCACGGAGTTGTTGTGACCCAAGTGCAGGACCTGGCACTGAGCCTTGCTGAACCTCATACAGTTGGCCTTGGCCCATCGATCCAGCCTGTCCAGATCCCTCTGTAGAGCCTTCCTACCCTCAAGGAAATCAACACTCCTGCCCAACTTGGTGTCATCTGCAAACTTACTGAGGGTGCACTCGATCCCCTCCTCCAGATTGTTGATAAAGATTTTGAAGAGAACAGGGCCCAGTACCGAGCCCTGGGGAACTTCAGTTGTGATGGGCCATCAACTGGATTAAACTCTATTCTCCACAACTCTTTTGGCCTGGCCATCCATTTATGAACTAAATAAATCTTTTGTTGTCTTTTTAAAAAAGGTGGAGAAAGATTGAAGAGACACAGGCATCTTCTAATGGGTAAGGAATACTATGAACATCTCTTTCATTATGTGATAAGTAGTCCTACCTGTCTTTGTCATCTGCAGGGAATCCAGTAGTTTAGAGCAACATTTTCCTGTAAGATGGTATTTTCTGTTCTAACAAGCTTTTCATATAACTTTCATCTTATAGTACATTACACTTGCGAATACATTCACAAGTACATTCACACAAGTGAATATTGCGACAGAATAACAAAATTTCTGGATCTGCAACCTTGAAACAGAAACATTGTAATAAGGATTTATAATTTTCTTTTATTCCTGTGTAAGATTTTGCAACCATGTAGATGAAGCTGACCACATATGTTAAAGTTCGGATTAAACTTTTATAATTTGTATTTGCACATTTGATTTGTTTTCTGTGGTTATCAGGGATTAATATGTTCTTTTTTCAAGACTAGAAAGGAAATTATTTTACTAAACTGTCTTGGCATGGTTGCTTGGATTTCAAGTTATTGACGGTGCCCTGAGATTTAGTAGAGCACTTCATTTCCAGTAAATGTCATAATTGTTGTAGTTGCTTTTCATAGCTTTGATTGGAAATGCAATTAGGTTTATTTCCCCAAACTCATTGTCCTCTGTTTTATTTTGTTTGTTCTTGATATTTGCTTTCATTACGGAGTGCGTGTTCGTTTAAAACAGATGTGAGCCACCACAGAATAATATATTACAACTTCATAGTCATTTTACTGCTTATTTCCACATTTTAATTGTAAATATTGAGTTGCTCTTTTGTATATTGGTATACCAGTGAGAACACTGAGATTTTTAATGACATGTGAAACATTTATTGAACTAATACAATCTAAGCCTCTATTAAACAGGATAATGACAGTTTTACAAGATTAGAAAAAACTGAACAAAATCACATCATTAGAATCACAATTAGAACTAAAGATTTAAATTAACTGAACATGCCCTAAATCATGCACCGTTATGGTTGTTTGTATCTCAAAAAAATGCATCAGTATATTATGTTCCACCTATTATTTAAAGAAATGCCTCAATAAATAATGTCTTGGCAGAATTTAAAGAATACACACATACCCAATCTATTTTCAAATATATGATTTACTTTGTCTATGTAATATGTATGTGCATAGTGTGTATATGTATATAAAAACATGCCTAGGTAGGCAAATGCAAACCACTGATATAGTTAATTGTTAACAAATCCTTCATCCATAGAATCATATTCATTGATTGTCTCAATATCAGAGGTCTGGCATTAACATCTTGAAATTTGTAAACTATGTACTGAAACAAATGTATTAAAGAAGTCTGCAATTTGTAATGCAATGTAGACAAAAAATATGCAAAAAAACCATAGAATGCTAACTTATGTGGCGAGAAAAAGAAAAAAAACACATGTGCAAAGCCATTTAAAAATCAGCATGCAGCCACTAATTTAATAGATAGACTTTACAATATTCAGAGGAAAATTAGGGAAAATTATTATGAGAACTAGAAATCAAAATAAGATGACATTTAAGAAAGTAAATTGTTTGTGCAACTAGATAAATAGAATGGTATGTTTAGCAGTAACAGTAAAAAGCGTACTTGTTCTCCCTCTCTTGAATTTTATTCTCTACACAAAATATCTTAATTAACTGGAAACTGCATTTTCCTACAGAATGGAGACTGGAAGTTATGGTCTTCTACTCCTTGCTATAAATTGATTTTCATATCTGAAATCATACAGTCGATCTGAAAATTAAAACATAAATACAAATTTTCATTTAATTTTGAAATTCTTAAGTAATTTGATTTAATGGTATATCTCCTCTTTATTGACTCTGTGTCTTCATTTCCTTTTTCTACCATCAGAAGTTAGGGAGAGTCTCTTATTACAAGACTGATACCAGAATGTCTCGATTTTTTCACAAATTGCTTGCTACAGGCATGCTGTGCTAGACCATGCTTTATTTAGATGGTGAATTGCATTTGATTTCTTACATTATAAAAGTGTAGATTTCTCTTTATTTTTATCTCTTGTCTTTTTCAGTCTATTTCCTGGTTATCCCTACAAACTCATCCCATTTTATCCATTTTTAATCTTGTGTCTTGGAAATATATCTATATTTTCCCCTGAGGTTTCATAAATTTTAAGTGTTTAAGCATCATGTTTCCTCATACTTTTTTTTCCAGTGTATTGACATTATATTTCTGTAGCCAATTAGAAACAGAAATTAGAGATAATGTTTTAAAAGTGGAGATAGTATTGTATAATCTCATTTATGTTTTTCAGAGCTCATGCAGTTTATTCATGTATACAGCAGAAAAAGTAACAAGCACTCTATGGATTTATATTTTCAAAATAATAATTTCACTATGACAATAAATATACACTGCTTTTTTGTGGGTTTTTGGTTTGTGGTTTTTGTTTGGTTTTTTATTTTTGTTTTTGTTTTTATAATGAATTGTATTAAATGGGAAAACATTGTGTTAGTAAAACTTCCTAACATATGATTCTGCATTCTGAATAGCACTTTTATTTTTTAAAATGTACGACTGAATAGGTTTTTCTCCAGTACACTATGCTACAAGACAAGCAAACAAATTTTCCTCCTGAAATGCTGACTTTTAATAAAAGTATTACAAGATTTAGTTGACTTGTAATAATAGCCCAAAAAAGATAAAACTTTAGGCAAGGTTTTATTTTCATTTACTTAGAATCAATAGTACCCTATTCACGAGACTGTAATCACTATATGTGAAATGAATGTAGGCAGAACAAGATTAATGTTACCTAATTGTGCTGGAAGAATAGATGCATAGATAGGTAAACAGCAAATAAGCACAAGTATGAAGATTTTTAAAAACAGCAGTAAGTCTGAAAATTTCCAGAATTTCTAATCATCTTCCTCTAAGTGAGACCTTTGGTGTTCTCTTTTTCAATCGCTTTTGGTTTTGTCTTAACTTGTGTCAACCCTGCTCCTAAGTCATCCAAATTGCACTCACCACAGTGCAATGCTTGTAATGAATTTATCCCAGGTAAAGATAGAGCTTGTATACTATATTTAGGGGTCATATAAGCTATACCCCAGGCTCTCTTTAAGGTCCATTAGATTCAGGCACTTCTAGAGCATACTTCACGTTGTTCTAACAGAAATGTTTAAGAGAGACAGTTTGAATCTCCCTCTGGTGAGGTCTGTCTCTCTTCATTAATTATGACTTTGATTAGATATTGAACTAGTAAGGGCCAAAATTAGATAGAGTCAATTTCATGCTGCTCACAACCTGGTTTTATACACTGATCAATGAGAAAGCTAATTAAAAAATTAGAAGGTATAGACAGAAGTACTGACGATAAAGAAGAAGCATAAAAGGGTAATCCGAATTTGGAAGCTTGAGGAATAAAATGAGTAAGGCAAATGCGAAATGGGAGTGTTGTAGACAACTAAGTAACTGGAAACACTTTCATATTGACACTCAAGGTTAGTGAAAAAATTTTGTCTTAATCTCTCCTCATTTTTCATTTATAAAATGGGGATAATATTTCTCTATTCACAAAACAGTTTTGAAAATAAATTGTGAAACATATGCATGCTGTCACAGTAACGCTACATGTACAAGGAGAAGAAACTTCTGTTTCTGGAACAGGGTGTAAATAACATGCAGCATATAAAGCGTGAAGTTATGGATGCAACAGTAACAAAAAGCTTTAACAAGAGATTATTTGATCAAGTAATTAAATTCAACATCATGATATTTGTGTCAAGAACACAGAGATATAAGAATTACATAGAGCATCTGATTTCTGTTATTCTTATGTACTCAGCCTTGCAACTTGTATGAAATTTTAACAAATACATTCTGTGTGAATGTGAATGGTAGTTCACTCGTGGGTGTATCTCTGCTTTATTTATTTTTATTTCACGACCCAAAACTGAATTCAATACTATCCTTTTGAAGTACATTTTTGTCAGAACTTTTGGACTTTCCTGAAAGCTCTTTGAGGAAAAACAGTGTAAACTACAGTCGTCCCGCACTCAAAAATAGCTGGAGTAGCTGAGTTCTAAGAAGCAGATTCGTCTGTATAGTTAGTTATCAGCAAGAGAGACATTTTGTTTCTGGTACTCCATAGGCATGGTAAGTAATAAAATGAGATTTAAGATAATAGCATAGGGCTGAAAGCTTTGCCATTCCAAGAACCTTAAGAAGAGAGAGTGATAATTAAATGCAATATGAAATCTGATGAATGGCCTGAAATAAGGTTTCAAGAACTGATAGCGGTTTTGACTCCATCAAAAAATCTAGTGTGATCTTAGAGTGGAAGCAACTTTGCAGCGGCCTGGTTTTGTTTTGCATTTGGGACGGTTCTTTTAGTTGTCTGAATGGCTTATGAACCATGTGGGATGCTTTCAGATTGATGCTGTTGGATATAGGAATACAAAATACTAAGCTCCCCAGGCTGTATTCCCAAATCCTTTGAGGTTGGAACCGCAATTTCTAATTATCTTATTTGCCTCACAGTATGAGGTAGAACAATTTTATTTTTTTTTTACTGCAAGCTGAAATAGGGTCATTCTATAAATTTAGGCCCATAGTGGAAAAGCATATACAAAAACTGCTAGGAATTCAAATCCCGTATTCTTTGGGCCCTGCACAGTAATCATTTGGCTAACTTTTGTGGATACATACTCTTATGCGTGTGTGTCTATAGAATAGAATCATAGAATATCTCAAGTTAGAAGGGACTCATAAGGATCATCAAGTCCAACTCCCCGCTCCTTGCAGGACTACCTAAAACTAAACCATATGACTAAGAGCATTGTCCAGATGCTTCTTGAACTCTAACAGGCTTGTGCGATGACCACTTCTCTGGGGAGCCTGTTCCAGTGACCAACCACCCTCCCAGTGAAGAACCTTTTCCTAACTGTCGTAGTTTTACCCTAGCTGGCAGCTGAGCACCACGCAGCCACTCGCTCACTGCCCCCCATCGGGATGGGGGAGAGAATTGGAAAAGTTAAAGTGAGAAAACTCGTGGGTCGAGATAAACAGAGTTTAATAGGTCAAACAAAAACTGTGCGCACAAGCAAAGCAAAGCAAGGAATTCATTCCCCACTTCCCATGGGCAGGCAGGTGTTCAGCCATCTCCAGGAAAGCAGGGCTCCATCACTGTCCTGATCCAATATCGGGGAGGTTTTGATACGATCCCAAGAGCGAGATTAAGACACAAATGAGGTCAAATGCAGTATACCAGAAACAGTTTTTTATTATGAAAAGAGTGAAAAAAGAAAAGGTAAAGGTAACCGATAAGAGCGATAGGACAGGGCGGAAGAGAAAGGCAGAAAACCAAGCAAGACTCTGGGATAGAATCGCAAGAATAGTCACCACCACGGATCCACAGTGTCTCGGTGGAGGGGTCCAAATCTCTCGTTCTGCAACGGCGGACGAAGACGCGGGTCCACAGCATCCCATGGACGAAGGCATGGCGCGGGTCCACAGCATCTCGGAGGTCCGTCTTGGGAGAGTCCAAATCTCTTGTTCTGCGGCGGTGGGCAAAGGCGCGCCTCCCTCATCTTGGCAGTCCCCTTGTATACTAGTGGCGGTCTTCACGATGGCACGTACAACACGGCTTCCACGTTCCTCCACACGCGTACACACAGTTCCAGCCCCATTCTTCACGCGACTGTTACCTGACTCTGTGGCACATGACCCGGCAAGGCGTTTTTCACAGGCTGAAAGTCTCGACGACCCGGCAACCATCCTTATGGTCCTTATCGCACTCAGTAGCTGGAGGGGTTTTCTGCTCGAGCAAAGCAATCTTTGAGACAAAAGTTCTTACAGTCCGGTTTCTCACAATCACGGGCAACGGTTGCTTGGGAAGACAAATGCTATCACTTCCAATGCCGCTGCCCCCCCAAGGCCTCATCTTCCCCCTGCCTCTTATAAACTGAGCATGATGTCATATGGTATGGAATATGCCTTTGGTCAGTTTAGGTCACCTGTCCTGTCTGTGTCTCCTCCCAATTTCTTGTGCACCCCCAGCCATCCCGCTGGCAGGGCAGCGCGAGAAGCAGAAGAGGCCTTGGCTCTGTGTAAGCACTCCTCAACAACAACAGGTCCATATAACAAAAACATCTCTACATTATCAACGCTGTTTCCAGCACAAATCCAAAACATAGCCCCATGCTAGCTGCTATGAAGAAAATTAACCCTCTCACCTGAAACCAGGACACTAATGTCCAATCTGAACTTCCCCTGATGCAGCTTCATTCCATTTCCTTGTGTCCTATCAGTGGTCACCAGAGAGAGATCAGCATCTCCCCCTCCACTGCCCCCCTTGAGGAAGCTGTAGACTGTAATGAGGTCACCCCTCAACCTTCTCTTTTCCAAGCTGAATAAGCTAAATAACTTCAACTGCTCCTTGTAAGTCCTGCCCTTGAGATTGTTCACCATCCTGGTCACCCTCCTCTGGACACACTCTAATAGTCTGATGAGTCTGATATTGAGGTGCTGGAGGCTGCACACAGTACTCAAGGTTGGGTTGCACCAGTGCAGTGTAGAGTGGTTCAGTCACCTCCCTTGATTGGCTAGCTATGCTGTGCTTGATGCAGCCCAGGACACAGCTGGCCCTTTTGGTTGCCAGGGAACACTGCTGACTCATATTCAACCTCTCGTCATCCCAGACCCCCAGATCTCTTTCTGTGGGGCTGCTCTCCAACGTCTCCTCCCTCAATTTGCATGTATAACCAGGATTACCCCATTCCAGGTGGAGAATCCAGCACTTGCTCTTGTTAAATTTCATACAGCTGGTGATCGTCCAGCTCTCTAGTCTATCCAGAGCTCTCTGTAAGGCTGCTCTACTCTCAAGAGAGTCCACCTAATTTAGTGGAGGTCCTCCTAATTTAGTATCATCAGCAAATTTACTTAATATAGATTTGATTCCTGTATTCAGATCATTTATAAAGAGCACATATACGTATATACTTGTACATATTCATACACATATGTTTTTGTGTAGACGTGCATAGCAAACAGCTATATGCCTGCTGGACATAAAACATGCTAATTAACACAGGATACTTAGGATACTTAGTTTCTGAAACATCCTAATAATTGTTTTTGAAAAGTACTGTTGAACATGTTATTGATTAACTGGGCTCCAAATGGCACACTTCATGTAAATGGGGATGAACAACTAAAGGATATGAATTATTCTGAAGGTGAAACTGTGGGTGGGTATTAATCTCACTCAACTGTAAGCATGTCTGCTAAACATTCCAATAAAATGGAAGAAACTGACACTTTTTGGCTGTGATTCTCATGCCCTATTTTAAAAGCCTATTTCAGAATGAGATGATTTACACTTACTGGTTATGAACAGTATCTAGACTGCCAGCTCCTGTATAGAAGTCTACACTGTAAGTGTCTGAAATTAAGTGGTTTTGTGTTATGTAATGATAACAGTGGAGTAATGTGAAGTCAATTTTGGATGCCATTTTTGTTTATTTTTTTTTTTAATTACTGATTTTTATTTCTATTTACAGATGCTTATGGCCATACTAATGTGATAACATTCACAAAATAAGAAGTAGAAATGTAATGTAGTTATAGATATTTTAGAAATCTCCAGAGTTGAGAAACTTGTCAACAATACAAAATTGAGAGAAGTGGCTTATACTCTGGATGGGTGTGTTACTATTCAGAGGACATGGACGGGCTGGACAAATGGGCTGGCAAGAACCTCATGAAATTCAACAAAGGCAAATGCAAAATCCTTTACATGGGAAAGAAGAAACCCATGTGCCAACATTGGAAATTGCTTTTCCAATTGACTGAAAAATAACTTTGCAAGACCTGGGAGCCCCAGTGGACCAAAATTTGATCATAAACCAGCAGTGTGCCCTTCTGGCCAAGGCGGCCAACAGCATCCTGGGTTCCGACGCTTAGGCAGAGCATCACCAGTAGGTTGAGGGAGGTGAACTTTCCTCTCTACTCAGCACTGGTGAGGCCACACCTAGAGTACTGTGATGTTGGTATACTGGAGCAAGTTCAGTGAAGGGCCAAAAAGACAATTAAGGGACTGGAACAGAGTTTCTGATAAACACTGAAAGTGCAAAATAGCTATTGGCATTTTAGTTTCTCCCAGGGATGCTGAAACCCAGTTTTACACAGGCAAAAACAGAGTAGTTCATATTCTGAGTCTATTTTATAATTTATTCATATCTTTAAATCTTACTTCTTGCATCTGAACAGCACACTGAAAATCTGCCTACTAGAGTTGTTCATTAATGCAATATGTAACTGAAATTAATAAAAAATGAACCGAGGTATCTGTTTCACTGAAAAATATTTTTTAAAGACAATTATTGAAAAGATTTTTTATGAATGTAAAAGTTGATTTTCTGAAAACATACATCTCGTTAATTGCTATTTTTTAGAAAAGTATTTAAACACAACTTTATGTGGATGAAAAAGGAAATGGATTTAGTTAAGTCCTAAAAACAGTGGTGTCAGTGCGGTTTTACATTTTTCTGAGATAATAGAATCTTCAACAGTTAACAAAACTCCTCACATTTTAACTTTTTTTTTCTGTGCATGTCGTCCTTCATTAGCATATATGTAGATTCAGTATTTCTTGAGGACCAAAATCAAACAAATAAAATGAGAAAAGAAACTCTCAGACAGCTTCTTAACCTTCCCCTCAGACAGCTGCTTAACCTTCTGCACACTTTAATTTAAAAGCCAATGAGTTACTCTAAGGTTAACCATAAGTCAACCTGAAGGAAATCTTATAGCTGTGTAGATGATGGAACAAAACCGTAACACACAAATGACTTCACTGTTAGAAAAGTAATCAGCTCCTCAAGTCAACTATGAAAAAACTGCACATTTTCAAGACATATATTAATATGCTCAAGTTTTTCTAGGTGTATTAAAAAGTGTGTAGTGAATTTAAATGAGTTCAGTGAAATATGTGTCACAATCATCAATACATACACTTTTGGGGACTAATAAACTAACATATCTTTAAAAGAACAGATTAAAGACTATAGCATGCTTCTTGTTCAAACAAAGAGAATAAATCTAAAATACTTGACAAACTGGACTGCATAGTGATATTTCATAACATCCAATAACTGGAAAGAAAGAATAATATATATCACTGTGTACATTATTAAAGCAGTAATTATTTTGCATCTTATTGAACACCTTTGGCATTCTAAAAGGTAGCCTCAATATTCACAAGTCCACTACTGTTGGTAGTGTGGAATGAGGAGGAAACACCAGTGAAATGCGGTTAGAAACTTTAAAATAGCTTTGAATATGTAGATTAATTCTAAGCATTAACTTTCTTACTGGTACATATATGATATACTATTAGAAAAAAAACTTTCACTCAGATTTTGTGACTTAAGCATTTATCTTCAAATAGAAAAGAGTGCTAAAGCTTGAGTAATTTTCTTTGTTGTCTTAAAAGTTACTGAAGCTATAGCACATTTTGTATTTGAAGAAAAATAGATAATAGAATTTGCAATGGATTTGTGTATTTATATTAATGTAAGGCATGTTATTTTTCCATAATCATAGAAACATAGAATTGTAGCATGGTTTGGGTTAGAAGGGACCATCTAGTCCAACCCCTATGCCCACTGCCTCACTGTTAAAGGAGGACCTGCTGCCTGAGCATTCGTACACCATTCATGGTGTCACACACACACACACTTACTCTTGGGCATGCTTCGTCCTTCTTCAAGCTTGACCCTAGGTTTCCCGCAGCAGAGTCTCAGAGGTTGGATTTTATAAAATAATTAATTTAATTGAAAGGTACAGCAGCAAGAACAGGCCAGGCTGGCTGCCTCCAAAGAGAAGGGCCCTGAACAAAGAAATCCCCAGGCAATTATACCCTTGTGATCTATACACCCACCCCTCATGCATCCTTCATGATCTGTCCACAGGTCTTTTAGTTCAATGGTGATTTTTGGTCTGGGGTCTTCTAACGTCTCATTGGATTCTTCTTCTGTGTCCAGACAGGGAGGTTCTTATCTTGTTGATTTGCAGTTTCAGCCAAGGGTTGGAGACTCCTTATCTTCTGGTTTACGCTCCTTGTGCACCTTCACTTGTTGGCAGAACATGGAGAACTGAAGAGTCCCAGACTTGGGAAAAACACTACCAAAACATCAGTGTGATATCAAAACACTTTCACATTCTAAAAGGCTAAACACAGCACTGTACCAGCTGCTAGGAAAATTACTAAGAAAAATAACTCTTTTGCTGCCTAAAGGCTTCAGCAAATCTAGCTACTCATGCTAAGTAAAGCTAAGCAAACAGCACAGATAACACCATATTATAATCCTAAGTAATTTATTCTAATTAAAACTTATTTACATTAAATAACTAATATCCCTCAACACTCACCACCCTCATAGTAAAGAATTTTTTCCTTATGTCCAGTCTAAACCTACCCTCTTTCAGTTTAAAATCTTTTCCTCTTGTCCTGTCACTACAGGCCTCAGTAAAAAGTCTCCGTCTTTCTTAGAAGCCTTCCTTATATACAGTAAGGCTATAATAAGGTCTCCCTGGAGCCTTCTCTTCTCCAGGCTGAACAACCCCAACTCTCTCAGCCTTTCTTCATAGGATGTCTTCATAGGCATCAGTTTTGTGGCCCTCCTCTCAACACAATGTAACAAGTCCATATCTTCATTATATGAGGAACCCCAAAGCTGGAAACAGTACTCCAGGTGGGGTCTCATGAGAGCGTGGTAGAGGAGGAGAATGACCTCCCTCAACCTGCTGGCCATGCTTCTTTTGATGCAGCCCAGGATACGATTTGCCTTCTGGGCTGCAAGTGCACATTCCTTTCATCCCCCAACCAGTATTGATACTGGTGGTTGCCCCAACCCAGATGCATGACCTTGTACTTGGCTTTGTTGAAGTTCATGAGGTTTGCATGGGCCCACTCTTGAAGCCCGTCAAGGTCCCTCTGGATGGCATCCCTTCCCTCTAGTAAATCAGCTGTACCATTCAGCTTGATGTCATCCCCAAACTCGCTGTGTACTCAGTCCTACTGTTTATAGAATTTTGAACAGTACTGGTTCCATTACAGACCCTGGAGGGACACCACTCATTACTGGTTTCTACTTGGACATTGAGCCACTGACTGTAACTCTTTGGACATGGCCATTCAGCCAACTCTTTATCCACTTAATAGTCCATCCATAAAACCCATCTCTCTCCAATTTAGACTTAAGAATATTGGTAATACTGGTAACTCGGAAGAGAATTCTAGACCTTGGAAATCCCACAGTGAACCAAAGTTCTTATTATGGATTAATTTGCTTTCAAAGAGTTGAGTAAAATGCCAAGTCTTATACAGGTAATGCTTTATTAACCGTGATAATGTTTATTTGGGCCATGCCTTACAGCATACTAACAATGCAAAATTTCTTCTGCTAAGTACTTTTCAACTAAACTGTAACAGAAAGCCCTTTTCTCTAAATGTCGCATAAGTGATTAATTGTTAAAGACAAAGACAGACAAGGGAACAAAGCAATAAGGTGCAACAGAAGAGAAGAGAGGACTCTGAGACAGAAGAAAATTAATTTTGTAGAATGTGAGAGGGATTACATTCACAAAATCAGTGGAACATTTTTTTTTTTTTCTAGTGGCACATCGTATAAGTACCAGTAAGCAAGCTAATGCTTAGAAATAATCTATGTATGCAAAGATATTTTGAAGGTTGTAACTGCTTCTCACTGGTGCAAATATTGGGAATTCACAAATTTTTATTTGTTCCACTTTGTTTCTTTTTTAAAAATTATGTTAAAAATCATGGTGAGTGGCTAGATCTTTTACCTTTTACCTATTTTTCAATATTCTCAGCTAAGACCAATTGGAACATTTGAATATAGCCAATTACTTGTGCTTCAGTCAGGTGTACATAATGTACAAAGGGATAGCCAGACTTCTGCTTGTTACAGCCTAGAACTAAAATATTTGTAGCTATGACTACTTTGACTTTAAAAGGTTTGCTAGCAAAAGTGACAGTTAGGACTCACAGTTCTGGTAGTTTTAGAACCTTAAAATGTAAGGATATGTAACAGAAATCCCAGACAAGAGAGTCTTCTATTGAGAATTACACTGTTAATTTTCTCAGCCTGTTGATTCTGCCCAGTGGCCCCTATGTATACATTATTTCTGCTAATTAAGCCTTTAATTAACATTGGTAATACTAATTTTAAGTAAATAGATATGGTATCACTCTGTAAATACTACCTTTTAATAACTTGGTTAATATCTAATTTACTCTAATTATCTTGCTAACACCAATAAAATGCTTTAATATACATTACAGTCTATTAATAGCAGTTCAATTACTTTTGTATTGCTTGTGTAATTTAGAAGAACTAAACAGAAACAACATTTACATTTTATCTTTTTACAGCCTATAAATATTCTTATAATTAATATTTAATTGCAAAAATACCAATACATTTCTTAATTGGTGGTGTGATTTCTTCATGAAATACTCATTAACGGGAGCTAAACATACAAAGAGTAATCTTTCTTAAGAAACATAAAAAGGAGATCTCTATGTTCAGTTATATTGTCAGTTCTACAGAAAGACATTTTTCATCTCTGACTACCAAAACATTTTTAATCAGAAAAAAGAAGTAATGAAATAAATAATCTATATACAAAGAATGTACTGCACCAAAAGTTTCATACATACATTTCTCTCTCTTAGTAGGTTAAATCTCAAGACAAGAAACCTTACAGTGAAAAGAATTTTTTACTTCCCCCATTTACTAAGAGGGGAAAAAAACTGCAATAGAAATCCTGTTTGGCACAAGTACTCACAAATACAGTTTCTCTAGTAACTCAGAGTTGACTGAGGTCCACTGTAACTCAAGACCAATTACAGCTGAACCACTAAAATGTTGTAGGTGATTCATATGGGACAAAGCAAGCAGCATCTGTGGTACACAGCACAAAAAATAAAGTGTGAATATTTGTTACAGACTTATTCAGGCATTTGAATTTTTTCAGAGTATGTATTACTGCTGCATTTGCTTTCAGTAAAAGGTGAGGCACAATTTAAATTTCTGGATATAAGTTGGCAGCCTCAAGCAGATGTAGGCAGAGAGATAAAACAACTTGGCTGGTTTTTCTTTCCTTGCCACGAACCATATTTCAATTGCTTTGTGAAAGGAAATTCTAGCACTATCCAAGCAAAGTGTGCTTTATGCTTAAAAAGAAAATAAGTCTATATTGTCTCTATTACACTATGTTAAAGTGCTTTAAGTGTCAATCATAGTAGATATTACAGCTGGTAATAGTAAGGTGTCTATAGCTATCAGGCACTACTCAAACTGAAGCCATACTTAGAAGAGAATATTATACTCATCTCCTCTGATCCCATGACAGTGCAGTATGCAAAACAGCCCCTGCATTCATTCCCTGTTACACAATGTCTATTTCTATAATAGAATAGACATGTATTTCTAGCAGTGGTGATGTGCAAATCTGAGAGTTGGGGTTGCTCAGCCTGGAGAAGAGAAGGCTCTGGGGACATCTAATTACAGCCTTCCAGTACCTAAAGGGGGGGCTACAAGAAATCTGGAGAGGGACTGTTTACAAAGGCATGGAGTGACAAGGCGTAATGGCCTTAAGCTGAAAGAGGGCAGATTTAGATGAGGCATTGGGAAGAAATTCTTTACTGTGAGGGTGGTGAGGCACTGGAAGAGGTTGCCCAGAGAGGTTATGGATGCCCCCTCCCTGGAAGTGTTAAAGGCCAGGTTGGACAGAGCTTTGGGAAACCTGATCTAGTGGAGGGCGTCCCTGCCCATGGCAGGGGTCTTGGAACTAGATGATCTTTAAGGTTCCTTCCAACCCAAACCATTCTATGATCCTCCTGCTCTACTCTGCCTTAGTGAGGCCACATATGGAGTTCCGTGTCCAGTTCTGGGCTCCCCAGTTCAAGAAAGACAAGGAACTACTGGAAAGAGTCCACCAGAGGGCTACAAAGATGATTAGGGGACTGGAGCATCTCTTTTCTGAGGAAAGGCTGAGACACTTGTGTCTGTTTATCTAGAGAAGAGAAGACTGAGAGGGGATCTCATCTATGCTTATAAATATCTAAAGGGCGAGTGTCAAGAGGAAGGGGCCAGACTCTTTTCAGTGGTGCCCAGCAACAGAACAAGGGGCAACGGGCACAAACTGGAACACAGGAAGTTCCACCTGAATAAGAGGAAAAACTCTACTGTGAGGGTGACAGAGCACTGGAACAGGCTGCCCAGAGAGGTTGCGGAGTCTCCTTCTCTGGAGACATTCAAAACCTACCTGGACCAAATCCTGTGCAACCTGCTCTGTGTGAACTTGCTTTAGGAGGGGGGTTGGACTAGGTGATCTCCAGAGGTCCCTTCCAAACCCTACCATCCTGTGATTCTGTGATTCTGTGATATTAAAAGAGCAAGAACATAGAATGGGCAGCCACCTAGAATTAAAAGGAAAGATTACTGAGAGGAGTTGGTTAGGTGTCAGAGTCCAATACTCTCTGACCAGGGTCAGATATGGCACACATGGAGAGTGTAATGTTTAATATCAAATTCAATAACTTGTAGATGGTTGATGCCACACAGGATTTATGATCTAACCGAGTAATACAAAATATACTGTAAACACAAAATAAATGTGACACTCAGCAAAATACAGTAACTGTAATACACAGTTCAATCACAATATCAATGTGTTTCTCATTATGAGTCTCTGTAATATGCTCACTGAAACTGAGGGGAGACCTTATTGTTCTCTCCAGCTACCTGAAAGGAGGTTGTAGCCAGGCGGGTGTCAGTCTCTTCTCCCAAGTAACAAGTGATAGGACAAGAGGAAACAGTCTCAAGTTGCACCAGGGGAGGTTTAGATTGAATGCAATGAAAAAATTATTCACTGAAAGTGTTGTCAATCATTGGAACAGGCTGCCCAGGCAAGTAGTTGAGTCACCATCTCTGGAGGTAATTAAAAGACATATAGACGTGACACTTAGGGACATGGCTTTGCAGTGGTTGGCACTGCTAGGTTTGGGGTTGGACTTGATGATCTTAAAGGTTTTTTCACACCTAAATGATTCTATGATTCTATGATGATGGGTGTTTCCAGTCACCAGGAAGACAGATGTTGGTTGAAGCTGGTTCCAGCCCATTGCTCTCTATAAAATTACTTTGTTAGTTGTGTAGTTTTTACGTTATATGTTGCGCTGAGCCATGTATTCACTCCTCCCATGTTGGTGTGGCTGAATTAGTGAGAAAAAATTACACCACCAGTTGATCCACTCAAGTGACAAAAGTCTCCAAAGGGATATTCCAAACTGAATATTCCAAAGTGTTTGTGCAGAAGGGTGCATGAGAAGGGCTGTGTACCCTGCTCGTAGGCCCACAGCCCAGGGAAGTGCTCTAGGTGTCTGTCAAAATGGTGGTCACTTGCCTCAGAGCTAAAACCAGTGTTCCTGCAGAGAACCTCTCCCCTGAGATGTCTGACACATCCACCCAGATGGAACTGGTAAGGAAGGAGACTTCAGTACAGGTGGTAGGTTGCAGCGAGTGCCCAGACCCTTCTCCTGGTGAAAAGGTCAGTACCTGCACGAGGTGTGGACAGGTTGATGGTCTGTTACATCGGGTGGCTGAGTTGCAGGAAACAGTTAAAAGGCTGTGCAATATTAGAGGGGCTGAGATGGAGATAGATAGGTGTTTTCATAACCAAGTTCCTGTAGCAGGCACCACTGAGAATGAGGCACCTTGGACCCTGGTGACCCACAAAAGCAAGACTCTGCTTCAGTCTCTACCCTCCAGATTCACAACCAAAACCAGATATGAAGCTGTAGACACCTACGAGCAAGGTCTGCAAGGAGAAAGTGTACCAGCAGCACACAGTGGATACTGCGAAAAGAAATCATAGAATCATAGAATCATAGAATGATTTGGGTTGGAAGGGACCTTAAAGATCATCTAGTTCCAACCCCCCTGCCATGGGCAGGGACACCCTCCACTAGCACTAAATGAGAAGTGCTCATAGCAGGTGACTCACTGTTAAGGTGCATTGAGCGGCCGAGCTGCCAGCCTGACAGCTCCGGGAGCCAAGGTCCAAGATGTTGCTGAGAGGGTGCCACAACTTGTCAAGAGCACAGACTACTATCCACTGCCACTCTTTCATGTGGGCATGAATGATACTGCAAGCTGGAACCTGGGCAGAATCAAGGAAGACTATAAAGCCCTGTTGGTGTAAATGAAAAGCATGGGTGCCCAAGTTATCTTTTCCTCCATTCTATCAGTTGGAGGAAGGGGGGCAGCCAGACAGACATATAATGCAAATCAACTTCTGGCTTTGTGGCTGTTACTGTTGCCAGGGTTTTGGCTTTTATGACAAAGGGACATTCTTCAATGACTACAGCTTGTTAGAGATGTCTAGAACAGGCAAGGGAGTCTTTGTCAGCAGGCTGGCCAACTTGAAGCATAATTTAAACTGAAAGACTCAAGGGGCAGGGTTCAAAGCGGCAACACTCATGCCATTGCAACCAACTGGGGAATAAGTCAGGCTAACTAGAGCATCAACAAATGTTCCTTAGCTGCCTCCCAAGATGAGAACCAGAAGACCAATCACCTGAAGTGTATGTATACCAATGCACGCAGCCTGGGGAACAAACAGGAGGAACTGGAGCTCCATGTCCGGTCAGAAAGTTATGATATCATAGGAATAACTGAAACATGGTGGGACAACTCACATGATGGCAGGATTGTGATGGATGGCTATAGGCTGTTTTGTAAAGACAGGTAGGGAAGAAGAGGAGGAGGAGTCCTGCTGTATGTTGAGGAGATCCTTGAATGTATAGAAGTCAGCTACTGCAATTATAGAATCCCTATCAAATGCCTCAGGGTCAAGGTCGTCTCCAAGGGGGATTTTACAATAGACATCTGCTACTGACCTCCAAACCAAGACAATAAGGCCAATGAAGCAATATTTGGGTCATTTAAGCAAGCTTCAGGTCAACAGAACCTGCTTCTTACAGGTGACTTCAACTACAGACATTTGTTGGAAGAACAAATGCAGCAGCTCACATGTCATCTATCAAGTTCCTGGAATGCGTAGAGAACTTCTTCCTCATGTAAATGTTAGATGTGCCAACCAGGAATGAGGCACTGCTGGACTTGCTACTCACAAACCAAAACATGCTTTGTCGTATCTCGGTTAGCAATAGCCTTGGCTGCAGTGATCACAGTATTGTGGAGTTTGGGATCCTGCTGAGCACACTGAAGGTTAATACTAAGACAAAGGTTTTAGATTTCAGAAGAGCAAACTTCAATTTGCTCAGAGGTCAGTTGGGAGGGATTCTATGGGAAGCTTCCATGGAGGATAAAGGAGCTAGCAAGTGCTAGGAGTCTTTCAAGAACACTCTCCTGGAAGCACAAAACCAGATCATTCCCTTTAAAGGTAAGGGAAGTAGGCAGAGCAAGACACCCACTTGGCTTAACTGTGAGTTTCTGACTCTGTTCAAGAAAGAAGAATACCAGAGATGGAAAAGCAGATGAATATCTGTTGAGAACTACAAGGGCATTGCCAGGGAATGCAGAGATGCAGTTAGAAAAGGGAAAGCTCAGCTCAAATTGAAATTGGCCACAGATGTCAAAAACTACAAAAAAGGTGTTCTTCCGGTACATAAACAACAAGCAGAAACAGAAGGAAAATATTGGCCCACTATTAAACAGGAGAGGTGAATCTGTCACCAGCAATACTGAAAAGGCAGAGCTTCTCAGCACGTTCTTCACCTTTGTCTTTACCTGCATTGTGGGGCCTCTGGCCTTGGGAACAAAAATCCAGGTTGATGCAAACATGGACCCACCATCAGTGAAGAAAGAATTGGTATGTGAACTATTACAGGAGCTTGACCCCTACAAATCAATGAGCCCTGACAATATCCACTCACGGGTGTTAAGAGAGCTGGCTGGCATCATTGCAAGGCTGCTCTCCATAATCTTTAAGAAATTGTGGAGATTCTGGACATCCTGGAAGACTGGAAGAAGACTAATGTCACCCCCATCTACAAGAAGGGCTTAAAGAAGGATGCAGAAAATCATAGGCCTGTCAGTCTTACTTCAGTCCCTGGGAAAATTATGGAATGAATCCTCCTGGGGGGCTATCACAAGTCAAATGAAGCATGTGTTTGCGAAAAGCCAGCACAGATTCACCAAGGGCACGTTGTACTTGACAAACCTGATTGCCTTCTACGGCAGAGTAACCTGCCTAATTCATAGAACCATAGAATCATAGAATCTTAAGGTTGGAAAAGACCTCTAAGATCATCAAGCCCAACTGTCAACCCAACACCACCATATCTACTAAACCATGTCCCGAAGTGCCACGTCTACCTATTTTTTTAACACCTCCAGGGATGGTGACTCCACGACCGCTCTGGGCAGCCTATTCCAATGCCTGACTAGATGTGGGGCAAACAGTGAACATGATCTACCTGGATTTCTCCAAGGTTTTCAATACAGTTTCCCACAGCCTGCTGCTAGAGAAACTGATGCATTATGGTCTAGACAAGCGGTCTGTGAGGAGGCTGGGAACTGGCTGACAGGCCTCACCCAGACGGGGGTGGTAAATAGCTCCTTTTCAAACTGGCAACCTGTCACAAGTGGGGTCCCCCAGGGACTGATACTGAGCCCAACACTGTTTAATATCTTCATAAGTGATCTGGATGATGGGATCGAGTGCACCCTGATGAAGTTTTCTGATTATACCAAACTGAGTGGGGAAGTAGACACTTTGGAAGGGAGAGACACCCTGCAGGAAGACCTGGGTAGGCTGGAAGAGTGGGCTAACTCTTTAGTGTTGAACTTATAAAGTTCAACAAAGACAAATATAAGGTCTTGTGCCTGGGAAAACATAATACAGGAGTGCAGCATAGGCTGGGATCTACCCAGCTGGGGAGCAGCTCTGTGGAAAGAGGCCTGGGGGTCCTGTTGTGAAATAAGCTCAATATGAGTGAAGAGTGTGCTGCTGCGGCAAAGAAAGCGAACAGGATGTTGGGTTGCATCAACAAGGGCATCACCAGCAGAGATAAAGAAGTCATTAACCCACTCTACTCAGCACTTGTCAGGCCACACCTGGAGTACTGTGTTCAGTTTCAGTTTTGGTCCCCACTATACAAAAAAGATGTCGACAGGCTGGAGAGGGTCCAGAGGAGGGCCACCAGGATGATCAAAAGACTGAGAAGCCTGTCATATGAGGAAAGGCTGAGAGAACTGGATATGTTCAGTCTTGAGAAAAGAAGGCTTAGGGGAGACCTCATCACCATGTTCCAGTACTTAAAGGGTTGCTTTAAGAAGATGGAGAGTCCCTTTTTGCAAGGAGTCACATGGAAAAGATGAAGGGTAATGGGTGCAAGTTACTGTTGTGGAGATTCCAACTGGACACAAGAGGAAAATTTTTCACAATGAGAAAAATCAACCATTGGAATAATCTCCCCAGGGAAGCAGTGGGTTCCCCAAAATTGGACATTTTTAAGATTCGGCTGCACAAGGTGCTGGACCATCTTGTCTAGACAGTGCTTTTGTCTAGGCAGAGGTTTTGCCAAGCAAGGTTGGACCACACAATCCTTGAGGTCCCTTCCAACCTGGCATTCTATGATTCTATAAAATATTTTTATACCATCCAATGCACATCTATTTGCACTTTCAAATGCTAGTATTTAATATGCTTAACTTCCTGTTCCTTTAAGATCTTTTGAAATAAAGTTACAGTAAGTACAAAGATAAGTTAAATTTAAACACTTGTCTCTAAACCTCATTTCCATTTTCTTTGTACAGAATACTTAAATTTAGACATTTTATATTTAGCGCTTTCTATTAAGAAGAAATTTAAGATTAAGTAATGACATATTTAAGCATTTTGAGCAAGTTGCAGTTTCTTATTACACTGATTTGTACTACTTAACAAACTTCAGTATGCAGCAGGCATTATTTTTGGAGGAAGAAAAAATATGATGCTGTTAAGAAGAAATGTTTTAGAACAACAGATTTTGTGTTTGTACTTTGTGGGAATAGTAAAAACACAGAATACTTTGAAACCATAGATGCATATTTTCTGAAGAACATGTAGCTCAGTCTAATCAGTCACATAAAATTAATGAAGCATTATAATTTCTTCTCTAGCATTTGTTAAAATACCTAATATAAAGAATCTAAGTTGTTGTCCTTCCTTGGGAAATTGCAGTCATTAGCTGGGATTAAAAAAATCTGATAATACGGTAATTTATAGCTTTGATATATCACTAGAATTAGACTCAACATAGAAATTTGCATTACTATGAAGTAAAAAAAGCAAATAAATCCAAAGAAAGGTAAAATACAACTGCTGAGTTTAAGCTTTAAGTGATAATATATAAAAGCAATTTAAGGGGGAAAAAAGACTATTCAGCGGCAACCACTGAGCACTGCTGGTTTTCTGCAATTTTTTTTCTCTACAGGAAGTAATGTGTTGTAAAGCAGATGCTTCCTTTTGTGCATAATCTCTGCTTGGAATTTAAAAATAAAATATGTACTCTACACTAATGAATTATTTTCTTGTTATTTCCAAAATAACTTTTAAAGAGCACATTGATTGGAAAAGGAAGCACATCTGAGCTGCGTCTTCCAGTTATAAAAGTCATATCTTTTTTTACATGTAAGACATAACATTTTTGAGAATTACTGTAGAAAAATAGTCCTGAAGATGTTCTCAATAAAGCAAATTAATATGTAAGAATCTAAAAGTGAAAAGTTTGCTCTCTCAGTCCCCAAATACTTTAATGCTAGCCTTTTAGGTACACCAATGGGACATACATCTTTTCCTGAACAACATAGAAGACCTCAAACTGGGAATCTCAAAGTTTAAAAAACTTTGCTATTGTTACATTTCAATTCTAAAGAGAGAACTTTCAAACCATTTAGTCTTAAACCATGAAATACAATAACTTTTTTTTTTTCCCCCACCTAAAATTTTCTACTAAAAATTCTATTCTGGAGAAAGTGTAAGAGAAAAGAAAATCAAAATTTGCTTTTCTTGCCTTTACAAATAAATAGGTTACTCATATAATGCAAGTGCTAAAAAACCCATCACTGCTCTGGGGGGGTGATGGAAATAAATTAATAATAACTTGAATATTTGCCACCTGGGGTTAGATTTGATATTAATGGGTGCATTATGAAAAAACAGCTAATGACCATGATGATGAGGAAACTTGTTCTTTCAAATATGAATTTTTCAACTTATCACAAAGAACAAACACATTTTATTGAATCAGTGGGAGGTACTGTTGTGCAGATGGTATGGTAGGTCCCACAGCCTAGATGCACAGCTAAGTTGGCAAGCAAGAAATTGAGAAAAAGCTGACTTTGTAACAAAGAATACATTACTTGCATTTAACACAGCTCGGTGCTGATGTAAACTAGACTGAGGAAGTTTGAAGACCACTACAGATAGGAAGGGATGTGAAGTGAGGGCCAACTGGCTGCAGCAGATGCAATAAAGTTCCTGACACTATTGGGTGTACATGGCAAGGTTTTGGGGAGCGGGGAGGGTACGCTGCAGGGGTGGCCCCTGTGAGAAGAGGCCAGGGGTTGCCTGGAGTGGGACACACACAGTTCCAGCCAGCTCAGCAGCAGACCTATCACTGGCCAAAGTCAATTCAATCAGCAAAGCTGGTAATGCATCTGTGAAAAACATAGTCAAGAAAGGGTAAAAATGCTGAACCTCAATGTGTGTGAGAGAGGAGTGGGTAAAAAAAAGTGTGAGAAACAATCCCACAGACACCAAGGTCAGACAAGGAGGCGGAGGAGATGCTCTGGGCATCTGAGTAGAGGTTCCCTTGCAGCCCATGGAGACACTATGGTGAAGCAGGTATTCTCCTGCAATCTATGGAGAGGACCATGGTGGAGCAGATATTCACATTGCAGCCCATGGAGGACCCCACGCTGGAGGAAGACGTTATGCTCTGAAGAAATCTGCAGCCCATGGAGGACACATACTGGAACAGGTTTATCCTGAAGGACTACAGTCCATAGGAATGATCCATGCTGGAGGGGAAAAGTGCAAGCAGTAAGGAGCAGCAGAGAGGAGCTGTTAAGAACTGACCTCAGACATCTTATTGCCCCACTCTTGTGCACTGCTTGGGGAGGGTGGAAGGCAGTAGAGGAGATATAAATGAAGGACTGAAGTGGAGCCGGGGAAAAACAGGGGGAATGGTGGAGAAGCTTTTTTGTTTTTCTTTTCCTAGAACTAGTTACTTTCAATTGACCAGTATTTAACCAAATGTAAGCTTTTCTTATTGTGGATTACAGTAATTATTTATAAGGGAAACATTGAAAATGGCTAAGGATAGAACAAATAAAAATAAACTTAGTACAGGATTTATCTGTAGCAGAAAATGTGGGAAGAAAAAAAAAAAGCATAATCCAAAATTGGAGAGGAATAACAATGCAAAGAAATAAATGTCTAATAAATGAATGTAGACAACAGGTGTAACACAGCCTATTTCAGAAGCAACAATGTACATTTTTACAGAATCACATAAACTGCTGAACATGGATCTGGAAGAATATATATATATATAAGCACACTAGATATACAATGAAAAAATACTATATCTATACCTATATATACTATATAATAGCACATATAATATTTCAACAACATATATGTTGTAATGTTTTTTAATTTTATATTCTTTAACTCTCTGCTATTTCAAATACTATTGTAAATAAAAATACTTTTTCTCAGAGCCAGACGTGACTTTTTTTTTTTTTTTTTTTACATAACTGTGAGCCATCTCTGTAGCAAATAAGTTTAAGAAACCCTTTCTATCTAAAGGAAGATCTGTCTGCATGACCAGATGCAGACAGCTTTGTGTCTCCTCCACATTATTTGGAGGAAAGCCAAGTATGCTCTGGAAACTTCATGATGGTAGTGAAGCTCCAGCCCAGACTAATGTTTCGCGAAGAGTCTGACAGCATAGATGAGCCTTGAATCTCTATTAGTAACCGGTTTTCTTGATATGTTCTGACATGTGGTAGGTCTTATGGATCTCCAGGGTAAAGGTATAGATTTCAGTTTCAGATAGCAGAATAAAAGGGATTCATGTAAAATAAATTCTATTTCAAAGAGAGTAAATTTTTTAATTGGAAATGTCATACTTCTTATTTTTTTCATTGTGAGGAGAAGGATAAGAAAGAACTGGGAACACACATGGCTCTGAATGCCTGTGACTCACCTCCACTATTCTGGAGGGGGTCATGCCTTGTTCCAGCATTCCTTCTGGGCCAAAATGATAATGTGGCAAATGAATGACTGAGGAAAGGGAATTTTGGTTTATTTGTTCTCACATGACCTGGGAGACCTAAAGAGATGGACAGCATATGCTGAATATAAGCTTCACTCAAACACTGATGGAGTTAAGTAAACTTTTCAAAGAAACACATGGGTGACTTTATTACATGGCATTACAGCCTGTAGGTGTTTGGGGAAGGATGTGGGAAGGGGAGAATGTGTTATATTTGCCAGCAAAATTGAAATAGTACAAATATCCTGGACGGTGATGAAAATATATTAAAAAAAAAAAAAAATACGATGATACGTGCACGTGCTTTCTGGAAGGAAAATGTATTCAGGGGAGCAGAGGTAGTAAAGTGATTTGTGTCTGAAGAATAGGCGATTATTATTGAGAAGGCAGGAGGATAAAGGAAGAAAAAGGCCTCAGAAAACAAACAAACATGTATACTGGAAAAAGAGCAATTAGTGATGTCAGGATCCCAGTGATATCCTTCCTTACTGTGTGCACTGAGATTTTAAAAGTTCCTCACACCACATTCAGCTAGGAAAATACCAAAGGAAATTCAAATTTAAGATTAATGTGATGGAGTTTCCATGATATATCCAATTTTACACCCAGAAATTAGATGCAGGTAAAGTTTGATGGCATTGCACCTTTGTCCAAGATTACTAGATATACTGTAAGCAGTCCTAATTTGCTTATTATATAAAACTGCTAGAATTTGTGGCTATTTATAAATCCCAGACATGTCAATTGCTTATGTGAAACCAAATGATGCAGTACACATCTCATATGTCTAGGACAAGATAGCTCTACTGTAAAAGCTTTGTGCTGATGTGGTCTGGACAGTGCAGAACATTCATTGCAAATCTTTCCCTTCCAAGATGTTAGTTGTACAGCACATATACACTGATAATGTTCTACGTATAACCTATGGACGTATCTGCTAATGTTTATGGATAACTACGCAGACATATTTCAGTTGGAGATTCTGGAAAACCACTAAAAATCATCCATTCTGTTCTCTGAATTATTGAAGTGAAGGGGGATTTTTTATTTATTTGTTTGTTTGGGTTTTTTTCATGGACATGCAGGAATAATATAGCTTGAGTTGATTACAGTGGGATCATTTATGTAATCAACCTGAACCTAACATTTAAATAGTTTATCAAATTTTAAGTGAAGAAAGGAATTTACTTTTTTTACTTACTTGAAGGGAAAAGACAGAAACAACATTTAATTCACTTTTAAAACACCTACTCTCAATTCCGTCCTTTTTGTCCTGTTTTCTTGGCTTATTGTCACACTGTTTCCTGACCTTAACCACACAGTGTTATTTGATATTTCTTAGACTATCTTGCCTGTCTCCAGTTATTGCTGTGGAAGGGCATAGGTCTCCATAGTTCATGTATCATATTCTCTATCTGGTTACTTAGGAACATCATTAACTATATCAAGTGGAACCAAGGGACTATGTTTCAGCAATCGAGTCAAGACCTAAGTGTTTGCTTTAGGGGGAGATGAACAGCCTAGACTCCATTAACTATATTGACCTCAGACTTGATTTAGTTGCTTACACTTAGGCATCCATTATCATTTGTGATGCTCTAGGGACTCCCTAACATCCTCAAGGTGAAGGTCCAAAAAGGTGCCAGCATTCTTTATGTCTTGTATTATTTTGCTGAGCACACAGATATCTTTGATAAGCTAAGATATATTGAATCAACATATATGTTTAGGCAACTCAATCTTGTCCTATAATAGGTAGGTAGGTAGGTAGGTAGATCGATAGATAGATAGACAGACAGACAGACAGACAGACAGATATGTAAGTATAGACACCTATCTCATATCTAGAGGTTTAAACTCCACATTAGAAGTCTACAGTCTGGAGTAGATCTTTCTTTCTTTTCTTTCTTTTCTTTCTTTTCTTTCTTTTCTTTCTTTTCTTTAATTTTCTTTCTTTCTTTCTTTCTTACTTTCTTTCTCTCTTTCTTTCTCTTTCTTTCTTTTCTTTCTTCCCTTCTTCCTTTCTCTCCTTTCTCTCCCTCAGCTCTTTTTTATTTCTTCTACTCTTTCCTTTGCTCTTTCTTTTACTCTTCTGCTCTCTTTCTCTTTCCCCTCCCCTCATTCTTCCACCCCGTCCCTTCCTTTGTTTTTCTCTTTCTCTTTCTCTTTCCTTCTGTCCTTTTTTTCTTCTTTCTCTGAAGCAAATGTTTATGGGTCATCTTTTTTGCTGCAAAATTACTTGAAGTGTCACAAGATTTGTATTCTGTTTATTTAATTCAGTGACAATATACTATTCTTCCTGTCAGACTTCAAGCATATTCACTTGATAATGCATCCAGGCATTGAAAACAAAAACAAACAAACAAAAATTGTATCCCTTATTTCTAAATAATGATTGCTGCCCAGAAAAATCAATCAATTAGCTTCCTTCCAGTTTTTACTCTTGTTTTTACAATGTGTGCAATGCTAAGTCAATAACAAAAGCAGAAACTGTATCAGAACATATTTGGATGAAAGCTAGGGGGACCACCGGGATTAAGCTGCCAGCAAGAGATGGAAGCGTAGCGTAAAGGGAGGCCAGCAGAGCAGGGACTCACCCAGGGGCATAGTCCCGTGGTACCTGACCAGGAGAGCAGGGCTGGAATAAGGTTGGGGTTCTGGGGAGCAGATGGGAGTCTAAGACCAAGACAGGAAATAAAGTCAGGGTCAGCAAGTTAAAAAGCTGAACAGAGCACGCCAAAAAATATAATTCAGGCCAGGACTCAGGGCAAAGGCCTGAGCTGAAATGCCACCCTCAAGCCAATGGTGCTGGTGACACATACATAGAAGACCTAGATGAGGATTTTTACAGCTCTTTCTCATAATTTAGATGTTTTCACTTAAGTATAACCCAAGGTTGCACAGCTGAGCCGTGTCAGAGCACACCTTAAACACAGGTGACTAAAGCCCAAGGTGGGGCAGGAAACAGGAGTACAGAGGAAGTTTACAGAGAAGGACGGTTATAGGCAATTAAAGCCTGTTGGTCCATTCTGGGCCCTGAAAGCATGAGGGCTACAATTAGAAAACTGCAATCTAGAAGCCTTTAAAGAGCCTGATTAGGCTTCAACTGCAGTTTCATCTGTTTGTTTTGCACTCAAATGCTCTTTCCATTTAATTTTTCTGTTAGCGTCTAACTAAAGCTCTTTTTCTGCTTTTTTTTTTAGTGCCTGTCAAAGAACTTGAATACCAAATCACTAAAAAGTAAATGTTTTATAATTTGTGGGTTAGCATGTTGCATGAGCAATCAGGCTACATTCTTATATTTAATGAATTATAAGATTTGCTGGCAGGAAAAAGTAATCACCCATGAAATGAAGGTATTTTCAATTGCATATTTAGAGGATATATAAGACATCATTTTAATATTTTAGCAGCACTTCCCCTGTCATTGGTCTGCTCTCCTGAGAGTACATTGGTGGTCCCGACATCTAAGTAAAAAAGCAAGACAAACTATTTTCATTTTTGTCTAGGTTTGATGCGCAGAGAAGATGATAGTTTCAAGAGATTATTTAAAACTGCAGTTTTCATGTTAAAAACATGGCAGTGTTGCATTTATATTTTTCTTTCAATGCAAAATCCTTTTCTTCAACATTATCTGCAAGTTTATTTAAGCAGATTCTTAATTAGAATGATGACAGATTCTTTTCTAACTATGCTTATATGCCTAATTTAGCAGTTTCTAATAAATGATGTGACACAAATTTTAAACTAATTTCAAACAGTTAGGACTTCAGTAGTTTCAGGCATTAGGATTGCCACATGAAATCAGAGCAGAGCTCCATCAATCTCAGTATTATGCTTCAGGAATAGGACTGGCAGTCTACATAATTTCTCGTTATAAGGAAGTAATTTATTACTATTATAATACCTTTATTCTTCTCTGATTCAGTGATATTCTTTTTAAAGTGGGATGACCCTTACAGCAATCCAAATGTAGATTTATTTGGTAGTGATGTTTTCTGTTTTGTTCTCTGTTCCCTTCCAACTATTTTCTAACGGTCTCCCCTCCTAATAGCTATTGAGTTAGTGTTATCAGAAAAATCATGACTCCAAGACTACTTTCTTGAATTATATTAGATCACTTGAAACTCAGCACTACTTACACATTACATAAGTGTCATTTATCCATATAGACATCATCTAACACATCACAATATTGCAAAAAGTTTTATCAGTTTTCTTTACCTGCGGCTAACCATGAGAGTTTTCTGAAACTCTTAGCACTCAGTTTTGGATTTGACTATGCTGAATAAGTTTGAAACATTTGCTTTTTTTTTTTTAATCTCATTTTTTACCTCTTTTCTAAATCTTCTGTAGTCGTGCTGGTAGCACAATCCAACACAGTACCTTCAGAGAGCCTGCCCATGGCATCAGGCGCATACACAGGAAGGTTGTGCAGTGTTAGTTCCAAGCAGTCCTTAAAAGTTTATCATCTCTGTGGTTCTTGCTCTTATAAATAGTTTGGTTCCTGATTACCGTCAGAAAAATCATACATCCTAATAAATCTATCCATTCAATTACTTCCTAGAATGTGGTTTTACTAAATAACACAACAAAAATATCCCTGAATTTGGCTGCTACAGAGATATTGTTCATGGGTTAAAGGCTCTACTATAAATATAGTTCACTTCTTTTTATCCCAGACAATTGAAAAAAAAGACCTATATCTGCCACTTCAACTCCGTAAGAATCAGAATATCGCCCAGCATACAGACCGAAGTTGTTAATATAACACCCTTCCTTTTTCAGTGCCTGTGCAAGCCACATAGTCTGATATTGACATATTCACCTTTTAGAAATTATCAAATTGTTTGATGAAAGTGTTTCTTCAGTTGTTCATATTAGGTATTAATTTCTGTAAATATTTACATAATTTGGAACTTTTTCAGAATGTATTCATTAAATGTAAGGTTAAAAAAAACCCGAGAGATTAAGCCCACATGATATTTCTGCTGTTATCATGAGAGTCAGAACTGCCATTGAAAGATGGGATTATTATGTCTTGATATTCCCTTGATGCAGAGGTGACCTCCCTGTTACAGGCAATTTCTTGAAATAATGAAGATCAGATGTTAGTTGAATTTCTGCAGGATTTGATTAGACCAAGCTTTATAATTTCACTTTTCATTTCTATGCTACCTTCTTCCTTGAACTGCTAAATAATTTTATTATTTCAATATAAATTTAATCACTTTTATTATAGGATAACCAAAGGTTACTATAAACTTGCTAGAAAGTTAATTCTTTTACATGGAAATAACAGTCTTGGCAATTTGCTGTTACTCAACGAGTTGACAATCCACATAGAAAGCTTAGCTCCTTTTATAATCTGTTAAATGGTTATTTTCTGTCATAAAATCATGTAGAAGGAAAATGTCCGCACTGCTTCTATTTGCTCAGAGATCCTTAACAGCTGAGCATAATGTTTGGTTGGGGTTTTTTATTTTCCCTCCATTTTCTGCAACAATGTTTGGAAAATGATTTGCTTCTAACATCTATGCTGCAAGATATTTTTCATTCTGCTGAAGGATTTGAACAAGTACAACCGTTACCTTTTACTAAAACTCATGTAATGCCTGCTGTGTAAATTTCTTTGCTCCCCATCACTGTCTTCAATACTGCCTGACTTCTACCTTTTTTTTTTTTTTTTTCCCCAGCAGCGAATGGGATTTTCCAGCATCATGAGAATAAAGACTTATGTGTCTCTAGTACTTGAGGGACTGGTAGTAGTTGGCATTTATGACATGTAAAATGAATTCTTTCATAGACTTCCCCTATCATCTTCCTGCACTGGTTTCTGCTGAGGGGAAAAAAAAAGAAAAAAAGAAAAAAAACCACCAAATAAACAAAAAACCTGTTTCGTTTCACAGATGTAGTTTGTGCTCTGACAACCTCTGTCACCAGGATAACAGATTTTTCTCCTCTGCTGCAAAAATATATTTTTCTGCCAGGGAACACATCTTGATTTCTTTTAACGTATTTTGTAATTATTTACTCAAAATTTGAACTCATCAATAACTTCACAAAAGCCTGGTTCTTGCAGTTGTATATCAGGAGTCAACAATGGTCTATATTCATGTAAAATTTACCTTTTTACATAAAAATACATTAAAACATATACGAATTTAGAAAAGTAGAATAGTAAATATAAAATATACACAGTGAAATTAATACAAAGTGAATCTTCTAGTGTCATTATGTCTACGTACATTTCAAATACACAATATGTAAAATATTGTGACATGCTAAATATTGCAGCATTAATTTCTGTAACATATTCCTACATGTGTATGAAATACAAATTTTAAAAATCTTATCACATATGGCCTTTTGTGTACAAAGGTAAAAGAGGAAGAGATTCATCTTCCACATTTATTCCACAAACAACCAACCTCTTTTGAGATCTATGTCATAGCTACATCTGTGAAGCCTACCCTCTGCAAATATGTCAAGAGACGACATTTTCTCTTCTCATCCCATACCAGACAGTATAAACGGTCCATCTTAGAACTAAGGGAGAGAGGAAGAATAGGTCATTATCTCCTCACTCCTACATAGTGACATGGAACCAGGAAAACAGGCACAAGAAGTTTCCATACTTTACTCTAAATGGTATAATAATTCATCAGACCCAGCGTAAAATCCTATTTATTTATTTATTTATTTATTTTTAATCGGGCTATTTTCTAAGCCAGCTTAACCTCTATGGTGAAATGCAGTACAAGATGAAATCTATCAGCATCATAATACTGGTGGAGACTGTAGTGGAGAAGACAATGTATCCCACAGGATACCAGTCTGATTTCAAAAGGGGAAAAAAAAAAAACCCACAAAACACAAACAAACCCAAACCCAATAAAAAACCCCCAACCACAACAAAAAAACAACCACACAACAAAAAACTCAAACCTGTCAGAAGGAACACTCTTATTGAACATCTTCCACCTTATTCTGTGTCTGCTCTGTCCAGTATCATGAGAAAGGCATCACAAGCACAGAAAGTTTTGTTCCAGAAGGAAAGGAACATATGTTTTGAGCAAAGGAACATCACCAGCCTTCCATACATGGCAAATAGCTATTAACACATGCCGACAGTAACAGCAGCAAAAATATTGCCAAAAGCAGTCCTATAAAATGGTTCAAAAACTGTTTCAGACACCATCTAACACACCTTTTATGTTTATCAGCAGCTGTTGTATGTTAGCAATATGTCCCGTCTCTTCTAGAAAGAACTAATGACTCATAGCTTAATTTTCAGAAATACATGAGTGATTTTGAAGATTAATATTTATTTTCAACACTAATAGCTTGGAGTAAAATCCAGAAACAGGTCCAGTATAACTTAGCTAGAAGATCCTGTGTAAGGACACTCAGCTGTTTGTTTGTTTGTTTGTTTTTCACCATTTATCTGGATTTTTAATTCATACCTAACTGGATGTCATTGGCTTAAAATAGTAACTTCTCCCAGTTATGTCATCCAACTACTAAGCTAAACGTTCAGATTCCCTTTTGTTTGAGCCATTTTGCTTTCATGCCTTTTGCAGTTTCTCCCATCAATTTTTCTATAGTTTTTGATGAGTTTGATATTTTTTATAGATATTGATAATTTTTGATAGATCTTTCTTTCTCTCAATATCTTCAGTTTAGTAGGTTAGTTTCTCAAATGACTGTTGGATGGTTTTTGTTGTTTTTATTTCCCCATAGGTCCTATTAATGTTAAGGCAGTTTGTTTCAAGAATACAAGTGAATAAGAAATATGGCTAACCATAACTCAAATGCAGTTGAATAGACTACCATTGCATATCATACAAAGGAATATATATAAACACAAAAGACTTTCAATACCAGTGATGTCACAGGTATACTGTGGGAGTGAACCTTAGTCTCTCTCAAGTACATATTTTCTATTTTTTTCAAGTAGTTGCTGCATGTTGTATATTGTGCTATTTGTATAAACAAATGAGGTAAGTCTGTAGAAAATTAGAAAAACGAGGCTTTTGCTTTAGTTGAACTGACGCTCATTTAGAAGCTCCCACCTATTATTTTTACTGTTTCACAAAAGAATGCTACTAACATAGTGTAAAACCAGTTCCTTAACAATTGCCAATGGCCTAGTTACCTGGTAATAGTTTCAAAAGGATGTCTCATTCTTTTAAAATACCTTGTTGCCCAACATTTGATATGATCTCTAGTATGTTCCTAACCATGTGTGAAGATAACTCTTTTTCTTTACAGAAATTATACATGGATACTTTTAAAGACAGTGAAGAAGAGAAAAGACTACTCTTTAATATACCTACTACATCAAACATCTGAATCTTCTCCACATCTCTTTTTCTTTTCCTCTCACCCTTCATCATTAAAATCTTGTGTGTTACTGATTTATGATTTTTTTTCCATTTTCTTTGTTTCCACACAGATGTTTCATTTTCCCAAAGAACTTTGTGTAATGTTGTCATTCCATAAAATCAATTCTTCTTATTAAAGGAAATTAAATTTTTAATTTATAATATTTTATGGTTTATCAATAAAATAACATGATGTAGTCTGCCTCTTTCATAATTTAACTGGCTCATCTTGACAGAAATCTGAAGTGCGGTCAGCTAAAAACACATGGCTGCACACGTCTATTTTGCTTTTGTAGGAAACTTCAAGTGGAGCTATTTACAAATTTCATCTGCTTTAGCAGCAGGTAATATCAGTGGAAATATCTTGTCTGTCCATATTGGGTTCATGATGTGTCACAAAACTAAGTGATACTAATGGATTTGACTAGGTCAGGCACAGAATATTGAAGCCTGCTTGCACTTTAAAATGCTCCAAAACACTGCAGGCAGTTCACCTGACTATTATCTCCTGTTCAGCACGGCAGGCCTATAGTGCAATTACCAGCAGATTTGACCATGAAGGAATTCTTAAAAGGTAATGCAAGACCAGTTTATATGAAGGCAAAGGTATATATCAACGGGCTTCAATTTCTGATGCAGTTGCAGGCACCTATAAATTTGTACACTACATTTTTGGTTTGGTTTCCTTTGTTTTACCCTCTCAGCTCAATATTGAGGCAGCCAGGTCGTTTTCTACCACTGGAGTGTGTAATGAAGAAAACATACTGTATCGCCATGGAGCATTCAGAGAGTTAAGCTCATGAGTCAACCACTCCTTCACCTTTGTTTAAAAAGCAGGCAAAGCTGATTTTTGTGTGTGTGTGATGCTAAATGAGGTTTAACTTTTCTTCAGAGGAAAAGATGTAGCAACACTTTGTAGATGTTGCAGACATTTCAGTTTTCATCTGGCCAAGTGTAGTTATTAGCTATGGAGACATTTGCATCTGAGCATCATCTCAGTTCACATCCCTAAATGGAGAGCTTTTAAAGTGGAGGATAGTCTTTACTGTAATGTGACATTTGTAACAGAACAGATGAATTTGACCCTAGATGTGCTTATTTCCTCTCTCCCTTCAGCACAGGGGAGGCTATGATGACTCTTTCAAACATAGATATCTGTTTATGTGTGACAAACTCCAGCACTTTAAACTCAGAATTTTAAGTCTGGTTTTGTGCATGGGTATGAAATAACCAAACAACACTTCTTCCTCTTATAATCACAAAACAGTTACCCAAGACGACAGATAGTGCATTGTATTTAGTGAGTTAGTTACTTTTGTGCTGTAATTCACTAAACAAAAAAGTGGTTATGTGGTGTATCGTTCCCAAATTAAAATATATACAAGTAAAGATGAACAACTATGAAATAAGAGCTTACTAAGCAGTATGGCTGACATGGAGATATATGTAAAACATTTCTGACATTAATTGTACCCAGTAGCAACCTTCAAGATGAAGTGGATATTGGTATTCACAGAGCACATTCACTGCAGTCACAGAGTCTTCACAGAAGCTCATCTAGTAACAGAAATAGAAATGGATAATAATGACCTCCTTGAATTAACAAGGGAATGTCTGTGGAATAGCTTTCTTTCATAGACCAACATACTGAGACATATTTAAACAGGATGATCCATCTCACTCTCTAAAATGACTTACTGATGGTACAAAATTTATAAAGAAACAATTACTACTTTTCATCTTTGAAGGAGCCCAAATGGCAAGACAGCGGTATTCCCTGTACTACTATAGCCTCGGATTGTTTTGCAACCTTTCAGAAAAGAAAAATACTTGATATTTTGTTTTACTTGAATACCTGAAAATGGCTGAGACTGTCTGTGAGTAATGTATTTTTAATGTAATTCTATCCAATAAGGAAAACTATCTATTGCTAACATATTCCTTTAAATTCTGTTATATATTAATAATACTTTAACATGTTTTTGAAGGCAAGGCACAGTAGAAGCCTGCAAACCTTTTCCTGTTTCTTTTTAGCATTACTTCTGAAATTAACTAGAAAGAGGCCATGTTTATCTGTAAAGAAAAGTGCTTTAGGTGTTAAATAATTTCAACTCAGTAATTAGGTAAGAAGGAGGTTGGAATTAGAAAGGAAAAATCAACAAGATAATATACGGATTCTTATTCCTGTTAGAGTCATGGGGGTTTGGCCACATTTGGTATTTAAGAAGCCTTGATATTAAAAATTTTATTGACTCACTACATATACACTTTATCTTTTGATCTGAAGTTAAATAGTTCAAGTGATTACTTCACAAAAAAATAGCTTTGCCTATATTAAAACCAAAATCTTTGTCTAAACTAGAGAAAAAGAATCTTGGCTTTATGAATGAAAGCTATTTAATATGGTTGCAGTTAGTTTCAGAAAACTATTTTTAACTTCCCAGAAGGTTTTTAAGTACCTGTACTAGATAGAAATATTGAGAGTCAGAAACTCAAAGGCTTAAAGGGAATTGAACCTACAGTTTTAAAAGTAGGTTGAGCCAACATAAAAATATTCTTATAACGTATTTATAAATTTAGTTTTTCCTAACACTAAAGGTCAGCAAGGAGACAGAGCCAGGCTCTTCATGTTGATGCATGGAAGGAAGATGAGAGGCAATGGGCAGAGAATAAGAAATCTATTTCACCTTGAAAGCCGTCAAGTGGTGGAGCAGGTTTCCCCAAGAAGTTGTGAAAAGTTGGTAACTTTCAAGATCCAACTGGAAAAAACTCTGAGCAACTTGGTCTGATCTCAGAGCTGCCCCTGCTTTGAGCAGGAGGTTAGACTAGAAACCTCCTGAGACCTTTCCACCTGATTATCCTATGGATTTACAGTGCTAAGGAAAAAAGACCTGCTTAATTTTTTAACTGAAAAATTGTTAGAGAAGTAAATATTAATGAGGAATTTCCCGCTTGCTTTTACTGCAAAATTACAACCACTGTGTCTGTACACCTGAACAACATATGTGAAATTAATCAGTTTTCAGGGATTTTGTTAATTCTAAAACCTCCTAAAATTATTTTTGAAGACTTGATGGGATAATGTTGTTCATGAATTTTCTGCTAGTTCAGTATTCATAGTGAATTTGAGTGTCTGAACATGTAAGAGTTCCAGCAGTCAAAACATGGATATACTAAAAATAATTTAGGAAGAACTTCTAGTTTTTATTTATTACAGGGAATTTTTCCAACTTTGAATGCATGTCAGCCTTTTATGTTCATTTGTTTGTTTGCAATGTATTCTGAAAAAATGGTAAAAAAAGAAGAAAGCTTATCTCTTCAAAGCTTATTTCAGCTGTCTCTTATTTTGTTGTTGCTTTTTTTTTTTTTAAGAGTTTGCCATTATTACACATGGACTAGCAGATGGATATGAAAAGCTTAAAACTCTAGGGAAGGAAAGTCTGCTGAAACAATAAGAAAAGGTTATTGCCAAAAAGAACAGCCTTTACCTATACAAAACTGCCACATTCGAGCAGACTTTTTTCAGCTTCATAAAAATTTCTTTCAACTAAATGTTCTTAAAAGTTTTAAATAACCTTTATTTTCAGAAGACAATAGGACATTATTTTCAACCATTACAGCACCATGTAAGCTACATGCAGAATGTTGATTTTTATAATAATCTCAAAGGATCTCTAGGTTTGCTTTCAGTAAATATAATGTTAATTACCTTGAAGAAAATAAGACATTTTTAGAAATACTAGAGCTGTTCTACAATAAGTGGGATACCTGCCTCCTTTTGCACGGTATTGGAGGAAAGACGACAAGGCAAGAGTCAGAGATATTTTAAACTGACAGTTGTCTCATATTTTTTTCTTTCCCTGGTGTGTAGAGAATGTTTGAATCCAGTATAGCACTGAGTCTCTGTAGGAAGGTCGTAATGAAACAAGTCCAAGAAATGGGCTCAGATACTGACCCAGATCTTCCATACTGTTTAAACACGAGCATGCTCCCTGACATTATTTTTGTGTGTGCTAACCAGTGATTTTCCAAGTAGTGGCTAAGCATTCTCACTAGATCACCATCCAGTAGCACAGAGAGAGCAGAGCTGTTATGTCACTCCTTGACTCCGTATGGGGCTTCAGCTTGATGTCTCCAAGAAAAACACCAGAGAGAGTTTGGGTGATAGTTCACTCAAGGAATTCCTTCCGAGAAAAGTACGGAGGAGCACTCACCCAGTGGGGTCCTGACACCCTGTCAGGCTCCCCAGCACTAACTTAGACATCTAGAATGCTTTCAGGAGTATAGATGTAGCTTTTATGTATAGGTAAAAACTTTTGAGCAGGGGGTGGGGTGGGGGGAAGTGTATTAATAACATTCTTTAAAGTAATAATCATTAATATTAGTGAATGGTACTTGTCAATAATGTAATTAAATTAATAATAAAATTAGTATCTTCCTCATAGGTCCTAAAAATCACTTGAATAAAATGGAAAATAGTAATAAAAAATGATAAATTGATGAATGAAAATTGATAGCCTAAGTGTAGTTGAGAAATATGTGTTTCTACTTTCAAGTAATTTTTCCTGTTACTCACATGTGAACTAATCTCCTGATTACACACACTGTACTGGTTGAAATCAAGGTTATATTCTAAAGCCAAGATACTGAAGAAAATCCAGTCTTTTCCTTGGCAAGCAATTCTAGAATATAATCTATACCAGAGGTTGAGTTACATATTGTATGGTCTGCATATTTCCCAGATATTTTTGCATAATTGCTATTGAAGACAAAGTTATTTGCACTATGCATTAGTTTGTGTTATCATCTCAATAATGAGAGGGGGAAAAAAATAAAGAAAAAACCTAACTTTTTTATTTTTTCAAATATTTAAAGATTTAAATACTTTCACTTGTCAGATAAATGTATACTTTTGTTTGCCAAATAAACCTTTACTTATCATATCTCATTTTTTCACTTTTATATTTATAACATTAATCTTCTGGATCAATTTTTACCTGTTTCACTAATCATGCTTTTTTTTATACCCAATTTTCAATATTGACAAGAAAAGTAAAAAAGAAAGGAACATAATAATAAAAAGGAATAAAATAAATAAAAAAGAATCTAAATAAAAAGCAGGAAGCAATTAGCTTAATGAATATACTTATCATCTTTAAAAACTCACAAAGTCGGGATTCTTTTTTAGCATTTTTTTTGCTATTTAAATAAGTTTTAACCTAAATAATTGTGGTGGGTTGACCCTGGCTGGGGGCCAGGTACCCACCAGAGCCGCTCTATCACTCCCCTCCTTCACTAGACAGGGGAGAAAAGGTACAACGAAAAGCTTGTGGGTCGAGATAAGGACAGGGAGAGATCACTCACTATTATCGTCACGAGCAAAACAGACCGAACTTAGAGAGGAAATTCATCTAATTTATTACCAAGCAAAACAGAGTAGAGGAATGAGAAATAAAATCAAGTCTTAAAACACCTCCCCCCACCCCTCCCATCTTCCCGGGCTCAACTTCACTCCCGGCTTCAACCTTCCCCCCCCTCAGCGGCACAGGGGGATGGGGAGTGGGGGTTACGGTCAGTTCATCACACGGTGTCTCTGCCGCTTCTTTGTCCTCAGGGGGAGGACTCCTCTCAACATTCCCCTGCTCCAGCATGGAGTCTCTCCCACGGGCTACAGTCCTTCACGAACTGCTCCAGCGTGGGCCTCTCCCACGGGGTGCAGACCTTCAGGAGCAAACTGCTCCAGCGTGGGGTCCCCCACGGGGTCACAAGTCCTGCCAGCAAACCTGCTCTGGCGTGGGCTCCCCTCTCCACAGGGCCACAGGTCCTGCCAGGAGCCTGCTCCAGTGTTGGCTTCCCACAGGCCTCCTTCGGGTGCCTCCACCTGCTCTGGCGTGGGGTCCTCCACAGGCTGCAGGTGGAATCTCTACACCCCCTCATCCTTCCTCCATGCGCTGCAGGGGGACAGCCTGCTTCACCATGGCCTTCACCACGGGCTGCAGGGGGATCTCTGCTCCGGCGCCTGGAGCACCTCCTCCCCCTCCTTCTGCACTGACCTTGGTGTCTGCAGAGTTTCTTACATCTTCTCACTCCTCTCTCCGGCTGCAAAAGCTGTCTCTAACTGTTTTGTTTTCCTTCTTAAATATGTTATCACAGAGGCGCTGATGGGCTTGGCCTTGGCCAGCGGCGGGCCCGTCTTGGAGCCGGCTGGCATTGGCTCTATCAGACACAGGGGAGCTTCTAGCAGCTTCTCACAGAAGCCACCCCTGTAGCCCCCCCGCTACCAAAACCTTGCCGCGCAAACCCAACACAATAATTGAAACATCTTTTAAAAAGAAAGGGTACAAGCATTATTTGAATGCAGAAGTTGAATGCAGACACATCTATCCTCAAAAGCATATATTCTAGTATGTAAACACTGAAATAGTTTACTAAAAATGCAATTATATACCCATAAAATGTGTTCTAAAAATAAACATGTGAGTCATGAATAAAAAGTTTTTGTGGCTGTTGGCGTATCTCATGGCCCATTGCAATATGTTCAGAATCTAATATAAGGCAGCTGCATAGTTAACTTATAAAATATCTGGGACATCCCTGTATACAGATGGCTAATTTTTGAACATTATCAATTTTCTTAGAATTTGTATAGCATAAATAATTCTTTATTTTTCTGTTTTTTCCTAAAAAGTGCTTTTAAAGTAATAAGTAGGCGGCTATATTCAAGGAAAAATTTTCTCTAAAATAATGAATGACAAAGAATTTCTAAAAGAAGTCTCTTCAAATGCACTTAAAATTGAGAAAATCAAAAGATCAAATTACATTATTAAAGAGTGACTGGCTTCAGGGGCATTTAGGTGTATAACTATGGCTATTAACAATGAGTATCAAAATATTTTCTATTTATTGTATATTCTAAGAAGCCACCTGTCTATGTCATATTAGACATGAATATATATTACCAAGCAAGTTTGTCTGGGGGGGGGGGGGGAAGTTAGTTCCAATAAATTGCTTGCAGCTCTATCACTTTTCCTTAATTTCCTCTTTCCCCATATATCACCATATAGCAGGTACAAATCTATATTTCTATCTGCTACTCAGAAACTGTAAACTATTTGCGTTATTAGCATAAATGGAAGTTCAATCTTATTGTTAATGCCTACAATTTGTTGGGTGAACTAGTTCAGTAAGAAGAACTATATTAAAAAAAATTTTAAAAACCCCAACAACCTTGCATTCTTAAATTAACAAAGTGATAAATTACTTAATATTCTAAATGGAAACTTTTTTTTCTTTTTTTTTTTAAATCCTTTTAAGTGATGATATGAAGAAAATGTCTATAATTGCATGCAGACAACAGTATTTTCAAGTATCTCAACTGGTTTTAATACTAAACAGACATATAGGAAACAGAACAAAAGAAAATCTTTACTTTAGGTATATAAAATATTAGCAACTGTAATTGAGCATTACCAGTTAAAATCAGGTCAGATATTCCACTGATCAACACTTACATTATTTTATCATCTTTAGCACATCAAAACACAGCTTTACTCTGTGTCACTACTTAGAGAACAAATTATTTTCAAAGTCACTTTTTAAAGTCTGAAATCAAATTAGCCATGTGCAAGTTTCAGAATACAATAATTCTATCTGCCACACTGTTTAACTAAACTTATGAAACTGATAAATCATTACAGGGTTGTGAGGGTTTTCTGGTTATCCTTTTAAAATGTTATTAATTATAAGTGTCTGTTCTCTAGTTCTTGATTATATTGTCTTATTTCAAAATATTACAGAAGAAAGAATCTAAACAAAGCTTTCTATCCTATTCTACCAAATATATTAATATGTCTCAGTTTTTATTATATTTTCAAATTATATTACTTTTGCATTTAGCAGATACAGTTGATAGACGTCTGCACTTTCATTCCATGGTGATTTACAGCTGTCTGGCTGTTTTCCTGACTATCTCCACGACTACTAATTGACCAAAGGTGCAAAGAAAGTGGGATGATGCTGTGAAGCCTTGCAGAGCTTCCTTCTCCAGTAGAAATCTAATTGTAGTACTATTCCAAAAGTTATGCATGTAGTCTTGTACTTTCTACACTGTTTCTGAAGAACTAGTCTCTAATACTTTCTTTCAAGTTTTGTTTTTTTTTTTTACTTTTTTTTAAATGTACTGGAAAATGGAGAGCTGCATTATTTCAGTCTTTAACATCCTAAAATTGAGGTAGTTAATTTTTCTGTTAAGAAACATAACTTCTTTAAAAGTGCTGTCTATGAGTGTTACAATTAACAGGCTTGTGAGTAACAGGATAGCAAACAAAACACAAGCAATTAAACAAAAAGACCACCCCAAAAGTCTAAACGCCTTATATGAAGGAAAAACCTTTTATTTAAGGATTGCAATGCTAAGATGACATAGACTACATAGAACACATATATTCTTGTAAATTTAATAAGGTTACAGCTTGGTACAACCACTGGCACAAAGTCATCTATGCTAACTACTAACAAAGTCTCGGGAATTATTGCGTCTTATGTGAACAGGTATTCTTTCAAACAGTTCTTGGGTACCCAGTTTTGGGTGCAAACATAGGTTAGCTGTCTAACCTATATAACCTGGGTTGCAAGTTGAACTATGCCAATTCACCTTAAGGACAGTAAATGTACTCTGGCATAGTTTATTTATATAGCTATAGCCATAAAGTATAGTACTAAAATGCTTGCCTGATATAAGATATGGAATATCTCTCTCCTGTCAAATAAGGAACATATTTTAATGATCATGTCTATTTGAAACATAAGCATGACTAAAACTTTTGAGGGCAACCTCTTCATTTTTCCTCCTAATTTGCTAGGAAGAAGAAAAGATTAATAAATTGAGTACTTTTTTTTTTTCCTTTAATATTTACATGTCTAAAATACAATTATTTCAGTCCTACATTCACTTTAGACTTCCTTCTAAAAGGAAGACACCTGCATAGGATTAGGACTGGGCTGAAGAACTAAAACTGGAACTAGGAATACATATGAGCTAGGGATAAAAGACAATAATGGAGGTCACTTTAGTGTGTGTTTAGTGGGGACTACGAAAGTGTTTAATAGCTATCTAGTAACTGATACATTAAGACTTGGAAATACTTTAGACTCTCTTTCAAAACAAGGACAACAAAGTACAAGTAGTTATTTAGAAGGGGTTCATTCATTTCTTCTGACTCACTTTTCTAAGTCTCAAATAAAACTATAACATGATTAGATACATTTATATATATATATATAAAACATGATTAGGTACAATTTCCTGTGTTAAAAACAATAGAAACATACTGTTGTTTGGTTTAGTAATTAAAATAAGTATTAAAAAAATACAGGTTGATTGAAATACACCAGTGATTTCAAGAGTATCCATTTAAAATAAGATATGCAAAGTTCTACAAATATTGTAAATCATACCCAATTAAAATGTGACTAGAATATTGAAAATATATATTGAAAATTTATTATTTTGTGCTATTATTAGCATGTATCAACATTTTAATCTCATAGAGATTTCTTGACCTGCTAAGCAAGTATTTGTGAAGTCTAGAGCCAAGGAGTAAGTTACAAATGGGAAAAAAAAAAAAAAAAAGAAAATCACAAAAAACCAAAACCACACAACATATTGATATGTTAATTTAATTCAGAATTAATTTTCCAGGAAATGATAATTCTGCTATTTTACTTTCACACACTTGTCCCTAAATAACTTGTTTTATAAACATGCTCCAAGAACAGTTTCAGTCTTCTTAATTTTAGGAACTTAATCCGGAGGCCTATATTTTAAGGCTCATTTCATTTTGTTTCCTATAAAATCAGTGGCAAAAAAGCAGATTCCTCCACAAGTTAAATTCCACCAGCAGCTAAATTAGATATCTGTCATCTCAGAATTGTTCTCTGAAGTAAACTTTTAATTGGTTATAAAAATAATTTATGTTTCCTATCTTAATTATCTATAAAAGATGTTTAAAATTATATGTTATGAATAACTTGATATGGGACTCATCTTTTCATTAGGACTAGTGCAGAGTGCATCAGACAATTTTCTCTTCTGTCAGATTATGCATGCAAAATTACCTGTACCTGCCTGAGCTTCATTTTACTCACATAATATTGCCCATATGCAATTTTAATAAATCTGCAAAGCTTTGACAAGCATAAAATAGTAACTTATCTCAATATTCTGGCATTTTAATGAGCTATACAATTTTATAAGAAGTTACTGAATTAGGAGTCAATATTCTAACAGAGTGAGCATTACAGAGCAAAATGTATGTTTAAGATTAAAAAAGAATATGTTGAATTATTTTTTAAGCCAAATGTAAACCAGAGAAAACCACTTGTGTAACTATCATCAAACTAAAAGTTGTATATGTAAAACATGTTCCCAAAGATAGCTTGGAGTGATAAAATGAATAGTTAAACACTGGATCAGCAACATAAACAATACACAACCGAAAAAAAAAAAAAAGAGGAATAATTTTTTACTGCCACCCTGCCAGAGCAAGAACAAAAAATCAATGTAGCCCTTGTAATGTCATTAAAATTCAGACCGTATGAAGAAGACACATTTTGAAGACACATTATTAACATATTAACATCTTTTTAACTATAACCAGTAACTATTAGAGGCAATTTTATATAAGCTTTAGAATATTCACGTTTAAATATTTTTATGTTAAGCATGTATTTGCTTAAGCAGTAAAACACACTGAATAGAAACACTTTTGTAATAGGTAATATTGGATTGTACTTCGATTTGTTAATGATAAGTCTTTTCCAATCTATTTAAAATCAATAAAGAGAAAAAAAGAAAAATCCACTGAACTTTTTTACTACTGAGTTATTACTCTGCCATGAAAGATTGGACCAGATGATCTTTCAAGGTCCCTTCCAACCTGAGCTGTTCTATGATTCTATGATCTTTCCAGCAACTTTCAACAAAAAAACATTCAGGACAAGAATTCACAGAATCATAGAATATCTCAAGTTGGAAGACTCATAAGGATCATCAAGTCCAACTCCCTGCTCCTCGCAGGACTACCTAAAACTAAACCATATGACTAAGAGCGTCGTCCAGATGCTCCTTAAACTCTGACAGGGTTGATGCCATGACCACTTCTTTGGGGAGCCTGTTCCAGTGACTGACCACCCTCTCAGTGAAGAACCTTTTCCTAATGTCCAATCTGAACTTCCCCTGATGCAGCTTCATTCCATTTCCTTGTGTCCTATCACTGGTCACCAGAGAGAGATCAGCATCTCCCCCTCCACTGCCCCCCTTGAGGAAGTTGTCACCCCTCAGCCTTCTCTTTTCCAAGCTGCATAAACTAAGTGACTTCAGCTGCTCCTCATAAGTCTTGCCCTTGAGATTGTTCACCACCCTGGTCACCCTCCTCTGGACACACTCTAATAGTCTGATGAGTCTGATATTGAGGTGCCAGAGGCTGCACACAGTACTCAAGGTTGGGTTGCACCAGTGCAGTGTAGAGTGGTTCAGTCACCTCCCTTGATTGGCTAGCTATGCTGTGCTTGATGCAGCCCAGGACACAGCTGGCCCTTTTGGTTGCCAGGGAACACTGCTGACTCATATTCAACCTCTCATCATCCCAGACCCCCAGATCTCTTTCTGTGGGGCTGCTCTCCAACGTCTCCTCCCTCAATTTGCATGTATAACCGGGATTACCCCATTCCAGGTGGAGAATCCAGCACTTGCTCTTGTTAAATTTCATACAGCTGGTGATCGTCCAGCTCTCTAGTCTATCCAGGTCACTCTGTAAGGCCTGTCTACCCTCAAGGGAGTCCACGGCTCCTACTAGTTGAGGATCATTGGCAAACCTACCTAATGTACATTTGATTCCTGTGTCCAGATCATTTATAAAAACGTTTAAGAGCACTATCTCTAAAATTCAGCCCTGGGGAACCCCACTGGTGACTGGCTGCCAGCCCAATGTAACCCCATTTACTATTACAACTCTTTGAGCCTCGCCCATCAGCCAATTGCTCACCTAACGTATTATGTACTTGTCTAGCTGTGTGCTGGACAGTTTATCCAGAAGGATACTGTATGAGACAGTATCATAAGCTCTGCTAAAATAATAATAATAATAAAAAAACCAACAACAACAACAAAAAAAACAATAAACACATCTGCTGGCCTCCCTTGGTCAACTGAATGAGTTTCCCCTCATGAACCCATGCTGGCTATGACCAACGATTGCATTGTCTCTCAAGTGCTTTTCAGTAACTCCCAGAATAACCTTCTCCATAATTTTATCAGGTACTGAAGTAAGACTGACAGGCCTGTAATTACTAGGGTCTTCCTTCTTAACCTTCTTGAAAATTGGGACAACATTTGCCAGCTTCCGGTTGATGGAGACCTCTCCATACTCCCAAGATTGTTGAAAAATAATGAAGAGAGGAGCCGTGATAACATCGGCCAGCTCTTTCAGTACCCTGGGATGAATCCCATCAGGCCCCATAGATTTATGTGCATCCAGCTGGGGCACCAAGTCTTGAACAAGTTCAGAGTCAGGTGGGAGTTTATCATCCCCCCAGTCACAATCTTCCGACGTAGGGCTCAGGGTGTCCCAGGGCTCATCATTGGTGTTGAAGACAGAGGCGAAGGTGGCATTAAACATCTCTGCTTTGTCTATGTCCCTGTTCATGAGGTGACCAACCTCATCAAGTAACAGAGCAATGTTATCTCTGATCCTCCTTTTGCTGTTAACACATTTTAAAAAGCCCTTTTTGTTGTCCTTCACCGTGCTGGCCAGCTTGAACTAACTCTAATCGAGCTTGGCCTGCAGGAATTTTCTCCCTACAGTGGCAAACAACTTCTTTGTAGTCCTCCCATGCCACCTGTCCTTGCTTCCAATGTCCATATACTTTCCTTTTCCACCTATATTCCAGAAGAAGATCCCTGCTCAGCCAAGCCGGCCTTCTGCCCCACTTGCTTGACTTCTGACACTCTGGAATTACGCTCTTTCCTTTGCAGCCTAGCTTAAATTTAAGGATGAAGATTGTCATGTTCTAGAGTATCACATAGTCTAATGTCTAAAGAACTGTTGCAAAATAAAAGAGGAATGGGTTGCCACCCCTTCTGGAAGAGGTGAATGTTTAATCCAAATTTCCTACATCTGGGAACCGTTTTGACCAGCAGAAGAAAAGAAAAAAAAAAAAAAAAAAAAGGCAAGAAAAAAAGCAGCTATGTATTAGAACTTATTTGCAAATGTTCTGAATTCGAAATCCCTAGCTGACTGTATAATCAGATGTAACTCCTAGAATCATATGCTCAGTCAGATATGCCCCCAGGCCATTTCTATTTGCTTTCTCATGAAATGTGTACAAGCATTTAAACTTTCCACAGAAATGTCTAGTTTTCTTATTCAATGAATGAAAAAATCCTCACAAAGGCATTCTAAATTGTCCTCAGGAGGCCATCAGAAGTCCCTAGCACTTTCTACTGACTATGCAATCAATGTACACATTTTGTAGGTGTAGGAACACCTAAATTAGGTGACTAATTTAGCAACCTAGATATAAATTATACAGTGAAAATAAAGAGTTTTGGTTTCAGTGTAATGCACAAGAGGATATAAAAATGGTTAAAATAAGACAGATCTTCACTCTAATCCTATAATTAAAAGGCACTCTAAAATGAAGTATCTGAGTGATGTAACTTCCTTTCCTGTATTTTTGACACAAAAATTCTCCCAATAGTATGTATTATAACTTTTGCTAAAAGGTAGAAAATAGTTGGTGTCCAGAAGCATTTTTTATGTTTATTAGCTGATGTCAGTGAGTCATGAAACTGCTCATCAGGTTCTCCTAGAGACCAAGGTGCATACTCTTGTAACTCTGTTTCATGAAACCATCTACTCTTAAACTAACAGGTTGCCCAGAGACAAATTAATGACAAATGAAAGTACACACCATCCCCTAAGAGATGCCTGTAATTTCACAGAATTGAGTTCTCGTTTACATTGCTATTAAGTTGCTCGTTTACAGCATAAATGTGTATGAAACTTTGGAAGGAATCTGTTCTCAGGACATTGTACTCTAAATTAAATACAATCTGATTTACTATGTTCTGCAGATCAAACAGGGTGTTTATACAAAATTAAATTAATGAAGCTTCTAGGATCAAAAAACCCTCCAATTAATACAATATTGATCATTTGTTAAGTGGGTAGGTTAACATGGATTAACAGTAGAGCCTTTTAAAAATGTGAATGTTAACAGGTTTAAAATGTATGGGAAATATTCAGCAGAGTCATTGGACTGCACTAAGGATTAAGTGTGGTGCTTCAGGATTGTCTTCTGAATCAATTAAGATTTTTTTTTTCCCAGATGCATGATATTAGCTTTGTTTCCCTGTAATCTAAAAAAAAGATACAGTTTCAGGATAATAAAAAGCTTTAGAGACCAAAAGACTAGTCACAAGCATTTGTTCATTCCTGATGTTTCCTAGGACAACTTTAAATATTCAAAGTCTCTCAGACACAGATGCCCTACTCCTGACATAAAACTGACAGTCTAATAAACAGTCAAACCAAGATACAGAAGATAAATAAATTCCATATAAGAAGGAAGACTATTTATGTTTGGTCAACATATATTCAGCCCTTTACATAGGAAAATATCTAAGTACATGGGAAAAGATAACCAATTGGAATAAAACTGGCTAGAGATTCTTAAAAAAACTCTCAGAATGCCATATTTGTGTGATACTACTTCAAAACCAGAACTCTATTGATTATAATGAAACCATACTGTGATTATACTAATAATGATCATCATTTCTCATGCTATAGAATCATAGAATTGTTTAGGGTGGAAAAGACTTTTAAGATGAAATCAAGTCCAACCATTAATCTAGCACTGCCAAGGCCACCACTAAACCATGTCCCTAAGCACCACATCTACAGGTCTTTCAAATACCTCCAGGGATGGTCACTAAAACACTTCCCTGGGAAGCCTGTTCCAATGACTGATAACCCTTCCAGTGAAGAAATTTTTCCTAATATCCAATCTAAACCTCCCCTGGCACAACTTGAATCCATTTCCTCTTGTCCTATCGCTTGTTACTTGGGAGAAGAGACCAACACCCACCTGGCTACAACCTCCTTTCAGGTAGTTGTAGAGAGCAATAAGTTCTCCCCTCAGCCTCCTTTTCTCCAGACTAAACAACCCCGGTTCCCTCAGCCACTGCTCCTCCTAAGACACATGCTCTAGACCCTTCACCAGCTTCGTTGCCCTTCTTTGGACACGCTCCAGCACCTCAATGTCCTTCTTGTAGTGAGGGGCCCAAAACTGAACACAGGACTCGAGGTGCGGCCTCACTGGTGCCGAGCACAGGGGGACAATCCCTTCCCTCGTCCTGCTGGACACACTATTGCTGATACAAGTCAGGATGCTGTTGGCCGCCTTGGCCACCTGGGCACACTGCTGGCTCATATTCAGCTGGCTGTTGACCAACATCCCCAGGTCCCTTTCTGCCAGGCAGCTTTCCAGCCGCTCTTCCCCAAGCCTGTAGCAGCGTTGCATGGGGTTGTTGTGACCCAAGTGTAAGACCCAGCAATGAGCCTTGCTGAACCTCATACAGTTGGCCTTGGCCCATCGATCCAGCCTGTCCAGATCCCTCTGTAGAGCCTTCCTACCCTCAAGGAAATCAACACTCCTGCCCAACTTGGTGTCATCTGCAAACTTACTGAGGGTGCACTCGATTCCCATCCAGATCATTGATAAAGATACTCAAGAGAACTGAGCCCTGGGAAATGTGACTTGTCACCAGCCGCCAACTGGATTTAACTCCATTCACCACAACTCTTCGGGTTTGACCAGCCAGCCAGTTTTTTACCCAGAGCAGTGTTTGCCTGAGAATGCTGTGGGAAATGATGTCAAAGGCTTTACTAAAGTCCAAGGAGACAACATCCACAATCTTTCCTCATCCACTAAGTGGGTCACCTGGTCATAGAAGGAGATCAGGTTGGTCAAGCAGGACCTGCCTTTCATAAACCCATGCTGACTGGGCCTCATCACCTGGTTGTCCTGTACATGCTGTGTGATGGCACTCAAGATGATCTGATCCATAACCTTCCCTGGCATCGAGCTCAGACTAACAGGCCTGTAGTTCCCCAGATCCTCCTTCCAGCCCTTCTTGTAGATGGGCATCACATTGGCTAGCCTCCAGTCGACTGAGGCTTCCACAGTTAGCCAGGACTGTTGAAAAATGATGGAAAGTGGCTTGGTGAGCACTTCCACCAGCTCCCTCAGTCCCCTTGGGTGGATCCCATCCAGTCCCATAGCCTTGTGTGTATTTAAGGGATGTAGCAGGTCGCTAACCATTTCCCCCTGGGTTATGGGGGCTTCATTCTGCTCCCCGTCCCTGTCTTCCAGCTGAGGAGGCTGGGTACCCAGAGAACAACTGGTCTTACTATTAAGGACTGAGGCAAAGAAGGCATTAAGTACCTCAGCCTTTTCCTTATCCTTTGTCACTGTGTCTCCCCATGCACCCAATAAAAGATGGAGATTCTCCTTATTCCTCCTTATGTTGCAAATGTATATATAGAAACATTTATTGCCTTTTTTGTGGCAGTAGCCAGATTAAGTTCCAGTTGGGCTTTAAGCCCTTCTAATTTTCTCCTTGCGTAACCTCATGACATCCCTGTAGTCCTCCTGAGTTGCCTGCCCCTTCTTCCAAAGGCTATAAACTCTCCTTTTTTTTCCTGAGTTCCAACCAAAGCTCTCTGTTCAGCCAGAGCTTCTACTTCCCTGACAACTCATCTTTCAGCACATGGGGATGGCCTGCTCCTAGGCCTTTAAGATTTACTTCTTGAACAATGTCCAGCATTCCTGGACTTCTTTGTCCTTCAGGACTGCCTTCCAAGGGACTCTGCCAACCAGTCTCCTAAACAGGCCAAAGTTTGACTTCTGGAAGTCCAAGGTGGCAGTTGTGCTGAAGTAAGTCCTCCTTACTTCACCGAGAATCAAAAACTATAATTTCACATCATCATAGAATCATAGAATGGTTTGAGTTGGAGGGGACTTTAAAGATCACAGAATGATAGGGGTTGGAAGGGACCTCTGGACATCATCTAGTCCAACTCCCCTACTAAAGCAGTCTCACCTAGAGCAGGTTGCACAGGATCGCATCCTGGGGCTTTGAATATCTCCAGAGAAGGAGACTGTAAGATCAAATAGTTCCAACCCCTCTGCCATGGGCAGGGACACCCTCCACTAGACCACGTTGCCCAAAGCCCCATCCAACCTCGCCTTGAACACTTCCAGGGAGGGGGCATTTACCACCTCTCTGGGCAACTTGTTCCAGTGTCTCACCACTCCAACAGGAAAGAATTTCTTCCTAATATCTAATCTAAATCTACCCTTTTTTAGTTTTAAACCATTACCCCTCATCCTATCACTACAAACCCTTACAAATAGTCCCTCTCCAGATTTCTTGTAGGCCCCTTTCAGGTGTTGAAAGGCTGCTTTTCTTCCCCGGAGCCTTCTCTTCTCCAGGCTGAACAACCCCAACTCTCTCACCCTGTCCTCATAGGAGAGGTGCTCCAGCCCTCTGATCAGCTTCATGGCCCTCCTCTGGACTCGCTCCAACAACTCCATGTCCTTTTCACATTGGGTGCCCCAGAGCTGGACACAGTACTCCAGGTGGGGTCTCACGAGAGCGGAGTAGAGGGGCAGGATCACCTCCTTCGACCTGCTGGTCACGCTTCTTTTGATGCAGCCTAGGATACATTTGGCAATTTCATGATCGCTATGACCAAGACAGTCTCTAACCATTACATCACCCACAAATCCTTCTCTTTGTAAACAACGGGTCCAGCAGGGTGGCTTCGCTAGTTGGCTAACTCACCAGCTGTGTCAGGAAGCTATCTTCCACACACTCCAGGAACCTCCTGAACCGTTTCCTCTCTGCTGTATTTTACTTCCAGCAGACATCTGGTAAGTTTAAGTCCCCAAGAGAACAAGGGCTAGTGATTTTGAGACATCTCCCAGCTGCTTATATAATGCTTATATCTGACCAGGTTATGGCTCAGAATAAGGAATATTAACATAATTTACTGCATCATAAAACCTGTTAATAAACTGCTGGTATTAAGTGTTTAAGTCAGTCATCACATGATTTTTCTGTAAGGCTAAAAATTAGCTTAAGAGGAGGGACATGAGCCCAGGATTCCTTATTGTGCATGCTTCTTCATTCTTAGGCCATTCTCTGGTCCTGGTTTGGACTACTACAAGTAGCTCTGTCTAAACCAGATCTGTAAATCTGCTCCCCAAATCCCTGGCTGCCCCTTGTTTATCAGTACAAACTTATCTACAATGTTCTTCAGCTACAGAACTTAACTGTTCCCTCATTAGCAAAGTTTATCACCTCATGCTCTACATCACACTTGATTACTTTGGACTGCAGATAGAACAAACACTGTCAGCTTGAACAAGTCTGTGTGGACACACTTTTTGTTATGAATTCATTATTGCAAAAAGTGGACATAAAATATCAGTGAATCACAGAGCAATTATGGTCATGTTCATAGAATGGAAGAAGAATGCTGTCACCAGGTATGCAGGTGTTAAAAATTGGTTCATATCCGTACAGTTTTTTTATTACCTCACCTCTGAAACACTGAAGCTTGTGACTCTTCTCTGAAATATTGTGATTCTAAATAATAACTTAATGACTTTATGATGTAGTTTCACAGATGAGATAGTGTGATACTGTGAGTGTTTGAGGGTACCTAGCCTACCAGGGTATTTGACCACTCTTACTGTCTTTGACGTCCCTTGCCAGATTTAATTCAGAGTGGGCCTTAGCCTTCCTTGTTGCATCCCTACATACTCTGAGTACAGTCCTGTATTCGTCCCAAGTGGCCAGTTCCTTTTTCCACATTCTGTAAACTTCCGTCTGCCCTTTGAGTTTTTCCAGAAGCTCCTTTCTCATCCATGCAGGTCTCCTGCCTCCTTTCCTTGATTTCCTACTCTTAGGGATGCACTGATCCTGAGCTTTGAGGAAGTGGTGCTTGAATATTGCCCAGGTCTCTTGGATTCCTCTACCTTCTAGAGCCCTAACCCATGGGATTCTCCCAAGCAGGTCTTCGAAGAGGCCAAAGGTAGTTCTCCTGAAGTCCAAGGTTGTAATCCTACTTATTGCCCTGCTTCTTCCAAGCGGGATCCTGAACTCCATCACCTCATGGTCACTGCAGCCAAGGCTGCCCCCAACCTTCACATCCCCAACCAGCCCTCCTTCGTTTGTTAGTACAAGGTCCAGCAGCACACCTCTCTTTGTGGGCTCCTTCACTACCTATGTCAAAAAGTTATCATGAATGCTCTGCAGGAACCTCCTGGACTGGCTGTGTTGCCTTTCCAGCAAATAACAGACCTTGCTTGTGGGTGTCTACAGCTGTTAAAGCTTCATATCTGGTTTTGGTTGTGAAGCCAGAGGGTGGAGATTGAAGCAGAGTCTTGCTTTTGTGGGTCACCAGGATCCATTCATTCTCAGTGGTGCCTGCTACAGGAACTTGGTTATGAAAACACCTATCTATCTCCATCTCAGCCCCTCTAATATTGCACAGCCTTTTAACTGTTTCCTGCAACTCAGCCACCTGATGTAACAGACCATCAACCTGTCCACACCTCGTGCAGGTACTGACCTTTTCACCAGGAGAAGGGTCTGGGCACTCGCTGCAACCTACCACCTGTACTGAAGTCTCCTTCCTTACCAGTTCCATCTGGGTGGATGTGTCAGACATCTCAGGGGAGATGTTCTTTGTAGGAACGCTGTTTTTAGCCCTGAGGTGAGTGCCCACCGTTTTGGCAGAGACCTAGAGCACTTCCCTGGGCTGTGAACGTGCAAGCAGTTTGCAGGGCCCAACCCGTCCCACCCTGTTGACGGTGCTCCTGGTCGCTTTTGTTCCCTCAGACCATTTAAATCTCCCACAGTTGCTCCTGGCAATGCCCAAGCCATGTCAGCCTTGCCGGTGAGAGCTGCTGGCTTCTGGAGGGTCTCTCTGGTCTTCCTCAGGTTTTCCTGGCTCCAGAAACCCCCTGTCCACCTCAATCTAGTGCTCAGCCACAGGACTTACTGCTGCTGCTGCTGCATTCCTCACCTACTGAGTTCCTCACTCCTGACAGGCAGCCCCCAAAGAGGCTGATCAGGGCCCTTAAATCCTATTGGTGCATGCAGGACCCTGGAAGCAGCCCTCACGATCAGACAGAAATAAATGATCCACATTTGACATTCTGCACAGCAGGTAATAATCACATGACATCGTGCAAGATAACTGTTGCAGAAAGTTACTGAGACAGTCATCTCAACTCTCAGTAATCAGGGGAGGGAAATAATCTCTTCTAGGAAGACATTCATCTCATTTCATGATAAACATATGAAGTAAGTCAGATGAATTGTGCCATAAAAGTATTTGATTCTCTCCACTGATTTTGTAATGTCTAGATGACTGAATCACCTGTAGTTATGTAGGCAGCGGACACCTACACTTAGATTAGATGATTCCTAGCATCTCATCAGCATCTGTATTTACATTCTTGACAGACATGTGAAGGTCATGTAAAAGCATGACAGAGAACAAAAGTAGCTCTATAAGGATACAGCAAGCAGCATTAGTTTGAAAGTCAAAGAGATAATACCATCTATGTGTTAGCTTGTAATACAAAATTAAAACTTAAAAAAGGAAAGCTTCTCAGCAGCTCTTCAGTGCTTTCATAAGAAACAACTGTTTTGATTTAGTAATGGAGAAATATTAACTCGTATCTCAATTTCTGCTGAAGTAAACCTGTAATCATCCTGTACTAATTTCAGATTGACCAATCAGTGATACTTATGAAGTAGTAAATATTTAACTTCCTCCTTCTCATCTAAATCTAACACAACAGATAGTGTTCAACATGACCATTTTTAGGGACTATTGGTATATAGTCATACACTGTAAACCCATTACCATCAATAGCTCATGATGTGATATGGTAGTAGGTATTATTTATGGTATTATATATTTAAAAGAATGAGAGAACATCTTGTTCCTGTACATATGTGTGTATATATACATATACACACACAAATTTGAAAAATGTGCTCAGGCTTTATTCTGCAATAAAGCATGAAAGAATTTGATGAAATAAAACAGCTGGAAGATATATTTTAGATAATACCAGAATAAAAAAACATGGTATCTTTTTTTATGTCCACTGAAGAAATATCAATATTCTATGAACAAAAAGTAAAAGTGAAGAATATAGACTTATATACTGAAAATAAAATCTATACGTACCTGATTAACAAAAGTGTTAGGGATGCAAACAAATTTTGCAATTAATGTGTAGAGATAGCTTTGCAATTCAGTTGTCAGGATCTTATGAATTTAACTAAAGAGCTCTAAAAAAAAGGAAAGTAGACAATACTGATCTCTGCAGTGCTGCACAAAATTCTGATTTTTTTTTAATGTATAAAGACTACAATGGTTAATAGTTTAATTTATTTTTAACTGAAAATTATGGGTGCTGTTCACAGACAATTATTTTTTGTTGACAGAAAGAAACTGAAACCTTTTGAAGCACTGTATTAGTGAAGACAGTGGCAGAGTTACTTTGTCAAGAAAAGAGTAAAAGAAGTAGAAGTTATTTTCATCTTCATAAGTACCTTGTATATTAAATGAATCAGGTCTCTAAATCAACAGTTATTAACTTGTGCGGTCAGAGAGGATATCCAAAACCCTAAGCAATATAGATATACTGGGGTTTTATCAGTATCTGTAGTCACGTGCTGTTACATTTTGATTCAAATTTGTCAGAGTTTAAAAACTGCATTAAAGTAACCTATTTTCATCTCACACTTGATTTATCTGTAAATACAGCAAACCTACATTTGATAATCTGATCGCGTAAAATTGAGCCACAGACCTTGCTGGAATACATTTGACACTCTTTTTCAGTTCTTTTCCTGTGTTTTACAGCTCCATTTGGCTGTAACCCATTGTATAAAAGGCTTTATGAACAAATACATTGGACACTTAAAAGCACATCTTAAAGCATCATGTTAAATGCTGATTAGTTTTTAAAATGTCTTTCATAATATGCCTTTTTGATACCTTTTTAATAATGCAACAATGCTGATTTAGGTTTGAAATAATGTAGTATTTATTATTTATGCATAATAAACAATAATACATTAATAACACACTTTTTATAACATGCTATAAACTATGTGTGATGGGAACATATGCATTTGGAAAATGTTTATTCCAGTTTATGTAAAGACTTAGAGCTCTCAAAGATTGAAAATGTTCGTGTCTAGAAAAATCAAACATCTTTTCTACATAGGTGACTGAATTCTGGACAAAAAAAAAAAAAAAAATCTGAATTGATAGAATAAAGCTTTCCAAAATACTCTATCCTGTTGGAGTCATTATTTGAATGTTTAAACATGTGCCTAGTACCATTTTAGACACAATCATGTCCTGCCTGGACATCAGCTGCTGCATGAGAATGATATGGGTCTCCTTAAGGTCTTATGTTTGGTCTGTCAGGACAGTGGAGCTATCTCAGATACTTGATGGTTCCAATAGAAGTAGACATCTAAGGTTAAGCACTTAAATTGCTCCCTTAAAACTCTAACTTGGGAGTAGTTCAGCTCGAACAGAAATCCCATTAAATAATTTCCTTGCTTTTGTCACTACATCTGTCCATCATGTAGCCCAAACTCTAGCTGACTGGTTGCACGTTCTGCAGGGAAAATGTAGTTTTCCATTGTGTAAGCCTGAGGATGTTTATTAAACAAAATTGTATTTTTCTTGGGGTAAGTGGGTTTAGTGGTAGCAGTGTATAAACAGTAGCATTTTTTATTATTATTTTTTTAAAAGAAAACAACTGTAATTCTATTTTGTGAAGCTATAGTGTTTGTGTCCTGTGTGTTTTGATAACAGTTTAAGCTCTTGAGAGTATTCAAATGGCTTTCAGATGAAATAAAATGTGTCTAGGCAGCTACTGGGGTGTGATGTTTGGATTGCCATATTTTAATTATATAGCTCAGAACTAGCCAATTTCAGTTTTAGCTGCCAAAGAGTTTTTCTAAATCTGGCCCAAGTTCTCTAGTTAGGAAAAAATGAATGTCTTTCATTCAGTAGATGGAAATAATTTTGGTTTTAACTAGACAGATGTTACAAAGTTAAAATACTTTCACTTACACTCTTAAAGACATTCTGATATCAGTATATTTAAAAAGCTAAGTTTACTATAAAAACAGTCCCAAGAAGCAAGAAGTTTTAATCTATATAGAACCAACAACTATGGAAAAAAAGAGCACCCCCACATACTGCAGTAGTTTTGTCACCAATGCCTTTTTTACAAATACTGTAATGCTAGGTACTTGGTTTTCTATCACGCTTTCTAGTCAGATATAGAGAAGTAAATAATATAAGTGACCAAACCATACGAACGAGACATACTTTTCTAAAAATACATCTATGTTTTCATGTCAACCTTGAACAAATACTTAGATCAATCTCATCATTGTTATTTCTCCGTAGATGATAGTTTCCTCTGCAATCAGCTCTTGAGGGCGTTAGAATTTTTCATGCCTTGAGTGTGTAATGAAGGTGTATGAGCAACAAAGCTGGTGAAAGGGCTGGAAGATATGTCCTGTGAGAAGCGGATGAGGATTTTGGGTTTGTCTAGTTTGGAGAAAAAGAGGCTGAGAGGTGACCTCATTGCTCTCTGCAACTTGGCCTTTGACTCCAGTTTATATTGAAGTTCCAGCATGTCTGATGCAGCAGCATTCAGTGGTGGCATGACTTCATTCAGGCCATGATAGTCTACTGTCAGTCTCCACTCTCCATTAGACTTTCGCACTGGCCATATGGGACTGCTAAAGGGTGAGCAAGTTCTTCTTATCACTCCTTGGCTCTCCAGTCGATGAATCAGCTTATGGATAGGCATCAGGGAGTGTTGGTTGGTGTGATATTGCCACCAGTCCACTGTAATAATCCTTCAGAAAGAAGTCAAACACCCTTCTGGAGCAGGACATTCTCTGTAATACAATAGATAGTCTTCAGCCTGCTTTGGATTTATGTTCAGCATGTAATAACAAATCCTCAAATTAACAATGTCTCATTCTCTTACATTTGTCCTATTCATAGAAGGTTTTTCAGAAAAATCACCATAAAAGAACTTCATCCAATTGAAGACAGGAAATATGTCCCAATGGATTTCAGTCATGGTCCAGCTAACTGTTCACTAGCCACATTAACTGCAATAAACTATTATATTTCAATATAATAAACAAGTTTAGCTGATTCTTCTCCATTCAGCTTTTACAAGACAACATGGAGAACTGAGGTCAGTTTTGGGCTTTCCAGCACAGTAAGGATTTTGACAGACTGAACAGAGTTCAGTAAAGTGCCACCAAGGTGATCAGGGAGCTGAAGCACAAGAAAGGCTAAAGGACCTGAACGTGGTCATCAGGGAGAAGAGAAGGCTCCAGGGAGGCCTTATAGCTGTCTGAAACTACCTTATTGGAGAACATAGAGAAGACAGACCTGAATTCTTCTTGGAGGTGAACAGTGGCAACAGACACAAGTTGGAAATTGGAAAGTTCTGATTAGATATACATGTCTACCATTAGGGTGGTCATATACTGCACAAGGTTGCTCAGAGAGGTTGTGGAATCTCCAGTGTTGGCAGTGTTGAAGACTAGACTGGAGTGGCCTTGAGTAATCTGACCTAATTACACCTCCTCTGAGCAGGGGTTTGGACTAGATGATCTGTGGATGTCCCTTTCAGCCTAAATTATCCTATAATTCAGCAATGAAAACACAACTGAATATATATATATTTATATATACTTATGAAATATACATCAAATTTACCTGGAGATGTACATATAAATCTCCACATAAATCATCTATCACATACATATTTGCATATTTATCCATAAACTTATTTTCTCATGTTCACAAATATTGGAAACACAGTTACCTGCACAACTTCTGCTTAGTTTTTTTGTGCATGGGGATTGTGATACAGTCTTTTCATATACATACTCTTATTGTTTCTTTAGTATCAATACAAATCCAAAATTCTCTTTTTCAGTAAGTGTGTGTGAGACTCTCTTGTTCACTTATTCCCCCTCGACTTACAACAGCATGCCTGGAAAACTCAAGAATGTTGACAAAACCTGCATCTGCTCCAAGTTTTCTTTAGTCTACGAATGGTCTTTAAATTCTTAGTGCAAACTTCTTTTCTAGCCTTCCCTTCCTACATGGTTTGGTCATGGGTGGAGACATGGAGTTAAACTGAAAGAGAAATCACTCTTATAAAGGGCTGTGCCTGCTTTCTCAACTTGGGAGCAGGCCAGTCTTTAATAGCATCCATCTGTCTGAGCTCTGACTTAGTGTAGGTGCCTGCCAATTTATTGCAGACATAAACTGTTTCCACAATCTTCACTTTACACTTCACCACCTTTACACATAGGGGGAATCAAATTAAATATCCACAGGCAGTATTCACTATAGTATTCCTACTTCTGAGCATTTGAGGTTGCAGCCTTGATAATGTTTTCAAATTATTTATGCTTGGGAGTAATTTTACACTTAAGGAAAAAGTATGCAAAATATTAATAATTCTTCATGTAGGCTCATGTTGATATCCAAATGGATCATGCACAGCTTATGATCCTTTCCAATCACTGTAAATTCCTGTGTTGATAAGAAAATAAAGCAGTAATTAAGAGAAACAAAGTCCAAGAAGTGAGAAGACATATTGAGAATAGATTTACTAGATTTGGTTGTGACTTCCAGAGGTCATGGAGGAGTTTGTCAAGAGAACTCCCTGGGAAACTGCCCTCAGGGACAAGGGAGCAGAACAGAGCTGGCAGATCTTTAAGGTCGCTTTCCATAGAGCGCAAGACCTCAATCCCTAGGTGTAAGAAATCGGGAAATGAAGGCAAGAGCATTTCTGAGTCAAGACCAGCTGGTCAAACTAAAAGGCAAGAAGGAAATTCACAGCCAGCAGAAGTAGAGACAGGTATCCTGGGAAGTGTACAGGGACATTGACTAGTTGTGTAGGGATGGGGTCAGGAAGGCCAAGGCACAGCTGGAGCTGAACTTGGCCAGGGATACAAAGAATAAGGGTATACCTTCTACAGGTATGTCCGTCAGAAAAGGAAGGTCAAAGAAAGTGTACCCCCCGAGATGAGCAAGACTGGCAAACTGGTAACAATGAACAAGGTGTGGTGTCCCTCAGGGGTCCGTATTAGGACCAGTACTTTTTTAATATCTTCATCAATGCCACGTACAGTGTTATTGAGAGTACCCCCAGGAAGTTTGCACATGACACCAAGCTGAGTGGGGTGGCCAACACGCCTGAGGGATGGGACGCCATCCAGAGGGACCTGGACAAGCTCGAGAAGTGGGCCCATGTGAAACTCAGGAGGTTTAACAAGGCCAAGTGCAAGGTCCTGCACATGGGTAGGGGCAACCTCTGGTATCAATAAGGGGATGAAAGGATTGAGAGCAGCTCTGTGGAGAAGGACTTGGGAATACTGGTGGATGAAAAATTGAACATGAGCCAGCAATGTGAGCTCACAGCCCAGAAAGCCAACTGTATCTTGGGCTGCATCAAAAGAAGTGTGGGCAACAGGTCAAGGGAGGTGATTATCCCCCTCTTTTCATTCTGGTGAGACCCCACCTGGAGTACTGCATCTTGTTCTGGACTCCTCAGCACCGGAAAGACATGGACCTATTGGAGCAATTCCAGAGGAGGGCCACAGAAATGATCAGAGGGACGGAACACTTCTCCTATGAAGAAAGGCTGAGAGAGTTGGGGTTATTCAGCCTGGACAAGAAAAGGCTCTGGGGACACCTTATTGTGGCATTTCAATTCTTAAATGGGGGCTTATAAGAAAGATGGGGAGAAACTTTTTAGTAGGACCTGTTGCAATAGAACAAGGGGTAATGGTTTTAAACTAAAGGAGGGTAGATTTAGACTAGATATAAGGAAGAATTTTTTATGATTAGGGTGGTGAAATTCTGGAGCAGGTTGCCCAGAGAAGTTGTGGATGTCCCATCAGTGGAACTGTTCAAGGTCACATTTGACTGGGCTCTGAGCAACCTGGTCTGATGGAAGGTGTCCCTGCTCATTGCAGGGGGGTTGGACTAGATTACCTTTAAAGGTCCCTTCCAAGCCAAACCATTCTATGATTCTATGCTGGTTTTCACTGGGATAGAATTAATTTTCTTCATAGTAGCTAGTATGAGGCTATGTTTTGAATTTGTGCTGAAAATAGTGTTAATACAGAGATTTTTTTTGTTATTGCTGAGCAGTGCTTACAGAGAGTCAAGGCTTTTTCTGCTTCTCACATCACCCCACCAGCAAGTAGGCTGGGCGTGCACAAGGAGTTGGGAGGGGACGTAGATAGGACAGCTGACTCCAGCTGACTAAAGAGATATTCCATATGATGTCATGATCAGCAATGTAAATCTGGGGGAAGAAGAAGGAAGGGAGGGATGTTCAGAGCGATGGTGTTTGTCTTCCCAAGTAACCGTTATGCATGATGGAGCCCTGCTTTCCTGAAGATGGCTGAACACCTGCCTGCCCATGGGGAGTGGTGAATTAATTCCTTGTGTTGATTTGCTTGTGCATGTGGCTTTTGCTTTACCTATTAAACTGTCTTTATCTCAACCCATGAGTTTTCTTACTTTTGTTCTTCCAGTTCTCTCCCCCATCCTGCTGGGGAAGAGTGAGTAAGCAGCTATGCGGTGCTTAGTTGTTAGCTGGGGTTAAATCACGACAGATTCTATGATTCTATGTATTCTACCCATCACAAATAGCTGTATTTTGTATCCCAAGCTTTACCAATGTGTCATGCTTAACTCACAATTCAGTAACACAGATATCTCAGGGAACAGAAAATTATGTTGATATTTTATAGCAACTGTCTACTTTAGTTTTCTTTCATAATTGTATTATTATTGGCTTCAAATCTTCCTAGATGTCTTTAGGTAAATTAACTCCCTTTTGCAGATCTATAGTGTATGTATACATTATTTTTTGATACACAGATCCACTCTCCACTTTCATCCAGTGATTCTCCTAATCTCCTCACTTTCCTATGCCTTTCTTTGTTCCTTTTCTATTTTTCAAGGAATGTAGGCCTTAAAGCAACATTGTCAATCAGTTGAGCTTAATCCTCTTCTATTGTGAGAAACTGCACCATAAAATCCCCATTTAAGGTCAAAACTAAATTTACACATGACCAGTTTATACCCATTTATGCCTGTTAGTATTTTAAATTATTGCTTTTATCTTAATATTTTCTTCTTGTATTTACAGGGAATAATCATATCTGCTATTAACTTCCATTTAGCTAAGCCAAAATCCACACATACTTCCTTAGGGTTCAGTGCCATGGCAGCTTAAACCAGTCTAATTTGAGATTACCTTTTCTGCCTCTCTCTCCATCCTCAGTCATGTGTGCCGCAAGTAGTAACTGTCTTTCCTGCTGTTATACACTAAGTCAGTTTAGAGAGCTAATTCAAAAGCAAACTAAATATTAAAAAAAAAAAAAAATTCTCAGTTCTTCTATCTTTTGTGAAGTTTTGTTTTCTTTATTCTGGCCCTTGAACTGCATTATCAATGGATGCACATGTATTTCTTTTAGCACAAGTAGGTCAGAATTTCAGGAACAATTGTCTCAGGGTGCAGATTATGGAATTTCCAGTTTCGATCACATTATGTGCCATAAAACCACACCTTCTCTTTCTAGGAAGTTATATTCCCAAATGATCTGGACCTTTTCAAGTAACTGATTTCAACTGTTCATGTATTCTAACAGCAGAACATGTTTGTCTTCATATTCACAACAGAAAGTACATCTCTCAGGCAAAGAAATTTTATTGATTATATTGATTATAACTTTCTAGCAGAGGTGATTCAAGGGCTGGTGCAGATTATGGAATTTCCAGTTTCGATCACATTATGTGCCATAAAACCACACCTTCTCTTTCTAGGAAGTTATATTCCCAAATGATCTGGACCTTTTCAAGTAACTGATTTCAACTGTTCATGTATTCTAACAGCAGAACATGTTTGTCTTCATATTCACAACAGAAAGTACATCTCTCAGGCAAAGAAATTTTATTGATTATAACTTTCTAGCAGAGGTGATTCAAGGGCTGGTGCTCTGTCACAATGTATTCTTATGAAGAAGGAAGAGTTAGTTGGCTAAGTGATGGTCAAGGGCAGTTTTGGTTGTAGTGACCATGAAATGATAGAATTCAGGATCCTAAGAAGAGGAAACAGGGCAAAAAGCAGTACCCCAACCCTGTACTTCAAGATTTTGGCCTTTTCAAGGACCTTCTAAAAAGGATCCTCTGGGAGATGGTCCTTGAGTGAAGAGGAGTGCAGGATACATAGCTGATTTTCAAAGATCACCTCCAGCCTCCAGAACACTGCAGTTCTACATGCAGGAAGTCAAGCAAATGTGGTCAAAGGTCTGCATGGATGAACAGAGAGCTAACTCAACTGAAACAGAAAGAGGAAGCATAGAGGAGGTGGAAGGTGACCCAGGAGGAATGCAGAGACATTGAGCATGCAGGGATGAGTTTAGGAAAGCCAAAGCCCATCTGGAACTGAATCTGGCAAGGGATGCAAAGAGCAACAGGAAGAGCTTCCACAGGTACATGAGCAGCAAAAAGAAAGCAAGGATAAATGTAGGCCTGTTGCTGAATGTGGCAAGGAACTTGATGTCAAAGGACATACTTGATGCTTTTTTTACCTTGGTCTTATGTGAATTGCCTTGACGTATCCCAGGCCCCGAGTCCTGCGGGAAGGTCCAGAACAAACAAGACTTACTCCCAGTGAAGGAGTATCAGGTTAGAGAACATTTAGACAAATCAGAAATACACAAGTTCATAGGCTTTGACAGGTTACACCCATGAGGGAGCTTGCTGATGTCATTGCAAGGTCACCTTTTATTATCTTTGATAGGTCATGGTGATTGGAGGTGGGTTTTGGGGACTGGAAGAAAGGTGTCAGAAAGCAGCAAGGGTTGGCAGCTCCCTACGAGACAGAGAAGTGATAGTCCAGAGCAATAACATGGCTTGCAAGGCAGAAGCCTCACTGGATCCGGCTTGGTCCCCAGAGAAGAGTGTGTATGCCTGGTGAGAAGAGTGAGGCAGACACAGAGATGGTAGCCAGGTTCAGTCAAGAGTCTAGATCATCAGGCAAGTTTGTGGTAAGGAGGTAAACATGATGTCAAGTCAGAAAGTCAATCCAGAAGTAAGATTCTGGTCTGATGTGGGTAACCAGGGTCAGACACAGTCCAGAGATCACCAGACAGAACCATAATGATGACACAGGTTTGAGGTTTAGCTGGAAATTCAGTCCACAGGTCAGGATCTGAACCAACAATGTCCATGATCAGGAAAAGTCATGTTTTGCTGGAGAGAAGTAATTTTACAACATATCTCAGGCAGGAATTTGGTGCCTAGGCCTCAGCTTAAAAGGAACTTCTGGGCCTGTGGGCAGAAGGTGGAGGGTCCAGGTGAGATGAAGGTAAGTGACACGAAACCAATGCCAGCTGACTCCAAGACAGATCTACTGATGGGCAAGGCCGAGCCCATCAGCCACAGTGGTAGTGCCTCTGGGATAACATAGTTAAGAAGGCGGGGAAAAAAACCCTGTGAAACACCAAGAGCAACTGCAGTCAGAAAGAGGAGTGAGAACATGTGAGAGGAACAACCCTGCAGACACCAAGGTCAGTGAAGAAAGAGGGGGGAGCAGGTGCTCCAGGCACCGGAGTAGAGATGCCCCTGCAGCCTGTGGTGAAGACCATGGTGAGGCAGACTGTCCCCCTGCAGCCCATGGAGGTCCAAAGTGGAACAGATATCCACCTGCAGCCCATGGAGGACCCCATGCCAGAGCAGGTGGAGGCACCTGAAGGAGGCTGTGACCATTTGGAGATTCCACACTGGAGCAGGCTCCTGGCAGGACCTGTGGACCTGTAGAGAGAGGAGCCCACACAGGAGCAGGTTTGCTGGCAGGACTTGTGACCCTGTGGGGGACCCACATTGGAGCAGTCTGTTCCTGAAGTTCTGCACCCCATGGGAAGGGCCCACAATTGAACAGTTTGTGAAGAACTGCATCCCATGGGAAGGACTTACATTGGGGAAGTTCATGGAGGACTGTGTCCTGTGCTGGAGCAGGGGAAGAGTGTGAGGAGTCCTCTCCCTGAGGTGGAAGGAGTGGCAGAGACAACGTGTGATGAACTGACTGGAACCCTCATTCCCTGTCCCCCTGTGCTGCTCATGAGGAGGTTGTAGAGAATTCGGGAGTAAAGTTAAGCCCGGGAAGAAGGGAGGGGTGGAAAGAGGGTGTTTTAAGATTTCATTTTATTTCTCATTATTCTACTCTGATTTGTCTGGTAATAAATTAAATTAATTTTCCCAAGTTGAATCTGTTTTTCCCGTGCCTGTAATTGGTAAGTGATCTCTCCCTGTTCTTACCTTGACTCACAAGTCTTTCATTATATATTCTCTTCCCTACCTGGCTGAGGACGGGAGTGATAGAGCAGCTTGGTGGGCACATGGTGTCCAGCCAGGGTCAACCCACCATAGCCCTGAAGGAAGCCGCAGCCCATGGCGGGAACCGTGGCTTGTGGAGAGGAGCCCACACTGGAGCAGGTTTTCTGGCAAGAGTTGTAACCTTGTGGGGGACCCTTGCTGGAGCAGTCCATTCCTGAAGGACAGAAAGGCAGAAGTCCTGATGGACATGGAAAGGACCCATACTCAAGCAGTCCTTGAAGAACTGCAGCCTATGAGAGGGACCCATGTTGGAGAAGTTCATGAAGGACTGTATCCTGTAGGAGGGACCCCATACTGGAGCAGGGAAAGAGTGTGCGAAGGAAGGGGCAGAGGAGACTACGTGCTACGAACCAACTGCAGTCTCCATTACCTATCCCTTTGTGCCGCTCAGGGTGGAAGAGGTAGAAGAGTCAGGAGTGAAGCTGAGCCTGGAAAGAAGGGAGAGGTAGGGGGAAGGTGGTTTTAGTTTGCTTTATTTCTCACTCTCCTACTCTGTTACAAGTTAATGGCAATAAATTAAATTAGTTTCCCGAAGTCAGATCTGTTTTGCCAGTGATGCTAATTGGTGAGTTAGCTCCCTGTCTTTATCTCAACCCACAAGCCTTTCATCATATTTCCTCCTCCTGTCCAGTTGATGGAGGGGGAATGATAGAGCAGCTTGGTGGGCATCCTGTGGCCAGAAAAGGACACACAGGATAAGAGTCAATAAGCAGAAAAATTCATGTTAGTGTAAGAAAAAATATTTTCACTGTGAAGGTGGTAAAACTGTAGAGTAGGTTCACTAGAGAGGTTGCAGAGTATTCAGCTTTGTAAATATTAAAATCTCAAATGGACACTTTGCTGAGCAATCTGCTGTGGCTAACCCTGCTACATGCACTAGATAATCTCAGGAATTCCCTTCTGACCTCAGCTATTCTATGATTCTGTGAAAAAATTTCAAGTTGTCTTTTTTTACTATTGTTGCTTTGCAACTATTTAAAATTCTATAATAAAGGTGAAAATGTATTTTTAGTCACATAAATATTTTTCCAGTGTGAAGTGTAATTTTCTTTCAAAATATCTGTGCACAGAAGAGTTTTCATGTTGATTTCCTAAATTAGAAGAAAATGGAGGTTCTAGGGGAATTTTTTTTCTTCCATAAAAACATAAACAAATATTCTGATGGGGACAGCCATTGTGTCGGAAATATAACCCAATAATTAAGAAAACAAAGGAGGAAATAGATATTCAGGACCAAAAAACATAATTCTTAACCTATATTTCTGCTAAGGTGGAAACGCATTTCTTCAGAGAAACCATATTTACATATGTCCTTATATAAAATAATTGTAATTTTACAATTATATAGAATCATAGAATCATAGAATTTTTCTGGTTAGAAAAGACTTTTAAGATGAAATCAAGTCCAACCATTAATCTAGCACTGCCAAGGCCACCACTAAACCATGTCCCTAAGCACCACATCTACAGGTCTTTCAAATACCTCCAGGGATGGTCACTAAAACACTTCCCTGGGAAGCCTGTTCCAATGACTGATAACCCTTCCAGTGAAGAAATTTTTCCTAATATCCAATCTAAACCTCCCCTGGCACAACTTGAATCCATTTCCTCTTGTCCTATCGCTTGTTACTTGGGAGAAGAGACCAACACCCACCTGGCTACAACCTCCTTTCAGGTAGTTGTAGAGAGCAATAAGTTCTCCCCTCAGCCTCCTTTTCTCCAGACTAAACAACCCCGGTTCCCTCAGCCACTGCTCCTCCTAAGACACATGCTCTAGACCCTTCACCAGCTTCGTTGCCCTTCTTTGGACACGCTCCAGCACCTCAATGTCCTTCTTGTAGTGAGGGGCCCAAAACTAAACACAGGACTCGAGGTGCGGCCTCACTGGTGCCGAGCACAGGGGGACAATCCCTTCCCTCGTCCTGCTGGCCACACTATTGCTGATACAAGTCAGGATGCTGTTGGCCGCCTTGGCCACCTGGGCACACTGCTGGCTCATATTCAGCTGGCTGTTGACCAACATCCCCAGGTCCCTTTCTGCCAGGCAGCTTTCCAGCCGCTCTTCCCCAAGCCTGTAGCAGCGTTGCATGGGGTTGTTGTGACCCAAGTGTAGGACCTGGCACTGAGCCTTGCCGAACCTCATACAGTTGGCCTTGGCCCATCGATCCAGCCTGTCCAGATCCCTCTGTAGAGCCTTCCTATCCTCAAGGAAATCAACACTCCTGCCCAACTTGGTGTCATCTGCAAACTTACTGAGGGTGCACTCGATTCCCATCCAGATCATTGATAAAGATACTCAAGAGAACTGAGCCCTGGGAAATGTGACTTGTCACCAGCCGCCAACTGGATTTAACTCCATTCACCACAACTCTTCGGGTTTGACCAGCCAGCCAGTTTTTTACCCAGAGCAGTGTTTGCCTGAGAATGCTGTGGGAAATGATGTCAAAGGCTTTACTAAAGTCCAAGGAGACAACATCCACAACCTTTCCTCATCCACTAAGTGGGTCACCTGGTCATAGAAGGAGATCAGGTTGGTCAAGCAGGACCTGCCTTTCATAAACCCATGCTGACTGGGCCTCATCACCTGGTTGTCCTGTACATGCTGTGTGATGGCACTCAAGATGATCTGATCCATAACCTTCCCTGGCATCGAGCTCAGACTAACAGGCCTGTAGTTCCCCAGATCCTCCTTCCAGCCCTTCTTGTAGATGGGCATCACATTGGCTAGCCTCCAGTCAACTGAGGCTTCCACAGTTAGCCAGGACTGTTGAAAAATGATGGAAAGTGGCTTGGTGAGCACTTCCACCAGCTCCCTCAGTCCCCTTGGGTGGATCCCATCCAGTCCCATAGCCTTGTGTGTATTTAAGGGATGTAGCAGGTCGCTAACCATTTCCCCTTGGGTTATGGGGGCTTCATTCTGCTCCCCGTCCCTGTCTTCCAGCTGAGGAGGCTGGGTACCCAGAGAACAACTGGTCTTACTATTAAGGACTGAGGCAAAGAAGGCATTAAGTACCTCAGTCTTTTCCTCATCCTTTGTCATCATGTTTCACCGTGCATCCAATAAAAGATTCTTCTTAGTCCTCCTTCTGTTGTTAATGAATATATAATGAATATAAAATTCTCTGTCATAGAAAATCATGAAAAAATTCCTAAATGTATTCAAACACATGGTCAGTAAACATTTTTTCTGACTATGCTCATGTTTAGCAGTAAGCACTACTGAGCTAACATCTATATTCCCATATTTAGTGCTTTTAATGACTTAAAAGAGAAGAGTATTTGAGAAATCTCAGGATACAGCTGGTTTTGACCTGTGAAGAGACAGAATTGCCACTTTTTCAAAAGTGAAATATCAGTCATTTTTATGAACTCATTCTTCAGAGACTCTGAAAATCCAACAGCACTGTCTTAAGACTTTGAATAAACATTGACATTTTCTGTGTATCTAAATCAACTCTAAAGTAAAGAGAATAATTTAGTCCCACCTGCAGAGTTATCTTTTTTTTTCAGAAAGAAAGTCTGATTTTATTTATTAATTTATTATTTTAGACAGTGCTTTTCCTCTTTCCTTATTGCTATATAAACATCAAAATCCTTATTTACACTCTTCGGAGAAACTAATATTGTTTGCATTTTTAATTGAATTTTAAATAATAAATTAAACTACTGCTTTTTCTACTTGTGTGTGTGTGTGCACATGTGCACTATTTTATGCAAGGATTACCAAGAGTATTTTACATCTGGTTTATGTGCATTTTCTATGTCTTGGAAAGTGCACTAAGAAAATTTCCTTGCAAACACTAGCCAGTCTTTAAATTTATTTCATGGCCATAAGAATGCTATTACATATCATCCAATAGACAATTGAGAAAGTGACGTGATTCAGAAAAATGTTCAAGAAACATAATAATTGACTAGTACTGAGTAACTTCTTTGAATATTTCAGCATATCCTTAAATATAAATAATAATTGCCACATAAGGCTCTATATTATGTCATTTAACTGTAGATTATGCTGTTTATGATTTCCAGCTTAATTTAGCTGAGCAACTAGCTTTTATAAATTCTGACAATGTGTTCCAAAAGTAAACATCCTGTAGTGAAAAATAATATTTTCATTTTAATTTCATTCTGTCGTTCTCCCATTAGTAACTCCTGAATAATTTCTCCATCACAGAGTTCTTCTCTCTAGAGTTCTAGTGTATATTTACATATACGGGATTATTAAAGAGAAGTGGATCGTTGTTGTTATTTCCTGTTATGCTTGGTAGAATTAAATAATATAGATTGAATGAGCATCCTGAAGTCTTGGATCTGCATCTAATTTTTAAAAAAAACTTAATGCAAACCCTGTGTTCCATTTGTTTTGTCAGCTGATGTAATGCAGTCATTTTCACATCTGGAACCCCCCCTGGTTGACTGATTTTTTCTAAAACAAGGTCTGAGTTTCTTTACTGGGTATTAAATATCATGCTGATTAGGGATCAGGACTATTTTCCAGTAATTCAGATGTTTATCTGTGAAACAGAGTTTATACTGTCAGCTCTTGCTCTTTTTGATGAACTTATTTAGATAAAATCTTTAAGTGTGTGGGCAATTGACTATTTTGTTTTTGTACACTATCTATCAGAATGGACACTTATCTTAATTGGGGTCTTGTTAGTCTAAAATTTCTCAAAGCAAACTTACCTGTCAATGCACTGAAATTGAGCCTATAAACATAAATATGAACCTTCAGCAACTGTGTCTTCACAATTCATAGGGTATTGTCTAGTAAAGAAGCTAAGTTAGCACCCCAAATAGCTTTCTGCAAGGATGAAAAAAAAAACAGAGAACTTCCAGATTATTTACTTGAAAGACGTCTACCTGTGGGCAGTATGAATGACTGCACCGTGACTGTACAAGGTGTATTCCTTTCATTGCAGTCCTTCAAAATTATCCTAATGAACTTCGCTCAAGTACTCTTCAAGTACTTCCAGATACTATCATATGCTTCAATACATTCAATGCTTGCTTTTTTTTTTCCCAGACACATGCAGTAAAGGTTGCCCATGAAAGTAACATGATGATGGGATGCAGCGCAGTCATTGTACTATTTCATAACTTTGAAATAAAAGAAACATGCACAAAAATGTCTGAAGGCTGGAGAAGCACCACATGTAGTCCAGAAATGAACCAGAATCAAGTGTTACGGAGGGTGGATGTTGCCTGACTGCTAAAAGAGAAACAGTCTTTAGCAGTGTGGATATTAGTCACTGCATAGTTTTGCCTAGAGGTAAAGGATTGGTCTGTGGATTACTAAATACTAAGCCCACACTACTGTAAATAGCCTACTTCCAGTAACAAAACAAATGTGTGCCAGCTAGGCATGTAGATATGTATATGTACAACCATATCTGTACATTGTCAAATTTCTCATATATTGAATATGGACTCTGAAAAAGACCATACAGAAACCTATGTAAACTAGACTTCTTTCACCCAGGTAAAAACAAAACCAAAAACCAAACAAACAAAAGAATAATTGTATGCAGGCATCACTGTAACATCAAGACAGAAATGGATAATAGGAGAGGGAGGCCATAAGATTTTCACAAAAAGCAAACAGAAGAAGCAGGTACTTGAGAATTATGCACAGCAGGAACCACAGTTATCACTATCAGGAAACAATATGTTCAAGTCTGCAGATTTGAAGAAGTCTATAGACTAAATAATAAACATCTGAATCTAAGAGATGCACTAAAGACAGACGTCAGATAAGAAACTAAGCCACTCTGTGAGATACTGATTCATGTGATATCTATATATTCATGAATGCAAGCAGCCAGTGCATCTAGCATAAAGAATAAAGATCCAGGGAATTTAAACACAACAGGAGGTTCAAAATAAATTTGGAAGATTGAATTGAAGCAGCAGGAGGCAATAAGTATACCTGGTAAGCACAGCAGAAAACAGTACCAAACAATGAAACTTAAATAAAGCTTATAAAAATTGTAATAAAACATCTTTAAACAGATGTTCAGAAAACCTATGGAGAGTTAAAAGGGGGGGGGGGGAAATAATGACAACAGCCTCTGAAAGACTCAAATGTAAATGTTAGTGTATAAAAATCCTAGCCATCAGGAAAAGATGATAATATAGTTTGAATGTTTCACATAGGAATTGTTAATAGAAACTGCATCGCATAGAATCTCAGCTTGAAAGAAAATTGTTTCACAAATAAGAACTTAAAAAAATACTCTAAATTTTTCATAACTATTGAAGTAAGAATAGCTACTTAAAAACAGAATCTTTAAAGAATTTTTTGCTAATTTCAAAATGGCTTTTCAAATATTATTAATGCTTATAATCTTTCATTAAAACAATGAAAGCAAGTTGCTACAATTTCATATAGGTAACAATAATTCTCTATTATACTATGATTCATATTTACATATATAAATATCTATATCTAGATGAAAAAATTGCCCTCTCTATCATCTCTATGATTGTGTAGTGAGTACATTCAGCAATACATTCCTGAAAATTCAATTAAGAAAAAAGATAAATACTCTAACAGAACCATAAAAGATGTGCTTGGGATAAAATTTATATCCTCCCCTCTTCCACACAATTCGAAACATACTCTATATCACGAAAGCTGGTGAAAATTATATAACTGGTTTCTACATACTCCTTAAAATTGTATATTGAAGCATGTGGGTGTTTTCATAAATCTTGAACTGGTGTTTAGATAGAATAGACTATCTACTTAGATATGGTACATTATTCTAATACTAATTTAATTACATGCAGTTTAGTGATGGATATATCATTAAAATGAAATGTTTGGGGAGGTGTTTTTATTAACAATAATTATTGCTGTTTTCCTCTCCAGAAAGGCTTTACATTGTTATGTTCCCATTGTACTGGGTTTACATGGCAAGGATTTGGTAGCAGGGGGGCTACAGGGGTGGCTTCTGTGGGAAGATTCCAGAACCTTCCCCCATGTCCAACAGAGTCAGTTCCATCGAGTTTCAAGACGGATCCACCACTGGCCAAAGCTGAGATAATCAGGGATGGCAGTAGCGCCTCTGGGATAACATTTAAGAAGCGGAAAAAACCCTGCAGCAAAACAGCAGCTGGAGAGAGGAGTGAGAATATGAGAGAGAGAGAGAATCCTGCAGACATCAAGGTCAGTAAAGAAGGAAGGGGAGGAGGTACTCCAGGCACCAGAGCAGAGATCCCCCTGCAGCCCATGGAGAAGACCATGGTGAGGAAGGCTGTTCCCCTCCAAACCATGATGGTTAATGGTGGAGCAGATACCCACCTGCAGATCATGGAGGACCCCACGCCATAGCGGGTTGAGGCACCTGAAGGAGGCTGTGACCCCATGGGAAGCCCGTGCTGGAGCAGGCTCCTGGCAGGACCTGTGGCCCCGTGGAGAGAGGAGCCCACTCTGGAGCAGGTTTGCTGGCAGAACCTGTGACCCTGTGGGGGACCCATGCTGGAACAATCCAATCCTGAAGGACTGCACCTCGTGGGAAGGGCCTACAGTTAAGCAGTTCATGAAGAACTGTAGCCCGTGGGAAGGACTCACATGGGAGAAGTTCATAGAGGACTGTCTCTCATGGGAGGGACCCCACATTGGAGCAAGGGAAGAGTGTGAGGAGTCCTCCCCTTGAGGAGGAAGAAGCGGCAGAGACCATGTGTGATGAACTGACCACAACCCCCATTCCTCATCCCCCTGTGCCACTGGTGGGGGGAGGAGGCAGAGAATTTGGGTGAGAAGTTGAGCCCAAAGAAGTGAGGGGTGGGATGAAGGTGTTTTAAGATTTGTTTTTATTTCTTATTATCTAATTAACTTCCCTGAGTTGGCTTTGTTTTCCCTGTCCCTGATGACTGATCTCTCCCTGTCCTTATCTTGACCCATGAGCCTTTTGTCATATTCCCTCTCTCCTGTCCAGCTGAGGAGGGGGAGTGACAGAGTGACTTGGTGAGTACCTGGCATCCAGACAAGGACAACCCACCATACCCATTGTCATGGCAAAACTTAGAAAATGTGTGATGAGTCTTAAAGTTGATAAAGCAGTAAATAGGAATGTTTAGATTCAAATTGTATTCACTTTAAGGTCCTTCAAATTCTAAGAAGCCCCTGAATAATTCTGTCTCAGTGGTGTTTCGGCTCTTCTGAGTTTCTGTAATATTATTCCAAGACAGGATAATAGAAGCAACTGAATAAGGAATAGATATTTTCACTGTGACTCTACAGTACAAAATATCAACATGATATTTCATCCTTATCTCTCTCCCTCACACTTTTTCATCCTCTTTCTCCTTGAATATGTGTATTAGCAATTATCAAATAAGTCTACTATCTTGTAAATGACGGGCTGCTGAAGGGAAGGATTACTTCATGATTTTCAGCCACTTAAAAATTCTAGTGATGCCCTGAAATTTCAGAAGCTAGAATTCAGCCCTTAAATGAGTGGCCAGCAAGAATGGGTTATGCTGGTCAGTAGCGAGCCTTTTGAAAGCAGAGAAATCTAGTGCTAGTAGGTTATACTAATCAGATGGGAGGTGATTTTTTTCATTCAAAAAAATGAAGGCAGACCCTGGGAAAGAGAGTATAGCCCATGTGTCCAGGATTCCATAGGAAGTGGACAATATCAGGACATGTCTGTAAGGATCTCATGGCCAATTTCTGTACTAAACAAGACTTACATGGTGATAGGATACATAGGGATGCTTGAAGCTTAAGAATTTTCACCAGATAAATCTCAACGTCTGCCTAAAATAATATAGGTATAAAGACTTTAGATATGATTAAAAAGGCACAGAAACAAGACATGTTTAAGTCTTTCGAAGTGTTCAAAACACTGTGGAATATAACAAGAGAATCTGAAGAAAATCTGACTTGAAAGCTGAACAAAAAGTAAAAGAAAAAATAGTTGCAAAGATATTGCTTACAGTTCTTGCTATTTGCTGTGTCCTGAGAAAACTGAATGAAGATCAAAATTTTTGGCAGTGATAGCTTTGTCATCATTTGGAACACAAATGCAGAGGAGACTTGAAATACACAGCATATTTTTATAAACTCTTTACACTAGTCTTTAGCCAAACATTGAGACTTTAAGACTACTAGAAAACTATTACTCTTTGCTTCATCGCAGCCATATGCATAGCATAAAACAAACAAAAATAAACATGATAACACTAACGTTCCTAGTTTTGTAATTCCAGAAAAGCCCTTATTCAATCCTACCAGATTTAAAATATTACTTTCATTTGTGCCAAACGTAATGACATTTATGAGACCTAAATATCTTTTGTAATGTAGCTAACCTCAACTGATATAAACATTTCCATTTGTGTATGGTGTTTTACTATCTTAGTTGCAATTTTCCACTTGTCTTGCTCAACATAAATACATTTCAAATACAATTGAACATAGCAATTTTTTTCTTTTTAGTTGCTTGTGACAAGTACCCAATATAGAACTCAACAGTAAAGAATATTTTCCTGAAAATTATGTCAGCTGTTGCCATGCTGCTGGAAATTTGTAGGAAACATAAAAATATTATAAAAGAAATTATGGTGATGATCTTTAGCACTTACCAATTATTCATCTTCTTCCAGTTCTTTCACACTAAGAAATTTTGGGGGTTTCTTTAGATCATCTGACTACTGATCAAGTGTTCACCATAAAGGTCCAAGGCTAGAGAAACAAAGCCAGACTCCTATTACTGACACCAATCAGGTTGTAGGGATTGAATCTTTAGACATTTTTAGAAGGTGTTTCATATTTTGTTTAACCTTTTGTCATGGTTTTACCCCAGCCGGCAGCTGAGCACCACGCAGCCACTCCCTCACTCCCCCGCATCGGGATGGGGGAGAGAATTGGAAAAGTTAAAGTGAGAAAACTCGTGGGTTGAGATAAAGACAGTTTAATAGGTAAAGCAAAAGCCACACACACAAGCAAAGCAAAGCAAGGAATTCATTCCCCACTTCCCATGGGCAGGCAGGTGTTCAGCCATCTCCAGGAAAGCAGAGATATTTTGTATAAACTAAAGGAACAGACAGTGTGAAAGAGTTTGGGAGAGAAGACAGTGTAATGAATGTACATGTATCATAGTCCATAAACAGAAGGCTGTTGGACAACTAGAAATGGTCCTTAATCTTCAATAACTTGTAGAGATTTTTGTAAGTGATACTTATTGCTTTACATGGAAGTTCTTTAATTGTCTGATATTACCAGAACTAGTTCTAGGCAACTCAGATAACCCAGCGTTATCTGTTAAAATCAAGGAACCACAACCCAAGCCACTAAGAGAATGGGAGTTTTAGTCTAGGAAACACATGAAAGAGCACTGAGTGATATCATGCTTATAGAGTTAGAGAAGGTCAATATCACAGTGAGCCTAGAAACTGATAGAATATTTGATTTACAATTTTGGAAAATAGAGGAGTAGAATGGAGATGTTGACTTTTCAACCTCACCAAAGCAAGTGCCAGAACAGCGATGAGGGCATAGATTACCTAATTTACAGCATTGTGCTGTAGCCATTAAGATGTTTAACAGCATTATTTCAACTAATGGAAAACCATTAACTTTTTGGAGTGTCATTTAATGTTAGAAGAGCTGATCACTACAGAACAATTGAGTTTCTACAGTATATTTTTATGGCTCTTAATTAGGGATATGTCCTCAAATAAACTCATAAAACCTATGTCCCTCCTGCTTTAAGTTCCTTATGTCATAGACTCTTAAATTGCTAATAAATTTCTGCTAGTTGACATCACCTCCTGACTCTTCAAGTGAAATTTTCCTCCCAGGTTATTATATTATCTTCTTTGTTTCTGCATTAAAAGGCATCTTGTTACTTTCCACATTATCATTGCAAATCCATTGACCTTCACAGTGCTAAAATTTATAGGGTTTCTACTACTACAGTACAAAATGCACTTTCAAATAAATATTTGAATGCCTGTATGTAGGCTAATATAAATAATAATAACAATAATTTTAAAATACTACAATACTTTTACTGTTTAATTTAAGTTAAATTACAGATTCACAGATTGGTATGGGTTGGAAGGGACCTCTGGAGATCATCTGGTCCAGCCCCCCTGCTAAAGCAGAGTCACCTAGAGCAGGTTGCACAGGATCACGTCCAGGCAGGTTCTGAGTATCTCCAGAGAAGGAGACTCCATGACCTCTCTGGGCAGCCTGTTCCAGTGCTCGGTCACCGTCAGAGTGAAGAATTTTTTCCTCATATTCAGATGGAACTCCCTGTGTTCCAGTTTGTGCCCATTGCCCCTTGTCCTGTCACCGGGCACCATAGAAAAGAGTCTGGCCCCTTCCTCTAGACATACACCCTTTAGATATTTCTAAGCATTGATGAGATCCCCTCTCAGTCTTCTCTTCTCCAGGCTAAACAGACCCAGCTCTCTCAGGCTTTCCTCATACGAGAGATGCTCCAGTCCCCTCATCATCTTTGTAGCCCTCCGCTGGACTCTCTCCAGTAGTTCCCCATCTTTCCTGAACTGGGGAGCCCAGAACTGGACACAGAACTCCAGATGTGGCCTCACCAGGGCAGAGTAGAGGGGGAGGATAACCTCCCTTGACCTGCTGGCCACGCGCTTCTTAATGCACCCCAGGATACCATTGGCCTTCTTGGCCAATTACTGTGCATGTTTTCACTTTCAATAATTACAGTTTCTAAGTACTACTTTAGGGATGTCTTGGGAAGGATTTGCTTTTTTGTCCCCTTACAAAACAGAGAAAGTATCTAAATTCAGATTCTCTTGGAAGAATTAGCTAATGAATAGTATATCTGAATTGGAGCATAACACAAATTTGTAGTTATAATTTTCCCAAGGAAGAATTTCCTATCTCTACCTCATTTGTTCTCATTTTTCTCAAGACTAAGAAACATGATGATAAAGTTAAGGTACAACAGAATGAAGAACAGCATTTTAGGAAAACTAGAGAAACATTTAAGAATAGATACATTCAATAGATGCTCTAAATAAATATACATATGTTTAATACATAATCAAGGTTTTAAAAGATCAATTGTATAGACACAATAAAAAAACCCAGAGTACTAGAGAATACATTATCCCTATACCATCTTTAACTGAAGTAACTTTCAGGCTATCATCAAATACGTTAAGTTTTATGCTATTTAGGTGTTGACAATAGAAATGATTAATATAATTGCTTTTCTTGTAAGAAAATCCTGTCAGAGCTCAGAGAAACAAAACAGGGCAACCTTCCAAGGCGTGGGATCTGCATGGCATTCTGCATGCTTATTGGAGGTCCATTTGATGATGATGCACAACTTAGGGTTCCAGCATCTGAAGGGAAGTAGTAATATACGTACTATCCCCTCTGTCTTTATGGTGTTAGCTCTAGTATATGACATTTTAAATGATACTTTAGTCTGAGTTCCTTTCTTACTGGGATCATAATGAACCAGCACCTCTGGTACAAAACACGTGCCTGAAGAATGACATAAGATTAGCAGCACAGCCAAGTATAATATCAGGATTCCAGTAGTATGATCAGCCTCAGGGAAAATGTCAGGAAGGAATGGGAATTCTGCACGCCCCCTCCTACCCATTGAGACTTATGGATGTTCTTGAAAGAAAAAGAAGAGTTTATGACAGAGTGGGATAGAAGGCACAATAGAGATCTAGCACTGAGAGCTAAGGAATTGCAAGCGTAAGGGAGATGGTGGTGGTCAGTTAAACCATTGCCTTCTCCTGCCTCAGTGTGTGGGCTACTGTTCTGACAGCTGTTTGAAAGTGACAACATGGCAGGGCGGGAGGGGAAGAGAAGACAATGCTGTCCGGGCAGCAGATGAGGATACCCAAATTTATCAGACTATCTGGGTAAGGTGACCATGCAACTCTTTGTCACAACAGCAACAACATCACGTCCTAGTACATAATGGTGCTTGGTGCACCTTACTGACTGTGTCAAGCAGAAGACATAAAGTAGTAGCCTTGAATGACTGTTCCTGGAGTAAGTGGAGAAGAGAGACATGCCTAGTTCTAGCGGAAGGGAATCTCAGTTTGAATAGATGGGATTGAAACCCCTACCTTTTGCTACTGATGCTATTGTACCCATCATCCTTGGGATAGACTTTTTTGGTCCCTGTAGATTGATGGATATTGCAGGAAGGCTTCAGGTCTTTGGAATGAGCAATGTGGTTTAAGCAGGCAAAAACTGATGGGGAACTACAGCATTCCCCAGGACTCTACTGACTTCAGCATTATGGGATGTGCTCAGATATCTGGCATTCCCTTGGCAACCCAAGGAATTTGCTGAGAACAGTATCAAACTGACCAAGGGGCCAATGATGAAATCCAAAGATTAATTGCTTTTCTGGAGAAATAAGGAATTATCTCAAAAATACATTCACCATACAACAGTCCTGTTTGACCTGAAAGGAAGTCTGCTGTAGAGTGGTGGATTAAAATAGACTTTAAAACTTTTAATGAGGTCCTACAGTCCCAAACATTTTGCAGTCCTTGTATGAGCTAGAAGCCAAAGAATATACTTGGTATGCTACAGGTAATGTTGCAAATTATTTCTTTTCAATCCTTCTAGCTGAAGAACTCATACCCCAATTCACCTTCACATGAAATGGTGTGCAATACACATACAGCGAGATGCCCCGGGGTGGAGCACAGCCCTACCATCTGCCATGGCATTATCCACCAAACTTTAAAGCAACGTATCTAAAGAGAATTTTCCAAAACATTGATGATGTATTGACTGAACGAGCAACTCCAGGAGAAGTATTAAGCAAAGGGCAAGCAGTAATAATTACCTTTCCCAATGCTGGATTTGCCATTAGGTACTTCAAGTAAAAAGGCACACTTGAGAAATACAGTTTTTATGTGTGCAATGGCAAGAAGAATAGAGACATACTCCAGCTGATCAAAATGCTTGGATAAGTGCCATGGAGTCCCAACACAATTAACAGGAAACACAGTCTTCTTGGGCTTCACTGGATTTTGGCTTATGCACATTCCTGGTTACAGTAAATTAATTAAACCTTTATATTGGGTGATCAAAAAAAAAAAAAAGTGACTTTAAGTGGGAAGAGGAACAGCACCAAACTTTTGAGCAGATCAAGCAGGATTAAAACTAGTAAGAAACCAGGAGCAGTGAAGGAAAACAAGTAAGAAGCATGGAGGTGTGACAGAAGGAAACATTATGCACTAGGCTCCAACTTCCTGTGCTGCAATTGGCCTCACCAAAACTGTTCTACATGCAACAGGAAGGGATTCCACAGACATCTTAAATGGTGCTAGAAACGCGTGTGGGCTACAGAATCAAGCCCTATTGGTAATCGTTAAAGCTGTGCCTAGCTGACAGGTAATGCAGTTTATCTATCTTAATCTTAAAGTAACTATCTTTCTTCATTTTTAATTTAGATGTCCCCACATGTATATCTAGTACCATTTTAGATCTCCTAGGACAACCTGCCCAACATCTAGTGGCTGCTCCAGAAATATGTGATTTTCCTATAGATCTTATGCCATATTTGCAAAGCCAACACAGACTTCTCAGATGCCAAAGGGAGTCTCATAGGGTACCTGAGGCACATGTTTTCACATTGATACTCTTGAGGTCTATAATGTAAATGTTAGCACCTGAAATGCTCACTTTAAGATATTGGGGTTTTTTTTTTTATACTCAGTGGGGAAAAAACCCACCCAAACAACAAACAAGCATTCCAAGCGCATGAGTCCTCTTCTCCTAAAGTTGATATTTAAAAACAATAGCACTCTGTTTAGTCAAATGAACTGTCTGCTTCTCTCTACTGTCTGTATAGGAAGCCCAGGGCATTCAAACACAGACATAATTTTTGAATACATTTAAATCAATTAAAATTAATTTCTCAGTGAGTCCCTAAGTTGATATAGTCACTTCAGGCTTTCTCATTATTGAGTGAAGGAAAAAAAAAAAAAAAAGAAACTGATAAAGTGAGATTCATCATATCCAGTTTAAATACTTATTTAAGACTAAAATGTATTGTACCCAGCAAGTCCCCTCCTCAGTTTGGCATAAGACATTCCCAAATGTAGGCAAGAGAAGTCATATTTTGGGGTAGGGTGCAGGGCTAATCAGGAGACAATTTAGCCTCCAGAAGTTCCTTGGAAATTATTTCTGATGTCCATGAAATACACAGGGAGAACAGTTCTGAGTTCAGTGCCTGTACTTCTGACTACAGTAAAGGGTTCCTTGATGTCCAGGACCTTAGACTTCCTTTCTGTTCCTCAGGAACCTCTGTGCTTTGGGCCAGTCAGGCAATTGGATTACTCTTCCATATACATCTACATATGTACATATACATATGCACTCTCGCTTCAAAAATAAGTTTTCTATTCTATGTTTTTCCTCAGTCCAAACATCTTAAAATAATTTCAGACTGGTTTAGTAGACTGTGGGATACTGAGCTGCATGCAGGACAGGCATGAGAGCTTGGATTTCATTATAAGTGTTACTTGTATGGGAGGGTTGGATTTTGGGGGTTTTTGACAGGGTGTTGGTTTTGTTTTTTCCTGTGGCTTATACTGAAGTACTTTCCTCTAAATTAATTTTTGTGAAATCTTCAAACTTAGATCCACTGAGAGAGCTGTTACTATTTGGATTCATCTTGTAATTTCAATTTTTAATAAAACATGGTTTTAGAACCAATTCAGCTTTGGAATGTGAAGCTTGTCCCATTCCATCTCTGAGGAGAAAAAAAGCCCTGCTTTAACCTCATAAAATTAGTGAGACTGTGAAATATGACGCAAATAACCTGTTTTAATCATTTGATCAGAAGAATAAGGAGAAAAGAGTTTTTCCTTTTTGATTCTAAGCTATAAAAGGTAGGTGTCGATAACTCATAAAAGGAGATGCTAAGAGACCAGTGGAGAGGTTGGGGTAGGCTGAGAGGTAACATATGAGCAAAATGAATTAATCCATAAAAAGTATATCTTGATATTATTTCCTACTTCTTTTGTGATTGTGGGAGCAACTCTGAACTTTCACTTTTCTCCTGATCCTCTAAGACTTCAAGTTGTATATGCTGAAGAACATTTATGTCTAAACTTGGAGGTGTGAGATAGCATGAAAATTTGTGGTGAGCATTACCAGACAAATATAAATTCACTGCCTAGTTTAAAGCTAAGTATCATCTTCCCTCTGCCCTTTACGTCTAGCATTATTTTGAATACCTCGCATGAAATCCTCTCCTAGTCAAATTAATGATAAAGCTCCCATTGACTTTAATCAGGTCAGAGTTTCAGTTATATAATCTTTCCTGTTAGAAATTGGACAGAAGACCAAATATCTCTTCCCTGTAACAGGGTTTTTTTCTTTGAGGGTTGTTTTTTTTTTTTTTTCCTTTTTCTCTTCCCAGAGTATTCTTTAAGGGTGCTATCTCACCTCTAGGAATACTAAGAGTTTTAATAAGAAATGATCTAATTTATGTTTCAAGGGCAATGTCAAATTGTGTAGTCTCACAGCTGCAAATATTGAAGGCAAAATAAAGCCTTTACTTTGAACATTTACTTTATATATTCAAAAGTGTGAAAACATTCTCTTTGCCTCCCTTCACTTCCTCCTTTGCATCCCTTTTGTCTTCAAAGCTCCTAAGTATGGCACATCAGAGAAAATATAAAAACTTTTGATTCTTCTAAAGAAAAAAAAATTGGAAACAAAAATGCAAAGATGTCAGTTTACACAACCTGAGAAAAAATGACCATAGTTATATTAATTTGACTCAGTATGAGAAAAATTGACCCATTTACAGGAAATACGACAGCGATTTAGAAAGATGAAATCAACAAGTCTATATAGGTGAATGGCAATGGATCTATGATATTTGGCCTAAGCTGGTAAAAATATCAACTTGTTTCAATGAATCTACAGAAAGATGTGGTCTTCAAGGTATATATAAAAAAAATATTTAAAAATACAGTTATTCTTGTACCCACAATGGTGAATAGTTCACACAATTTCTCTGGTCAACCTGTTCCACCGCCTGGCTTTTATTCTCCTTATACCCAGTCTGAGTCTCTTTTCTTTCGATTTATACCTAATGTCTCTCATTCTCCTGCTATGCATGCACTAGCTCCATCTCCTTGCTAACCACCCCATAAGCACTCCAGGACTGCTGTTAGATCCTCCAGCAAGCCAGCTCTTCTCCAGTCTGACCAAGGCTCCAGTCCCTCAGCCTCTCTTCACAGACCAAGTGCTCCAGCCCTGACCATCCTGGAAGCTCTTCCCTAGAGCAGACTATATCATTACCAGGGCGAAGGTGTATCTTCGTTCCTAGAGGCAGGAGTCTACATTTGTTCCTGCTGCATTTCATGAGATTCCGGCTGGTACGCTTCTCCAGAGTGAGTACCTCTGAATGGTATCACCTCCTTCCAGCCTATCAACTCAACCCCTTCCAGTTTGTTGCCATCTGAGAACTTGATGACCATCAGCAGTATCATCTCCTCCAAGTCATTCATGAAGATGTTAAACAGGACTTGAAAGAAATCCAGTGTGTGTGTATGCATTTTCAGGAACCATCTATTAAATAAATTATACCCACACCCATTGGAAACTGAAAATAAGAGTACATTATGTTGGCTTTTTTATTAACTTGCACAAACTGCATTTTCATCATCTAAGCTTGCCATAGTTAATGCTCTGCTGCATAGTTGAGTTTCTAGTTCCATTAACATAGAATTCATAGAGGTATGCGATTGCTATAAACCTCCTTTGCATATTTCTATTTCTTCCTCCAGTTCTCTCACTGACTTCTGTGATAGAAAATCCCTAATGGAGGAGGTTTAAGAGGATACTTGTAATGGGGTATGGTGGTGCTTATGTCTGCAAGTTACAGCAAGCCATTGTCTTACCACAGTGACACAGCAGAATAACAAATTCTTGCATTTTTCATCTTCTAAACAGGATTTCAGTATCTTAAATATAGAAACTTTAAGCTGTATTAAATTGAAAACATTTCAATTATACTTCCTAGCAAAAGAGTAATTAAAATCAGTTTTGAATGTGTAATAAAAAGGAAGGGAAGTCTACATATTTATTCCAATGACTGTATTTTCCTCAGTGAGGATTAATTTGAAAATATTGTAACATCACAAAAAAAATCATGTCATTTTCATTATTTCCAAGGCGCTTCTCCAAAGTTTATACAGTTGAACTATGTTTTATTTTGCTTTATATAAAAAAAAATCACCACAAAACCAACCAAATAAACAAACCCCTTTCACATATCTTGGAAAACAAAGTTCTATGTACAAAAGACAAGCATGAATTTTACGTATTTCTACTCTTTTTGCTTCAGTTAATTCAGCTGTGCACTCTTTATTGTGTCTAACTGCATTCAGGTACACATTTCTTTATATAACAAAGCCAAGAAGTAATTGAGTAATTACATAGAGGTGTAAGTCTTTGGGATCAGTTCAGGTTCAGATGCAACTATCTAAGTTTAAGTTTGTGTCCTTTCCTCTTCCTTCTGTCCATTTGCTACTTCCAAAACTTATAAGATTTTTTTTTTAAAGGGCAGGAGGTTGTTTGATTTGATTTTCCTCCACTGATATCAAGGCTTTACGGGCTGAAGTTAAAAAATATGGATACTGTCATGCAGCAAAGAAGAAATGAGGGAGACAGAAATATATGTTGTTCTTCCATCTCTTCTATGAGATTGCTGTGGAAAGAGAACAACTTCCTCCTAGAGCCCCTTCACAGAATAAAATTCCATTTTAAGCTACATCAACTTGATTGCTTGTGCCTTGCTGTGCTGTCCTTCTAGCAGATATAAGGATGGCCCCATGAGGGCCCCAAAGCCTGGTAGTCACACTTGATGATACTTCCCAGATGACCCCAGCAGTATCATTGGTGTCCAAATGGAAGAACAGCAGACAGTAACAGTGAAGAGGGCCAGATAAGCCTGAATAGCCTTTCCATATCATCCCAAATCCAAGCCCCTGGCAAGCAGTAAACCTCTCTAGGTGAGAAGACAGGTTGACATGGCTTCCTACTACCATCACCGCTTCCTTCCACTGGTCCTGAATGGCTCAGTCACCAAAACCACTCCATTTGAAAACATTCCCAGTTCCTTATTGGTTATGAGGGCAGTGAAGTTATTCTGTAACTGCAAGTCATCAGGTGGGGTAGGAGCCTACCTTCTGCTACAAGGAGTCACCAGCTTCATCATGATGGGAGCGTTCAACTCTCAGACTTCACAACCACAGGCTCTTCCTAACCCTCTACTGCAGTGGGAGGTTTTGGCTCTTGAAGCTCTCTGAGGAAAATCTGGTCAGTCTCTGATGCTGCAGTCTGCTGATTTCCTCCAGGAGTTCTTTCACTTAGCAGCACAGCTCCTTAGGAATCACACACCTTTTGCAGGCTAGAAGAGGATCTACCCCAGCCTCAGCAAAAGGCCTTCAGCCTGAGCCTTGCAGGCTGCATCCTCCTTCTGGAGCTCCATTCAGGCCCAAGAGTCAAACCTGAAAGGAACAGTTACTCCAGCAGCACCTGAGGAACTGTGCCCTTTAGCAGATGACTTCTATAGCTAAGGACAAGCATGCTAGATAAAGTTTATTGACCCTTCCTTCACATCCTGCTACACAAACTGCCAGCATCAGGAGGGACACAAGGGAGGGTAGGGCTGCCTCTTATATAGGTCTCCCCCTAGCATGAGCTAAAAGGGTCCTTGACCCTCCCTAATCAGGGGTCAGCTAGAACAAAAGCTGTTGGCACCCTTTAATCAAGAGCAGCTGACAGAATTCCTTAGAAGGTACTATACATAGCCTTTAGCCTTAGCTGATAGTAGCAGGAATATGTAATAGCTAAGTTTTAATAGTTAACTTCTATAAAAATTTACAAAAGAAAAACTAGAGATAGCAGGTAATTTGACAACTAATAAGCTAACTTTCTTGCTGAGCAAGATATATATTCCATTTATTTTTTGATAACACCGAAAAGAAATTATGATTAAGAAAAAGATACTACTTCTCTTTATGGCTTAGGGGTTTTTATTGGATAATATTCTAATCCTGGCATAAAATAAATAAATAAATACATATAAAGTAAACAACCACTGTACTAAGTAAATAAACACTGTACTCAGCTAGATGTTTGTTTCAGTCGCTTTTGTGACTTTTTAAATATACAACTTACACTATAGCAACTGCAGTAGATGTCCAAGTAATATCTTATGAGCAGATTTTCAGCAATGTTTCGACTACAAACAGAAACAGAGTATGGGAGCTATTTCATGTTGGCTTTCACTTATTTATTTGTGAGAAAGTCAGATACTGTACACAAGTCTAACTACACTTCTCTATTCATATGATTTTGATTAAGGAAGCACTAACCTCATGAAGAATTTTTTTCATCAACTTCAGTTGGCCAAGCTTAAATTTAAGAATTATTTCAGTGACTGATCATTGTTGGTAAGGTTAATGTTTGATTATCATAACTTTTATTTCATCCTGCTTATCTTTTTTTTTTTTTTTTCCCCTCATACACTTCAGATTTCCATTGTTTGCATAGGTACTTTTAGGATATGGTTCATCTGATTTGTGGATAGACATGAGATGAATCACTGAAGGGAGTCTGGGCCACCTCAAATTTATGCATTTCCATGTAAACAGCTATATTTGGTTATATAAATCTCATCCATATGGCATGCTTAGTTTTACTTCATTTTCCATTGGGATCATTTTAGATTACAGTAGCTGTTTAAACAGTTGAGATGCATTGGCTTAATGGGCACTTCGGGGAAAATACTGGAAGTAGATAAATGCGTTAGACAACAGGAGTCTAAACACTGATAAGGAAAGGCCTAAGCTCGGGAGCAGAGATGGTTAGAAAATGGAAAGAGGGAGACGGGAATCAGAAACACAAAACACTCATGTTGAAGAACATTCTATATGTTTTCAGATTTCTTCAACTGAATAGCAAGGCCAGGCCTGCAAAATGGTACCGTGTATTTTAAAGCAGATTACTTAAAATACTAAGACGACCTTTTCTGGGACAGGACAACCCTGGAATATGCATGTTGTAGGTGTCATCATATGTAGTCATTCAGTTATGTAGGCAACCCATGTCTAGGTTATTCCCCTCCTCCAAAAAACAGTTAGGCTTTTAAGTGCTATTAATCAAATTGGTAGAGTTCCGGGTAAAAACATATTTACAGAGACAAGGTGGTGACAAATAAGTAACTTCATTATGTACATAAAAGTTTAAAACTGAATCATGTCAGAATTCTGTGGATCTGCTTGTTTATGGTCCTGAGAAAAATTTTGGGGAATAGCAAATATTAAGCAATCCTCAATGACACCAACTAGGTGAATGATGTAAACTACCACAGAACCTGCACTGTGAGCATGGTGGTAGTCTCCAATTCTATTTTAGGAGCTGGACTCAGAAATTACTTCACTATTTTTCCCCAGTTTGCCCTTTGCTTCCAGTTCCATCTAGACAGTACTGGATCATAGAATCATAGGATCGTAGAACGGTTTGGGTTGGAAGGGACCTTAAAGATCATCTAGTTCCAATCCCCCTGCCATGGGCAGGGACACCCTCCACTAGACCAGGTTGCCAAAAAACCCATCCAACCTGGCCTTAAACACTTCCAGGGAGGGGGCATCTATGGATGTGGGATGATCTATGGTAGATTAATTATTTTGAATATTAGACACATAAGAGTTAATAATCCAAAAAACAAGTGAATGATCTGAGGCTTTCTTCATACCCTGCGGTGGGAAAGAAGCACTTTTGGAAGTTGGTTCTGTTAACAGATTTTAAGAGCGGGGCCACCTCCTGCAGCTGCTCTGGCCCAGGGCTCCTCCTGCGCAGCTGCTGAAGCCCAGCCCAGTGCCCGGGGACCCGGGTCTCTGCCCAGGCTGAGGGAGGTGACTGCTGCTTTCCCATTTGCAGGTTCAACCAGCAGGAAAGCTGAGCACACATCTTAGACAGACAGACACACACGGACACATGCACAGAGGACACTGACATGGCCGGTCACACAGGTGACCACAGACACGACGCTGCCTTCAGCAGCACCCACATACAAGACTCGCATCAGACACAAGCCCAGACAGCCATGTCCCCTCCTCTTCTTGGGCTGTCAGAGGCAGAGGGTCACTAGTGCAGCACACACATGGCACTCTTCAAGTTCAGAAGCACACACACACATTTGTGGATCCCCTCAGTATTGTCATAGCCCCTATGCTTGCCCAGCACTCCTGCTCAGATCCTGGCCCCTCCTACCCATCCCATGGGTCCCTGACTCACCAGCTGGTCCAGCTGGGTGCTCGCTGCAAACACGCAGCACTCACACACTCATCCCACAGGCACCCCACACTTGTGGGTGCCCCCCAAATATCAGCACAGATCCTTTGCCCACCTGATACCTCTTCCCAAACCCGGGTGTGCTACTCACAGTCTGGTCCAGCTTGGAGTTTTCCAGTGAGTACAAACACACACCCCCTACGCACACCCAGTTTGGGGGAGACACAGACACTTGCACCCATCAGCCAGCACCAGGCACACGGACTGTGACATGCAGTCCCACTCCAGCCGCTGTTGCTGAACCACTCACTCGCCTCACTTACCCTGATCCCCCCAGTAGCTGGTTTTGGGAACACACACTGTTCTTGCACCAGTGGCTGACATCCAACATGCCCACTGGCATCAGCAGCTGATGCTGAGACCCCACTGGCTCCAGTAGCTGACACCACAGACCAGGGGCACCCACACCACTGGTGTGACTCCAGGAGCTGACACGCAGTCCCCTCATGCCAGTTCTCCCAGTAGCTGGCACTGAGTTCCCACAGCATGCATGCGTGTGCACACCCGTGCACACACGCACACACACACGAGGGTGAGATTATGCAGAGACAGTGTTAAGAAAAGATTTAATAAGCAGATATGAGAAGACAGGACAGACTGTGGTGATCAGATGCAGGGCTCAGCCAGACAAGCCTGCTGACCAGCTCCCATTAACATGCGATCAGCCCTGGTTTATACACTTCTCTGTTCCTCTGTTCCTCCCTGTTCCCCCTTCCCCTGCACACTTCCCCACCAGCTGCACATTTCCACCACCCCTCTCCAACATCCTGGACCTTCAGGTTTGCATCTTCATGCATTGTAAAGTCCCTCCTTGCCTGCAGTTTCTTGATTGCTTATCAATTAGTGTGACTGACCAGGTTTGTTTCTGGTTACTGTCTTTGTTAATGTTAATTGCACAGGTTTTATGACCATTTGGTTTCTCCCTCCCTTTCTTTATCCTCCCAACTGAAAAAAAATAAACATTTTCACACCCTGCATACTCTTCATGCCACTGACCAGGTCTGTTCTTATCATGAGCTCCCTTATAATTTTTTTGTCAGGTTTGTCTCTGCATGTTCTGGTTTATGGCTCCTTTGACCAGATACCCTTTGAGGAGCAGACACTCTCCTTCTATGCACCCTTACACATTTATTTAAGATATTTTACACAAGATATGATAAACTGCTCTTTAATCACATCTATTCTTTGAGAGGGCTATCTGAAGTAATAGCTGAGTGCTCTGAAGACAGTAATGGACATGAAGTGTGCTGCAGACCTTTCCCAGATCAGCAGGAGTGATGATATAAGGAGTGCCTGCGTCCTGTCACAGAGCAGTCCCGGTGCTAAGTACATCAATAAAAGACAGTGAAGAGCCAGTTCAAGCACTGGATCCCTACGCTGTTAGCTCCCTCGCTGCCTCTGTCCTGCACTGCTCCAAAATTCTCTCTCTACGACAAATTTACTATAGAAGGGGCTAGCTATAAATAGTGTGATTATGAGCCAGTCTGTTCTACTTCATTTTGGAGACAATCTTTCTCTCTCTCTCATTTAGTGCAAGAGGTGTAATTACTATGTCCAGCTAAATAATGTTTTTTGCTGGGCTAAAACTGTTTGTGGGAGGTGAAAAGTTGGGTGTAGAGAAGGGCAGTGCAATTGCCTACTGAAAATGATAAGAGAGAAGACAGTAGAGAACTAAAGGAAGAGAGGGGGTTTGTCCTCCAATATGGAAAGGGCAGAAGGATAGGAATTCTCCAAGAATATCTCAGGATGTCAAAATAGCTCTTAAAACAGTTCTGTTAAGACTCAAAGGGCCTGTACCTGGGGCTTTCTGTAAAGAAAGAAGAGATGAGACTGTAAGTTGTGTACTTTTCAAGAAAATCTGAGTGTGATCTTATTGACAGAAGAGGTCTGTGTAAGACATCTTTTTCCAATTTCCATGCCTCACTCTCACAGTGACAGTACTTGTTATTTTTGCTCATCACTTAAGCAGAATAGCATTCCCAGAATCTGGTATTAATGATGTGAAATACTGAGCTGTCTGTCTGCTGGAGTATTGACCCTGGAAAAATTAATATGGGATGTTGGTTGAAATACAGGTCATCTACTGAGCACCATAAAGTTATGAAGCTTTCCTAGAGATACTAAATTTTATGAGGTTTTTACTTCTACATAATAGGGGCTACTCCCTTTTATCCATGCTGTGTCCCATTATTTCACAGGCTTTGTATTACTTCTGAGTGATGAGATACGAGGGTAAATCAATGTCTTAGGACTGTAAGTCAAAGGAAGCTGCAACAGGTGATGATTGAGTCATTTGTGGGTTATTGGGTGTAAATTTTGTGTGAAAGACAAAAAGACAAGTCATCTTACTTGATTTATGATCTTTATAGTAAACATTTATATCTGCAGTTATCATACTACATTGTCTTAATAGACACGTTTCGATGTAATTCATTTGAGCTTTTTTAGAAAACCTTCAAAGTGAGATAAATTTCTGCCTAGAATTAAAGTGCATTTAGTTATCTTCCTTGACTAAAAGGGTGAGTGGTTTAGGTGTAAACAAGTGAATCTCCTGGTTGGATATTAAGGTATGGAAAGCAGTACAAAGAACATGGAGAAAGAAAAGAAAAAGAAAAAATGGAAAAGAAAAAAAAAAGAAGAAAACCCCAACAAAATCCAACATATAAGGAGATGTTTCTTGTGAATTTATGTTTGTATAAAAAGTTGTTTTTCATCCAGCCTATCCATCACTTCCATGATATCATAAACCCTTACCATATTTTTACGAGTCACTGTGGTTTTGGTGTGTTCATATAAAACAGCTATTTCACCCTCATGATTATTTTAATTGCCTTTGCATTTTTCATAACTACTTTTTTTTTTCTTTTGGAAATGCAAAGATCAGAATGTGTGGGGACACTGAAGTTTTATACAGAGGCAAAATTACTCTCTGTGTCTTGTTCTTAATATATGATATAAATCTGCACACCTAATGTAATATCTTTTTTTTTTTTTCAGGTTCCTAATAAGTCATTGGAGAGTTAGATGTTCATCTGATGGCTGTTCAGGATACACTAAAATGAAGAGCTAAAGTTAAATAGTATCAATGATCCTCTATTCTTGTAATGAGAAATATCAGTGTGTTATTAAAATGTCATACAGCATACATTGCAGAGATTATACTAGATATAAATTTAAATTAAGTGTTCATTTTAATTATTTAAGGCATTAACAAAAATATTGCATTAATAATTCACAAGAAGTAGTGGTTCAGTTTGCTTGATTGAAAACTATTATACTTCTAGAAACATCTGAATATTTATAGTTCATAGAATATGCTTTCATAATGATAAGCGATACCTTAGCACAAAATTTTTCAATTGTTTGAATTTTTAAGTTCTTAAAACATCTTTCACTAAAATAAAACAAACATTTCAAACTTTTGGACTTTTCTACTAGCAATGTAAAGTATTTGCTGAAATATATATTCTAATGGTCACAGTATATGAATGTATTCTACTTAAGTACAAGATAGGTCTATGATGGATAAAAGTAGTAAGTGTCAAGTTTTAGCAGAAGCATATGAGTTTTTACTAAACAATTGCATTTTATGTGCTTATTTATTATTAGACCTTGCACTACTGCAGTGAATTATGGTGGCTCACCTAAATAACCCAACAAAAACCAAATTAGTTTTCCTAAAATAAATTAGACTCTGGACCTCACATACAAACAAAATTGTTTAAGTTATGGAGACAGAAGTTCTGCAAAATACAAAAGATTTACTACTATATTCTGTTCTCTGTCAAAAAAGAAAGTGTACTAAGACTTAGAAAATGTTTTCTGTGTTCAATGTATCTAAGTTGTAAATGAAACACTTTCTCATTATCTCTTGACTGCTAGGGTCATTAAAACACTGAAACATGTTGCCTTCCTAGCAACAGACTTCAAAAGGTTTAAAACCATGTTTTAAACACATGAACAGAAGTGCAAGAAAGATTCAGAAAAGGAATTTATTCTTTAAGATTTTCATGTAATACCATATACAATTAATAAGATAAAGAAGATATCACATGAATATTGTATTTTCTGTGTGTCGATGTTGATAGCTTCTCAATGAAGGAACTATGGTTCCTATTTATTCCATTGAATTTTTAACATTTTACTGGGATGCCTAAATTGCATGGAAGTTTGCCCTAAGCTCCCCCTTTCATTGATGGCAAAGTAAAAGCCTCTTCAAAGGGTAAATAAGCTACCTGAATAGCTCAGTAGTCCAAAAATGCCTGTCTTTTTCTAGTGAATATACAGGGATTCTGTCACTGTGTTTATATTCCTAAAAAAACCCAACCAACCAACCAAAATCAACCAAACAAAAAAGACCAAGAACCAGGGCCCTGGGATCAAATATTTGTTAGATTTAGGGCAGACTTCACTTAAAGTTTTTAACACATTTGTCTTATAGTGTAGCCCAAAACAGTGAGTAAGCATACAGTTAAATTGCAGACCGTCAGGTGTCCAATTCAAGATAGCAATGATGTACCCAGACATTGCATATATACTAGTAAATGAAATAAAATTGCTCATGGCCTGTTTTCCAGCATTGGTGACAAATGATGTGACATAGCTTGTGCTCATACCTCTGATTTTTCTTCCTCCCCGCAAAACAGGATGGGGGTTTTTATACTCGTTGCTGTTATCAGCCCTTTGCCCATGCTTTCTGTGAGCCGTGCTCGGGCATCGGGCAGTGGAAGTCTGTCTGTCACCGGAGAGAAAGAAGCTAGCAACCGTGTGGACAGTGAAACTGCACAGATGACCGCAGAAAAGCACCCGAGTTCACATCCCGGTCCTGTTTAACTTACTTATACAGAAGTAGTCTAGGACGAAAGCATTAGTACAAAACTCCAAACTATGTATTTACGTTTAAAGGACCACATGTGAATAAAAGCATCTAAGCTCCCATTAGTGGTCTCAGTGGAGTCGGGGGAGCTGATCAGAGCTGCGCATATTAGGGCTAGCTGAACAGCTCTCTAGGCTGCAGTGACAACATTCATTTGGTCTCCGTTGGCTGCAGTTGGAGCTTAGATACCCCTCTAATATGTTGACATGCCTAAATCTGTGTCTCCAAAGATGGTTAATCTGCTTTGGGAGCCAAAAAGTGGGGCCCGTTACAAGCCAATTGGAATGGACTGGCTCATGTCTTTTCCTGTTGGGCTAAATCATCTGGAGAGTGCTTGATGCATCTGTTACATACTACTCAGTTCAAGTTGGGGTTTTTTGGTGTTTTGGGTTTTTTTTGTGTGTGTGGGTAAGGATACAGAGTCATTATTATTATCATTATTATTATTATTTAAGTAAAAGGCATCTGAAATAATGTGAGGACAGAGTTGCAGACTGCCAGGGAGGTGTATTCATAACAGCACTGCCAGTCTCTGCAACAAGGGAATAGAACACAGTGTTTTGGACGCCCACTGGGATAATTTTGGGATATATCCTAGATAATGAGAGTAAAACTTGTTCCAGCGTATTTAAATACTAAAATGGACACTGAAACAAATAATCTTTCCAATTCTGCCCCTAGTTCTCAGTAGCAGGAGCCAGCTGGCACATTTCCAAACAGAAGTTAACTGGCATTCATGTAGTGAAAATAATCAAGGATCTCAAATGAAATAGGAAGGGAGCAGAAAGAAAACAGAATGAGTGACCATGGAACTCTTTACAGTGGCACCTGTAGATTCTTTTCTGGCACAATTTCTCCTCAGCTGCATCTCTAATACACCTCAAAGTATAATTTGTACTACTTTTTTTTTTTTTCCTGTACAGAAGGAGCTCCCAATTTTTCTAAAGCTAATTTTAATTTAGTGCAGTGTAATTATGTCAAATGATTTGTACACCATACTGAAACCATTTGAATCAAACTGCATTTTACAACATTGGAAAATTATTCATGATACTGTTATGAAAAGAATTTCCTACTCATCTGTGTTGTAATTTGATTTCTTAACCCTCCATGTCTGGAGATGAAAAATTTGTCCTGCATTTATGTCTTCACTAAGCCTTTAAAGAAAAGCTATACTCTGGTATCAGTAAGTTATAATTTCAGTAATTCATATGTAGACATGTGCATATTACCAGATCCTGGACTCCAAAATGTTTCCAAAAAGGGTCTCATACTCTTTAATTTTTCTCAAGTATTACAGAAGTACATTTCCTTGTCATTAGCTATTGAGGCCTACAATGTTGCCATAAAAAAAAAAAAAAAAAAGCAAAACCAAAATCCCCCAAAATCCCTCCACAATAATTTTCCAACAGTATATTCCCTTCCTCTCAAAAAAAGTAGAATAATCTAAATCAAAACTGTTTAGAGAAAGACATTATCTTCATGCAACTTTTAGCCAGGATCTTTTGAGTCAAGGAATTAATTTCAATACTTAAACTGAAAATCTGATGATGCTCAAGAAGAATTTTAAAAGTAAAAGTAACTTAGGTGCTTACATATCTCCCAGGACCATTGCCAGGGTGGAAAGTAGGTACTTGAAACAGTCTAAAGTGCTGTCAAACTTAGACCTGAGAGCTGGAATTTTTTTTTTCTTATACAGCTATAATAATTCCTGTGGAAGTATTATTTCTCCTGTGGAAATATTGAAAGCAAAAGCTGAGGAAGAGAGAATGAAAAGAACCTAGACAACAGTGGAACACCCATAACATCATAAAGATTTGTAAAACAAAGCAGCTGAGCAGTTCAAGGTAGTGAAAAAAATATGTGGGTGGAGGAAGGTATGGTAAATCGATGATCCTTGTGGCTCCCTTCCAAATCAGGGTATTCTATGCTATTCTATTCTTTTCTGTTCTGACTGTTACTGCTGATTACTTTTTTTTTTTCATTGTCTCTTTCTGTTTCTTTATTTAGAGACTTCCTACCCTGTCTTTATTTTTTTCACTGAAGAAGCGTTTACTAGTACCACTGTACTGTTGAAGTGCCACAGTCCCAAAAGTAGTAGGTGCTGAGCCTATTGCAGTGCTATAGTATTATTTTTCTTGTTCCATATCTGGCATAATAAATGTAAAAAAAATATATATCACTTAGCATGTCATTACATTAGGTCCAAGTGAAGTAAACAGTGCTTAAGAGAGGTAATTCTTATTGATCAAGTAACACCAGTTACACTGTACACCACATGGAGATTTAGTTCGTGTTCCTATCTACAGTTTCCCTTCATTATAAGGATTTCTAGGTTAAACCGATTAGAAAAAGCAAAAGAAATAATCTTTGGGTGCAGATTTGAATTTCAAAATACACTGACCGGTTCAGGTCTGATACGATTCTGGTTTTACACGTGATTTCTGATCAGCCTGTAGTTTCCAGCATCTCTATTCTATTGCCCATTCATCTGAGATGCTTTAGGATATTTGGGAATACAGGATGGGCAGAAGTAGGCTAGAACTTCTGATAGATGTGTGGTCTTTTTGAATGACAGACACAAACTAAACAGTTTGCTCTAGTGCATCTCAGATATTTACTAGGTACCTATGTATTGAGCCTCAAATACCCTCTGAAAGAAAAATACTTTGAACTATTTCCCTTGAAGTTAGAACATTAAATTTCACATTTTTCTCCTATTTCTTTCACAGTAGGAGATCTTGTAAGGCATGCAAAACTCAACCACTTTGTGGTGCAGTAAAATATCTGAGGTGTCCATATGAAATGGTCAAATATGCCACAGGACTTTTGGGAGACTTGTGCACTTCTGGAGTGAAGCTGAAGTGAATGGTATAGAATAAAGAATAACAGATATCTTTGTATGAGGAACTGATTCTAATTTTGAGAAAAGCAACTCATGCACCAAAAGATAAGTATCTAATGTCATTTTATGCATCCTGAAGTACTGTTATTGACTTCAAATTGCTATTTCAGAAAGTATGAGTCTCCCATTGATCATGTTTCAAATCTGCAGGTCCTGCATAGCTATCTCAAAAAACCATAAGATATCTTAAATGGCACTAGATGCTTACGTTTAGTCACTGGAGTCTCCTGAACAAACACTTCCAGAAAGTATTTGATATTAATAATGTTACATATTCCTAGAATCATTTTGGTTGGAAAAGACCTCTAAGATCATCAAGTCCATATTGGATATGAACAACTATCAAGTCATATTGGATATTACAGTGGTTTAGGCCTGGCCGGCAGCTGAGCGCCACGCGGCCGCTCACTCACCCCTCCCCCAGCGGGGTGGGGAGGACAAGTATAACGAAAAGCTTATGGGTCGAGATAATGACAGGGACAGATCACTCACTAATTATCGTCACAAGCAAAACAGACCGAACTTAAGAGAGGGAATTCATCTAATTTATTACTAAGCAGAACAGAGTAGAGGAATGAGAAATAAAATCAACTCTTAAAACACCTCCCCCCACCCCTACCATCTTCCCAGGCTCAACTTCACTCCCAGCTTCAACCTCCTCCCCCCTCAGCGGCACAGGGGGACGGGGAATGGGGGTTACGGTCAGTTCATCACACGGTGTTTCTGCCGCCTCTTCATCCTCAGGGGGAGGACTCCTCTCATCGTTCCCCTGCTCCAACATGGAGTCCCTCTCACGGGGTGCAGTCCTTCACGAACTGCTCCAGCGCGGTCTCTCCCACAGGCTGCAGACCTTCAGGAGCAAACTGCTCCAGTGTGGGTCCCCCACAGGGTCACAAGTCCTGCCAGCAAACCTGCTCTGGCGTGGGCTCCTCTCTCCATGGGGTCACAGGTCCGGCCAGGAACTTGCTCCAGTGTGGGCTTCCCACGGGGTCACAGCCTCCTTCAGGTGCCTCCACCTGCTCCGGCGTGGGGTCCTCCATGGGCTGCAGGTGGAATCTCTACACCCCCTCATCCTTCCTCCATGGGCTGCAGGGGGACAGCCTGCTTCACCATGGTCTTCACCAGGGGCTGCAGGGGGGTCTCTGCTCTGGTGTCTGGAGCACCTCCTGCCCCTCCTTCTGCACTGACCTTGGTGTCTGCAGAGTTTTCTTACATCTTCTCACTCCTCTCTCTGGCTGCAAAAGCTCTCTCTAACTGTTTTTTTTTCCTTCTTAAATATGTTATCACAGAGGCGCTGACTGGCTTGGCCTTGGCCAGCGGCGGGTCCGTCTTGGAGCGGGCTGGCATTGGCTCTGTCAGACACAGGGGAAGCTTCTAGCAGCTTCTCACAGAAGCCACCCCTGTAGCCCCCCCACTACCAAAACCTTGCCACACAAACCCAATACAGATATGAAAAATTATTTAATATTTGGGACTTCCTGTCTCTTAAAAATTCTGCCTTGATTAGCTTAGATTTAGACCTCTATATACTATCAATAGTTTTTATTATATAATATTAATGTCTTGAATTGAGAAGGCTGAATATTATCATTCAACAAACACATTTCCATTAGTTTAAATAATTTGATACTTGCAGAGCAGGAAACCCATAGTTCAATAGCCATGCATAAATCAAGATAGATGATCTTATGAGAGGTGCTAATGATCGCTAATTCAATTTTCAGAAAATTCTCTGTCCTCATTTATGCAGTTTACAGAGTACGGCACTATACTACTGGGTCTAGATTTTAATAGAATAACATCGTATCTTTCTATTTTGATGTGGGCACTAAGCACCTTTCAACTTCTGGCATTTCAGTTCATATGGAGCCAAACCAGAGACTTATGACACAAATCATAAGTGCATTAATCAAGATACAGTTAATATTAGCTTGCCTTGATCCTAAATATAAGCATATCAAAATAGCGTAAGCAACATGTGTCATCGTTTTGTAACACTGGGACGGCACAGGCAAACATAATATGTAGGCATTTTACATATGTATGTACGCAAAGTAATGACTAAAGGGGCAAACAAAGACACTGGAGTTGCTCTTTGCAGGTGTGGGAAAAATGTAAACAATAACCCAAGTAGCAGAATTTGCAAGTTGAAGAACAAAGAATGAGATAAGCACAAGGGACCTCAAACAGACAGAACATCCTTGAATACACAAGATGTAAATCAAAAACAAGACATGCATCATGGGCTGATGAGATCCCTTGGTTTTTAGGAGGTAGGGTGAGAAGCATAGAACACAAAGGGTTATGGAGGAAAGAGGAAGCAAAAGAGGTTCACTTCAGTGTTGATTTTTGCCACCGAAGAGTTCTCAAGCCTGATTACCTCCCTTGGCAACTAAGGACTGCCAAGGCACTAGCCATTAGTGCTACCTGTATTGCATCAGAAACAAGGTATCGTATGCTCACAGCTAGTGCAGGGTATGAATGTTAAAGATGCAAAAGTTCTGCGTGTAGTAGTGTTTAGTAGTGATAATGTACCAGATTTACTTGAAGTTTTGTTTTAAAAATTGAAACTGGCTTGATTTGTGAGTATCCTGAACACACACATCACAGGCTGTAATTCCTGATATATGTAGATGTATCTAGATATGTAGATATCTACATATGACTTCACATATATGTATACACATTTGCACCGCATATGACTCTACCAATTTTAAGGGACTACATTCATCCCTTTCCAAGCCACTAATGAAGTATTATCACAACAAATCAGTTGACATTACAAACAATTTCTATTTTTATAATACTTACATAAGCATAGTGAAATGCAGGTAGGCTACTTCTATAGCTTATTTTTATAAAATTTATAACTGAGTGCACCCAGGGAAATTTGAAATCAAAAGAATATTATTTGTATTCAGACAGAAGAGCTATTCCCTACAATAAAAATCTTGCAAATTTTTAAAGATAAAATATTTTTTGTTTTACAGTTTAAATACTTCTATTTTTGAGAATCACTTTATCTGAGAGATATTATTATTAATAAAATTTTAGTATTTTTCAGCATTTAAACCCAGTATTTTTTGCTATTTAAAACAAGCATTCTCCCTTTTAATGTAAGGATGAAAAAAACCCCAAACCTAAAGAATGTTAACAAATGTACCAGTAATCAGTAAATTTATTCACAGATATTAAGTACAATGGATTTATGCATATGTAACCCCACTGAACTCAGTAGTCCTGCTTATGCAGGCAAAGAGAGAGAGACTCACAGAATTAAGAGACATCTCATACACGCAATCCAACCCTTCGTAACCTATAACTTTATAAAATTATACCCTTAGAATTTATGAGTTCACATTTTCATGTACGGATATTTAACAAATACTGATTGGAAATATTATAGTTTAAACTTTTAAATTCTTTAGTCATGATAACTACCTGATTAAACCTTTCCTGTGTAAGAAGAAAAAAAAAAGCTGTAAAACTAACATTACCTATTAGAAGAATATCTCATAGATTTGATACTCTATAATTATGTTTTATATTATAATTATATATACAATTATAATTTATCTTTTCCTATGTATCTAAGTGACTTTTGCTTTATTTTTTTAAATGTTAATCTTTTCTTGTGACACATCCCCCTAATATCAATGTATAAAGATGTCAGAAATGCTCAAAGTATTTATAGGAAGAACTTCTAAAAAGACTAAAAGATATGATCAGCACTAACTTGGAAATATATATTACTTTCTTCCATGGGATGACCGAAATTGTTATTATTTTTAACAGCTTTAGTGACCTTTAGAAATTCAAATACTTCTGTTAGATCAACACATACTGAACCATTCCTGCCTTCATCTATAAAGTTTATTTTTATTAATGGACTTACCTGATTGAATGAATGACCTTCTATGATGGGGTTACAGCATCCGTGGATAAGGGAAGGGCAACTGACATCATCTACCTGGACTTGTGCAAGGCATTTGACACTGTCCCGCATGACACCCTTGTGTCTAGATTGGAGAGACATGGATTTGATGGATGGACCACGCCGTATATAAGGAATTGGCTGGATGGTCACACTCAAAGAGGTGTGGTCAACGGCTCAATGTCCAATTGGAGAACGGTGACGAGTGACGTTCCTCAAGGATCTGTATTGGGACTGGCACTGTTCAACATCTTTGTCAGCGACATGGACAATGGGATCAAGTGCACCCTCAGCAAGTTTGCCGACGACACCAAGCTGTGTGGTGTGGTCGACACGCTGGAGGGAAGGGATGCCATCCAGAGGGACCTTGACAGGCTGGAGAGGTGGGCCCGTGCGAACCGCATGAAGTTCAACATGGCCAAGTGCAAGGTCCTGCATGTGGGTCAGCACAATCCCAAGCACGACCATAGGCTGGGCGAGGAATGGATTGAGAGCAGCCCTGAGGAGAAGGACTTGGGGGTATTGATTGATGAGAAGCTCAACAGGAGGCAGCAGTGTGAGCTTGCAGCCCAGAAAGCCAACTGTGTCCTGGGCTGCATCAAAAGAGGTGTGACCAGCAGGTCGAGGGAGGTGATCCTGCCCCTCTACTCCACTCTTGTGAGACCCCACCTGGAGTACTGCGTCCAGCTCTGGGGGCCCCAGTACAGGAGAGACATGGAGCTGTTGGAGCAAGTCTAGAGGAAGGACACAAAGCTGATCAGAGGGCTGGAGCACCTCTCCTATGAGGACAGGCTGAGAGAGTTGGGCTTGTTCAGCCTGGAGAAGAGAAGGCTCTGGGGAGACCTTACGGCAGCCTTCCAATACCTGAAGGGGGCCTACAGGAAAGATGGTGAGGGACTGTTTATCAGGGGGTGTAGTGACAGGACAAGGGGTAATGGGTTTAAGCTAAAGGGGGGTCGATTTAGAGGAGATGTTAGAAAGAAATTCTTTCCTGTGAGGGTGGTGAGGCACCGGAACAGGTTGCCCAGAGAAGCTATGGATGCCCCCTCCCTGGAAGTGTTTAAGGCCAGGTTGGATGAGGCTTTGGGCAATGTGGTCTAGTGGAGGGTGTCCCTGCCCATGGCAGGGGGGTTGGAACTAGATGATCTTTAAGGTCCTTTCCAACCCTAACCATTCTATGATTCTATGATTAATTAATGTGTTATTAGTAATAGCAGATGTATCTCATATTGGTTGCTGCTAGAAGAGAGAAAAAATACTAGATTAGACCCTAAATAAGATTACAAAGCCAAACCAGGAAGGTGATCTAAATTCATGTCAGAGCCAAAATGAAATTCATAGATGCAGGTGTTCATGGCCAGCTACATATTGTTTTGTAAGTGGAGCTAGTCACTCTTTTGCAATTTGTAAATGTAGCCAAATGCATTAAAAAGCAAACAAACAAAACTATATAAGCAAAATATATATTAAAAAACGCCCCAAAATAATAATAAATAATAATAATAATAAAAAAAAAAAAACCACAAACAAACCAAAGAATGAGTTTTATATTGTTCTTGTCTATTTGGCAACCTGGTCTACTGGAGGGTGTCCCTGCCCATGGCAGGGCAGTTGGAACTAGATGATCTTTGAGGTCGCTTCCAAACCATTCTATGATTCTATGATTTGACTTGCTCCAGTTTTGTGCACCCAAGTGATGAAAACTCCACTTAAATGGGGGCTGTTTAACTTGGAAAACATATATGCTGCTAAGAACTCAGCTGGGTTCAAAGTACACTCAGCAATCCAGTAAAAAAATAAAAATAAAAAAAAACATTGTCTTTGAATTTCAGCTAAAAAATATTTAATTAAATGAAGAAATTATTATTTTTTTAAAAAAGGAGGAAGTGTTAAGGATTATGGTTATTACATTACTATAGAATTATAAAACTACAGTTACATAATTACACTTTTTTGAGTGAAAAATATTGTAGTTTTAGAGAAATATTCTCATTATTGCAAAATACACGACTTCAGGAAAATATTGGAATGCTCTAAAATTACATATTTTCATTGTTAAGGTTATTTATACACTTTTTGCTTTGTGTATTTCATGTCATTATGTATCAGTGCATAATACTCCTCTTTAAAGTATCTAAAGAGCCGTCATAACTGTACTATTTCTTAATTATTTCCTATTATTTGTATTTGATTTTTAAAATTATTAAATACAGGGCTAAACTACTACTGTTGGATATGTTTTTGTTTTCCATTTATGCTGAAATGATGCAATTAATATACCATTTCTTTGAAAGGTTTCTAAACAGATCCACTTAAGAATCTTCAAAAGTGGAGGTCTATAAAGATGGGAATATGAGGAGATGAGGTTTCACTCCAGATAAAGGACCTACATTTAGGTGTCCATATTTAGTGATAACTGGAGGTTATCAATATTTAGCAAAGTTTTAAGCAACCTGTTGTAATGTCTAATTACTGGAATCAGTATTTGTTCTCTACATTAATTCAACAAAATAGAGGGCTTTTTCATTTTAGGAACTCTCAATTTAATCTTATTTTTCTATTTCTCAGTCAAAGGTTTGTTAGGGACAGCAAGCAATCATAAAAACATTTCATCATATTATTCAACATCTTAGTATCTATATCTTTGAAAAAATAGACTGGGCTTAATAGTGGTATACTATTGAGTATTACACTGCAAAAATGTATCCTTTAGTCCCTGAAATCTCAGTAAATGTTCTAAAGCATTTATACATAGATATTGAGGTGCTGGAGCATGTCCAAAGAAGAGTAAAGCAGCTGGAGTACGTGTCTTATGAAAAGCGGCTGAGGGACCTGGGGTTGTTTAGCCTGGAGAAAAGGAGGCTGAGGGGAGACCTTATTGCTCTCTACAACTACCTGAAAGGAGGTTGTAGCCAGGTGGGTGTTGGTCTCTTCTCCCAAGTAACAAGTGATAGGAAAAGAGGAAATGGCCTCAAGTTGTGCCAGGGGAGGTTTAGATTGGCTATCAGGAAAAATTTCTTCACTGGAAGTGTTATCAGTCATTGGAATAGGCTGCCCAGGGAAGTGGTTGAGACACCATCCCTGGAGGTATTTCAAACATGTATAGACGTGGTACTCAAGGACATGGCTTAGTGGTGGCCTCGGCAGTGTTAGGTTTGCAGTTGGACTCGATGATCTTAAAGGTCTTTTCCAACATAAATGATTCTGTGATTCTATATAGGTAACACATGACTAAAGGCCATAAGGGTATTTTCCTTTAACTATGCATAGAATGCTAAACAAAAATTCCATCTTCAGATCTAGTGATTCCAGGTACAATTCACAGATTCACAGAGCAGTAGGGCTTAGAAGGGACCTCTGGAAATCGTCTAGTCCAACCCCCCTGCTAGAGCAGGTTGCACAGGATTGCATCCAGGCGGGTTTTGAATATCTCCAGAGAAGGAGACTCCACAGCCTCTCTGGGCAGCCTGTTCCAGTGCTTGGTCACCCTCACAGTAAAGAAGTTTTTCCTCATATTGAGATGGAACTTCCCGCGTTCCAGTTTGTGCCCATTGCCCCTTGTCCTGTCACTGGGCACCACTGAGAAGAGTCTAGCCCCTTCCTCTGCAGCAATGCTGCTTTTGAAGAGCATACATGAAAATGAACTTCTCCAGAAGAAAATCTGATATGAAATATAGGTTCAGATTGTTGCAAATATTCACAAGAAATATTAACTTTCTCTTTGAGTAGTTCTAGCAATTTAATGTAGAGTTTATGTGGATTAACCAAACCCATTGCTAAATAAAGATTTTTTTATCAGGAATTTTCATAACCTGGCAGAAATCCTGTCCTTGCATTAAGAATGATGTAAGAACTTAGAGAATGAAGGAAAGCTGTCTTCTTGTCCACTTCATGTAATTTCAAAGTGTGATACAAGTACGACACATCTATAACAGTTTGAAAATACACAGACTCTTGTACTCTTTCAGTGTTGTACGATTCCCAGCAACTTCAACAGCAAGTCAGATCTTGAAGGTACTACTTAGCTTTCAAACTCATACAAGGTTAAAATTATTAATAATAAAGTGCATAATAATTAGTGCCTAGGAGCCAGCTTCATTTAAGTACTCTACCTCTAAAAATACCACACTAATAGGGAATGAGTCATAATGGCATAACCTCAGATACATTATAGTATGTTTGATATTTGGAATCAGGGTGATCTGGTTATCTATAACAAGAAAACATCTATGGTCTTTGTAATTTGATTTTGAGATGGTAGCTTGGTAAATATATGGACAATTATTGACATCTTACATCAAGTGGAAAGTGCGCAACATTATATGAACCTGTCATTTGTTACTGCAGTGTATTTCTGACAGAGCTAATATGTTGATCTCCCAGGAAGAACGCCTACAGAAACTATTCTTCTTGTCTGGAGACACCACGGGTATCTTCAATTGGTACTTGAAAAAGTTTCTGCTGTCAATAGTGCTAGTGATACAAACTACTAAGAGAAAAACCAAGGCAAAAACCAGTTCCTAAAAGACGATCAAAAAGTAGTAGGAGTCACTACTTAAACATTTTGCTGAATATAAGCATTGCTGGTATGCCTAACAGTTAAGTATTTTCTGTTTTTCTGCTAGATAAAAGGGAGTGGGCACAGGAGGACGGAGGGAAGCAAAACCAAACACACACACGCCAGCCTTTGGGTTGCAACTAACTGTCTTCTAGGATTTTTCCTTTTACATTTCACAATATAGATATTAGGATATTTACTTTTAAAAAATAGTACAATTGTCAGAAAGGAAATATGCAGAGTGTAAGTTAACTATAATTTTTCATAAATTTCAAAGTAGGTGCCCCAAGTTGAGACAATGGTTAGGGTTTTGTTTGCTGGATTGTTTAGGGTTTTTTAAAAAAAAACAAATAAATAAAATAGCAGCTTTCTTTAAGTGGTAGGTTGACTTACAATATACTATGATGGACAGAAAAATTCTTTTATGAATAAGACAAATAATGAAAGTTAAAGATAAGGGATAAAGTCAGTTCATTTGGGAAATAATAGAAAATGAAATAAAATACAGGGCAGATTAGATAGCATGGAGAAGGGGAAAAAGGTGCTGAAGGGAAGGTTAAATATTTGCATATTACCTCACTGCTTTTTAAAAGAAAGGTATATGTCGCTTCACAAATAATATCAATTAACTCACAGAGGCAAAAAGACATACTAAAAGTATATGCCCTATGGTTTCTTGTATGGTGTTGATTGGGTTTTTTTGGTTTTGTTTTTTTTTTTTTTAATTTACAAAAACAGATGCTATTTCCAAGTATGATGAAATTGTGGATTTAGGATGTTATAATATCTACCAAGGATATGGCTTTCTATTACTATGTTAACATCTCTGTAATTGCTAGGATCATCTAGTATTTTCTACAGATACAACAAGTAATGAGTGTTCTAACTGAGAACATTAAATGGTGCAAAATTCCTGAAGGCAAAGCAGCTTTGTGGGTTAAATCTCTTTCATTAGTTAGAGGAGATATCCATTTTAAAGCCTGACAGGGAACCAAAAGCTTATACATTTACATTTCTTGCTTGTACTTTACTTTTTTTTCTTGTATGTCCTATGATTTGTGCCAAAAGGAGTATACAATAGGTAGCACTTACCTGTAATTGCTCAATTTCTTTTCCCCAAAATGGATTGCATTAAGATTAATCACAGAAATTTTTCAAGGTAACCAGTATCACCTCTAAAGCCTACAGGCACCACATTTCTTTCTATATCATTAAAATGATCTGCTTGAAATCATACTTTGAAAACTGATTACTTTTTTTTCAGTTTCAATGAATTAAAGGAATATACATCAAATGTCCATTTGCAGAACTTCCAGGACTCTATAAGCAAGCATCAAAAAAAAAAAAAACCTAACAAAAAACCCAAACCAAAAAAAGAAACAGAGAAAAAACACCCTTTACATGATTCATTAGAACTGAGCTCAGGCACGATTAAGACACATTTATTGCCCAGTGAACAAGGCAAAAGGAGAAAGTCTGCATTGCTGCACAAATGCAGTCAGATATCATATAGGATACCTCTTTTCCACCTTTTGCTAAGTTTGTGATAATTAACCACTGAACTACTTGCATGTAGTTACCTAATGGGTTAATATCATAATGATGCTGGTAAGACGAATGCATTCTCCAACTGCCATATAGTTTCATTCCTGCTTTAGCAGGCAGACGGTCACCAGCCAATCCAGTATATGGCAGAATTTCCCTTACTCCCTTTTCTGACTCGCATCTATTGCCTCTGCCAACTAGACGTTTTAGTGTTCATTACAAGACTCTGAGCCTGATGATCCAGCTGTTTTTTACCTATCTTATGTTCACCTACCCAGACCATTTCTTCTGAAATTAGGTTACGGTGATATTATGGGAAACCCTGCTGAAAGCCTTCCTAACCTTTAAGTAAATGGCATCCAGTCCCACAGATATAGACTGTTACCGCTAAAGCCAGTCATTTAATCACAGAAGGTAATTAGGTTAGTTGGACACCATTTGTCCTTTCTGAATCTATGCTGGCTTTTCCCAGTCATCATCTTGCCCCTCACAGTCTCAGAAATGGCTTCCACACTCTTATCAACTTCCCAGAGGCTGAGCTGTGGCTGGCCACCAACCTCTAATTCCCCAGATCCTCCTTGCTCTTCTTGAAGATGAATGTAACATTTTTCTCTCATTAAGAAACCTGCCCCAAACACCATGATGTTTCAAAGGTGACCATATCATAATAGCAACATCAACTACCTCCCTTAGCACTCTTAAATGTTATCTCATATAGTCTCACAGCATCATCCAGTCTAAGATCTGTTCAAGGAGTTTCAGGATACCTACTGCCCTAAAAGCATAGCTGTAGAAGACTGTGACTATTAGCAAGTCTTAGCTGTTTCTAATAGGCTGTATCAGCTGTTCTGGATCAAAGGGTACTTTGAGTTTATATTCCAGCTGACTCCTGATTAGGGAGGAACAAACTTCCTTTCAGCAGGTGCTAGGGAGAGGTCTATATTAGTGTCAATCTAGAGTACAGCTAGCAGTGTAGTTTATGAAGCAGTTAGACAGGAAATGTACTCAGGCAAAGTGTTGATGTGCTACATGATACAAACCTCAATATCAGCTGCAGTAACTGCTGCTTGTATATCAAAGGTCTCAACCCAAGTTGAATTCCTGAGGAAAAACACAGGTGTCTCAGTCTGGGGCTGTAGGGTGGGTGTGGCATCTTTTGCTGAGGTTGGAGAGATGAATTCCCTGCTTGCAGATGGACATTGGTAGAAAACCTATTTTGTCAAGGGAAGCTGCTGCTGGAGGAATTCAGCAGACTGTGTGCCAGAGATCACGTATGGATCTTCTCTGAGATGCTGAAGCTTACAAAAGCCTTGAATCTCTCAGCTGTATTGTGTTTATCTGGCTGGGAAATCAAGACTCGTGTGGTGGTAAAGGCTAGAAACTTGTGATTTCTGGCACTAGCAGGAAGGTCCTTCTTCTTGTACCTGTAGATCTGCCTCAGTGAACAAGTTCAATATTTTCATAGGGGAGTTTGTAGCTTTCTCCAATGACCAGCCTGAGCCATAGAGCAGTATCACGAGGAACTGCCAAGTAACAGCAGTAGGAGACTATCTGATGTGAAGGATGGAAGGCCCTCATCTGCTGACCTGTCATCTAGGCAGGTTTGCTGCTTGATAGGGGTTTGGATCTGAGACTTCATGGAGAGACTGCAGAAGCTTGTCTGGCCCTCTGTCTAGTGCCACATGGACAATAGTGATGCTGCTGGGGAGACCTGGAGCATGTCGAACTATGTGGCTCTGAGGCTGATGTGTAAAGGGAATGAGGGTACATGTATTTAGCTCCTAACCCCTGCTGGAGGGGTGGAAGGGCTTTGGAAGTAGATGGATTTGGTGGGTCATAGCTGGTTGTGCTGCTGGGGTTAAAAGAATTTGGCTTTCCCAATTATAGTATGCTCCTTGAAGACTAAAACTGTGAAGAAGGGATGGGATGCCTTTCATCAAGTCAGACAAAAGCAATTTTATCAACAGGTTTTCGTACTTGGTGAAAAGCTTTAAACTAGGACAATGGGATAGGGAGATGATGACCTACAAACAAGTGAGAAAGCGGCAAGAAAAGTGTTAAGGGTGATGTGTCCAAGAGGTCTTGTAATCTACAGACAGGGCTGAATGGTGCCACCTCATGCAGGTGCACATAAATAAGGAGGTGTCTATGGGAAAGAGTTATGGAGGAAATCCTCATACTTTCAGCTAAGTGTCTCTGAAATGACTGTACACTAATGTATGCAGCATGGGGACTGAACAGCAAGAATTAGAATTTTGGGTCCAGTTGCAGGACTATACCCTCATTGATATCAGGTAGGATAGGACAAAAGACTGGAGTGCTGTGATGGATGGATACAGGCACTTCAGTATAGGCAAGCTGAGAAGTCAAGGAGGAGTCTAATTTCATGTGAGATCAGTGGGAATGCACAGAGCTCTGCCTAGGGGTGGATGACAAACCATCTGAGAGTTTATGGATCAGGGTTAGAGGACAGACCATTAAGGGTGATACTGCAGTGGATGTCTGCTAGAGAACACCCGATGAAGAATTAGATAAGTCCTTCTTGAAACAACACGAAGAAGCCTTATGTTTGTTGACCCTGACTTAACCTGATACTTGTTGAAAGGGTAATGCAGCAGAGCATAAGCAGAAGTCTTTTGGAGTGCATTGATGGCTACTTGATAATACAGATGACCAAGGAGCTGAGAAGGGGAAGTGCTATGCTGGATCTGATACTTGCAAAGAAGGATAAAATGGTGGGGAATATGAATGTTGGGGGGAGATGTGGCTAGAGCAAAAGTGTTAGGAAGCCTCTGTGGATGAACAATGAGCTCTTGACTAAACTCCAGCATAAAAAAGGAGGTATAAAAGAGGTTGAAGCAGGGTCAGGTGAGCTGGGATGACTATAGCAACAGTGTATGAGCATGTAGGGATGTGGTTATGAAAGCCAAGGCCTACTTGGAACTGAATCTGATGAGGGATGTGAAGGGCAGTAAGAAGAGCTTCTGCAGATAACTCGGTAGCAAAAGGAAAACAAGGAAAAATAGAAATCTACTGCTGAATCAGGCAGAGCACTTGGTGTGACAAAGTATATGAAGAAGGCCAAGGTATCCAGTGTTGTCTTTGCTTCAGTCTGGAATAATTAAGGTTATCTTCAGGAATGCTAGATGCCTGAGACCTGTAGGAAAATCTGGAGGGAAGAGGCTTTCCCTTGGTGGAGGATAATAATGATAGGATTATTTATTTATTTATTTATTTAAATTTATGTAAACAAGCCAAAGGACCTGATGGGATGCACCCATGAGAGCTGAGGAAAGTGGCTGATGTCATTGCAAGGTCACTCTTGATTATCTTTCAAAGGTCACGGCAATAGAGCAAGGCTTCAGAGTACTGGAAGAAAACAAATGTCACCCCTATCTTCAAGAAGGGCAAGAAGGATCTGGAGAACTAGCTAGCTAGCTTCCAGACAGCTGGGATCTCCACAGGCTCCCAAGACCTGTGGTAGATAATTGAGTAACATCTCCTAGTGTGATGAATTACAGAGGATTTGTTCATTGTCTGTAAAATAAATAATCAGCTAAGGAGATAAGGTTTCGCAATTTACGGCCTTGTCATGGAGGGAGGATTAAGCAAGTAGATAGTGGGGAAGGGGGTGTCGGGTAAACATCCTTGTTAAAACAAAAGACCCTGTGAAATACCCCACCACAAGACATCCTGTTTCGCGCTTCACTCCCCCCACCTGAACACGAGCACAACGCATGATCGCCAGAGGAACTAACGACCCCCTCCTCAGCAATGGACTGCGCAGCCTTAGACGACTCAACAAGTCCCAACAAGCCGGAACTTGAATGCTATAAAACAGAGACTCTGGAAAGGGAAGTTGCGTGCTGTGGTGGAGCGGAGACTCCCCAGCCGTCCAGCGCTGTTTTGCTTGTGCCTGCTTACTTGATTAATAAAATACTTTGCTAGACCAAGATATTTGTATGGTCTCGCTTATAACACTAGCTCCTTCAGTACTCTGGGATGAATCCCATCAGGCCCCATGGCCTTACGAACATTCAGCTGATACAGCTGGTTCCTTACAATTTCAGTGTCTGTGAATGGAAAGTCACTGCTCCCACAGTCATGGCTCTCCAACTCAGAGGACTGGGCAGCCTAAGGTCTATCCTTAATATTAAAGACTGAGGCAAAAAAAGCATTGAATGCCTCTGCCTTTTCTTCACCTCTATTTGTCAGGTGACCATCTTCATCAAGTATCAGTATCAAGCACAAGATGAGAGGAATCTTATGAAGTTTAACAAAGGGAAATGTGCAATCCTTTCACTGGGGAGGAATAATTCCACGCACCAGTACATATTACATGCAAAAGAGCTTGAGAGGAGCTTTGCAGAAAAATACGTGGGGGTCCTGCTGGACACCAAATTGACTGTGGGCCACCAATGCGTCCTTGGAGCAAAGGCCAACAGCTTCCTGGGCTTCATTAGGAAAGGCATTGCCAGCAGAATGAGGGATATCATCCTTGTCTTCTGTTCAGCTCTAATGAGAGCAAACCTTGAGTATTGGGTCCTTTCTGGGCTTGCTGGTACAAGACAGACATGGTGTCACATGACAAGTGTTCTTTGGACATCAGATGATAAAATGGCAACAGACTAAGGACTAAGTCTAATCAACTTTAATATAATAAGTTGTCAATCAATTAAGCTTGAGTGAAACACAAGCAATCTAAGCATGAGGGAAAGGGAAAAGAGGAAATCTCACTTGCCATGTAGGCAAGGTACAACACCATTAATTATTAATCTTACCCCTGATGAGAAACAGTTGTGGAAATTGTCAACCTCTTATGTTCTGCATCATGACATAGGGACATCTCCTTTTTTCCAGGCAGTATCCCTGGACCATCCAATGAGAGCTACCCCAAGTTAGAATTGGATCCCTTATTACCTTGTATACGGGATTGAGGCTTCTCTGTTCAATCATATGATTGACAGGCTGACATAGATACATCCTTTACATAGAAAGATGGACGTGTCTCAAAAAGGTTGGTGATCTGGAAATAGTTATATCACAAGGTTTTTTTGTGTGACTTGGTCCATGCAGCTGTGCAAGCAGTGCACACATGTTGTGTAAGCAGTTTCCATTGTCCCATGCCATATCCGAGGTCAGGAGCATCTCACTGGTCATAATAGCGTGAGTGCAGTGAAGGGCCATGAAGATGACTAAGGCCTTGGAGCATCTTTTATGTGAAGAGAGGCTGACAGACCTAAGACTTCTCAGCCTGGAGAAGGAAAGACTTAGGGGATCTTATCAATGTATAAAAATACCTGCTGAAGATGGAGGCAGACTCTTCTCAGTGGTGGCCAGTGATAAAACAAGAGTTAATAAGCACAAACTCAAATACAGCAAATCACATTTAAGCTTAAGAAAGAAATGTTTTTACTCTGAGGATGTCAATCACAGGAGAAAGTTGACTAGTGAGGTTGTGACATGTCCATATGTAGAGGTATGGAAAAGGTATTTTATGGACCTGTTTGATATTTTAAATTCCTCCTCAAATCAATTCAATGTATGGTTAAAAAGGTCTATTGTATCATGAAATAGCCATAGCCATGAAAAAAACCAAGGAAAATACAGACTCAAGGCATGGAAGAATATCTCATTAATTGGAAAAGTGAATGAGAAAAATTTGAATTTTTGTCTTATTATTGGAGTACCCATCTCAGTGCCTTAATATTTTGGGTTTTGCAGGCCAAAATGCAATGAAGAATGAAAAACATGGATTCCTGTTCTAGAGTATGAAAACAAGTTTTTCCTCTGACAAACTGTGGGTTTCAATTCTAGGCAATTAAGAGCAGTCTAAAGTTGAATATGCATTTCTTGAGACAAGTATCATAAAAACCAGTGAATTTATCAAACAACCAAATTGGTAAATTATGTAAGGTCCATTTTTGTTTAAAGACAAACAAACAAACAAAACCAGAAATACTGAATTGGTATGTGTGTAAATTGATACATGCAGAAGGGGCATTTTTGAGAACAGTTGTTTAGTATGCCAGGGAATAAAAAGGGAAGAGTCGTCATTCTGAGAAAATCAGGACTCTTCAGTGTTTAAGGTTATTTGGCAAATAAGATGTGCAAGATCCTTAATCAAATTGATCAGGAGAAAAATTGAGCCTTAAAAGTTCCATATAAAACTCTTATTCTCAAGCTTTATATTATATTAAAAGTCAGTGTGGCTGAAAGATTTTTTCCCATCTGTATGAGCCTTAATTTTGCATTTTCTGCTATTTGAACATATAAGCAATATATTCTTAGAATCTAGTATCTCTGAGTTAAATTCTCTGCCCTAGGTACAGCTTTTCTTTCCCTGTAACTAACTTGATTTAAAATATGAGAAATGTATCAGCTGATGCAGATTTGCTTTTTACTTCTCTAATCAGCATTATTTACAATGGAAGCTGTCATCTGGCTTAAGAGATAATAATTTGACTTCATTATGTTAAACACTATAGAATTTCTTCAGCTTAAAAATCTATTATCCACTATAGAAAGTTATGCAATCTTTGATTTACATTAACTTTTCAGAAAATTTATGTAATTATAATGATCCTGATTAATGGGGAAAAAGAAATCAAGAAAGTATCTACTCTCCCCTTATTAGGCAGTTCTGACACTGAAAATCATTATAATTACAATTTACCAACTTTAATGATTCTAATTCTGCAATATATTCAGCTCAGAAAAAGTAAAAGACAGTTTTTGACAGTGGATACAGAAAACATGAGATTCGGTCGCAATACTTATTAAAAGTAAACCAAACCCTGTAAAGCATAAATAGAAGTTACATATGGAAGAAAAAAAAAATATATCAATATTTTCATTGCAAGCAAAGCATGTCCAAAAAGTTGAGCTTTGCACCTTGTAAAAAAATTCTTTCGGTTGATATGACAACCAAACAGTGAAAAATTCTTCAACAGTAAGCTCACTGAACAAGCAGTTCATATGGAATAGGTACACTATGTAATCAATTTTAAGAACTATACAAGGAAAAGTGATTTTGTTCTATGAATATCAGTGTTTTGTTGTAAACTATTCTTGTTTCATTGCGTGGTCCAGTGCAGAGGTCAGAGAAGAACTCAGCAAGGAATTCAGACATGCTGAAAATTAAAGCTTGGCCTTGAAATTCTGTACGATTATTTTGGACAGAATAAGCATTTCACATGAGTAAAATGTGCACCTGAGAAGTTTCAGTCTTGCTTTTAAATGCATCTATTCTATTTCTTCTGCTTTTTTTTTTTTTTTTGACTGGAAGTAATTGTTCATAAAAAGAGATGGACTGACTTCTCAAGAAAGTGAATACATAAACATAGTACAGGCAACAGATGAATTGTTTTCCAGTCTCCTGTAAGACATAATACAGTCCTCTACATATCTAAGACTGGTCTTACTGCTTTTAAATATTCCTCTAAAAATATTTTTCCACCAGAAATTAATACTGTAGAGAAGAGGAGGAAAAAATATTCTGAAGGCAACAGTTAAGTAAAGGTACTGAAAAATAGGGACTCTGGTCATTTTACAAGATCACATACACCTTTTGATTCAGTCCTACAACATAAAATACTAGGTGTACATTCTTAACTCACAGGATCTCTTGCAAGCTGCTAAGAAAATTAGTGAAGTTCTGCTTTACCTAAAAAATGAACCACAACTTTCTTCTAAACAATGTACTCAAAAAAACCTTTCCTTGCTTGTCCTTATCTTCAAGAGTCAACTTTACCTTAAACAATATGTGCATGAAATTGCTTCATAAAACATGAGGTAAATATCTGTCATGACAACTGTACATGGAAATTAGGATAATCAAAATGAAGCTTATTCTTCAGGTCATAAGAATTCGCAAGAATTATAACACAATGGGTACATTTTTTTTTCCTAGGTTAATTACTTCACTAGCAAATAAAATAATAAAAAATTACATGATTAGTCTCTGTGTTCATACACCCATGCTCAAAGATGCATATTATATATGAATGTAGACAGATAAATGTAAGTCTGTATAAAATGTAAATATTTTTTATATACATTTAAATATATTCTGTGATTAGCTTCCCATAAAAAACCACAAGTCTCTCATCTAGTCAGAGATCAAATAATAGAAATATTGATTTCAGTATTATCTAATTTTTCTCTTAAAAGTCATTAAAATAAATGTGAAATGACTATGTAATGATAGTGACAGCAATATCATTAATATTTTTTTTCTTTGGATGTTATGCCAGCCAAAGTCAGTGAAGGTTATGGATAGAAAATGAATTTTATGCCTCACTTGAGAAAAGTAATCAGGTATGCTGAAGATACAGTCATCTGTGGTATTCTTTGCAGAAATGTGTTACGTTATGAATATGTGGAGAAGGGAAATGAGCTAATGGTAAAGAACATTTATCTATGACCTTTCTCCTTTTCTCCCTTCATTAGAAATACCCCAACTCAATGATCATATGTATTATTCTCATATTTTGGAAGTATATATTTTCCTTACTCTCTATACTATATTACCCTCAATAGAAACTAACCTAGAAATTCCTGCCTATGTGGTCAACAAGATATGGGTTTAAAAATTAATATCACTCTATGATGTCTTCAGCTATGAAATGTAAGTATTCATTTTAAAACCTAATTTGAAAGCATACAAGTTTGTTTTTTTAAAAACATACACTTGAGAAATTTTGTTGACTCCCAAGCTAGGCATACATCTTTCCTTTAAAACAGCATTGACATAAGAATGACAACTGCTTTAGAACCTCCGCAGTACTAGTGCTATAATATACCGTTTTTGCCGATTCCTGCTGTTCCTCTCTTTTCTTCCACAAAAGGAAATAAAACTGTTTATTGTTTCTGTCCCTCACAAAGTATCAATTTCTGAGTGTTTCGTTGCATAAAAACTTTTGTTGAGAATGGAATTTAAATTGACTAGAACTGGTCTATCAAATAGATAGCTGGAAATAATTGGCAGGCTTGGTTTAACTCAGAATTGAATTCAGTCTTAGAGAGCATTGCAAATTTATTTATCTGAAGAAGTGTTTCTACAGTATATAGTCTTTTTTTATGGAAACTGCATGAAGCAAGAAGAAAGGAAATTAAACAACAAAATGCCTATAATAGCTTTCAACTTCCTAAGGTTCTATAAATGTTTGGGTTTGGAATTCTGTGTGATGGAAAATGTTTAACTGAACTGATTCAAAATGAGCTTTCTTTTCTGAAACAAAACCAGAAGCAAAATGGAATTGTTTAGTAAGACTCCATGTTTAATTCATGTTTCCTAGTATCTCACAACTTTTAAATTTTTGCTCTCTCTCTATATATAATAAATATGAAAAAGGATTTTGTGTGTGTTTTGAATTTAAGTAGATCTGTATTGCAAAGATACATTGTTACTGTCTGCATTCTCAATACTCTGAACCAAACCAAACCAAAAAAACCCCCACAAAACCCACCCCCCCAAAAATATGACCAAGAACTGAAAACTGCAGTAGAGGAATGTGTTGGGTTTGCGTGGCAAGGTTTTGGTAGTGGGGGGGCTACAGGGGTGGCTTCTGTGAGAAGCTGCTAGAAGCTTACCCTGTGTCTGACAGAGCCAATGCCAGCCGGCTCCAAGATGGACCCGCCGCTGGCCAAGGCCAAGCCAATCAGCGCCTCTGTGATAACATATTTAAGAAGAAGAAAAACACTTAGAGAGTGAGAGCTTTTGCAGCCGGAGAGAGGAGTGAGAAGATGTAAGAAACTCTGCAGACACCAAGGTCAGTGCAGAAGGAGGGGCAGGAGGAGCCCCAGGCGCCGGAGCAGAGATCCCCCTGCAGCCCGTGGTGAAGACCATGGTGAAGCAGGCTGTCCCCCTGCAGCCCATGGAGGAAGGATGAGGGGGTGTAGAGATTCCACCTGCAGCCCGTGGAGGACCCCATGCCAGAGCAGGTGGAGGCACCCGAAGGAGGCTGTGGCCCGTGGGAAGCCCACACTGGAGCAAGTTCCAGGCCGGACCGGTGAACCCGTGAAGAGGGGAGCCCACGCCAGGGCAGGTTTGCTGGCAGGACTTGTGACCTCGTGGGGGATCCCACGCTGGAGCAGTTTGCTCCTGAAGGTCTGCACCCCGTGAGAGGAACTCCATGCTGGAGCAGGGGAACGATGAGAGGAGTCCTCCCCCTGAGGACAAAGAAGTGGCAGAAACAGCGTGTGATGAACTGACCGTTAACCCCCACTCCCCGTCCCCCTGTGCTGCTGAGGGGGGGGAAGGTTGAAGCCGGGAGTGAAGTTGAGCCCGGGAAGATGGGAGGGGTGGGGGGAGGTGTTTTAAGAGTTGATTTTATTTCTCATTCCTCTACTCTGTTTTGCTTAGTAATAAATTAGATGAATTCCCTAAGTTCGGTCTGTTTTGCTCATGACAACAATTAGTGAGTGATCTCTCCCTGTCCTTATCTCGACCTACAAGCATTCCGTTGTACCTTTTCTCCCCTGTCTAGTGAATGAGGGGAGTGAGAGAGCGGCTCTGGTGGGCACCTGGCCTCCAGCCAGGGTCAACCCACCACAATCCTTTTTGGCGCCCAATGTGGGGCGCCAAAAAGACTGTGGCGGTTTAGCCCCAGCCGGTAGCTGGGTGCCACGCACCACTCACTCACCCCTCCCCCAGCGGGACGGGGAGGAGAACGGAAAAACAACGGCAAAGCCTCGAGGGTTGGGATAAGGGCAGTTTACTGGGACAGCAAGGGAGAGGGAAACAATCAACAACAGTACTGATAACAGATATTCACAATGGGTGATAACAAAGATCAATTTACCGATCCAACGACCGACCAATGCTCAGCCTGTCCCAGAGCCACACCAAACCCGCCCCTGCCCGACTGGCCCTCTTTTATGGTGAGCATGATGTCACATGGTATGGAATAGCCCCCGGCCAGCTTGGGTCACCTGTCCTGGCTCTTTGTGAAATTAACTCTATCCTTGCCAGAACCAGGACAAGGAAGTTATTAAATTTTAAGTTTGGTGTTATAGCAATAAAACCTCCATAAGTTTAAAATGTGACTTAACATAAAGTATGCCAAAGTGCTTTTCATATTTCAAATCTATATACAATACACATATGTGAATCATATTATCAACCATTAGTACTCTAAATGAAAATTTAGGAATTTTCTCAGCCATATTCTCCTCCTCCTCCAAAAAAAAATCTAGCTAGTTCCTGACTTCCTTTAATTCCCTTGCCTACCATTTCTTTGCTTATTCTTCAATTGGCACAATTACAGTATGTAGTTGTTATATAATTACTAGTTTCCTTAAGATTTTAGTAATGCCTATAACTATGTTTCCATTGAATTCTTGTGACATAAACTCCAAAGTTTCAGGAACTGTGTGTTGAATATCAAACCAAAACATCTTCAGTTGTCAAAATATCTTCTGAACTCTCCAGGGCACCCAAGGACTAACTGTAGCTCATGCAAGTGCAGATGTTCTAGATAGGAACTTAGAAGAAAGGGAAGTGTTGGGGGTTTCTAATTTTTGAGACTGGAAACTACTGGTATAGCACATGTGTATATATCTATATACACACACACATATATAAAGTATAGTTGAACAGACCACATAATAAGACTGTGTGAAGAAAACTTGTTGTCTAAATATTTCTCTTTAAGTTAATAGTTTTGTAAAAATTACACATCCAGGAATTTAAAATATTAGTTGTTTTTTTAAAAAAGATTCATTAAACTTATTTCTTTCTTTGACTTTTTGGTTTTCTAAGCAGCCTAAAATATAAGACTGAATCTGTCTAAAAATTTAGAGATAGCACTAGACTTAACTCAGAGAATTTTTTTTTCCAATGGCACAGTGTAAAATACTCATTTACATCCTTGCCACTTACAATCACGTTACTTTGTGTTGCCGAGGAGAGATGCAAATAAAAAAACAGAAAAAATTGTCATTCAAATCTTAATTTTGAATTTACCAGCTTTTGCCAATTTTCATCCTGTTGTTTTAAATTGTTTAGATGTAGAATTTATATTTTATTAGTAAAAATAACAGATCAGAACAGTCCAGCATGTGTTCAGACTGAAAAAATATGTCTAATGAAGATGCATTTCCTATTGCAGGTAAGTGAAAATATTAAGGCAAGATATTTTTACCTAAATATGAAAGGGAATATTTAAAACACTATGCTTTTTTGCATTCATTTTTATTTTGTTTTAAAAGCAAGCAGTAGATAAAGAAACTGAGCTGAAATTTTTCTAAAGCAGGGAGATACGCTATTGGTATAGTGGTTAAATATTTTGGAAGGTGTGATTATTACAGCTTTTATGATTCAGACTTTCAAAACAGATACAAAGCATCTTTAAAAAAGCCCCTTGAACTACTCATTAGAATCACAATTAACTGTTGAAACGTTTTTTGACAACTGTCAAACAATATCACTTTGAAAGTTGATTATTATTAATCCAGTAACTCACTGCAATTTGATTAGGATGTCATCTTGTAACAACAAAGCGTGTGAGTGAAAAGTGAGGTGCTGCATTTAGCTCAGACAGTAGGGGATGACCTTAAGTGAAGGACAAGTTTCTATAAGGTACTGAAAGGGGGGAGAGAAAGAGTAGAAAGATGCATGGAAAAATGATACATTGATTTGATTTTTTTTAAATAATGGATTGACAAAATATTTTGTCTTTCAGATAAATCTTAAATTCTGTGAAGCAATAACTGATTCTTTGGAAGAAATGCCTTTTTGTAAATTTGGTGTCTGAATGTAAGCTATCCTTTGCACCTGCTGCTGCCTCTTTATTTTCTGGTGTTTAGAATAAATCTGAGTTGTATGAAGATTCAGTAATAAAGCTGGATTAAGAACAAATACAGCAGAATCTTTACTTAACTAAAACACTGAATTAAGTACTATATTTGTTATAATTTCTATTCTCTCCAATGCCATTATTTCTCAAGTGTACGAGGATTCTCTTGCCTTCAAAACACTGATCCTTAAAAAGATTTGAATTTATATTAAAACTTACTCATCTTTTCTCACACTTGGTTCTGCTAGAATTATCATGCTTATATGCCCACTGCATCCAAGAGAAGAAGCTTCAATAATATCACCAGAGTTTTGATCAGACACATACTGCTGCTACAATTAAAATCCTATAATGGACAAAAGGGGCATCTGTTACATATGTGGAACTAAGAACTTGTTGTTAGTCTAACATGTCTTAATAGTCTGATCAAATTGCAATTACTATTGCAGTTTGAATGATACTAATATTTATAGTGCATTATCTAATTAATACAGAAAAAAAATTGATAAAATCAGTAACATTGTCATACAGAGCTTCCTAGTATCTACCTCTGGTGCTATGCTTATGCTTCCAGTGCTCCTCTGGAGACTAATGACCAGTTTCTTCAAGCAGAAGCAATGGTAGTGGGGAGTGTGTTCCCATAAATCACCAGCATCCCACATTCTTCACCAGCTGATCCTGGCAGTGGGGGTCATTTTCTCAAGTTTGGGGTACAGTTGGTCTTACTTTTATGTTTCCTTACTATGACATGTTTCCTGTTCTCTGGCTTCCAGCTGAAGCGCGGAAGTGCCACAATAGCCCACCACCCAGTGACACCGGTGACTGCTTGTTGGGCAGTGACTGCCAGGGTCTCTTAGGTCATCTCTGCCCTGCTCTCTGAAGGGGGCATAACTGACAAGGTTCCAGCCCATCCCCGACAGCTCTAACACTGGCATGAGCATCCCACTGTGAGCCAAAACTGAAGGGGAGCTCCTGGCACCCTGGCTCAGACATGTTTAAGGAAAAATGACCACCATGAGGGGCAGGAGACACATGGAGGACACATGGAAGGAGAAACGGAGCAAAGGAGAATGTGGAAGAGATCGTTGCTGTGGTCATAGCTAGAGAGGCAATCTTGGAAGGAGGCACAACGTGCGAGAGGAGGTAGTCCTGCTGGACTGCAGGAAACCCAGTGTGGGGCAGGGACACCCCTGAGGGACCGCAGCCCACAGGTGACCCATGCTGGAGCAGAGGAAAATGAGTAAATAACATGATGCAGCGGAGGAAAAGAAACAAGAAACAGCAGAAAGAAAACATTTTGCACTGACCTCATCCTTCTGAACTGCCTGTCACCTCGCTGAGGCAATTGACAGACTGTGTGTAACACAGTGGAGAAAACAGAACGGTCATCTGAGAATGGGTAGGTGAAGTTTCCCTGTTTAACTGTTTAGTTCTTTTTATTCTGAAACCCTCAATGCCAAGTGAGTGCAAAGCCCACTGTACAAGTAGATACTTGAGGGGAAAAAAAAAGATAGAGAAAAAGTATATGTTAAACACTTTGTGAGCTGATCCATACCTAGACCATAGGGACTGTGTTAAAAATTCGTAGAGCACAGTGAGCATCTGACAGTGAATTTGTTAGCGCAGAGGGCCAAATTGTATACATTTTGGGTTGGTGAGGGAGAATGATTTCTCTGGCCTAAATCTAATCTGGTCCAGTGGACTGAACAAATATTATCCCTTAGACCACATTAGATGGGCTTGTAGAGTGCATCTTTCAGTGTAATTTCATACAAAAAGAATCCAGGTTACAAGCTCCAACGTTACTTTAATATGGAAAAATGCATTAAATGTAGAAAACTGTGAGTTTCCCTTCCTTCTAAAGTGAACTTCTGATTGAAATAAAATTCACATGTAGATAAACTCTTAGTTTAATAGCCACTGATGAAAATACTGCCTTACAGCGTGTCTTTGAATCCTTTCTTTATCCTCTACAGCTAAAAGTATTGGTTTACTCCTGTGCCAAGGGATTTCACAGTTCAATTATTGCATGCAAAACCATTTTTATTCTGTTCATTTTACAAGTTTGATGCATCTGAAAACTTCATTGGGTTCCCTTTATCTGTTCTGGTGTTAGAAGCATTGAATAATATTCCTTTATTTCCCTTGTTTGAGCCCTATATGATTAAATAGATCATTGCTGCTCATTCTGAGTGTCATCACTTTGTTCCAATGTACCTTTTACAACTGAAAGATTTCTCATCTATTTCCAATTGTCCTGGGTTTTGACTAGGATAGAGTTAATTTTCACAAGAAGCTGGGAGGGGACACAGCCAGGACAGGTGACCCAAACTAGCCAAAGGGGTATTCGATACCACGTGGTCATGTTCCTGCTCCGGATATAAAGGGAAAGCTGGCCTGTGAGGAGTAGCTGCATCAGGCTTCTGGGTGGTGAGCATATTGCACTGTGTATCACCTGCTTTGTGTATTCTTTTATTAGTATTGTTGTTACTTTCCTCTTCCTTTGCAGTCCTAGGAAACTGTCCTTATCGCAACCCATGAGTTTTACATTTTTCTTCCGATTCTCTTCCCCATCCCACTGGGGGAAGTGAACGAACGGCTGTGTGGTGCTTAGCTGCCAGCTGGGGCTAAACCACGACACCAATCTATCATTATAAGCTATTTTATATTCAGGTCATCACTACCTTATCTAATTAACACTGGACTTTTTGGCGTTGTCTAAAGAGGTGTCCTGGCAGGCCTGGATTTGCAGATTTCTCTGCTACCATCAGTAGTCAATCAGTGCCATTTTCCAATGGCTTTTAAACTCTTTTCAAACTCTCCTTCCTCCCCTCCAATATCCAGCTCACGCTACTGACATGTTTTTTACATATTCCAACATATATTCTTCCTTTAATTTAGATTTCTCTACCTGTATTAGTTAAGGTGATAGGGGTTTTTCTTTGTTTATATTTTGCTGAGTACTTCCTTAACTTACACAGATTCACAGAATGGTTAAGGTCGGAAGGGACCACTGGATTCCCTCTGGTCCAACCCCCCTACTCAAGCAAGGCCACATAGAGTAATTTGCTCAGGAACATATCCAGATGGCTTTTTAGTATTTCCAAGGACAGATACTCCACATCTCTGGGTAACCTTGTGCCAGTACTCAGTCACCCTCACAGTAAAAAATATGTTTCCTGATGTTCAGAGGGAACCTCCTGTGTATCAGATTGTGCCCATTGCCTCTGCTCCTGTCACTGCACACCACTGAAAAGAGCCTGACTCTCTCTTCTTTGCACTCTCCCTTCCCATATTTGTACATGTTGATGAGATCCCCTCAAGCCTTCTCTTCTCCAGGCTGATCAGTCCCAGCTCTCTCAGCCTTTCCTCATACACAAGATTCTTTGAACTCTTAATTGTCTTAGCGGCTCTTCTCTGTACTCTTTCCAGTATGTTCATAATCTCTCTTGTACTGGGGAGCCCAGACCTGGACACATTACTCTAGATATGGCCTCACCAGTGTGGAGTAGAGTGGAAGGGTCACCTCCCTCACCTAGCCCTCATCCTAATGCAGCCCAGGACACCAGTAACCTTCTTTGCCACAGGGACACATTGCTGGCCTATTCTCTATTTGGTCCACTGGGACTTTCAGGTCCTTTTTCGCAAAGCTGCTTTCCAGCTGGGTGGCCCCCTGTACACACTCATGCATGGTGTTGTTCCTCCCCAGGTGCAGGGCTTTGCACTTCCTGTTGTTGAACTTCATGAGGTTCCTGTCAGCCCGTTTCTCCAGCCTGTTAAGGTCTCTCTGGATGGCAGCACAACCCTCTGATGTATTAGCCACTTTTCCCAGTTTTGTGTCATCATCAAAACACACAGATAATCCATGTTCCAGAACAATATATATGAGTTTACATATTATCACTCTACACAACACCGTGCAATATCTTATAAATCATAAGACTCAATATTTTCCTTTAACAACTGCCTATTTTCTTGTAAAGATCTTCTGCTGTTAAAAGCCTGGTACTCCACCAGGACCGCTTGCTCACAAGGCCATGGACTGTAAAGTTGGGGGACAGCCTCAGAACAACGCCGTGATTAAGTTTGTACAGAAGAGATGTGTTGTGGTGGGTTAACCTTCGCTGGCTGCCAGGTACCCACCAAGCCGCTCTCTTACTCCTCCTCAGCAGGACAGGGGAAAAAAATAAGATGAAAAGCTCATGAGTTGAGATAAGGACAAGGAGATTACTCACCATCACAGGCAAAACAGACTTGATTGGGGGAAAATGTATTTAATTTATTGCCAATTAATAGCAGAGTGGGATAGCAAGAAATAAAAGCAAAACTAAGACCACCTGAAACTCGCTCTGTCCCACGTGGGGGTAGTTCCTGGTCTCTTCTTGGAGAAGGCAACCCTGCAGCTCCTCCACTACCAAAACCTTGCCATGTAAAATCAGTACATGTGTATCTGTGAATTCATATTAGCCCAGTGGGAGTGCAACCGTCTGTGTGTCCCACATTGTTTTCATTAGTCTTTTGCTAACATTGATAGGAAACTGGGGAGCTTTTTTTCTCCAACTGCTTGATACACTGATTTACATAAGAATAATGCTGTAACTGTAAAGACAAGCTGCACATTTAAAAATCATCATCAAATCTACTTCACAATACTTAATAAATATTCATTTTGAAAATTCCATTTAACATTTTTGGAGTGAAACAACATTACTTTTCTTTGCAATATGCAAATCTAGCATACCAATGTTGTAATTTAATTATACAGTTAGTATAACAAAACTACTTGGGTTAAAGAAAGATAATTTATGGCAAACACTGTAAAGAACTAGTGTTATCTGTGTGAACCACACAGCTCAGATATTTCTGTTCAACATTTTAAATTGCTGATATTATCCTCCAACACAATTCCTCCATGATTAAAGCCTCCACGACTGGCTAGAAGGATCCTAACCAATACGGTTACATTATTATCCCCATGCTGGTCATACAAAGGAGATACTCTTGTTTTCTTGTTACACTGTTATTCTCTCTCTTCATTCCTGTGATGGACCTATACTATCAGAGCCAAATTCAACTGAAAATCTGAAAAGGTAATTAACAATTTTTCATTTTACTCTGTAGCAATCTCTTCATACATACAGACCTCTCTCTATATATCTATCTATATCATCTATATATAAAAGTGTTCAGGTCCACTTATACAAAGTGACTTAATGCAATGAACAGTTTAATATTTACTGCTGTATCACTAGTTTCCACCATGAAAGTCATGAGTCAAGAATATCACAAATTTAGCAAATAAACTAAAATCCCCAAGATTTGGAGTCTTTTAACTCTCCTTCTCTCATGGTAATCTTTATTGTGCATTTGAATCATACTTATATGTTAATATTAATTGCAGAGTTTGATATGATCTCATGGCTTTTGAAACTGAGCTTTAAGTAAAATATTTGGTATGGTAGGTATCATGACAAATTCTGTAATTTAATGGCAATTTACCTCATAGCAATATTTCTGTAGTGAAACACATTCATAAGTAGACCTGTTTATTTTCCTCCTAAAAAAATTCTAACTTGCATATTACAAGTAATATTCTGTGAGATAACGAATGAATGCCTTAAAAATTCCAAGCACAGAGTAATTTAAATAAGCCTGTGCTATGCTAAGTGACCAACAATTCCATTAAAAAAATTGTGTTTGCTAGCAGTTTCCATTCAGAGGGACCTGAACCCATAGAGTGTAGCTCCATGCTTAAAACTGGAAAAATTTGGTTAGATTAGTTGAATTGAAATGGAAAAAAAAAAAATTCTGTTTCTATAAGACTGATTGATTACAGATTCTTCTTGGGATACTACAACCTTAAGATAGGGTTATTAGTACCATATGTCCTAAGAAAGAAAAGGAAATAAGGAACTATCTGAATTGCTCACACCTCTAATTTCTTGAACAGCAGTAATGCCTCAATAAGAGGTAAGGCTAAGAGTTAAACATAAATCCCATTGTTTCACGAAATGCAAACAGGCAGAAGGTGGAGATAAAGACATAGTATCAGGTCTCCAAGACAACAAAATGGCCAAGGTACAAATTTCTGCGTGACTGTTGGGGTTTGTGAAGACCACATTTAGAAACTTTCCAAAACCAAAAGCAGATAGCATCATAGAGTGATGACTCTAAACTACTGAAAGATGTTACTCAAATATTATTTTTTCGCAAGTGGTATCTCTGGGAAAACCTGAAGCGTCTGTACATCCAGTACAGATACCAGTGGTGGAAGACTGAGCAAGTGTATGTTTAGAAGATTTACAGGAGAGGAACATAATTTGAAAACATCTGAGAAATTAACATTGCTGAACAGTTCCCCATGTAAACTTTATGTGTCAATTCCATATATCTTCATAAGCAATAACAATTGTTAATATTAGTTATTTTCAAGTCATATTTTTGTGCTGTTCTTCAGTGTAAGTATACTTTTTCTTTTTTTTCCTTTTTTTCAGCACCATAATAGTCCCAAAATGTCAATCATTTAGGAGAATGAAATTTTGGATGTTTTTGGAAATTTAGATATTTGTTAGTAAAACTTTATGAGAGACATAGTTAATTTATTATCATGAAATATTTTGAATACAGCTTCAAAATATATCCATAAAACACTCAGAGGTCTCTGTATTAGGTAAAATAGGCATTCCATCCTCAGACCATAACTGAGCATGTTGTAATAGGTACATTAGGCATGCAGAGGTGTTTAGGGAAAAATATTTATAGGTATATATGCTCATATGTATATATATAAGCTTTCTGTTGCTCCAAGTCAATCTGTCAATGACAGAAATGAAGAGCAAGGAGGTAACACACGTGATAGTTGATGGATTAAAAAAAAAGTTCCTAATTTAAGTATGGAATAATAATTTGGGGAGTGAGAGCTTTAGAAGTAATAGGAATCTTTTGAGGCTGAAGATGGGAAAGCTAGCTGGGATCTTGGTGAAATATCGTTTATCTCTATTTTATTCTTTCTACAGATCATAGCTTTGTGAACAAGCAAAGCAGGAGTACGATACACATCAGCTACATTTAGATTCTGGGGTCATTACCACAGAGATCTACACTTGTATTCAAATACACTAGGATTCTCTCAAAAATGATACATTTATATATTCCACTAAAATTACTTTTTTTGGTGAAATGTTCTTCAGCACTTTGGATATAAACATGAGCAAGATAGCATGAATAACATTGTTTGTTTGTTTATTTTGTTTCTGAGCTGAGTATGAATAAAACAGCCTTAAAAAATGTAATGAACACATTTTTTTTTCCATTCTTTATATTTGTTTATTACTCATCACTTTTTTCATAATTTCAGATGTAAATTTTTGTTAAACACTGAAATTACTGGACATGAATGTCATCATGCTTCTACTTTCAGGTTTCTGTTTGTTTATAATCTTTAAATTAATTACTAACTCATTCTGGCATTGGGGGAGACTACTAAATTTTTCTTCACATCATAGTACATGAGCATAATTCTCACTTATGCAGAGGACCTGTCACAATAATTTCTCTGGTCTAACCTCTCCCACTCAAAGCAAAGATAACTTCAAAATTAGATTTTTCAGGATGGAAATTTCACAGCTTCCATGGGTAACCTGTTCCAATGCTTAATCACCTTCATTGTGAAGAATGTTTTTCTGAAGTCTGAACAGAATTTTGTATCTGGCAACTTGTGTCTGTTGCCTCTCATCCTATCACTCTACACCTTTAAAAAGAATCTGGTTCTGTTTCTCTATACCTCCCATTAGCTAGCTGAAAACAGAATTACATCCAGTCTTCATCTTCTCTTCTGTAGGCTGAACAAATCCAGCTTAGTCTCTCCTTGTACTTTGTGTGCTGGTCCAGCCCCTGACCACGTTGGTGGCCTTCTGCTGTGCTCATTCCAATATACCCCGTCTTTCCTGTACTGCAAAGCTCAGAAATGGACAGAGTGATGTAGATGCTGTTTCATAACTGCTGAATAAATAGAGGGAATAATCACTACTCTAGACCTGCTGGTAACAGTTTTGGTAATGCAGCTCAGAGTATTGTTAGCCTTCATGAGATACTTCTGACACATACTCAATTTGTTGTACACCAGCTCCCTTCCCTCACTCCCCCCCACCCCCTTTTTTTTTTTTCTGGAAGGTTGTTACAGCCTGCACTGTTGCCTGGGGTTAATCTGTGATGTGCAAGGTTTTTCATTTATATTTGTTTAAATGCATGAAGTTCCAATTGTTCCATTCTTTCAGTGTGTCAAAATATCTCTGGATGGAATTCCCACCCTCTAGAATATTATCCATTCCTCCCAGTTTCATGTCATAGATGATCTTGGTAACCCTATCTTTCATCTCATCATTGATCTTGTTAATGGAAGCTACAATGCTGACACCTGAGGAATACTTCTTGTACCTGGTGACCAGTTAGTCTTTGAACCATTACTGTTGACCAATACTTTTTGAGCCAAATGGTCCAGCCGGTTATTTATACACTACATAGTACACCTAGACAGTCTGTATTTCCCTAATTCGTTTACAAGGATACTACTGGAGATATTATGGAAAGCTCTGGTAAAATCAAAGTAAATTACATTCATTGCTTTCCCCTTATCCACAGAGCCAGAGCAGTCATAGACGTCAATCAGGTTGATCAGGCACAATTTTCCCTTGCTAAATCTTTGTCAGCTCTCCTCAACCACCTTGTTGTCCTTCATGTATCTGAAATGTTGGAAATGTTTTCCAGGAAGATTTGCTCCATAATCTTTCCACAGTTTGAGGTGAGAATGACTGACCTGTAGATCCTTCCTCTTGTTCTGTTTTGAAGATGGGCATCACACTGGTGTTTTTCCAGTCAGAGACCTTCCCCTCCCCCCAAATTAATAGAAAGCAGTGTCTCAATTGAATCAACTCACCATCTTAGCATAATTTCTCTATATCTTATTTATCTGTGTAGTCCCCAAGTCTGCAAGCCTTGTGGAGTTCAACAAGACCAAATGCAAGGTCTTGCATCCAGGTCAGGGCAATCCCCAGTATCAGTACAGACTGGGTGATGAATTGATTGAGTCCAGACCTGCAGAAAAGGGGATACTGGCAGACAAAATATTTGATACAAGTCAGCAATGAACAGCCCAGAAAGCCAATCTGGACCTAATTTTACAGTGCAGTCAGATTTTACAGCCCAGATTTTACAAACCAGAAAGCCAATCCTATCCTGTGCTACAGAAAAAGAAGTGTGGCCAGCAGGTCAAGAGAGGTGATTCTCCCCTTCTACTCCACTCTCATGAGAACCCACCTGAAGAACTATATCCAGTTCTGGGATCCCCAGTACGAGACAGACATGTACCTGTTCAGGCATGTCCAGATAAAAGCCACAAAAATATTCAGGAGACTGGAACATCTCTCCTATAAAGAAAGGCTGAGAGAGTCTACAAAAGAGAAGCCTCCAGGGACACCTTATTACAGCCTTCCAATATTTAAAGGGGGCCTATAACAAAGATGGAAAGAGACTTTTTACCAGGGCCTGTAGTGATAGGACATGGGTTAATGGTTTTAAACTGAAACTGAAAGAGGGTAGATTTAGATTGGACATAAGCAGGATTTATTTTATGTTGAGGGTGGTGAGGCACTGGAACAGGTTGCCCAGAGAAGTTGTGGGTGTCCCATCACTGGAAGTGTTCAAGGTCAGATTCAATGGGGCTTTGAGTAACCTGATCTAGTGGAGGGTGTCCCTGCCCACAGCAGGGGGGTTGGAACTAGTTAAACTTTAAAGGTCCCTTCCAACCCAAACCATTCTATGATTCTGTGAAGTCAATTCTTTTCTTCTGTGCTTAACACCTTTTTGCCTCAAACTTTGCTCCTAATTTAGGCTATTTGGGAGACAATAAATTCAATAAAGACTGAGGAAAAAAAAAGCTTTCAGTGCCTCTGTCATAAACCAACTACTTTGAGGGGTTATGCATTGGTAAAGGTTCAGACTGCCAAGGAGACAAATCCAGACTGCCTTCTAGTGAGGTGACTGGTGGAGCCATGTTCTGCCCTCCCTGAGACAGAAACAGTGACAGACACCAGACAAGAACCAAGATCAAGGGGACCCTGTATCCTCCCCCTGCCAGGATGAAGACAGTAGCTTAAAGGAAAGGAGTGAATGGAAGCAAGTCCACACTCAAGGTGGCAGGTGAACCTCCTTGCCCACCTCACTCTCCCAGGTGCCTCTGTACAGCAGATATGAGACTCTGGATGTGGAAGGCCAATCAATGGATGACATGGATGACAGTCCAACAACACTAGAGGTGTTGCCAAGGTCAGAAAGCCCCACCCCCCATATCGTGACTACCTCTATGAGGAAGAAAATGCAGGTTATAGTTGTAGGCCCCTTCTGAGGGAAACAGAGGGTCCAATATGCCATCGCTCCGAACGCTGCCGCCCCCCCCCCCCCTCTTCCCCCAAGCTCCTTATAAACTGAGCATGACGTCATATGGTATGGAATATCCCTTTGGTCAGTTTGGGTCACCTGTCCTGTCCGTGTCTCCTCCCAACTCCTTGTGCACCCCCAGCCATCCCGCTGGCAGGGTGGTGTGAGAAGCAGAAAAGGCCTTGGCTCTGTGTGAGCACTGCTCAGCAACAACAGGTCCATGGAACAAAAACATCTCTATATTATCAACGCTGCCTCCAGCACAAATCCAAAACATATCCCCACACTAGCTACTATGAAGAAAATCAACCCTCTCAGCTGAAACCAGGACAATCACTGACATACCTATAGAAGCTTTTCTTGTTGTCCTTGACATCCCTGGCCAGACTAATTTCTATCAGGGCTTTGGCTCTCCTAACCTGATCCCTGGCTGCTTGGACAGTTTCTCTGTATTCCTCCCAGGCTACCTGCCCTTGCTTCCACCCTCTGTAGGCTTCCTTTTTTTGTTTGACTTTGCCCAGGAGCTCCTTGTTCATCCATGGGGCCTCTTTTTCTCCACTATAGCAAGATGAGACACTAATGTTTGAAAGAAATAGTATGTTTCTCATATGTGTATATCTTCAGACACCACAAAGGTGACCAGGAAGCCTTATCTGTACACTGGGACCTCCAGCACCGCAGTACTAAGAGAATGAAAATTCTCTGCAAGAGTGTAAACAACAAAATATCACATTTGTGGCTTTTGTTTCTCCCAATTTTACTCCTTGAACCTGAAGTATGATTTTGCAAATATGTCCTTCCTTTTGTTTATTATCTCCATGTATCATCTAAACTAAGCAAGGACAGAGTATATTAATATTGAGAAACAGCAGCTTCTAATAATTTTTTGTATAATGCCTTCCATTCACTTAAAAAATAATCATAAAAATATTTCAAGTTTGGCAATGAAAATTCCCAGCAAGTAATTACTAGAGGTATTGCTAACAGAAACAATTCGAATTTACAGAACAAATTGCTCCAAGGTGTTATTCAGATTAAAAACCAAAGGATCATGTGAACATCCCTATGTCTCTCCTAAGGGCCCTCATTTGAAAGTATTAATAGCGGTATGATAAAACCAGATCTGAAGTATCAAATTCCTGACATAGAATGAATACTCTGAGTAGTATTAAAAGTTACATTGAAATAGAGATTGAAATATACAGTGAATTAACCTTGACTGGCTGCCAGACCCCCTTCCAGCTCCTCTCTAACTCCCCCTCCTTGGCAGGACAGGGAGAGAAAGTCAGATTGAAAAACTCATGGGTCAAAATAAAGAGAGGGAGATCACTTAGCAGTTACCATTATGGGAAGAAGAGACTCAACATAGGGAAAAATAATTTAAGTTATTGTTAATTAAAATAGATCTGGATGCTTGGAACCAAAACCAAAACTAAACCACATCTGGTTTGTTCCCCCACCCCCTCCCCGACATTTTCCCCAACTCAATTTCAATCCTTCATTTCCATCTCTTCTATCTACCCACTGCCAAGAGGGGCAGGGGTTATGAGGGGCAGAAGGCTGTGGTCAGTCCATAACAGTTACTCTCTGCTGCTCCTTCCTTTTTACACATTTGCCTAGTTCCTCTGTGGTTCCTCTCCATGGGGTTCAAATCTTTAAGATAAACCTGCTCCAGAGTAGGTCCTCCATGGGCTACAGTTCCTGTCAGAAGAATGTGCTCCAGTGTGGGCTTTCAGTAGACCACAGTTCCTTCAGGAAATTTCCACTTTCTCCAGTGTGCAGTCCTCCGTGATGTGGGCTACAATGTGATTATCTGCACTAGTGTGGTTCTCTCCATGGGCTTCAGGGGAATCTCTTTTCTGGTGCCTGCAGCACCTCCTGTCCCTCCTTCTTCTCTGACCGTGGTGCTCTCAGGGCTGTTTCTCACTTTTTTTCCTCACTCCTTAATGCCTGTGCAGCATTTTGCCCTTTCTTAAATAGGTTAGCCCAGAGGTGCCACCAGCTTGGCTGATGGGCTCAACTGTGTCCTGTGGTGGGTCCATTGTGGAGCCAGCTGGAACTGGCTGTGTCCAGCATGTGGCAGCCACTGACCTCTACTCACAGAGGCCACCCCTGCAGCTCCCTGCTGCCATAAACTTGCAACCTACACCTAATACAAAATAAAATGATATCTTGATGAAAACTACAAATACAAACAAAAAATCAAAAGTTCACTGTATTTGGAATATTAGCATGAAACAAACAGCAATAAAAGGTAACAGCATGATTAATTATTTTTCATTTAGAAACCTATACTCAGATAGAATTGCTGAGCCAAGGTAACTAGAAAGAGATACTGATGAAGTGGGATGGATATGTCAAGAACTGCAGACACTAGAGCAAGTGCAGCTTGTGAGAAAGAAACGATGTGGGCATAAAGGACCATTTTTCTACTGCATATTTTTTTTCAATGTTAATGTCTTTCTTTCTTGAAAAGGAATTATTTTAAATCAGTCATGCCAGCAGGGTTATGTGATTACTGGGAAGCTGATCATAAAAGGCAAAAGAACCTTGAAAACGTCCTAATTTAGAATTTTAGAGACATTATCAACATGTGTAAAAATGACCTTTATACATATATTTGTAGCTATAGGGGCACATGTGAACACATATACACACAAACATCCGATGTTGATGGAATGCAAGTCAGCCTGGTTTAGGCACCTAACTTTTTGCATCCTTCTGAATAAATAGTCTGTGTTCCCTAGATGTTAGCAAAGGTCTGTATACACCTTCTTAAATCTTCAGGGTGAGATCTTGTTTGCCTAAGGATTAGGCACTTAAGAAAGATGTCTAAGATTTTCCCTGGATTCTTCAAGCACAATATTGGGAAACAAATTAGAAAATTGTCAATCTATCCAGTAAAAAAAATCTCTTATAGGTCCTAGGAGAGTAGTCCAAATGCTGTGCAAAATGAAAAGTATCAAGCAAAATGCAAGAAAGATTCTTTTACTTTCAAAATTTCTCTTATACCCCTGTGGGTGTTTTGTGGGCAGTGGACTGATTTTAACAGCTGGAATTGAGCAAGGAGCAATCTTATCTGAATATTTATCAGCTGGTGAGCAGCATATGTGGGAGCTCTCAGTTTAGTTACCTAAAGCAAATAAAGCCCATTTCTCTCACTTTTGGGGTAAATTCTGCAACTAACAAGAAAATGTAGCATCATGTCTTCCTCCTGCTACGTTCTATGAATTGTAGTAATTGTGCCCACTGAGAGCTCTGTTCAGTTTATTAAACACACCTTGCAAGCTGCATACCATTCTACCTTAAATACAAATGGCCTTAAGCAGAATACAGCTGCCTAGATGGTTTGCTCAGTCAAAGCAGCAAACGTCAAGGGAAATGATGTTCCCAATTTTTTTCATTCTTTATTACTAAGGCAAAGAAGCCACAAAGAAGATAATTTTTGTGATGGGAACAAACTGGTGCGGGCCCAAATGTGATTGTACCACTCAGAGCTAGAATCATGTATGCAGCTACTCCCTGTGAATGTGATCAGATTATTTAAATTTAACTTGCACACAGCCTATGAATCTTACATTAGTTTAATTTTTATGAATAACAGTCTCTCAGGAAGCTCTTAACATTTTCCAAAACTATTGAGGCCCCATTTATTTTTTTCTGCTACTTCTCCTTGTATTGCTATTTCTCCTGTAAAAGGGAAAAGGTGTTTAGTATAAAATTTGAGCATGTAGACCAAAATGTTTTTTTGGGGGTTTTGGGTTTTTTTTTTTTTATTTGAGCACTTGAAGTTAACCAACAGAACAATAGTTTCCAGTATAGATATTGAACAGTCACAGACAATGTTTCTGTCAATTCTTAAAGTAAAAAAGAGTTATGGTCAAGTAAATTCAACTAGCTGGAACCCTTGAGAATAGCAAGATCTGCTTGTGGACATGGAGAAAGAAGAAAATGAATGTAATTTACAGAGAAATCATCAATCAATAATTATTAATAATTTGTTATTGTAACAACAACTTCATTCACACATTACACCTACAGGTACAAATTCCTGAAAGCAGTATTTCTAAGCAAAATGTTGCTATCTTGGTCAGCATAAACTCCTTGTCCCAGAAGCAGTGGTCTGTAGAAAAAAGTACTATGAATGATTGCGTCAGAAACTCGTGATGAATTATTTGCTGTACAGTGTTTAAGATGTTTGTATCAAAAAAGTCTGGATTCAAAATTAATAAAAATCAATGAATTTCTACTCATTTTAGTATATCAAAACTGATTTACAGGAGAGTACAGGACATCAAGAAATGTCATAAAAAATGTTTTCTTTTAAAAATATGATTATTTTTGTGTACATCTTATAATTTATAAACACTCTGTAATTCCAGTCTGAAACCATTACTTTTATATACCTTTGTGTGCTGGTTTTGTCTGCGATAGAGTTAATTTTCTTCATAGTAGCTAGTATGGGGCTATGTTTTGGATTTGTGCTGAAAACAGTGTTGATGACACAGGGATATTTTAGTTACTGCTGAGCAGTGCTTACACAGAGCCAAGGTCTTCTCTGCTTCTCACACCACCCCACCAGCCAGTAGGCTGGGGGTGCAGAAGAAGCCGGGAGGGGACACAGCCGGGACAGCTGACCCCAACTGACCAAAGGGATATTCCATACCGTATGACATCATGCTCAGCATATAAAGCTGGGGGAAGATGAAGGAAATGCAGTACGGTCTAAGTGATGGAGTTTGTCTTCCCAAGTAACCGTTACATGTGATGGAGCCCTGCTTTCCTGGAGATGGCTGAACACCTGCCTGCCCATGGGAAGTGGGGAATGAATTCCTTATTTTGCTTTGCTTGTGTGCGCGGTTTTTGCTTTACTTATTAAACTGTCTTTATCTCAACCCACGAGTTTTCTCACTTTTACTCTTCCAGTTCTCTCCCCCATCCTGCCAGAGGGCAGTGAGGGAGTGGCTGTGTGGTGCTTTGTTGCTGGCTGAGGCTAAACCATGACACTGTGGAATTTACATATGTAACAGTCAATTATTAAATTGGTAGTTTGATAAAATGGCCAGAGAAAAAAATAGTGTATAGATTATCCTAGAGTTTTAATATTGTACTTAATGCTGTCTAGTCACTTAATAATATTATAGCTATATTTTCCATCTCCCCCTTCCCCAACTCAAATATAAAAGATTAAATTGATTGAACCATTTATATTTCAATAGTTATGTGGAATAAAGTGTAACACGTAAACTATTAAAACAGCTGTCTAAACAATGACATTAAATCAAATAATTAATGAATACTGTCTACCCATGTCCTTTTTTGAATACTGTGGTAGCCAGGGGTTTCCTAATATGTGTATATAAATGTTCATTATACATGATGAACTTTAAAATACGTTGTATACAGCAGTGTGGAAGATCCTCGTTATTTCTTGTCTGTTAAGAATACAACTCTAATGAAAATGAACTATTATCTACCTTGGTCCATTCAGTTTTAAATAAATAACTAGGAATGCAAATAAAGTATAAATGTCATTAAAATCTGTGCAAATGTCCACTTGCAATCCTTTGCTTCCTCTTGACTTTCTGTCAGAATCACAGCCCACTGATTCACAATTTAATGGTCTAGTGTCTGTTTGCATTTTAATTCACAGTTGTCAGTCTGGTAACAGCTAAGTCCGAAAGCCTTAAAGCCCTAAACCTCCATGACTCATAGATCTTTATGTTTTTGTCCACAAACCAACAGTTTCTTATTTCTGTCAACTAGTCTTTCATCAGAATTTTTCAGTCTCTCATGGTAATTGTCTAGGATGCACTGTGTACTATTACTTTAGTTAAACTCTTTTCTAAAGTGTTGTAAGTGTCAGGTCTTGCTTTTTTTTTTTTTAGAATGGCACAGATTAAACAAACAAGCGAGCAAAGAAACAAAAATAACCATATATGCCTCCAGCTGAACTTCAAGCTATATTCTTTGGGGGTTATCTGTAAAACCCAAAATCATGATATACCTCCCATGTACCAACATGTACACATTAACCTCTGGCTAGTTGTGACTGTAGATGAATAATGTAGTTGTTTTGCCCACAGAGTGCTGAATTTGCCTTTCTGTGCTTATCTGGGAACACAGGAGGCTTAACAGAACTAAGTCAATAACTATTTCAAGAATAACAAACCAGAAAGTTTCCTACTTAGTTTCCCTTAGTAACTGATCCAGTAAACACCCTCAGAGTATTCTTATTTTAAATAGGTAAGTATCCCACAAGTATCCTGTAATTCATTTGTAATACAGAGCAGCAGCTGAAATGCTCACCCAGCTTCACAATGACAATGCTTGATTCTTGCTTTATATTTTACCTCCTTAAATTATGTGAACTAATAGGCAATAGGTCATTGAGAACAGGATAGAAAGAAGAGATTGGTAATTAAAGATGTGCAGATATATTCAGAATATAAGGAACTGCCATTTGGATTTGTATCAAGGATGAATTATGCAAGATTTATCTGATGTAATATTTTTTTTAAGTAAAAGTTACAAATTCCATACCCTTTTTAAATTTTTACACCTGTGATTTAAGCCTAGTAACAGACCTGCTCAACCATCAAGTCTTGAGTTTTTAAGTCTTGTTAATTTTATTAATTATTTCTCTTTAAATCAATGCTGATGGAATTAAGAATTTAACTTGAAGAGCTTTTTTTTTTTGGGGGGATTATCCTTACATTAAGTTTAAAGTGAATCACAGAATCATGGAACAATAATTTTAGAGAGTGATTGTACAGTATGATCTGGGATAAACAGTGATAAGCTATCATTCTTATAAATTTATAGGATCATGGGCATGTTGGAAATGACCTAAAGAGGTGTCTATTCCAATTTCATGCTCAAAGTCTGACCCTTGCTTTTAGAGAAGGATTGTATGAAAATGTTTTTGTTTCCTGCTAAAATTCAATGTATGGTCATCCTTAACAAAAACAAAGAAAAAACAAACAAATAAACAAACCAAAACCAAAACTAAACAACCAAACCCAAAGTAACCATCCTCATCTATGTCCTCACAGAGTTTTAAAAATCATAACATTCACAAATATTATAAATGTATGCATAACTGTTAGCTTCAGAATCTAGGAGAATGCTCAAGGAATAAAAAAAAATATACTTTAATGATGCTAAAGAAATCTTGTTACCAATTACATCCTGATTTCCCTTGTTGAGAATGAAGTACAAGACATTCAGACTCATTAATAGAGATTTTAATAAAGTCACCTAATTGATTCAGAAGTGGAAAAGCAGAAAAATTTCTTGGGGACTCTTTTTAAAAGTGCTTATGGTTGCCTTCTTAACAGTTACTGATACTAGCAGCTGAAGAACACTCACGTACTTCCCCATAAGTAATCAGCTAAATGAGAGGAAGCACAGACAGTCTGAATATATTTTTAGATTTACATGCAAATGACTATCTTTTTCTAAGTGCCTCACTCTTCCTATTTTGCCTAGTTTATTGCTTTGTGCAGTGAATATGGAATGTTTCAATTTCACAGATTTAGAAAAATGATAATTCTGACAGAGTCAAAGTCCATTTTTATTGCAGTCACAGGGCCTAATTCAGTGCAAAAAAATATACCCAGATCTATTATTAAACTTTGGGGGCTGGAGGTGGGGAAATTTCACAATGCAATAATGTTTTGCTAAAACACATTTTATTTGTTTTTATTAAACTGGCTGAATAACTCTCATTGCAGTTAAATTTGTCTTCTGAATTAGAGGGAAAAAATCTAATTATGTTTGTGTAAATTGAAGTCTTTTTCTAATCAGCACATCGTGTCATCAGATTTAATGTGAGGCTCCCTCAATTTTGGTACATCATTCTGTAGCAGTAAAATGGTTAATGACAATATGTACTCATATATGTATACTGTTATTTGTTACTCGTGTTTTTAATTATTTACGGGGGGGGGGGTGGTTTTGGGGGTTTTTTTATTTGCTTGTTTGGTTTTTAAGAATGTGGTCCTCTTGGACCACCTTATGAACTACTGCATTAGATTGGATTGATCTTTTTGAATTGGCATCAAATTATAACTACTGCCATTTTTGTGAGATTGTTATAAAACAACATTAATCATCCCTATGAAAATGGATAATCGAAAGAGAGCCATTATATATGAATATATAAATATCCATATATACTATATATGGATATATGGATAATATGAATTATCCATATATATTGCCACCCCAGAATAAAGGCATACATGACACTACACCAGAATATAGATAACACAAGTGGGGAAACTCAGGTTAGTAGTGTCTTCATCAGAGCATGTATATGTGAGAAACAAAAAGAAGGGATAAAAATACTGGAAGAGATAGAGACACCAACAGAGAAACAATAGACATTATAAGAACAGTACTGCAATCCAGAGAAAAAGCTAAGGAAAAGCTTTTAGTGGATGTGAATGCTAGTCGAAAAAGGTGCTTGGAGCTATAAGAACTGAAATTACTACCTTTGTGAGACTTCTTCAGTGTTAAAACAAACAGGATAATTTCTAAATAAACAGAATACAGTTAAATTGCAGTGCGATTCTCCTTCTAACAGGCTCTTAACTAACCACCCATATCAATCAAAGACAGGATCCTTATCATCGTTATCTTTATTCATCTAACTGAGGTTATAATTAAGGATAAGCAAATCTTTCTACAATTGAGAATTATAACAAAAGGAATGTAATCTGTGTTTGGAGCTGAAAAAACTTGTTATGCTATACTGAAGATTTCCGAAGAGAAAAACATAGCTCAATCTGCAGAAGTCATGGTAAAGCAATGAGGAAGGAGGCATGACTTAGTATAAAGGTAGTGCTGTATTGTCTTCTATTCAGATTGATAAAGCATAATCAACCAAGTTTAAAAAAATAAACACCCTAAGGTATACATCATGTAATTACAGGGGAGATCTTTTTACAAACTTGGCTCTTGAGGGGTTTTTTTGGTGGTTTGGTTTGAGTTTGGGTTGGGTTTTTTTTAGACTCTGATTCTGAAGTGTTTAAAACTAGTAATAGGTTTGAGTCATTTATTGAGAAACCACTAAGAAGTGGTATTTGTATGGATTTTACAATGTGTGAAGATCTATAGTAGTTTTTAACTTTGACAGATTTAATTTGCAGTCTTCTTTATAAAGCAAAAATGCTTTTCAGAGATGTGTATGCATACAGGTATGCACACATATGCTAATATATACCTATGCATACATGCAATATTTTTTAAACAAGTTGTTGTTTAAAGTTAAAGGATGTTAGCAGAGTCAATGAGATCTTGCAAGACATTCGGTACATTGGAGATGATATCTCTTTCAATTAATAACATCCTCAAAAACCTCCGGATGCTTTATAATTTGTATTCTTGGGAATCCCTTCAAAAATAGTGTGGAAGGGAGGTAAACAAAAATTTTGTCTTTGTCCCCAATACTATTAAAGCATTTCATCAAATTATACTTAAATGCAAGATGTATCGGCAGTCCAATAAGCAGGTACCAGATTACAGGAATCCCCTCACTGAGGAAATGCCCTTAACGAATGAGTTACACAGTAAGGTTCCATGTGGCTTATTTCTCTTTTTTTATGTCCTATAAATCCTAGATTCATTCCTGTGGATAGTTCAATGACCAATTTAGTGGCACCATTCTAGAGAGTTTGATAGTCCATTGGTTAAAACAGCTTCCTGGGAAATCTGAACTATGGATTTAAATCTTCTTAAGCTGCGGGGAGCAAGGACAAGAACACTAACAATAATCTGCTTTCCAGAAAGCACTGCCATTCCTTTGAATTGAACACAGGATTGCCTCAAAGTACAGAGCATAGGCTGAAATGAGGTGGATTGGGGCTTCCATGGAACAGGCTAGAATTTAAGTATCACATTGCCAGTGAAGGCACCTAAATTGATTTCAGCTTGGTCTGATTTCTTTATCCAGCAATAGACTACTCAGGGTTAAAATTCCTAAATCAGATGCACATCCAGCACACAGACTTTCTACAATAATAAAGGCCTGAGACTTATTTGTTTATTTCTTTATAAATACATACCTGTTTTTCACACATCACTTCTGCCTTTGCAATGACTACGGAAAGATGTATTTCCAGCAGCTAATATACCAAAAGGCTCATATCTACAATCCTCATCCAGACAAAATTCCAAATAAAGCTTAAGAGATATTCAGTTAAGTGAAAAATAAGACAATCTTTCATCATGATTTATTTTTAAAGTACAACTGTGTCACTGTGTTTGTATGATCCTCTAGTGCTTGAATTTGTACGATAAGCCCTATACAAAAGGGGTATGTCAAAATGATGAACAAGTGTAACTGTTATCCTTTTTTTGTGAGAAGCTAAGATTTTAGTTTGTTTCAGCTGTCCATGTACTTTAATAAATATAACTAATTTATTTGGCTTTTTCTATGTTCACTTGAAATTTTCAGCTGATCAGAGAATGTAAACTATTACATTATGATACCAGACAGCTAATATGCTTGCTTCAATTAAATACTGTAGGTAAATCAATGAAATATAGTAACACATGACATTAGTATTTAGTTGTCTTATTTGATTCATGAATATATTTTCTTTTTGATTAAAATTGACCTTTAAAATTTGTTAAATATAAAATATTAAGAATAGGAAGTTGTTTGGGTTTTTAGAATGAAAAGTGGGTTTCATTTCTAATCTAGCTAATGGATTTTTAATAGTTCAATTTCTCAATTTCTAGGGTCTTTTAAATTTATTTTCCTATTTTTTTCATGATATCCATAGATAGAATTTAATCTCAAAAGAAAATTTGCCTACTATTAAATTCTGTTGCAAATGCTCTTGTCTAGTACCATCAGCCTTGAAGTTAAAGCAATAGATGACATACATTATATTGTTAAGCTCCAGGGGTGGAAGAACATCTTCATATTAATTAAAAGCCATTTCAGCTTTCATTCAAAACTCTAGCGTAACACACACACCCCACCCCACCCTCTCCCTCCTCCCCAAACATATGAGGAAGAAAAATCTAAAGAAGAGATATTTCAGTAGGAATACAAAACAACAAAACAAAACAAAACAAAACAAAACAAAACAAAAAGAAGACAGCAGTTGCAAGGGTGATGTAGAACTATTCTCCTAAGATAAGTGCAGGTAACAGGACAAGCAGTTGGAGCAGCAGGGAAATGAGTGGAATACTGATAGATGTATCTAATGTATATGAAAATGAGGAAATATTCACTATAACTCCATCTCAAGGTTTCAATGGATTTAGAGCATCATAATTCACAAAGCCTGCTGTTTATATCTGTTATAGTGCATATTCATTTTAATCATCAGTTGCTATTAGCGATGAAACAGCTGCTTGCATACTTTTATTTCAATAAAGCATAAACCCTATATTATTCATGCTTATTCTTGCGCATAATGAAATTTCTGATGTCCAGACCCCATGTTGCTGAACCTATCAATTAATTAGTCAAGTTATCATTAAAAGGGAACTTCTGGCTGGAGCTGTTTGTTATCACTATGAATGGTAGTGGAAGCTGTAACATTTCTACTGGAGTGCTTGGTACATTGCTCACTTTGCACCAGAACTGTATTAGAAACCACAAGCATCTGAATTAGGGAACACTTTTGTGGCTTCCGAGTGTTGAAATAGGATAATGCCTGCCAGCAGTCTTCAGTCTGGAGGAGAGGAAGCTCCGGGGAGACCTTGTTGCAGCCTTTCAGTACCTAAAGGGGGGTTAAAGATGTGGATAGACTTTTTAGTAGGGTCTGTTGCGATAGGACGAAGGGTAATGGCTTTAAACTAAAAGAGGGTAGATTTAGACTAGACATAAGGAAGAATTTTTTTACAATGAGAGTGGTGAAACACTGGAACAGGTTGCCCAGAGAAGTTGTGGATACCCCATCACTGGAAGTGTTCAAAGTCAGGTTGGATGGGGCTCTGAGCAACCTGGTCTAGTTGAAGATGTTCTCACTCATTGCAGGGGAATTGGACTAGACGACCTTTAGAGGTCCCTTCCAACCCACAGTATTCTATGAGTCTATGAGTCTATGAAATTATCTGTAGTATAAAAATTATTTTTAAAATACAAATTATTAAATCGACAATAAATTTACACCTGTATCCTGCACTATAGATACATTCCTTTTACTTTATTGTATATACTATTCACATTTGGGAGGGTGGGGAGGAAATATTCTTCAGATAAAAGCTAATATTCAGTTAAATACACATTTAATCTTTCCATCACCTATTCCAGATAGTACAAATGGTAACCTCATTTAATCTAGTAATGTGTCCATGAAAAAGAATTCAAAGTATCCTGCAGTTATTTTACAACTATGGTGCCTTGGCATTTAATTGGCTTTAGTGGCACTACTTCATTAAAAAACAAAGCAAATGGAAGATAGTTTACCCTTTGGACTACTTACAAGAACAAAGATCAAGTCAAAACCTGGGAAATATTTAGTCTAATTTCTGCTCACATTGCATCTAAAGGAGATTAAAGAAATAACAAAATGGAATATCTACCTTTATGCGTTCTGACATTTCCCAGGAGAAGCTACTTTTCAGTTGGCTATACTGAATGAAAGTACTTTTAGTTGCCTTCTTGAAACTGTCCTTATGCAGGAAAGAATGCAACATTTCTCATAAGGGAACTCATGCCTAAGGAACTACTCCCAAAACCAGAAAATTTCTGTTCTTATCTTTAATCTGATATTGTTTTATGCATTTTATATCAAACACCACTACATTCTTTTGAGGAGGCACTCAAATCTGTCTCTTATTACAAGTTAATATCCCAGGGTTTTTTTTTTCCATTTTTTTTCTCTCCATAACCTAGTGAGTATTTGATTCTTGACCTAAAGGGGAATAATTTCAGCAGAAGTAAATAAAGGTTTCTACTCTTCTCATACTCGTAATCAAAAAACGTTCTTAGTAATATTTCCTCAAGTCTTTTATTGAAGATAACTAAGTTTTTCAGTCCATTCAGCAAAGTATCTCCCAACTCTATCACTGCCGTCATACAGGAAGTTCTTAGCATGTCCAGCAGCACATATTTAGGAGTTCAATTTTGTCAAAGGTTAAGCTGCACTTGAGTCAGAGTTGCCGTGTTTTAAAATTTTCACATTATCTGCAAAGTACAAAGAGTGCTTTATTGCTTCAGAACAAAGGTCAATTGAGCTCAAGTTTTTTTTCTCTAAAAGTCACTGTAACAGGAAGTAAACACATTACTCATGAGTACTTCCTTAGCCATTTCAACTGTCTTCAGTTCAGGGAATTTCCCAAACCTGATGTGTGGAATCTATTCAATTACTCTTAGCTGATCTTTCTTATAAATAATTTTACAGTTTCCCCCCTTGAACTTGTGCAAAATTTTGCATCAGTAATATACTTTTGCAACTTGGATAGCACCAAAGACATTCCTTGACCTGTTTGTGAAAAGATATATCCTTTTGTTTATTCTGAATTTTCCTCCTTCTATTCAAATTCATAGTCCTGATTTCTGGTTTTGGAACAGATGGTGAAGAATTGATCACTATCCATTCTGTTCATGTCACTCATAATTTGACAGACATCTATGATATCCGTTTTAAGCCATCTCTTTTTCAAACTGAAGACCTGCAGCCTGCTCAGTCATTCATCATATGGAAACTATTTTGGAACTTTGAGATAGGACAATCCCACAAAAAACAAACAAACAAACAAACAAACAAACAAAAAGCACAAACCCAAAACCATCCAAACAAGCCAGTACATTATATACTGTGTGCAAAGCATGATTTGTCATAAGCATAGGGTTTTTTGTATTTTTCAGTATTTTGGTTTTATTCCTTTCCTTGTAATTTCTTTTTTGCTGTTTTTCAACTGCTACCAAACAGTGACATTTTCATAAACTATTGTAATCCCATCTTACTTCTCCTGTGTGGCAGCAGTCAGGTCAGAGTCCATCACTTTATACGTGACATTGGGATTGTTTTTCAGCAGGTACATCATTTTTATTGACACTGAATTTCTTTGGCAATTTTTCATCCTGGTCACTCAGTCTTATAATGTCCTTCACAGTTCTTCCACAAGTATGCTGTCATCATTGCTATCTTGAATAGTCCTATGTCATCAGCAGTATTTCTCATTTTTCTTTTTCCACATCACTTGCAATGTCTTAAACAGCACAAGTCATCACACAGACCCCACAGAATTCTGCCAGGGATCATTCTCCATTGCAAAAAATAGTAATTTACTCCTGTCGTGTTACCTGTCTTACAGCTAATTATTTATCCATGCAAGTACGTGTCCTTTTATCCTATGCTGTCTTAACTTCCTTAAAAGCTCTATGTGAGAAGCTTGTTAAGAGCCTTTGTAAACCCAAGTGTATCTTGTTCCCAGATTATCCTTACATGGGTTTGTTTCTCTTTCAGACAAAGAGCAGTTATGTGTCCAAGTCCTTTAATAGGAGAGTCCCTTTATGAGTCTGGACCCAAAAGCTTTTCCATTGCCTTAAAGAGCACTGGTCTTTTAGAGTCTACTTTACCACAGAGAAACTCACTGCACTAAAGATATGTCAAATAACGTAATGTCAAAAGTCTTGTCAATATTTAATCAGAGAACTGAATTAAACACAATTTTCTCAACAGAATCTCATCTTCACAAGTGACAGTTAATACAGACAAACAAATTCTTTGTAAATGCCTTCCTTAAAAAGTCTATTTACTGTCAGACTAGGAACTTAAGGCACTCAAACTGAAGGTTTCCAAGTGGGCGCTAATGAAATATTTTTCCTTTTATGTTAAATTAGATGTCAGGAAAATATTAGTTGTATATGACATAAAAACACAGTATAAACCCATTTGAAAAATGAGGCACCGTTTCTGAAAAGAGTTCAAGCAACACCCAAATGTTCTATGATTGATGTCAAATGAGAGTACATGCCAATCATAAAACACAAGCAGCAGGAATACTCATCAAGGCTGTCAGGTTTCCAACACTAACAGGGCTCCCATGCTGGTTGATGAGACTGAAGAAGTTATGTTAAAAAGATTTGTGATCATCTTCTGTACAACAAGAGCAACAACAAATTACTGCTACCCTTTGTAATGACAACCAAATATATAAGACTATAACTATACAAGCAGAGAAATTCTCCATATCAAATACTGGATTTGTGTGTTACTAAAGTCTAGATAGCAACTCTTCCTACATGTCTGTGAGGAGAGATAAGTTCCCTAAAGCATATAAAAATTATTGTCAGGCATTATCTTTTTTTAACTTCAGATTTGTTAGAAAATGGTTTTCAGCCCCATGTAAAATCAGATAACAGATCTCAACCATAGGGAAAAGAAAAAAAGCATAATAAAGGCTGCAATGCCAGGAACACAGTCAGCAAAGTCACTTACCATAAAGATATGATGAAAGTGCATTATAACTTCCATTATGAGCAATTCTATGAATCTTTAATTTCCTGTACTATCTCAGGGCCAGTTCTGCAAATGCTTTATCATGAGAAAAGTCCTGGAGTTCAATGAGATTACTCACAAGGGTAAGGCAAAAGACGTCTGGTACAGCTTATAAGATCAAGCTACAAATGCTGAAAAGATTCAGCTTTCAAGTTCTTTTGATCATGTACATCCATTTTTTTCTTCCCTTTCTTTTTCAAAAAAAGTATAACTTGAAAAACAACTGTAACAAAGTATTTCCATTAATTCCAATACTTCCCTAGGAAAAGGAAAAAAAAAGAAAAAATAGATATTCAACAAGGAACATAAAAACAATCATTGATTTCTACATGAGTTGCAGTGATGATTAATAAACTATTTAATATTAAATAAGAAATGTTAAGAAACAAATTAAGCAAGTTGCTGTGTGTTTAGACATTTAAAGAGGTCACTGAGGGAAACAATATAATTTTTTAATCAATTACCTAGTCAAAGTAGCTGTTAAAAAAAGGAAACTGTCAATATGAAGTTATTTATCTACACAACTTCAAAAAAGACTGTTTATATTACCTCTTCAGGTCTTATTTTTCAGTAACTGAGGAACTTTAATTCAGATTTCTCTATTTTATGACGGCTCAGCCATATAACTATCTGAAAATTGCATTATGATTTTAAGAACTTAATTTTCCAAATATGATTAACTGCCTTTTTTTTTTGCATTAGATTCTAAAATATTTATGAAATTTAATGTTTAGATTTCTGAAAGCTTTAAACTTAATAAAATAATTTTCTTGATATTAAAGAGGCAGTATTCTAATTACAAGAACTATTACACATGCATTATTTTATTAATATAGCTGTATATTTAACACTCCTTACCTCAGGGGTGACGCTGCAGGACACAGTAGTTTACAATGTAATAAAGGCAAAATCATTATTGAAATGCTAATTTAAGTAATTATAGTGCTATACAATTGAAAATTTTGTTTGTTTGTTTGTTTCTGTTAGGAGCTAGGTTTCTTAGCCTGTTATGAAAATAAGCTTATCACTTATGTTGTCAGTTCTAGAAAACAAAGGCATTTTTTTATTCTCCCACCAAGTATTTGCTGTCTCATGCAGACTCTAACTTTTTTCAGTTTATAACAAAATTTATTGTAAAATAGGGAAAAGGGGGATTGATGTACTCTACGGTGAAACTGGGATAAAATCCAGTGCTTCAGCATTGAGTAGGTAAACTTACATGAACTGCAAATGAATCGGGATTTCTTATTAGTAAGAACCTTTCTGATGAGCATGTTAGAAAAATAAACAGGAAACGTATTAAACTGAATAGCACTTTTTTTTTTTTTTTTTAATCTCAGGAAAAACAACTTTCTCATGTAAAGTATTTTAGTTGGTGTTGTGAACCAAGTTATTTTCATATTTCACTCTATCTCAAAATGTGATGTTAGGAGTGGAGATTGATTGACTCTCTTTCCTGAAAAAGATGCCATTATCCACAACATACTCTGACTCCTTCATGACAAATATTGTTTAATACACTGTAAATATTCATTATATTCTGTAGCTAAGCAATTTGTCTGAGAATAATTAAAGTCTTATATTTGTGAGACACTGTAGGATATGCAATTAATAGATCTGACTAAATGCCGTTCACATTCAACATCAACTGCTTATGTGAAATTTACCATCCAGTGTGGAAACTGACTTCACATCAAAGTAATTTCAAATGAATTAGGATTATATCAAAGACGTCATCTGCTTTTTACTTCTGCTTTGGAGATTTGCAACAGTCTATCAACTATTTCTACTTAATGCAATTGGAGAGTTGACTGTTGACTGTAGACTCGTGCAGAGCTTGTTCTCATAAAGTTTTCAAACTCTTCTGTTTCAGCTATAGTGAATCAAAACTCTAAAAAATACAGATTTATAATGAAGTAAGCAGAGACTAAAACACAATTTTAGCTAAAGAATGGACTGTCATGTCATCCATGATAGGGCTACATCCTTATTTCACATATTATACTTCAGTAGTCTATGTCACTATTTTTTTGAAGAAAATTAATATCCATCATCATTTAAAGAAATCAACTCATTCTAGTCAGAAGAACCAGATTCTTTGTTCCAGAATATTTTAAGAATTGAAGTGTGGTAATTAAGAATCAAACTCATGGCAATACAACATGATTACAAAATAGCCACCATTCCTCTAGACAAATAAAAGAATGGGAAAAGAAGTGATCTGGGCAATTCCAGCTCAGCAAGCAAGGCTTTAAAGCAAAAAGGCTTGTCTTTTATAAAGCCAAATTGAATAAAATCTTAGGGTAGAAAAGACAGATTTTATTAAATGTGTTGCCTGGAGGAGAAGGAGGAGAAGAGAGGTAACTGCTTTATAGGGAGAAGAGCTATTTTAACTTAAAGGAAATGACCATGAATAGAACATAAATGAAATTTAGCAGAGAATAAAGAACTGGTACAGAACTGAATTTCTTGAACAACCCTGAAAAATTAGTGGAGGCAAAAAGATATATTTTTTAAACACAGCTAAATATAAAGCATGTGACATCACCATGACAGAAAGAGTCTGGGCATGATCCAAGGTCTTCCTTCAAATCCTATTTCCTGTGTTCCTCTATAAGACTATACAAATTATAAGAAGATGTGGACAAAAGCTAGAGGATACATGTTGGGTATCACATGTATATCACAAATGTATGTTACAGAGTATAGAATCAGAATGGTTTGGCTAGGAAGGGACCTCAAAGATCACCTAGTTCCAACCCCCCTGCCATGGGCAGGGACACCCTCCACTAGACCAGATTGCCCAAAGCCCCATCCAACCTGGCCTTAAACACTTCCAGGGAGGGGACATCCACAACTGCTCTAGGTAACCTGTTCCAGTGCCTTACCACCCTCACAGTGAACTTCTTCCTTATATCTAATCTAAATCTACCCTTCCCTCCAATGTGTCGACCACACCACACAGCTTGGTGTCGTCGGCAAACTTGCTGAGGGTGCTCTCAATCCCGCTGTCCATGTCGCTGACAAAGATGTTGAACAGTGCCGGTCCCAATACATTCCTTGAGGAATGCTACTCATCACTGGTTTCCAGTTGGACATTGAGCCATTGACCACAACTCTTTGAGTGCGACCATCCAGCCAATTCCTTATCCACCGAGTGGTCCATCCATCGAATCCATGTCTCTCCAATTTAGACACAAGGATGTCATGCAAAACAATGTCAAATGCTTTGCACAAGTCCAGGTAGATGAAATCAGTTGCTCTTCCGTTATCCACGTATAACACCATCATAGAAGGCCACCAAATTTGTCAGGCATGATTTGCCCTTAGTGAAGCCATGTTTGCTGTCACAAATCATCTCTTTATTTTCCATGTGCCTGACCATAGTTTCCAGGATGGTCTGTTCCACGATCTTGCCAGGCACAGAGGCAAGACTAATGGGCTGTAGTTCCCCGGGTCTTCCTTTTTTCCCTTCTTAAAAATGGGGGTTATGTTTCCCCTTTTCCAGTCGGTGGGAACCTTGCTGGACTGCCAGGACTTCTCAAATATGATGGCGAGTGGCCTGGCCACTTCTTCCACCAGTTCTCTCAGGATCCGTAGATGCATCTCATCAGGTCCCATGGACTTGTGTAACTTCAGGTTCCTTGGATGGTCTTGAACCTGATCTTCTCCTACAGTGGATGGTTCTTCATTCTCCCAGTCCCTGCCTTTGCCTTCTGTGACCTGGGCAGTGTGACTTGACCACTTGCAATGAAGGCTGAGGCAAAAAAGTCATTGAGTACCTCAGCCTTCTCCATATCCTGGGTAACCAGGTCACCCGTTTCCTTCTGGAGAGGCCTCATGTTTTCCCTTGTCCTCCTTTTATCACTGACATACCTATAGAAGCTTTTCTTGTTGTCCTTGACATCCCTGGCCAGATTTAATTCTATCAGGACTTTAGCTCTCCTAACCAGATCCCTGGGTGCTCAGACGATTTCTCTGTATGTACTTCATGCTACTTGTGATGGGAAATTATATCACTCATACATATTTTTAACTCATAAAGCAAGTTCAACCACTTTAGTTATATTTTTATATTTTTATATTTTAATTTGTTTGAATATTGTTTGGCTTCTCCAGACATAGGAGATTTGCTGATTTTTTTTGATTATTTAGTTAATTTTTTCTCTTATAACAGCTAAAAAATAAAATAACTAAAGGTCAAGAAATTCCCTTACTACCTCCTGCTTTTCGCTTTTCAACATATACTGGAACATCCAAAGTCAGTGCTTACTTAATTTGTAAATAGATCTTTTGAAGTGTTCATAAATGTACTAGAATGACAGTAATTTGCTGGAAGCAGAATTTCCTTTTTGCTTGTAGGAACCTCTCTGGGAGTATTCCCCAAGAAGTTTATTATGCTGAAAGGCTTCAAGAAAGGCATTTTCATGTCAACTTTTGTAGCACTTGAGGACAAATTGCTGTTGTGATGATTTATTTCATTCATTGATATCATTGCTTCTAAAAGAACCTACTATTGCTGGTTGTTTTTCAGATCACTTAAATGTCTACTGACAGTTAAAGAAAATAGTTCTGTTATGTTACTTTGGTTTATTTAGAGGAAGGTGGGTTTTCTCAGTTCTGCTCTAATACTTCTGATCAATACGTATCAAATACTCAGTTTTCAAGTATGTTAATTTTTATTCCTTCAAGATGGACAGTAATGGATAAGCAGTACTTTCTCTGTTTTGAATATTGAAGAAAAAAAATCCCTTTCCAGACCTGAACAATAAAAGGCTGCTCATGCTCTGTTTTTTTTATTCATTTCCACATGGGTCAATATTTGAACCACTAAAACCCAGGTTTGTTGTGGATTTTTTTTCAATTGAAATTATGTTCCAGGGATAAAGATGGAGGATGAGAGGACCTAATCATATCCAATTAAAATTTTTAAATTTTACTCAAAATATCTAGACATAATCTTAAGAAAAAAACATGAACCATGAAATAGGATGTATTAGCATATACCTATAAAGCAACTTTGATTACAGCAAGTTGGGATAATGTAGTTGTAAACAGAATTCTGGACACCAAGATCAATATCTGTATACTCTGGGCCAGGTCTTGTTATTCATGATCATACTGATCTTCATCATATTGTACTTCAAATGTTGCTATCTAAAATTAAGTTTCTTTAAAAATGGGTGATAGTGCCTAAGGGCCATCTTCTTCTAGCCTAAACAGTAATTTAAGTGGATTATAGGATGTAAAATCTTAACGAGTGACTCTTATTAACTACTTTTCAAGTATTACCTAATCTCTGAAGTTGGCTAAAAGAGGGTAGTCCTCTACAAGAAAGAAGTATTACAAGTCTAGATTTCCTGATTCTTGGCTGAGTGCAGTAAACTTTGATTGTTGTCTTCTAGATCTATGACTTCCAATCTACGCAGTAGTTCAGCTTCAGAAGACAGATTAAAGGAGGTTCATTCTCAAGCTGTCATATCAAAAAATCCTGTCCGATATAGTAGTCTTTTACAGTCAGACCAGACAGAATCATGTAAGAGGTATCACGAACTGGCTGTTAGCCATCAGTTTTTAGCTGAAAGAGGAAACCAGTTACAGAGATGGTCTAAGAGCTATGTTTGAAAATACCTGGGTATTTCCTAATTTAAACACAGTTATGGCTACCTACATTGAAACTTATTGCTCAAACACTGCTCAAACCTGTCATGTAGGCATAGCCTAATTAATGCCTACTGACCATCTTGTCAAAGACCATATGTCCATACATAAGTTGTCTGAATGCATAAAATTATTATAGTTCAGCCATATTGTCTGTTTTACCACCTAACTGTAGGCATATGAGAAAACAAATTTTGAAATAAACACTACTTTCTTTTCTGTGTTAGATCCCAAAGACCTTTGAGAATTATTTAGCTATTAAAGTAGTGGAGCACAGCAACTTTTTTAAGACTTATGACACCTGAGGGCAATATGATTCCATGACCCACTGAAACACTAAACATTTAGAAGTCTTAGATTACAAACAATGTGAAAACATATTTTCTTTTTAAAGTGTCACACTGAAAAAGAGCATCTCAGTGCTTTCCTGAGCCAGCAGCAAGTGTTATGCATCATAAGAATGCTTTCATTTCCAGTGAACCAAAATCTGAACAACCAGATACAACCTTAAGTACTCTTTCTCTTCAGAGAGGGGATTATATTTATAGATATGCAGCATTACTCACTGTATTCCACATTAGTCAGGATTGCATTGCCATAATCTTGATTTTACATGAAGTCAAGTTTTAGGCTTGGGTTTTATTGGTCACACCATCAGCTGTACCTGGCAAAGGTGCACAGAAATGAAATAATTATTTCCCCTGTTGGAGCATCTAATTTTATATTTACTCACAAATTATGTACTCTACCTCTTGTTATACTTTATCTCTTCATTTGTACTACTTTTTTTCATCATTTACTGTGTGCTGTGAGTTACATGAATTTTTTTAAGAAGACTGAAGTGACATTTTAATCTTTAAAATACTTAACTAAAAAAACAATATAATAATAAGTACATATTTTACAAGTAAGTGCAAAATCAATTATGTCCTCCAGCTACATCTAGGTACATAATTATATTGAAAAAAATGTGGTTAAGGAAAATTATATGTCCAGTGTATTATTTAGTTTTATATATGCCACAAAAACACATAACCTTTGCTTTTTCTAGATATTTTAGTAATGCTGTGATCTCAAATTAATTGTTTACCATAAAAAAATACTTGAATCATGGTTTATTAAAAATATTGAAGATATTCAAAAACATCACAGTGGTGAACATAGATGCCTATAAAAAATTCAAGCATTACTCAGGCAAAAGGTGCTCAAATTGATCACTTCGATGTACTTCTTTTGTGTCTAAGCAGACAGCTCCTGAAGCTTCACTTCTTTCAAATGTATGTGGCACAGAGTTGCTAATTATTGCATGTCTCTACAGTAAACAAAATATGCTATCCAAGTATTTATTATGAGATTCCTCTTCACATCCAGGAGCAGCATATTAATTTTTCTTGTTTTAGATGTCACATTTAATGACATTAAAGTTTTGGTGGCTTCCAATGCATCATTTCCCAATGCATTACAATTCACAATGCTTCCAATGCATTCGATTTCACTTTGAGTGTTCTTTTTCTTTCTATAGTATACCACTTTGGTAAAGTGCACTAACTGCTTTTACTTACAAGAAAAAAATTGACCTGGTTCGCACAGTGAAATCTAAAAGAGATTCTGAATGTAAATCCCAAATAGAGGATAACGTCCAGCTCCCCACAGTAGTAAACTCTCAATCCCCACTGTTCTCCCCAGCAGGTTCTCTTCTGTAGTTCCCCTTCAGAGGAACCAGACACTGCCTGCACACTCAGCAGGGTGCCTGGGCACCTGAGGCAGGATTTCAGTAGGCAGAAAAATGACTTTAACAACTGCAAAGCTCAAGTCTGCTTTCAGGATCTAAATTTCATTTTTTGTTTGGCCTACTTAGTCACTTTGAGTGTAAAGAAATCTGACAAGGATATCTGACATTATAGATGTTCTTTCTCTCACTATTTTTCTAAATTAAAGGTCAGCAGGTGACAATCTCTATTTCACTGATGTTTTAAAACTGCACAGAGCTAAAAATGCATGGATGTCTTCCATCCTAGACAATGTATTTTGTAAGCCAAAACTTGAGCGTGGGGATAATGGTGTTAGGTTAGTTGTTTTCATGCACAGCTCACTCCAAATAATTGAAATTACTTTGACCATAGTGAAGGCTATAGATGATATACCACTGCCAACAAAGGGAAATTTGAGATGTATAATTTTACTCTTTTAATTTTTTTTGTAAAGATATATTGAAAGATTAATAATGTAGAACAAACTTGTTTGTTTCATTTGCTTTCTTCTACATCACCTTTACTTAGTTTCATTTTGGTTTTGTGGCACATTTGAAAAGCTGAAGCATCATATTCACTGTAGGCTAGCATAGTTTCTGGTTCTCTTAATCTTTCTCATTTTTTCTTTTTAGGCCTTTTCTCTTCTCTTTTTACATTATCTAATGATCTGTAAAAACACTTTTAGCCCTTATTTTCTATAATAAACTGAAAATTACTGACTTTTTTTGCTCTTTGTAAAACTCTAAGATTTTCTCTTTAAATTTGTAATATAGTTTGGCAAATTTGTAATTTCTATGCCTTTCTGTCTTGATAATCTTCATATTAAGCTACAGAAGTTCCATTCCAAACAGCAGAACTAGTATTTGTAACCTCCTTGCCATTTGAGGTTTGTCAAGTTTAATTCTGTGAATGTTTGAAGTTTTGTTTGTTTATCAGATATGTACAATACTTATCTTTGATTTCACTACATTGTTAAATGTAGTGGGTTGACCCTGGCTAGATGCTGGGTGCCCACAAAAGCTGCTCTATCACTCCCCTCCTCAACTGGACAGCGGAGAGAAAATACAATGAAAGGCTCATGGGTCAAGATAAGGACAGGGAGACATCACTCACGAATTACTGTCATGGGCAAAACAGACTTGACTTGGGGAAATTAATTTAATTTATTACCAAAAAAATCAGAGTAATGAGAAATAAAACCAAATCTTAAAACACCTTCCCCTCACCCCTCCCTTCTTCCCAGGAGTTGTCTCTGCTGCTCCTTCCTCGTCAGGGGGAGAACTCCTCACACTCTTCCCGTGACCCAGCGTGGGGTCCCTCTCACAGGAGACAGTCCTCCATGAACTTCTCCAGTGTGAATCCTTCCAACGGGCTACAGTTCTTCACTAACTGCTCCAGCATGGGTCCCTCTCACGGGGTGCAGTCCTTCAGGAACAGACTGCTCCAGGGTGGGTGCCCCATGGGGTCACAAGTCCTGACAGCAAACCTGCTCCAGAGTGGGCTCCTCTCTCCACAGGTCCACAGGTCCTGCCAGGAGCCTGCTCCAGCACGGGCTTCCCATGGGGTCACAGTCTCCTTCAGGCACATCCACCTGCTCTGGCATGGGGTCTTCCACAGGTTGCAGGTGGATATCTGCTTCACTGTGGACCTCCATGGGCTGCAGGGGGACAGCCTGCCTCACCATGGTCTTCTCCATGGGCTGCAGTGGAATCTCTGCTCCGGTGCCTGGAGCACCTCCTCCCCCTCCTTCTTCACTGACCTTGGTGTCTGTGGGGTTTTTTCTCTCACATATTCTCACTCCTCTCTCTGACTGCAATTGTTCCTGGTGTTTTCTTTCCCCTTCTTTGTGTTATCCCAGAGGCACTACCAGCAAGGCTTGGCCTTGGCCATCTTGGAGCCAGCTGGCATTGACTCTATCGGACATAGGGGAAGCTTCTAGCAGCTTCTCACAGAAGCCACCCCTGTAGCCCCTCTGCTACCAAAATCTTGCCATGCAAACCCAATACATGAAATGATCTAGAAATCTTGTTTCCAATCACCATCCCCTCGAATTTTGAAAAATATTTTTAAACCACATTTTATAACAAAAGAATGGGAAACACATGATGTCTGGATTCCTTGGGAATGCTTGTTGGGTTCTATTTGAGAATTTTGTCTCATACTGTTTTTCCATAGAGATGAAAAATTTGCACATCTGTTATCTAAGACAACAACATCCATCTTTCTGAGCTAATTAAAAATATGTAACATACTTATAAACTATTTGAAAATGTGGTTATTCTATGAAATCTGTTTAGTTTTACTGGTACCTAGTGTTTGCAGGCACCTATTGAAGTGTTACCTGAAACTTCCATCTCTTGTCTTACATGCGCAGGAGACTTCCATCTCTGGTCAACACCTTAGCATTCAGTTTTTCCAACTCACTATTTCTTTGATTCTTTTTACTCCATATATCATGAAAGATTGAACAATTGTTTGACAAAAGGTACATGGTGTCATTCTGCCTCACTCCATGCCTTACCTTCCACTGCAAAGAAAAACACTGGATTCTACTATTTCTTCCAGATTTCCAAACCTGAGCCACTTACAAATCTAAGTTTCTAATACAACTTGTTGCAAATGCTGGTTAAACACCTTCACCCAGTTTCACTGAAAATCAGCAGTGATGAATACCAGCTGACATAGAAATTCATCATTTCCTTCAAATTCTCAGAGAATATTTTAGCTGCATACCATCAACTCCCATCTGAGGATTGTCTAGGAAACTGCTATCAAGTTAGAGAGGCTAGGAAGTTTGAGGAGCTTAATGGTATGAGACCATGGAAGCTTTGTGTCTGGACTCTGTAAACAGTAATAGTATCTCTGAATAATGTGGTCTTGGGGGGTTTTTGGCAAGAAATTTTTCATGATTTGTTTACCTGCAGAAAAACAAGTGATGTTAATACAAGCCATACTGTGGAGAGATACCTGTACTATTTCTGAACAAGATAGCTTCTATGCCAAAATAAGAGTAATCTTATTATTGTAATCTTAGTGTGGTGAAGTAGTGTGGACAACTAATCCTATAGTTAGTGTAACATTACTTTAACAAGGCTATACTGTTTCTGGAATATGAAGTGTCTCATTAAATGCAACAGTTAACATTATACTGTGCCGTAAGACGTGCCTAGAAGCTACATTAATACTAGCAAATAACATGAACAGTGTCCCTCCTCTGTGTCTGAGGGCAGCACACCCCTGTCAACAGGGCCAAGCTCTCCTCCTCCTCAAAGTGTGGCCTGTGGGGAACCACCCCCAAGCAGTGTTATCCCAAACACCTTCCAGGCGTTGCCCACGGGAATGCCAGTGGTGCGGGTCAGAAGTGCAATAGGGACTGGGCTACAAATAAAGTGACCTAGGTAAATGCAAGCTAGTGTTTGAACCCGTGCCCTGGCCCTGTTACATCACTAATGCAGATATATCCATGCAGCTTACCACATTATTAACAAGCCTATGTTACACCAAGCTTGCAGCCTCAAAACAAAAAACAAACACACACAACAATGCTTACAGTTTAACCTGGCATGCTTTGTGCTTAGGCATACTCCCAGCATGGTAGCTATTTATTTATTTGCTTTAAAGTTGTGTTTTGGGTTTTGTTTTGTTTTGTTTTGTTTTTGTGTTTGTTTGTTTGTTTGTTTTAATTACTAGCCCTCTGAACTCACCAGCTAACAAAGTATTGTCTTAACTTTTATTTGGATCTTTAATTGGTATTTTGCCATGCATGTACTTGTATATTCTAGTTATTCTTCTCCTGCCTGCCAGCCTACCAGTTCTTTAATCAACTTTTTATTATGGTAAGGAGACATTTATCTATTGTGGTACATTATTCTTTGTGTTTATATTATGTTTGTACCAGGGTGTCTCTTTAGAGAACACTCTTTAAAAAAAAAAAAAAGGAAATTACATAGTACAGTATTTTTATTAGCCAATTTTCTTTCAGATATTGATTTTACTATGATTCTACTTGTCTTCCATTTTGTGCTTATTCTTATATTCACATCTTCTTTTTCAACTTCTATTTCATATTCAGTTCACTATTGAAAAGCATAATTCTTTTTAGATTGAAGCCTTGTTTTATTTTTATTTGTCTGTATTTCTTCTTGTCATTACTTGTGTGATGTTTAATCATTATTTTTGTGTGATATTAAACACAGTTAAGCAAATAGTTTGTAATTTTTCTAAGAAGTTGCTGAATTTATTTATAAGATAATAAAAAGAAAAAGTGCAGCATTTTATGTCTCTAAAATTGTTCTTTCTAAAGCAGTGTCTGAAGGCCAGTGAGATCAGGACAGTGCTTTGATTGATCAGTGTGCAACAAATCTAATCAGCCTGTCTCTGTTGGCTAAATTACTGACTTTCCTTACTCAAAGGGAACATCAATGGAAATTGCAGCAATGTTTCTAACAGTTGGAAGCTAAAAAAATAAGATTATGCTAAAGGAAGAGCTGTTATGCACACCAGGAGCAAAAATCAAAATGCCTCCTTTGCTTTATTTAGTACAATGAACTTGAAATTATGACCAATTACAATTCTGCTTCGGCTGAGCTTTCTTTTTTGTTGCAGCAATGGAGGATAGGAATAATGGACAAATACTAGGGCAGATAGTGAGTTTTAAAAAATAATTTATCATCTTTTATTATATTAAATGTCATTATTGAACTCTCTTATTTATTGGAAGTTAGTGAGGTCTGTAAATACCTCTTCTGGCTTCTTTCACAGGAAGGAGAAAAAAGAGTGAGGAAACTGTGTGCACTCTACTTATCCTCCCATAAGGGTGACGGAGAAATAGATAGAACAGGACTGCAGAGCTGTGACCCTGTATCAAGAAACTGCTATTATGTTCAACAAAAGCTTTGCCAGCTGGAAGGGAAGGTGGACTGTAACATTAAATTTTCTGTCAGTGCTCCAGTGCTACTGCCTCATATATTGACACAATCATAATATATCTCCAAATTTTTGTTTAACTCCTGTTGATGGTAAACCTAGCCTCCCAGACAGCTCAAATGGTAAAAAAAGAGTTATTCACACGCAAAATGTAGCAGATCCCTGCATGGAGCCCCGATTCAATATGAAAAAATCATCACTAGGTGGAATCCTGTGGGTGATAATGATGATGATGTCCTCTTCTGATAGCACCTGTGGGAGCATCTTCCTGCAATCCACAGACTGAATTAGGGCTACTAGATGGTCTGATAAAACTCATCAAGATCCTGTGTTATGGTTATTTTTTTTCCAAATAGGTTGCAAAAACCTCTAATTTATTTGTCAATTCCCCCTGAAATTCTTAGTCTTGTTGCACAACCTTGCATTATCTCTCTGTCAGCTGTTGTTTTGAGTCCTGAAGCACGCTAAGGAAATTGTTAAACAGAGAAGATTCTATAGAGAAAAAGCATTGTTTTCTTTATTTGTTTATTATTTTATTTATTATTTTGTTTCCTTTTTCTTTTATCTTTATTATTGAGATTACTGCAGTTTAGTTAACTAAATTAACATACATACAGATATACATAGAAAGAAAGACCTGGTATTTCTCACATGTAAAGTTGAATACTCTCTACTACTACTCTATACAATTTCATGTCATGCTCCTACTACCTAATTAAAGACATTCCTGCCAGGAATGTTATCTCTATGATTCTGACAAAATGGAAGAATACGAGCTGACAGCTTTTTAAAAACATAGAGAATACTCTTTACAGTACTGAAGACAAAGAAGTGAAAGATTTTGAGAGGGGAGACTTCGGCAGCTTGGGAGTTGACTTCAGGAACTAAAATTTGAATTATTGTGGTCTACAGGAAGTAGTTAATAGTAGTATATAGAGCTTGTGCTTATATAGAATTAAACTTTGCATAGTCTCATGGAAAATTTACATCCCCTTAAGCCCTTAACAAGGTCAATGTCACCTGAAATATTCATGAAGCCTGGAAATGTATTTCTATTATTTATTATAAATGTTTCACTAAAACTTAGGGACCCCGTTGTGCTATAAATCGAACACACATTTAACACAGTTTCCTTCAACAATACATAATTAATACTAAATTGTCATGAGAAGGCATCAGGTAAATATTGTGAAAAGAACTTAAAAAAATATCAGGAAATGAAATTACCACGATAGCCACCGTGTTAAAAAGTTCTTGGAAATGGAGTTTCTGAGGGGTTTCTTTCTTTGTTTTTAGAAGAACTGTTCTGTTCCAACCCTGAATACCAATGAGAATACACATCTGTGCTGGTTTTGGCTGGGATAGAGTTAATTTCATAGTAGCTAGTACGGGGATATGTTTTGGATTTGTAATGAAAACAGTGTTGATAATACAGAGCTATTGCTGAGCAGTGTCAAGGCCTTTTCTGCTTCTCACACCACCCCACCAGCCAGTAGGCTGGTGGGTGCACAAGAAGTTGGGAGGGGACAGCTGGGACAGCTGACCCCAATGAGATATTCCGTGCCATATGACATCATGTTCAGCATATAAAGCTGGGGGAAGAAGAGGGGAGAGAGATGTTCAGAGTCTTGGAATTTTTCTTCCCAAGTGACCATTAAGTGTGATGGAGCCCTGCTTTCCTGGAGATGGCTGAACACCTGCCTGTCCATGGGGAGTGGTGAATGAATTCCTTGCTTTGCTTTGCTTGCGTGTGTGGCTTTTGCTTTACTTATTAAACTGTCTTTATCTCAACTCACAAGTTTTCTCACTTTTACTCTTCTGATTCTCCCCCCCATCCCACAAGGGAGGGGAGTGATTGAGTGGCTGCGTGGTGCTCAGTTGTTGGCTGGGGTTAAACCACAACAACATTGAATCAGATAATGACAGACAGATAACCATTCACTATCTAACCAGATCTAGAATGGATAAGATTATTTGCAGTATTAGTCCTCTTTCTGGTTGTTTGAAAAATTATGAGATAAAGTGCTTTTTGCACTTTTACTAAATTTAACTATGCGTTATTTTTCTTTGTTCTAAGCAATGATAATGTAGTGTGTCTAATGTAAGCTCTTTAAAATATTCGGAGAGTTTCAGTTTTCAAGATAGTTTTCATTGATGTGTTCAATTCAATTAAAAGCTCACAAAATTTTATATAATATGTAGCCACTAATTTACCATCTCTAACCCTAAAAAACCAAAAAAATACTATTTGTACAATCAAAGTATATATATAGCAATCCATATATTAAATAGTGTCATACAACTTTGTAGTGTGATGAGGTAAGATTTTATGCAGTGACCGCCTGTGTAGATGTTCTCGACTACAATGGAAACCATAAAACAAGACACAAGATGATAGATTACATTTTTGATAGGGTACAAAGTGACAATGAATATGCAAAAGGAATTCAAAGTGTAACACACCTTTCAGTAACTTCTTCCTTTCAATGAACCTTAAGTAAAACCAAATACAATAAAAATTATTGAACTAAAATTCAATAATTTAAAATAATTAAAGCAAATAATTAGATTGTTTCAATCTAATTTTTACTTTAGGCTTTTAAATATATTTTTCAATTTTCACTGCATTTTTAAGATGAGTACTTTCTTTTTCATTCTTCAAAGACTGAGAATGTCCAGAATGCTATTCTTTGATATAATAAATTACATGTTTTGTTATTTTTCACACAGTTAAATGTATGCATATTGTGTTTTCCATTTGGTAAAAGGCTGTGGTTCAGGAGCAGAGAGGAATTCTGCCTGATTATTATGTGCTGGCTGCTACACTTGGCTCCCATGAAACCTTCTTAAAAGAAGGAAGACATCCCCCATAGCAACTGAGCAAATCACTGGGGGGAAAAAAAAAAAAAAATAGTTCAGAGTGGAAAAGAGAAGAGAGAAAACAGTAACCTGTGAAAATGAAAAAGAAAGTTACAAGGCTAGAAAGGAGCAGGAGACTGGAAAGGATGAAGAATTAGAACGGAGCAGGACATGAGAGCCACAGCCAAGTAGGAAAAAAATGCTTTTTGGAAGTACACAAAAGAGACCAAATGGAGTTTGTTGCCAATTAGAATCTGTGGATTGGCAACAAGACTAGAGAGAAAGAAAAATTGGACACAGCAGCAGGAAAGAATTTATTTACAGACCCTCTGTTGGTATTCTGCTTTACCCAAAAGAAATTATTTCCTTCTATTCTTCTGGTTTTTTTCACAAATATCTAACTTCTGAGATTTAAAGCCTTCTCTGGTATTCTTGAGATGTTTTCTTTAAAGTAGTGGGGCAGACTGCTCTAGCATTAATTTCCATGCAGTATGCACTAAATTAAAATTCAAATAGTAAAATTCTGATTATCATGGAAAGTATTCTTGTAACATGATACGGAATTAGAAAATAAGTAACCTCACTTTTTCTTCATTTGCTTACTTTTTAAAATTTAGATAATTTTATTCTGCACTGAATAATTCTTTTGGAACATATGAACTGCTTTATCTGAATAAGGGCACCAAAAATATAATCTATGAATGCTGTAAGTGATATACAGGTATAGCAGCCACCCTGGTATTTTCCTTATTGTTTCATTTCTGTTCATAAGGTGGCATTTGATCTAAAAGTTGGAATTGGTTGTGTCAATGAAGCTGGTCGAGAGTTTTAATGAATGCCAGTTCATAAAAAATTTGCATGATTAAAAAAGATAATTCCTTTAAATAAAAATTGCTTTAAAGCTCAAAGGATTTGAACATTTCTTCTTTGGAGTCACTAGAGAGCCTTAAATTAGTTTTTCACTCATCAGCAACAAATAATAAAGTTGAGCTATGGAAATTTGTTACACTGTTTACCATTAGATATTTAAAATATCTCAGAAAATGGACATTCACTGAAACTGTCTCTCACTTTACTGTTTCCTCATTCAGAAACTCAGTCAAAATGTGATAGCATAGCAAGCTGGCTCATCCATATCACTCACAAACTGTCACTGACACAGTGAACAAATTCCTGACTTTTTTTATTTGTTGGATCATTTCCATTTATCATAATTCTTTTATTAAAGAATTGAGTTCATTCAAAATATATTATTGTGGGGAAAAAAACCCTCAAAACTCTCCCCCACTCCTCCCCAAAAGCCCCCAACCAAACAAAAATGACCCCAAACCCACAACAGGAGATATATCTGAGAGAAAAATGCAATAGAAGAATAGGATATACATGCCTTACAGTATGCATTCTGGTAAATCAAATGGTGAACCAAACGCTGATTGATAAAGAAGTAAACAAACAGTGAAGTCAGCTCTAGTGAGCTTCTCCCAATGTCATTTAACAGAAAAAAACAACTGATTCAGGACAGATAAAATAAGGCTGAAGCTGAAAAAAAAAATAAAAAAAAAAACCCATACCTGGCAGCATAACTTGTGATATACTAAGAATGTAGTAGCACATACCGAGAATCCTTTAATGCAAATTTATAATGATTAATAATTGTTATTGTGCGCTGCTGAAGATAGCTCATGTCAGCCATAATGTATAAAATGTATTGCTGGGCCAGTTTTGACAAAGCTAGATTTGAAATGGTAGATTTTGGTCTTGGATATTTCGTTATGCTCTTCTCACAGCTGTAAAAGGTAGAACAGATAACAGGGTGTGATTCTCCTTACTTCTGCTGCTTTGTGTGAGCAGATAATGCCACATAAAGTAAAACAACAAGATGTCTTTAATATATTCTGCTAAACTGAGGATTACCAAGGTTTGATTCATTGAAGCCGTCTTGCTCTGAAGGAAGTAAAGCCTTCTGACAGCTGTCTGTTTCTAGGACGCTAATGGCCAAAGCCACTTTCTTGTTTCCAGTTTATCATCATCATTGTTTTTGCTGAAAGCCATGCAGTTTAGCGGAATAATAAGCCACAGAAGCATATGCCCCTTGACAACTCAGTGTTGCTGATAGAAAACTGAATTGATAAGTACGATTCCCTAGGGAAACCTCAGACACCTGCAGCTCCAGATGTCTCCTCAGAAACATATAGATTATGATGAAATCACTCAGTTACAGGACAATTTGTCAAAGACATATGGAAGAGTTTTGATTTAGTTTAATCTTTTGTGACTTTGCGGATGTCATCTGGGCCTCTAGTTTTATCATGCAACTTCAGTAATCGCATTTTGTAATTTTTGTCATTTGGTTTATGTACTATACCTATTCATTGCTTAAAGACCACTAGATGCAGGGAATGGCTGCCATTTGCTGAGGCAGAGTTAGTTCCCTATGTTACACAGAAATATATTTTGCACTGAAAATAGTTTGTTCTTTTTACTTTTATTTTTTCTTGATATGAAATAAAAATCTGAGAACAAGATGTAATTTGAATGCATTGGGGGAAAAAACCAACAAACACAACAAAAAAAACCAAACCACAAACAAAATCAAAACATACTAATCCTTTTGCTGTTTTATAACCAGTTAGGAAACAATAGGGATTGGAACTAACTGACAGTTAGCCTGACCAAAATGCCAAAATATATTAGACAGATGGTGTCCTTTGGAGATATAGAAAATCAAATTAAAAGTCTTTACTGAAATTTTCAAAATAAATCATACAGGAGAAAACCTGTTTTCAGTTGCTGATTAAAATATTCTGTGCAATTTTTATAATAGTCTTTTCATTTCATCAACCAAACTTCTTGAAGTAAACTTATCAAAATAGATTGCCAAGATATATTAACTTAATCCAAGAGACCTAATCATCTCTATATTTCCCTTTCTGACTGTAAATCCTCTTCTAGATTTAATCTCCTAGAGGATGCAGTGGTAGCAATTTTTTTTCTCCAAGCATTGCACAAACACACACTCTGCTTAACTGAGTCTTCCAGAAATGCTTTGTTGCTTGATCAACTGAATACACATCTATAGTTGTAAGTTGCTGTCTAGGTTGCAAAGCAACATATTTCACAATAAATCCCACTGACATCAAGATGGAAATTTTAGTGTGTTTGATTAATATTGTTTGAAAGGAAATGCTCTGTCAATCCATGATTTTTTTTTTTTCCTGGAATATAAAAAAGCAGATTTTCTTTTTTCCATCATAATAACTAAGAACAATTTTTAGATTATGCACATTTTCAATTTTCATATCTATTCTAAAGAAATCAAATTCTTTTGTTCAAATAACTGTCAATGTGCTGACCTCCTTCACTAAGACATTATAATTGTGTTCTATATCCAAAGAATCCCACGGTGCAACTCAATTGATTTTCAGGGGAAAAAAATCACCTGACATATGTCACTCCTTTAGAGCTTGAGCTGACGCTGAAAACATATACTGCCTACTAAACAGCAATTATTTGTGTTTGTCACCCAGGCTCTTCTGTGCTGCTGAAGATCCCTTTAGAAAAATCTAGAGAGTGTTAATGAAAGATTACAAGAAACGTAGTTATATGTGAATTTAGAGCAGTATAATCACAACAAAAATTGTCAAAGCAAACATTATACATACTAAACTACATTTTCAATAGCCTGAAATTTGCAATGAGTATGGATATTCTGCAGAAAGGATAGAATTTACCTGAAAGATAGCACGGAGAAGGAGTTAATTATGATACACTGGAGCTGATGACCACGCTCCGATCTGCAGGAAATAATCTGTTGCCTAAATATATAGATATATATAAAAATATATAATAAATCCAGTAGCAAAGAAAGGTGATATTAAAATGAATAGAGTCAAAGAAATGACAAGTTTCAAGAAGATGATGAGCTGCAGGGTATATTCTACATTGGGAGGAAATTATTTTTCTGATACATCTAACCATTACATCCCTTTGATGAAAGTGCAAAGTAATTGATGCTGATGATATTGAGTGACTCAGAATGGTTTTACATGAGGTTGCTTTAAAAGCTGTACAGCACTGTTGTTTTCTTATTTTTCTAAGAATAGTTTAAGTCCATTTATCTTCCAGTGATCGTCATGATTTAAAATTAGTTTAACATTTTGAACTAAAATTTCTCTACAGGTTTTGCATCCAACAGTATCATGATGCTTACTAAGGAACATAGGGTGAAACTGACAAGGGGTACCTTACAGTAAAGTAAGCATGGTGACATTAATTAGGTAAGATCAGTTGTGAGAAAGAGAACAAGTTATCAAAATTATTTTTGCTTTAATCATTAAGGGCACTATTATCAGCATTATAAACATATAGAGGGATTATAGCTTCTAATTTTCAACTCGACTAATTTTCTTTTGTTAACTCACTTTCAGAAAAGAATGAGTTTCAAGAGAGTGAAACTTCTGAATTAGGAACACAGGGACAGCATTAGCTTTGTGAGAGAACTTCACAGGAAATAAATTAGAGGCTACTATGTTCCAATATTTCTCCCAATTATCAGAATATAAAAACTTATAAAAGAAGTTTCAAATACATCTACTCTTAAGAATTCTCTTGTCTTAGATACATATTAAATAGAAGAATTTCTTGTTCTCTTGCACAGTGTTGTCTTTTGTGTGAGAATCTTAAGATATATTTCATTTGCATGATCTGATAACATTTGGAGTTAAACATATTTTGAAAAACGTTCAGAAGAAGCAAAAGTTAAAGTCTATCTTTATCTTTAAAAATAAATACAGAAGATAGTTCTGTTTCACACACTTTATTAAGATAGATTCCTCCAATTTTGTTAGATCACATAACCATTTAATGTGGCCACTATTCTTGAAGCCTTAGGAATAGGCGCTGTTGTTGTTGTTGTTATACTACAGAATTATAGATCATTCAGAATATAGAAATGGAGATGGATCAGTTAGTCCAAAGTAGGCTATGTAAGGAAGGAAATATTTAAATTTTCAGCATTTTTAAAGGTCCAAGGAGACTGAATGTGAGTATTGTAGCATTTTTTAATAGGTTCTTTGAAATGCAGAAGTATGTAAAGCCATAAACTTTACTTTCTCACTTTTATAGAAAAATCAAATTTTTAAATCAGTGTATTTTTATTACATAGTTAAATACAGTTACTTTTATTTTATCGAGACTGTAGGTTAGGCACTGAAATGTGGCTATTAGTTTTCATCTGTGATGAGTTTTATACATTGGTCAAATGGCATTTGAATTCTTCATGAAATAAAATACATCATTCTTATTCCTCTTATTTGTACTACTAAATAGCTAGATTGTTTCCTAACGCTGCATGAAGTAGAGACGAACACAATAAAGGAAAAGCATAGGACCTGGAATGGAAGTACTTCTGAATCTTTTTAATAGGTATTCATGATATGTACCAGTAGAGATACGTATCTTTTGTGTACATATCTTGTGACTTTACATGATAAAACCAAAGCTAATACACAGCACCCTACCATTCATAAACAAATTCAACTTCAGAGATACCAGGTGTCACTGTTATATATTTCTGGTTATTTGTATTTCAGAATCAAAATCATCTAAATTGAGCAGAATAACTCTGGTCCCAAAGCACATCTAAACTACCTGATGAAGGACTACTGCTTGAAAAGCAGAAAACATAAACAGACCTCTGAGAGAGTCTGTGCACATGGAACACTTGGGTATGTAAATGCTACTTCCACCTGAATATGTGATTATTCTCTGGTGGAACAGAGCAGGATTTGACTACACAGGGGTTCTTTACAGACTTCATTTCCCATTGAAAGGCATGCCTCTTCCCTCCAAACAGAAGTCTTTGAAGATTGTGTAAATGTTTTAAATTTGAAAATAACGGATATAATGAACAGCTATCTCAAAGAATCACAGAATGATAGAATCATAGAATGGTTTGGGTTGGAAGGGACCTTAAAGATCATCTAGTTCCAACCCCCCTGCCATGGGCAGGGACACCCTCCACTAGACCACATTGCCCAAAGCCCTATCCAACCTGGCCTTGAACACTTCCAGGGATGGGGCATCCACAACCTCTCTGGGCAACCAATTCCAGTACCTCACCACCCTCACAGGAAAGAATTTCTTTCTAACATCTCATCTAAATCGACCCTCCTTCAGCTTAAACCCATTACCCCTTGTCCTGTCACTACACTCCCTCATAAACAGTCCCTCACCAGCTTTCCTGTAGGCCCCTTCAGAAACTGGAAGGCCGCAATTAGATCTCCCCAGAGCCTTCTCTTCTCCAGGCTGATCAATCCTAACTCTCTCAGCCTGTCTTCATAGGAGAGGTGCTCCAGCCCTCTGATCAGCTTTGTGGCCCTCCTCTGAACTCTCTCCAACAGCTTCATGTCCTTGTTATGTTGGGGGCCCAGAGCTGGACGCATTACTGCAGGTGGGGTCTCACAAGAGCGGAGTAGAGGGGCAGGATCACCTCCCTCGACCTGCTGGTCACGCCTCTTTTGATGCAGCCCAGGACATGGTTGGCTTTCTGGGCTGCGAGCGCACACTGCTGGCTCATGTTGAGCTTCTCATCAATCAATACCCCCAAGTCCTTCTCCTCAGGGCTGCTTTCAATCCATTCCCCGCCCAGCCTATAGTCGTGCTTGGGATTGCCCTGACCCACGTGCAGGACCTTGCACTTGGCCTTGTTGAACTTCATGCAGTTCGCACGGGCCCACCTCTCCAGCCTCTCAAGATCCCTCTGGATGGCATCCCTTCCCTCCAGCGTGTCGACCCCACCACACAGCTTGGTGTCATCAGCAATGTATCGTGCATCGTGAATGTATTGTGCATTTATTAGAATGCATGCAAACAACACTTATGGAGAAAAAAAAAGTGTTTCAGGAATCATGGAGTTAAGACAGGAGGGGGAGAAAGAAAAAAAATGCCCTATTGTGAAGTTGAACACTATGGGAAACCATATAACAGTGCTGTACTTCTCAGTGATAACATTATGCTGAGAGGTACTTTTTAAGTAAAAGTCATGAAGCATAAACGTTTTAGTAATGTGGAGCAGAACAATACAACTGATAATGTATCTTTCCTGCTGCAAGCAAACTAGACCTCTTTGTAGAATGAATCTCTTTTTGTTATTGTAGCAGTTTTGAACATACCAAGGTGTCTTTGAGGTCTACATTTCTGTGAAAAAAAGATGAAAAAACTGTGAATTAAGTAACAAAAAAAGAAGCTAAGAGTGCTTTCTTTTGAGGTACAGAAGGAATTATTTGAAATAATGAAATGAAACTTGCTGCCCCAAACAACTAGATACACAGTAGGTTCAGGATAAGGAATAAAACAAATTTCAGAAAAATCTGAGCATGCACTGAATGAGACAGTTTCAGATCAGGCATTATTGAAGAGTGGCATGAATCAACTGCCTATGGTGTAATTAACCATAATTACACGTACTTGGTGTGCCAAGTTCCTGTGAGAATTACAATAGCATTAATTGAATTTGTATTGATATGAAACACAACTTATTCTCAGAAAAGGATCATAAAAGACTTTCTCTTCTTTGACTCGAACTGAATGTGGGGGACTGGAATTTTGTGACAGGTCATATGAAGCATTAATAACATAAATAGTGAATGATCTGAGAGTTAAACATTACCTTGGACTTCTTAGTTTTGTATTATCTTATTAGATTGCTGTGTAATTGTTGTGGGTTTACCCCAGCCGGCAGCTGAGCACCACGCAGCCGCTCGCTCACTCCCCCGCATCGGGATGCGGGAGAGAATTGGAAAAGTTAAAGTAAGAAAACTCGTGGGTTGAGATAAAGACAGTTTAATAGGTAAAGCAAAAGCCGCGTGCACAAGCAAAGCAAAGCAAGGAATTCATTCCCCACTTCCCATGGGCAGGCAGGTGTTCAGCCATCTCCAGGAAAGCAGGGCCCTGTCACGCGTAACGGTTACTTGGGAAGACAAATGCCATCACTCCGAATGCCACCACCCCCCCTCTTCCTCTTCCCCCAAGCTCCTTATAAACTGAGCATGACGTCATATGATATGGAATATCCCTTTGGTCAGTTTGGGTCACCTGTCCTGTCTGTGTCTCCTCCCAACTCCCTGTGCACCCCCAGCCATCCCGCTGGCAGGGTGGTGTGAGAAGCAGAAAAGGTCTTGGCTCTGTGTGAGCACTGCTCAACAACAGGTCCATGGAACAAAAACATCTCTGTATTAACAGCACTGTTTCCAGCACAAATCCAAAACATAGCCCCATACTAGCTGCTATGAAGAAAATTAACCCTCTCAGCTGAAACCATGACAGTAGTGAAGGCTAAAATTCTGTGAAAAATTTAGAAAATTTAGGAAAATAACTTTTTTTTTTTTGTCTGAACAATTAATTCAATAGAGTGGTAACCACAGAAATGTGTCTGCTATCCAAGATTTAGTAAAATATTTGTTATACATCCAGCTGAAAAATATTTGAGTAAATTCTCTGTGACCTAATCATCAATCTAGGGCTGATTATGAAGGATTGGAACTATACAAAAATGACTACAGTTAAATTTGTCTTTGTAACCAATTTTTTTGTCTTTTCAAAAGTTCAGAAAAGAAGTTGAATCAGTGAGATTAATAGCTAACATGGATACATGCACTAGATTTTACTGGATCTGAAATTGATACAAAGAAGTCAGAATGACTTTACATTTCCATGCATATACTAACTTAATGCGTTTTTTTTTTTCTCTTTGATTCTATGACATTTTTCAAAACAATTATTTATTTTGTATGTTATTTCATAAGGAAACTAAATCCTTGAAGAACTTTTCAACCTTTCATGAAATTGTAGATAAGCATAAATAAATTTGTACACACAGATCTCAGATTTAAGTGTGCGTTGCATGAACACAAACAGACATCAAATTCAATGTAGAAAAATACATGCAAGCCTCTAAAGCAACATCAGAGATAAAAATCAAGCCTAACTATACCCCATAAAATACAAGATCTTATGGAGACTAATCATGCCAAATACTGTGACCAGGAATTAATCTTTGATCCTCTAATTTGAATGTTAATGTTCCAATATTTAATGCCTACTTCTACTTAGATAATTGCTGGAAACATTTCTGTTTTTATTTTCACACTGTGATTAGTACAAGAGGATTCTGCCTTGCCTAGAACTTCTCAGTACTATGACCATAAAAGTAAGTAATAATAGTCACAATGAAGGATTATATCCTGCTACCTTTACTCCTGCTGACTAATAACTACAGTGAGCTTTAATATTTGAGAAATAAATGAAGAAGATCAGTGATTAACCATATATGATTCTTCACTGCCAAATTATCTCAGGATTAAATTCCTAATTTTTTAAAAATGCTTTGTAATATTTTACTTCTGAATAGCACTACATAAAACATAACGTTAGGCAGTAAGACCTTGACAATGCAGGAACACTTTAGAAAACTGAGATGAATCATTAGAATTGTAAAGCTAAAGCACATTATGCCATTCTATGGATGCTGTCATTCAAGTAAAGTGGTCATGGCTCCACACAGGTTGATCCCCCTAGAGAGAGCATTGAGTTGCAGCAAACTGAGGTCACTTTATTTCTGAATGACAATATCTGTACAGGAGCACTAATGTACTTATCCTCCCAACGTGAGCCAAATACTCAACTTTCCTGAACGTTTCCATGTAGACCCACCTTAAAGGATTTACAGAAAAGCTTTAAGAACTATTGTGAGCATCATAGAAATACAGAATAATGCTCAAGTGTTTTCTTTAAACTTGCTTTAGAAAACTGGAATATCAGTTTGCATTAAATGTGAATAGGATATGCATGCTATTTCCTAAAGTTATAATTTATAGATATTTTCACTTCAGTGTTCATAGCTAATTCATATGTAACTATTTGTTAGCTTCCCAGCAAATGTACCCAACATTGGCACTTATTTAGTACCAGTGATAAAAAAAAGTAGACCTACACATAATTTTTGCAGCCCCACATAGTAAAATTACTATTTTAGTTTATAGAAGCCTAGTGCCTTACAATATTCTCACTGGTAATTCCAAAAGAAAGGAGTGAAAAATACGATGAACAAAGATTTTAAGTTGGAATTAACATAGAGCAGCTAACAGAGGGTCCCATGGTGAATGGAACGGTGTAGGTTATTTGATTGACACCTACATTTTGGGGTCTTACTCTTGCTGAAACCCATGGTGAAATTTGTTGGCCATGTACAGGGGTCTAGTACTGTTTTAGATTCTGCACAATGTACAGGAGATTTGAATGGGACTATAGATATGACATATGACCTGTGGGAGATCCACACCCTTTATTAGCTGCAGACAGAACAGGCAAGGTACCCAAACATGTTACAAATATCCTATATGAAGGCATTCAATCAAATTGAATCAGATCTCCCAATTCAATGGAGAACCGATAGGCTGGTGTCTCAAACTATCTGTAGAAAACCAAAAACTGGTACGATTTTCTAATTGTTTATTACAGCTTCTTTCTGTATTGGGAAATCATGAAAAAAAAAGATTCCTCATTTGTGAAGAATTTTATTTCACTCATGAAATCTATTTTCTCTTCTGTTTTTCTTTTCTGAGTCAGCCTTTGACTTGGATTATGTCCCAGAGAGGAAAATAAGAAATGTTAGAAATGACATCAAAAACTATGTGCCAGCTTGACCTGGCTTCAGCCCATCTATTCCTTTCTGACAACTAGGAACATCCAATGTCTTGACAGTGAGCGTATAATAAAGTCCGGCACTAAGAATCACATTGGTATTGTGATTGAACTGTGTATTGTAATTACTGTATTTTGCTGAATGTCACATTTGTATTGTATTTTCAGCATATTTTGTGTCACTCTGCTAAATCAGAAATCCTGTGTAACATCAACTATCTTCAAATAAGTAACCTTGGTATTAAACATTGCACCCTCCGTGTGTGGAATATCTAAAACAACCTGGTCAGAGAGTACTGAGCTGAGACAATAGGTTATTACATTCTGTGATTTATTAGTCTCATATCTTACCCTAAAAGGTTATTTTCAACAACGCACACCATCCAAGCTTTGTGTTACCAGGGACGTTTTGTTCAGGGACTTGTACTGAGCACAAAGAAACTTTGTGAGCAGAATGCAGAAAACTTAAGCGTACAAAACAATTTTAATTGTGTAATACACAAAGGATACTAGACTAAGTGTTCATATGACCTCCCCTGACCACTGAGTCTTTTCTGGCCAGCCTCTAGTCAGGTTGTGACGGACTGTTTTTTCCCTGTACAGTCTTATACCTTTCCATGCTGGCGTTCTCCTTGAACCCTGGAGCAACTAACTACCCTGTCTGGACACTCCTACTTTTATTTGCAGTTTAACCTTTGTCATTTTGTACAGTTCAGCCTTCTAAACCTTTTCACCACTCTTTTTCACAACTTGGTGGTCTCTTCAGTCTGAGTCCAGGTGACCAGGCTGTTCCATACCAGGGCTAAGGCCTTGGATGACTGGCAGCTGAACCCCTGGGGACGGGAGGGAGGTTATGGAAGGGATTACAGAGCAAGGGGGTTGCAAGATGCAGAAATATCGAAAACCTATGAATTTTTTTATTTTATTTTTATTTTTTTGCCTGATTTGTTACTCTGATTTGTAACATAGCTATAACCCAGAGTAGCAAAATGTTATCACTTTCCAGATCCTGTCTCTCATATGTAGTCAAGTCAAGGAAAGCTGACTGCCCATCAATAAAGGTTAAAAAAAAAAAAAGGGACAAATCTGACTTCTTGCTTCTTGATCCAGTTTGGTTTTGTTGGTTTTCACATGGTTCACACAATTTAATGGAGGAGTGGAGGAAAAAAAAGATGTTTCTTCAGAACAGAAATAACAGTAGTGGTCAAAAATACTATTTCTACTCTCAAAAAGCAAAAAGACAGCAGAGTCCTAAGCTCATGGGCAGATGATATCAATGCATCAACAGGGTTTCACATCAGATTAAGAAGCAGTGTCATAGGCAGAAGAACATTCTGAAAGCACATAGTAACAATCTGAGATCTCAGCTGGAGGCCTGAGCACCCAGGACCCCCATTTTCCTAGCAGAAGGCTGAAACCCTTAGAGATTGGACACCAGATGGTGACCATAAATCTCAAAGACTAGCATCTTAGGCTCAATTTTATTTTATTTTTTTTTACTGTACTCCATGCTGCTTTACAGCATAGATCTATTCCTGTCCTCCTCTGTAGGAAATACAAGAGTCTCCAAGCTCCTTGTCAAAGTGTCTCTTTTCACCCATGATATAAATACGTTAGAAGACACCCCACTGATGTAAAAAGAAACGTGACAGGCAAAAAAAAGTGACACCTATCAATATTTCCATTTCATTAACTGTTTTGTGATGCTTAATGTTGAGCATAGAGATTATTTGAAGCCTTATAATTCATTGTTATGTTTTTCTATACTTCTTTCTTTTTGGTCTCAAAAAAATCTTTCCAACAAACCTGAGGAAGTCCAAAGTGAGACTATATCTCTTTTTTTAAGGTAAATGTGAACAAAATTCTACAGGAATATCAAGGACTCCACACCAGTCATCTTTCAGAAAAAGACCAAATGCATTAAAAAACCTCATCAGCATTTTTCTAACATTCACTGTGTTTGCTCCTTAGTATTACTAGTTAGAAGGTTCAACTGAATGAAATAATGCAAAATGTATGAACACTATATGAACATAATTTTGGTAAAATTTTATTAGAAAATTAGCATTAATTTACTTTTGTGGGCTTGCTCACATTCCTGAAATTAAAAATTGAAAAAGAAAAATACATGCATACAGACATCACCAAATCAGTGGTTTTGTTCACTGTTCAGCACTGCTACAAGCATCAGTGAACAAATTCTATCTTTTGGAGTGGAAAAATGAAATCTACTGGGGGTAGAAATAGCCATTATAACAAAAGCCTACCAGAATGTTTGGAATATCTAAAGAAAAAATCTCCCAGCTGTACTTCTGTTGATCCCTTAAAAGCTTTCACAGTGAAATTGATTTTTTATATTTTCAGACATCTCAGAGTTCGAGAGGATTTGATTTCAAAGATTTGGTTTATGGTCATATCTTGAATTGGGCAATATTAGGAAATTACAGCCCATTTGGATTCTTCCAGCTGCATATGCTTTGTCAGGGAGGAACTACCTGCTGTGTACCTGATACCCTGTCTGATCTGCTGGCCTTGATGCCAACCTTTCCCTCTTAGCAGAGGTAAGTAAGACTTTGGAGGAAACAACATGACAGGAAAGCACCTCTCCACAGGCTCTTACTCTAATATCTCAGTCTGTTTGAATGGGCGACAGATCCTATATCATCCTGCAAAGGAACTTACAGCAGCTACTGAACTTCCTTGTCTTTATGAGATTTATGAAAAAAAAAGAAAAAAAAAGAAAAGAAAAAAGAAAAAAAAGGAAAAACATATTTAACATATTTGAAAAATCCAAGGAAAGGCAAAAAGAAAACAGCTTTAGACACAGAGGTTACTAGGCCTATCATACAAGAATAAATAGCAAATATTGAGAGAAACTGTCAGAGCACTCTAAAAATCATGGATGTACTGCCAAGCTCTTAAAAAGATGTTGCAAGAATATCCTATGTTTTGGCCATCATATAGCCAAAAAGCTAACAAATTATTTTAGCTCTACTGAAAGTTTTGTCAAAGAAGAAAATTGAATACTCTAAGGTAGAAAATCTCCAAAATACTTTTTAGCTACCTCAGATAGAACTTACATAAAACAGTAATCAAATTTAAATACTTTCATTGCAAAATCTTTTCCCTTTCTTTTCTATTTGCCATTCCTTATACACATCTTTTTTTTCTTAAGGACAAGTTGTCAAAACTCTTTGCGGAAGTAAGAGGCTTTCATTGAAATGAAATGGCTTTCAAATATCAAAATGAAAAAGAGCTGACCTCTGTTTTAACCATCAGCCCCAGAATATCTGTTTTTCTAATTAATTGATTGTTCAATTGACTGTGCATAAATAATCTGGACTGAAGAACTGTAACTCAGGATCTCCTTCTTACTTTGCTAAGGTTCTGTTGTGGTTTAACCCCATCCGGCAGCTGAGCACCACGCAGCCGCTCGCTCACTCCCCCACATCGGGATGGAGGAGAGAATTGGAAAAGTTAAAGTGAGAAAACTTGTGGGTTAAGATAAAGACAGTTTAATAGGTAAAGCAAAAGCCGCGTGCACAAGCAAAGCAAAGCAAGGAATTCATTCACCACTCCCCATGGGCAGGCAGGGGTTCAGCCATCTCCAGGAAAGCAGGGCTCTGTCACGTGTAATGGTGACTTGGGAAGACAAACACCATCATTCTGAATGTCACTCGCCCCTCCTTCCTCTTCCCCAAGCCCCTTATATGCTGTGCATGACATCATATGATATGGAATATCCCTTTAGTCAGTTTGGATCAGCTGTCCTGACTGTGTCCCCTCCCAACTCCTTGTGCACCACCAGCCTACTCGCTGGCAGGGCGGCGTTAAAAGCAGAAAACCCCCTGATTCTGTGTAAGCACTGCTCAACAATAACAAAAACATCTTTACATAACAATATTATATTATCAACACTATTTTCAGCACAAATCCAAAACATAGCCCCATACTAGCTGCTATGAAGAAAATTAACTCTATCTGAGATGAAACTGGGACGGGTTCCTAATCAATAACTGAACTGTCCTCAGGTTGCAAGACTCCTTCATTGCTATGAGTGTTTACAGTATATGAGCTTCCAAGGGAGGGGCAACCTCAAGACCCCCGTCTGGAAAGTGACATACACAGTTTTCAATTCCTTTCCTCCACTAAATGAAGTTAGAAAAGGTAGTTCTACTTTATGGAACAGCTGTCAAAATCCTGCAGTTTTCACAATGAGAGTGGTGAGACACTGGAACAGGTTTCCCAGAGAAGTTACGGATGCCTCATCACTGGAAGTGTCCACGGTCAGGTTGGACAGGGCTTTGAGCAACCTGTTCTGTTGAGAGATATCCCTGCCCATGGCAGGGAGGTTGGACTACATGATCTTTAAAGGTCTCTTCCAACCCAAACCATTCTACGATTCTGTGATTCTAAGATTCTAAAAAAACAAATATGTCCTACTGAATTAGACAATGACACAGGACAATAAGTGGATTTCAAACACAGCCATCTAATTCACATCCCTAAATTTCAAAAAAGGCAGGAGTTTAGATTATCCTTGTATACAACTTTTTCTAATCAATTCTTCATTTGCCTGATGGACATCTTTGATCTTTTAATTGGCTGCCCTGGCAGCACAGATATCTAACTCTGGTGCCATGAATCACCCTGACAAGATCCCTGTCATTGACACTGAACTATCTATACTCATTACCAGTTCTGAAAATGACAAAAAGTCTTTTAAAAAACGTATGCTTCTGAAGGTCTTCATAATTTATAAATCGTGTGTCCCATAAAGTCAAAATCTAATTTTCAGTTGAATGAGCTTGATTAATTCTGGACCAATGTGGCTATTAATAAAAATAGAAACTGATTATTTTCATTGAAGATGAGACTACTTATTTCTACTATGGATAGGAATAGTCAACAGTCCTACATGTTGTCAGGGATATTTAATTTAAATACTAAGAGGAAAGAAATCTATCTGTAGGGGCAAGTAAGTATCACAACACAATGGTTAGTGAATAGTAGAATCTCCAGTACTTAAAGTTTCTAAAATATGGTTAAAAAAAAAAAAAAAGTATGAAATGTTTTAGATACAATGAAGTCTACCTGTAGATAAAAAGAAGGAGCAGATAAACTCTTGTGGTGACATCCATTTTATACAATTCAGTGATAATCATAAGTCTCAGACAACTATGACTGTAGGTGTTCCTTACCTCCTGGTTTACATATGATATCAGTTGCCAAGTGCCTTCTCAGAATAAGTCATTATTAATTACACATATTTGGAATGTAAATCATTGCTTAGAATTAATTCCAATATCATTTCCAACCTGTTCAGCTTGTTTTCAGCTGAAGCTGAAAGGAAATTTGAAGATTTCTTGAAGAAAACAGGAAAAAAAAAAGTAAATGGATGCACAGGCAGAAAAACACAAACAGAATAAAATGAGATAACAAGCAAGGCATCTTCTAAATATACTACTGTTGTTTTTCTGAGATTATTTCATGCTCTGATTCTTTTTACTTATTTGCTACAATGTGTGGATATGATTTTATCATCATCCATGGAGATATCATGAAAGAGGTAAAACAAAATAAAGTGAGTTTAGCAAAAGAATAAATCTTAATTTATAGAAGGCAGGAGATTTTTCTCCCCTGCAGACCAGGAAGGGGGATTTCTGGTAAAGGATTGGGAACCCAGCACCATTTAAATATCTTTTTCTCTGAATCCAAAAGATACGAAAACAGAAAGAAGTGAAAATTTGCGAATACATAAAAACCGCCAAAACCTCATGTGTATACCATTGGAACATCTTTCAGTGTAACTTCATTGTAGAAAGCATTTTTCTTTATAAGTGTTAAATCTCAAAGAGTTATTAGTTATAAGGATCAAAGAACATAACTGAAATCCATACATTTAAAAAGCTATGATTTAAGCTGAGCTAGAATTACAAGGAAGATTTGGTATTATTATTTCATCACATCATAAGCTAACACATATAATAATATGCCTATGCCTAAATTTTAGTTTTAGCTTTATATTTATGATTCTAATTGTACCTGCTTTTAAAAGGTGAACATTATCTTATTAATAAACTAATAATTTTACAGTTATACAGTTTTCCTAATTAAAAATAGCAGCCCACCTGAATTAAAGAAACCAAAACTTATCTCACAAAATTATTTATTTGTTTACTGATAAAATTGTTAAGATATTTTAGGTCTAAAACTGTTATTAACATAAGTTATTTTGATGTTGAATTCAGGATATAAAACAAACATTAAAAGTAAATCTATAGGTCAAAGTTGTGATGAAATATAAATTTCTTTATGGTTAAGATTAGGATGCTCCCTTAATCTTTAAACTCCTAAATGCTTCAGTGAAAAGGCTGTGTGCAAAATGTGATAAGTACGTAGTCATCCTTTAAAATATAGAGGTGACATTTGAAACAACAATGCAAAGCGTAAAGTTCCTTTCTGCAGCATCAACACAATGACAGTTATTATTATGATAAGAAAAATTGCATATCCTTTTGGACACACAGTTGTTCAAGAGGAAAGATGTCTTTGTTAAGCCTCCAGAGTGTCTGTTTTTCTTTTCACTTCAATGTACTGTGCTTCCTAACACCTAGGGAAGAGTTTTGCTGTCTCTGAATTTAAGCATTGTATTCAGCTGCTATCCAGAGTGCGGATATCAATATGGGAGCTTTGTCTCAGACCTCCCGTTAAAATTAATAGACATCTATTTAGGACTGTAAATGAACTATAGAGACCTGTTCTGCTGGATGACCACTAAGGGCCTGCTGAGGGTTCCATACATAGACATCTAGTACCATTTGATATGTCCTACTATGTTCAAGACATCTGCTTAGGCTTCACAGAAATGACATATGGGCCACATCTACCACGAGCACCCCACTCCTCCTGGTAGGGACCATGGGGCACTGGTCCTCTCACTGAGACCCACTCCCCCAGGCTAAGGGAGACCAGCACCATTGGCCAGGGGGTGTGCAGGGACACGGGCAGGGCTGCGTAACACCAGGGAAGAGGAGTTGTTGTTAGTCACTCTTCTTATGTAACAATTTTAAAGGTATCATTAATGATCTTTTCTGCCTTATCTGACTATGGGTGTAGGTTATTAGATTATTAAATTAGACTATTAAACCCTTAACCAGCTAACATTAAGCCCTTAACTCCATATATCCTTTTTGCCCGTACGTACTTTGTATGTAGCAATAGATACAGTACTAATGACATTATAGTAACATGTTGGTGGGTTTTTTAAGTGAATTTAAGAGACAAATTAATAGAGAATTCTATTTGTGAACTCATTTTTTGATTTATTTCTCTGAAACCAAACCAAACCAAAAACCAAGTCAACTAATAAATGCATTGCATTTGTATAGATTCATTAAATATTAAAACCTCTGGAATGATGGATTAGTCAACAGGATGCAACAAAGAAAACAGTAAGTTTGTGGAATGCTATATGATCTAATATATTAAATGAATGATATTACAACAAGTGACTCCAAAAGCTGATGCTCTATTTCTTTTTGAGTTTGGAAACCTGCAAAATTATCATGTATTATTTATTTTATTGTTATTTATTTATTTAGTCAGGTAAATGCAACACAGTGCCACGGTGGGAATGAGAGACAAATGACTGGATCAGTTGTAATGGTTGGATTGAGACTTGCCTTACTATCCATAAACCCCATATGACTTACTTTCATCATTTGATTTATTCTACACTCTCCTATCATAGAAATGGGGATGAAGGACACCTGAAAAGGTTATCATCCATTTTCATGATGGATCTCCAGCACAAGATCACTGTAGTAGGGTGGTGAAAGTCCTGAGTTCATATGACACATGCTAAAATCCTCACATGCTAAAACCCACAAGATGCCAGTGATCAAAAACTGAAATAGAGAATGTGCTCTGCTTGAGTTGTTGCTCACAAACAAGGAAAACTGATGAAGGGTGCAAAGGTGAATAGCAGCCTGGGTTGCAATGTCTGGAATTTAAATTCTGAAGGAAGTGGAAAAGATAAATACTAGAATCACAGACCTGGACTTCAGGAGAGACCTTGGTTTGTTCCAAGATCTACCATGGAGAGCAGAGAAGCTCAGGACAACTGGCTTGTTCTTCAATGGCAAACCTGCTCAAAGCACAACAATCACAGAATTGCAGAATCACAGAATCACAGAATGGTAGAGGTTGGAAGGGACCTCTGGAGATCACCTAGTCCAACCCCCTGCTAAAGCAGGATCATCTAGAGCAGGTTGCACAGGATCGTGTCCAGGTAGGTTTTGAATATCTCCAGAGAAGGAGACTCCACAACCTCTCTGGGCAACCTGTTCCAGTGCTCTGTCACCATCATGGTCCACAACATGGAGGCAGTCAGGAGGATATGGCAGCAAGCAGCATGAATAAACACAAAACCCCTAAGTGATCTCAGATGCAAAATGGAAGTACAGAGAAGATGGAAGCAGAGACAAGCATTATGTGTAGAAGCATTACCCCAAAGCTTGGGAGCTGAGCTAGAAAAGCCAAAGCTTGGCTAATGAGGAATGTGAAGGAGAACAAAATGGGTTTCTGTGAGTAAATTGGTAGCATAAGGAAGGCTAAGGAAAATATGGGCCTGTTGCTCTGATGACCTAGTGACCAAAGACATAGAAAAGGTCACGATAATAAATTGTCTTTTTTTGCCTCAGTTTTCACCTCTAAGGTTTTCCTCTGGCTTCTCAAGTCTCTAAGCTAGCAGAGTTTGTGGGAATGAAGTATTCTCCACAGCAGAGCAAGATCCAGCTAGGGACCACTTAAGCAATACACAAGACCATGGGACAAGGTGGGATGCATCCATGCCATCCCATCCAGTCTGCTGAAGGAACTGGCACATGTCATTCCATGGCTTCTCTCTACCATCTTTGACAAATTGTGATGATTGGAGGAAGTCCCGGATGACTTGGAGAAAGCAAACATCACACTCATCTTCAAGAAGGGCGAAGAGGAGAATCTTGGGAACTAGAGACCAGTTAGCCTTGCCCAGGTTACAGAACCAGTCCTTTTGGAAATAATTTCTAAGCATGTGAAGGATTTAAAGGTAGGGATTTACCAACCCGATTGCTTGACTAATCTGATCACTCTGATGAAGTGACTGGCTGTGGGGATAAGGGCAGAACAGTGGAAGTCATATACCTTGATTTTAGCAATTCCTTTGATGTGGTCTCACACAGTATCCTTATACACAACCTGTTGAGATATAGACTGGATAAATACACGATATAGTGAGTGCAAAATTGCTTGGACCATCAATCTCAAACATCTGTGACCTGTGAGACAAAGTGACACTGATAGCCAACTACTTGTGGCACCTGTCAGTGATCTAAACAAGGCAAGCCGTAGGGCAAGATTTTCTATCTGTCAGTGACCTGGACAATGAGACAGAGTATGTTCTCAACAAATTGACAGATGAAAATAAATTCAGTGGACAGTTAAAATCCTGGTTGGGCTGCTCTTCAGAGGGACCTAGAGAAGCTGTAGAAATGAGTCAACTGTAAACTCATCATGATGTTCAACAAATGCAAATACAAAATGCTTCAAATGGTATAGAATAATCCTGCACAACAGCACAGGCTGGGCACCAGCTGGCTATAAAGCAACTTTGCAGAAATAGGCCTGGGAGTCCTAGCAGACATGACAAACGTCAACAATGAGTTGGTAGTGTGCCCTGCTGCAAAGATCGACAGCCGTGCCAACAAACTTGACTTGACATGGCTATAAGCAGCCTGATCTATTTGGTCTTGCCTTGGGGTATGTTTCGTCATCCTACAAATCTTTGGTAATGGTGATTCTATTATGTCTCTGAAGTACACTGTGGTATTTCACTATTCTCGTCAGAGGCCCAGCCCAAATCATTCTTCTTGGAATTTAAATTCATTATTTATTGTCCTATCTACCATCATGATTTGTTAAGGCATCAGACCTCCCTTCTTCTTCATATTGGATTGATGATGTCACCTTAAAATTATAGTTTTACTGTTATGTTAATTGTCCTAGGCTAAAGGCTTTATCATATATTCAAAGGGCTTTCAGTTACAACATCCATCAAAAATAAGCACATCATATACACTTTCTCAAAATTTCAACACTTTACAACATCCATATAATGAAAAAAACATTAATTATACAACATGTCTACCAAGATCATATTTTATGGTATTAATATACAGGGTTTGCTGTGGATATTTACATAATACTAATCAAAGAACTGTAAGAACTCTTTCTGTGGCAGAAACACTGTTTTAATTTGGTTTCATGTGCTTCAGATTCATAGACCCTAAAAACTGCATCAGGCAATTATCTGAGATGATGACCACCTTCTTCTGAGTTCTTTTTTTCCCTTCTCTATTCATTAATAGTAGTGGGAGCCATGAAAACTAACTTATATCAAATTAATTTTAGGTGGTAAAAGTCGATGAACCCCAGATAGACATGGAAAAAGTAAAATCAAAAAAACAGATGTGAATGAGTGATATGGTTTTTTGTTGATGCTGGATACCTTTTATTTCCTTGTTCTAAATCTCAAACATCTATTTTTATATCTTACTTGGTTCTCACCACTAAGATATTTCAGAGAATTTCCAATAACATTGTAAACCATGAAAGCTTGTGAACAATGTTAAAAATCTACTTGTACTTAATAGTCACTATTAAAATGGCAGCAAGCTGAAATATTCCTTTAACAGGTTTTCTAAATGACTCATGAATGGTCCCAGGAGACTATACACAAAATTAATCACATGGAAATGTAGGCTATAGAATATTTAATCTCTATAAAAAAGATACTAAACCAAGAAATTTCCAGACCTTGTTGTCAGGGACATAATGCTGTTGAACATTAAATAACATCCTCCCTCCTGAGAACAGAATTTGCTGCATTTCATATTGTTCAATTTCTTTGGTTACTGAAGTCCCAAAGGGGAATTTTGAGAAAAATACAGCATGCATCTCAGCTTTTCACTCTCTGAAAAACTAGTAGAATGAAAATTCTCAGTCGGCCAAATGACATTTTTCACTTCCAGTGCAGCATAAGCAATTCAAAGCACAGTACCAATATCAGTGAGAATAGAAAGCTGACCAATACTTTATAGTTTCTTGATCTATTTGTATAAATTGTTTCTAAAAAAAATCTGGCAGGTTCTGTCTATATCACAAGGGAAATGCTAATCTTACTTTCATGTTTTTATAGCTGAAGAAAATCTGCAGTAAAGGAAGGGAAAGAGTGAGGGGTTTGATCAAGTTTGTGTCTTAGAAGGGTTATCTCTAATGGTCAGAATGGAATTCATACCAAATGAAACCATAGAATGATAGAATGGTTTGGGTTGGAAGGGACCTCAAGGATCAACTAGTTCCAACCCCCCTGCCATGGGCAGGGACACCCTCAACTAGACCACATTGCCCAAAGCCTCATCCAACCTGGCCTTAAACACTTCCAGGGAGGGGGCATCCACAACCTCTCTGGGCGACCGGTTCCAGTGCCTCACCACCCTCACAGTGAAGAACTTCTTCATAATATCTAATCTAAATCTACCTTCTTCCAGTTTAAAACCATTATTCCTTGTCCTATTACTGCATGCCCTTGTAATAGGCAGTCCCTTTCCAGCTTTCTTGTAGACCCCCTTCAGGTACCAGAAGGCTGCAATTAGGTCTCCCCAGAGCCTCTTCTTCTCCAGTCTGAACAACCCCAACTCTCTCAGCCTGTCCTCATAGGAGAGGTGCTCCAGCCCTCTGATCAGCTTCGTGGCCCTCCTCTGGACTCTCTCCAACAGCTCCATGTCTCTCCTGTACTGGGGCCCCCAGAGCTGGACACAGTACTCCAGGTGGGGTCTCACAAGAGTGGAGTAGAGGGGCAGGATCACCTCCCTCGACCTGCTGGTCACACCTCTTTTGATGCAGCCCAGGACACGGTTGGCTTTCTGGGCTGCAAGTGCACACTGCCGGCTCCTGTTGAGCTTCTCATCAATCAATACCCCCAAGCCCTTCTCCTCAGGGCTGCTTTCAATCCATTCTCCACCCAATCTGTAATTGTGCTTGGGATTGCCCTGACCCATGTGCAGGACCTTGCACTTGGCCTTGTTGAACTTCATGCGGTTCACTCACGCCCACCTCTCCAGCCTCTCGAGGTCCCTCTGGATGGCATCCCTTCCCTCCAGCGTGTCGACCACACCACACAGCTTGGTGTCATCGGCAAACTTGCTGAGGGTGCAACTTGATCCCACTGGGAGAGAGCATCTTTTTTCTTCCTGTGAGTGAGTGCAATTAAGTGAATGTGGTATCCGAATTACAGTGCAATAATTTGGTATTTTTTTCATTACTGCCATTGGCAAATTAAATTTTCATTCTCTTGCAGGTCAGGAATAGGGTAGGGGCAGGAAAGTTTTTAGGTAGGAAAATTTATTAAGAAATAATGAATAAGTGACCATATTTGGATCAATGATATTTTTGCTCACTTTTATTTTTACAAAAAAATTATATTAAACCAGCACATTAATATCTGAATAAGTAAAATCCATGCTGAAAAAAAAAATCAAAAATCTGGATGAACTAAAAATTTCCAATGTAATCACTCTTAAAATTTCTAATGTAGTTTTTGATTTTATGGCCTCGTGTTCTTAATGAAAAAACTCAGAAGGAAAAAAATTTTGAGATAAAGAGTATCTATATTAAACTAGGTCCCATTTATTTTTATTGATTTACATACAGACAGATTTATAAAGAGTACTTGCTCTTCAAATTTTTTGACGGCTTGGAAAGTTAGTCGCAGCTTGCCTGATGCATAAAATTAAGTGTCTACGTATTTGGATTTTTTCTCGCTTTGAAGTGAAATGTACCCCAGTAAGATGGAGTAATTGGAATGACAAAAAATACAACAGATTTTAAGAGCTGAGAGAGAAGATAATGGGTTGAATAAGCAAACTCTATCTTTCTTTTTTTTTCTTTTTTTTTTTTTTAATTGATTGTTTCTCTTAAGGCAGGTACTCTGCTGTATCTGGCACTTCCCCCAGCTAATGGTTACTTTCTTTCAGAACTTAAGTTTCCCTGTTGTCTCACCTGGTACCAGTTTCCTTAGCTTTCATAGCAATTAGCCTGGAGTATCCCTCTTGTTAAAGCGTGGGTTTTTTTCCCTTCTGGCCAGAGTCACAATTTACTAGTAATTCTTTCTACTGATTCTATTTGACAGCTCTGGGAATAAGTGATTTAAAAAAAAAAAAAAAAGAAAAGAAAAGAAAAGACAAACTTTGCAGCTTTGCATCTATTCTTCTTTGAAGACATGAAATTAGCTGTGCTGACCATTTACCTAACAGTAATATCTCCCTGACACTTTCGAAAACATATTAATATCTAATCTAAGGTCTGTCAGATCTAATATATTTTGCATTGAAGGAATTAGTCATCATTGACCTATCCTATTCTGGGACAAATAGTCCATTTGTTCAAATTACTTGGTGTCACTTTGTTGTTTCAGTCATTATCAGGCCACAAAGTATATATCTGGATTTTCCTTTTATCTTGCTACGGTCAAATCACAGCCTGGATTTCTCAGGTTCTTTGGCAGTCTGAAATCACAACCAAGGTAAGTGCATATTCTCATACATACTAATTGTACATTAATGTAGGGATTCATGCACATAGTTAGATCTGAATGGTTTTTACTCATTCTGCTCAGTTTTCTCTGACTACATAGCACAGGCAACACTGTCATCCAAGAGCCAAGTTCATCCATGTTTTTTAACCTTAAATAAACCAACCAACCAACCAACCAACCAACCAACCATCTATCTGTTTATCCACCTTTGTCATAGAAGCAGGGGAAAGATTTGGGATTTTTTCATTAATACATTATTCATGTTGAGATATTGCCTTCCTTTTGTAACTTTTTATTCTTTAATATCATTATTTATTCTATTAAAATACAGTCATGGATTTTTTGTTGTTATTGTATTTTTTTTTTTTCTAAACTTGAAACACTACAATCACAATGTATTGTGATTGGCAGGCAATTAGTTGTTCCTGGGTCATTTCACATTGCTTTTAACTTCCCAGTCCATGAAATACAGGAGGGAAAAAACCCCATATTTCCCAGATAATTCGTATCTGAAACTGTCTGAAGATAATGTCCAAAGACGATGGTAGTTTCTTTTCAGAAATGTTATTTGAAATAAATTCTGGTCTCTTAATTGCAATGTCAACTGCACGGATTGCTGAATTGACAGCTAGTAAGATTTTTTTTTTTTTTAAGTGAAAGGTAGTTCTGAAAGTAACATTCCAGTGTATTACAACACATTTTTTTTTACACCCGCATTGTCTGATTAATTCATTTTGTACCGTTCACATCAGGACAGAAGGTTAAAATAGAGTGGCAAGACCAGTCAAAACTGGTTTATTTTAAGTAGTTGTAGATGAACCTTTCTGAATGGTTAGCTGACCCTATAAAACAAAAGGACCAAATCCAAAATAAGACAAATTTACTATTTTATTATTTGGTAAGGAGCTGGGAATAAAACAGTAATCAAAATATTGCAAAATATTTTATTACATAATGAAAGCATATTTTATGTGTGCTGCAGGCTTCCTTTATGGACAAAGCCTACCAATTTTCAAACTGCAGAAAAGTAATTTCATTTTGTGCAGAAATGTTCTTCTTTTGCATTGACGTATTGTAAAACTGATAGAAGATAACATTTAAATTATAGCCAGCTGCAAATTAGTGTATTCAGATGTAAAATAATTTTAATTTAAGGAAAAAGTGTATCCCTTTTAAATGTTAAGGAAGACATTCAATGCCTTTGGGTACACATACTTTGTGCTGATGCTTCACAGAGTAATAGTCAATGCTTGCTTGTTTTCTATTTCAGAAGGCAAGAGACTGGAAATACATTAAAGCATGTGCTTTTCTTCCTTAAAGGACACATGAAGTAATTTTCTCTTCCTAGGCAAGTAAAAAGATGGAAGGTGAAGAAAAAAAACACAAAAACACACACATAAAAAAGCTGAAATAATTATTTGTTGAAACAGCACTTTTGATAGCCTCTTCTTGATACATATGGTTACTTAAGCAGTCTGTAGAAGTTATAAACTTATAGTGTATTCCAATTTGTTGAAATGAGGCATTAAGGACAGATAATGCCTTAGTATTAGAAGATCAATCACGTCTAAAGGCTGCGAGAAAGCAGAAAAAAATTAAGATCTAATTCAGTTTCAGGAGAGCTCTGGAAGTGTAGCTTTGAGGGATATTTATATTTAAAATTATGCAGGAAGGAAGGCTGCACATCCTAGAGGTTTGGAATGACCACAGCATGAGCTTATGAGTTCTTATAATCAAGGGTCACAGGCTTCAACTCTGTCTTTGACCAGAGCACCAGAGGAAAAGCCAGCTTCAAGCAAAAGTGAAATATGATAACATTAGGCAAACTCGAGGCCATGTAGCAAAATTTGGATCGACTTTTAGAGTAGGGTTCTGTATAATTTCATTGTTCATGGCTGTTTATAGCTACACCCAAGCAGGTCAGTGATCCTTAGGTGGAGCAGTCGGGAATAATGAGTTTGCCATTTAAATATGTGCATATATGTTTATATATGCAAAGGTTTAGAACTAGGCTAAGATATAGCTGCTTTCTCTCTTTCTTCAAGGTCTAGTTAAACATTCATATTCAGAAAAGTAATATTCTTAATCTTCACCTTGGCATCAAAGAAATATATAGAAGCATTTTGCACTAACATTTGGTTCTTGCTTTGTTTTAATCGTGGTTACATCCTTTAACCGAGGGTGTTCAAAACCACTCAGCAGATTGCTTCATATTGCATAGCTTTTAACTTGTTTGTCTTAAACATGAAAGATCTATAGCTGTTAATATTCCTGGCACATTTCCTTGCCTCTCAGCATGGAGTTCATTATCCTATGTAAGACAAATTAACATAAAGACAGCCAATTTTAACTAGGTGTCAGCCTGAAAAATCTGAGGTACTGAACTATCAGTTTCACACATGGGTCTGTGTCATGACAGCAGTCAAATAAGCTTTAGATGAGGATCAGCAGACCCTTGCTGATATTGTTCATGCCAGTTCAGCAGCCAGGTTCAGTGACTTTTGAAAGATTAGGTCCTCACAAACAGCTCTTCAGCATAGCATCTTATGAGAATGCTGGACAGAGCTTCTTGTTTTGTTTTGTCCTCAGTTACATCCTAGGTTTCATAAATCTAATAGTTGTATGAATGGAAAAGAATTCATCAATGAGGGTATTAACAATGAAAAGGAAAAAAGTTGTTTTTTATTTCATAGAATTTAATTCCTTACTAACACCAAATGGATGCATTAGATAAGAAATTAGTCTACTCAGTTAAAGGCTTGAATATGAGAAAAAAGTAATTCATTTGCTGGAAAAAAAAAAAAAAAAAGAAGTTCTAGATATCTGAAAAAGTTTATATACAAAACCATTAAAACTGTAGCGTTATAACAATCGTTCAAAAACATACATTCTTTGTCTCCATGGAAATCCCTCCTATTTCCATCTGAGATGGAAGGAAAGAAAGAACAGCTGGCAAAATCAAAGCCAGCATTATCTCTTCAAAATCAGGAACAATACATTGTGCACAATCAACCTTCCTGGAAAGAAAAATGCTTCTTTGCTCAAAAGCTAGTGAAGTACACATGCCTCAAAATAACAACTGGGAAGTCAAAAAGTGCCCTAAGCTCTGCCAGTTATGCAGTGCCATAACACAGGACTCTCCCTTGACAGTAACTGGGAATACTAGATGGACTGAATTATTAAAATCTCAGATGATTGATGCTTATCCGAAATCATCACAAAAGGTTGCCCTTGACGTGAAAAGACAGCTTAAAGTATTCAGCTATTAAACTCACAGTGCCTATGGCATCGGTTTAGCAAACTGAGAGCCAGAAGATGCTCCCCAAGTAGCTAAAGTTTATAACTGAACTTTGGCAAGATATTTGTATCAAGTGAATAACATCCCAGTAGTCCATCCACAATGTTATCTGACAGTATCTTGTGTATTCACAGCTGTCCAGCAAGCTGAAATTACTGAAATTTTGGCAAAACAAGTGTTCAAGCTTTTGTGGTAAATGAGCAAATTAGAGATACTGAGCCAATAACCCCTCCACAGTTTGATTTCTGTTGGGTGTTAGCATAACAACAACGTAGACAAATTGATTTTCATAATATCCTTTGAAAGTTAGCATCATCTCTTCTCTTCTACTTTTCATTTCTATTTAAAGTACAAGCTGCTAGAATGATTCACAGCAAAAAATCCATAAACTGGCAGAGAAGCAGAATTTCTAATAGACTAACTGTGTATCTTACCCTTATGTGCACAGGTTTCCGCATGTGTGGTAGAACTGAGAAGGTAGTTTAGGTTTGGCCCTTTTAATGATAGGTTTGGCCAAATCCCTAATATTAGATTCTCCATCTTATTGGGATTATCCAATAAGAAACTGTTCAAGTCTTCCCTTACTGGGAAAACAGGAAGTGAAATAAATAGGGAAAAAGGCTGGAGAAAGGGAGGAGAGCTTCAAGACATTTACTCCTTCAAGTTCTCACCACAATCACAATGAGACTGGGGGAATCATGGACTCATAGAATCATAGAACTTTGGAACCACAGAATCACTCAGGTGGGAAGGGACCTCAGGAGGTCTCTCATCCAAGCTCCTGCTCAAAGTGGGGGCAGCTCTGAGGTCAGGAATGGTTGCTCAGATCTGCATTGAGCCAGATTTTGAAAATCTCCAAGGACAGAGATGGAAAATCTCTATGGGTAACCTACTCCAACTGTAGTTTTCATGTAAACAGTGGCAACGGACTGGAGGAAGAGGTGAGAGACGGAAAAGGTAAATGTTAAACAAAGATCATTTATGATTGATTTCAGTCATTTCCATGATGGCACATCTTGTATTGTCCAATTAAGGGTTTTTGTTTCGTGGGTTTTGTTTTCTTCGGGTTTTCTTTTGGTTTTCTGCTGCATTGAATCACTGTGGGTTGATTCTGGACCAAAGATGTCATTCTGTAATAGTGTACGCAAAATTCTTGTTGTCATAATAAATAAAATATTATTATATTAATATAAACTTTAACTCAGGATAAGAAACAAAAGCTTTCAAAGGACACTATTTGTTAGCTTGTAGATCAATGCAAGAGAAAGGAATGTCTTCTAATTTAACCATTCATAAATTGCACCCATTAAAGAACTTCAATTTTTTATGTGATGTAATAAACACTGTATTGCTATAAATGCTGTGTTGCCACAACAATACAATCTGAGAAGCTTAAGCTGTAAATCTTGACTGTTTCATGTTGTCAGGCATGTCTATAAACATTGTGTGCACTTTAACTTTTACAGGATGTATTTAACAGAGTATTGAAAACAAAACCAGGTGTTACCTAGGCAATTGAGAACCTAGTGTGTGGTTTTGCAAGATTTTTTAGAGTTGAGCAATATAAATCAATGTAATGTAAGGAAACATGCATTGTTGAAAACAGCTGAATTCACAGCAAACAAAACTAAATGTAACATTACTTTCCATGGTTTTTATTTTGTAGAATATGAACTGAATATGGAACTATATCACTGATATACAAAATTCAACATTTAAGTTAATTAGGTCAAATTTGACTTTGAAACAGATGAGAGAGTTCTATATTTCATGCAGTGTACGACATACAGATTTATCTAGTTGGAAGACTTGATTTAGGACCACAGTCGTATGTGTCTGCAAGTTTCTTTTGCTGTTTTTAGCCTATTACTTTATGATGTTGTCATCCAAAACAGTGATACTGTTCTTTGTGTCCTTTTTGCAGTTTCTGTATATAATTGCATTGACTAACAAATCTTACTGAAACTGTTGTTTCATGGGTGGTGAGCTTTTTGAAGACTTACATTTTATGTTCCTTCTGCCCATATGTGGAGTTATCATATAAATAATGGAGGTCTGTGAAAGGCTTACCAGTGACTTACACATGTCATATGCTGGCGTCCCACAGTAGTCTTCAGTATCCGTAGCAATTGCTTGGTGTGTAACTCATATTCTAATATTATATCTAAAAGTTGATACAGTGTTGAACTGAAACTATAATTTATCATTCATTCAATTTAAAATTCTTGCAATATATAAAGATGATGAAATAATTATTCTTGCAATTTTAAAATTATGGACAAAGATACCTGTTTAAAATATTTTTGCATTTTCAGCTAAGGTGGGTAGTATAGTACTGATGGTAATGAAAGGGAGAGCTCAAACGGACAGTTTCAAAAAGATACTATAAATTGAATGGAAAAAGATATGGAAGGAAGAAGCAAAAGCAAATAAAGGCTTATCAAAATGTAATTTTTCAAAACCATAATACATTTTAGTTTTTTCAGAAAATGTCCCCAAAATGGACACCTAAATAAAGTATGCTGGTAGCTTATACACTTTCAGAATATAATGGACAATTGCTTATAAGGCAGTTTTGCAAATATAGATTTTTTTTTTCCCCACAAAAAAACCAAAAAAAGATTCTATTCTAAATGTACAGTTTATATACATATACATAGATAATAATAATATAAATACACAATAAAGATATTTAAAGTATGAATATATTTCCAATATATTAAAATACATTAAAAATAATAGTATTTATTAAATTTTATTAAAGTTAACAAGAACTTCTATACATACCTCCTTGTAAGAAGCCAGAAAGTCTATTAGCTACTAGGTTGTGACTACACCGTCTTCTAGCTTCCCTAGAATGGAATCAAAATATTTTCCAGCTCTAGTCTGCTTATTATGAACACTTCTATACTCTAGCATGACAGGAGATTTACTCCCTTACATCTTTTTACTAGTCTAGTCTATAAGCAGCTACTATATGAAACTAAATAGGTCATTGAGAAAATTATCCAGTAGTGGAGTAAAAAATAATTGAATAATTTATATAGTAGTTGAGTTAATAGATAATTCTTAGGGAATCAGAAAAAATGTGGCTCCTCCTGCAGACTTTTCTGATCTTTGGAATATTTTTTGTGAATGAAAAAATGTGTGTGATGATGTTCCAATCATGTTTGAAGACAGATACTTTCCCATTCTATACCATGATGGAAGTCAAACCTAACATCGGCTTTAGTTTAATAATACACTACAAGTTATTAATTCAGATATCCTCTCCTCTTCACACAGGCACCTTTTTTTCTGAGATTATTGTCAGTAACTGAATGTGATAAGAGTAAATAAAACTGCTTTTTCTGACAGACTAATTGTCTTTAAAAATGAACAACCATTAAATGTGTTATGGTGAAATTTTGTCTAGGACAAAGTGCTTGCCTAATGCAATAATTTTAAAGCAATACTTCTTCCATCTGGCAAATGGAATTCATAGTCTTTGGATTCAAACTGTTTTAATGAAAGAGTAATTTTCTAGGCAAATGCAATCATTAAAAGTTCCATTTTCACTGAAAGTAGTTGAGATTTTGCACTTGAACAGAATCCTCTTATCTGAAATTAGTTCAGTTATTTGCATACATGCAGGCTACAGATGGAAAGGAGATTCAAAAGTAAAGACACCATCTGCATTTGTCTTTAATGACACATTATGTGGAAGTCTGAGAATCTCATTTTCAATAACCACACTGCAAAACAGTTCAAAAGATTTTCACAGTCCTCATTTGTTGTGACCCTGCACAATTATTACTATAAAAGCCATCTATGTCTAAGATATCAGAAACACTTATATATCTCTTGTAATCAGGGATATAATGCAATTTTCTTCCATATATCGTTTGCAATATGCTAACATATAAACTCTGTAATGTATCTACAGTATATATTTCTATCAGTGTTGATATTACCGAACATGAATGATATAAAATTTTCTGAAATTGTAGTCACCAATTGTGATAATCAGAGTTACACGGAACCATAACCTTGCCTGGGACAAAATATAAGAGGCAATAGTAACATTTGTGTTTTGTAACACAGTCATTGTGAACTGAAGGTATGACACATTTTTCAGGTGCTGCTTAGGTTTGGGAAAGATACACATATGCTTTTTTACTTGAATATTTTTATCAGCTTTATCCAGTATCACACACACACAAAAAAAATATCGGAACTTGGAAGGGAAAAATAAGAGGATGCCAGAACTTTTATTTGGATGGTTACTAATGCTCAACATTTGGTTTGCAGAATTCAAATACTGAATAAGATCCTTGGCAAACCATAACTGAATCTGAAACTGACAGAGTTTTAACTTCAGACTTCCTCTTTTGTCAAACAGAAGTTTTAAATTTATTCAGAGAAATCTTTGTGCTTAGTGTTGGGAAGGTTAAGTACCATTTACTCTAGGATTTATTTTAACTGAAGAATGTAAAGCACACAGTGAACTCATCTAACTGTACAACACAGCATGGTACAGAGGAGACCATATTACCCAGTCTTTCACATAATACTGTAGTTATTTTGTTTTTTAACCCAAAATAGATGTTCAAATTAGTTAATGAGGTTTTTTTTTCACATAATTTCCATAAAATGCAATTTTAGTAGGTTGTAGGTCTACTCATTAAGTCCATTTGGATTATTCTTTTGTCAAGTGTCAGCAGAATTTTTTCCCATTCATCCATGCCTTTTTGGCATTCTTCATTTTTGAATTACATGACATTCTCTTTAAACTTCAGGCTTTAGCTGTATATTCTTGATGCATATGCTTCACTCTCAATATAATACTTAGGCAGCTTCTCTTCTTGGTGTTTGTTCGTTTATTTTTTCCTGAGTGCTACAGTCCAGTCTTTCCATGGTCACCACAGAAGATTTCAACTCTAATAGTTTGCATATATTATTGTGTCTTGAACAGAAGCTTTCTGTTTTTTTCTTCCTTCCTTCCTTCCTTCCTTCCTTCCTTCCTTCCTTCCTTCCTTCCTTCCTTCCTTCCTTCCTTCCTTCCCTTTTTCGCTCTTTCTGCTCTTTCTGCTCTTTCTCTTCCCCCTCTCCTCCCCCCTCTGTTCGGTTTGAACTGGATCATAAAGAGCACCTTGAAGAATTACAGTTGTTGTCTGACCAGTCCTGACATGGTGTGCTGATAACTTTTCTTATTAAGAAATCTATTCATATCATCTGGGCTATGTGGTTTGATATGGAAGTGATGTGTCTTTGTACTTGTGCTGAATATTCACATTAAATGGAACAGCTGAAACAGAGAAAGTTGAAAATCAGTGGCATAAAGGGTTGTTTCTGTGGTGACATACTTAAAAATGGTAGATATTTTTGTCAGTTATTTTTTACTCTTTTTCATGTTTTTACTGTTATATAAGGAGAAAGAACCTTGTTCCACTGATAATAACTAAAGGTGTTGGATAAGAGAGGCTGTAGAAATGAACTCTGAGTTAGTACCTAGTGAGTTATCTATGATCCGTTCACACTCCTGCCATCTACTCTTTCCTGTTTCAGTCAACTGATCTCAGATAAATGGTTTCAGTGTCAAATGAATTTATAAAACCCATTAACTAATTTGACCACCTATTTTGGGTTAAGCCCAGCTAAGCCCCACACAGCTGCTTCCTTATTCTCCCCCTGATGGGATGGGGGAGAGAATAAGAAGGGTAAAAGTGAGAAAACTCATGGATTGAGATAAAGGCAGTTTAATGGGTAAAGCAAAAGGTGCGCACACAAGCGAAGCAAAACAAGGAATTCATTCACCACTTCCATGGGCAGGCAGGTGTTCAGCCGTCTCCAGGAAAGCAGGGCTCCGTTACGTGTAACGGTTACTGGGGAAGACAAAAATCATAACTCAGAACATCCCTCCCTTCCTTCTTCTTTCCCCAGCTGTATATGCTGAGCATGACATCGTATGACATGGAATATCTCTTTGGGGTCAGCTGTCCCGGCTGTGTCCCCTCCCAACTCCTTGTGCACCCCCAGCCCACTCGCTGGTGGGGTGGTGTGAGAAGCAGAAAAGGCCTTGGCTCTGTGTAAGCACTGCTCAGCAATAACTAAAACATCCCTGTGCTATCAACACTGTTTCCAGCACAAACCCAAAACACAGCCCCATACTAGCTACTGTGAAGAAAACTAACACTATAACAACCAAAACCAGTGCATCATCCTAGTAGGATTTTATATTTTGATCTCTTTCTTACTCCAAATCATTCTGCAGTAGTGAACAAACTCTTTCATTGTTGAAAGAGTTATGAAACATTATATTATGAACACATAGAGAGTATGAAGCATTTTATTTTTCCCCTTGGCCTTTGATTTCAAGTTTATGTTTAAAAGGCCCTGCTTTCTGTTGCTTGTAGTTTTAATAAATTTTAACTGTTTCATCTGTATATTTTCTCTCTGTATGCTTGCCAAGGATGAAAAAAAGAAAAAGGAAATATATACTATACTACTATATGTGCATGCATGCACACACAGACACGTGCACACATGTACTCACACATTACCTAACATACCTGTTGCTTCTTTTAGAGGAATGTAGGAGCACTACATTTCTGACAATGGAGCCATAGCATAATTCACCTTTTGGGGAGATGTATGCACCCTTTGGTAATGAAAAGAACTTTCCTGGAACTGAATAAAGAGCACAGATGGCAAGTAGAAGGGTACAAACTTTCTTTCTGCCTATTTGCTGATATGCTACCTCTATCCTGTTTTATGTGCTATATTCTTTTATCTCTTGTGTAGAAAAAAATCTATTACTTTTATACTTTTTTTTTCAGTGTTTTTAGAGAATAAACTTAATTTTACTAATATTTTGTTAATTGCACCCTTTTAAAATTTTCATTGTTGTTGTTGTATGTTCTAATATTAATGAAAAGAGCAATAAATTTATACTTGCTTTATATAAAGATGTATAATATGCTGTTCTCAATACCAAGCAAATTTCTCATTCATTTCAAAATTTCCCTGGTACATTAAATACATTTATACTGCTGAGCTACAAAAAAAAAAAAATATTTGCAGATAAAAGAGAAATACATTTTATATCAATATTGCAGTATGCATAGGTAAAGTAAATTAATCAAACCATTGCTTTGCTCTTCAGTAATCTATGTTTGCAGCCATTTACTTAATTATATATCTTAAGTACTGATTAATTTGTATTTATACACTTATATTAGGAAATATTTAAGTACGACTTTTGATTTCCATGTGGATTACAAAAAGAAAAACAATTAAGATTTTGGATTATAGCGATAATTTTCATTAAGATAATTGTGTAAAAGAAAACACATTTCAGCCCTTAAGTATTATCTAACAGTGACTGTTCCCAGTGCTGCATGCTATGATTAGAACCTGAAATTAAAATGTAATGCACTTTTCCTCAAAATGAGTTTGCATAGCCAATTTTATTTGCCAAATAGGTTATTAATAAACAGATGTTAGCAAAAAGTCTTAAGGAAATCAAGAATTAAGGACACCGTGTTACTTTAGATATAAAAGTTAAATACGGGATACAAAAGTTAAACACTAGAAGGATACTTAGATACATTCCTAAAGAAGGTGCATAATTACTAGAAATCTAATTCTTACTGCCTTCTACATGTTGTTTCTTGAAGCAAATTGCTGGAGCAGTTGGATTACTTGATGTATTATGTAAGTGGGAAGAGGTATTCATGATCTTCTTCTAAGGGTTAAATAAGATTAAATTTCACATTAAGGGGGTCACACATCCACTGGAAAGTTTTCTGGAGATTATAAATTTTAAAGGAATGAAAACAGCAGATATACACAGATATTAAACTGTAAACAGTATGGTAATTTTTATATTCCAATGAGTTATTTAGCATCCTATTCCTGGGATTTCTTACAAATACTTGTATTTTCACATTAAAAAGAACTACTTAGTCAGAGTATCCTTTTTTTGTTTAATACTTTACTACACCATTTCTAGTACTAATATCTAAATCTCTCTGCATTCTGTTTTTCTTCTCATTATCAAGTTTTTCCTAAATTTTGTGTATTTGTTACTTACAACTATGTATGCAATTGTAATATGTTTGCATCTATTAATAGTATATGTGTACATTGTTGCATTACTTTTCCTCAAGGTTCAATTCTAAGCCCAGTTCTGTTCATATAGGTTTATCAATGATCTGGAGGCAGAGGTTGAATGCACCATTTGCAAGTTTGTTGACAATACCAAACTGGGAGGTGCTGTTGCCTCTTTTGAGGGAGAGACTCTTTTTTTTTTTAATTCTTTGACATTTAGAATTGGTCAGGCAGAACCACACTACATCTCTGTTCTCAGGATGTAGTTCAGTGTAAGTGCAGAAATCTAGAGACATCTTCAATAACTCCCTTTGTTGTGAAGAACTGCATTATCCTAGGCTTATCACTCTTCTTTATCAGAAAGATACGTGTACAAAAAAATAGTACTTCCAGAAAACAATTAAAATATACTCAAGCACATGGGAATCACAAAGCAAGCACTTTTCAGGTATGTTAAGCAGTAAGTCTGTACCGATTCTATGCAAACCTCTTTCCTAACAGATGCTTTAGCCTAAGTTGCAATGCACAGGAATGACAGTAAGAGACATCTTGCATAGTATGAATCAGGGCTATGTCCCTCCTAATGTGTAGATGAGAACATATGATTTTACTGGAAATTTTGCCAGTTATGCATGTTTACTTTTAAATGCTTTGTTATTTAAATTAAGATAAAATATATGTAAGACAGGTGGGTTTTTTCTTTAACAATCCTTTAACGAAAGGGTTCTTGGATGATAGAGCATTACCAATAAAATGATCGAAAACATTTTTTATAAAAATAATTTCACAAATCAAGGGTTTTTGCAAAACATGCAATCTACACATTTGTTTTGGTTTTAAATGTGTTCTCAAAGGTTTGTGATTTTGAATTTGCTGTATTATCATATTTGTAGAGAGTATTTCACCAGAAAATTTACTGAAATACTTTTAATACTCTATTTAAAACATAATTTCACTTACCAATCAAGCAGAACTTGGCAGTTATTTACCAAGCATGTAATATCAATATTATATAGTTCAGATGAGAAGAACAGCAGTGAACGTAACTGACACAATCAGAGGCAATTTCAAAAGGGAAAAGAAATTAATCCAAATGAAATTTCATGAGATTTTCTTAGCTAATCTAGAACACATTAGAAGTTCAATAAAAATTTGTATTACTAGATTTGCATCACCTACATTAATGCGGTGAATAGCCAAGGGGAAAAAATTCTCAAAAATAAACAAAAAAAGCATACACATGAGGAAAAGCAATGGAAGAAATCTGTGAGGAAATACAAATGTTACTCTTTCAGTTAGAGAAACCCATTTTTATAGTTTTCACCTTAACTAAAATCCCAGGGCAATCACCGAAGTTTGCATAGAGATGCATGTCCAATGGACTGCTATACACACTGGGCAATGGCTACAATGATTTCAAACTCTAATGAATTCATTTATTAAAGTAAACAGACATTAGCCAAATCATGCAGCATGATTGGCAGGTGGCATATCTAAAAACCTGAACACGATAGTATTGAACCAGATCAAAGGAAGCAGCTGTTTCTGTAAGATATGCAGTTAAGCTGTCAGTATGAGCAACTGAATTAACACAGTACGTAAAGCCTTGACTATTGAAGAAAGCAACAGAAATGTTGATTTGGGAGATGCAGCTCAGCCAGTAAAGCACATCCAAATTAAATGAACAAATTATACAGCTACACCTGGAGAACACACACTGAGAAGACTTGTAAAGCATATAACATTACCAACAAAGCGACATAAAAGAGTCATCCGAAATGTCTAGTACGTTTAAAGAAAACAGACTCCAATAGAGTCATATTATACAGTATTTTTCAACCCTCATCTTTCTATTGTTTGAATTGATTCACTTTGTATTAAAAAAAATAAAAATAAAAATTGTAAAACTGATTACTTAGTTCTTGCTCAGACAAAATTTAACTGATTTTAATGTTAATTGGAACAAGTAATGTCTGCAAGATCCTATCTAATTTAGGTTTATAAATCACAGAGAGGCAGACTTACATATATATTTTTCAAGTCCTTAAATCTGCATTTAAGACAGATTTTATATTTCAAGTTTTGGTCCTCACTCTAAAGCATCAAAAATCAATCAATCAAACAAAAAATATCTACTTTTTCCTGCAAAAGAATTTGAATATTCTATTGATAACTGTACATCTTTGCCTCACAAGTACACAAAACCCAAATTATACACACAGAACACGTGGGCTGAGGATATATTTCTTTCTTGCTTTGTAATTTTACTTTTTTTTTTTTTAGTTTAGTATCCTTCTGGTATAAGTTTTCCATCATTCGAAATGAAGAGATATAAAATTTTTATGAACATGAGTAACTGTCACAAAGATAAATAGGATATTCTGCAGTAAGACTTGTTGAAATGTTTATTAAAATTCCGTAATTAGAATTCACTATTACAGTGTGCTTCTCAAATGTGTATTAGAATGCACATTCAAATGCTTTCACCTCAAGTTTCATAACTTGTACTCAGCATTTACTCTTTATCAGACTGAAGGTTATGACATGGAATAATCCTGTTCAAAAGCCTGTTACAGAATGAGGTCAAAGTTTATTAAAGCCTAGAAAAAGTACTTCAGATAGAAGTGTGGTCATCTTCTGTTATTTAGGCAAAGTGAAGAGGGTAACAATTTTTATGGGAATCAGTCCACTTGTGATATGAATCGACTTTTGATAACGTCCATCTTTTATCCCAACTCTGTACAGAGTGATCATACCCCAATTTAGGAATCCTAGACAAATAATTAAAACTTAGATGAAAAGTAACTATTTTTAACATGTATTGTCAGAACTACAAACTGAGGAAGGTTTAGATTCTAGATTGAATTTTCATTGTTATCTCACTTTTATTCCTCTCTTCACCTTGTTGCCATTTATCTTCTAAAACAAAGGTAGACTGAGTTACAAATTTTTATTAATACATTTCTCTTGAGCAGGAAAATGGACTAGATTGCCATTACATATTACAGTTAGAAAAATCTGGACTAGTATAGTTGAAAATTATTTTCTCAAACTCAGTTTGTATTTGAACTCCTAATGAGATCTGAGGAACAAACCAAACTTGAAGGAATGATGTTCAATAGCCTGCCCTTCTATATAGTTCTGTGTCCCAAGAAATGCACTTTGTATTTTTTTCAAATAGCTTCAATTATCAAGATTAATTCTCAGTACAGTTTTTAGGAGAGCATTAAAAGGGGGTAAGGCAAATAAATAACATGAAATAAACTATGAGACTAAAAATCTTTTTTACATAGACATTTCAAAATCAAAAAGCATAACCAGCATATATATATATTTTGCTGTTTCCCATCTCATACAAATGGTTTTGACTCTCGGCAACTGTGTGTCTATAAGTGAAATAAAGCATATAATGCAAAGAAGATGGAGCTAGGCTTTTTTCAGTAGTTCCCAGTGACAGGACCAGAAGCAATAAGCACAACATGAAACACAGCAGGTTCTGTGAGAACATGAGGAAACACTTTTTTACTGTGACGGTGACTGGGCACTTGAAATTGTTGCCTAGAGAGGATGTGGAATCTCCGTCTTTGGAGATGCTGAAATGCCATCTGGACACGGTTCTGAGCAATCTGTTCTAGGTAGCCGTGCTTGAGCAAGGATGTCGGACCAGATGACCTCCAGAGGTCCCTTCCAACTTCAACCATTCTGTGATTCTGTGAATAGCTGAATCAGTAAGCATCCCTTTGACACATTGTCTTGCTGAGTCACCTTTTCCTGTTCTTGGCCTTGCTGGCTCCAGATGAAATGTTATCTTGGCTGCACAGCTATGCCCATTATCTGAATTTGAAAAATAAAATTTTCCTTAGAAATCATAGTAAAGGTTGCTTTCCTGACTCTGTGGGTTTGTATCCTAACATAGCAATTTTAGCTAGCATAAAATTGAAGCTTATTTTGGATAACATTGTAAACTGAAATTTTCATTTTCATTAAAATTTTCATTTTCAATTGCATTTGTACTTAAAAAAAAATATCCCCAGATACTGAAGCTGAGATTCAAAGGGAGTATTATTAGAATTTCTTTTGCTTCAGATATTTTAAAAAGTGTGTCAGAACTCCATATTAACAATCCAAGAAGGAAAAATTCTGAATAGATATTCAGTAGTCACATGTGGCTGATCAGAATCAGAAAAAAATGAGCAGCAAAGAAAAGAATATGAGGAAAAAGTGAAGTCTCTTTCTAGGTAGACCTCTTTGTTTATTACTGTGCTGAACATAGATGCAAACAATTGCTTGTTGTGTTTGGGTTGTGTTTTTTTTAAATACTTTCTAAATCTGGAAAGATCTTCTGTGCTAAAAGGAAGTTGTTGTTTATATGGGAGTAAAAGGGCAGTAAGTCAGAAGAAACCTTAGCCAACTATATTCAAGATGCAGCATTAAACCAAGGAGTAAAATCAGGCAGGCAGAGGAACGTCCAAAATGGCTAAAGAAGAAAGGATATGGGCAGCTCTCCCTGCCATCCCCTCCTCCCTACCCCTCCCCCCCCCCCAAAAAAAAAAAAAAAGGAAACAAACCCCAAGAACAAGTTCTTCCAAAGAGCAAGAATTATCTGCCATGTTTCCAGTATGGAAACTGGAAATTATTTCTGAAGGACCAAATGTTGGCAGAACTGAAATATGTCTCCTGTGCTCCATTCAGCACAGCATACAAGACAAGCTTCAAAAATCATTTACAGCACTCATTGCAGATGGATGATTATTGCTGGAGGATCTATACCAAGAAGAATGGAAACTGTGTTCAGGAAGTGCCAATCTGACACCTACATTGTTTACTGTCCTTTTGTACCAGAGATACAAAATGTAACTATATTTTTTGAGAGGCTTGTAAAGTCGGCTGATACTGATCCACTATAGATGGTCCACATTGATCCAAATACGTTAATGCCATCTGAAAACACAGCCTTAATAGGTTCCAAGGGAGAAGCCAGCAACAGGAAAGACAGCAAGAAAGCAGAAAGACATAGTTTTCAGCTCAAAGAACTTTTATATTTATTTATGAATAAATAAATATAAAGATTGGGGTTAAAAATAAATTACAAATACATCTTTTTTTTTTTTCACAGCATAAATATATGTTCATAGGCAGATGAAAGAAAACATAATTCTATTTATATATGTGTTTGATGCTCTTGTGTCATAAGTGAAGACATACGGAGTATCTGGCTCCATAAATAAGAGAACTTCCGTGTCTAAAAACTTCAGAAGAAAAACTGTTCTTCACATGTGCACGTATCATTCTGAATTAACAGCACACTGTTAATCAGCATGAAGATTATTGTAAACACTACGATGTGGTTATAAACAGACAAAGGGGAGCAACCATTTCAGAAGAGGTACTAATGATTACACCCATCTAAATGTGGGCATGTTCAACATATTTAGAAGACCTGAACACAGAGGAAGAATCACTACTCTCAGCCTTCTGGTTAAAGTCTTGACAATACAGCCCAACTTTCCAAAGGTACAAACAGAAGCCACCTGCCAATCGTGCTTTTCTAAATGCCCTTAAAAAGAAGCTGAGAAAGCATCACAGTTATGCCACATAATACCTATGCCTACCAAGGAGATATTGAGGATGTCATTTAAACTCATATTTCCTGAACATAAATTTTAAAAGTGTGCTAAGGAATGCTGTAATTTACTAGTATTATATTAACTGTTAGTTACTGACTTTAGAACATCTGTTCTATGGCAAGTAACCTGTCTCCAAACCAAGATCTCCAGAGAGGGCAACAGCTGAGGGTACTGAGAGGATTTTACGCTTAATCATTCACAGGATCAAAAATGTAAAGCAAAGTATTAAAAATCTCCAAAATATATTCACTGATCCATTCACTTTTAATTACAAATTCACATTTGTTCTGTAATCAATATGGTCTGTAACCAATAAAACCAATTAACTGACATTTTATTACATTTGGTCAACTAGATCTTTTGGTAATTTCTATAAGAGATCTAGAAAGTATGTATTTTCAATGAAAATTTCCCCTACAGCATTGCCTCAGTAGCTTAACTTGGCAGAAAATACATGAAATCAGCAAAAGCAAAAAGAACACAGTAGCATTTGGGAATGTAGAAAATGCTGCTTAACCAGCATCATTGCTGTGGCTGCCTGCAGGCTAGTTTAATTAGGCTACAATTCATATGCAAGAAAGTAGTTTTGTAATTACTGTCAAATGACCAAATCTATGTATAAAATCTAAGGAGGATTATGTATTCCCAGTAATGAACCATACTGAAATTGACTGGGATTTGTCAGCTGAGACACTTATTTGGCAAAACTTAACTGTAAAATGTATAATAAAATAAATATATGTATTCTTAGATACTAGACAATTTTAAAGAATACATTTCAGTTTGCTGCATGTAACTATGAATTTTTTATTAGATGCATATACTGATTTTTCTACCACATCATGCAGCCATAGTTGTATGGATGGGAAAGCATATATAGCAAACAATTTTAAAAAGCATACGCTTTTTTTAGCAGAAAAATTATCAGAAGTTTAATATTAAGGATTGGGCACAAAGCTGCCAGAAGTATTTTTATTTGGGTTTTTTTGGTTGTTGTTTGTTTTTGTTGTTCCCCTCCTGCTCCTTTCTATTTTCTGTTATTTAAAACCTTTAATGATGGATTTTTTTGTTATCTGCTTTAGTAGCATCGCTAGATATTTTTAAGCTGCTCAGATGTACTCCAGTTTTTATTTAATTGTCCATAATCTTTAAAGGAAAGAGATTTAGTTAAATAGATATATATCTTGGGAACAGGGAGGATTTTTTTTTCTTTTCTTTAAATCAGCATATTATTGAAATTAAAACTATTGAATTAAAATATGCATATTAAACAAAGAAAGACCAGAGGATATAATTAATTTTCTGAATATATACTTTTAGGCTTATTGCCACAGTGTCTGCATTTGAAATATTTGCCTAATACTTCTGATCACCATATATTTTAGTGCTCAGAAAAAATTATCAAATTAGGGAATGATTCCAGAATAATTACTAAGCCATTTTCATGTTTCAGAAGCAACATCTCAAGTAAGAAGTATTTCTCAAGAGCCATAATTTAAGATAAGAAATACACTAGCAAGTAAGTCATGAAAATAAGCCAGAGATTTTTTTTGTTGTTCTTGTTGGATTTTTGGGGGTTTTCTTTACTATGTGGAGCAATAAGCAGTGGGAAACAGTTAAGTTTGCCAGAATACTAATAGCTGATGATTATTTGTCTTAATACTTCAGGAATTCAAGAGTACAATTTTCTCAGAAAACTGCCTCAACTCATATCCTGAAATTATTTTACCGAATGAGGATGATTACCAATTTTCCTCTTCACTTTCCATAAATAATAATCAGTGCTGATATTTCATATTGTGAAGCAAAGAATGACATATTAATTCTGAAAGTTTTTTCTAGTATGGAATAGATTTGTGTATGTTGTTGCCCCTTTCCTCCAGGTTTGCATTATTTTCCAATGAAATATGAATCTACTTATCAGCTAAACCCCATTTTTATATATATATATATATAAAAGTAAAATATTAAATTCTATAAGCAATCTTCCATTAGTGGTGTTTTAAAGAAAATAAATCCTGCTTCATCTTTCAAAACTTGACATGAAGTGCTTAGCCTGAAGAAGTGGATGAAAATAAAGCTCTGAAGAGGGCACCTGGGTTTCTCTAAAGCAGTTACATTTCTTGAGCTCCAGCCTATTCTTCACTCAACATGGGGTTTTTTTGTGTGTCCATGCTCTCAGACATTTGACTTGTGAATAATTAGATACATGATTAGTATCTCACTTAGAATCTATGCTATTTATTACTATATACATGGAGAATTTGCCAGGGATTTCAACAGTGTGGTATGGTAGAACAGAAATTTGGACATACATCACTTAATTTGCTTCTAGTTCAAACGATTGTACTTCATTCTGTGAGATTCAAGAGCAAAATTAGTGATGCCAACTAGAGTATATAAGTAGATAGAGTGATAATAAATTTAACACATATATATATGCATATATAGTGTTATACTAAAAAAATTTAAACATTCCCAATACAAAATTAGAGATACTGTAAACCTCAAAACACAGGAGATTTAATTTGTTTATCTTCTAATTGATAATAGTTATGTTTAGCTTCTGTTACTGATATGAATCTCAGTCACAATTATTGTCTTTGTTCAACAACTCTGACAGGTTTGTTTGTTTGTTTGTTTTGGGTTTTGTTTGGGTTGTTTGGTTTGTTTTTTTCAATGAGTAAATATGGTACAATTCTAAACTTTCATTCCTTCCTCTTTTACTCAACCAAAAAAGAGAATTAATATGCACAAAAAAAAATCATATTTTGAAATTTGATGTGCAACAAGTGGAGAGGGGAAAAAAAAAAGACAGAAAGGAGAACTGATTATGTAAAGTTTAAATCCTCAAAGAGAAACCAAAATATTTCCTGATGAAGTAAAAATTAAACTTTCAAAATTCTTAGCTGCACAGATAGCCAAATTCCAAGGTGACTCATCCACCTTTTAATCCATTAGCAATGTCTTAACATTCCTTTTACTACCAAAAAATTAAATTATTTCCTAATTTTAATCTACCTTTAATACTCAGAAATTCCTAAACTGCTTCTCAGACTATTTGTATACTAAAATCTCCCACCTTTGAAATGTTTTTCTTCAATGGAATTAAATAGATCACCATACTGTGAACACGATATATGACAAAAGGTTTTTAAGGGTGTAAATCATAACCATTGTGCCAAACTATGGAGAAAATACAAGGTTTTTCACTCCTAACAGAATTGGCAGCTGTATGGGAAAAGACTAGCATATTTGGCCAAAGACACTTAGTATTCTACTTAGTTACTCTTCAGCCTGAGGCTAGTAGTTAAACAAAATATTTTGGCAAGTAAATGTTCTACTTTCTAGCCAGATTTCTCACCAAAGAACTTCCCAGGACTTCGTAGTATCAGTTTCTTCATTGTTACTGATAAATAATTGTAAGATACCTTGAGATGTCTCTCTCCCATGGAGTATATTTTAACAATGTAAAGTTATTCCAATTACTATGATGCATTTTCTCCTGATTTGTACCAATAAATTAAGCTCTGTTATTTTAAATACTGCTATGGCAGCCTTCCCAGAGCAGATGTCTATCAGCAGGAGTCAAATCTGCCTTGGCAGTTCAGAAGGAAAAAAAAAAAAAAGCAGAACAGCTAGCTAAAGCCAATTAATAGTTAGCAGGCTATAAATATTCCAGGGAAAAAAAGTAAAAAAAAAAAAAAAAATCCTTCAGAAAATCTATCATAGTGTTTTAAAATGCTGTTTTCTAGTCTGTTAATAATTTTGGTGCACATTTGAAAAGAACACGGCTGTGTTAAAAAGCTTGAAGAAATAAACCATATGCAAATTAATATTTTAAAATACTTTGAAAAATGCTCAGTTATTTACAAACTTTTTCCATAGCATTTCTACCTATAACTACAGTGAAAATTGATCTGCATAAGCAGTGCTTTCTTACATATTTTGTAATCTCATTTATTTAATTAGGAACCATGCAGAGATGTTAAAATATACTGTTTAACTGGCAGGTATTGAAATGGATTGAGGAAAAAATTTCTGACTTCTACTATTTGCTGAAGAAACCATGCTTCTGAGATTAAGTATGCACATAAACTTTGAAACACTGGACAACAAAAAGTTCTAGGTCATAATACACTCACAGATGATTTCCAAAAATTCCTAATTCCAATATAACACCCATACCAATTACAAAAGAAAAACAAACCCATGTTTGTAGCTGATATCCTACATTAAACAGCAATCTGAGAGAAAATGAATTGCATAAATCTGCTATTTAAACAAGGGATATGGAATTACAAAATAACCACAAAGAATATGTTTAATAATAATAATAATTACAGCAGCAGCAGCAGCTATTCTGGTTTGAATAGTTTCTAACAATGTTTGTCCAACTGATTAAAAGTCTTTAAGCACATTAATAAAAGTTTGCAAAACCAACCATATTTGGTGTTTCACTTCACATAGTGGAAGACAGGGAACAGAAGTTGTTAGAAGGACAGCAGCTTTCCTCACAGGCAACAGTTGGTGTCCTCTCTCTGTCTTAGTTTAAAACTGAATAAATATCCTCAGAGTGATTTCACTTCTCTTTCTGCTGAATCAGGCAGCTGAAATTAATTCAGCAAAGAAATGTTGAATCGAGATTTCTTTTTTCAATACTAGATGAAGTACTCTTAAACAAAACTGATTTAACTGAAGAAACAGAAAAAAAAATCTGAAACAGATAGCATTTCAAGGGTTTTTTATGCTGCCTTCTTGTACATCTAAAAAGAAGTAATTTTTTTTCATTTTTGTATGTGATGATAGTTATTTTTTACAGAATAGGAATTTAATAATGTTACTGAAGCCTGAAACAGTACATCAGAATAATCCTATACCCTTATATCTGCAGCTAAATAGAATCACTGTTGACTGAATAAAGTAAAATCTTTTTTTTCTATATCAGTGCTGGTCAGTGAAGTTTCACACTGACAACAACTTCTGACATATCTTCACTGAATAAAAAGATGTTCAAAAATACAGTGGTATAAGTGAAAAAAAAAAGCAAAAGGTGAAGGAAGAAAAGTTGTAGCTGCTGTAGTTGGAAAAGTAGAGGTCAAGAAGTATTAAAACCGGTGAAATGTTTTGCTTAGAAATGAAATAGTATGGTTAAAGAATATTAAAAGTACAAAAATATGTTTTAATAGTTTAAAAAATGTGGGTTTTTTTTAAAAAAAGCATTTTAAGAAAGACAAGTGAAATATTAATAACTTTATTTTTTTTTTACTTTTTCCCAGAGCAGAGCATTTTCTTCAATCAAAACTGAAAATGTTTCATATATTCTCTTCCAAACATGAAAAATACAATTTCTGTTAAAACCTAACCATCTTGTTTTATTGTTTTATTTCATCAACTGAATAAAGAAAGAAGAAGAAAACAGTCACAATGCTTTACTGATAATTCCATAGTATTTTAATAGGAGATTTCATGTTTGAAGTAGAGTCAGGCAAATAGATGAATTAATTGATAGGAATATTACATGTCACTTGATATGTCAGCATGTTAATTGTGGGACAAGTATGCTATCACGCACCATTCAGATATTGCCTCCCATTTGTTCAAAACAGGGCACCTATTGAAACATGCCATCCCTCCTTTCTTGCCTATCCTATAAAACTTTTCCAAAGGAAGCCACAGAACAGCCTATCCAATAATCAGTCTTTACTACACCATTTGCTTTTTTAGACTGTCATTGATCACTTCACTGACTGTAAGTAATTTTTTTTTCTCCTTCATTTTTACATCATATTTTTAAATATTTTTATTGCAAAGTATTTCTGAGACTTGGTGTTAGTTCAGTAATACACTGGTTGTAGGACAAAAAGATAAGAACCTCTCTAAAAGAAATTCATGTCAGCACAGCTGTGAAAATACTACTTTTTTTAGAAACTGAATTTTGTAGCAATAATATTGACATACATAGTCTGTGTAAATAAAAAACAAAATGAGAACACCCTTGAAAATGTCTATGAGACACCCAACTAAACATTTTGCATAACAACATTATCTGAGCACAATTCATTAAGATGAACAAATAGGTAACATAAAAAAATATTATAGCATGTCTGGCAAGAACTTTTACAAAAGGAACATAAGCAATTTTGTTCTTCTGCATACTAAGACTGAAGAATTTCTTACATACCTAATGGAATTTCTATCTCTGGAGTAACCTTGTAACACCTCATTGTTTGGAATAGAAACCGTACTTTCTCCTGTAATGAAAGGTTGTACTAAAATGCAGCCTGAGAGAAAAAGTAAGAAAACATTTTCTTCAATAAACCCTGAAGATATGGGATAAACATTAATAGATTTGTACCTCTTAAGGTGAGTAGAAACCACATAATCATTCAATTCAAATATTTTCTCTGTAAACAGACCTTACAGTTTCCTCAGAAGTTAATTTACAGGATGTACTTCAGAAGGATATAAGGACTTATTTTAGTCTTCAGGCCACGCTGATCCCACAGTCGCAGCTGGAAAGCTCTTCTGTCTTTAATCCTCTCACAGTTACAGCTAGGAAGTCATATTTCATTTCTGATTTAAATTTCTGTGTTCCAGTTACAGCTTTTGGAACTTGTTATGATGTTGTCAGAGATCTGTAGAACTTTTTGCAATGCATCTTTACTGTATCTCATTTAAAATAATCAAGTTATCCCTCTAACAAGCTTCTGAAGTTCAGCTGATGTAACTTCACACTGTAATGGCTTCATGCTGGTTTTTACATCTCTTGTTTGGATATTCTGTGTCATTTTGACTTCTTGAAGTATAGAAACCACATCCTGTAGGATCATTTCAACTTTTAATAAAACTTTTAATGACACTGGATTGAGAATTCAGAAGGCATTTCTAGTGAAAGTCTGTTCTATGAACTACTACAATTTGAGATATTCTTTGTTTTTAAGACTGACAAGAACCAAACCCAAATGGGGTGGAGAAGCCCAAACTATATCAACAAAGGCTTTCTAAATCTACATTTCCCACAGTTAAATAAATGAAAATGGTTTAATTAGATCTAGTTTCTACAGAACAATTTAACCAACTTATTTTTAAGAACAGATTTTGTGTTGCCATCCTGGTTTAACCACCCTAATATTTTATAAAAAACATAGTCCTAAGTCATATGTTTTCTTGCTCTTAAAAATATCAGAACTGTGTTGGAAGTCCTTCGATCTTTATAAACTGTGACTTTTCAAGATTTATTAAAAGTTCTAACATCGGTGACAAAAATTCCACAGCTATTAGGGATCTTGGACAAAGTTTATTCAAGCTCATTGATTTAAACAATGGACAATTTTAGCAAAAGCTATTATCACTAGCTACATTTGTACATAAGTCTGAAGATAATAAATTCCTTACAAGGACAATTAAACTTACATGCTAACTTTTTGCCATCACTCTTAGAAGGGATAGAATAAATCCCAGTCTTGTAAAGCTTATATTAAAGTACAGTTCTGCTGACAAATAGTGGTCAGTGAGATAAGATTTTAATTTTTTTCTACAGCAGTGTTTATCTTAAGCCTGCTGTGAAATTGCTAAGTAAGTACATAACAATCCTCCATCTATCACTGTTTTAAAACAGAATAAGATTCAAAATATGTTCTCTGAGCTTTTATCTGTTTTATACACTCTGTCTCCAAGTGATTCTCATCACGGTCTGTGCTTTAGTGAGAGCACAGTTATTTCTGCTCTAGTCAAGATGATGGGCCCTTCCCAGGTATTCCTCAGGTTAGTCTATGAAATTACTGTTTCTAAGAGATTGCTACAAATTCCATTCCATCATTGTGTGACATTGTGGGGACAACTACTTGAAAGCAAAACTCATTTTTTTACCCATTCCAAATACAAGAAAAAAACATGCAAAGTTGTATTCTTTCCAAAATAGAAACAGATAAGGTGATGCATTTTAAGGCCTACTTTTAATCTATTTTAAGTCAAGGCCTATTGTGTAACATCCTCCCTAAAATGGAACCCAGAAACACAGTATGCTTAGTTTAAAAGTTCAACAGGGACTGCGTAGCTTTCGGTTTAAATAAATAAATAAATAGAAGTAACAGCTTTCTGGTAAGTATATGTGCAGGCTACGTGACAAGTAGTTCAGTCTCATTCAGTTCTCTCCTCATTATTCCTGTAGATTTCAACCTCACAGGAAAAAGTCCAGTGTCCAGCACCCTGCTTCTGACAATGGTCTGTGAACTGGATGGATGAGAGGATAAAATATTTTTCTTCAACCACTGACTCAGTTCAACTCAAATAATTTTTATCTTTCATAACCATTTTATTACCATTCCTTTCATTCCATCTTTCCCTCTCATTTTCTCACAGGCATTATCACAATCCCACACTTAAAATCTCCAAGCTAACCTTGTGTTCTTTCTCCAAAAAGCATGAAAGTCTTATTTCCTGTTGTAAATTCCCTTTTCCCTGATAAGGGGGGGGAAGAGGGGGAGAGACACTGATTACAACCATTATTTATTGGAACACCTTTTATTAATAAAGCTGTTGTTATTAAGAGCAGAAAACTATTCGTACAACACATTCACATATTCCTTCCCATAGTACACTCAGGCATACGTAGATGCCTACACAAAATTACTAATTGTTATTCAGTTGGAGCAACAGCTGGCAGGCTAGTTTCTGTTTACGCAGAAGCAGAGGGTCACAGTGTGGCTGCTAGGTTGGTTTTCAGAAAGTCTTTCAAGAAGGTCCTTCTTTCATCAGGTGTTTATATAATCCTGAAGTACTTGTCTGCATATAGCAGCCACAACCTTCTTGAATGTGGTCTGAATTACATAAACCCATTATTGATGCTGGTGTTCACTGGTGGCCTTGGATAGAGGCAACAAACTATTGATATTCTGAGTTCACCTGTTCTTCTGTGCTCAACAGGACTGCTCATCTCCAGACTTCATCAGGTATTAAAGACTTTCACATGCTACCTCTTAGCATTTGTTTTTCCACTCTTTAGCCTACTATTTTCTGCATCTTTTTCCATCTGCATCTATTGGCACCTGTAGAACCCATTCACACAAACTCATACAGAAGGACTTTTATGATGTCCACACACAGCCCACCAATACTCATGTTTTGGGCAAGTTTCCAGATGTTAAACCCAAGTGTTTCTCTTACACTGAGCATTGTCATGGGTGTAATATCTCCTTCTTCCCCCAGCGCTACATAAGCTCCATTCATAATGACTCATAATTCTGTGTATGTTTACCACACCATCAGCCTTTATCTACCACACCTCTAACTGCCTCTTGCTCTTGGCAACTGTTTTTCATAAAGTTGTAGACTTCAATTAATTTTTTGCAGCTCCCATTAGAAAGAAAAAAAAAAAAAGAAAAGAAAAAAACTTCCCCTGGTTTTTTTTGTTTGTTTTGTTTTGTTTTGTTTGTTTTGTTTTGTTTTTTTCAAAAAGCTGTGAGGGGATGCTCTTCTCCCTGGCAGGGAAGGCAGGGAGAGAGAAAACCCTTCTGTCCCAGCAGGACATAGGAGCTCTTACTTCACCACCAAATGCTTTTACTTCATTGCTAATCAACAACAGTAAAAACCACATTCATATTACTTATGAAAATTTATGGGTATGTGACAATATTCCAGGCACCAGTGTTGAATTTGGCTAACTATATAGGACAGTAGTTCCTAACTACCAGTGATGAACTGTCCATAGTTTTGGCTTCTGTAGCAGCATTTAAAATATCAGCCTATCATTGGGGAAGACCTGTTTTGGAGTTTTTATTATAAATGCAGGTTTTCTAGGGTTTGTGTGAGCATGAAATACCTGGAGACAATCTTTAGAGTATACATTTATATATACTTATTTGGTGCCATATATTTACAGCTGGAAAATATCTTCTGTATCTGTATTTTTAGCCATGGTTATTTGCCTCATGCCCCCAGTCTCCACATCTAAAGCAAGATCCTCAGCTATATCTCATTATCCACTGTACATTGAAGTATTTTCACTTCCATAATTTGCCACTAATATCAATGAACAAAAAAAAAAAAAGACTGCCATCTAAAAATGTATTCAATGTTGTTTTACATCTACAACAGCATTATCATGTAAAGAATGCAGTGTATCAGAAACTGAAGGTTTGCTTTGAAGGTACATCTCCCTGCCGACTTAGTAAATCCCCTGAGTGGTATTAAGAATTATTCCTCAGAGACGCATTCCATTTATTATTAAGATTCTCAATTAGTTTTTAGTGTTGATTCTGCTTCTTTTTTTTTTCCCTTTTTTTTTCCCCTTTTTTTTTTTAAAGTTGATTTCATGACTTCCACAATTTTGTCAAGATTACATGGACTACTTCATCTTCCACTTGAACACTGGGTGTATAATTTACCTCTGCTAGAAACTTTATAAAGCTGTTGAGGATAAAGGAAGACACCTTTATTCTCTTCTAGGTTTGTACCAGGTGCATATTTGTCTTGGTTGTTACAATATTCAATAAATATTTTAAATATAATGAAAAATACAAAGAAGAAATGTACTATCTGTTCTAGAAACACATTAATATTTCATGTTTCTAGTATTTCTCACAGCTGCCCCTATTTTTGTACACAGTAACAGAAATACTTTGAACATTTATTCTGTTTTTACAGGATTGTTGCTTGCTGTTTCCAAGGTTTCTATATAAATTGAAGAAAAAAATCTATTGCTCATTTTGTTCCATCTGCTAAGCAGACTGACTTTTAATTTAAAATTAATTTTTTTGGGGGTATGAATTTTTTTAATAGTCTGAAATTTAGTGTAAATTTGATAGAGTACAGCTTTTAGCCCATTGTGCTCTGCAGCTAAGAGGGACATACTGAAAATGGCAACACAGAAATTCTGCATACTGTAAATCTTTCTTTTGTATTATTGTTTAACTATTGAAGAGGTAAACTACAATTTTTACATGACATAAGCTGCACAGATTTTTGCTGCCTCCAAGACCAAGCTTTCTCCTGGATAAATTCAGTTTTCCATCAGTCATCAGCATTATTTATCTCTGAAATAGACGAGTTTCTTAATTCAGCACTCAGCAGTACTGTGGAAATATTGATCTGCAATCAACTGCTGACACAGTCATTTCGCTTAAACTGCATGTTTACTGAACTGCAAACACAGCAGTATTAAAAGTGTATATAAGTATTGTTTCTACCACACCAAAAATAAAATAAAATAAAATAAAATCATAGAAAACACTTCATCTAAATGTCCTTGCCTGTGTTTTATTCTACCTTTCATTTTAACCAAAAACAGTTATTAAATTGTTTATTTTTTCCCCCTTTTCTCTCTCTGTCTCTCTATTTTTTTAAATAACAAATAGAATGCTATGAGAAATTTTCTTCCACTAATCTCATTTTAATTTTCCTTTAAGCAGGATAAGCTGCTTAATAAAAGTGAAATTTCTCTAAAGAGTTATTCTCATTGTCTTGGAGGGATACTTCACATGCAATCTTTTTATTAAGAATCCCAATTTGCAGAACTTTTTGAAAACTTTTGATAATTAAGGTTTGGGGAAACAGTTAAGTCCCTTGTCATCAATAAGGTTTGCTCAACTTTATTTGACATATTACATTATTAGAGATCATATTTAGATTTAATAGGTACATCTCCATAGAAAGTAGAAGGTGTTACTGTTTATTCTAGAGATGAATTGAATTTGATCTCAAGTGGAAGTGCATAAAATGTGGAAAAGTTCTCTTTAACTTAGAAGGGATTAAAACCAAAACTGTTAGAAATGGTGCTGAAACGTACAATCTTTATAGAGAAAAAAATATAATCCCATTAAATGAACACACATCTAAAAAGTGCTAATTTTTCTCTTAGTGTCAGTAGCAGCGAATGTCAAATGAAATTCAAAATTTGTCATCAAAGCAGATAATCCTACTTTGTAATTTATCTGGGAATAACAAAATATGAATAGCCAAAGATGTAGTAAAATGGCTGACTTTCAAAGATGTGACTAATAATTGAATACCTTATTCCCCAAAGTCAAGTTTGCAAATGACTTATTATCTTTCTCATCAAGGATCTCTGCACAAAGAATGATTCTGTTAATTATTTCTACACATACAGATCATCCCAAATTGTTTTCTGCATACAAAACTATCTTGAGTTACACTCCAATTTTTTTTCTTACATGCAGAGATAAATCTTTCTATATATTAAGCTGTTTTTTTGTCATGCTGCTTGGTCAGTAACTAGATATTAGCAGTAACTATGCATAAGAACATTGTTTCAGCACATACAGAAGCAAAAAAAAAAAAGACATATTACTTGATTATTTGGCTAATTCAAGTAGACAGTATTAGAATTAGTATTGCAGTGACAGAATATGTAAAGGGAGAGGACCTTCCATGTACATTTAGGCTTTGCGGGGAGTACAGTGTCGAGGGAACACACTGTACTCCCATGAGAGGAGTAGCAATCAGCCTGCACCATTGTGCAGCCTAAAAAAGTCTGCTTCTCAAGGTCTGTGCACCTCTGTCCTTTCATTACCTAATATAAGCCATATATTAAAGATGAAATCAAGTCCATAATAACTAGCAGATGACATAAAAAGTCAGTGAATGTTACACTGAATGTAATTATCTTTTTTTTCTTTTGGGCTAAGGTTCAGAAGGCTTGTCTAAATATGGTTGCATTGGGTGTAGGTGTCAAGGTGTTGTTAAAGAGGGGACACTGCAGGGGTGGTGACAAGGGGTGGCCAGCGCTGCCCCATGGTGGACAGTTCCACCTGGCTCCAAAGGATCCACCACAGGGCACAGTTCAGCTCCTCTGCCATGATGGTGGCACCTCAGGGAAAACATATTTAAAAAAGGGAAGAACAGTTGAGAGAGAGGACCAAGAAAAGAAATGGGAGAGAACCAGTCCTGCAGATACCAAGGTCAGAGAAGGAGGGGGAGGAGGTTGTCCAGGCGCTGGAGCAGATATTCACACTGCAGCCTGTGGAGAGACCACAGTGGAGCAGGTAGACACACTGCAGCCCATGCTGGAGCAGGTGGATATGCCCTGAAGGAACCTGCAGCCTCTAGAGAGGTCAATAAATTAATTTTCACCGAGTGGAATCTGGTTTGCCCATGATGGTAATAGGTAAGTGATCTCCCTGTCTTTATCTTGACCCATGAGCTTTTCATACTATTTTTTCCCCCCTGTCCTGTTGAGGAGGGGGAGTGAGAGAGCAGCTTGGTGGGTGCCTGGCATCCGGTCAAGGTCAACGCACCACAATGGCTCTATTGGGTGACAGGGTATATGCAAGGTAAGACAGACACTGCACAGTTTATGGGAAACTTGTACCAGCAGGTGAAAGTAAAGCAGAATATTCCAGGGCATCTATAGAGGCACAAGGAGTCTATCTTTATATATGAATTTGTTTTGCTTTTAGTTGCTAGAAAGGAGATTCAGTCTGTGATTAAGCTGCCTACACGCGAGCTAAATGTGGGCACTGGCTTTATTGCCAATTCCGTAAGTAAAAACAGGAGAGTCCTTCTGTTCACTTCCACCAGGGAACTGATTTAGTTTCCTATACACAGGCATCTAATGCCACTTACTAGTGCCTAGGGTGTCCCTCTTGAGCTCTCAGCTGCTGCTCTAGAAATGCACAGGTCTCTCATTAGTCCTGCATTATATGTGCAAGCCCTGTGTGAATGCCTTCTATAATGTCTAATAGCATCGGATGCCGACATGTGGGAAACTCAGGCAACCTTGCCTGTGCTCTTGTACCCAATACTAGAAGCCTGCAACCTAATTTAACAGAGCTATACCTTATCTTGGCATTACAAATGCCAATGTTATTCAATTATTCATAACTTCAGGAATTCACACTTTCACCTGCTGGCACTGAAAGTTTGACTTTATTACTGAAGGTACTTAAGTCTGTAGGGCAGCTGACTACACTAATTAAAATTGCAATTAGCTGGAAGGGTTTAATATATATGTTTGCATATTGCAATGAAGAATTAGCCACTGTAATGAATGCAACTGACTTTAAGATAATTAATATTGTAAAAACTTTATTCAGAAGTATTTATACTCACTCTCTAGGATATTAATACAAATTGAACATCATAAATACATGATTGTTCAACAAGTCAGTATAAAGGTTCTAATTTTTCTAATCATCTTAGTTAGTTATATTACCATTAGTATAGTAAAAGTGACAATAGTCGGTAATACCAGTCTCAATGAATGGAAATACAAGCATCATAACAAACAAATAAATGCGTACCTTAGTATTTCCTGAACTTAAGGGGGCTTAGTTATTTTTAAATTAAAAACAAACAAAAAACCCCCAAATCCTAACAAAATTACATATATATTTGGATTTGTTACAGAGACATCGCTACTATTATCTCAGAAAAACTAATATGCACGTTCTTATTAATTTTCTTTGACGACATTCTTTAGCTTCCATCTCTGTCAGTGAATGTAAAATATAATTGCATCACTTTCTATTTCATGAAATATTTTTAACATTTGTGGTTATCAGTGAATATAAACTAGGAATCTTAGACCCCTAAAAGACCTCTGTATTATGGAGAAGTAATCTGATGCCTCTCTTAAGCAGCACCCCTCAAAAAAACCTAAAAAACTTTACTGTGTAAAGTGCAACTTAAATCATTTCAGTAGCTAAATCCAAGATTGCGATTCCAGACAATGACTGCTTAAGAATGTACCTGTCCATTGTAGATAATTTTATTAAACTTCATGCTCTAGATTTTGTAGTTTTTCAGGACCAGCAGTATCACAAAGTTGACAGATCTAAGCTTTCGAGCCTTTTCACAAACCTGAGGCTGGGCATTCACAAATCAGGCAGACACTGCACTGACAGGCCCAAGCTGATCTGATTTTTCAAAAACATCTGACATGCACGTATCATCCATACAAGAAAAATCCAGCAACCCCAAGGCCATGCTCATGCAAAATGACAGCCAGAGAGGGAGGTGGTTCACGTTAAATAACAGCCTAATGCCTAGAGTGGAATGGAAACTGAGGATCTGTTCTAATCTTGGCCAGAAAAGTTCAAATCTTCCATCTTCTGATGGAAGGTTTTATCCTCCAGGCTGGAATACAAAAGCTACAGAGCCAAGGAGGAACCATGAAAACAAAGAGAAGAGAATATAATTGTACGGACTTTTGAAGTTTTGCACCCTTACCAGCCAGTGGGAATCACTGTCCAAGGTACCTAATTATCACCATGCATTTTCTTAATGAACAATGAAAACTAGTTCATATTAATGTATTCCTCCCTGGGAAATGCTTTAAAATCCAGTCTTTAGTCAAATTAATATTTCTTTTTCTATACAGAATGGAACAGCCTCATCAGGACTGATCTAATTAAAAAAAAAAAAGGAAAAAAAAAAGCAAAAAAAAAAGCGTAAACCAGAAAAATTAGTAGGATCCTCTTCTGAGATATAAGATTTGCATTCATCTTCAGGTGAATATGAGCTCCGATGACCTACTTCCCAGCAGACTGGTCTAGTATCATGCCATTGAACACAGGCCATATGTTGAAAACGCAATATCAACTTGTTTTTTCAGAGCATAGCAAAAAATATCCCAAAACAGCAAGGTGAAGAGATACTCCAGCTACCAGTGAAAGCACATTCCTACAAAAGGAAAACACTCACTGTGCTTTGATATTAAGTCTATCATTTTTACACAGGTAAATCCCTGACAGAAACACATTTTGTGCTCTCATGAAATTGCAGTGAATACACATGTATTTGTTTTAAATTAAAAGAAACAAAATGGCCAGTCTTGGAATGTGGCTGTTGTGATTAATACTAACTTAGTCAGGGTGTATAAATCTGCCAGTATTCTTAATTATGTCCCAGGAATAGGAGACAAAATAGTTGTTCTGAAGATGCACATAAATATTGTATATCAGTATTATGACTAGACATGCATAAAAATGAACAGAGGACATTTTAAATGTTCTTAAATTATACACTTGCCTTCAGATTAAACCACCAAATTTTAATCATAATGTCCATTAAATTAGACGTAGTAAATCTCAAGATGGTGTAAGGCAGTACTGATAAATGCATCCAATTTCCTGGTAGCACATCTATACTATCATTATGTAACATGCAACAGGAAATAATGTACATCAGCTCAAATGGAAGAAAGGGATACCCACTTAAAAAATTAAAAGCAAGTTGTTTGATTAAACATATTTTTGGATAAAAAGTATTTATTCCTCTTGAAAATGAATCTTCGTTAAAAAAGATTGGCCTGCATGCTCATGAAGTAGTAGTCATGAGTAAGCAAGAAAGATGTCTTGGTTGAAATGTTGATTCTTCCCTTCTTATGACTTATATACTCTTACTCTTCACTTTAGATGATATGACTCTAGAAATATGACTAGCACAATGTCTATAGGCTATTACTATTTTTTTCTAGAAAAATAAAATCTTAACGTAAATCTTAACATAAGAAATTATTTGCTTTAAAATTGTTCATTTAACCACATACTGGTAAAACAAAGATCAGTCATAACAAAAACTCTGTAACTCTTCCAAAAATGTAACTGGCAAACTGTTCCAAATCATCTTTTGAGATATCCATACGGCTGTGAGCTTTGTCCTTATACTGGGGGTATTTTCTGTGCAATAACTCATTTTCACAGGGTATTTATTTATTTATTTATTTGTTTACATTGCTGACTTGAAAGAGAATAATATTTACCTTAGAAAGGGAAAATTATATATACTTTCTGAACATCCTCAGTGAGATCTAGCACTACTTGTCTCTGTAATAGTCTAGCTTTTTAATCATTCCCCCTCTTTAAAACATTTATACAAAACCAAACCAGGAACAAAAAAAGTACCTTGCAATTTTTGTCACTACAACTCAGATGTCACACATCAAAAAATCAAATGCTCATTGTGAACTTTTTTTACTTTAAAAATGAAAAGATAGCAAAATTTATTTAAATAATAAATCTACTCTCAACAATCTATATTCTTCCTGTGGCCTGCTGACAAGTCCTGATCTAGCAAAACACTTATTCATATGCTTCATTTACAGCCCTGAAAAATGCTATTAGATATGATGTACATATATATAACCATCACTTAAGCAATTCATTGTATAAAATATTCTGTCATCACCAAAGCAGACATAATACATTAAACACATTGTTACTTTTTACCTTTTGAAGACTAACCTATATTAGGCATTAATCATAATCTCTTCTGTTTAGCACATCTGATCTTGTGTCTCTAAACAGTAGGCTACTGCATTGCCAGCCAAAAAAATCAGACCAGGCTAAAATTATTTTCACTGTAGGTAGCATTATTCTGTCAGTATTGTGGCATACAATACACACTGCTGTATACTGCTTTTATAATCTCTTTTAGAATTCTGAACACACAGGAGTGGTCATAATCTTTTCAGGTGTGTGAATGCAAATAGCAGCAGAATAGTAATTCTGACAAAAAAACAAACTAGCAAACAAAGCCCCCTGCTGTTAAGAAAGTCCTATATTTATATATTTATGTAAAGATCTGTTAAAGCTCAGTAAGGATTCACACTGCAGCCATGTTCATCAATCATTAAAAAAACCCCAACAAAACAAAACAAAAAAACCCCAAAGATCTGTACATAACTACTCAAGGGAGCTTTCCACCAGATTTTAACTGCTTGGCTGTACAACACAGAAGCAAGACTGCCTGTGCCTTCTCAGCAAATAGCATTCTTTTTCTGACAGTAGGATATCTTGTGAGAAAATAACCGGATTTATACTGAAGTGCCAATCTTAGCAAGGGTTGATTTCCTCCTTTTCTGTATCTTCCTGTCAATATATAATCTCTTTTGTAACATGATGCGGGTGACTATGTTATCCTAAAGAGAAGATTCACCTCTATTACATGGATAATAAAATTATGCAAAATCTAATTTTTCATTTCCAGAGGGGATTTTTTTTTTATTAATCCAAGTTTGCAATTTCCTATAAAAATGGTAGCATGTTGTGTTAAAAAGACACTAAAATAATTAACTGGAGATGTTCTGATATAACTCAACTCTTAATTTATATTATAGTGCTGGAGGGATTTATTAAAGCTTATGCTGGAGGGCAATATCTCATAAAGTAGTAGCAGAGGTGAAGTAAGAGAGGTATCAAACGAATGCCTAAAAAAGCAGCAAAGACAGCAGGAGATCCAACATGTGCTTGGCACACCCTCCTTGGTACAAAATAGGTGGCTTTGTTTCCATCCTGGACCTGTAGCAAAGAAAATGTGCAAAGCTGACAAGCTGTCCTGGTCACCATAGTGTCTTCATACAATTCAGTGAACAAAGCTATTTTCTAAAAAATAAATGAGTGTGTATTTGTATTTGGGTTCCAGAGTTTGTAGTTGCCTCTCTGAACTTACTTGAACTTAATTTGAACACAGGTTATCTGAGTTAATAATTTTCAGTTTGTCATGACACTTCTGCAACAAACTCACTTCATCTCAGCTTCACAATTAAGTCAAGAAATAATGAACCCAGAAAGATGATCATGTAGATTAGAAATACAGATTTTAAATGGACTTAAAGGTCAGGTCTATATAATAAGAATATATATATATTCAGTGAATATATATATTCACTGTCGAGCCAAAGACAAAATAAACTTTACCATTGGACCAGTTGAAAACTACTAAGCATTCTTCAAGTTAAAATGCTAGGATTTCAGATACTAGAAGGAAAGAAAAGGAGATCATTAAAAATGAAGACAGCTTTCGATGGCTGGGAACAACTGACCGGTATGAACAACTTAAAAGGAAAACAGAACAAATGGCAGAAAAGCCAAATTAAACCTGAAACATCAAATGTCTTCAGTTAGGAGCAGAGAATGGTAGTAAAGTTGAAAACATTTACTGAATAATGAGATGACAAACAATATACACACACTTGAAGTGAACACTGTTACTCAGATGAAAAGTATCATTATCAAGATAAGAAGATACTACAATGTGATCAGAATACCGAAAAATGTAGGCAGCTAATGACTGTATGATACATGTAATTCTCAACAGTTTGAGTCTCACTGTGTTCTATCTCAGTCCTAAAAATATCTAACATACTCTCTATTTTTTTTGAATAAGCTACAAACCTTGGTTTAATAGCTTAAATCCAAGAATATCCTGATTTTTCCCAAGACCTTCATCTTCAAAACTGTTTTTACAGTGGAAGATCTAGATTTTGTTGCATGCTTCCATGTACCAAATGTAAGTTCCATATAAGCCTTCCTTTAGCTCTATTTGCATCAAGTCTTCATTCTTCATCACAAAACTTGAACACTGGATTAGAAGAAATCAACTATGATGGCCAGACATTGTCATACATTCCACTGGGATAACAGAAAAAGTAGACGCTAAGAGTTCTGGTCACAGAAGCTGGAGTCCTGTATCTGTACTTTCTCTAGATTTGTGAGGATTATTAACAAATCTTGCTCAGTTTGCTGCTTGATTTTGAGCTGATCAAGAGACAAAGCTTACAGCTGGCTAAGGGAAAAACTGAATTGATACTAGCAATTGTGTACTTTAACTAACTTGCTAGATCCTGACTATTGTCCTTTGTTACAAACATAGCCAGGACCTTGGGCTACAGTGAACTTAGTACAGACACCAGCTGGCCTAAAATGGTCTGTATCCATGCTATGAAACTGTCCCACCTTTCCAATATGTGCTCTTCATCAAGCAATGGTCATTGTCACGTGCAAGTTCCTGAATTGTGCTTAAAAACCATGTTTGAGAGCTGTTATTTGATCTCGGCCAAAATGTGTAGGAATTCTAAAGGTATAAAAATATAGATCTTTGAGTTCAAGCACCTCAGGAATTAAATTTTAGCATGATTTCCTGTCCTGCTGCAAGTAAAGAATTTTCTGGTCCTTGCTACAGATTACAGAGGAGTGTTAGTTCATATTCACATACCTACTCTTGAAAACTTAGCTATAATACTGCTTATTATACCCTTACTGTGGTGGTGCAGAAGACATACCTTGGAATTCCTTCATTTCTGAAAACACGGCACTAATGCACTTGTCAAAGCACTTATCTCAGGACCTGTCACTCTGAAAATTATGCTTGAAGCAAATGCATTTTAGGGTAAAAATAAGGAACAGTGTGGCTACAGAGTCCAAGTGAAAGCATAATGAAAAACAATTTAGAAAAAAGTGTACTGAAATAAAAATAGAATCATCCATCCACGCATCCATGCATCCATGCACGCACACACACACACACAAAAAATATACATTCACTTTAGCAGGTTTCTTATGCTGTTTAACTTTGAAGCTGTCAAAGGTCTCATGCAAGCACAGGGGTGAGCATCCAGGTTTTTTAACATCACTTTTACAGCACAAGAGGCGAATTTGGGTGCATTCTTCCACATGTACAGCATGCAAAAGTTTTCCTTTGATTCTGTTTATATCAAGTTTTCATTCTACCTCCAAAAATGTCCTGATTTACAGCTTAAATGTGGACATAGATTTAGGTGAAGTATTTGTTGCCCTTTCTACACTTTGGAATCAGTAATTTTGGTGCGTAAACCTTGGCTAACAGCCAAACACTCACCCATTTGCTCACTGCATTTCCCCCTTTCAGTGAGATGAGGGAAGAAAATAAGAAGAATGGAATGAGAAAGCCCAGGGGAAGCAAAAAGACAAATATTTAAACAATATCTTTCCTCCTCTCTTTCCCAGGCTCAAACTCATTCCTTCACTTCAGACGTATTTACCCCTCCCCTGTGTGACACAAGGACGATGAGAAGTGTGAGTTAAGGTCAGCACATAATGATTTCTCTCCTTTGTTCCTTACTTCTCTCTCTTTACCCTGCGCCAGCATGGGTACTCTACAGGCTGCGGTTCCCTCAGGAACAGCCATCTGCTGTGGCCTGGGGTCCTCCATGGGCTGCAATGTGGACGTCTCCTCCAGCATGGTCCTCCATGGACTGCAAGGTATGTTTTCTTTTCTGAAGTACCTCCTCCTCTTCTAACCTTCGAGTTCCCTCTCCTATTTCTCTCTCTCTTTTTTTTTTTTTCCTTTTGGGGGGGGAGTGTCCGTCTTTTTTTCCTTCCTCCTCTGCCTGTCCATCATTTTTTGCCCTTTGTTGAATATATTTCCATAGAAGCACCACCACCTTGGGTGCTGGGCTCAGCTGTGCCCTTGCATGGGTCCATTGGAGCCAGCTGTCCCTAGCATGGGACATCCCCAGCCTCTTCTCACAGAGGTCACCCCTGCAGCCCCTGCTGCCAGCACCTGGACACCCACCCCCAATACAGTAATATCTTTTGGACACAGGTATTTAGAATCTTCTCATGATAATAAATAGCTTAATGAACTATTATCCTAATTTTGTGTCATTAATATTGGGGTTTTTTTATATCTGTCAGGGTGAGGTCAAAGTTTCAGATGTTCTATATATAAGGTTATAATTTTTATAAATTCAGCTATATGACCTAAATGTCTGTGCATTTGTGTGGGGGGGTGTATATGGGTTAGTACATGCAACTTCTGATTAACTACTGTTTGTATCTATATGATAATCATTGCCTTTTGGGTGACTTTGGTGACTGATCCTCAGCCCTGTTTATGAAGAATTAGTCACTACTCTCTATCATTCACTCATTAAGACTGTCCCTGTGAATCACTTTTCTCAAAATAATCATAATGACAGATGATATACATGCCCTTTTTTGTCTGTGGCTTGCCATATGAAATTGTGCAAATGACTTGAATTCACTTAAAATCCCATGACTTGCCTCTTCAACAACAATGTGCCTGTCCCCAATTCAGTTCAAGTATTCATTTTAATGCTTTAATCTTCCATATGACTAAAGAAAACTCTCTGAGGAATAGTTTATCTTTTCTGACTACAGGTCCCAAGACTGCAATATTGGTCTATGACACTGCAGAACAAGATCTGTGCTCTTATAGCCCGATCTAACATTAGCAGGTGCTGCTAAACTATGCAAAGTAGTTTGTATATAAAAAAAAAAAAAAAGTTTTTCTGTATTTTTTTTTAATATATATACTATTGGCTTTCACAGACTGGACTTGTATTTGTGCAAGGTATATTTTTATGAGTTTTGCAGAGACGGAAGCTTGAGGTACATAAGACATTTTTTAAATATCTGATAAAGGACTCAAATATTGTGGTCTCTCTCTTCAACAGATGTTGATGTTCGCATTGAAATATTTTGGATGCAGGGATTTCCTTGTAAGACTGTTGGAAGTTTTGGATATTTCCTTTTTGATATTTTCCCCTTCTTCAAAAAATACCTTTGTATTGTGAAGTCAGAATCATCTTTGCAATGATCAGAGGTGCTTGCCACAGGAGGTTATAATGAGAGGAGGCAAAAGTAGGTAATGCAGTTTGGGAATTAAAACACTGTAACTAGAGGGTGAAAAATCAGAGGTAAGTTAAAGCTAAAGAACAGTCATTTTTTAACTTGTCAAAATTAAATGCAAGCCTTATCATTTGATGGTTTGCTGCTTATGCATACAAAAAATGTAATTGTGTCAAACCACTGCAGCAAAACTTTTCTAGTCTGTGAGGTTTCAGAATATTATCTCAGGAACTCTGTATTGATTTTAGATTGAAAATAATGTAAGTTGGCTCAAAATTCAACACATCCTGTCTCCTTCATCGACAGGTTCTCTTATAAAGATTATTCTATAGAAACAGGTAAAACTAGTTCCAATATCATAAAGCTATCACAGGTCATAAGACTATACAGTGGTCTTTTTTTGTTTTCTAGAAATTATATTCTATGAATTAAAATTCTCAAATGAAATCAGAAATCAGTTCAACCTGTATTTATTGACTCTAAGTCTGTGCTAGACATCTATCCCCAGAATTTAGAAAGTGTGGCTGAAAAACTGATATCTGCTCTGTGATGCAGGTATATTATGCACTATAAAAACTGCTGCTGTTAAACCATCTATAAATGCAAAAGAAGAGGAATGATAACGCATATTTTGGATATGAACTATGTTTCTTTTTTGAGGTGGGAAACATTACTTTCAGAATGATCATTCTAAAATTGAATGGATTGTTGAAACCATGCATCATATCTAATATACTTTAGTTTGTACTCTTGCATGAAATTGTATTTAAAGATTTATTATTGAGTAAACTCAATATTATATTGAGTTAGCTATATCAAAGGGCTACACAGAAGGTTAGCTATATAGAAGCTAGCTATACAGAAGATTAATGAACAATCTCTTCACATATACTATTTTCTGCATATTGATTCAGTTAAAAGAGTATGTGATATGTTCAAGAACAAACAGAAATGCATTAACCTCTCAAAAAAATCTCAAATATGACCTCTGACAACAAAGAGGGAAATATTGGGAAAATTACAAGTACTGAAAAAAACAAAATAAAGAAAAAAAATACCACTATGTTTTTTTTGGTTTTGGGGTTCTTTTATATAGAAAAAGAAACGAGTAATGCCATTAGAGAGTCAAAGATTCATTCAAGTTTAAGGGACCTTGAGAAGTTACCCACTCCAAAGTCCTACTGAGAGCATGGACATTGAATTCAGGCCATCCTTCTCAGGGCTTTTGTCCAGTCAAGTCTTGGGAAAAATTCCCTGGGCTTAATTATCCTCACAGTGATTTCCCCTCCCACCTTATATCAAGTCCCAGATCTTCTTGTTCTTTTTAAAAAGAACTTTCTTCAAACAGTATTCCAAGTTCCTTTTCAGTTTGAGTACTCTGGATGCATATAATGACTATGCAAAATCTTAGAGTCTCATGATATCATAAAGTCCAAACAGTGAAACAATATTACTCCCTTTGTTTCTTAGACAAAACTTTGCTTGTTTATGTAAATTTTAAAAAATAAAAATAAAAATTAGAACTTACTTGCATGGGTCAAACAAATCAGGCAAGGAAAATTCATCCCCAGCATTGCCTCCCACACATTCCCTCCAAATATTTTCACTCTGAGCAAAGCCATCACATCAGGAGATAATCATTTTAAGTATAAAGTAATACATTCAATAAGACTGAATGAGATTTTTTAAGTCATCGTTTTGAACTTCTGCATAACTTAGCTTCTAAGAATTAATTCTTGTCTCAAATACATCAAAGTATTCAGTCTCTGACTAAAGCTGTCAAAGATGGAGAGTCCCTTACAAGGTCTTGTAAAGTGTTTCAGTGTATTAATCTGTCTGAAAATTCTGCACAGCATTTTCTGTTGAATGCTACAAACATTTTTTTTAGACCATTTTCAGCCTTTTAGCTGTCCTACTTTGCACTTTTGCTCCTCGGGCAAATTTCTTATTGTCTGAAATTAAATCATCTCATGCAACTTGTATTTTGATTACAAAGATTGAACTCCTACATTCTTTCTCACAAGCCTGTAATATTTTTGAATTTTTAGTTGAATACATTTCCCATCCTTATTTCCTTGTGAAATGTAGGAGTGGATTTACCTCTTCAGAGATGATTACACCAGGGATAACATATAAGTTAAAGAGCAACCCAATTATGCCTGTATGACCAGCAGGTCGAGGGAGGTGATCCTGCCCCTCTACTCCGCTCTTGTGAGACCCCACCTGGAGTACTGCATCCAGCTCTGGGGGCCCCAGTACAAGAGGGAGACATGGAGCTGTTGGAGCAAGTCCAGAGGAGGGCCACGAAGCTGATCAGAGGGCTGGAGCACCTCTCCTATGAGGACAGGCTGAGAGAGTTGGGGTTGTTCAGCCTGGAGAAGAGAAGGCTCCGGGGAGATCTAATTGCGGCCTTCCAGTACCTGAAGGGGCCTACAGGAAAGCTGGTGAGGGACTGTTTATGAGGGAGTGGAGTGACAGGACAAGGGGTAATGGGTTCAAGCTGAAGGAGGGTCGATTTAGATTAGATGTTAGAAAGAAATTCTTTCCTGTGAGAGTGGTGAGGCACTGGAACAGGTTCCCCAGAGAGGTTGTGGATGCCCCCTCCCTGGAAGTGTTTAAGACCAGGTTGGATGAGGCTTTGGGCAACGTGGTCTAGTGGAGGGTGTCCCTGCCCATGGCAGGGGGGTTGGAACTAGATGATCCTTGAGGTCCCTTCCAACCCAAACCATTATATGATTCTATGATTCTATGAAATTTGTAACCTCAGTTACCATAGAGAAAATGTGTTATTTGAAGATGTATGTATACAGTATCTACTTGTAACATAAAAGATGTTTTACCTTCTGACCTGAAGACTATTTTAAACTTTCTTTTCAAATTCAAGCATTTTTTCTAAAACCAATTATCTATGCGCTTCAATTTTGAGCTTAGAACACCCATTAAGAGTGCATAAGGGCCAAAATGATTGACACAAATGCATTTCTTGTAGGATGCTGATGCATTTACATAGGGGGTTTTAGGTTTTTTTTTCCTGTCGTGATATTGATTATTCTAGGCAATAGTGCATATTATTGCAGAAAATAATGTTACTCAATTACATAAGATATATTGTGTATTGGTGTTTCTTACTATCCTCTAATATTTTTATAATTGCAATTATATATGTAAAGGGATAAAGACAAAGAAAATATAAGAAATTAATCTGGGGGGAAAAAAAAGATAGATTTATAGCTGTGAAAGCTGTAATATTCAATACATTGTAAACCTTGTGTCTATAGTATACTTCTGCTACACAAAAGGAATATGCTAATAAATTAGGCATCCGATGAAACTTATTGTGGGGCCATTCAAACTGTGAATACCATGCTTTTACATCATACACCTGGATATCCATTTATCATGTGTCAAGGCACTACTCATCATATAAAGTAAAACATACATGATTTCATCATGATTAAACATATGCACTCACATTCATGGAGCCTTCAGGAAGAAGGATAGGAACGCGCCTGTTTTGGTGGTTTCTTCTCTGTCCATAATTCATAATTTGTTCTCCATTAGTTTCAGGTGCTGAACTGGGATATAGAAGGAGACATCTAGTCTCAGGTTAGCTTTTATTGTTTGTAGAGCATTCAACAAACTCTTAATCTATTTGTATCCTAAGAGAATTTAAAAAAATATAGTGAAATTTTTAGGTAATCACAGTCTTCAGTGACTGAATGATGTCATTTCCATCATCATGGGGTACCAATAGGGACTCTATAAAATTAATATTTCCTCTGCTAATACAGCATTACTGTTACCTAACAGTCTTTCAGAAACTGCGAAAATGGAATCCTGGGCAATCTTAAGGTGTAAGGAAATGCATACAGCATCCTCTCCAAAATTATAATAAAAATAAAAATTAAAATAAAAATAAAAATAATCATGCTTTCAAAAAAGGACAAAGGAAAAGTCACTTTGACTGATATATACAATTAAAGTGTCTCTGTGTTTAAACTGAAAGGGATATTTTATTTACCACAGGACTGCAACAGACAGCTAGAGAGCATGCAGTTCCTTTAGTTACTAAGACTTCATCTTATTAAAAGACGGAGACAGAAGGTCCCAGAGATCTTTGAGTATTTATAAGTCTTGCAACAAAGATAGTGTAAGAGCTGAGAGTAATGGCCCTGCACAAATTTAGAAAATTGCACTACACTCTTTCTTTCACTGAAATAAATATACAGAATGGACTAGTAAATACAATAAAGAAATTAGTTATTGGATTAATTTCTTGTTTTGTTTGGTTCGGTTTCCATCTTTGCAGAAAAAAAAAAGAAAGATAAAGGAGAAAATCTCCTGGACAACATTCTGAAAATACATATTTCAACATTTTACAACTTCTAGTTATTTAAAAAAAAGACAAAATATATGGGATATCGTTTACTCCATTAAGTTTAAAATTAACACTATGAGCAAAGTTCTCTACATTTTTCATTTATCATTCATACATGTAAAAAATTAATTTTAATTTCTTCTATGAGGGATTTCATATCCTGGAGGAAGTATTTCAGTGTATGACAATAATATCCTGAAGATACAACAATTTTTTCCTTGTCAATAAGGAAAAGGTCGGTGAATACTTAGTGGTATAATATTTTCATTGTTACACTAGGGCTAGTAGTTTTTTTCCCTCTAATATATTATGAAGTGTTCCTTTAATCTTCTTTAACAACAAGACACTTGTAAATTTTCCTTCTAGAAAACATTTTCCTGCAGAAGATAAGTCAGTAGCAGCCACGACTACTAGGAAATGCTGACTTTGTATGTTAGATCATTTTTTAAATTACAAGTACTTGGATAAGCTATATGAAAAAATATAGCTATTAAATTTAACATAAAGCTTAGTAATGTGAAATTTTAAAATTGGTATTTTTTTTCTGCATCATGATGCTAATTTATAATTAGTAGTATTACTGAGGCAAAGTGTTTGGGGGGTTTTTTGTTTGTTTTATTCCCCTAAAGATTAACTATACTTTTGAAGTAAATTGACTTCAAATATAATTTGAAGAGAAAATTTGAAGGAACCATTAAAAAAAAGTCTGATTCCTTGATCGTCTTGCTGTAACCTCTGTGGCATACATCTTGAGACTTATGATCAAGAGGCTATTGATAAAACTGACATAGATGGTAGGAACAAAAAATTCAATACAGGAAGGATTTAATATTTTGTTGGGTTTGTGTGGCAAGGTTTTGGTAGGAGGGGGGGCTACAGGGGTGGCTTCTGTGAGAAGCTGCTAGAAGCTTCCCCTGTGTCTGACAGAGCCAATGCCAGCCGGCTCCAAGACGGACCCGCCGCTGGCCAAGGCCAAGCCCTCTGTGATAACATATTTAAGAAGGAAAACAACACAGTTGGGGAGCTTTTGCAGCTGGAGAGAGGAGTGAGAAGATGTAAGAAACTCTGCAGACACCAAGGTCAGTGCAGATGGAGGGGGAGGAGGTGCTCCAGGCGCCGGAGCAGAGATCCCCCTGCAGCCCGTGGTGAAGACCATGGTGAAGCAGGCTGTCCCTCTGCAGCCCATGGAGGAAGGATGAGGGGGTATAGAGGTTCCCCTGCAGCCCATGGAGGACCCCACGCCAGAGCAGGTGGAGGCACCTGAAGGAGGCTGTGGCCCCATGGGGAGCCCACGCTGCAGCAAGCTCCTGGCAGGAGCTGTGGACCCGTGAAGAGGGGAGCCCACGCCAGGGCAGGTTTGCTGGCAGGACTTGTGACCCTGTGGGGGACCCACACTGGAGCAGTTTGCTCCTGAAGGTCTGCACCCTGTGGGAGAGACTCACGTTGGAGAAATTCGTGAAGGACTGTCTCCCGTGAGAGGGACTCCATGCTGGAGCAGGGGAACGATGAGAGGAGTCCTCCCCCTGAGGATGAAGAAGCAGCAGAAACAGCGTGTGATGAACTGACCGTAACCCCCACTCCCCGTCCCCCTGTGCTGCTGAGGGGGGAAGGTTGAAGCCAGGAGTGAAGTTGAGCCTGGGAAGACGGGAGGGGTGGGGGGAGGTGTTTTAAGATTTGATTTTATTTCTCATTCCTCTACTCTGTTTTGCTTGGTAATAAATCAGATGAATTCCCTCTCTTAAGTTCAGTCTGTTTTGCTCATGACGACAATTAGTGAGTGATCTCTCCCTGTCCTTATCTCGACCCACAAGCATTTCATTATACCTTTTCTTCCCCGTCTAGTGAAGGAGGGGAGTGAGAAAGCGGCTCTGGTGGGCACCTGGCCCCCAGCCAGGGTCAACCCACCACAAATATATATATATATATATATATATATATATTGCAGATGTCAGCAAGATTTCTAGTCAATACGGTTTATTATTCTTTTATTACAGTAGTGCTATGGCATCTTCTGTCAACCTACAGAGGTATTTAGTTACAATGCCAGATTAGATTATTTTCTGACTTCCATGGCCCAGTATGTCGAGAATAAACCTTACGCAATAGCAAATGTGAAAAAGTCCTAAACTAAGATAAAATTCTGAAAATCACTTGAATCTGATTTCTTTGAAATGATTGCACTGGTAGAGAGTTTTCTCATTTCCTCAAAATCTCCTAGTGCATTATTTCCATATGTCTACAGGTATATTTTTTCCTTATTTTGATATTAAACAAAAAATACAATTATACTCACACTTTCTCTTATAGCAACTTAGTATTTGCACAATAAGATACATCATATCCATTTGTTGTAACCTGCAGATTATGATGTAGACAGAAACACTATTCCAGACCTCAACAGAGGCTTCCTGTAGCTGCTATGGAATTGTGGTTTAGCTGTTTTCAAAGGCTTTACTAAGAACTTGTTTTCTTATTACTTTGGAATGAAAAAGTAAATTTGAAAGAATATCAAAAGTGAGAAATTATTCTTAAAAATATATGTTTCTAATAAATCTTCCATTACACAAAACAATGGCATTTCAACATTTGTTTTGTATTCTAGAAAGAGGAATAATGAACAGTGAAACTTTTCCAAGTGATTATTAGTATAACTGACTGAAAACAAATTTAAAACAAGAATGAGGACAGTTGTTCAATGACGTAGGACTGAATTTTTGAAGAGCAGGAAATATTTTTTATGAATATGTAAAAACAATGATGAAAACACGAGCAAAAATAAACACAGTATGTAAAAAAGATAAAACTATATCTTTCCTATATTTAAAATAATATATTCATGCTATATTCTATGGATGGAATTGTAAATGATCATTTTCTACAAAGGAGATTGTGGGTTCATAAGCTAACATTAAACACTTTCAAAAGACTAACAACAGATAATTTTTGCAGGAACTCTAAGGGAGCTGGATGAGGAGCTTTGCAGTAATGCTTGTAGATGGAGATTTCACAAAAATTTTGAAGTTCAAAGTAAATGACATATATTTTACAAAATCAGTAGAAGGCAAGTTTATTCAGATAGCATAAAAATGTCTCAACATACTTGATCAAATAAGTTGGCAAATGAAGAATAGATGAGAATTGGCAACAAAGAACGTCTTAGTCTAATTTATTCATAACACCCACTAGATGGAGAACAATCTGAAGACCACAACAAATACAGGAGAATATAAATTGAAGGCCAACTGCCTGCTGTAGACAAGACAAAGCTCCTGACTGGATAGAAGATATGAGTGCTGCATAGGATTTAAGAACTGGTGTGGGTAACAGGGAAAAACAGAAAAAAAGGTTCTGAACTAATACTACCAGGGAACAGTACCAGGATCAAAACCCAATGTCAAACCACAAACTCCCTTTATTATGCTCAAAACACCATTTATGGGCATAGAGGAAGCACCCATTATATATAGGAAAAGACAACATATACATAGAATCATAGAATGGTTTGGGTTGGAAGGGACCTCAAAGATCATCTAGTTCCAAGCCCCCTGCCATGGGCAGGGACACCCTCCACTAGACCAGGTTGCCCAAAGCCTCATCCAACCTGGCCTTAAACACTTCTACATATAATATATAAGATAAAATCAAATTATATAATAGAAGTATAATTGAAATATTAAGCGTCTAATCACTATTAGTCACAGAATTACAGAATCACAGAAGAGTTGAGGTTGGAAGGGACTTCTGGAAGGTCATCTGGTCCAACACCCCTTGCTCAAGCCCAGCCACCCTAGAGCCTGTTGCCCAGAACTGTGTCCAGATGGATTTTGAAGATCTCCAAGGATGGAGACTCCACAATCTCTGTGGGCAACCTGTTCCAGTGCTCAGTCACCCTCAGAGTAAAAGTGTTTCCTGATGTTCTGAAGGATCCTGATGTGTTTCAGGTTGTGCCCATTGCCTCCAATCCTGTCACTGAGCACCACTGAAAAGAGCCTAGCTCCATCTTCTTTGCACCCTTCCTTCAGGTATCTAAATATCTTAATAAAACCCCCCCTGAGCCTTCTCTTCTCCAGGCTGAACAATCCCAGCTCTCTCAGCCTTTCCTCACAAGAAAACAGAAAGATCAGTAAAGTAACAAATAATGAGGAGGCCAGGTTACTTCTAAGGAGTGATTTGAGTTTCCTAATTAGAAAGTTGTTATTAAATTAACTGTATTTTAATAGAATCAAGCAAAAGCTCTAAGAAGACAGTGACAACCAACCCATATAAAACAAAGGGAACCTAAAAATTTGATGGTAGCCATAGGTTATCCCTCAAGAAAACCTCTGAGAGATGATTACTGTACCTAAGGTTACATCTATAAACTCCTGAATAGATAAAATAGATAGGATGAGAGGAACTGACAGAAATATTGTACCTTTATAAACAGTATTAATGTGAACCACTATTAGTTAACTAGGAATCTTCCACTTTTAATCCATCAGTTTCTGCATAGAAACTATGTATTTTCAATCAAATCTATTTAAAATTGAGTGTCATTCAAAGACTGATTTGCAAATTATAAGTTCTAGTTCTCCTAGTAACAGCTAAATTTGTAATTACAAGACTATAATGAAGTGGCCAATAGAGGAGGTTATTTTATTAAAAAGAAATCAAGCATTTTGTAGGAGCAAATATTCTTGTGGCTTATATTGACACCATGTTTAACTGATTTGGGTTGAGAAATCAGATATTGGTTGCTTTTCTGGCTGAAATAGCAGTGTTTGAACAATGTGATTGTAACTTACAGATTTCAAATCAAATGGTGTCTAGCAGCAGATGCAGCTGATAAATTTCCCAGCCTGAAATGTGCAAGCATGTTCTGGCTGCTTAGAAATCAAACAGTGGTTTGGGGTCAAGGATGAACCAAAAGAAATTCTCCTCTATCTTCTACATTCATCATCTACCTTCATTAAGAACATCAAAGTGTTTAAGACCAGGTTGGATGGGTGTTTGGGCAACATAGTCTAGTGGAGGGTGTCCCTGCCCATGGCAGGGGGGTGGGAACTAGATGATCTTTGAGGTCCCTTCCAACCCAAACCATTCTATGATTCTATGATTCTATCAACAAATGGAGACCTACCTTCAAGGCATTCTCAGAACTTTGCTTCTCCTTGATCATGCAGTGATGCTGACTGGAAAACCACTGTATGTTGAGGAGTTAGTGATGCATAGTGATCGTAGTGATGATACAGTTAACCTGACCAGGCCCAGGCCTGTGCTGTGCCGTGCTGCATGAACAGCATGGCCTTCAAGCCTGTTCTGTGTTGCACAAAATCCCGTTGCTGCACGATAACCTCAGCTAGCACATTGTAAAAGAGGAACCTGCAGGCAGCTCCCACTGGGGACCAGTGATTACGTCACCTACATGGCCTTGCCTTTGTCTAATAGTGCAGCAAGAAGTTGAGAGAACATAATTTCTGTTTTGACTGTAGAGATGATAAAAGAGTTGTTTCCTTGTAAGAAAATCCTATCATAGCTTGAATGACTGAAAGGGGAGAATCTGTGCTATGGATGAGGTCGGCATGGTGTGCTGCAAAAGAAGTCCTGTTTGATGCTACACTACTTGGGGCTTCCAGCATCTAAAGGGACATAAGACTATCTGTACTACTACAGAGTGTTAGCTCTAATAAACAACATTTTAAATGACACCTTACATAGTCTAATTGCCTTTCTACTGGCATCATAACGAACCAGCATCTCTTGGTGCAAAACAGATCCTAAGCCCTTTTCCTAAGACATTGTTTAGCATAGTAGTAATGAAGTCTAACCATCCCTGCAGTGCTGGTGTACTGGTTTTAACTGGGACAGAGTTAATTTTCTTCATAGTAACTAGTATGGGGCTGTGTTTTGCATTTGTACTAAAACCAGTGTTGATGACACAGGGATGTTTTAGTTACTGCTGAGCAGTGCTTACACAGAGCCAAGGCCTTTTCTGCTTCTCACACCACCCCACCATTGAGCAGGCTGGGGGTGCACAAGGAGTTGGGAGGGGACAGAGCCGGGACAGCTGACCCCAACTGACCAAAGGGATACTCCATACCATATGACGTCATGCTCACCAATAAAACTAGAGGGAAGGTTGGCAGGGGGGTGCTGCTCAGGGACTGGCTGACCATCGGTTGTTTGGTGGTGAGCAATTGTTTTTATTTGTATCACTTGTCTTTCTTGGGTTTTATTTCTGCAATCTTCCTTTTCATAATATTATTATTTTTTTAATTTTTTTTTAACTGTTCTTATCTCAACCCACATTTTTTCTCACTTTTACCCTTCCAATTCTCTTCCCTCCATCCCACTGTGGGGAGGGGGTGGTGAGTGTGTGGCTATGTGGTACTTAGTTGCTGGCCAGGGTTAAACCATGACAGCAGGTCTGACATCTTCCTGTGAACTTGGACATCCACAGATACAAAACTAAGTTCATGTAACAGCACAGGTAGCACAGGTACTATGTCTTAGCTCATAGGAAACACCAGATAATTAAAGTTTACTTACACATCTTCCTTTGAGACTTTTCTTTTGTTCCGGCCTGTATGTTGCTCACTTTATTCCTTTTATCTTTTCCTCTGAAGCATCTAATTATTCTTGATTTAATCCTACCTATGCAGGCATCAACCTTATGCCTTTTTCATAAACCTTGTACAGACAGAATACTTGTTTATAACGATGCTCGGACTAGCTTGATGCCAACTCTGATCCTATTGCTCAGAAGGCAGATTGGGGCCACGCAATCCTCTCCTTTTGAATCTTTGCTGATGGATTGTGTGCAGGTGCCTGGGCGCTGGCAGCAGTGGGGGCTGCAGGGGCCTCTGTGAGGAGAGGCCGGGGCTGCCCCGTGCCGGACACAGCCGGTTCCAGCCGGCTCCAACCCGCCCACAGCAGGGCACGGCTCAGCCCCCAGCCAAGGTGGGGGTGTCTCGGGGAAAATGTATTTAAGAAAGGGAAAAAAACACCACAGTCAGAGGAGGAGGGGACAAAACCAGTGTGAAACTGCAGAGGAAGCACCAAGGACAGAAGAAGAGGAGGGGCTGCTCCAGGGCGGAGCAGATATCCTCACTGCAGCCAGTGGAGGACCCCATGTGTGAGAAGATGGATATTCCTGAAGGAATTGTGACCTGCAGAGAGGCCATGCTGGAGCAGGGGATAAACTTGAAAAAAAAAGAGCAGCAGAGAAAAAATGCTGTGTACTAAACATACTCTCCCCAACACACACACGTGCACATGCACACATACACACACACACACGTGTACACACACACACACTGCTGCTAGTTGCCTCACCGAATGGACTGAGTGTAATCTGACAGGTAACAAACTGGGGGGGAGGAAAGAAGTCTGGAGTGATGGAGCAAGGCTGGTCACAAGCCCTGGTTCTCATGGGAGGCTTTGATCACCCCAGCTTTTTCTGGAAAGGAATATAAGCAATCCTGGAGATTTCTGGATAATGTCAAAGAAAATTGTTTGACAATGATTAACAAGTTGATTAAATGAGAACTTTGCCACTCTTGAATAAGAAAAAGAAATGTTGGGGATATTAAGGTTGATGACAGACTTGACTGTGGCATTTTAGATACTGAGAGAAGTCAGCTAAACAAAAAACAGAATTACAGACTTGGACTTCAAGAATGCAGTTTCATTTTGTTCATGAATCTGCTGGCATTTCCTATGAGAAGCTGTCGTGAAGAGTAGAGAGGTCAAGGATTGATCCTAGACAGCCTTCTTCAGACACGAGAATGCTCCATACCACTGGGCAGAAGGTCAAGCTGGTGCAACAGGACTCCAGGTTGGCTGAATAGGGAACACCTGACTGAGCTGAAAGGCAAAAAATGAAGTGTACAGGAGGTGCAAGTGAGGATGGGATATCCAGAAGGAATACTGAAACATCACCTGAGTATGCAGGGATTAAAATAGGAAACACAAAGCTCAAGTGGAGTTGAAAATAACAAGGGAAGCATGAAGAGCTATTTCTGCAATATCAGCAACAAAAAAAGAAATAAGAAAAATTGTGACCTACTATGATTCAGTTAGATTCAGTTGAAAGAACAGTTTGGAACTCCTTTATGATTGTTAGATCTACACTTAAACATTTGAAAAAATAAACAAAAAGATAACATTTATAAATTCAAATATTCAGACTTTCTGAGGAGTCTAGGGATAGATTAGTAGTTTATGATATGACTTACAGAACTGGAAATAGTATTCAGAGACTGATTTATATTTTAAATTTGCTGATATACTTCCTTGTCTGTAAGTCTGTTAATTTGTACTTCTCCTACCTGTAGGTATTGATCTAATATAGAAATCTCAAAGATATTAGTCAGATAGAATGTTTTAAAAAATAATTAAATTAAAAATCTGTTGATTCAGTTATTTTGAGAATTTAATTTTCAACATAAACCTTGAGATAAATTTTTAAATTCCATTTCCTAGAACTTCACAAAACTGGGTCTTTTACTATCAAATTTTGTTTCTTTAATCTCTGAGGTTTAAAATATTTTCCAGAATGTATAACTATCCTTACAAAAATAGTCTTAGAACCAATAGTCATTATAATAATGCATATAAATTGGATCAGTCTTTCTTGAAGTACTTCTGAAATAATGCATACTCTTTCCAAAAAGGTACTGAAGTATTTCTCTCCCACGCTTTATACTGTGAATTAATTTCTAGTTCATTCAAGTTCCATTAATTTGCGGTGCTCATGAACAAGGTCTACACCCTATGCTGTATGCTTTTTCCTGGCTTGTTCTCTCTTTCTCTTATATTGGCCGCCTGCAATACATCTACTGTTTTAGGCTTGTTCTGACACCAGGCTTTATCTAGCAGCAAGAATACTGTCTCCGGAGGCAGATTCTCTGCCTCTTTCACAGAGTCTCTTATTATTTGAAATTTAACAGTCACAAATATCTTCCAACTATTTTTCTTTATCGCACAATTCATTTTAGGAATCTTGATTTGGGGGATTTTCTCAGACTACTGCCAATATAGTCTTGAACACTTTTCACAGGGCAAGTTTTTATCTTGAAACTGTTAGGTGCTGTTTTGTTGCCTTCTAAAATGTGTTCCTACCTCCTGTAAAAATAGTTGTGATCTAAATATTGCCAAAGGATGCTTAAGACTTCATTCCTCATACTGTATTTCCCCGCTTCAGGGTATCTTCTGATGTGTGCTTCCTCTTTCCTTTGCCATTTCTTCTCTCTTTTTACTGACAAAAGGCTGTTTCACAAATAATCTTATAAAGGGAAAATAGGTAGCTGCAGCTGGGTAAGTGTAAACAAGCAATTTTGTACTACTATAAAGTTCTTTTACTGGTGAAACAATAAATAGATCTAAAAGAAGGCAATCTTTCCTACACAGAGGACAAGTGTTACAGCCAGATGAGAAAGGCAGGCAGTAAAAGGAGGGAAAGTAGACTGACAGAAGTTTAAACCATGAATTATGGTAAAATTAGTCTTAGTCTCCAATGTTATTGGCTCTTAAAAGACACAGCTGCCCTAATGAACTGATAAAGAGTTAATATATACAGTCTGCAAAATGTTTCAGAGCCTTTTTCACTGCCTTTGCTCACAACTTAGGATATTCCACCAACATTCAGAGAGAAATACATGGTTTGTGGAATTAAATAGTGAGAACGTAGCCCAAAACATTTTATAATCCAATCTGTTGAACTGAAATGGAATGATAAAATATCTGAACACTTTGGTAAGGGCAGGGAACCTCTCTCCTAAAGTAAATCTTCCAAGTTTTTGAAGTTTGAACTTCACTTCTTTATTAGCATTGTTGCAATAGAATGTACGCATAAATATTTATATATACGTTTATGTATACACACACACACACACGTATATATAAGTTAGGGAATTAGAGATCATCATGATGGGAGAATTTAGAAGACTGATAAATAGGGCCATTTTAACTCTTCTTACAGCCCTGAACAATTACCTTCAGCATGATCTCTCTTTTTACCTTCAGTTTCTAACCACAACCTTAAAAAATGTCCTGAACCAATATGACGAATCTCTTCATTTCTGCGATTACCCAGATTTTTCCTCTTGTCTACACAGAGATCCTATAGGAAAAATAACAGCCTGTTTTGTTTTGGGTTTTTTTGTTTTTTTGTAAATCCTTCTCCTTACAGCCCAGCTCTGCAGCATATTTGCTATATGTAGATAATTGGTATTGTCTGGGAAGAAAATAAAAAATTCTACTCAGATGAAATTTCCATGAACCATCTCTCCATTTAATCCTGGAGCAATACTGTATGGGGGAGTCAGGGGAGGGAGAAAAAAAGTGTAGGAGGAAGAGCTTCTCTTCTGTTAGTACCTTGAGATGTCACTCCTAACCAAGTTTCAGCTCCTTGGTAACTTGTACTCCCATTTTATCTTTCAAAGTAACATTTTGTTTTTCTGTCATGGGTAACATAGATGAGTTCACAACCTAGAGTGAATTTTGGACACTTTTTGTTTAACAACCAGTAAGATTAAAGCTGTTAACCTAACTGATATTTTATACACTCTCTCACTCCCCCACAGTCACCTTCACTCATTCTCAGCTTCCCTTGCAATCAGGGACTTTGCTAGTCTGTGAAAGTCGGGCAGAAAGTCATTTTGGTTAGCACTATGTAGCTGATCACAGTTACAAGTCTTGGGTATAGTTCTTAAGGATGCCCATGCATTTGTAGATATATTTCCAAGGATCTTTGTCTCAACTCAGTAGCTCTCCTTTTTTTCCAGACCTCATTTTTCTATTTAAAGAGTTTATAAGCACAATGTGGAGTTGTTTCCCCATCGGTTGTCTAGGTCCTGCTGCAAAAAGGTTGTTCCACCCCATGCATGGTGCATGATTATATTCCTAATAGGTTGTTCCTCCCAGCCCAGTTCATATCTCTGGAAGCAGCACCCCATGTAAAGGTCAAGCTCCAGACACCTGCCGTTTATATTGTTTCCAAAACTTGCTTTTGGATTGGAACTGTCCACACAGCATATACAGAGACAGTTATCATCCCCTCAGGGTGCAGTATGAAGCTACCCCAGAAAATTTAAGACTCGTCCACTTCAGCCAAATTCCTATATTTACTTGCAAAATAGATTATTTCTCTGTACAGAAGATATTTGGGAAAGCTGGCTTCAGCCTGTTTTGTCAAACAATTCTTCAGTCCTGCTTTAACAGTCTCTGAAGCTTATGTCTCACAACTAAGCCTGGTTTTGTTTTGGTTTACTGCTGAGTGTTTTCACCATTCTAACTCTTATCCTTCCTAGACAATCTTTGTAGATTTTACCTCTTTTACACATCAATGAGCAGGAGATGTTTGTTAATGTTACAGACTTGTTATGGCATTCAATTTCTACTAAAAGGAACAAAAGAAAATACATAATTTAAGTGATTCTATCTAGGGGCTGCAGAACACACATTCAGTGAGGATCGTTTTCATCTCACCCAAAACTATACAGGGGGGAAAGCATAACTGAGTCTTTGATTTAGCTACACAAGAAGTGTTAGTTTATGCTAGCAAATGTGTCACATTCTCATATGTTTTATAGCTCATCTTCAACAATTTTTAAAAGGAAGTTTATTAAGAAGTTTCCAAATTTCCATGGTAAAGTGATATTCTCCTCAATTTTCAAGTGAAAATCAATTAAACTGTAATAATATTGATTCCAGAGTCAAGCTGGAAGTGATAAAGGAAGGAACAAGGCACTTAAAAGATGATTTGGTTTTCCCCCTCTTCTTTTTTTAATTTAACTGTTCACATTATAATACCAAAAATAGTAATAAGGAGAGATAAGGACGAGTGATACTGTGAAACAGCGTCTTCCACATTGTCATGGTTTAACCCCAGACAGCAATTAAGCACCATGCAGCTGCTTGCTTGCTCCTCCCACCCTGGTGGGATAGGGAGGAGAATTGGAAAAAAAAGGTGAAACATGTGGGTTGAGATAAAGACAGTTTAATAGGACAGAAAAGGAAGAGGAGGATGATGATGAGAACGATAATAATAATAATGATAATAAATGAATATACAAAACAAGTGTGTTGGGTTTGCATGGCAAGGTTTTGGTAGCGGCGGGGCTACAGGGGTGGCTTCTGTGAGAAGCTGCTAGAAGCTTCCCCTGTGTCTGACAGAGCCAATGCCAGCCGGCTCCAAGATGGACCCGCCGCTGGCCAAGGCCGAGCCCATCAGCGCCTCTGTGATAACATATTTAAGAAGGAGAAAAAAAACAAAAACAAGTTAGAGGGAGCTTTTGCAGCCGGAGAGAGGAGTGAGAAGATGTAAGAAACTCTGCAGACACCAAGGTCAGTGCAGAAGGAGGGGCAGGAGGTGCTCCAGGCGCCAGAGCAGAGATCCCCCTGCAGCCCGTGGTGAAGACCATGGTGAAGCAGGCTGTTCCCCTGCAGCCCATGGAGGAAGGATGAGGGGGTGTAGAGATTCCACCTGCAGCCTGTGGAGGACCCCACGCCGGAGCAGGTGGAGGCACCTGAAGGAGGCTGTGGCCCATGGGAAGCCCACACTGGAGCAAGCTCCTGGCCAGACCTGTGGACCCGTGGAGAGAGGAGCCCATGTTTACATACTGAGCATGACATCACATGGTATGGAATACCCCTCTGGTCAGTTTGGGTCAGCTGTCCTGGCTGTGCTCCCTCCTGGCTTCTTGTGCACCTCTGCACTGGCAAAGCATGGGAAGCTGAAAAGTCCTTGACTTAGTATAAATATTACTTAGCAGCAACCAAAACATTAGTTTGTTATCAACATTATTCTAAATTATATCCTAAATCCAAAACACAGCACTATACCAGCTGCTAGTAAGAAAATTAACTCTATCCGCAGCTGAAACCAGGACATACATTATAACAAAATCTTTTTATTTTACCTGACATTTTTATGATCTAGAATGGAACTGAAGACTCCAGTTGAAGACATGATATAACCATGGAAAAAGAGTTTAAATGATCTTAACCATGAATGCAGAACTATTACATCACAGTGCTGTTTCAGTGGACAGTATGAGGCATTCTAAAAGCCTTCACCAAGAAACTGGGTAATTTAAACTAATTTTCTAATCATTACCATAGAAAGTACATATCCACAGACCATAATAAAGCAAAAACATAGTATAAAAAAGAGGTAATTTATAATGGTATCATAAAATTTACATAGAAGTAGAATATGAACTATATAACTGAAGAATACTCATTTATAACCCAGCACATTGTTACAACCCTGCATCTGAATGAGTGAAGAAAAAAAAAAACAACACAGCCTAGGAAATGTAAAGAAATTCACCTGTGTACTCATTAGGCAGAATATGAATTGTGCTAGGAATCACAAGTTTTCTACTACTGTGGGAGGAGGGGGAGAAAAAAAAAGAAGATTAAAAGAAGAAATATAAAAGATAAAAATGGAATTTAGTCAGAGGATCTTAATACATAGTCCAGGCAGTCCAAGCTCTGCCATCTAGGAGAAAATTGCTAACTATTGCTAGAGGTTTGAGGCCATGGATTGCAGCCCAGATGCTTTGCTTCCTGCAAGTAATAAAAAACGCATTAGGCTAGCAGGTTTTAAAAAAGCTAACTTCGGTCCAAGAAATTTTGAATACTTTTACAGTATAGAGCACTTGAAAGTTAACCTGTTTCCATCTCTTTTGTTAGTGTGCTTAAGGTGGACATAAGTTGTATTAAGTTTATTTGCGTTTGCAGAATGTTTTTCTGTACAAGGCTGAATGAGCATTCCACCTGGGTCTGCACTGAAGACAGAGTAGTGAGATTGGTATACTGACTGTAGCTGAAGTTCAGGACTAAAACTGCCTGCATTCAGTGTTTTGTAACTGGAAAAGCATGTAGTAATAATTTACAGAATTGCACACGCAAGCATCAATAAACTTTTTAGCTCTTTGCATCACTAGAAAAGTTCTCAGTGCTCTCCTAGAGCAAGCTGGAGTGACTGGGTCTAGAAAAATGTAGACAATAAGCAATCATACTCTGGCACAATATGGAATTGACCTGTTTGTGAAGTGAATGACATGTATGGTTAAACAAGCTCACATAGAACATAGAAAAAGAAGTGGTAGGTTAGGATCTGTAAAGGGGCTGGTAGTCTCTCATAACACTTCAAAGGAAGGCCCGTTAAAAAATGCTTCATTTTTTTTTAGAAATGTTATTGGTACATGTCAAGCACAGGACACAACATAAGTTTTATAATGTTTACAGCTATTTTAAGTGACAAATAGGTACCATACAGAGTTCAGGTTTCCAAAATGCATGGGATCATTGAATAGCTTAGAGTGTAAGGGGTGGCAAACCCGCAGAAAAGTAACCTCATAGAATATATCTCCCTTTTGCTGCTTTCTGCTCCTTTCCAGCATTGGGAGGACAGAGCTGAGTTCTCTGTGCTGCAAAAAAATAAATCTTTACTCAGCTATGCGTATATAGCTTAAATTATATTTAACATTTTCCTGATAAATGTCTGTCAAACAGTATGTATTTTGACATTCCAGTAAATCTGGCAAAGAAAAGTTCAGAATATATATCAGATTTGTAATAATTTTGTAATCAATCCCAGATAGAGTAATAGACTGGAATTATTAGAGAACTGGTACTTCTGTTTACCTGAAGGAAAACTTTGTTGTTGTTGTTGTTATTATTATTTAAGGGATTTTGAATTAATTCAAGCTTGGATTTCCTTCTTTGTTCTTGCTGGTTTTGTCACTCATTTTGAAGTACTTTTGTGATTCTCTGTTTTATCTGATCTTATAAAGCATCCCGCAGACTGGTTATATGAGGAATGCTATATAAATGAGATGTTGTTGCACAAAAGAACAATTAATGCCTATTTATAACCGAAATTCTTGATAAGTAGTTTGTTTCTTCCACAATAAACCTCTTAAAAAGTACAGTAATGTTTTCTGAAAAGGTGTTGTTTAGTGTTATCAAGAAATACACAGCTATAAAACAAATTAATTCTATAGAGTGATATATTGATGTTTCCTTTTATAGAATTATAATTCTATATGCTTATTCTTAGTATATGATGCAATTTTTCTAAATAGCTATGATGATTAAGGTATAAGAACTGGCAAAACTTATGATATGTTTTTTCATGAAGATATATAAAAATATTAGGGCTAAATGATTTGTAAAAGATATGTATATTCTTAAGAACGTTAATGTTTTAAGGGATATTCATCTAAACAAACAAACAAAACCCCCAGAATATTTTATTTTACATTATGAACGTGGTACAGCAGGTGGACAAGACAATTAGGAGAGTATAATTTACTTTACAAGTAGCTAAGAAACTTTCCTGAAAAGGAAATTAAAATTTATATTACACATGATTATTAAGAAAAGAAAATAATAGGAGCACCATAGGAAATCAAAAGCTAATAAAGGTAAAAATATTACAAGCTTTAAAGGTTGGCCGGTATTTAGAGGCATAAAGGATGCTTCTGAGGAGGAAGGTGTCTTCTTCAGGCCCCTGCTTCACTGAGGGTGGTAGGAGAAAGGACAGGAGGGAGCTCTGTAGGTGCTACCTTCTGCCCAGCCTCCAGTGTGCTCAGGAAGCTTTCTCCTTCGGATGGCTTTCTCGCAGCCTTTCCTTTAACACCGCATCATGTACTGCTCCCTTCCTGCCTGTCCCTGACTTGAGATGCAAAACAAACTGCCGGAGTTTGGAGTTCGACTTTGAGGAAATTCCCCAATCTTCCTCCTATGACAGCACTCTCATAAATAGGAACAATTGGGAAGTATTTGTTATCACTGGACAGCTGGACATGTTAGTCCTCCTTCGCTCATCCTTTATTTTAATGCATCGCTTATGTATCATTACAAGCTCTACTCAACCTGAGTATTGTCAAAGTTGAAAATTTTATGATTGGCCTTCTAAATGAAATTGCCTGCTTTGTTTTTATCTAATACACACATTCTTCCACCCCCAGTTCCAGTCATAAAAATAGAAGATTTATCTGGAAATGTTTAAAATTTAGATGTGAATACTGTGGCTCAGTTCACTAATAGCAAGAAAGACAATCAGATGTATCAGATGCACAACTTTAAAAAACTATTTTATGGCAATGAATTTTTGCTTTAAATAATATTCCCCATTTTTAATCTTTTTAATTTAGATCTGAGTTGTAAAATTTATTTCTGGTGTATATAATTTATACATAATACCAACTCAGAGAGTAATGTTTTGCTTTTTCTTGAATTCAGTTTTATCACTGTTAGCATGGGCAGGGCAGATTAGAAAAAAAGAGGAAAAAAAAGTGCCAGTCCTCACCTCTCAACACTTACACAAATATTATATGGCTCAAGCTACAATACACACAGTATCCTAAAATGATAAAATCTCTAGACTGACCCCAAAAGCCATAAGCTCTTCTACCATTGACGCCCAACTATTTAACCTTCTTTCCCTACTTGTCTTCAGCCTCTTCCTCAGAATAATGGTTCTTCCAGGAACGTGATTAGAAATGCTCTCTGCACTTCTTGCTGCACACAAATTAGGATGTGGCAATCAACTTGTCTCTCCTCAATGAGCTGCATTCTGGCCTTTTGACCTCACACAGCTTCCAGGTAGCTACTCAGTCTACCGGCATACCTCGTTATCTTGACATACTCCACATTCACATGCTATTTTTTCAGGTGCACTTCAGTCCTGAACTCACCTTTAACTGACTTTCAGGTTGTCATTTTCTACCTATTGCTTAACTACTTAACCCTTAGTTTTCCACACAGCTAAGTTCAGGTGCAATTTTGTTCCAGGAATCTATTGCCATATAAGTAGATATTGCACAAAGAGAAGCCTAACCTTATTTAGTGTGTACCATTTGAAGTGCTGTTTTGTCCTCAGCTGTCAGTTGTCCTGAACACAGTTAACTCTCAGTGAAACATTTTATCTTCTATGGAGGAAAAATATTTATTATATTCAAAAGCAGAAGTCTGCAGCACATATTGAAAATTAATTCACAGAATCAATCTTGGAATATTTCTTTTTTTTTTGCCTTTAGCATTTTAGGTGAATTTATCCAGTGTAGAAGGAAATGGGAAATCTAAAGAAGCAAAGGCTTTGAAATACAGTGAGAAATAAATCTGCACTAGAAGTATCCTATGCATGAATGTGAAGCATAGAAGTAAAACTGTCCAGCCACAGATTCACTAGGTAATATATCAATTCTCAAACCACAATATAATGGCATGCAAAGTACTTTCAGACAGTTCATGAAAACAAATCCTGCCAGCCAGCACAGAGACTTTGTCTGAGTCAAGTAACATTTAGTCAGTTGCTGCAGGCAGCTTCTAGTCAGAGGAATTGGCATCTGGGAATATAAGCTTTGGGTCCCTGAAGGAAGGTGCAGTGAGACGTAACAGCAGCAGAGATCAGAGCGCCTGGTTTTTGGTTTGGAGTGGGAAGTGAAGGTGTGCCGTTAGGGGTGATACAGAGTGATGTTAGCCCAGGTAGTAACAACCAAAGCAGCATGTGGTGGCATCAAACGTGGCAAAGGATGTCAGAATCCATACAGAGCCTTGGAACCTTTTTAACCCTCTCCCCCACCCATTTTCCAAGAGTTTTGAAGCTTGAAATGCATTTGTCTCTGAAATATTAGTATCAGAAGTGAAGGAAAAAGGATTCAGAGCACTGATCCATTTTCCAGTTATTCATCACTCCTTATTATTTCAATAAAATGAAGCAACATAAAATGAAAAGCATTAGAATTGGCATAAAAATGGTCTAAAGCTCATAATGCATCTCCCTATAAAAGTTACATTAAATGTTTTCTTGTTTACATTAACTACATGCCTTAGAGTGTTCTGCTAACTTTATTCTTTCAAAGACTGTAGACCACAATGCTCAAATTATTTTGAACAGAGAATAGGTAACTGTTACTTGTATAAAAGGTAGTATAAGCCTTTCATCTTCCTTACTCACAGCATGCTGAAAAAAACTGGTATCAAACCACAACTACTGCCAAAATAAATTGAGAACAAATACATACACACTACTGCAGTCTCATTAAAAGTTCCTAAAAGTATCTGTGTCTACAGACAGGAGCTGCTTTTATCCTGAAGGTAAAATAGTTCCTACATTTTCTTGACTTTGCCTCTTTCTTTCAACTTCATTTGTAAATCCACTTACTTGAAATACAAAAGAAAAAAGTTATCTCAGTCTGGGATAAAAAACAAACAAACAAACATGTGAGTCTCTAGTAAGCAAGCACAAAAAAGAAGATAAAGATGACGGAAGTAAAACAGATGAAAAATTAATTTTATAACCAATTCTTCAAGTAATTAATAAATGAGCAACTTTAATAATTACAGTAATAAATGATAAATCAATAATGTTTAATTATTGATGTACCAAATAAAAAACATTATACTACTCAACAGGTCTCTAGGTATGCAAGGAAGAGCAACACAGCATAACCTCATGGTGGAAAAAGAAAGGCTGCTGCACCTGTTGCACCACGCTTAAGGTGTGTTAAACTTGGCAGTGTTAAGGGTCTTCCACCTGTAACTCAGTAGCCTGCCATTCATTTCCAACCTTGTGATCTCTCATCTCCACACCCTGAGGCTGCTGTACAGTGCCATTACCTCGGTGTCCCAAATACTCTTACCCTCATAACCTGGCACTGGCAGAGCGGGAATTATTATCATGCTGGATTTCTTACAGAAAACAATTACAACTGATGTGAAATCATCCTGTTGTTTCCCTATCTCCTCGCGTTTTTGCTTCTAGCTTTAGCCTGTGCCTCTGCGCTAAGATCCCTTCAGTTGTAGCTTTTAGCCTGTTGTATTGGAAGTACATGGCAAGGTTTTGGTAGTGGAGGAGCTGCAGGGGTGGCACAAGTTGAGTCTGGTTTGGCCATGATGGTAACTGGTAACAGTCTCCCTATCTTTATCTTGACCAACAAGTTTTTCATCCTATTTTCATCCTATCCTTTCCTGTTGAGTAGGGGGAATGAGTGAGCAGCTGGATGGCATCTGGCTGCTGCTAAAGTTAACCCACCACCCCTATGAAATCATATTACAAGAAATCCTAGAGATAACAAAAAATTAATAGTCTTTTTAATATCTATTATTACCCAGTAATATACCTACACAGAATTTAATTGTACAAGCGAAAAAGTGTCATCACTACGTGCTGTGCTGGACAGGATGCCCAGAGAAGGACAATTGTCTGAGGTGCCCATTTTTCTTCATGTCTGGCCACTGGACACAATTTTCCCCTTTTTTTTCTCTTCCCTTTATTTATTTTTTTTGTTTGCTTGTTTGTTTGTTTGCTTGTTTGTTTGCTCAGCCTTGAGTTCCTAAAATTGATATATGCCATTAGCTGCAGACCCCACAAAGGAATTTGTGTCTGTAAGCATCTCCCAGTTTTGTCCTCCACACCATAAGTAACTGAGTTTTGTTGATTGTGCAAATATGAATAGGGAATGGAGTAAGAAAACTGTGATGTAATGCGCCTCCACAAATTATTTAAAAGTGTGTTAACCTTGAACTGGCAGTCAGGAGTGAGAGGATGACTAAAGTAACCAGTTTTTAGTTGAAGATTAGTTTAGACAATAAGCATAAGGGTTGGCTTGGGTTTTTTTTTCCCTTACAGTTCTAGGTTGAGTTGAACAAAGACCTTACTTTTCATGTTAAAAAATAAAGTGGTTCACACTTAGGTTCATTTTGAATGTCTGGAAGAGTGTTAACGGATTAAAACAAATAAAACCCAAAACCCACTCAGTATTTTAATCCTTCACAGAATATTTGAGTCACTGTTTTAATCAACAACTATATTAAAAATATATGCTGTTTGTAAGATCACCTGTGGGAAATAAAACTACAGCTAAAAGGAGAAAACATTTAATAATGGAAAGAATTAATCTCTTGAAAAATGAATATGCCACTATGATGAATAGGTAAAAAATCCACAAAGGAATACTATGCAGAAGTAATCACATATCACAATGTAATAAGGATACTTTTTGATTATCATAAAAATGAGTTTGAAAAATGCAATATAGAGATATTAATTAAGCAAGAATATAGTGTACTGGTATGTTTTTTACCAGTGAAGTAAAAATTTGAGGCATCTTGAGATCTGAATCGTAAAAGAAAACCTGACTAGGATATCCCAGAATCACAAAATATCCTGAGCTGGAAGGGACCCATAAGGATCATCGAGTCCAACTCCTGGCTCCACACAGGACCAGCCGAATCAGAGCATATGACTGAGAGCGTTATCCAGATGCTTCTTGAACTCAGTCAGGCTCAGTACCGTGACCACTTCCCTGGGGAGCCTGTTCCAGTGCCCGACCACCCTCTCGGTGAAGAACCTTTTCCTGATATCCAACCTAAACCTCCCCCGTCGCAGCTTCATTCCATTCCCTCAGGTTCTATCACTGGTCACCAGAGGGAGGAGATCAGCGCCTGCCCCTTCGCTCCCCCTTGTGAGGAAGCTGTAGGCCGTGATGAGGTCTCCCCTCAGTCTCCTCTTCTCTAGGCTGAACAAGCCAAGGGACTTCAGCCTCTCCTCATACGTCTTCCCCTCTAGACCCTTCACCATCTTTGTTGCCCTCCTTTGGACACTCTCCAATAGTTTTGTGTCCTTTTTGTACTGTGGCGCCCAAAACTGCACGCAGTACTCGAGGCGAGGCCGCACCAGCACAGTGTAGAGTGGGACAATCACTTCCCTAGACCGGCTAGCAATGCCGTGCTTGATGCACCCCAGGATATGGTTGGCCTTCCTGGCAGCCTGGGCACACTGTTGACTCATGTTCAACTTGCTGTTGACTAAGACCCCCAAGTTCCTTTCAGCATGGCTGGTCTAATCCAAGAACATGGCAGTGTTCATAAATATTAAATTAAAAGAAACAAAATTTTCAGCCTTACCTGATAATCAGTTTTGTATCTAGAGTAGAAAACAATAACTTGTACAGTACAGATTCTTTTCACAACATGGCAGTTTAAGGAAGGTACAAATCCAAGAATCCTTAGCTAAAAATTCCAATTAGAAGCTTTCATGTGTTGTTGCGATGACTCTTTTCATGTGCCTACATAAGTGTTATTGGTCAAGGTGGATTTATTGGCACGTAAAGGAAATGTAATATGTTTTCCCATTGTTAGAACTAGCCAATGAATGTAAAGTCTTTGTTATGTAACAATAGAAATTTTATGTCAGTTCAATACCTGCCATGCACATTCATATGGATCATGTTTGCCTCCACTCCAGATCATGTTAAAGGTGACCTGATGCAGAAAATAAGATCAGTGTTCCATGTTAGCTCCCCTTTTTTCCCCTAATTAATTATACCACCAAAAAAAGTATTTAGCTACTAATAAATTAATGCTATTAATTATTATAATTTAGCTGGGTATAATTGTGTGGTATAACCATAATTCTATTCAGAGAGTAGTTAGTACTAGGAAACAAGTATATATTCTGTGTGGAATAAAATATATATGACCGTGGTATAATTATATAGTGTACAGGAAGAAAGAGTTCTTGAAAGTAAGGGTACTGGATGCAGGTATATTATAATAAGAAAAGGGGCACATGGTGATACAGGAAGCCTAAGGATATAAAAAAATCACTAATATCAATTACTGATATTAAAAGAAATGCAGACTTGCAGTTTATGTAAGTCACTGAATATATAATGAACTCAGATGTGGTATGAACCATAGAAAACAAAAGCAAGGCATAGAATGTGTTAGCAAACATGAAAAGTGACCACAAGCAGATCCTGGATTATGGAGAAAGAAACCATAAATGTAAATGTCATACTCTTCTATTAGCAAAAAAAAAGAGACCCCATTATGAACATTATATTTCTTCCAGCAAAGAACTTGGGACACCAACAACTCACTCTAAATTCCCTCCCCAACTAAATCCAATGATCTTTGGACATAAAAACCATAGGAAAGCATAACACCAAAGAAAGGGATAGACAGTAGAAAGCTTGTATCAGTTTAACCTGTATATAATTTGAACAATTATAACTAAAAATATATCTTTGATTAGATTGTTAAAATTTACTTCTAATTAAGATTTTAATTGGATTAACAGTAAATTCCTGGCTTTGCAAATAAGGTGTGGTCCTCATGCCCCACAGCAAGATTGTGAGTGTAAAGGCTGCCAGATATGACACAGGATCTATGAGATCTTCTCTTTGAACACTTGTTACACCACAGGTAGAATACGATTGTGTGTCTTACATTCTACCAAACATCTATGCTTAAGTAATTTGAACACTTTCTTGTACATAAACCCTTATGTTGTTCACCATTGCTCTTCAGACTCAATTACCAGGAGCTGTTGATTTTGTTTGAATTTTCAGTTTCATTCCTTCAGTGCCAAATTAATTTATAACTGCCATTTGCCAATTTTTACACTATTCTGGTTCTTATTTATTGTTTGTCCTGCTAGTTGACTCTATGTCACAGAAGTATTCCTGTCAGCAAAATTTTGTTTGCCATTTCCCACTTTGAAGATGCTATGAGCCTTTGAAGGTTTTTTGAAATGGCTCTTTCACACAGACAAATTAGCATGTGATTTTTGTTACCTAACTTTAGACATCTAAAATATAAAGCTCCCTTTTTAGCCAGGAAAGTGGAATTAGAATATAATTGATTCACTGACCTATGCTAAACATCTATATTAGGATGAGATGAAGTATTCTAGAATTCCCTGTTTCTCTAAGTTGATTATAAAGGCAGTGTAGGTGATTAGTTGTTGTCAAACAAATCCCATGCTTACCAGTTATCCTTAGGTTTGCCTGTAATTTTAATATATTTTAGCACACTTTGTACAAGAAACAGCATGATTTCAACAATTTCAACTCCCTTCCCCCAAACTTAGAATATCTATATCTGAATACGTATATATTCTATTTTATGTACATAACTTTCTAATTTTATGACATACGGCTGCATATTGCTATTAATGTTTGCAGATCACTACCTGTCTTGAGTCCTGGGATGATAAGAAAAATTATGCATTAATAGACTGGAAGAATGTCTTTCACTCTGAGGAACACAGATATACAATACCTTAATTTTCTCGTTGTATTGTTTACAACTAGGCTGTAATCCCCATTCCTTTCAGATGACCTCTGTTCTAAATCGTTTAATCTGTCAATCTGTTTTGCAGATACCTTCTGTTCTCTTAGCTTCCTCCTTGTGCATTTAAGACAGACATCCCTGGGACAGAAGTATTTATGTTTTTCCTTTATATTTTATCTCTCTCTTCCTCTGGCTTCTGAGATGCTCATTCAACACCCTATTCCTTTGTTCTGAGAAACCTGCGGTTCGCTAGATCACAAGATCATGCAGAGAAGTTGGAGAAAACTCCCCCCCGCCCCCACCATAGTCTTCAGTCATACCCCTGTACCAGGCTGGTCCCAACTGAATAGAAATCATCCAGATACACTGTCAGTCTGGAGCTTTCAGTAGAAGTGTCCTGGTATAGGAGCTAAAGACCAGGTAAGTGTACCCCACAAAATCAAAAGTGGAATTAGCTGCCTATGTCTAGACAACTGATTCCACTTTTGATTTCATTGCTGTGTTCTCCAGGCATTTAATTCAGTTTCCGAAACATGTGTGTCTAGTATCACTTTAGGTGCACCAGGGTATCTCTCTTGGTCTCCAACTGTTGTTCCAGAAAGGTACAGATCTCCCATAAGTCCTATATCATATCTCCAAGCACCATGTGGGTGCCTTGAATAACTTTGGGTATCTTAACACAAGATTAATATGTAAGCAACTTAATTTAGGGATTCAGACTAGACCTTAGTCTCATCCTCAGTTTCCAGAACAGTAACAACAATGAAAATGTAATACATTTTACATGTTCTCAGCCTATGCATTATAATAATTATTTGGGGAAATTGCAGGTCACTAGAAAAGAGCTGATTAATTGAGAACAAGGTTTTGAACCTTTTTTTTTTCTTTGTTAGTATCTTCTATGAAAATATCTTCAAATCTCTTTATATTACAATTCTTTTATTTGTTGTGAAGTGGGAAGTTAAACTAAATCTTTCATCCACATCTAATACCACTTCTGAACCCCTGAACTCAGTAAAAGCTTTGCTCTGCTGCACATATTTTCATATAAAAGTTTAAACATTAAAATGCTACATTATCTTCATTTTGAACTTCTGTTGTACAGTAAGAACGACAGATGTTGAAAGAAGCTGTATAAATTAAGTATTCGTTTATGAAATGAGAAACTAAAGACCTTGTGATATTTGCTTCCTGAGGAAAACTTTGCTATCAAAAGTGGCTAGTACTTTCAAGTGGCCTCTATAAAGGCAAAAGAAAAGAAATTCAAAATAAGGCAGGGATTGGAATTTCTGAAATGGCAACAAACGGATTAAAAGCAGAAGGATTTAAAAAGTCTATTTGACTAATATTATAAACAAATTCTTTTAAAAATAATGAAAATAAATCATTTTAAGGAAATTGAAAAAATATATTAAGCGCTTCTGTCTTTTTTGTTTTGGTGGTTTTCTGGTTTTTTTTGTTTTTTTTTAAAGCAACAATAATGCAGAGTAAAATCAATACTGTTACCAGGACAGTAGCTGAAGGGCATGGAAAGCAGATATTTAAAGAAGATGGTGGGAGTCAACTTCTAGGTATTACTTCTGTTTCTAGGATGGCTTTGCTATAATGTTAAGCAAATACATTAGGGCCAGACTGCAGCCTTATTGACAAAACTGCTGTACAGCTCTGAATAAGCATTTGTTTCCACCAGTAAACATAATTGCTTATTCTTCTTCCAAATTCTTTATTTCTTTTCCCAATTCACTATCTTTATCACAAACAGATATCCCTTCCTTCACAACTGGTCTCATAAAAACTGGTTTTGGCCAAATCTTTGCTTGGTACTTACTTAAGGGCCTAATACATTGTGAGAATGTTTCCTTTTTTCCCATTTTGCAATTCATGAAAATATTCATTCCATTCATCCCCAAAACTACCTGTTAACTGACCCATTACTGTGATCCACTTGTGAGACGTGGTAGCCATTAACACTTTCCATTGTGCATTCCATTGCAGCTTATCATAATGAAATGAAAAGAAGAATATTCAAACAAAATATTTAAATAAAATAATTGGAAAAAAATTGTGTATGTCAGTGATTAGATGTGTAATCTATTTTTTCTTAATATCAACCGATTTAATTTTCTACCTCACTTGAGCTCTGTTTTCTAAGTAGCTAACTAGAAGCACTGAAATGAGATATCCTGTGGGTTTTTGTTAAAATATCTTTTCTTCATTGAAGATCAAAGTGTTTCTGCTGCCCATCCCGTCACTGCTCAATGCATATATAGCAGCAACTGCTTTGTTAGCTAATCTTACATACATCTCTAGGCAAAATGATGCCTAAATTTGTTGTCTTATGGTTATTCTCTAGAGCACACTCTAAATGTTTTTACTATTACTCTCTGTACTTATACCCCCTCTAGCAATGATCTCTTCAGAACTACCAACCTTCATAATGCCTGTATGTTTCAGCAGCTGTGTAAAACAAACAAACAAACAAACACCAAACCCAAAAAACCACAGCTTCTAAGTGCTCCAAGAAGTAGTTTTGCTAATTCAGTATTTGACAATGTGTTCTGAGTCAATACTAAAATATTTCTTAGTATGATATTCCAGCTTTTTAGCATTGTGAACATTTTAAGTGACTCATAAAAACAAGCTACAGGCAAGTAACATCCATTAATGTTCCAGTAACACATTTTTTTTTATGAGTTAGCCCTTATTACTTAACAGATATAAATTAAATAGTTTGGGGGGTTTTGGTGGTTTGTTGGTTTTGTTGTTTTTTGGTGTTTTTTTTTTTTTAATGCAACACTTGTATAGTTTCAGTAGAAAGAAAAATTTTTTACTTTCAGTGCTAAATTGTTGGCAGCAACTGTGTTGAAAAGAAAGTTAAGAATATCTTTAAGCAACTAGTCACTTCCTTTCTACTTGATTTGGTGTATGCCTTTAGCCTGCTAAGAAGCCATCATTACTATGATACTTGCATGATGAACTATATGTAATTGTGAAATCACAGTTTCTTAGCTTTTCCTAACACCTGGAAAGCTGTTCAAGAATTCTGAAGTTAAATATACATTTATGGAAAATATGATGTATAAAGACAATCTTTGCCCCATTCAGATAGGGAACTAAAGGCTCAGTTCACAAGCATCATAACCTAGGCGTCTGTGGTCATGCCCCAAAATAACTTGTGACCAGATGCACAGGAGAATTTGGTGCTGGTGAGGCTCAGAATCATCACAGCTACCTTTTACATGCCTATCTATGGATCTGAAATTCATGTGTCTAAACTGGGAAATAAACTGAATTAGAGAAAATGGGAAGAGCTAGCTTAATCAGAATATGATTCACAACATCCAGTAGCTGTTGCGAGGAAATATCTAGAACCTCAATAATTTTTTCCTCATTCCCTGATTACTGGGAATAATCCATGATTATCTTCCTACTTACATCCAAATAGCAACAATAAAGCTTCTCTTTGACATAATCTCTGTTTCAAGTCCAGTTGTCACAACCAATATGAGTTTAGTACCGCATAACATAGATGTCACCTCAGTCCGTAGAAGAGAATGGGTGTTTTATATGACCTAACATAGTTGTGTATTATCTGTGCGAAAGCTGGTTCTACTTCAATCATTTTAAACCAGACAGAGTCCTATATGAAGTAAACAATCTGAATAGTCTTGATACCATTTCCTAGTAATACAATTTAAGGTAGCTTTTAGTGGGTTTTGTTCCCTCATGTGCTAACTTGTGAAACACAATCTCTTCTTCCTTGATCAAAAGAAAACTATTTCTTGATCCCTAGCCAGAAGGTTTCTCTTCAGAACATGGATTTATTTTTTTTTAAAAAGTCTTTATGGATTATATGGATTTATTTCAGTGTGCACCTCATGTTCCTAGCACACAGATTAGACTACTTCAATTGAGGAAAAAGAAAAAAAAAGAAAGGAATGGATTTTTTAAAAAAGAGATTAACAAATTTGTAGTCCTTGATTGCTATAATGTTTATCCTTAAACATTTCTGCAATTGTAATACAGCCATATATTTGTATGCGTATTGAATGAAGCTTCGCATAACCAATAAAAATTCTCTGGAGCTAAAAAGCCAAATTAAGTTAGCTTGCCTTCCAGTAGATAACCATCAGATACTTTAACTGGGAGAAGATATCGCATAGTTTTACATTTTGAGACTGGCCAAACATATGGCTATTTCCATCTACAAAATTGAAAAGTAAAATAGACCAGAAGATCTTTTAACAATGAAGTTTATTGTCCATGACTGGAATTACCTCTCCTGGAATTGTGTTTCCACTGTTATATTCCCCTTCTATCTCACTCAGAATGTGATTTCCATAAATGACAAACATGCACTTAAAATTTACTATTTTCAAGGATGTTAATAAACAGATCACCTACTAAAACAGTTGTGGAACACTATTTGAATACACTATAAATCAAGGTGAAGAAATGGTGAAAAAAATCTGAGATATTGACTTAGATTTAATTGACAACATTTTTTCCCCATTCTTCCATTTACTTCCTAGCTATCATATCACCTTTTGGTATATTCCTTCTGCAATTGCTGTTTCAGCACTTTCCATTTATTTAGTCAAGCATCTGGTTTTAGACTGTGATTCTTGCAATGTCAAAAAAAAATTTCTATATCTTTTCTCTACAGAGTTTAAAAATAAACTGATTTTTAATATTAAGGTTTTGGGGGGTGTGTGTTTGTTTGATTGTTTGTTTGTTTTTAAAAAAGCCCTAGTTTTGAATGAATTCACTCCATTGCCTCATTGGCTTTCCATTTCTTTATCACATTGTTATTTTCTTCACAGCAACTCTCTCCATCTTTCCTATGTAGATTGAAAAACACTGAAAACCTCAAATCATACTGCAGTACTGTTGTTTACATTTGGCATAGAGTAATTTGAATTACTCCTCAGTTTTTTAAATGTCACATGGCAGTAGAAAAGACCAGCAGAAGGCTGATAGCCTGAGGAATCCGTTTCAAAAGTAAATCAATCTTCTCTGTATCCTTCCCTTTGTTTGTTTAAATGTTGGCAGTACAGTTGCATTCTTGGCAAATTCACACATCTCTAATTGTCCTCTATTTCCAAGAATGAGAAAACTGTAAAACTAGTTATAGATTTGTTTTTTCCCCTTCCAGCATGAGCAATAAAGCTTAAAGATCTGTGAGATTTGGCTGACTTCACTCCTTGTTTCTCATATTTTATAAATGGTAAATTAGAGAATAGCAAGAAAAAGAAAAGGGAATATTTTCAAGCAGAGCAAAACAGAAAGAAGTACATCTAGCTGGTGTAAGCTGTGATTTTACATGGCTGAGCTAAGTAAAAGTGAGAAAATGAAAACAATTCATCCTAAATTTTTATTCACTATCAACTGGAGTACATCTGCTGAAACCAATTGAACAATAATATCAATGTAGGTCAAAAGCCAAAAACTATAACCAGTAATTGTTTGCAGAATAAATTCTAGACTCAAATAGATTCAAAGAAGAATCTGAAACAGAAAATGAAGGTTCAAACAGCAATATCCTGTAATTCTGGATTTTACACTCTGGGTGCTCACTTAACATTTAATAGGACATCAACATTCCTACATGCTGTGCAGCCCAATTTTACATCTGCCAAGTCTCTGCATGTATTCATGAACTATTTGAGATTAGTGAGCTGAGGTATGAAAATGCAAATTTTGGAAGGAATATTTTCTGGAGGGCAGAAGGAACCCTGGCAAGGCATGATTCTATGTTTTGGAAATTAGTTCAGTATTACAAGCCCAAGACCTCTTATCCAGTCAGGTGGGGAAAAAAAGTAAAACTAGAGCTACAATAAGTACGCCTGATGTAAAAATTGTGTAAAGGGCTAGATCAAGTTCCCTTTAAAGTCAAGATTTAAAAGACTAAATCAAACTGGGGCTTTAGGGGCAGATTGAAAGCATCCTTCCAGCAACTTTCATGATAAAATTATTAAATTTAATTAATTTATTTTTTCTACAATTGCACATAATAGCCAATAGAAGCAGCAGAATTTAGGGTGATATGCATTTTTATGCATTGTATGTTGGCTGCTCTTGCCTGCTAATTTTATTTTGTTCATCTTTATAAGTGAAATAACAAAAACCTTCCCACCAAACCCCCCAGGTATTACCTGCACAGACTGAGAGACATACTCCATGGTGCTCAGTTTATGACTCAAGATATTTTGAGCTACCTGTGAGGAGCAGCAAGCATGGGCTGCTCCATGAGGGCAAGGGACCTGGGAGCTGAGGGTAGTGTGAGGCTGACAGAGCAGCAACTCATCAACAGTCACGAAGACTAGGTACCAGGGCAGGGATGGTACTGGTGACTGGCATCAGCTGAATGCCCAATAATCACCATAAATGATTAAATTGGTCACTGGTAAATCCATAGTGACCAGGCAAGTCTGAAACCAAGCTGGGAACTAAAGTCACTGCGGCAAGGCTGAGGTCAGCAAGAAATAAGGCCTGGCACAGCGTACATCTGATGTAGCTCAGGCAAGGACTGACATCCTGAGTCTAAAAACAATGTGTAGGTCAACAGAAGTTGCACAGACAGAGGCCCAGGGGAGGCATTTGACAGCTCTCCTGTATTATATCACTTTCTACTTCTCACTGCTTTTTCTGGAAATTTATCTGTATTTATCGAGGTCTGATCCAAGGTCACACAGCCGCATTATATCATAAATGGCTTTCAACACAAGCAGCCAAACCCTGGGGAAGAGGTTACAAAGAATTATGGAAAAAGACGGTTATAGGCCGGTCAGGTCAGCTAGACCCTCTTGGTGCACTCAGGACTCTGACAGGTGACTTTTTTATTATCCAAAAAAACCAGAGGGTTATATATTTTTCCTCAGTGTTGCTTCAAGTAGATCCTTAGACAAACATAAGGGAAAATCTACTGAAGTTTTGATTTAATCCATTACTTCAGAAAATTTTAGCCTCAAGAAACTAATTCAAATTTGATTTTAGGATTTTTGCACACCTGATTTCCTACAGTTGCCATTATTTTGGTAGCAGAATATTTCAGCACAAATATATTTCTTCAAGAGGCTTTTTTTCATTTCTTTCACCTGATTCACAGGTTACCTCATTAATCCCATCTTCATCTGTACGTCATTATTACCAAGGCTCAGAGGTACACTCTCTGTTTGTCTTGAGTCTGTCATTTACTGCACAACCAATATACAATGTGTTTATCCAGAACATTTAACTCCTAGAGTATTGAGGAAATCTCACTTGGGCTTCTGCAGAAGTCTTGTGAAGAAGTCCTATTTAGCTTTAGGATTTCCAGACAAAATTATATGCAAGTCTTGTCTAAAACCATAATTAGTTACATTTTAGTTTTCTAAACTAAAATACTGTCAATGCAATCACTTGCTTAGTCTCAGTGATCAAAACCATGTTCCATACACATGAGCACCAGTTTGTATTTTAATGTGACTGATCAATCTCTATAAACAGAAAACCCCAAATGAAATACTATGTAAATAAGTTGATTGCATAATGTTAAGTAACATTTAAAGATTGATAATGTTTGCATGTGTAACTTCTGTTTAAAAAACACAAATTCTTCATCTGTGAAAGACCTCCACTGCAATTATATTATGCTGAGCTCTTCATGTATCTAAAAAGTAAGAATAGACAATGAAAGTCATAATCTGTGTAGAGTATCCAAAGATCAAAGAGGACAGTAAGACTCATTTCCCTGAAGAAATCAAGCCAAACTGGCACTAGCACTAAAGCTGCTTTCTGTATTGCATAGCCCTAGAGAGTTACATCATTTTACTACATAACTGTTAGCAATAATTCACTGAAAAATATTTTCAATAAAGCTGATAATGTGGTCTGCTCCACAACTTCTCAAAGTCCTTGACCTACAAGCCTGTAACAGAAAATAACAAGAGTTATAACCCTGCTCTAGAATTCCCTCTGATAGGAAATTCAAAACATTATAGGATGCATATACCATTAATTTTAGAATGAGTCAATTTAAATGGAAGTTTTATATTAATCTCAACATATATAACTTTTTTTGCATTAAGAGCAGATGAAAATGCCCAGAGAAAATAAACTCTTCCAAATAAATAACTTTCTCAAGCCCACATCTAATAAAATATCTGAAGCCATGATACATTTATTTAAATGATGAAAACACAGACTGTGAAGAAGGTCGGTTGCCACTGTCTTCAGTGCTGAGCTTTCAGTGAAAGGCAGAGGTCCATATTTATGAAGCACTATATAGCTGTTCCATTTTAAAAGGACTTTGTTGTTGCTATAAAGAGATGCAGTAAATAAATATACATGCTTAACTGTATTTTTTTTCCTAACTCAGCTTTTTTAATTAACCATGACTGAAATATTCTGGAGGAAATACATCTGGTTTATTAGGACTCTCTGAAAAGGAGAAGTTCTGTGAAATGTCCATTTACAGTACTGTGTGGTCCTATCAAAGGCTTTTTCAAGTACTGATCTTTCCAAAGGGTGTACATATAGACAAATATTTTCTCTATATGTATAATACTCTCTATCTTGTAATAGCATGACACTCACACACAGACTGCATACTGCATGCAAGAAGGAGGGGTGGGGGGTGTGTGTGGGGTGGTATTTTCTGTTAAAGAACAGTCTCAGAAATGTGTGAATAAAATGTAACTGAATAAATGAAGTCTCAGTGATTCAAATGACTATTGACCATGGGTATTTAATATATTTACACCAAATAAACAAATTAACACCAAATAAATGAACCGTATGTTAAAAGAAGCTGTCTGTGTTGGTAAATATACCAATATAAGATGTTATGTATAATTGGAAAATTTATCCTGCCTCTGTAATTGGCAAAGGAAATTTGAGGAAGAAAAAGATGGTATTTGGAAATTTAAAAGTCAAATATTGGAAATACAGCTGGTAGGCTTTAATGAAGGAATGAAAAAAATTCTCCATTCATGTCTACAGCTGTTGAAAAATCAGAAGATTTTTTTATGCAGAGGGGTTTAATCTGCAGGGGCTTACATCTTCCTAAATTTTACTTTGAGATTCAGATGTGAACAGAAATCTCAAAATAAAATTAATTCAAGATCAGTGAGCTTGAACGAATGAATTTTTGCATAGGGAAAACAGGTAAAACTGTTTAAAACTTAGAAGTCACAAAGCACTCCTAAGTTGTTCAATAGCTCTGCGAGAGTAGATAAATAAAGGCAGAGACCTTAGAGTTGCGTTGGATCTTATTGTACCCCCAATGCAAGACAGACATTGATACATACTCGGGCAAGTTCAGCAGAGGGCTGCTGGGATGATTAGGACTATACCACTTGCTGTGTTAGGAAAGCCTGAGGGACCAGGACTTGCTTAGATTGGAGAAGAAAAAAATTTGGGGGGACCTAACAGCAGCTCCCCAGTGCCAGTGGGGACCTGATCAAGCAGATGGAGGCAAGCCCTTCACAGCAGTGTGTAGTTGGAGGACAAGAGATAATGGGCATAAGTAGGCATAAGACAGACTTGGATTGAATTTAAAGAACAGCTTTTTTCCCCAAAAGAAGAATCACATGGTGGAAGAGATTGCCTGCAGAGGTTCTGCAGTCTTTGCTGTTGGAGGTTTTCATGACCTAACTGGACAGACCCCTGAGCAACTTGGCGTGACCTCACAGCTACCCCTGTTTTGAGCAGAATCAGAAAAGTTTTGAGGTCACTTCCCATCTGAATTATTCTACAGTTCTATGGTCTCAAAGCACTACAGTTCCTCAGCAAATATCTGTGAAAGCCACAGGGATATTTTAAACCTCTTTGGTCAGTGTCTGACTCTTGTGGAGGATGATGTCACCTTTAGCAGTTAAACTAGTAGTCTGGGTAGTAGAAGACTGTACATCTTATCATGTTTCTTTTTCAGTGGAGAGAATAAGTTGGTTTAGAGCACAAATCCTCTCATCTTTTTAGGTGACCACATTAGGATAAATTGAATTGCACAAAAGGAATTGTGCCTATTCATCACCAATAACCTTACAGAAACCTGGGAGAACTAGCTTGAATATATATGTTTACATCTGAACACCATCTGTCAGTAAGGCCCCTCCCTAGTAAACACGTTAATATTCCAAGGAAAATTGATAGACATACAGAGGCCTCAAAGATAAATAAATTGCTATATATTTTATGCAAGTAGATGACCAGGTAGAGAACAGACATTATCATAGACTGATTTATTCTGTCAAACATGCAAGGTTTGCCTGTTGTCACCAAAATTCTCAGTGTAAGGAGATATTTTCTTCATGCTGATAGCATTACTTCTCCGTATAACCCTGCTAATTCAATCAGTTCAAGAACACTAATCTGAAAGAAACTAGGCATTGTCAGTTGTGACATTCATAGAATGACTTATCTGCCAGATCCTTTCTTTAATTTACTGCTCAGAAGATATTCTTCCCAAAAAAAGAAATTGCTGTTGAGTTTCTAAGAGCTGAGTAAATGACACTGTTTCCTGAAAGTTACTTTTAAAAAAAAAAAAAATTGTTACAGAAGAAAAAGTTATTGAATAAATGCGATGACAGAAAATAAATATCAAAAAAATACAAAATAGTATTGGACTTCAGGCAACTGAATGTTTCAGTAAAGAGCTGAATTTTAGTCATATTTCTACCATGGACTCTTATGCAATTTGTTATGCTCAAAATCTTTTGATGGACAAAAGTGGAACACACTTGATAAGGGAGTCAAGAGTTTATTATTGATTTGATTAAAATTTTAACAGTCTAATTGTCCAAATTATTAGTCCAGTGTCAGTAATGTATATTCATAACCCCATTTTATAAAAACAAAAAAACAAAACAAAAGCTTCATTAATAATAGAGTTAAAACTCTTACATAGAAGAAAACCTTCATGCTATCTGCCACTTTTCTGGTGTTACACTCAAATTTCCTGTGTTCCTCTGAGTCATAAGGCTGTTGATTTCAGTCAGAGAGGGCTAAAGCCAGTAATCAGCATCCTGTAATCTTTGACAGGTGATGTTCATGGTAGGAGTTTCTTCCTCCTCTCCAGCAAGAAGAGATTGATGTTGATGGTTTCTTCCTCCTCAATCTTGAGACTGCACAGTTTTATTATAATGTTATCTGAAAACAGTACATGTACATGCTCTATCTTTTCATTGGTTCCTAGTCATTCCATTTTTCTACTGTCTCTCATCTCTAAAACTGGTTTTACCTGAACAATACAAGGCTGCACTTCTGTAGCCTGGGGCCTCTGATATCATCCTATGTTTGCATTCTTCCATGCCACACTTTATAATGACAGTTCAGCCTACACAGTTAACTTGGTGTTAACTACTTGTTAACTTCATAAACTAAAATTAAACTAAAACAAATTTAGAAAATACTTACCTGATTGCTAGACAACTATAATTACAGCTAAACAAGCTCAAACCAGCTCAGGTCAGAGCAAGTCCAGACAATTCTGACCCTGTACTGTCAAGTCAGTGGAAAACCTGTGTCCTTCTACTATGGATGATTTGTCTACAAATTTTAAGCACACAGTTCATACCAAAGTGTTAGGAGGAAGCCATAAGATGAGTAGGTATAATTTTCCCAATGAGAAATTCTGGTACACAATTTTCAGTAGTATTTGTAATCATAACCAAGATTAAATATGGCTCCTCTCTCACCCAAACAGTACTAAAAACCAGATATTCTGAAATGTTGATCATCTAAATTTGAGCACCCAGACATTTTGTACTGGGTCTGAATGGACCCATATAGGGATGTGTTTTGGATTTATGACTAAACCAGTGTTGATACACCAGTGTTTTGACTGTTGCTGAGCAGTGCTTGCACAGCATCAAGGTCTTCTTTTTCCTGCTTTCCCCACAGTGAGTGGGCTGGGGGTGTGTAGGAGGTTGGTAGGGGACACAGCTGGGACAGCTGACCCCAGCTGACCAAAGAGAGATTCCATACCACATGACATCATATTGAGTGATAAATCAGGGTGGGTATGGGTTGTTATTGTTCAAGATAGCTGTTGCTTGGAAACTGGCTGAGTATCAGTCTGCTGGTGGAAGGTGGTGACTATCTTTGCATCACCTTGTGTTTTTCCTACTTTTCCCCTTCACTTATTAAACTGTATCTCAACCTACAATTCTCACTTTTGCCCTTCCAGTTCCGTCCCCCATCCCACTGGAGGGGAGGGACTGAGCAACTGAGTGGGGACTTATGTGCTGACTAGGGACAACTTACCAGTTAAAGTTTTCTTGGGTTTGATTTTTTTTTTGTTTTAAGTACAGATTCATGTGTGTGAGTCAATGTGTGTTTCTCTGTGCATTTACATAATTATGTAACTATAAATCACCAAACATTATTGCTGCCAAATTGCAGGACTTGATATTAACTCTGTTATCCAATTTAATAAGTAATTAAATTTAATAGGTCTCCACAATGTATTGTCTGAAGTGGAAAAATAGTGATTTCATTTCTTAATCCTTGCTCATTGATTTTGACATTTGTTTACTATAAAATTCCATTTTATTTACATGAAGTAGACTTGACTTAAACAATCAGACTGAAAACTAATCTTGTGACTAATCCCACTGCACTATTTTTTGGAACGATGTTTGCATGGTTTCATAATTTCTTATCTAATGTGTAATAAACATATACCAGTATAATTTAGCTCAACCAAATTACTACAAATGTACTCATCTTGTAAGACTCTGTCTTCAAGAGAAGTTTACCATTTTATCATTTTTATTTTTTTTATCTCCTGTCATATAAAATAAAATTTTGTGGAATCTCTAACACTACTATTCTAAAGAAAATGAAATCAGGAAAGAGGTCAAAAGTTTTCCAGCTTGCCAGCTGTGCCAGCTTTTTTTTTCAGGAAAACAAAAAAGACAAATTTATATCACTCCTTATTATGAGGCACACTAATAGGTTTAAGCAACTCCATTCTGAATGCAAATTCCACTTTCACTTTATAAAATTATCAAATGTTAGAGATAGCACACAATATTTTAAGAGGCCTGTGATATATTGGGGCCAGTTCTCTCTAATATGTTTATCAATGATCTGGATGAGCGAATCGAGTGCACCCTCAGTAAGTTTGCAGATGACACAAAGTTGGGTGGGAGTGTTGATCTGCTTGATGGTAGGAAGGCTCTACAGAGGGACCTGGACAGGCTGAATCAATGGGCGAAGGCCAACTGTATGAGGTTCAGCAAGGCTAAGTGCCGAGTCCTGCACTTGGGTCACAACAACCCCAGGCAATGCTGCTACAGGCTTGGGGAAGAGTGGCTGGAAAGCTGCCTGGCAGAAAAGGACCTGGGGATGTTGGTCGACAGCCGGCTCAATATGAGCCAGCAGTGTGCCCAGGTGGCCAAGGCGGCCAACAGCATCCTGACTTGTATCAGCAATAGTGTGGCCAGCAGGACGAGGGAAGTGATTGTCCCCCTGTACTCAGCACTGCTGAGGCCGCACCTCGAATCCTGTGTTCAGTTTTGGGCCCCTCACTACAAGAAGGACATTGAGGTGCTGGAGCGTGTCCAAAGAAGGGCAATGAAGCTGGTGAAGGGTCTAGAGCACAAGTCTGATGAGGAGTGGCTGAGGGAACCGGGGTTGTTTAGTCTGGAGAAAAGGAGGCTGAGGGGAGACCTTATTGCTCTCTACAACTACCTGAAAGGAGGTTGTAGTGAGATGGGTGTTGGTCTCTTCTCCCAAGTAAGAAGCGATATGATGAGAGGAAATGGCCTCAAGTTGTGCCAGGGGAGGTTTAGATTCAATATTAGGAGAAATTTCTTCACCAAAAGGGTTTTTAAGCACTGGAATAGGCTGCCCAGTGAAGTGGTTCAGTCACTATCCCTGAAGGTATTTAAAACACGTGCAGAGGTGATGCTTAGGGACATGGTTTAGTGGTGGACTTGGCAATGTTAGGTTAATGGTTGGACTTGATGATCTTAAAGGTCTTTTCCAACTAAACCATTTCTATGATTCTATTATTCTATTTGCATTGTCTTCAAAATAAGCAATATCAACTGGGTCTGCTGAGAAGCTAGTCTTGAAGTTGTTCAGCTTAGAGGAATATTTATTTATTTATTTATTTATTTATTTATTTATTTATTTATTTGAGAGAGATTGCAAGTTAGGATGTTAAGCTCAACAGCTCAGTCTACAAGTCCCAGGAATAAAGTTTTACAATATATTAGATAAGAAAATGATAATAAGATATTGCCTGAGGTTGATGTAAGAAAGGGAAAATGAAGTTATATATAATTAATTTTAGACATGTGGCTAACTTAAAATCAGTTATTATTACAAAATTTTTGCAACTCTTGAGGTCCAATGAAAATGGGAAGTATCCCACAGACATGAAAAGCAGGAAGATCACATCCTTACAGACTCTCTTCTGTAATTATAACTATTTCATTTTGGTAGCTATGATCGCTTTTCTTCTCTGTGACACAGAAATGTATCACTGTCGACAACTGCATGTCTTTTTTTTCACTTTTGTACTATAGGCCACTTCGGTAAAACTTACATTAAACCTCCTTATGTGTCTCTATTCTGGTTTTGTTTTGTTTTTTCTTTAAGTCAGGAAAAGAGCAAACAGTAGTTGTCATTATCTTTTTTTACTATTTTATCTTTTATTATTTTCTCTTATTTTATTATTTTAGCTTTTTTATTATTTTTATTATTTTTCTTTTCCTCTGTTCTTTCCAGATGCTTTTTTAAATCTATGATTACTTTTTAAGTAGACCAGCAGTATTCTATTTCACTGTCCAACATTTCATTTAGTTTTCTGTGTATGAGCTATTATCTTACTGATATTGTGTTACCTAGCTCTTTTGTTAAATAGCTTTCTGCAGTTTTTAAATACATTATTATTATTATTATTATTTATATCCCTCAAGGATATGTACTGTACTATTTAATATCTTCATCAATGACATAGACAGTGGGATTAAGTGCACCTGCAGCAAGTTTGCAGATGACACCAAGCTGAGTGGTGCAGTTGTTTCACTTGAGGGAAGGGATGCCATCCAGACAGACCTTGACAGAGAAGTTGTGGATGCCTTATCAGGGGAAGTGTACAAGGTCAGGCTGGATGGGGCTTTAGGAAACCTAATCTATCATAGAATCATAGAATGGTTTGGGATGAAAGGGACCTTAAAGATCATCTAGTTCCAACCCCCCTGCTGTGGGCAGGGACACCCTCCCCTAGACCACGTTGCCCAAAGCCTCATCCAACCCGGCATTAAAAACTTCCAGGGAGGGGGCATCCACAACCTCTCTGGGCAACCTGTTCCAGTGCCTCACCACCCTCACAGTGAAGAATTTCTTCCTAACATCTAATCTAAATTGACCCTCCTTCAGCTCAAACCCATTACCCCTTGTCCTGTCACTACACTCCCTCATAAACAGTCCCTCACCAGCTTTCCTGTAGGCCCCTTCAGGTACTGGAAAGCAGCAATTAGATCTCCCCAGAGCCTTCTCTTCTCCAGGCTGAACAATCCCAACTCTCTCAGCCTGTCCTCATAGGAGAGGTGCTCCAGCCCTCTGATCAGCTTCGTGGCCCTCCTCTGGACTCTCTCCAACAGCTCCATGTCCTTCTTATGCTGGGGCCCCCAGAGCTGGATGCCGTCCTCCAGGTGGGGGTCTCACAAGAGCGGAGTAGAGGGGCAGGATCACCTCCCTCGACCTGCTGGTCACACCTCTTTTGATGCAGCCCAGGACACGGTTGGCTTTCTGGGCTGCGAGCGCACACTGCTGGCTCATGTGGAGCTTCTCATCAATCAATACCCCCAAGTCCTTGTCCTTGGGGCTGCTTTCAATCCATTCCTCACCCAGCCTATAGTCGTGCTTGGGATTGCCCTGACCCACGTGCAGGACCTTGCACTTGGCCTTGTTGAACTTCATGCGGTTCTCATGGGCCCACCTCTCCAGCCTCTCAAGGTCCCTCTGGATGGCATCCCTTCCCTCCAGAGTGTCGACCACACCACACAGCTTGGTGTCCTCAGCAAACTTGCTGAGGGTGCACTCAATCCCATTGTCCATGTCGCTGACAAAAATGTAGAAAAGTGCCGGTCCCAGTACCGACCCCTGAGGAACACCACTCGTCACCGTTGTCCACTTAGACATTGAGCCGTTGACCACAACTCTTTGAGTGCGACCATCCAACAAATTCCTTATCCACCGCGTGGTCCATCCATCGAATCCATGTCTCTCCAATTTAGACACAAGGATGTCATGCGGGACAGTGTCAAATGCCTTGCACAAGTCCAGGTAGATGACGTCAGTTGCCCTTCCCTTATCCACCAACACTGTAACCCCATCATAGGAGGCCACCAATGTTGTCAGGCACAATTTGTCCTTAGTGAAGCTGTGTTGGCTGTCACCAGTCACCTCCTTATTTTCCATGTGCCTGACCATAGTCTCCAGGAGGGTCTGCTCCATAATCTTGACAGGCACAGAGGTGAAACTGACCGGCCTGTAGTTCCCTGGGTCTTCCTTTTTTTCCCTTCTTAAAAATGGGGGTTATGTTCCCCCTCTTCCAGTCGGCGGGAACTTCGCCGGACTGCCAGGACTTCTCAAATATGATGGAGAGTGGCCTGGCCACTTCATCCACCAGTTCCCTCAAGACCCACAGATGCATCTCATCAGGTCCCATGGACTTGTGCACCTTCAGGTTCCTTAGATATTCTCAAACCTGATCTTCTCCTACAGTGGGCAGTTCTGCATTCTCCCAGTCCCTGCCTTCTGTGACCTGGGCAGCGTGGCTTAAGCATTTGCCAGTGAAGACTGAGGCAAAGAAGTCGTTGAGTACCTCAGCCTTCTCCATATCCTGGGTCACCAGGTCATCCATTTCGTTCCAGAGGGGACCAACATGTTCCCTCGTCCTCCTTTTATCACTGACATACCTATAGAAGCTTTTCTTGTTGTCCTTGACAGCCCTGGCCAGATTTAATTCTATCAGGGCTTTGGCTTTCCTAACCTGATCCATGGCTGCTCGGACAGTTTCTCTGTATTCCTCCCAGGCTACCTGCCCTTGCTTTCACCCTCCGTAGGCTTCCTTTTTTTGTTTGACTTTGCCCAGGAGCTCCTTGTTCATCCATGCAGGCCTCCTGGTGTTTTTGCTTGACTTCCTCTTTGTTGGGATGCATCGCTCCTGAGCTTGGAGGAGGTGACCCTTGAATATTAGCCAGCTGTCTTGGGCCCCTCTTCCTTCCAGGGCTTTGTCCCATGGTACTCTACCAAGCAGATCCCTGAAGAGGCCAAAGTCTGCTCTCCTGAAGTCCAGGGTAGTGAGCTTGCTGAGTGCTCTCCTCGCTGCCCTGAGGATCTTGAACTCCACCATTTCATGGTCACTGCAGCCAAGGCTGCCCTTGAGCTTGACATCCCCTACCAGGCGCTCCTTCTAGGTGAGAATAAGGTCCAGCATGGCACGTCTCCTCTTGGGCTCCTCTGTCATTTGCAGGAGAAAGTTGTCATCAACACATTCAGTAACTTCCTGGATTGCTTGCGCTCAGCTGCATTGTCCCTCCAGCAGATGTCAGGGTGGTTGAAGTCCCCCATAAGGACCAGGGCTTGTGAGTGTGAGACTGCTCCTATCTGCCTATAGAGGGCTTCATCTGCTCGGTCCCCCTGGTCAGGTGGCCTGTAGCAGACCCACGCTATGATGTCCCCTGTCCCTGCCCTCCCTTTAGTCCTGACCCATAGGCTCTCAGTCTGCTCCTCATCCATCCCCAGGTGGAGCTCCATGCACTCCAGCTGGCCATTGACATAGAGGGCGACGCCCCCTCCTCACCTGCCCTGCCTGTCCTTCCTAAAGGACATCTCTGTGTCCAGCACATCTCTGAGCAGTAGGCTGAGGGCCCTTGCCAGCAACCCGTCCCTGCAACCTGGGCACGTCATCCCACAACATGTCGCTGACAAGCCCAATGTTCTCCCCCTCCCCCTTCAAGCCTAGTTTAAAGCTCTGTCGATGAACCCTGCTAGTTCCTGGGCAAAGATCCTCTTCCCCCTTTGACAGAGATGAATCCCATCAGGGTTCATCAGGCCTGGTGCCGTGTAGGCCGTCCCATTGTCAAAGAACGCAAAGTTATGGCGTTGACACCAGCCACGGAGCCATGCATTTATGGACTGTGGCCGCCTGTTCCTCCCAACATTGCTGCCCTCAGCTGGAAGGAGGGAGGACAATATTACCTGCGCTCCCGAATCCTTCAGTGACTGTCCTAAGAGCCTGAAGTCCCTTTTGATCACTTTTGTGCTATGTGTCTCTGCTTCATCCCCACCCACATGGAGGAGCAGCAGTGGGTAATAGAGGGCTGTACCAGGCTGGGGCGTTTCCTAGTGATGTCCTTGACATGGGCCCTGGGGAGGCAGCAGACTTCTCTGAGAGGAGGGTCTGCCCTGCATATCACGCCCTCTGTACCCTTCAGAAGGGAGTCCCCTACAACTATAACCCTCCTTTTTTTCTTTTTTGGGGTGGTCACGACCCAAGGCATGGGCCTTGTAGGCCTATGTACTACCTCTGGTGTAGCTTGACTGTCTTCCATATCCTTGCTTGAGTGGCCTTCCACAGCCAGAGCCTCGTACCTGTTGCACAAGGGTACATGGGAAGGCGAGGTGGGTGAGGAGGAGAAGGTTCTAGTGGAACCTTGTAGTGGAAGATGACTCTGCCTACAGCAGGGCAGTTGGACCAGATGATCTTTAAAGGTGCCTTCCAACCCAAACCATTGTATGATTCCCCCTACAGGCCTGGTTTCCACTTTAAGATTTACGTGACTTTGTTTAGTTTTCATGTTGAAGTTGCTTTCAGTTATTGGGCAATTTTTTAGGTGGACAAAAAGAAATAAGTACTTTCCTGGATTTCAATATCAAAAAGTCATTAAGATTTTTAAGAGCTTGCACTTTCAAATATGCATTAATAATTAAAATATTTCTATTTACAACAGGAGTGGTTCAAAGTCAACAATGAAAAATTTTGCAGTCTTCAAGAATATAATAGATAATTAAAAATATAGTTCAACCTCTCACATACAGAGATTTTTTTTTTTTTTCTCCTTAAATTGATCACATATAGGTCCCTGTTTTAAAAAGAGTAAGGACTGGAAGACTCAGAGATTCTATTTTTAGTATGGAAAAAATAATTCTAGACTGGATTATTTTGCTTGATAGATGGGATCCAAATTTAAAATGTGGTGAAGTCATAAAACTCAATAGGTGTTTTTTTCCTTAGTAAGTCTATCTAGCCTCCTAAAACTCTTTTATCTTATCTCGATTGGCAAGGTTTCTTGATAAAATAATGCAAAAACATTTTCATTGATCAAACCACTTATTTCAAGGAGTTCAGATGCCAATAAATCTATAAAACTACTACAGTCTGAATGTCTCCTCTTTAAGTATTATACTTTTGCCCTTGTTTTAAGACTGGACTAATAGTATTTCCTGACAAGACATTATTTATCTGTGAATGATTTCTTAAAGCTTCTCAACTTTTATTACTAGTAGAGTCTTAAAGAGCAACGAGTATCTAAAAGTTTAAGCATGTCTAAACTAATCTAAATAATATCTAAATTAATTAAAACAGTCAAGAATACTTGCACAATATTTTTTGAGGGACAAAAAGGGAGAAGAAAGGAAAAAGCAAGAAAGAAGAAAACAGCATCCTTCTATCAAGAAGATTCAGAAGTTGAGGTAGAGACTTACTTAGAAGTGTTCCAAAAACAGAGACAAATACAATTATAGAATCATAGAATCATGGAACCGTTTTGGTTTGAAAAGACCTTTGATCATCAAGTCCAACTGTTAATGAGTAACATGAGCAGACCTCATAAGCTAAAATTCTTTAAGATTTAGAAATCCCTGTTCAGCTGTCTAGAATTCTGTCTAAAAAGTATGGGCATTTACTTAGAATAACTGATCATTTCACTGAAGTGGTTCAAATTATATAAAAATAAAGAGACATCCTATATTGCGATAAACATAACTAGAGACATTATGTGTCTCAGCCATCTTCTTTACTACTACTACATCCTGCAGAAAGTGCTGTCAGATCTGTTAACAATGTTCGTTTGGTAGAGCATGAACGTATACATATACACATATGTTCCTGAAAGCTTCAACTCTCCATTTGCTGATTGTAAGAATTATCTTAGAAGAGGAGTGTAATTCCCTAAGACTGATAAGGATTTTCATTTTGGAACAGACTCCAAACAGTATGAGAGGGTGAAAATCAAAGTTTGTTATGATTACATAAACAATAAGATATATTAAGGAGACAAATAACTGCATCAACTTTTCACTGATACATAAGCTCTTTGAGCAATCATTTCTTTCTTCCATGTAGACCAGACTGTAGCCCATAGAGCAGACTGAAAAAAAAAGAATGCTAGCTACAGTCACAGATGGTTGCACAGGAAGCAATCAAATAAAACCACTGTATCTTTTCACTGCAAGGGTAAAATGGTGGATGAGAACCAAATAAAAACTCCTGTTCTGAAAAACACTAGCAAAGCTGAGTGCATCAGGCAAGGTGAGCGCAGGTCTGGCATATGAATCTTTCTTCCTAAAACTTACAATGCAGAGCAACTGAGGAAATTAAACACTAGAAAATAAATTTCCAGATTTCCAGTTTGCTTCTGTGATGCTACTACTTTGTGCCATGGATGTGCAATAGACTTTAAGTAGCCTACCCAGATTTCTATAAAGGAACATAAGAGGAGGCAAAAAAGGGAAAAGTACAGGAGGTGGGGTAAAAACAATCACAGCTTAGGTAGAGCTATGATCCACTGGAAGCATATTTTGAAAACCTTATTCACATTGAACAGTTACAATATCTGACCCAGAAAATGTTAATAGGGTTAATGTTAACATTGCTGCATTCAATCTCATTAATTTATAGACACAGCTGGATGCTGAAGTTGTTTCATTTTTTTTAATGTAACTGCAGAACCCATGTTTGTAAAATAAATGTGTTATCAGTGATTTTTTGATCGTCTTGTCTGACTCCATGCTCCCTTTTCAAGAGATCATATTCCATGATAACATCATTCCCTAAATTAATGCTTGCCAGGGAAATTTAGGAAAAAAGCAAGGCAATGTTCACCAACAGATCAGAAGATGAGATTTGGGGAGCTAGGAAGGCAGGACAGATAAATAAAGTGCAGTAATGATGAGTGCAAGCAAATCAATGATTATTCTAAAACAGCCAAGCTTCTACATTTATTTTTTTTTAAAGTGCTCTTAAAAAAAAAAAAGATTAAAATTGTCTGAATAATTAAGAATTAATGAAGATCAGGTCAATATGGCTGTTGATAAAAGTAGATAAGAAAATATTTGGAAAATTTTAGCATATATAAGTCAGCAGGTCAGTATGATATGAAATCCATTGTGTTAAGGGAATTAGTTAATGAACTCGCTGAGCCACTTGCAATTATATAGCAGGCTTTATGGAGCTACAAGAAAATACCAAAGGATTTTAGTAAAAAAAGAGCAATAGCAGTGAAATCTCTAATTAGACGTTAGTTCAGTGTCCTAGAGGAAATAGAGGTTTCTCTGCCTGTACAGTTTAAATCTCAATTAGAGAGAAAGTGAAATTTAGAGTCAAAAGCAAAGTACACTGACGTTAATGAGATGGTGGAAACAGCTTGTTTTGATTTCAGTAAGCTTGATATCAAGCCCACCTTGTAAAAATAATGCTATATTTTAAAAAAAGATGGAGAGAGATTGCCATGATCAGAGTGGTTCTTGCTCAGTTGTTCTCTGACTCTCAAAACAAAAAAGGAAGACGGTTCAGAAATCCAGCAGCTCTTCAGTTATCCTCAGATGCAGAACAAATACGGAAAAAGAGCCCAGTCATATGTTTACTAAGATTAATAGTCAAACTCTCAGTCAGAGGCAAGAACAGGATGAGCATTTTAAAACTAATTCATAACAAAGATTAATATAGGAGCTGGAGTTACCAGTTTCCTCTATATTAAACTACTTTTAGAATTCTATTGATTGTCTTTCTCTGAGGAAATATAACTGGAATTACTTCAGAATAGTTGGATTTCCACAGGCTTCAGGTTCATGATGACTTCCAAGATTTATATCTGTCATTCCAGAAAAGCAAAGGTGGCAAAAGGTAGGAGAAATATGAACGAGTTATGTGCTTATCAGCCATCTCAAGAGACACACAAAACTCCTCATACTGATGCTAAGGTGTTTCTGAGTCTCATACTTTGTCTCTGACAATGAGGGCTCTCCTTCCCAGAAAAGGCTGCTTTTTTTTAAAAAATTTTTTTTTAATTAACAGAAAGCACTAGAACAAAAAATTGCTTTAGGACTGGGTGGTGATTACTTGTTTATGTGGAGATATTAGGGCAGCAGGTGGGGAAGAGACTTTTCAGTTGGAATTGATAAATATTACTAAGGTAAAAGCATTTAAAATAGCAGAGAAAATAAAACAAGGAAAAAAATGAAGCAGGGGTAGATAAAAACAACGGATATGTGGAACTGGAAGACAGTTATTTAACAGGAAATCTTAAGACAGCAAAATCGTAGTTTAAGAATATTTGCATGAAGCATGTGTCTTAAAGCAGGAAAAAAGTGAACATTGTCATAAAACAATTGAAAAAATAATACAATTGAAAAAAAGAATGAAAATTAAACAAAAAACTCTATAAAATACACTATTGTTGATAAATTATTATTTCTGCTAAGAAATAGTGGTGTTTTGGGTTTTTTTTCAAATTTCTTGAGAAATGCATGCATGATTTTTTAGTAAGTCCCTTTTAAAAGGAATATTTGAAAGCTTTTTTTTTTTCTTTCCTTTCTGTTTTCATTACAGGAAAACAGAGTGAGAAATCCACTGCTTCATTTTCAGAAGTATTAGTCCGTATCCTCAGAGTATTACTTCCCCTTCAGAACAGTACATAAAGAAATTTCCCTCAGCCTCTCAACTGCCAAGCTCATTTCACCCTCTAGACCTCTCAGTAGACAAACCAATTGAAAATCATGCTCCAGTTCTTCATCTGAAAAATGGGGATAATGTTTCCCCACTTAAATTGTTCTTTTTAAAAAAAAAAATAAAAATTCTCTCTGTCTCCCCCCTGCCCACTCATCAGCTTTGGGAGGGAAAGGATTGTCTGTTATTATTATAGGTATGTGAACTAAGGAGTTTTGGCTTTTCTAACAAAAAAATATTTTATTTTGGATAGAAAAAAACCCTTTCACTCAGACATTTTCAGTCTTCTAAAATAAAAAAAAAAACCAAAACAAAACAAAAAAACCCTAGCAAACCATTTTGTCAGGAATATAAAAAAGAAACACTACATTTAAATAATTTTTACCAGAGCAGTTTGGTAAATCATGCACCAAAATTTTCCATGACTGCTTTAAATGAAACATTTTAAAGTAAGTCCATTCTGACATCACGCTATATCATTTTTAATCATTATGACTTTTCTTGTTTAAGTATCTATGTTGAAAGTTATCTAGAAACTATAAGTCACTATTGCTTTTACTTGAACATGCATACAGCAGAATAATTTTCAAGAAAATAGAACATCGAAAATAACATATTTTTAGTGCATTTTTTTAAAAAACCAAACTTATAAATGCACACACATCTTCATAGATCCATGAATATACATGGTCTGAATCTTTAATGAGATTTCAAAACACAGCTTAAAACCAGTGGAAAATACTGAAATTGTAATCAGACAACACAGGAGTGGTTGGCTCTAGCAGGTCATTTTCCCACACTGAGAAAAATGTTAAAGGTAGGACTGTAATTACAATATGTGCTTTGCGAATGCTAAGTCTCACAATGCAGAAGGTATCCAGAGAGCAGAAAAGAAATCCCCAGATCCTAAGAAATACTAGAAAAAAAAGAAAGTTGTGTTAGAAATGAATGCAAATGCATTTAGAATGCTTTAGGAGCTGTGATTTTTCTATTTTAGTAAGTAATTTCTAGAAAAAGGCTTTTATTGCCTTTTTCTGGAAAAATAAACTGGGACAGAAATAGGAGAAGTTGAATTGTTTTGCTGCCTGGTTAGATACTGTTTCCTCATCTTGTAGTCAAAAGCTACAAGACAAATCAAAGGGTAGTAGCTAGACCTAAGAAGAGAGTTAGGTGGCTTTTCAGGGAGCAGGAGCAATAACAATGTTGAGAGTTAAAAGGTTCCACTATGACAGCATCTTCCTTTGGTTTTAAATAAATACATGCAAGAGCTTTAGTTTTGTGTCCTAATTTAAAGTTTGACACAGAAGTCACAGTGTGATACTTTCTTGTGTGCTATATATGCATATATCTGTGTCAATAGATACTAAAAGTAAATCTGTGTGTGGTGTTTATGTTGGGGTTTTTGTGGCTAACAAAGAAACATCAATAGCAGAGTTTCTTCAAAAGAAAAAGAGCAGGAGCAAACAGTATTATGGTAAACTCAGAATTCCCCAGAAGACTAATTTTCAAATTATTTCACTTCAAAATCATAGAAGTATTGCTTATTAAGTGCATATTGATAAACCATTACCTTGAAATTAATGTGATATGAGTATGGTTTATAGCCGATGTTCACAAACATGCATAATAACAACAAAAACCCCAGCTCCTTTATGTGACAGTAAACCATAATCCGTGATTGATTGCCATTAACTTTTAACAGGGAGATGTTTGCTTGGGAGTGGGAGCCATACCTATCATAGCTTTTACTGACTATTCAGGATTTGGGCAGTGATTAATTACTAGTCAAAAAAAGATCCACCTGCAATCAAGTAATCTTAATTGGCCTATTGCTATAATGCTAAAAAATATATTGAATATTACAAAAATTATATGTCTTGAAAGCTGCCAAGTAGCTGTAACTCCTACAGAAACTATTGTGTTTGGGGTGTTCAGCTGGTTTCAAGGTTGTAGCTTGATAAAGCAAGAATGTACAAAAAAAAATCAAACCAGAAAATACAGCTCTAGAAGAACCAATGCAATAAGACTCCCTGCAGCTTGACAGCTTGTAATACAAAGGAATGATAAAAGTTCATTCCAATACAAGCTATGAAAATAAAGAAAAACAAGATAACTGGTGCTATTTTTCAAGCATATTGTAATTTAAGAACTAATTTCTAAGTTATTTAGAATTACTTGTTCCCATGGAAATGTAAATTCAATGTGTTAAAACCAAAACATATTTTCAGTGGAAAATTTTAGAAGGAAAACCACTGTGAGAAATATTAATTACAATACTAAATTTATCTTTATTCTGATGATCCCCTTTGAGTGAAATTATTGCAGATTTTAAAGGTTAAGTAGGTAAAGACTGATTCTGGATTATGTACAAACTGATTTCAAAGGGCTGCTTATTAGAACTCCAGCAGATGACTAATGTCAGGCAATAATTTTGTCCTTGAAAGAAAATGACTTGCAGGCACCTCGCCCTAAAATTTCATAAAAGTGACACACTAGTATTTTCAGGATGACCATAACAACTAAACAGTTTTAAAAGCCTGATTATTTAATAAAAAAGTAACTACTCTTTGTTAATGAATTAAATAAAAATGCATTTAGAATATAAAAAAAGCTGCTGTTATTTTCATTTATTTTGTCTGGTAAATCCAATGATTTGTGCTCCCTCTACTGGCAGTGAATCAGCAGTTCTTTATAACAAAAACTGGCTGCTAAAGATAACTGGGGCACAGAAAATAATTAAACACAGAAGAATTTGTGGAACATCGACTTTTGGACAAAGAGCAGGTGCAGCAAAGTACACTCACAACACAGAAAAATCTTCTCTATTTAGAGAAGCAAAATACTAACCTGGGGAGAAATATGATCTCTTTCCAAAATTCTAAAATGAGAATTAAAAAGTCTCTTCTTAAAAACAGAGAACTACAAACTCCTTACAGGTCACCTTGTGACCTGAAAACCCTTTCTCCTGGTATTCACAAATCCTGTACACATTTTGTGCAATACCATTTTGTTCCTACCCATTAAAGTTAAATGTACAAATGCATATGAGGGACAATCAGATAATTTTTAACAAAATATGTTATGTAAAAATGTTTATTGATGACTGAATATCTCTGAATGCTGCTTTTACTACAAACTTAAATAAATAAGTAATGAATTCTTTCATGCTTTTTGGAAAGAGTGAAAAAGGGAAAAGAAATGATACAATCAGTCAGAATGGTATATGATGCTGCTGTCTCAGAACCAAATGACCAGCAGGTCGAGGGAGGTGATCCTGCCCCTCTACTCCGCTCTTGTGAGACCCCACCTGGAGTACTGCGTCCAGCTCTGGGGGCCCCAGTACAGGAGAGACATGGAGCTGTTGGAGAGAGTCCAGAGGAGGGCCACAAAGCTGATCGGAGGGCTGGAGCACCTCTCCTATGAGGACAGGCTGAGAGAGTTGGGGTTGTTCAGCCTGGAGAAGAGAAGGCTCCGGGGAGATCTAATTGTGGCCTTCCAGTACCTGAAGGGGCCTACAGGAAAGCTGGTGAGGGACTGTTTATCAGGGAGTGGAGTGACAGGACAAGGGGTAATGGGTTTAAGCTGAAGGAGGGTCGATTTAGATTAGATATTAGGAAGAAATTATTTCCTGTGAGGGTGGTGAGGTACTGGAACAGGTTGCCCAGAGAGGTTGTGGATGCCCCCTCCCTGGAAGTGTTCAAGGCCAGGTTGGATGAGGCTTTGGGCAACGTGGTCTAGGGGAGGGTGTCCCTGCCCATGGCAGGGGGCTGGAACTAGATGATCTTTAAGGTCTCTTCCAACCCAAACCATTCTATGATTCTATGATTCTATGATTTAAGACCTACATCTCTTACTAAGATTACAGTGAACAGAAGACCTCCCAGAAATAAAACCAAATTAACCCTGATCATTAGTAGACCGTAAAGGCAAGAGGAGAACAAAGGCAGGAAACATATGAACTAATTGTAATGTATTTTGACTCTCCAGACATCATCATCTGACTTTTACATGAAAGTGCCATGGAGAAGGGACTCATGGTGCTTTCTTCTGTTATCATTGTATGATCACGCCCAACCCTCAGTTATATTTTATGTTTTGAATTTCAAAAATTCCAGTCCACAAAGCACAGCTATTTACATAATCCTTGTTCCACAGTTCAGCTTTGATTTTTCCTTAATGCTATCCCTTCTTATTTTTCTTCCACAACAATTTTAATATGCTATTGAAGCCTAAGAGGGGCTCATAGAATACCATGTAAGGAAAATGTACAGCCCTATAGTTTTGCTTGTGTGTAAAAAGATATTACTTTTGCTTCTGAATTACAGGTATCTCAGCATACTATGAAGATACTGTGAATCTGTCAAGTACATTTTAATTTCCTCTATTTTCTTCACAGGCAAAAATTTGGAACAACTATGGTTTCCACTATGTAGAAATAAAACTCGCTAAATAAGTGAACAATCCACAGCACTCAGAACTTCATGTGGATTCTATACTCTAGGTATCAAGATTGCTATAAAGCTGTTTTAGCAATGGCAGGTAATCCTGAAGCAATAATACAAGTGACTGTTGCTCTTTTCTTCTTTTTTTTTTTTTTTTTGTGTGTGTGTGTGTGTGAGTGCATCATACCTTACTGAAATGCAGTCCAAAATCTTGTTTTCTCAAAATTATCAGAAAATGGCACAAATGTATTGCACAACTTTTTAGATAAAAGCTGAGTAAATATCCACTCAAGCCGACTCAATATCTGAAAAAACACTCTTCTAATTTCTCAGAAAAAAAAAAAAAAATCTGAAAAAAAGACCATAGCAATGTTGAAAACTTTGTAAACACTGCACATTATGATATTTTGAACAATATGGGTAACTTTCAGACACCACGATAGAAAATGTACTTGCATCCATGAATCATAACGAAAACTATATACTTGAGCACATATCTACAGACATACACCCTCAGTATTGTATTTAGAGAGTTTTAAACATGACAAAACTCTAAATTAAAGCAAATCAGTCTCTAAATCTAAGAAGAATCTCAACCAACAGTTTAAATATTGTTTGGTAGTTGAAACTGAAATAGAGACCTGTTCTCTTTATTTCTCCTGTGTTCTTCAGTAAGGAACTCTGTTCTTTACAGGCATAGCCGATGTTACATAAGGATGTAAAAACCCATCAGTTCTGCCTCTCTGAAAGGCTGGTTTTAACCTTTTTTTTTTTTTTTTTTTTTTTAGAGGAGCTGGGTAACAATTCACTATGAACTCTATAGTCAACGTAGATGCTAGAAATGGCAATAACCCTCTAACCAGCCATCTCTCTAGGCAAATAAACACTCTTTAGTAATCTGTGCCCTAGAATAAAACATAAGCTCCTATGATCTTTTCCTGGAACAACACCTACCAACATCTATAAACTACAACAGGTACTGATGACAGTAGCAGGCATTAGCAGAGATGACTTTCATTGCTGTATTTGCAAATTTCCCCTACCCCTGTTCTCTGATTAACTCAGTTTTCAGGACTAGTGAGAAAAGGGGACACGCTAATGCAAAGTATGTGACTTATGCGCACAGTTCTTGATTGTGTTCCACAGATCTGTAAAGTTCTTGTTGGAGAAAGGTGGGGGGAAGGTTTCTGCTACAAGTACAGCAATTTGAGGAAGTTTATTTGTTCACTTCTCTTCCTTAAAATTAAGATTTAAATTATTTTTCTAGTTACTTTATATTCTCCAGTAAGACTTTGTAGATGCATTTTGTTTCATTTAACTTTGTTCTTCTCTCCTAAATATGAAATCTCAACTCATCCTTTATTATATGTACAGCCAGCCCAAGTCATTACAATTCTATACATAGATTACCATTTATTTTGTATGGAAATCAAATATAGACTATAGCTATTAATATGCAGTAATGAAGCTTAACAACTTTGTTATACTTAGTTAAAATTCTATTTATAATCTAATAGCATGAAAGACTTGAGAATGGAATTAAGCTGATATTTGGCTCAAGCAGATAAACTGGTCACCTGCTGGGCTAATTTTTTTGCTTAATCATTAATTAACATTAGCTTAATGATTTCTTTTACTGGCATTTTAATAAACTCCATTGAGTAAAAGTGTGTGATCTGCCATAGATTCAATGCACTCTGACTACTGCTCAATATCTTCTATAGATGTCATAAGATTTTATGCTTACACAATCTACTTCATGACTGACTTGCAAAGCTTTAGCATAAAAAGAGTGCAGGGGACATGGTTACCTTTAGTTCACTAGGTTCATTAGCTCACCTCTGATACTGGTTTCTGTATTTGTCAGTACTAAAGTCCTTTCTCAGTTACCACAGGCATTTGTAACTCCCTTTAACTTCCATCACTGTGATTTATTTATGTATAACAATTGAGTAGAATACCAGCTTTTAAAAAAAGCTGGGGTGTGGAAGATTCTTTGAATAGTAAAACTATTGTGACAAGTTCCTGAACAGACGTATTTGTACTTGGTGAAGATAATTATTCGAGCCATGCAGTGTTGATACAGTTTGTGTTTCTGGTGTACAAACAAACAGCAATAAGTGTAATAAGTTTCTGTAAGGCCAGCATGAAGATGATTAAGGTCCTGGAGGATCTCTCGTAAGGAAAGGCTAAGAGATCTGAGACTGTTCAGCCTGGAGAAGAGAAGTGTCAGGCAGGATCTTATCGAAGTATATAAACCTCTGAAGGGAGAGTGCAAAGTAGATGGAGCCAGGCTCTTTTCAGTGGTGCCCAGTGACAGGGCACAAACTGAAGCACAGGAGGTTCCATCTGAACACAAAGAAAAGCTTCTTTTACTGTGACAGTGACTGAGCACTGGCACAGGTTGCCCAGCGAGGTTGTGGAATCACCACCCTTGGAGATCTTAAGAATTCATCTGCACATGATCCTGGGCAACCTGCTCTAGGTGAAACTCCTGGGGATGTCAGATCAGATGAACTCCAAATGTCTCTTTCAATGTCATCCATTCTGTGATTCTTCAAACAAAGAACACAGTCTAGCCTCATTCTGAGTTTAAAACTGCTTACATCTATAAAAATTATTTTATCTGAAATTAAAATTTATCCAGAAAAAACTTTGTAGCCTTAGAACTATTGATGCTTACTGGTTTGTACAAAAGACTGTGGAAATTAATATTTTCTCCTGGCTTACCTTTGGGAATGGTACAGCTTATAGATATTCAGTGCTGGAATTCACCTTTTTATACTGCTGCCTCATAGAAAAGGTGCAAAATTTTCTTAAAGAAAATACATGTCAAATTAAAATATGTTGGGGGAACATTCTGGTTTGAGTAAGTTTCTCTTAAGAGATATTTCTCAGTTGCAGACTTAAACTTATAGAAGTAAAATACAAAGAATAAAAAAAAAAAAAAGAGAGAGTGAAATGAAGATACTCACACTTTGAGATGTCCCTTTTCTTGTTCTGGTTCTTTTGCAATTTGAAGGGAAACAGAAAAAAAATTATTTTGCCTCAAGAAAGATTATAAAATTTCTAAAATTTCAAAGTCTTTCCCATAAACTTCTTACAGAGAAGCATAAGCATTATACTGGTAGACTAAAAGCAAATTTATGGTAAGTTATGTTCATTACAGAAATAGTGGTAAGAAAAAGCAATTCAAGAAATTTAATTCTCATTGCTTTTAAGATAGGCAGGTTGTTTTAAACTGTTATCTGCAGTCAAAATACTGAAACCTAGATCTATTAGCTGACTAAAGAACAGATAAGATAAGCAAGAGGATTTGAAACACTGGGTTACAAGAAAGAAAATTGGAAAATCTATCCAAAATTAGGGAAAGAGTGGGGATGTGAGCATGTGTATATATATATGTATATATAAAAGCAGATGTTTTATAACAAGGAGAGTTTTTTCCTCCTCCTCAGACAGTTTACCAGATCAAACATTCCATTGACAAAATCATGACAACCTAGACTTGTGTGATCAGCATGGTAATTAATTCCTTTGCTTCTTTGAGTTCAGAAATGGATTCTGATTCTAAAGAACTGGAGTGCAAGGAGTATGGGAAATCTAAAAGACATCAAGAAGAAAGTATCTGACTGACAGACTGGAAGGTTGAGTGGGTCAAAACGGAAAAAAACTAAAGAACTACAAGTAATGCAAAATCTGGTTTTATTCACTAAAACTCAGTCTAATTTCTCTAGTTCATTATAACTCTATCTAGATGTAATATTGTGGTATAAAGCTATAGAGCATTCACATTTCAATCACGAATGATGGTATTAACAAAAATACTACTTTCCATTGCTCAGATCACTTGTGTAACAAGTTTATTTTTTTAGATGAAGAACAGCCCAGGAGCTTGTTTCTGGGCTAAGAAATTTCTAATTGATAGTCTCAGTATCTTAGTTAGGATAGTATGATGAAGGAAGACTAAAGAATCACCTCTTAGCATATCTTCTGCTAGTTTTCATATTTCTGCACCTGCATCTACACACCTTATGTACATGGACATCTTTCAGCAAATCATAAAAAAACCCAAAACAACCAACAACAACAAAACCACACCAAGTTCCTCCCAAGAAGGAATAGGGAGAATCAGAAGAGTATCATCATTTTTTTAATCTCATAGCATGCTATGGCTCTGTAATACTTACGTAGAGATTTTTTTATTTCTTGAAAAACTGCTAACATGATTAACCCAAGGGATCTTAATCCTAGTTCAGACAGAGGTTTATGAATGTTTGCAAATATCAGCCTGCTATTTTTTTTTTTTTTATACAAACAAAAGCTGTAGAAGTACTCCCAGTACTGAATCAATTAAAGGGCTGCAGCTCTTGATCTGTGAAGAGAGACTGAAGGATCAGGGTGTGTTGGCTTGGGGAAGAGAAGTTGATTTTACAGAGAAAATTGAATGCTGTACCTCTATTAGTAAACCAAACTCTGCCAAGGTGCAAGCTTGAGCACTGGTTCACAACTGTCCCTACTCTTCAGTTATTGGCATGACTCTTACAGTTTCAGCTGTCCCAGCTAGTATTTTCCTAAAAAAACCTCAAAAACTGTTCAGGAGCTAGCACAGGACAGATCCTGGTACAAAACATAGATTTGAGAGGAGACAGGAGGGAGTTTCACTACAGAGACATGAGCCATCCAATGTCAGCAGCCCTCAGACAAAGAAGCCCTTTTGTGTTTAAAGTTTATTTGTATGGATGTACCCACAGATCTATTTTCTTCCTTCATGATCGTTTTCCTCTAATGTTTGCTATTTTGCTTTATTAATGAGTCCTAAATAAAGCTATCTCATAACTGTAATTTAATATATTTGTCTCCTATATTTACCAGTACCTTATTTCTCATCGTAACCATGTAACAGCAACACGAGATGTTCAGGGATTCCTGTAGTAGAAAATTATGGAATAACCTGTCAAAACAAAAAGTTTCTTTCTGCAGTTTGCTTTTGTTCCATCCCTCCGTTAGCTTTTGTTCCAGTCAATTTAGCTGTAGAATTCTTCATTATTTATCTGAAGTTCTCAAATATTTTGAATATTGTCAGTCTCTCTGCTTCTCAGGTGGATTCCATGGGCTGACTGCACTTTGTGTGTGTGGCCTCATTGCTTCATCTATTAAATAATTCTGCAGTCTACTTGGTCATCTTTTGATCTGTTGAAAGAGTTAGTCTCATTCAAAACCCAGTTTACGCTGCAAGGAAAAAACTAGCCTTGATATGAGTGTTGTCTTTGATTTCAGGCAGGTCAAGATTCCATACTCTGCTCCTAAAACCAGGACTGTCTCCCTTTGCACTGTCTCATCCATGTTGCTGGAGAGGTTTTTTCCTGCAGTGGATCGTACTCACTTAAAAAATTTCCATGTGTCTTTGTACTCTATCAGATCTCTGCATATGAACAGATTGCTTCTGGAGATTTGGCTTCTTTAAGGAACCCTAACATATACAACATATACCACACCATAACACTGGCCATGTCCTGAGGAGAGGGAATTACATAATAACTGAATCTGTTGTGGGATTTTTTTTTGGGGTGCAGGGAGGGAATTGGATTTATTTTATTTGTTTTTATTTATAAAGAAGCATCTTGTAAAATTTATGACAGATCTACATTTTACCTATACATTGTATTCCTTTAACTTTTTCAGTCTTGTCTGTATGGATGTATTTTTAGGATAACGTCTGAGCAAAATACCAGTTTGAGGTGCTCTACTTCTATATAGAGAAAGCTCAGGAAAATAACAGGGATTCAGAATATGAGAAAGTCACCATAACAAATGAACCATTTCCAAAATAATAGCAGCAGAGTTGCTCATTACTTAAGATTTCTACAGATATTTGGTTATTGTTATGAATTTTTCCAGTAGAAGCTTTGGTATACTACTGTGGTGGGTTGGCCAGTTGTCAGACACCCACCCAGCTACTCTCTCACTCCCCCTCCCTAACAGGACACAAGGGAGAAAGTAAGATGTAAAAGCTTGTGGGTCGAGATAAAGACAGGAAGATCACTTACCAATTACCATCACAGGCAAAACAGATTGGACTTGGGGAAAATTAATTTCATGTATTGCCAATTAAAATAGAGTAGGATGGTGACAAGCAAAGACAAAAACCAAAACACTGCCTCCCCACTCTCCCTTCTTCCCAGGCAAAACTTCACCCTTCCATTCCCAACTCCTCTACTTTAGCCCTCCCCGAGCGGCTCAGGGGGATGGAGGGTGGGGGGTTGTGGTCAGTCCATAAGAGCCCCTCTCTGCTGCTCCTTCCTCTGCACGCTGTTCCCCTGCTCCAGTGTCAGTCCTTCCCATGGGTTGAAGCCCTTCAGTCTGCTCCACAGTGGGTCCTCCACACACTGCGGTGCTTCTCAGGAAGATCTGCTCCAGCATGGGCTCTCCACAGGCCACAGTTCCTTCAGGAAACTTCCACCTACTCCAGCGTGAGGTCCTGCACAGGCTGCACTGTGGTTATCTTCTCTGGTGTGGCATTCTCCATGGGCTGCCAGGACTACCTGCTTAACTGTAGTCCTCTCCATAGGCTGCAGGGGAATCATGGATAGGTTAGCAGTGGTGGAGGTGCATTTTATAACAGATGCAGAGGTATTTAATACCTATTCCAGACATAATACACTTTATTTACATTGCCTTGAGTTACAGTCTCTGGACTTGACTGCTGAGTTCAGATCCAGCTCTGGGAGTCTTGATACTTCATAATAAAAAATTTCACCTAGATATTTGTTTATTATTTTCCCTAAATCTTTATTGCTTATGTATATATGCTTTTAGTTTTTTGTAATTTTAAAAATCCAGGTATCAATTTGGTAGGTTATTCTATAGAATTGAGAGTTAACTGTGTTTGGGAAGAAGGAATATACAGTTATGCATTCTGTCCTGCTCTACATGAATTTGTGTGCACAAAAATAATGCCTAGGTATGGTAATTTCTATCATACCTGCCATTGACAAAAGCATTTCGTATGGATCGCTACCAATGTCTGTGTGGGCAACAAAAGCACTTGTAGAAAGAGCAGTTGAGAAAAAAATACAAGCAATTCCTTTAGAAACAGTTTATTTGATTACATAGTTATGTCATGATGCCTTGTTTCTAAAGAAATCTAAAGAGAAGTCTTTGCAAAATCTAATGGCCAAATTCACCCTTGCTCTGTCTGATAAATTGCACCTTTTTATGTGAGAGATGATTATGTCCAGAGCAGATAAAAGTAGTAGAGATTTACAGTCTTGCCCCAGCTTACAGTCAATGACCTGTTCTAGTACACATAAGTATGTTGGGTTTAGTCACTAGAATTCCTGACAAGTGGAAACAAAAAAGTGAGGTGAAATGATGTCTGCACATCATATATTTTCATTCTCTTTCTTTTGAACTTGAGATCAGCTAGACCTATAGAGAATACAAGATAATGGAAAGCTGAATTATGCAGCAAAACAGTGCAGTACTAGATGAGCAAACCAGTATAAATAGAACAGGCATTGAAACGTTCTCTATTAATGATCTCTAGCATTTTATTCCTCTGAATTACTCGAAATGCAAGTAAACAAGCAGCTGAGGCAAGTAAACAAGCAGCTGTTAACAGAAGACAAAGCTTTCGATTTTTTAAAAATCATTTTATAAATGGTCCCTACATTTTTGTGAAACATTGCATTTTATGAATATATCATGTCAAAGGCAGAACAATGATTACAAAAGTGTGTTGGGTTTGTGTGGCAGGGTTTTGGTGGTGGGGGGGCTACAGGGGTGGCTTCTGTGAGAAGCTACTAGAAGCTCCCCCTGTGTCTGACAGAGCCAATGCCAGCCGGCTCTAAGACGGACCCGCCGCTGGCCTAGGCCAAGCCAATCAGTGCCTCTGTGATAACATATTTAAGAAGAAAAACACTTGGAGAGAGCTTTTGCAGCCGGAGAGAGGAGTGAGAAGATGTAAGAAACTCTGCAGACACCAAGGTCAGTGCAGATGGAGGGGGAGGAGGTGCTCCAGGCGCCGGAGCAGAGATCCCCCTGCAGCCCGTGGTGAAGGCCATGGTGAAGCAGGCTGTCCCCCTGCAGCCCATGGAGGAAGGATGAGGGGGTGTAGAGATTCCACCTGCAGCCCGTGGAGGACCCCATGCCGGAGCAGGTGGAGGCACCTGAAGGAGGCTGCGGCCTGTGGGAAGCCCACGCTGGAGCAAGTTCCAGGCCGGACCGGTGGACCCGTGAAGAGGGGAGCCCACGCCAGGGCGGGTTTGCTGGCAGGACTTGTGACCCCGTGGGGGACCCCACGCTGGAGCAGTTTGCTCCTGAAGGTCTGCACCCCGTGAGAGGGACTCCATGCTGGAGCAGGGGAATGATAAGAGGAGTCCTCCCCCTGAGGATGAAGAAGCGGCAGAAACACCATGTGATGAACTGACCGTAACCCCCACTCCCCGTCCCCCTGTGCCGCTGAGGCGGGGGAAGGTTGAAGCCGGGAGTGAAGTTGAGCCCGAGAAGATGGGAGGGGTGGGGGGAGGTGTTTTAAGATTTGATTGTATTTTCTCATTCCTCTACTCTGTTTTGCCTAGTAATAAATTAGATGAATTCCCTCTCTAAGTTTGGTCTGTTTTGCTCGTGACGATAATTAGTGAGTGATCTCTCCCTGTCCTTATCTCGACCTGCAAGCATTTCGTTATGCCTTTTCTCCCCTGTTTAGTGAATGAGGGGAGTGAGAGAGCGGCTCTGGTGGGCACCTGGCCTCCAGCCAGGGTCAACCCACCACAGAAAGATAGAATGTTAGTGTAATTACTGATATAATATTAAACAAATAAATTCTTTGGCTCCTGCTCATTTAGAATATCCCTTTTTTAAAGGAGTTATGCGTTGGTGCTAGCTGAACTCTGTTTCTGACCCCAGTACTGAAAAGTGTAATCACTGTTGCTCATTTCTGGAAAGCATTTTTACCTGTTCTTAACACTCATGTCCATGCTCTCACTGAATTAAAGTACTTAACGTGAATAGAGTGGTCTGGAAATGGAGTTCACCGAGCTGAAAAGGATCTCATTTTATAAATGTAAACTGAAACAGTCTATAATAATTTTTGACAACTTGCTTGGTGAACAGGAAGATGTGTCCCTAACAAGGAACTAACTTCAGGCATCTTATTTTGGAAAGCAAAGACATTGTTTGCATTTCAGCTGTTAGATAGGTTTAACTAGGAGAAAGATCTGAGCAAAGCTAATCTATGTTTTGAGCTTTGGACAGCTTTTAAACACCATTGTCACTGATTGGTAACAAAAAGGAGACATGAATCAATGTCCTGTGAAGAGCAAACAAACTATCACTTAGTGAAGCCTACGTAGAGATTTGTAGTGAAGTAAGGGCAAAATAAGCTATGTGCTTAGCTTAGCCTAGAGCTCCAAAAAGCTCTTATCATCCTAGTGACTCAGTAGATATTGTGGAGATGCTGAACAATACGTGGTGCAGCTTGAGGTGGCAGTTAGACATCCTCTTCAAGCTACAGGGAACATTTATGAAGATCTTCTTATAGTACACTGAATAAGATTCAGTATAACCAAAGTATATAACCAAAGGTAGGTGGGAAGGAAGTTCCCTTAGAAGCTGGAGAAGGATCTGATGGATTGTTTGCATTCTTCATCCCCATTTAACAGAGAGTGAATAAGGAGATTGCAGCATGGGAAAAGGAAGTTAGAAGGGGCTAGCAATATAGCTATGCATCAAGAATGAAGCTAATGATTAGAAGTAGAGTGAAAATATGATAAAGTGCTTGAATAAATATTGTGAATTTATTATTACTTAATTTTTCTGATTTATTCTCTGAAGCAGTTCCTTTAGCAAAATGCATTTTTGTTTTGTGCATTAATGTTAGATTGGAAAGTAGTATCAAGAGTGCTTAGAAATGTTCAAATTTCTGGCTATTCAAGATGTGTACAGAAGGTGAAGGGGCTCAAACCAGAGTTCTTTGTGTTTTCAGAACAAACTACATTCAATCTTCTCACTGACAACTCACTTCCATCTCCCGCCCTGTTCCAACAGACAGTGGGAGTTGCATGAAAAGGAGATTCTGTCAGCAAGCCATTTCTGCTGTTAAGGCCAGGTCTTGCAATATTTATGAATTTTTTTCATAACAATTATGGATCCTTGCCATTGATTTTATGAGTGTAAAATAAAGTCTTAAGTTTCAAACTGAACCGAGCTTCACAAGTGGGGCATGAAGAGAGTGAAAATCATATTGTAAATAAGCAACTACCTGAAGTGAAGAGAGCAGATGAAAATCCAGTGCTCTTGATGCAGTTTTTGTCTTATGAAGGTAAGAAACCAATTGAATCTGTGGCCTGGTCGCTGAAGAGTACATCTGCAAGGTTAAATTATAAATTCTAAAAACCTTTGTTAATGAGGTATACTACAGCATGTACATATTAATGTGATGTATATGTGTACGTTGTCATAAACCTTTTGAAACTGTAGACCTTTTTAGGATGCTATTAGTATAATTTAGGAGAATCAACACAATTATTTTGGATTAGGTAATGGAAATTGGCATGATAAATAAATGTTAGAAGGCTCTTGGGCATATGAAACTGTATTATTAAATTAGAATTTCAGCTAAAATGATAAGGTCTGGTGATTACACTTTCATTAGTTGTACATTCTGCAGTGTCACATAATAGCTTTGTTGATTGTGCATAATTTACAATGCTTTCAAAATGCAATACAATTACACGTCTCTTTAAAATAATATGGTTATGCTGCAAAAATGGATGGGGCTGGTTGAAGTATTTTGAAGCCAGTAGGAAAAACTGCAACTCTCATTTAGAATAAGTGAGACATTTTCCACAGGAAACCTAATATTTTCACCAATAAAAATATCTATCCAAAGCAAAAATACTACAGAAAATGTTGAAGCAGATAATATTACTATTTCTATAGAAAAAAACTTGGTAAATTCCTACCAAGTAATGTAAAAGTTTTGGGAAGCAGAAGATTGTGAGAGAAGAAGATTGAGAACAGAGAATGAAAAAAAAAAAAAAAAAGACGTGGCAGTATGATTATGGGAAAAAAAAGATGAGAGATTAATTTTTAATCTAAAAAATAAACCATAACCTAAAAGGCACCTGAAACTATGAGTCTCTTATTTTTCGAACCTGGTGTGCTTAGGGGATTGCAGTTGTATTTTCTTGTAAAGAATCTACAGTTTTGCAACCAAAGAGTATTTTACTTCATCACAAATTAAAAAAAAAAAAAAAAAAAAATCTATATCTCAGGTGAACTAAACCAAACAGATGCTACAGAAAGCATTTTTTTTTTTTTTAATTAAGGTACAGTTTTTGAAGATGAATGAAGAAAACAACATGGAATAACCAGCAAAGTTTTGCATCATACATAAACCACTTCCACTAGTTTCATTCTTTTAAAATTATTACTACACTGATTTTATTTTAAATATTGATTTATTACTAAATGTATATTGTAAACTATATAGCTAGTGAATTACTAGGACCAAAGTGCTGACTTTGTTAAATATTTTAAAATTTATTTTATGGAATATTATTTATAAATTCCTATTATTAAATATTGATAAATATTTGCCCCTCTGACTACTACCCACTGCTGCTCCTCCATGTGGGTGGGGATGAAGCAGAGACACATAGCACAAAAGTGATCAAAAGGGACTTCAGGCTCTTAGGACAGTCACTGAAGGATTCGGGAGCGCAGGTAATATTGTCCTCCCTCCTTCCAGCTGAGGGCAGCAATGTTGGGAGGAACAGGCGGCCACAGTCCATAAATGCATGGCTCCGTGGCTGGTGTCAACGCCATAACTTTGCGTTCTTTGACAATGGGACGGCCTACACGGCACCAGGCCTGATGAACCCTGATGGGATTCATCTCTGTCAAAGGGGGAAGAGGATCTTTGCCCAGGAACTAGCAGGGTTCATCAGCAGAGCTTTAAACTAGGCTTGAAGGGGGAGGGGGAGAACATTGGGCTTGCCAGTGACATGTTGTGGGATGACGTGCCCAGGTTGCAGGGACGGGGTGCTGGCAAGGGCCCTCAGCCTACTGCTCAGAGATGTGCTGGATGCACTACAGCACGCTCGAAGCCTAGAGGAGACGAGCCAGGGGCTCTGGATGCAACAGGAGCCAACAGGGTAACACTGGGAAGATACATCAAAAGAACCCCCAGCCACCTCATCCAATAAGTCAGCCTCATCAGGGGCACAGCTGAAATGCCTCTACGCGAACACGTGGAGCATGGGGAATAAACAAGAGGTGCTGGAGACGTGTGTGTGCCTGCAAGGCTATGACCTTATTGGCATTACAGAGACGTGGTGGGATAGCTCCTATGACTGGAGTGTTGGGATGGAAGGGTACAGGCTCTTTAGGAAGGACAGGCAGGGCAGGTGAGGAGGGGGCATCGCCCTCTATGTCAATGACCAGCTGGAGTGCATGGAGCTCCACCTGGGGATGGATGAGGAGCAGACTGAGAGCCTATGGGTCAGGATTAAAGGGAGGGCAGGGACAGGGGACATCATAGCGTGGGTCTGCTACAGGCCACCTGACCAGGGGGACCGAGCAGATGAAGCCCTCTATAGGCAGATAGGAGCAGCCTCACGCTCACAAGCCCTGGTCCTTATGGGGGACTTCAACCACCCTGACATCTGCTGGAGGGACAATGCAGCTGAGCTCAAGCAATCCAGGAAGTTCCTGGAATGTGTTGATGACAACTTTCTCCTCCAAGTGATAGAGGAGCCCACGAGGAGAGGTGCCATGCTGGACCTTATTCTCACCTAGAAGGAGCGCCTGGTAGGGGATGTCAAGCTCAAGGGCAGCCTTGGCTGCAGTGACTACAAAATGATGGAATTCAGGATCCTCAGGGCAGCGAGGAGAGCACTCAGCAAGCTCACTACCCTGGACTTCAGGAGAGCAGACTTTGGCCTCTTCAGGGATCTGCTTGGTAGAGTACCATGGGACAAAGCCCTGGAAGGAAGAGGGGCCCAAGACAGCTGGCTAATATTCAAGGGTCACCTCCTCCAAGCTCAGGAGTGATGCATCCCAACAAAGAGGAAGTCAAGCAAAAATGCCAGGAGGCCTGCATGGATGAACAAGGAACTCCTGGGCAAAGTCAAACAAAAAAAGGAAGCCTACGGAGGGTGAAAGCAAGGGCAGGTAGCCTGGGAGGAATACAGAGAAACTGTCTGAGCAGCCATGGATCAGGTTAGGAAAGCCGAAGCCCTGATAGAAATTAGTCTAGCCAGGGCTGTCAAGGACAACAAGAAAAGCTTCTATAGGTATGTCAGTGAGAAAAGGAGGACGAGGGAAAATGTGGGTCCCCTCCGGAACGAAATGGATGACCTGGTGACCCAGGATATGGAGAAGGCTGAGGTACTCAACGACTTCTTTGCCTCAGTCTTCACTGGCAAATGCTTGAGCCACACTGCCCAGGTCACAGAAAGCAAGGACTGGGAGAATGCAGAACCGCCCACTGTTGGAGAAGATCAGGTTTGAGAATATCTAAGGAACCTGAAGGTGCACAAGTCCATGGGACCTGATGAGATGCATCCGTGGGTCTTGAGGGAACTGGCGGATGAAGTGGCCAGGCCATCATATTTAAGTGGCCATCATATTTGAGAAGTCCTGGCAGTCCAGTGAAGTTCCCGCTGACTGGAAGAGGGGGAACATAACATCCATTTTTAAGAAGGGAGAAAAGGAAGACCCAGGGAACTACAGGCCGGTCAGTTTCACCTCCGTGCCTGGCAAGATTATGGAGCAGACCCTCCTGCAGACTATGGTCAGGCACATGGAAAATAAGGAGGTGACTGGTGACAGCCAACACAGCTTCACGAGGGGCAAATCGTGCCTGACAAGTTTGGTGGCCTTCTATGATGGGGTTACAGCGTTGGTGGATAAGGGAAGGGCAACTGACATCATCTACCTGGACTTGTGCAAGGCATTTGACACTGTCCCGCATGACATCCTTGTGTCTAAATTGGAGAGACATGGATTCGATGGATGGACCACTCGGTGGATAAGGAACTGGCTGGATGGTCGCACTCAAAGAGTTGTGGTCAACGGCTCAATGTCCAAGTGGAGAACGGTGACGAGTGGCATTCCTCAAGGGTCAGTACTGGGACCGACAATGTTCAATATCTTTGTCGGTGACATGGACAACAGGATTGAGTGCACCCTCAGCAAGTTTGCTGAGGACACCAAGCTGTGTGGTGTGGTCGACACACTGGAGGGAAGGGATGCCATCCAGAGGGACCTTGAGAGGCTGGAGAGGTGGGCCCATGAGAACTGCGTGAAGTTCAACAAGGCCAAGTGCAAGGTCCTGCACGTGGGTCAGGGCAATCCCAAGCACGACTATAGGCTGGGCGAGGAATGGATTGAAAGCAGCCCCAAGGACAAGGACTTGGGGGTATTGATTGATGAGAAGCTCAACATGAGCTGGCAGTGTGCGCTTGCAGCCCAGAAAGCCAACCGTGTCCTGGGCTGCATCAAAAGAGGCGTGACCAGCAGGTCGAGGGAGGTGATCCTGCCCCTCTACTTCACCCTTGTGAGACCCCACCTGAAGTACTGCGTCCAGCTCTGGGGGCCCCAGTACAGGAGAGACATGGAGCTGTTGGAGAGAGTCCAGAGGAGGGCCACGAAGCTGATCGGAGGGCTGGAGCACCTCTCCTATGAGGACAGGCTGAGAGAGTTGGGGTTGTTCAGCCTGGAGAAGAGAAGGCTCTGGGGAGATCTAATTGTGGCCTTCCAGTACCTGAAGGGGCCTACAGGAAAGATGGTGAGGGACTGTTTATCAGGGAGTGGAGTGACAGGACAAGGGGTAATGGGTTTAAGCTGAAGGAGGGTCGATTTAGAGGAGATGTTAGAAAGAAATTCTTTCCTGTGAGAGTGGTGAGGCACTGGAACAGGTTGCCCAGAGAGGTTGTGGATGCCCCCTCCCTGGAAGTGTTTAAGGCCAGGTTGGATGAGGCTTTGGGCAACGTGGTCTAGTGGAGGGTGTCCCTGCCCATGGCAGGGGGTTGGAACTAGATGATCTTTGAGGTCCCTTCCAACCCAAACAATTCTATCATGCTATGATTTCTTCTTTCTAGGCAACTGATTCATCTCAGAGCACATGGTGAGGTCAGTATAATCAGTCTCAAGCCATGTGTCTGTTCTAATGTTTATTTTTCCTTGAATTTTTTGATTCACCTACATATACTTATGTTTTCATGATAAACATCTATACTTATTGAAGAAAATAGGAAAAAAGTTATACCAGGCATAGCAGCTGTGGTTTAGACACTGTTATTATTTTATGTCTTTAATTGTTATTTGGTCCAGCCAAGTGTCAGGCTGTGACTGTGTCCTCCAGAGTAGCTGTTGCTTTCAAACCACCCCCCCCCCCCCCCCCGCCCCGTGATCAGTATACAAGGGAAGACAATGCCTGGGCACAGTGTGGGTCGATGGTTCCACGGGACCAGGGTGCTGGGAACCGTGGGGTCTTGCATTGGGGCTGCCATGAGCAGGACAGCCAGGAGCACCCAGCCTGGGCATTGAGGGACGGCCATGGGTTGGGGTTAAGCAAGGATGTTGTCCTGTGGGTGAGGGTCAGGAACAGGCCCGGTGAGGGGAAGCAGGGTCAGAGACAGTCCCAGGATCGCTGGGCAGGGCCAGGGGGACAGCACCCAGTGAACCCAGGTGCACTGATGAGAGCTGCAGTATGACCAGGCACAACCTGGGCAGCGGGAAAGTGCTTGGACCCAGGGGAATGGCATAGCACGTGTACTAGTGCTGCATCCAGAGTACAACCAGGCCTTAAGGGCAGCCTATCACACTAAATACAAGGGGTGGAATATGTACTTTTCCTTAATGATAATAAAGTAACACTAAGCTTTGGAACTAGATGATCTTTAAGGTTCCTTCCAACCCAAACCATTCTATGATTCTATGAATATAGAAAACCAGAGTGACTGATTTTGTATACCTGATTCTGAAGAAAAGTGCTTGAGCAACTCAAGTTGTGTGAATTACAGTTTTATCATTTACAGGCAACACACTTCTGTAGTTGGTTATGGTCTACCTTGATGCATTCTTTCCATGGTTAAATTTTGTGATCCTTATTTAATGGTTAATTGTTTTTTCCACTGAAGTTTTTTTTTTTTTTTTTTCTTTGTTAATACATCCATTCTGTGAACCAGTCATTAAAGTATACTTTCTCAGTTAGCCTCGTCACCTATGCTATGGTAGCATAGCTAATTATCTTTTAAGTAGCATTAAGACACAGTATCTTAATGGATAATGGAGGATGTTTTTCCACTTACGGTTCAAAATAATCTTAATACATTCTTTGTCATGCATATTCTTACTGCTCAGAACCCTGAGAAATTTGAGTCATAGTAATATATATATGTATGTACGTACATATGTATGTATATACTTATGTATGTATTGTACCATCCTAACCACTTGTTACTACCATGTCTCTAATTATGCAATTGTCATTGCTATGTCTTTTAAATTTGATTCCTTTTCAAGTTACAAGGAGAGTTCAGGTGCAACTGTGGTATAAGAAAACAGCTTCTGACATTAGTGTACTGAAAGACAAAAGTGACAAAAACCACAGCTTTGCATTCAGGCTTCCTATACTGGTATTTACATGTATGAAAACATACATTTATTTGAATAAAAACACTGGCTATGTTTCTACTCACCAAAAACATCCAAATAAGAGGAATAGATAGAGGAAAATATAGTGCAATAAGCTTACCTTCATCTAGTAGCTTGTAACAAGCACAGAAAGAAATCAGATCTTTTGATCTTCTGTTGTAAAGCTTAATTATGTGAATATGTGTTCTCTATATTGCTGAACTTGCCACGCAGGAGTGCGTGCTGGACCACCAAACACGCTGTTACCATCCTGACTGTCCCATGTTCCCTTTGGCCAGGAAGTGATACGTTAATCCTGGAAGTTCTAGGAAACTTTAGAAGTTGTGTTCTTTAAATGTGATTCAATTGTTGATGATCAGACTGTTTTGACACATCATGAAATACATATGATACTTTGATTTTGATGTCACTAACATATTTAATAGTCTGTAGAAATATTTATATCTGTTAAACCAACTTGAGTTTTTAGTCTTGAAAAAGGAAAAAAAAAAAAAAACGGGGTCCAGTTTTTCTAAAGATTACTGTTTTGTAGGTGATTATCTCAGAAGTTAGTTGACGCCTGTGTTTAGGCTGCTGAAGAAATCCCAGGTGTCAGGTTATCGAACATGTCTGAATAGGCTTGTTCAAAAGCTGTGCAAATTTAAGCATCAAAACAGAAGGCTTCATAAACACTAGTCACTTTTTAAAAACTCAGCTGAAAGCATAGATTGAAAGTACAATTTTAACAAAGTGCTTAAACTGGTGGACTTTCTTGCAAACTCATATTATCCAAATATCCCTGAACTGTGAACACCTAAAAGCTCTATTATGAATTTTAAACCCATTCATGTTTTAATTTAACAAGAATGTAGCATTCTCAAATTAAAAAAAAAAAAAACCCACACTTTTTTTTTCATATTTGGAAAAGAGATCAAGGTGCTTGTACTTTAAAATATAAACCAATAAATGTGATAGCTATGTCATACAATGGTGTAAAAGAGTAAAATGGATTTTCCCACTGTTTTCTGTTCACTGTGGTTCTGGTGAGAAAATAATTCCAGGGAAGAGTTTAGAAAGCATAAAACAAAACTATAACTATAGCAGTACTTTTTCAATACTTGTGTCTTTAAGACAAATTTTTAATATAATAAAATGATCTCGCATGCATTTTACAGAGTCAGATTAAATATACTTTACATATGTGCTTTCTAGCTTAATATTAAAAAGATAAATTAAAAAATAGCTCAATGTTTTAAAAAATAAATAAATATCTTTCTGATATTTTTAAAGCCAGATCTTTGACAATCTTAAATCACTGTAGTTTAGTGGATTTCAAGAATCCACTGCATACCAACTAAAAATTTATTTTTCTATTGTAAAAAAATTGGAAAGTGTTAGCAGTTTTTCTCAGGTTAATCTTCCTACAATCTTACGTTATTCTCTGTTTTTATAAGTAAGCTTACCTTTTATTTTTTTAATGGATTATGAAACTCCCTGTGACATACATCATACAGTGTTAAGATTTTAAAATAAATATACAATATAATGTTACTCATTAAATTAACAAGCATTTTAATAGTAAATTTAATTAAAAAAAACCCCATCACATTTAGGAGGAAAAAAGATATTTATCAGTAAACTCTTTGGGTAAAGAAAGTATCCTTTCAGGAATTCTGACAGAAAAAAATATACTAAGTACAAAAAATGGGAACTAGGCCTAATTTGGGGTACCTTATAAAAATTGTCATATAATAACCTCAGCAGTTCATTTATTCTTGAAAGACTTAGACTTGATAGTTGTTTTTTTAACTGAAAAGCTATGTATTCTGTTACAACTCAGTCCATCCATACCAAGAGCTTTTGTCACCCGAGCAGAGACATGCCTGCCTCTCTCCTGAGATTCAGTGAGACTGAGAAACTAAGCTGAGTAAAAACTATAGTTGTATTTAGACTTCTAGTATATGTCCTGGTTTATCTGGATACATCTGATTACCTGGACTGGGCACTTTATTAGAGTCCTAGCTCAGCTAGGAAATATAAATCCAAGTGTAGTTTACTTGAAAAGCAATGAGTAAAAGGTAGAGGAAACATTTTTTTGTTTAATGTGAAGTGAACAAGAGGTTTTGACTCCCATGGTCCCCAAGGATGAAAAACTCCCAGGCTCCTTAAATTTGGATATAACCAAAGGCTTCTGATAAACCCTGTGTGTTGCGTTTTGTGTGGCAAGGTTTTGGTAGTGGGGGGGCTACAGGGGTGGCTTCTGTGAGAAGCTGCTAGAAGCTTCCCCTGTGTCTGACAGAGCCAATGCCAGCCGGCTCCAAGACGGACCCGCCCCTGGCCAAGGCCAAGCCAATCAGTGCCTCTGTGATAACATATTTAAGAAGGAGAAAAACACTTAGAGAGAGAGAGCTTTTGCAGCTGGAGAGAGGAGTGAGAAGATGTAAGAAACTCTGCAGACACCAAGGTCAGTGAGGAAGGAGGGGGAGGAGGAGCTCCAGGCGCCTGAGCAAAGATCCCCCTGCAGCCCGTGGTGAAGACCATGGTGAAGCAGGCTGTCCCCCCACAGCCCATGGAGGAAGGATGAGGGGGTGTAGAGATTCCACCTGCAGCCCGTGGAGGACCCCATGCCAGAGCAGGTGGAGGCACCTGAAGGAGGCTGCGGCCCGTGGGAAGCCCACGTTGGAGCAAGTTCCTGGCCAGACCGTGAAGAGGGGAGCCCACGCTGGAGCAGGTTTGCTGGCAGGACTTGTGACCCCGTGGGGGACCCCACGCTGGAGCAGTTTGCTCCTGAAGGTCTGCACCCCGTGGGAGAGACCACGCTGGAGCAGTTCGTGAAGGTCTGCACCCTGTGGGAGAGACTCCATGCTGGAGCAGGGGAACGATGAGAGGAGTCCTCCCCCTGAGGATGAAGAAGCGGCAGAAACACCATGTGATGAACTGACCGTAACCCCCATTCCCCATCCCCCTGTGCCGCTGAGGGGGGAAAGGTTGAAGCCGGGAGTGAAGTTGAGCCCAAGAAGATGGGAGGGGTGGGGGGAGGTGTTTTAAGACTTGATTGTATTTCTCATTGCTCTACTCTGTTTTGCCTAGTAATAAATTAGATGAATCTCCTCTCTACGTTCAGTCTGTTTTGCTCCTGACGGTAATTAGTGAGTGATCTCTCCCTGTCCTTATCTCGACCCAAGCCTTTTGTTATACTTCTCCTCTCCCATCCCGCTGGGCGAGGGGTGAGTGAGGGGCCGTGTGGCACCCAGCTACCGGCTGGGCCTAAACCACAACATCCTGTACAAAAGCTGTGCTCTGAGCAGGTCTAACAAGAACCCATCAACAGCAGACCCCAGACTTGTTCTATTATTACTAAAATATTGTTTTCTTATAATGCAAGGAACTCCAGATAGATTAGTACGTCGTATTGATAATGGTGATACGTGCCAGCCTTCGCATCAGGCTTGCTATCCTTTCTGAGGTTGCCAGTACTTCCACTTCAGAGTAGAATCATTACATGCACTTGAAAAAGTCCTGGGATCTAAACCTGATTTGCTGAGGGCAACAGAAGCTAATGACATTTGGACTGGAGTCAATGTACGGTTCCCAGGACTGTAACAGGACCCAGAAGGCCTTTCTCATTTATCCTCTAAGTTTTGGATTGGGTTTTTTTGGGAGTTGATGGTTTTTTGTTGTTTGGTTTGTTTTGGAGTTTTGGGGGGTTTTTGTTTGTTTTTTCTGTGTAGACATACATATGTAAGGGGAAAAGTATACAATGACAGTTTTTAAGACCTTGATAAATACGATGAGAAGTTTCTCATCACTTGCAATTTATTTTCTTTTAGTACTGCATCAATTTTAAATACTTATAATGTTTTGTTTGAATAGTCAGCATTCTGAATATGGGACACAGATTTTCAAGGGCTTTGATGCAATCTAAAGAGGTAGTGAAACATATACCTCCATACCTGCATTTCAGATTTTCTCCAGTAAACACTTATTCACAGGAATAATACAGGAATACTGAAACAGTATATTCCTCAAGCCCTACTTATCTCCAGGTTGACTCAATATTTTCAGCTAGTGCTCATAATAGAAAAATTCTATCAGATAACTGCATTTACATATATAAAATAAGTAGCTATAGTGAAGTAATTTATGAAGGCTCAACCTTTTCTTACTTCTGCAGCATCCTATGGAAGTTGAATAATCTTCCAGCCCTTTTCTTTTAAACATAATGTTGCTCAGTATCAAAGAAAAGAGTGCTTAAAAGCATGTTATCTCACTCCACAAATGAAAGCAGGAGTGTCCTCCTGAGAGGTGATAAATCTTTCTGACTTTTGAGACTATACCCACAAACTGAGGGCAGCTTCCCAATCAGGTCTCATAACAATCACAGGAAATATGCATTAAACTTTTAGTGGAGCTTTTGAAGGATTAAACTAAAATCAGTAAACAGAACTACCCATTTCCTCCATACATATAACTTTATAAATAAAAACACTCAGTGTTTGTGATCTGCATCTATAGAAAAGGAATTAACAACTTCCTCTGCTCCTTCACCATCAAGCTTTCTTCATTTGGGAAGAAACACACAGTGCAAATTGGTGTCAGAAATTGTTCATAGTAGGGAATATTATGGTATTGTTTTGGCTCCAGTTCTCCAGTTTTCAGTTGACTTACTTACCTTAAATAAAAGTTTGAGTAAGTAGAACTATTTTCATATTTGGTTTCTCTTACTGCTAAATCTCGAGGCTTTGTTAAGCATACTGAACTTCTAATTAGCAGATGGGAATGGATTTATTTCATTGCCCATAGCTCACAATAAGCCAAGGAAGACAAAGCTAGTTCTATATTAATCATATTGCTATTGTTTTATTAGTATTCTTTTTATTTATATTCAATGTTGAATGCTTTTGCAATAAATATGGTTATTAAAAAATTATCATAAAATAAGAACAGTTCAAGTTTACTATGTCCAATTTTCTATTATTGTATTCTGAAAGGTTGTGATTTTAATCTACATTAAAAAAAAAATATTTTAAGTATTGTGTAGAGAAAAAAATGTATCTAAGTTCCTAGTTCACCAATCTGTCCCCTTTGGCAAAACATTTAAAAGCATTTGTTACCCATTAATTTTAATAGGTTTTAAACATGCTTAAATGTAATGGACCTAAACGTGTAACAAATCAGTGGATTTAAAGCAATTTTATCATCTGCTGCATCTATTCTTGCCAGACAGACTCCTGAGCCATTCCCATAACAGTTACTGCCAAAAGCACTTAAAGGAAGATGTCAGCTTTATGAGCTCCTATCAGATCTTCTAATTTTAAGGTAGCAGGTACACTTTTGTTCTAGCTTTTTGCAATGAAATGAAGTTTTTAGGAGTGACCCAAATGAATGAAGTTAGATCCAGCAAATCCATATTGTATTACCCTGAATGGAATGCATGGTCTGGCTGAAGGAATTGCACTTCTCTGTAATATGCATGAGACTAAATGATGGAAATAGTGACTTTTGACATAAAAGTCTAAAACTACTGGGATTTCAGGTTGAAATTTGACATAAAAGGTCAAACTTTTAATTATTTTTCCTTTGATATCAATAGAAATTTAAATATTTACATGCAAAAAAGATTAGGCTTCAAAGGACAGTTTTGCCTCTGGTCTGGTTTCCTGCTCAACTGAGGTTACAAAAACCATTTTTAAAGTTCTAGGGGTGATTTTTTTTGTTTTGGTTTTTTTTCCAAACATGCTGACCATAAGCAAAGGAGAGAGGGATACTAAAATTTCCTTTTTACCAAGTATAATTTGCTGGAATGAAAAGTTCAGATGCTGCTCTTAGCTAGACCCATGTTGAAACTCGCATCTCTTTGTAGCACTCTGTAGTATTACACACTGAATAGAACTCGGTAGTAATTACAGAAAAAAATAGACAATGTGAGTCTAGTAGAGTAGAGTGTATGGAAGTGTAAGCAGATAGACCAAAGGGAGACAGATTCCAAGACATAACATTGGGTCTTATTACTTGTGTAAGATCCTAGTAATAGCAGCAAGTATTTTTTTGTTTTATTACTCAAATTGTATTAGGAGAAAAGGTAATTTCCAGAGTTTCATACAGTCTGGGAACAGAACTGTTTGAACAGGTTTTGTAATACATTTTCTGTCTCCTCACAATGTTCATAGGGTATAAAGCTCGAGTTCTAACCAATGTTTGCCAATAACCCTTCATTTATCTTCCTGTCTTGAAGTTTTGTTCTCTAATGTCTTGATTTGCTGATGATGTTGCCCCAAAGTGAAAGCTAAGACAGTGTTTTCACAGAAAAGAACAATCCTTAAAGGAATCTTTCTAAAAGTATGCTTAAATTGCCAAAATCTAGGGCAAGCTTTGAGTTCATGAAATTTGTACAATTTGGAACTTCTTTGAATTCATTCTTCCATTACTAAGTTTTTCTGCAAAAGACTGAATTTGACATCTGATTGTTTTCCACATTCTTACTAATAAAAGCTGTCTCCAGAATGATTTGGTTTTCTATTTAGAACAAGATAAGTTAAGAGATATTAATCATAATGAATGTAGTTTAATATTTAAGAACAAAAACATAATTTATAATAATTGAAAACAATTTAATTTAAGATCTACTGTGATAATTATGCAACACATCTTCAGAGATAGATAAATTAACTGTTTCATCTGCTGATTAAATATTTGCTGTACAAGATATGGGAAAAGTGAGTGCTGCTTACTCAATTTGAGTTGTTAAAAATGTCCTATTACAAAAACAAATAAATGTGAAACATATGAAAATAAAACATTAAGTAAAGATCACTACATGTAATTTAATTTTATGCAAAGTCTTTCAGACAATAAATGCAATGCAACTGAATAAAAGAAAAATAAAAACTAGAAAAGCGTTTATAATGTGAAGTAGATTATTTAAATAGTCCTAATCTTTGTAAATGGAGAATAAAACAAAAACTAATATGTAACAAATTGCATTACAGAACTGTGTAGCACTGTAAATTGCTACTGTGGAATGAAGCAGAAAATACAAAATGTTTTGGTTTTTTTTCCAAACCCAATTATTGCACAGTAATCTACATATTTTTTAATTGTCATGATTAGTAGGAAGACAACAAGAACAATGGTTTAAGACATGTCCTAGCTATAAGAATGTTATCTAACTAAAGATAATATTATCATCATGAGCAATCCAGGTCATAAACAATCCAGGAGGTTCCTGTACTTCATTGATGATAACTTCCTCCTACAAGTGATTGAGAAGCCAATGAGCAGAGATGCTCTGCTGGAACTCATACTCACCAATAAGGAGGGACTCATTAGAAATTGTCCTCGTTTTGGCTGAGATAGAATTCATTTTCTTTCTAGTAACTGATATAGTGCTGTGTTTTGGATTTAGTATGTTGATAACACGCTGATGTTTTCAGTTGTTGCCAGGGAGTTGTAGTGTTTACACTAAGTCAAGGACTTTTCAGCTTCCCTCACCCTGCCAGGTGTACAAGAAGCTGGGAGACCACAGCCAGGACAGCTGACCCAGGCTGGCCAAAGAGATATTCCATACCATAGAGTGTCATGCTCAGTATATAAAGTGGGGAAATCTATCAGGGAGATGTGATAGCTGCTCAGAAACAGACTGGGGATTGGGGGTGGTGGTGTTTCAGGTGGTGAGCATTTGTGCATAACTTGTGTTATTGTTATGCTTTTTTATCCTATTAAATTGTTTTTATTTCAACTCACAATTTTTTTCCATTCTTGTCCCCATCCCCTTGCAGGCGAAACAAGGCCAGAAAGTCTGAAGCAAGGAAAAATGTATCCTTGGTGGAAGACGATCAAGTCAGGGAATACTTAAGCAAACTGGACATACATCAGTCCATGGGCCCTGATAGGATGCACCCATGAGTGCTGAGGGAGCTGGCTGATGTCCATATCTATGAGACCACTCCAGATAATCTTTGATCTATCAAGGAAACTGCTAGAAGTGCCTGAAGACTGGAGTAAAGTAAATGTCACCCCCATCTTTGAGAAGAACAAGGAGAACCCAGGGAACTACAGACCAGTCAGCCTCACCTCAGTCCCAGGGAAGGTGATGGAACAGCTATTACTGGAAACAATTTCCAGACAGGTGACGGACACAAAAATCATCAGGAGTGGTCAGCATGGCTTCACCAAGGTGAAGTCATGCTTGATCAACTTGATAAACTGTGGCCTGAAATGACTGAAATGACTGGCCTGGTAGATGAGGGCAGAGCACTAGTTATTCATAGAATCATGGAATCATAGAATCATAGAATGGTTTGAGTTGGAAGGGACCTTAAAGATCATCTAGCTCCACCCCCCTGCCATGTACAGGGATACCTTTCACTAGATCAGGTTGTTCAAAGCCCCATCCAATCTGGACTTGAACACTTACAGGGATGAGGTATCCACAACTTCTCTGGGCAACCTGTTCCAGTGTCTCACCACCCTCACAGTACAGAATTTATTCTTAATATCTTATCTAAATCTACCGTCTTTCAGCTTAAAGCCATTACCCTTCATCCTGTTACTATATTCCCTGACAAAGAGTCCCTCCCCGTCTTTCCTTTAAGATCCCTTTAGGTACTGGAAGGCTGCAATTAGGTCTCCCCAGAGTCTTCTTCTGTGTTGGGTTTGCGTGGCAGGGTTTTGGTAGCGGGGGGGCTACAGGGGTGGCTTCTGTGAGAAGCTGCTAGAAGCTCCCCCTGTGTCTGACAGAGCCAATGCCAGCCGGCTCCAAGACGGGCCCACCGCTGGCCAAGGCCAAGCCAATCAGCGCCTCTGTGATAACATATTTAAGAAGTAGAAAAACACTTAGAGAGAGCGAGCTTTTGCAGCCGGAGAGAGGAGTGAGAAGATGTAAGAAACTCTGCAGACACCAAGGTCAGTGCAGATGGAGGGGGAGGAGGAGCTCCAGGTGCCGGAGCAGAGATCCCCCTGCAGCCCGTGGTGAAGGCCATGGTGAAGCAGGCTGTCCCCCTGCAGCCCATGGAGGAAGGATGAGGGGGTGTAGCGATTCCACCTGCAGCCCGTGGAGGACCCCATGCCGGAGCAGGTGGAGGCACCTGAAGGAGGCTGCGGCCCGTGGGAAGCCCACCCTGGAGCAAGTTCCTGGCCGGACCGGTGGACCCGTGAAGAGGGGAGCCCACGCCAGGGCAGGTTTGCTGGCAGGACTTGTGGCCCCGTGGGGGACCCCACGCTGGAGCAGTTTGCTCCTGAAGGTCTGCACCCCGTGAGAGGGACTCCATGCTGGAGCAGGGGAACGATGAGAGGAGTCCTCCCCCTGAGGATGAAGAAGCGGCAGAAACACCGTGAGATGAACTGACCGTAACCCCCATTCCCCGTCCCCCTGTGCCGCTGAAGGGGGGGAAGGTTGAAGCCGGGAGTGAAGTTGAGCCCGGGAAGATGGGAGGGGTGGGGGCAAGTGTTTTAAGAGTTGATTTTATTTTCTCATTCCTCTACTCTGTTTTGCCTAGTAATAAATTAGATGAATTCCCTCTCTAAGTTTGGTCTGTTTTGCTCGTGCCGATAATTAGTGAGTGATCTCTCCCTGTCCTTATCTCAACCTGCAAGCATTTTGTTATGCCTTTTCTCCCCTGTTTAGTGAATGAGGGGAGTGAGAGAGCGGCTCTGGTGGGCACCTGGCCCCCAGCCAGGCTCAACCCACCACATCTTCTCAAGGCTAAACAACCCCAAATCTCTCAGCCTGTCTTCACAGGAGAGGTGCTCCACACCTCTGATCATCTTTGTGGCCCTCCTATGGACCACCTCAAGTGGGTCCATGTCTTTCTTGTGCTGGGAACCCCAAGAGGTTTGAGGGCCCCAGAGCTGGATGCAGTACCCCAGGTGGGGTCTCACAAGAGCGGAGTAGAGGAAAATCACCTCCCTTGACCTTTTCATGCAGCCCAAGATGCAGTTGGCTTTCTGGGTTGTGAGCACAGATTGCCAGCTCATATTCAGCTTTTCATCCACCAATACCCCCAAGTCCTTCTTTGTAGGGCTGCTCTAAAACCATTCGTTGTCCAGCCTGTTGAGTCCATGTTTGTGATTGCTGCAATCCATATGCAAGACCTTGCACTTGGCCTTGTTGAACTTCATGAGGTTTGCATGGCCCACTTCTCAAGTCCATCAAGGTCGCTCTGGATGGCATCCCTTCTTTCTGAGTGGTGTGATGTCAACCACATCACTCAGCTTAGTGTCACCTGCAAATTTGCTGAGGGTGCACTCAATCCCACTGTCAGTGTCCCTGACAAAGATGTTAAATAATACTGGTCCCAGTACAGACCCTGGGGGGCCATCACACGTCACTGGTCTCCACTTAGACATCAAGCCATTGACCACAACTCTTTGAGTGCGATCATCCAGCCAATTCCTTATCAACCGAGTGGTCCAATCATCAAAACTATGTCTCACCATTTTAGAGACAGGGATGTTGTGCGGGACAGTATCAAATGCTTTGCACAAATCCAGGTAGATGACATCAGTTGCTCTTCCCTTATGCACCAATGCTGTAACCCCAATGTAGTTGTCAGGCATGATTTGTCCTTCATGAAGCCATGTTGGCTGTCACCAGTTACCTCCTTATTTTCCATGTGCCTAAGCATAGTTTCCAGGAGGATCTGCTCCATAATCTTGCCAGGCACAGATGTGAGAGTGGCCAGCCTGTAATTCCCCAAGTATTCCATTTTTCCCTTTTTAAAAATGGGGGCCACATTTTGCCTTTTCTATTGTCTACCTGAACTTCAGTATGGCCTTTTACACTGTCTCCCATAAGATCCTCATAGACAAGATGCTGATGTATGGGCTGGATGAACAGATGGTAGGTGGATTGAAAATTGGCTGAATGGCCAGACCCAGAGGGTGGTGACCAGTGTAATAATTTCTAGTTGGGTGCTAGTGGCTAGGGATCAATAGTGGGTCCAATCCTGTTTAAATTCTTTGTTAGTGATCTAGATGATGGAGCAGAGTGTACCCTGAGCAGGTTTGCAGAAGGTACCAAACTGGGAGTAGTGGCTGACACACCACAGGGTTGTGCTGCCATCCAGAGGGACCTTGACAGGCTGAAGAAATGGATTGACAGCAATGTCAAGAAGATAAACAAGGGGAAGTACAAAGTCCTGTAACCCAGGAAGGAACCACTCCATGCACCAATATATGCTGGGGACCACTCAGCTGTAAAGCAAATTGGCAGAAAAGGACCTGGGAGTCCTAGAGAAGGAGCCTGGAGAAGAGAAGGCTTGGGGAGATCTCATCAATGTCTACAAATAAGGGAAGGGAGAATGCAAAAAGGATGGAGTCAGGCTCTTTTCAGTCATTCCCAATGACAGGACCAGAGGTCATAGGCACAAGCTGAAACACAGGAGGTTCCCTCTGAACATCAGGAAACACTTTTTTACTGTGGGGGTGACTGAGCACTGGCACAAGTGGTCCAGGGAGGTTGTGGACTCTCCATCCTTGCAGATGTTCAAGAACCATGTAGACATGGTCCTGGGACCCTGCTTGAGGATGGGATTGTACCAGATTGCCTCCAGAGGTCCCTTCCATCCTCAACCATTCTGTGATCATGAGATATATAAACAACCAATATAAACTTCTAATAAAACAAGCACCTTTGACAGTCTGAGATCTCAGTATTCAAATACAGAATAGCTTTAAGTTTCTCTCCCTTCACTTGATTAGGGAGAATTAAGAATAAACAAACAGAAATTTAAGCATTTCTATTTCAGAATAATACTTTTAAGAATATTTTCTCAACTTTCTCAACTTGAATGCTTTCTAGAACTGGCAACCTAAATCTGATATTCAAAAAATTAGTGAAATCCACATTCCAGCAGCATGCATCCAGATTATTTACTCTGTGCACTTGAAGACTTAAATTCCTCAGAAAGCCAGTCCATAAAGCCCTCTATTTTTAGGATAACTCCCTGAAAGTAAATTCCATATTGCAAGAGCAAATTGCAGGCTGACTGGGGCAGACCATACATGAAACTTCAGTCTCCCAGGAGACTGGTCTGTCCAGTAACCTGAAAGCAAATTAATGTGAAACACACTTCATTTACTGATCCTGTGGGCTACTAGGGGGAAGGCCGCATAAAAAGTAGAACTGAAGCTTGTTGTTTAGGGCATGCAGTGGGAATAGAAGCATCTTGTATTTTGGTTTACTCAAAACTATTCCAGAAAAGACTATTTTATAAACAAATACAAATAGTCATAGAAACGGTGACTACTGACATATAATCTGGGTGTTTGTAATGTTCTGTCACGCATCCTCCAGGTTAGGCTCTTCAGAAACTTAGACTTTTCTTTGCCTTGTATATTATTAAGGCCCTCAAAGGAGGCAGTCCAGAGCTCTGTGCCAAGCCACTCTGGCTAGGGGTGTTCCAAGAAGACACAGAAGCAGAATACAGATAAGCTTCTCTAGGTTTTTAAAGTTTAACAGGCAGGTACATCATTCCTTGTAGCTGGACGTGGGTTGAACATGTTGGGCATAACTGAGAGTGGGGCAGGGAAATTGAGACTGATTTCTATGCTTCTAGTTAATCAGAGTAGATCTAAGTGTCTGAAGTCTACTTAACTGTAGTTTCAAATTTTTATCCATCACGTCTTGAAGGGTTTTTTGGTTTGTGTTGTTTGGGGGGCATGGAGTGATCCACCTCTCATTTGTTTGCTCAAGCTTGAGTGAGAACATTATATTTAAATATCTGAGAAACTTAATTACAGCAGTTTAAACAAAGGTTTAATGTGGGAAGTTATTTAAACAAGTACTGTGTTGGACTTCATGCATGTAAGAAAGTGCAACCAAGTGACGACTATGCAAGGAAAAATTAAAAGTGCAAGTCTCAGTTATCTAAATGTGGATATTTTTCTACTAAGCTAAAGATAATTGTCTCTTACCAAAAGCCACTATTTATATAATTTATGTTTATAGAGAACTGAATTTTTAAACTCTTTTTAATATTGACTTAGGTGGATTTAAATTATTATTTGGAAAGCAGCCGTTAGACCTTTAGTTAACTGGCACCTTGATCATTATTAAATAACATAAAAAAATCCTGTTCAGAAAACCCAAATAAATTTTACTAGTGCAGCACTGCAGATTCAACATGTTTGGCAGAAAGAAGGCTTCAGGAAGCACAAGCAAAATTTACAGTTCCTTATTAAACTTCTGGATCATTGTTTCCAAGTAACTGTTTTAGAAATTTACATTTACAGTTTCACAGGATCCTGTTCTACATGGAGAATACTACAAGTTTCTTGATATCCTGAAAACTAACAAAAAATAGGAAACAGTTTGATCGGTTTGATGTTTGGGCTACCCATTGCATGAAACTAACTCATTTAAGTATTTCAAGGATACTAATGAATACTGATGATATATACCCTCAACATGTTTGTCAGAGATTAGCTTTCTAGGTTAATGCTTACTCATACTCAATTTAATCAAGACATTAAAAATTTCACTAGAGTTTCTTTTTGCTGGTCTTATGGTATCAGATAGTTCTTGACCGAAAGTGATCTTACTAAACAGTAACACCGTTGCAAAAATGCATATGCAATGTTCATTTTATCTATGTAGCACAATTCTCATAGGTAGATTTAAAGAAGCTGAAGTGATTATTAAAGAAACACAAAATGAACTGAACTAAATATATTCCATGTTAAACTAAATAATATCTAGTAATGTCTTTGGATATATGCAGTTCAAAAAGATAAATATATGTGTGTGTGTGTGTGTATAGTTCAAGGTAAAGGAAGTTTTGCACAGTTTTCCATCTGGGAATTTCATTAGTTGAGATTTGTCACTAACCAATTAATCTTCCACTTTTCATCAGATCTTAAAGTCTTTTTTGAGAAAGTTGAGGTGTATGGAGTCTCTTAGTATTTCTCAAAATCTAATCAGACTTTTGTCATACTTATACGGGCACAAAGAATAACAAAAAGTTTTTGACATTTTCTATTGACATTAACAACTGCGTTTGTGGCTGTTCATGCAATACAGCTTACAAAAAGTATGGTGTATAAATGGATTGTTATTCATCTTTATCTGTTTTCTACAGCAGGCTGATGTCACACCATCATTTAATCCTCCTCTTCAAAGAAAACATCCTTATCTGCTGAAATACATAGAAATTTAGTTTCTCTCGCTATGAGAAAACTAACAGTTTATTTGTTTTCCACATTTAGGAAGCCACAGAGCTTTTTTCACATATCTTTGGTATTATAATTATAATTTCTGTTTCTTAATTTTTCTTATAGCTCAGCTTTAATGCATCAATAATTTGTATTAATAAGGAATACAAAATAAATTTTAGAACTCAGTTACATCTGGCATCTGGTTGTCTTTGTTATTATTAGCCAAGATAACTAAAACCCTTAAAAGAAAAGTAGAAATTCTTATCAGCATTTGCTTATACTTGTGAAAGGAACAAAGAGGATTCTCCATTCAGTGTGCAAGATGATGCTTATTCCCTTTAATGCAAAAGGAAAAAAAGGAAAAGAAAAAAAGTTAACTGTATTGCATAGCTCATTTTACTTCTCTGATTTTACTGAAGTAAACTTGGTACCCAAGTCTATGACATTCTTTAGTTCCTAGCAGGAGAACAGGTACATTGTGTATGGAACATAGCATGACAGCAGACCTCATGGTCCCTTAACAGTTTATCGTATATAGATAATCATTATTAAGCTGTAGCCTTTACTAGTGTGCTGGTTTTGGTTGGGATAGAGTTAATTTTCTTCACAGTAGCTAGTATGGGGCTGTGTTTTGGATTTGTGCTGAAAACAGTGTTGATGACACAGGGATATTTTAGTTACTGCTGAGCAGTGCTTACACAGAGCCAAGGCCTCTTCTGCTTCTCACACCACCCCACCAGTGAGCAGGCTGGGGGTGCACAAGAAGCCGGGAGGGGACACAGCCGCAACAGCTGACCCCAACTGACCAAAGGGATATTCCGTACCATATGATGTCATGCTCAGCATATGAAGCTGGGAGAAGAAGAAGGAAGAGGGAGACATTCTAAGTGATGGTGTTTGTCTTCCCAAATCACCATTACACGTGATGGAGCCCTGCTTTCCTGGAGATGGCTGAACACCTGCCTGCCCATGGGAAGTGGTGAATGAATTCCTTGTCTTGCTTTGCTTGTGTGTGTGGCTTTTGCTTTACTTATGAAGCTGTCTTTATCTCAACCCACGAGTTTTCTCATTTTTACTGTTCTGATTCTCTCCTCCATCCCCTTGGAGGGGGCAGAAGTGAGCAAGTGGTTGCAGAGTGCTTAGTTACCAGTTAGGGTTAAGCCACAACAACTGAATTATTTTTCTTTAACAAGCTTTTAGTTTAGACTACTTTACAAGATAATGATCTCTCATTTGTTAGCTAGAATCCAGACATCTTAAAGAATTTATTATTATTACTATTATTATTTAAGAAATGTACAAGTTTCTGTGCTGGGAAGTTTATTCTGTGAATATTTTAATTCAGGTAACATAAAGTTATATTTCTAAAGAAAAAAACCTCCTGGGATAAATCAGGACTCATTCCCCAGTAAGACAGAGTTTCATTGACTTTCATAGGCTTAGGACAGACATCTACCCCATCTACCCCAAAATTAGGAGATGTCATTTTTCAACAAAGAAAAACATACTTATAACCTAGATCTCACAGTTACAGTGACTGATCTCAAAATAGAAATATAAGTAGCAAACTGTTTCTCAATATTGTAGTTAGACCAAGTGTCACCGAAATCCGGGAATAAACCTCGTAACACCAATGTAGTGTTAAAAGGCAGGCATTCTTTATTGCAGCGCTGGATGCACGGGGGATAGCTGCACCCAACGTGCATGCCAGGTGATCACCAACACACAGGTTATATAGAATCAAAATATACATATTCATTATATTTCCAAGAAAAGGCAGTCCTATGATAATCATTTCTGGGAAATAATTTCCATATTCTCCTCCCCGTCACGCATGCTCAGTGATTTGAGTCGGTGGTCCTCAGGGGTCTCTGGTGGTCGTCAGTGGTCTTGCACCTGTGTCCGCTGGATGACCTCCTTCATGCAGACATGCGCAGTACCCTTGTTGTAGGTGCATCTACCCATAGCAACTTACTTCATAAGATTAATATTCCCGGGCCTATTGTCCGGTTGGGTAGGGACTGTACAAGGAACATAGCATTGTATCTTGCCATGGTCAGTTAGCTTCATTACCTATTACCTTGGTTACAAACTAATTTTCCCAATCTGATTCTATAGCTACCTTATAACTTTAAGTTACAAATATAATCAAATTATCCTAACTTTTATATAATCAACTTTTGATTGCTTTGTCAAAATATATGTGACACAAGTAGAATGTATACTTTCCATTAATGTTGACAAATTTTGTAAAATTATAGGGACAATTTGTGAAGTAAATAGGTGAATATTTCAGATAAATTCTTCTAATTATCCCTATTTTTGTTTAGCAGACTCATGGCTTTTGGTCACAGCTGTGTGTTGAAGGCAAGAAGGAGCAACTGCATCTGTATGTAGGTTATATCCCAATCCACTTGTTTACAGAACAACTTTAAGCATGAGTTTCTTAACTGTATTCATGAATATACTCATAAGTTTAGAGTAATTAACCCACGTGCTTTAATGATCTGAAGTTTTAAAAATATTTTAGTCTAAATTACTCTGTTCTCAAGAGATATACTCCCACTATTTTTTTTAATCAGTATTTTCAATATCTTTGAGTTAAAGTAAATTTTTAAAAAGAATTATGCACATGGCCTCTACAAAAAAAAATGATGTTAACACATATCCCTGTTTGCTAGTACTAGCAATGCTCTCAGTAATTTCATTGGCTGTTGGTTCATGAAATAAAGGCTTCCACATGCAATGCAGCTGATGGAGAATCATCCTACCTCATACTTTTGTAGTTTAGTTTTTGGTACACTTCACTCATTTTAAGGAGACACCAGAGAACAATTTTGCTATTTTAATACCAGCACATCTTTGCAAGAGTTGATTAAATACCAGAAGTTATTATATTGCTGACAGTGATCTTTTCCAACATAATTTTCCAACTGCATTCCTTTAGTAATTTTGCGAAGCAATTTTTTAAAATGCACGGCAAGCAAACATGTCATGCTTAGCTTGCTAAAAGAAGAATGAAACTATAATTCACATATTCCTGCAATAGTGAAAAGGTATGGCTTTATCATTATTTTTTTGTAAAGGGAGGAACTAAAAGAAGGAAAGAAATAATTTATTACTTGCCATAATGTATCAAAATTATCTGCCTTTTAAATTAGTTCTTTGGCCCAGAAATCTGTGTTTATAAGAGATATTCCTGAGAGACCTCTAAGGATGGATGGTTATGATAGGTTCCTGTAAATTCTGAGGAAATTGTTAAATTCTGAGAAAGTACATAGATTATCATAGAATCACAGAATCATAGAATAGTTTGGGTTGGAAGGGACCTCAAAGATCATCTAGTTCCAACCCCCCTGCCATGGGCAGGGACACCCTCCACTAGACCACGTTGCCCAAAGCCTCATCCAACCTGGTCTTGAACACTTCCAGGGATGGGGCATCCACAACCTCTCTGGGCAACCTGTTCCAGTGCCTTACCACTCTCACAGGAAAGAATTTCTTTCTCACATCTAATCTAAAGCGACCCTCCTTCAGCTTAAACCCATTACCCCTTGTCCTGTCACTACACTCCCTCATAAACAGTCCCTCTCCATCTTTCCTGTAGGCCCCTTCAGGTACTGGAAGCCCACAATTAGATCTCCCCGGAGCCTTCTCTTCTCCAGGCTGAACAATCCCAACTCTCTCAGCCTCTCCTCATAGGAGAGGTGCTCCAGCCCTCTGATCATCTCTGTGGCCCTCCTCTGGACTCGCTCCAACAGCTCCGAGTCCTTCTTATGCTGGGGCCCCTAGAGCTGGACGCAGTACTCCAGGTGGGGTCTCAAGCGAGAGGTGAAGAGGGGGAGGATCGCCTCCCTCGACCTGCTGGTCACACCTCTTTTGATGCAGCCCAGGACACGGTTGGCTTTCTGGGCTGCAGGCACACATTGCTGGCTCATGTTGAGCTTCTCATCAATCAATACCCCAAGTTCTTCTCCTCAGGGCTGCTCTCAATCCATTCTCCACCCAATCTGTAATTGTGCTTGGGATTGCCCCACCCATGTGCAGGACCTTGCACTTGGCCTTGTTGAACTTCATGCAGTTCACACGGGCCCACCTCTCCAGCCTGTCAAGGTCCCTCTGGATAGCATCCCTTCCCTCCAGTGTGTTAACCGCACCACACAGCTTGGTGTCATCTGCAAACTTGCTGAGGGTGCACTTGATTCCACTGTCCATGTTACTGACAAAGATGTTAAACAGCACTGATCCCAATACCAATCCCCGAGGAACACCACTCATCACTGGTTTCCATTTGGAAACTGAGCTGTTGACCACAACTCTTTGAGTGTGACCATCCAGCCAATTCCTTATCCACCGAGTGGTCCATCCATCGAATCCATCTCTCCAATGTAGAGACAAGGATGTTGTGTGGGACAGTGTCAAATGCCTTGCACAACTCCAGGCAGATGATGTCAGCTGCACTTCCCTTATCCACCAATGCTGTAACCCCATCATAGAAGGCCAACAAAGTTGTCAGGCACGATTTGCCCCTAGTGAAGCTGTGTTGGCTGTCACTAGTCACCTCCTTATTTTCGATGTACCTGAGCATTGTTTCCAGGAGGATCTGCTCCATAATCTTGCCAGGCACAGAGGTGAGACTGACCGGTTTATGGTTCCCCGGGTCTTCCTTTTTTTCCCTTTTTAAAAACGGTGGTTATGCTTCCCCTCTTCCAGTCGGTGGGAACTTCACCAGACTGCCAGGACTTCTCAAACATGCTGGAGAGTGGCTTAGCTACTGCATTCACCAGTTCCCGCAGGACCTGCAGATGCATCTCATCAGGTCCCATGGACTTGTGTAACTTCAGGTTCCTTAGATGGTCTCGAACCTGACCTTCTCCTACAGTGGGTGGTTCTTCATTCTCCCGGTCCCTGCCTTTGCCTTCTGTGACATGGTCAGTGTGGCTAGAGCCCTTGCTGATGAAGACTGAGGAAAAAAAGTTGTTGAGTACCTCAGCCTTCTCCATATCCTGGGTCACCAGGTCACCTGTTTCATTCTGGAGAGGGCTCACATTTTCCCTAGTCTTCCTTTTATCACTGATGTGCCTATAGAAGCTTTTCTTGTTGCCCTTGACAGCCCTGGCCAGATTTAATTCTATCAGGGCTTTAGCTCTCCTAACCTGATCCCTGGCTGCTCGGACAGTTTCTCTGTATTCCTCCCAGGCTACCTGCCCTTGCTTTCACCCTCCGTAGGCTTCCTTTTTTTGTTTGACTTTGCCCAGGAGCTCTTTGTTCATCCATGCAGGCCTCCTGGTGTTTTTGCTTGACTTCCTCATTGCTGGGATGCATTGCTCCTGAGCTTGGAGGAGGTGACCCTTGAATATTAGCCAGCTGTCTTGGGCCCCTCTTCCTTCCAGGGCTTTGTCCCACGGTACTCTACCAAGAAAGTCCCTGAAGAGGCCAAAGTCTGCTCTCCTGAAGTCCAGGGTAGTGAACTTGCTGTGCCCCCTCCTCGCTGCCCTGAGGATCTTGAACGCCACCATTTCATGGTCAGTGCAGCCAAGGCTGCCCTTGAGCTTGACATCCCCTACCAATCCCTCCTTGTCGGTGAGAACAAGGTCCAGCATGCCACGTCTCCTTGTGGGCTCCTCTATCACTTGGAGGAGGAAGTTGTCATCAGCACATTCTAGGAACCTCCTGGATTGCTTAAGCCCTGCTTTGTTGTCCCTCAAGCAGGTATCGAGATGGTTGAAGTCCCCCATGAGGACCAGGGCTTGTGAACATGAGGCTGCTCCTATCTGTCTATAGAGGACCTCATCTGCTCAGTCTTCCTGACTGAGTGGCCTGTAGCAGACCCCCTCTATAATGTCCCCTGTTCCTGCCCTCCCTTTAATCCTGACCCATAGGCTCTCAATCTGCTCCTCATCTATCCCAAGGTGGAGCTCCATGCACTCCATCTAGTCACTGACATAGAGGACAAAACCCCCTCCTTGTCTCCTCTGCCTCTCCTTCCTAAAGTGCTTGTATCCTTCCATTTCATTGCTTTCCAGTCATAGGATCCATCCCGCTATTTCTCTGTGAAGCCAATAACCAATAATAATATAGCCCTGCAGGCATGTGCAGATTATGCAAGGCAAAAAAAAAAAAAAAAAAAAAAAATCTATTGAATTAGGATTGTTAAAATAACAATTCTAGGTTTCAAGAGAAAAAAAAACACTGAAGTGAAAATATATAGAATTCTAATGGAGGAGGGAATAATTTCTACACAACAGCAGAGCAGCATCGAGGATCATCTCCATTTCAAGGAGAAACAGATACCGAATTTTTACCACCTGACCAATGACTGCCCAGCTGACAAAGATTCATCGGATGCCTTATCAGGAATGGTGAACCTACTAATACTTAGCATAGTGGATCATTATTCTCAGCTATCTGTGTGTGTTTCAGCCAATAAATAATTACTTTGTACTTTGAAGCTGTATTTATCCTGCCTGCGGAGTGTCTTTGTGAATGGTAAAAGTTGCCCAAACAGCGACACACAGAAGGAGGGTTATACTTTGAAAACATTTTCTGAAAATTGTTGTTTAATAGGCTTTCTGCAAAGATTAAACCTTTTTTGATGCTGTTGTAAGAAATTGATATATATCCCATACTAAGGACTCATTGGCTTGATAGAGTAGTTTCATTGCTAGATTCAAAATGAAATCTGGAAAGATAAGAGGCAATGCCTTTTAACATTACCTAGGGTTTATCTCTCTCAAGTTGAGCAAGGAAAGATTGCTATCAGAAAAGAGAACGGCTTCTATAAAGAAATAGCTATAAGGAGAAGAGTCAGGGCAACAGAAAAGGAATAGCTCTTTGAGGAATCTGTACAGAGTCTGGCTTATGAAAAAAACCCTACTGATAATAGAAGTTGAAGTAATTAATTTTTTTTTTTCTTTTTATGTTAGCATACTGGAATCTTGCTTCTATTTGAGAGATTTTTTTTTTTAATGCTTCTATTGCAAAATCAGAAGATTATAGCTGCCAACAATCTGAAAGAAGTGTTGATGACATATGACATGATATAAGAAGGCTCATATTATCTTTGATAAAATGTAATTTTGTATATTAACACTTCTAATTATTATTTTTTTCATTTTTTGTGATAAGCATACTAACAGAGCTATTTCTACTCAATGAAGTTGCATGAAGTGTCGTAAATTGTCATTCAATTATATTTTTGCCTCACATATTATTTCCATAATATCATTACTTTGATATGATGGTATGATTGTTGTTGACTTGGACTTATATTCTTATTTCCAGTGGAGAGAATAATCAGTAAATGCACAAAAAAAAAATCCCCTTCCATTACTATGAATGACTTTCCAAACCAACCAGAGTGGGAAGAATAAGAACCAATTTAGTTAATTCACTAATGGTTTCACTAAGAGTCTCAAATTTGGTGGAATCAGGGGTCTTTTTTAATATTAAAAAAAATCTGGTATTTATAATACAAAGTACACCAAGGAAAGAATCAAACTGAGCCAAAGGAAATTTTTTTGTTTGTTTGTTTTTGTTTGTGTGTTTTGTTGTTGGGGTTTTTTTGTGTGGCTTTTTTTTCCCTAGCTGGAATACACAACAGAAATAGAAATTCTAAGAAGTGTTTTGGTGTTATTCAGTCCTGTGTTCCGAAAGATTTGGAAAAAGAAAGTACCTTTTTTTTCCCTGAACCAGTCATACAAAGATAATACTTCATCTGCTCAAGAACTTTCCATCTTAAAGTAGAAAAAGTTGATTACCTTTAGTAAATAAGCTTCATAGTATCTTTATTTAAATACCAAATGCTCAGATGTTATGTATTAATTTCATATAGGTATGAGCTTGCACCTGAGGAAAAAAATGTAGAAGGTACTTAGAGCAACTTATCTGGATTTTGTATATCTTAATTGAAATAGAGGACCTATGCAAATCTTCTTGGAATTTCATGTCAAAAATGTCAGTAAATTTGTTGTCTATACATTAGTAAATCTCATGGTGAGAACAGAATTATAGAGACAATTGACACTGCAATAGTGGAACAGTTCTTTCAACTACTTATCCTGCATGCTTCTGAGTTCTTATTTCAGGGGATATATCACCTCCTGATTAACATTTAAGGAAGATATGGTACATTTAAAAATAAGATTTAAGTTTGTTTTGTAAACAAACTTAACAAGTACCAAAACTAATTCATGGAATATCTGTGAATAAACTTCACTAGTCAGTAATATCACTATCTATCCAGCACCTATGTAGTAATAGATACCCCACTTACTCATTCAAGTGAAGCATATGTAATTCTTTCCCTGACAGGTCATATTTCAATTACATAAATCTAGACTCTTGCATTTTAATGTCTGATGGATGCACTTTTTTATATTACAAATCATAAATCTTAGCTTCTTTACAAAGGACCTTCACAGACCATTAACCATTATTTGTCTGCCATGTTCTCACATTGTTTTTATTTTAATCTTTATACGTAATTCTGAAGAATCATGTTGAAATTCATTCCAAACACCAGCAATAGAATATATATCCCAAACATTATTCTTGTGCAGATATACTGAATTGCCACTCAATGTCCTGAAGACGACCTAAAGTATATTCAATAAGCATATAACTCCTTCAAAATAACATAACTAATAGAAATAATAGTAATTAAAAAAAACTGATTGATGGGGTGATTAGCTCTCCAGCTACGGATTTTATCCACTAGTAGTCAGTTCTGCTACTATTATGGACTCCATGACAGGTCTGAACATTTCTCTTCTGCTGGCAGAAATCATTACATTATGAAAAACTGTGACCAGGAGTGAGGGTCTCTTGCAGCTATAGAGGCAAACAGTCATTATGTGAGGATGACTGCATTTTTCAGTACACAGTATAATAATGCATTAAAGACCATACCCAAAGATTAATAAGAGGAAAAAAGAGTCTAAGTAGTGTCAAATGTTAACTATATGCTTGCCAATAAGCTAAACTGTATAAAGAATTATTTTCCAGAGTATGTTTTATATGATCCCCCAATGTATACAGCCAAAGTCCAAAAGATCACAATTAATTTAATTCTTCAGATTCTTTCCCATATACATGCAGTCACAGCTAAATTCTACCCTTTGCTTTGCTGAAAAAGTTTCCCTGTTGTACTTGATATCACAAACTACTGGCTGTGTTCCTTCTTTCAGGGGGAGTTTGTTAATAGATTAGATGGTATACTTTTACAAAAAAATTTCAGCAAATATTATAAATGCTATTTGGTGACAATTGTGTTTTCTTTCTGTTCACAATGTACAGGCATTTTGTAGAGACACAAGACTTAAGCAAATGGGTACATTAAACTTCTACAGTAAACTGATACCCTCTTGTTCTGAATGTCACTGTTCATGTAATGGTGAAGGAATAAAGATCAAATGGATCTGAAAGTAAGTGACCACAACTCAACATATGTGTCTAGTTTTCTCAATATTTGTGGGAAAACAAACCAGATCTGATCTAAAGCAAAGGTGTCTCTTTTTCTATTCACTTAATATTGGGAAAAATCTCATCTGAGACTTTCAGTCTTTTGGTATGGTTTTAGGTAAGGATAAATAAATCCCTAAATTCCTGTAGGATGTATATAGTATCACCTTTCATTTGTCTCTACAAAGATGATAAATACCACTTTAAGGATTAATGGGTTATAAATTTATTTTTTTTCTATAGAAAGTAATCACAAAATGTGTATTTTTTTAACTGAGTGTTGTAATAGTGATTTAATCTCCAGTCTATTGTAACTATTCAAAATTCACTAATACCAAATTCCTTATATTTGTGACCCCAGTAAGTACTATTTAAGTGAAATGTATATGCATAATGAATCTGAGATTGTGTCATTTTAAATTAGAGTTCTCTAGAATGCTAATTAGGATACTTATCATGCTATTGTGTTATTCAGAGGTGTGGTCTTGAGAAATGGATCTCAAATGTATTCATTACATAATATCAGAATTCATAATATTTGAAGGTGCAATAAAAATACTGATATTCTTTTTATGTTACTCTGTTATTACTCAAATGAATTTTTTCTCAGAGAGATATCTAAGATGGCATGTATGGTAACTCTTCTCATTTTTTTTCCCACCAGAAAGTATAATATACTGAAACATTTGCAATTGTGCATTGCTTGCTCTGAAACATTACTGGAAAAAATTGGCATCTAGATAAAAATAAGAAACAATTGGGACCATATTGATGTAAAAAGTATTCCTTTGGATACTGTACTATTTTTGTCAGTTCTTTAAAAAGTTATGTATGAGAGCTATTTTTACATTTTCCATTGAATTATCCAAATATCACATTCTTCTGAATTTGAAAGATAATAAAGACTATAAACTATAGAGGAGGAAAGACTTAACAGTCTTTTATTTTTTCTGCTCTCAAATGAAGACAATTTTGAAGGCAATAATTTCTTAAGGACATAACTACCATATTTAACAGCTGTGGTAGCAGAAGAGTCCACAAAAACATCTATCATGAAAATAACAAATAAACAGTAGCAGTATATGTGTCAGAAAACAAAGAACATGGTCATTTGAATCGGTAAATGCAGAACAAAATACTCCAAATCATTTGCGTAGACAATGATCATTGAATAAAGGACATTCATGACTTGTAACTCAGTAGTATTTAAAAAAATCAACATGTAGGATTAAAGTTGATGTCAGAAACTCAGTGCAGGTAGAAGTTCTTGTCAATGACTATTTTATCACATACCAAAGTGTGTAGTCTTGTAAACACATAAGTAGTTCATATTTTTTCCCAACCTTGCCTCTTATGTCCTTTAAAAATCCTCTGAAAAAAATACTCTAAAGAATAAGAAATAGGTAACTTCCCCACCTTATTATTAATCTAAAAAATCCACTTCAGAACAGAAACTGATGCACAGGAAGATATTTTAATTGAAAGTTTTTAGATTACCTTACAGAAACAAAAGATCTTAATGGATTCATTGGTATAACCTCTCTATAAAAATAAATAAATTTTTAAAAATAATAAATGTGTTTGATACTCTTAAGATTTTTTTTTTTTAACTCTGGGATTTAAAATTAGAACATTAAAAGAAATATGTGTCAAGACACTGAAACAGTCAGAGGCAGTGTGTCGTATTCTTCCTATATACTTCGGAGAGATCAGACCTACCAAGCCAAACATGCTGCAGAGAGATGTCAGCTGAGGTCTTGAAGCATGATCGCACATTAGCATAGTGCCAGACTCTAAGCTACTAAGTCCTGTCCAATGTTGTCTCAACAACATGAAAATATTTCTGTTTCTGTATGTAAACATGAGTGATTCTCTGCACTATACTCCATGAAGCAGTGGGGACATTTCCTAAGTTGCTTAAATGTCTTAGTATTTGCAAGGGCAGGACCAAACATGAGTTAAAACATTTATTTCTTTAATTATGTGTATGTTTTACACTAGATCTGGATCTTCATTAAGTGGTTTTATCCATATAGTACTACATTCACTGTGATATGACTCACACTACAGACGCACCAGTGTTCCATGTGCAGTATTTTGCTATGAATCAGTAATATTTTAGTAAGCACTGCTTTTAAAATGCTAAAGTAATAATTTAATATATTATTTTGTACCAGAGTAGTAATTGTTAAAATGCTAATTAAGAAATTCACTTTCACTATTAATAAGGTGTTTCGTTTGTGGTTTCAGTTAGAAATAAATTAAAATAAGAATAAATTAAAAGGAATTATTTTATTGATCTTACTGATGATTTATGAAGAAGTTTGCGATTTCTGGCTTCAGTTTTTCAACAGGGATCAATTTGAATTAAAGTATCTTGCCTAAAGAACAATGAACAGAAGCATCATCTGTAGATGTTTATAGCCATAGGTTTCCCTAAAGATATGTTGATGAGGACTGTACAATTATCTGAAAGAATGAATATTCGCTCTACTTAATAAGGCTGTTCAGTTATGGATTCCCATAAAACCAGTATCAATTAACATCTTGAAGCAATTTGAGTTATTAATCGTAAAACTGAAAAAAAAAAAAAAAGAGAAGGATTTTTAACATTTTGGTAACTTGTGAAATGCTAGGGAAAAGAGGGCACAGTAAAACTTTCCATTTTCTAATAATGAGATAATAGCATAATGAATGTAATATAGTGATGAAAAAAATTAAGTTAAAAAATTAATTTGTTTTCTTGCTTGTAAATTGGATGTAGCTCAACATTTAGCTAGATATTTGAAATGTCTCATTGAATGAGGGAAAATAATACTTGACTTGCAGATTGTTCATAATCAATCTGTGAAAATTTCTGGAATGGGAAATGTTGAATTTTCTTAGAGGTAACTTACTGATTAGGTGGAATTATGAGTGTTCTCTGAAACAAGAAGCTGATTTCTGGATATTAAAATTAGGAAGAGCCACCACAACAGGTGATATGTTTTCCACCAAGGATGGCTACCGCATTTCAATTTTCCTTCATCATTCATGTAATTCCAAATGCACATTATGGAGAAATGTTTAATCTTGATTTGAAGACATTTTAGAGCTTTCAATACATTTTTGGTAAGGTCTTCCACTGATTAATTCTTGTTGGTAAAATATTGCACATTTCAATAAACTTGGTCTGATGAACTAAAATTTGGGTGCAAAGTGATTCATAAGTCACATGGAAAGAGGTCTCACGCTAAGTTCCTAACTTGGGTGCTTATAAGAGTGCATTGTGAAGCTAAGGCTAAACAAGATGGCTGAATCTTAAGTCACAAATATAGCCTTATTCAGGGATGTTCATCTTAGTTAATTTCAGACTAAAAAATTAAGCATGACTTAAAGGGTGTCTAAAGATTCTTGAAGGTTCTTTGCATTGGTAAAAATTAATCTACAGTTAAGGTAAGAAAGTTCATACAGGAGAAAATCTTCAGGAAGGTGAGTAGATTTATTTATGTATACTTTCATAAATAAGGAATAATTCTTCCCTTTAGTTATAGTAGCTGTTTATATTGTCTTATGTGAAGCTTTTTATTTTATAGATAGTTATTTTTGCTTGTTAACATTATTTTTTGCAAGTAAAATGGTAAAATGTTTTACAAGGAAATAAGTTTTCTTTGTAAAGAACACTTTCATTATTTTTACTGGAGGTTTTCTTTTCTTGGTGATACTATTTTGTGTACCAATTAAATTGTGTACAAGATTCAGAAAACAATAACTTTACATTCTAATTTTTAAATTATTTTTAATAGATTTGTCAATATGCATAATTAGTTATTATTCATGGATCAGTTTTGATTCTTTATATTTACAGCGATAATACTCTGAGGAGGCTCTAAATTTCAATATTCCTTTCCATAAATATTTTCTTGCAAAACACCTTTCAAGGAGACTGAAAGCTCTGTAGCTTTTACAAGTAATTTTGTCTTGTCATAACCACCAAAATGCTAAAGTTTTCTTAATATGAATACACTTCAGTATAGCTTTCATGTTTATTTCAAAGAAACAAAGCTTGTTCATAGCTAGTCATTAGCATAACACCCAGTAATCTTTAGAAAAAGCAGATCACTCTTGTTGGCAGCAAGTCAAAAGCTACCACCGTCACTAAAATGCTAAGGCATTGAGCCAATTTAATTGTTAGGCATAGGTGGTTCCTGGAAGCTCCATGTCATTTTGCAAAAGCAGTTTGAAAATGGTATTTCAGGAGACAGCAGCAAATATTTTTATATTTAGATGTAAAATGTTAAAATGTTGCTAAAGAAAGTCCTGGTAAATCAGCATCAAAGTTCAAAGAGTCTCTGGATATTCCAACATTTAAATCTTACTTTCACTGTTACATTTTGTGGGTTTGGATTCAATATTCAGAACATAATTCATCTCACTTAATATTAACTATCTAGCATTTGATCTAAACTAGTTATTTAGGATCTCCCGAGTCAAAGGACAATTATTTCCACGGATGATTCATCTCATTTCTCTTCAACATATATTACAATTCAGGATGAACAATTTCCTAGAAATGCCTGCTTCATTTCACTGGCTGTTAAGAAAGCCTACATAATAAATTCAGCTTACATGCCCAACTTTGAGACAGTAGCTGAATCCACTTTCCATTATGTAAAATAAATACTAAAATTGGTTAGAAATTAGCTTTGATTATTTTTTTGTTTTTAAAGTATGTTTACTTGGTTGGTTTGGTTTTTTTTTTTTAATTTAAGCTAAGTAAAACTGAGCATCTTACATCCTTTATTCCCCCCAAATAATTGTGTGACTAATGCAAAATTTCAAAGGGATTTGCTATATTAAAATATTCATTGAAAAACCTGAAAAATGTTCAGCCCACTAATCTCTATTCTTCTTGGACTTCTATGCTGCCTGACAATTAATAAGTTTGGTAAAGAGTCCCTTTTTATAGTTGTGGATGCCATTGCAATGCAGAAAACTTAAGGACAAGCAGCTGGGCAGAGTCCTCTGTCTTCGACTCAAAACAGATTTACACAAGTGTAACACCACACTTGATGTAGCTTCCACTCAGGCCACAAGTTCAAAAGACTTATTCATGCTTGAAAGATCTGAACTATCTGCTAGAGCCACCTGTACACAATCTTCTTATTTTTGAGAGAAATCCTTTTCATGCTGTCACCACAACCAGCTTCAATTCAGAAGGGTTTTCAAAACATGCAATCACGGCATAAACAGCGGTTGACCTCAGCAATGGTCAGTGCCTTTTAACAGTGGATGTACTTATAAAAGCAGACAACTGGCAAAATTACTGCAATGTTTCCCATTCTAACTCCTGCATGCCTAAAGAGATAGAATATGAAAGACCAGATTGGCCTTTTTTTAGTAGCAGTAAATACAAGCACAGCTATATTTGGATGAATTTTTGAAGCAAAGTGAGTGTTTTGATGACTGTGGAAGTCCTCTCTGAAAAGCTTCTTACTACAAAAGTCTGTTAAAAACTCCACAGTGTTTGTTTTTTGAGTTCTCAGTTATTTTTTTCTCCTTGCACAATCCTGTTATATACAAAGCCATTACAAGTAACTTCAAAACTCTTCAAAAACAAATGTCACAACTTTGTACCTGCACAAATAATCATTCCTCATCCATGATTTTCCCTGAAAAGAAAACAAAGATCACATATTGTTTTGCCTTTCTGACAGTTCAGCAGCATATTGCTTATAGCCTACCACCAGTAAGCAGAAGATAATACAGCTCTTGAAAAGTAATATAACTGTATAAATATATGTAGATGCATTAGGTTTGCATGGCAAAGGTTTGGTAGTGAGGGGGGCTACAGAGGTGGCTTCTGTGAGAAGCTGCTAGAAGCTTTGCCCATGTCTGATAGAGCCAATGCCAGCCGGCTCCAAGATGGACCCGCCGCTGGCCAAGGCCGAGCCCATCAGCCACGGTGGTAGCGCCTCTGGACTAACATAGTTAAGAAGGGGAGAAAACTGCTGGGCAACAGCAAGTGCAGAGAGAGAGAGACCAGTGAGAAAATGTGAGAGGAACAACCCTGCAGACACCAAGGTCAGTGAAGAAGGAGGGGGAGGAGGTGCTCCAGGCGCAGGAACAGATTCCTCTGCAGCCCGTGGAGAAGACCATGGTGAGGCAGGCTGTCCCCCTGCAGCCCATGGAGGTTGATGGTGGAGCAGATATCCACCTGCAGCCCGTGGAGGACCCCATGCCAGAGCAGGTGGATGTGCCTGAAGGAGGCTGTGACCCCATGGGAAGCCTGCACTGGAGCAGGCTCCTGGCAGGACCTGTGATGCCATGGAGAGAGGAGTCCACACTGGAGCAAGTTTTCTGGTAGGACTTGTGACCCTGTGGGGACCCACGCTGGAGCAGTCTGGCTCTGAAGGACTGCACCCCGTGTGCAGGACCCACACTGGAGAAGTTCATGGAGGACTGTCTCCCATGGGAGGGATCCCAAGCAGGGGAAGAGTGTAAGGAGACCTCCCCCTAAGGAGGAAGGAGCGGCAGAGACAACATGTGATGAACTGACTGCAAACCCTGTTCCCCTGTGTCACTCAGGGGCAGTAGAGAATTCCAGGGTAAAGTTAAGCCCAGGAAGAAGAGAGGGTTGGGTTTAAGATTTAGTTTTTATTTTCTCATTATTGCTTTGATAACTGCTTTTATCTCAGTATCTACTCTAATAATAAGAGTTTAGATAAGTTTTAATACCTGACAGGAACCCCAACGTTAAACAAGGATGGACTGGATGACTATAAGAAGAATGTGTAGTGATAGGATAAACCACCAATCTGTGAGTGGCAAACAAATGTCATAAATTAAAGATTTCGTCTAAGAATTTGTGCTTACTCCTGAAAGTGAAAAAGATGCTAGTTTAATTTCTACTGGCAGTAGAAATGCAGTATATTTCTCAGACAATTTTTCTCTTTTAGAAAACTTTTAATATTCTGAAAGGTCTTGCAAAGGGCAAATGCATTAAAGAAGATCACTTAAAAAGGTTTTTATAGATGGTGTCCTAGGAAGATTTACACAGTACAGAAAATTTAAAACAGGAAAATTTTGACCTGCTTCATATGGTCTTACTATACTAGATATAACCAGCACATTACTATGTATTCCATTTTACTGTGTAATTGAAATCAAGGATTTATTCTAAAGAACCAGCTACCTTTCAGTGCCTTGGTGCTGATAACTTATGTACACTTCCAAGGCAAAAGAATAACTTGATGGTGTGCAACTTCTAAAAATACATATATTCATGCCTGCTGGCCAGGCTTAGTCCCCAGAAAACCCACTTAGAAGTGTTGCCTCCCTTGTGATTGAGATGGAAGAAATGTGTACTCCTCACATGACTCAATGTGGAGGGACAGGTAACATTAATTTTCCATACTAATACTAGGGTTGCATCCATGCAATGGAGTTGTAAAATAACATAACATAATGTAACATAACAACATTCCTTTCATTTCTTTGTTCACTATAGGCAAGAATTTAAATTATCCTATCTAGTATCTGTTATCCTATGTGCTTTTAAAATTTAGCTTCTGGAAAACATTATTTCTGGTTCTTTTCTGGTGACCTTCAAAGTCAATCATTCAATTACTAGTAGATATAAATTAATTTCAATTAATATGTCTGTTAAAAAGAATATGAACTGTATATATTATTAATCTAAATAGAGGTTTTCTGGACTAATATTACCTAAACAGTAATAGAATGCATGATTAGTAGCAGCCTGAAACACAAAACCTTTCTATTCTGAGTTACAAACTGAATCCGAGATAGGACTTCCTGCCTGTCCATGTGATCCACACAGAAGTCCACATACATATCATAGCTGATAAAATAGTCCTAACACATCACTACTAAAGAGCTAGCATTCACTTGACAATAAAAGTTACTAAAATGAAAAATCTAGGTGATGTCAAGCAGTACATGTTGTATCACAGGGTTCAAAATCTTGCTCCTGTAATACACTGCTATAGCATGATGAGAGGAAAAGTTATTATAAATTAAATTGAAAATGTTTGCAAGTTATTTAATAGAAGAAAAAAAAGCATTTACTAGAATTTAAGGTTTAGTTCTGTACCACAATGTGCAGTCCTTGGAATAGATACAGTGTTCGTTAAATGATGCATACTGCAGTACTTCAATAAGTTGGGCACCATAAAGAATGTTTTTCCGCTGACTGCCCCTTGTCAACGAACTCTCAACTATACTGTTTCTAGTGTGAGTGTCTCTAAGCACAGATGGAAATCAATTATATAGAAATCTTGTTATTATTCAAGTGTTTGATCGATTGTTTCTGCAGTTCTGCAATTTGGTCATTTTCTTTGGGTGTTTCGATTGGTTTCCGTTGGTTATTTTATTGAGTTCTATGTAAGCTTGCTTTCATCAGAGACAATCTAGACATTTAAGACAAAGTTGTATATGTCTACGAGGCTAAATTTCATTCTTTTCTTACCCATTCGTTTCCCTGTTCCCTTATGTGTCTAAAATTCCTCTTTTGAGGGAAAACTTGATTGCTTCCTCACTTTGCCACTCACAGTGCACTATACTAATGAAGATGTCTTATCAAGACATCACAGTATGTCTAACTGACAGCTCAGTATTGAAGTTCAGTTGCTTGACCTCTCTTTACTACTTTATTTAACATTTTGGTGCTTTCTTCCTACTTATTGCCCATAGGTCAACTATGCATATTTGAAAATCTTTTGTTCTTCTGTCTTTTATAGATATGGAATGTTCTTTGTGACTGAATAGTCTTTGAACTTAAGTTCTCTAAAATTTAGATCATGGCTCCACTTTATACTACCAACAACTGTGCTACGTGAACCATGAAGCAGGTCTTTTCTTGCATCATAATTACCAAGGATCAAGTGTAATGATATGATCCCTTTCCTCTTGTTTCCTTCTGAGTTCACAAATAGAATTATATATATGCTTTTTGAAAATTAATTTCTGAATTGCTTTGAACTGGTTTAGAAAAAAACACTACTGATTCTTATTTTATTCTTATTTAGGATCTTTAGAAGTTAATTAAAGGCTTACTTTACCTTTGTGGTATTTCTTTACAAATTAGCTTTTTATTTCTTTCTCATAGGCTATTTCTGAATTCTACATTTCAGTGTACTCCTTGATACCCACTAACAAAAATTTCTGTTCCTCCGTTAACTTTGTTTTAATAATATTTTTTATTTCAAGATTCACTTCACAAACACAGACAGTACTGTGAATGAAATTTTGAAAGATAAACATTTTTTAAGTGGCTTGCAATAGAAGGTAGAAAGAAATGGAAGGGAATTCCACTGATATCATTTTCTAGACTGGTAAATTTGCTATATGTTTCATATTGGAACAGCTACTGAACTGCTATATATTGTCATCAAGAAAATTAAAGTACTTACATAAAAAGATAACAGATTTTCTTAAATACTGAAAGGATATGCAAAATTCCCTGGCACTGCATCTAATACCATCACCAATAAAACTATAATCTCTGAAAGTTGAGAGCAAAAGATTAATCCTACTAAAATCTATGAGATAATGTAAATATTTAAATATAAATGTGTTCTTAAAGTCTGGGCTGGATTTAGGGCTGTAGACAGTAATTTTTACAGTACCAGGCAATGTTTGTCTGATTCCTTTTATACACAGCTACAGATACAGTCACAATATGCCAAATGTTAGAAGAACTTAATGTATTTCTAATGCTCCTCCTTTCCCAGAAAATGTGTTTTTTTTGGGGGGGGGGGGTTGGTTTTTAGTTTGTTTACTTGTTGGTTGGGTTTTACGGGTTTTGTTTTGATTTGTTGTTTGGTTTTTGTTGTTTTGTTTTGTTTTGTTTTTTGAGACAGGCAATGATTAGTGCTAGACTAACACCACAGTTTAAGCAGGGAACACAGTCCAGCTTTGAGAAGGGAAACTGTGGGGTTGAAATTCAGAACCTGGAAACCATAAAATGCTACATCTGGAATTTTACTGCCTTCCAATGCTCCGATTATATCTTGATTATTTTGGAAGATCAAGCCAACCTTAATATATGTCTTCTATGTTTTTGCTGAAATATTTAGGGAAATAATAGAATACACAAAGTGATATGCTACTTAAAAATAGAAATCAGCCAAAAAGTCAATCCCCACCCCAAATCTTCACTATTTCATCAGTTAGCTTAATTCAGAAAGTAAAATGTGAAGGTAATATATTAATCCTTTGACAAATACAACCAACAAAATAATTCAGCTCAATAACTGCTGTAAAAATGTATTTTGATTCTAGGGCATTTTTTAGAAACAAGGTTCAGAATTCTATTATCTCTGGTTAATTTGATGAGTCATCACTTCTATTCAATCCCATTTTAAAAGAATAATTAGGAGGTAGGATGGAATAACAAAGGGATTTTTTAAGTCTAAATCAAAATATTTTGTCTGCTTGTCCTTCAAAGTAAAAAGCAACAAAAGAACATAATATTGTGACCAAAGATTAAATTCACCTGATCGTATATGTAGACACATGCACACACACCCTTATTAAAATTTTTAAAAGTTTCCAAATAAAGTTCTAAGGAAAAACGTAAACATTTGTTTTTGAAAATATGCAAATATTGAAATTTAACTTTTTTTGCTTTTTAGAGGATTTTTTCTCAGAATGTAATAATATATCTTTTCAACATAAAATCAGAAATAATTCTAGTTGACCTTAATGCTTTTTTTTAATTAACAATTTTGTCATGATTATTTTTCCTTGCTCTTTTCCAAAGCCACCACTGCAGAAGGTTTTTCCTTTCATCTCATTCTGTCCTCCCACAGGCAAAAAAACCACAGTAGAACAGCAATAGTGCCAATGTCAAAAGCAGACTTCCTTTTCTATGAAAGGAGAAAGTAGAGTGAAATGTTTTCATTTAATATGAAGAATATAATCTCACATCTGTAGCACAACTATGCTCTGTCTTCAGTTCCTGCATTCTTCCCGTGATAGTACATAGGACAGTGCTCCTGAAAGTCTGAAGTTTTGCATAGATTGCCCTATATTTTGGCTTAAATGTGCTTCAAACAGAAACATTTCAAAAGAGGTCAACAGTAGTTACTATGACTGAACACTGCTTTGTAGAACTGTATACTTAAAATCTGTTGACATTTTGAATTGATATCTGAGAACTGTAGCTGTAATTCTTTCTGCACATAGAAGAATAGTTGCCACTTTGTTGCTCTTTTTCCATGCTTCATGGATTTTGTGTTTTGTTTGTTTTGTGGGTTTCTTGGTGGTTTGTTTTGTTTTGTTTTGTTTTAAAGAATACTACTAATATTTCTGAAACATAAAAAAAATTGATATTTCTGGGACAAATTCAATGATAATACAGATAGATAGCCGTTCAGTGGACTTTCAATCTGCCTTAAATAATTTTGATAAAGCATACATTACAGATGGTGTTGAGCAGAAAAAAAATAAGAAAGGTCCTACAAATGACTTGGGAAAACTGTGGATTGGGAAGTTTCAGCTGAGGGTAGTGTCTGCTTTGATGAAACATGTGCTGTGACAAGATAGAGGGTTTTTATGACTACTCGTTTCTCACTTCATCTTTATACTGACATCAGACATTTCCCAGATATTGTGTCATTCTGGGCTATGCAGAGCATGCAGATTTGGAGAATTTATATTTCACAGGCATTTGATTTTAGAGTATTAATATCTAATTTGTACCCATTTCACACACAGACACACATACACACACACACAAATTCTGTGGCCAAAAATGAGTGTATTCTATGTTTCATTGCTTCATAAATGTGCCTGGATTATACAGATGAGTTTTAAGGATTCTGTAATTTAGATTTTCACTGAAATGTAGTGAAGCAGTGAAGTAACTAGACAGAACTTGTTCCACTGTTGTGTAATTAAGTATATTATAATCAAATATATATAAAAACTCAGCCAAGCAGTATAACTCTAAGTTATATTCAGTCTTATCTATGTTTCATACAGAGTCTTCAGTGAAATAAACAGAGAAATCTAGTTAACTTCCACTAAATAATTAAAAAAAAAACCAAACCCCAAACCAGTAAGATGACAAATGTTTTCTTCATTCCTCCATGGTTCACTGAAACCTTTGTTCTTTCTGTTACCTTGTACCTTTTCATATCAATTGTGTATTCTTAGGTATACATAGCTTGAAATGAAGACAATGTAATCAACAGGGCTGAAAGAATTCAAAATTATTTCATCACAAGAAGACAAAGGTAAACTCAGTGATTTAATACTTTTCTAGATCACATATAAATTTCTTTTAGAGATCAGTGAAAAATATTTATCTACAAATGTATAAATAATAACAAATAATGACAATATCAAATTTCATTTGTGTAATGTTAATTTTCTAATAGTAGAGATTTATGGAAGGCAAAACCAAAGTAGTTTCCACTTTACACATAAATTATTTTAATTAATGAGACTAATATTGCTTTTTTAGTTACAGATTGATCTATTTTATTCCTCCTAGAATTAAACACTTAACGTTTCTACCAGGTATTCTGTGTATAGGCCTTGTATGTATATAACCAGTGACTGGCAGAAAACAAAGTGCATCAATGAATAGCCATTCTCACTTCAGAGTGAGGTGACCAGTACACTCATAGGAAGCTGCGGTGGAACTTGTCCTACTCAGTGTGCTTATAACTGATCTGTGAAAAAAGGTGTTTTTCTGATAAGGTTACTTCATTTAACATAGTGAAGGTGAAAACGGATAACAAAGGCATACAGAACACTCTCAGTGGTTCTGAGTGACAGAAGAGCAAGGGGAAAATCCCTGGACAAGTAGCGTTCATGTGAAAAGGACTATAGGCCCTACAGTTTCTGATTTAGACATTAGAGTTACCTAAACATGTCTCATGCCCTAGGACAGAAGTTTACCCTCTGTATTCTCCTTGCCTGATAAGTATACAAACTGGAAAAAAATCAAAAGGTAAGCTTAGGAAGAAAAAGGTTGTTTGCAAAGTCATTGTAAATGTACCCATAAAAGAATAAACATAAAATGTTTTAAAATATAGGAAAATACTTTTTTTCTTTCATAGGATTTTAGAAATACCGGTTGAAAGGGTCTACCATTTTTTGTAGCTTCCCTTCAAGCAGTTGCTGGCAGCTTTTAGATTTTTTTTTTTTTCTTTTGGTAATGTTCTGCTCAATTAAAGCTGTAATGCAGTAATAAATGTAAATTAATCCTATTGAATTTTAACTAAAATATATTTTCTGAAATAGATTGTATTGTGAAAGTTAGGTGATAGTCTCAAGAAACATAACAGCATTCATACTGTTTCTAATGGTACAGTAAAGGTCTATGTACTTCAGTCATAATAGTTACCATAATAAAGACATAAATGAGTGCATTTCATTGAAAATAAAGCATACAAAAAAACAAAGGAATTACGAATCTGGATTTCTGGGGTTCTTGTACAAAAAGGAAATCAGACAAACTAATCGCTTCTGCCCAAAATGAAATCCAGTGAAAAATAAGTGAAAATGAAGGTTATATCCAGTGAGTTAAGCATGCAAGAAATGCAAACTACAGAAAGACAAAACAAAACCAAAATGAACCCCCCTCTAAAAGAAAAACAGCACAGTGATCCAGTAATTTGAGTGGTTGTGTAAGATTTGGGAAGTCCTGCCTTCAAATACTTTGCTGATCAGCATGTTTGTCTGGCTGTTGGGACCTGAGAAGTCAGCAACCGGGGAGGCTGATATCCAGGGGTAGCTACTGGGCAGGCTGAGCCCAGCCCCTGGAGGGATCCACCTTGTATGTGTGCATGTATGTAGGTATGTATGTATGTATATAGTCTCACTAGTGGACCTCCATCCTGCTCAGCTAGACAGGGAAGCAGGATGAGGACATTAGTGCTGTCTGTCTTCCTGTCAGTACTCTGAGTGTCTGTGGTATGTGTGTCTGGCAATGTTTATATGTTTATATGTGTATATGTGATGTATGCGTGCTCTATGTGTGTGTGCCTGCTGGGAATACATCTTCAGACTTGCAACTGGTAGCGCATGGAGGGACATGGAGCTGCAGCATCCTCAGCTCTCTGGGAGTGCTGGATATTTTCCTCTAACATTGTCCAGTGTTTGGCACCTCATTGCCCAATGCCTCTGGTAGCCTTGTGCAGCCTGGAGCCATGGCTCCAGGCCTCCTGTACACCTTTGTCAGGTTTCAGCTGCTGTGATAACTGCCTTGTTCCTGTTTTCACATTATGTGATCACTGGCGATACCTATAAAGTAGAATTTTCCACTTTACAAGGACAGAAATGTGTTTGGGTTAGTGCTTAGACACTGTTTAATTTAGGGTTAAATGCACTACTTGCTTTGTTAACGACTATACCTTTGAAGAAGAGCGGAAAGACTGATAAAAAGCTTGCTTTGCCAAAGAGTATCCTTGAAGGAGAGCTGAAAAACTGATAAAAAGGAAACATCCTGCCCCAGAAGGCACCGAGAGCTGGGTGATTGCCAGGGAGGCCTGAAGTCAACAAAAACCGCAGTAACTAGGGGAAGGGAAAGGTGGCGGGGGCAGTTCATGACCACCCACCCAATTAAAGGACTATGCAAACTACCCCCACATACACCCTCAAGGAGCATGCGGGCTAATTTAAATATGCTTGACCAATAGTAGATGATGTGGTAATTAATAAACAATTAGCGTAAATTTAGGCAGGTTTTTCTAATCCTGTAACAAGATAAATATGTGGTAGATTCTGTGTGTGGTGTGCTAGCTTTGTGGAATTACCACCTAGCACCCATCTCTGTGCAGACATGAAATAAATAAAATACCTCTGCTCTGTGTGGATATTGGTGTACTGCACACCAGGTAAATGATCCCACTTTTGGGACAACACTGGTTCTCTTTAAACAGCAGCAAAGTATGAAAATGGGCATAGATCTTTTTCACCTCCCATCCCAAGATCTCCTCCTCAGAGGGCAGCTTCCTCCACCGACTTATGCTTGCTAATCATGTTTGAATCACCTCATTAACATGAGATCCTCTGCATGTTCCTTCTGTTCACGCAGTGCTTCCCATTCTTGGTGCTGCGGTTTACAATAATAGGGGATGTGATAGTAGGGAATTGTATGAGTTTTTTGGATGATACAGAACTCTCATTAACTTCTTACAGACCGTCTAAATGCTTACTAATCTCTCAGACTTGTAACTGGTCTGGGGGGAAAAAAAACAAAAGGCTAATGATGCCAGAGACAGTTTTTCATTGCAGGGCTTATCTAGACTCTGTTCAAAATGAAACTGTATATTATGTAGTTCTCAATTTATTATAATTTACATATTATAAATATATGTATTTATTTAACAGTAGTATGAGTTAAACCTTTTATAAGATTAAAAATTACTCTTCCCATTTTAATCTCTCCTATGTGTACACACACTCATGCTTTTGCATATGCATATATATACACTCATATGCATAATTAAACAATTTAATGCAGATTGTTCATGTGAAAACTGAAATTCAGCTTTAATTATTAGAATGTAAAAGAAGAAATTTCATCCTGAAATGAATGCAAATTAACATGCAATAAGAGCAAATGTCAATGCAGATTTGGCTATACATCTCTAGGACACAGCCACTAAGTTTGCTAAATCACATTTTCATACTGAAAATACACAGTGATAGCAAGGGTCAACAAAAGTACACTTGCATTGCCACAGACTAGTATTTCATGCTTTATTTTTGTGTAAAACTTGCAAAGATATTATGCTGAAGAAAAGTTGTTAATGTTTATTTTAGTTGAACTAAAGAGCAGAAGTAGGAGGAGATGAACTAAAGGAACTGAAGGAGCAGGAGAGAGCGGACGGCTATTTAAGGACATTTTTCTGAGAATGCCAGAGATCTTGATTCCCACATGTACGAAATGAGGCAAGGAAGGCAGAACATCAGCATGGCTGAGTAAGAACCTCCTGGTCAAAATATAGTGTAGGAAGGAAGTGCACAGGCAGTGGAATCAGGGACATGTGTCCTGGGAAGAATATAAGGATGCTGTGTAGGGATGGGATTAGGAAAACTAAGGCACAGACGGAGCCAAATTTGGCAAGGGCTGTGAAGAATAATAAGGACTTCTAGAGTTACATTGAGCAGAAAGGGAAGATAAAAGAAAATGTATCCCCTCGATAAATAAGACAGGAGAACTAGTGACCACTGACATGGAGAAAGCTGAGTTCCTCAACAATTTTTTTGCCTGAGTTTTCAGTTATGATCTCTCTTTTCACATCTCTCAAGCCCCTGAAACTCAAGGCAGGGACTGGGGTAAGGAAGTCCTTCCCATCATAACAGAAGATCAGGTTTGAGACCACCTGAGGAAACTGAACATACAGAAGTGCATGGGACCCAATGAGATGCATCCCAGGCTCCTGAGGCATTTAGCTGATGTGTCACTAAGCTACTCTCCATTATATTTAAAAAGTCATGGCAGTCAGGAGAAGTCCCTTGTGACTGGAAAAAGGGAATTTCGCACCCATTTTTTAAAAGGGTAATAAGGACGACCCTGGGAACTGGCCAGTCAGCCTCAGTTCTGTCCACAGTAAGATCATAGAATAGATCCTCCTGGAAGATGTATCAAAACATATGGAAGACAATGAGATGATTAGAGACAGTCAACGTGGCTTCACCAAAGACAAATCTGACTAATCTAGTGTCCTTTTACAATGGAGTGACTTCATCAGTAGATGAGGGAAGAAGTACGGATATCATCTACTTGGACTTCTGTAAGGCATTTGATATGGTCCCCCACAACATCCTTGTCACTAAATTGGAGAGATGTGAGTTTGATGGATGGTCTGTTAGATGGATAAGGAATTAGCTATATGGCCATGTCCAAAGAGTTACAGTCAACATCTCAATGTCCAAGTGGAAAACAGTAACGATTGGCGTCCCTCAAAAGTCCATACTGGGATGAATACTATTTAGTATCTTAATCAGTGACACAGAAAGTGGGATTGAGTGCACCCACAGTAGTTTGCAGACACCAAGCTGAGTGGTACAGTTGATGCGCTCGAGGGAAGGGATCCATCCAGAGGGACCCCGACAGGCTTGAGAGGTGGGCTCATGAAGTTCAATAAGGCCAAGTGCAAGGTCCTGTACCTGGGTCATGACAATCCATGATATCAGGGCATACTGGAGGATGAACGGATTGAGAGCAGCCCTCAGGAGACGGACTTGGGCATACTGGTAGACAAAAAACTGGTCAAGAGCCAGCAGTGTGCGCTTACAGCCCAGAAAGCTAATCATATCCAGGGCTGCATAAGAAGAAATAAGGGAGGTGATTCTCTCCCTCTACTCTGCTCTTGTGAGACCCCATCTGCAGTATTGCATCCATCTCTGAAGCCCTCAGCACAAGAAAAACATGGACCTGTGCAAGTATGTCCAGAAAAGGTCCATGAAAATGATCAGGAACACCTCTCCTATGATGAAAGTCTGAGACAATTGGGGGTGTTCAGCCTGGAGGAGAAAAGGCCCCAGGGAGACCTTACTGTGGCTGTTCGGTACCTAAAGGGGGCTTATACGAAAGAAGGAGAGACACTTTTTGCCAAGGCCTGTAGTGATAGAACAAAGGACCGTGGTTTTAAACTGAAAGAAGGTAGATTTAGACTGCATATAAAAAAGAAATTTTTTATGATGAGGGTGGTGACACTCTGGAACAGATCGTCCAGAGAAGTCGTAGATGACTCATCATTGGAAGTGTTCAAGGCCAGGTTGGACAAGGCTTTGAGAAGCCTGATCTAGTAAAAGATGTCCTGCCCACAGCAGGTGGGTTAGACTACCTGATCTTTAAGTGTCCCCTCCAACCCAAGCCATTCTGTGATTCTATGATTTTGTGATTCTGTGATTCTATAAATCCATGAACTGAATTGAAATATTGATGGCCCAAAGTCATGTCTACTCATCTTTTAAACATCTTGAAAGATCTTTACTCTTAGATGGCTAAATTAACTTGATGTTTCTTTTGGTAATTTGCATTGATTTAACTTAACCTTCAATGGGGAAAAGAACCAAATGGCTTCATAATAAGACACCATTCAGGAACTGATGCATTTGTCTATAGAACTATGTGGAATATTATTAGCCCACAAAGACTCCTGAAACACCAAGCCTGAAATCTCTGGCATTTAGATGATCTAGAAGAAGTAAAAAGGAAGGAGGAGGAAGGAAAATTTCTTACGAGCACTACCTATTGTTTGCTAAGGGGATCACTCAGATCAAGCAACATTGCATGAAAAAATAATGAAGAGCTGTGACAAATACAAGTAAGTTATAAAAACATTAAAAAATATTAGGAGTTTGATGCCAGGAATGCCATTGTTATTGAGTACATTTGAACAGTTTCTGACATCTCTGAAGCACGAGATATGAAACAGTAAAAAAAGCCCTATTGATATTGTAACTAAAGAATAAGTGTGTAAGCCTTTGTATTTTTACAAGTAGAGGCACTTTAATCAGACTATAATATTGACTTGTCTGGGGCCCAACCATGAGGACATTAACAGAGCAAAACTGTAAAAACATTTCTGTACCCAGTAGTGCATAAAAAATAGCAATGCCACTGCTTGTAACAGGCCATGGACCTTGTGCTCTCTGAGCCAAATGCTAAATGGGCAAGGCCCCAGCACTGGCCTGCTGTTATCAGCTCACTAAGGGAACTGGATGTGTGACATGGAGCTTGACAGTTGGTGCCTCTTCTTACGATGTGCTGCTTTACTATGGGATAAAGTACAGATTGAAAGCAGAGGCATCCACAACCTCTCTGGGCAACCTGTTCCAGTGCCTCACCACCCTCACAGTGAAGAATTTCTTCCTAACTTCTAATCTAAATCTACTCTATTGCAGTTTAAAACCATTACCCCTTGTCCTATCACTACATACCCTTGAAAACAGTCCCTCTCCATCTTTCTTGTAGGCCCCCTTCAGGTACCGGAAGGCTGCTATAAGGTCTCCCCAGAGCCTTCTCTTCTTCAGGCTGAACAGCCTGTCTTCATAGCAGAGGTGCTCCAGCCCTCTGATCAACTTTATGGCCTTCCTTTGGACTTGCTCCAGTAGCTCCATGTCCTTCTTGTGTTGGAGGCCCCAGAGCTGAACACAGTAGTCCAGGTGGGGTCTCACGAGAGCAGGGTACAGGGGCAGAATCACCTCCCTTGACCTACTTACTGGTCATGACTCCTTCAATGCAGCCCAGGACACAGTTGGCTTTCTAGGCTGCAAACACAAATTGCTGGCTCATGTTGAGCTTCTCATCAACCAACACCACCAAGTCCTTCTCCTCAGGGTGGCTTTCAATCCATTGTCCACCCAGTCTGTAATTGTGCTTGGGATTGCCCTGAGCAATTGCGGGACCTTGCACTTGGCCTTGTTGAATTTCATGCGGTTCATGTGGGCCCACCTCTCAAGCGTGTCACGGTCCTTCTGGATGGCATCCCTTCTTTCTAGTGTGTCAACCACACCACTTGGCTTGGTGTCATCGGCAAACTTGCTGAGGGTGCACTCGATCCCACTGTCCATGTCGCCGACAAAGATGTTAAACAGTGCCGGTCCCAGTACTGATCCCTGAGAAACACCTCTTGTCCCTGGTCCGCTTGGACATTGAGTGCCACCATCCAGCCAGTTCCTTATCCACCAAGTAGTCTATCTATCAAATCCATGTCTCTCCAATTTAGAGACAAGGATGTCATGTGGGAGAGTGTACAAGTCCAGGTAGATGACATCAGTTTCTCTTCCCTTATCCACCAGCACTGTGACTCCGTCATAGAAAGCTGACTCTAATTCTCTGCTATATGAATGTATATCAGTTATATGAAAATATTAAATAAATCACCTTAATGCAGCTTGGATAGCAATAAATGTCTATGTATATGCAGCAGAATCATTCTTTATTTCCTATGTTCAATATTCTCCATTTATTGTTTGGTAATATGCATGTTTGCTTATGTGTAGACACCCCTATTGAGGTATCTGAATCCAGAGCTGAATCGCACTCTAGGTCCTAGTCTGCTTCCTGAATCATAGGTGTACAGTGCCAGCTGAGATGCCATGGAGCATATGGACTGGTGTCTGACCACTGATTCATGGAGATACATGTCTCCTTTGTCATAGGTGTCACCCTTATATGATCTTTTTGACTATTTGAGTGTGTCTCAAATGGCACAAAATGGCTGTGTGTAAACATCTCAGTCATAGCCAGTATGTCCATCTGAGCTAGTCACTCTAGTCCCTCCAAAAATATGGCAAGAAATAGGCACATCTAGAGAGCAATTTACACAAGATGAATCTAAACAACATCCTTTCTCTCTAGATGTACCTGTTTGTTTGTCTCTATGGCCTATTGTGTTGGGTTTGCGTGACAAGGTTTTGGTAGCGGGGGGGCTACAGGGGTGGCTTCTGTGAGAAGCTGCTAGAAGCTTCCCCTGTGTCTGACAGAGCCAATGCCAGCCGGCTCCAAGACGGGCCCGCCGCTGGCCAAGGCCAAGCCAATCAGCGCCTCTGTGATAACATATTTAAGAAGAAGAAAAACACTTAGAGAGAGAGCTTTTGCAGCCGGAGAGAGGAGTGAGAAGATGTAAGAAAACTCTGCAGACACCAAGGTCAGTGAGGAAGGAGGGGGAGGAGGTGCTCCAGGCGCCGGAGCAGAGATCCCCCTGCAGCCCCTGGTGAAGGCCATGGTGAAGCAGGCTGTCCCCCTGCAGCCCATGGAGGAAGGATGAGGGGGTGTAGAGGTTCCACCTGCAGCCCGTGGAGGACCCCATGCCGGAGCAGGTGGAGGCACCTGAAGGAGGCTGCGGCCCGTGGGAAGCCCACGCCAGGGCAGGTTTGCTGGCAGGACTTGTGACCCCATGGGGACCCCACGCTGGAGCAGTTTGCTCCTGAAGGTCTGCACCCCGTAAGAGGGACTCCATGCTGGAGCAGGGGAACAATGAGAGAAGTCCTCCCCCTGAGGATGAAGAAGCAGCAGAAACACCGTGAGATGAACTGACCGTAACCCCCACTCCCCATCCCCCTGTGCCGCTGAGGGGGGGAAGGTTGAAGCCGGGCGTGAAGTTGAGCCCGGGAAGATGGGAGGGGTGGGGGGAAGTGTTTTAAGAGTTGATTTTATTTTCTCATTCCTCTACTCTGTTTTGCCTAGTAATAAATTAGATGAATTCCCTCTCTAAGTTCGGTCTGTTTTGCTTGTGACGACAATTAGTGAGTGATCTCTCCCTGTCCTTATCTCGACCCACAAGCATTTCGTTATGCCTTTTCTCCCCTGTTTAGTGAATGAGGGGAGTGAGAGAGTGGCTCTGGTGGGCACCTGGCCTCCAGCCAGGGTCAACCCACCACACCTATGTTCTTCTGTATCTATCTAGATGCATTTAGGCAAATAAATCCCACTCTTTGAAGTCAAAATTCTGAGAAACAATTCAGGTAGAAATACTATCAAAGACATTTTGACCCACCATGTTCTGACATAAAAATTTATATTCGTTTTAAGTTGTAACGTGTTGGAGAGTTTTCAGAAATTTTCTGTGATCTTATGGTTAGCATTTGAGAATGGTTATATTTTTGTTTTAGTAATTGAAGATAAGCTAAAATATCAAATCGTAAAATTTGCAGAGCACAGACATTTTACAACACTTTTCAATTTCACTTTGGAAAAGAACATAAATCTATATTTTAATGCATATGACTGTTCCATCATTCTGCATGGTTGATGAGTTCTACAAATATTGATCTATAGCAGATCAATACTTGGTAGGGTAAATATTTGATCAATGTAATATTTTTTGCACCTGGTAATAATTAAAAATAACTGTTTCCGTGTGAGGTATAAATAACAGTCTAAGAATAGACATTGAGTAAATGACGCTAAACTCTAGAAATGGACTGGATAAAAAGTAAGGTTTTCAAAATGGAAGACTGGGACCATGTTGTCATTAGTAAATCAAAGAGAGCTTAACCCTGTGTAGAATACATGAAAGCAACAAAGCTGAAGCTCTGAGAAATAAGAGTGTGAGTAAACTAATTGCCTATAATCTTGATTTCTTTATTTGCTTCATATTTATGAATATTTAATCAAATAAAAATTTTGGTCAAAATCATGAAGAAATTCTGCATTCATAAAGTATTAACAAGACTCTCGCTTCCTGTAACACTGCAATGAATATTCCTCTCGATCCTCAGTGGGCCAAGATACCCATCTGCAGTACACGTGCAGAAGACTAAAGGTTATATGTCTGCCTTATATATTCCTGTGATCTACGTTGAAATGGATTAAAATTCATCTATCCAGAAAATGTTTTTATTAATGTTGCTACTACTATTATTGCTAATATTCCAAGATACCTAACTCATGCAGTCACTATATACATAACTTTTGACATTGGAGTAAATTTGGGGGTGGGACGGTCCAGTCTTAAGTACCACTGTTTATAATAATACATAAACCAGAACAAATAGTGATATCTGGCTGAGAGTTTAAGTGGCATTCATTTTTCAAATCCATATGCCTATATTCTCTTCTGCCCCAGATGGTTACAACTAAATTACCCATAGGAAACAATTTTAGGCCTGAATGCAGGGGAATTGTGTCTGTATATGAGGGAACATTAATTGGCACAGCTAAAATTGCCAGGAAACATAGTAACAGTTAAACAGCATGAATGATCATATGCCCAAGTTTGAGACTGTGCTCTGGCTCTGTTTTTTTTGCTGGCAGAAATGAAGTGTCTAACTTGCAGGTTCCTACTTCCTTAAGCTGTGTTATGAGGATCTTCTATGCCACAATACTGGCTTTTTCTTCATTCCTTATCTTAGTTTCACTCTTCCAAAAATACTTGAACAGTCACATTTCAAACATGATGTCTACTCCTTGATCATTATGCTTTTAATGGATTCCATTTCTTATGTTGTCTAGCCAATGGCTGTGATAACCAGAGGTCAGAGTTTGTGCTTATTCCCTGACAGCCTTTTATTTTCTGTATAGATATAGCTTGTATTTTGACATTATATTGCCTAGAAGTCAGGTAGTTTTGTTTTAGTTCATTATTTGTAATAGCACAGGTAAGTGAATGATCACCTTATACAGGTCAAGAAAAGAGTTAATACTCTTGAAAGACAATATAGAAGCAGGGTGGAGGGAGCTACCTCTGTCTAGTCATAAAGAAAAGCCCAGCACCGGACTGCAGGTGACCACCCATCTCAGAGGCCAGGACTCCTCCATCCATATGTAACACCCGTGTCTGGATTGCTGTCTTATGAATTGCATCCCTAAATGAGTAGCTAAACAACTGCTAATAACAACAGCAATTACCTTTTGAAAAACGGTTAATAGTTTAATGATTAAAGAATTTGGTTTAGACAACGTAGATCAGGATTTTCTCTTGTGTTTATTCTGTTTGATTCACTGAAGGCTGAACAAGAAGATGCCCTACATACTAACCTGAAGAATGATGCTTCAGGCCATTGTGAAAGTAGGAATTATGTACACAGAATAAAGTCAGAGAAGAGGGAGCCATCTGTGCACTCTGTGATCACCTGGTTATTCCTGAGCAGCCAGAGATCCTCCTTCTGCATCCTGCTCCCTGGATTTTTTAATTTGCGATGGGGTGTTACTATTTTTTGATGGAAGAGAGAACAAGATGAGGATCATAACTGCAGTGAATGTCTAAGGTGAGTCAAAAAATATAAGGTCTTTTGAAGGTATTTTTTGTTTTGTTTTATTTTACTTTTTGTATTTTGATGGGCTTGGACAGGAGTGAGGTTTTTACTTCACTAATAAAATTTCCCAATAATAAAATCCCCATTTCTCCTCAGTGCTGTTGACACTTAGATGCACCCATTCAGTTGTAAAGACATGAGCTTTCTAGATTGCTTTAGACGTGCCAGAATACAGATTCTTAGGCATATTGGTTTCGATAAACTTAAAACATCATAATAATAGTAATAATAATATTAGTATTTGTAACTGAACTCCAAGGTCATTAGCTATGTTCTACACTTAAGATAGTAGAAAGAGACATAGATAATTGGTTTAATTTTTTGAAACATCCTTAATATTTTGTTATATCTCCTTGGAGATAACAGGTAACTTTGAGTTCCATTTTATTTGAAAATCAATTAATCTAAAGTTTTCAATAAAATTTTTATTTTCTTAATGAAGTCACTAGAGAATGTCTTTAATACAGAATTGTCAGCTTTAAAGCTAAGGAGTCACCTGGGATCTAGAAGCAGAACTACATAATTAAAATGCTAATCAAATTAATATGTTTTACAATTTAGGAAATAACATTAAAACTGAATCATAGAAAGGATAATATTTACTATTTCACTTCTTTGCACTGGCAATACCTCTTTTTTTGTTTTGCTTTAGCAAGCGTTAGATGATAGAAAATGATTCATTAAGTTAATTTGGAGATATTTTTTATAATGAAAACTTTTACTTTATGCAAGATTTTTGAAAATTATCTGATGACAGAGGTCAGTGTATTTACAAATGTATTAATGAAGAGTCACTAGAAGTCATAGTTTCTTCCCTGGTCAGTTGAGACTGCTCAGATGATGGGGACCTTCTATGTAAGATACACAACCTTTTCCAGAAAGTTTGTCTTTAAGAGTAGTGACATCCCAGTTACACTGCAGATATGTCTAGAAATAGATCACCAAATTAATGAAGATCACTTTTACTTTACTCAATACATATTCCTTCAGCAAAACTTTTGGAACTATTACCTATAGCGTTACAAGAAAGAAACTGGGGGGAAAAAAAAAAAAGGATCAAACCCATACAAAATATTTGCTGTAAAAATGACACCTAAGAGACTCTTCAGTTACACCATATGATTTACTGGCATCATCAGAGAACTCTGGAATGGCTAATAGCAGCCTAAAGTCAATGAGATCTGGTTATATTCTTATGGCTGCTTATATATTAAGTCATGAATAAAATAGTTTTACTTTAATCACATTTCTAGGGTTATTACACTTATGATACATTTAGTCATTCATTTTTCAGATTAAGGAGTTAAGTTTTAGAATATTTAAATTAGAATATTAATGATATCAAAACTTCGCATATCAAATATGAAATTTTACATTCCAAAACTGAAAATAATATACTTAATAAATTGTTATTTCTTAGGAACTTGATTTTCACTGCTCTTCTCTACACCAAGTAGTATGTTAGATTTTTTAATAGGCCACTGAAATAAACAACTCCAACATACTGAACATTTGCTGAACAATGTCATTGAATACGATTCAAGCATTACTTAATATATTTATGTATTATAAAAATCCCTTATTATAAATGAGATAGAACAAAAAAAAAACCCTCATAATGTCCCCTTGCACTAGCTTTATATAAAGTCATTCATTAATTTAATTTAAAATGAAAATTTCAGTTAGTTAGTAATCTGTTTTAATGAAACAAATGAAACATAAAGGAACTGAAATCTATACTCATAAATTAGGTACTTACAGTGAAAGTAAAACTGTCAAATACTGAAAGGAAAAAACAAGGCAGTCCCTTTTCCTGAGTTCCATTTGAAAGAACAGGAAAATAAAAGCAAGCAGCAAATAACAATTACTCTACGACAATCTGTTTATTTTATAGAGAAGTTGGCAGTTTCATCATACCTTAAACTAAGGTAAACTCCACCTACAAAAATTGTAAAACCATTGTAAGCATAACTGAAAACCCAACATGATCCTTGCTTTCCCTCAAAATATAAGCTTTATTGGGTAGCATAACCTATCTTGAGTAAGCTCGTGTTGAGATAATGATACTCTGTCAGACCTTTGACTACCCAATCTAATTAATTGTGTTATGATGGTTGTCGTTGAACCTTGGTAGGCAGTTCAGCCCCATACAGGCACTTGCTCATTCCCCCACAGGGGAATGGGGGAGAGAATCAAAAGGGTAAAAGTGAGAAAACTCATGGGTTGAGATAAAGACAGTTTAATAGCTAAAGGAAAAGCCATGCACATGCAAGCAAAGCAAAGCAAGGAATTCATTCACCACTTCCCATGGGCAGGCAGGTGTTCAGCCATCTCCAGGAAAGCAGGGCTCCATCATGTGTAATGGTTACTTGGGAAGACAAACACCATCACTTTGAGCTTCCCCCTCCAACCTCCTTCTTTCCTCAGCTTTATATGCTGAGCAGGATGTCATATGGTATGAAATATCCCTTCAGCCAGCTGGAGCCAGGTGTCCTGGCTGTGTCCCCTCCCAACTTCTTCTGCACCTCCCAGCCTAGTGGCTGGTGGGGTGGTGTGAGAAGCAGAAAAGGCCTTGGCTCTGTGTAAGCACTGCTCAGTGATAAGAAAACATCTCTATACTAGCAACATTGTTTCCAACACCAATCCAAAACATATCCCTATGCTAGCTACTATGAAGAAAATTAACTCTATCCCAGCCGAAAAGAGTACAACAGTATATGAGATTGGAAACAAAGCTGTGATTCCTTTCCCTAACTACCATTAAAAAATACAGTTGTGATGGGATTTAACTTCATATTTAGAAATGGAATTTCGCTCAATGTTAAGACACTTGCATTTAGGTGTCAAAATTGGTAATTGGGTGTTCAAGTTGTCGTGGTTTAGGCCCAGCCGGCCGCTGGGTGCCATGCGGCCGCTCACTCACCCCTCCCCCAGCAGGACGGGGAGGAGAAGTCTAACAAAAGGCTTGGGGCGAGATAAGGACAGGGAGAGATCACTCACTAATTACCGTCAGGAGCAAAACAGACTGAATGTAGAGAGGAGATTCATCTAATTTATTACTAGGCAAAACAGAGTAGAGGAATGAGAAAATACAATCAAATCTTAAAACACCTCCCCCCACCCCTCCCATCTTCCCGGGCTCAACTTCACTCCCGGCTTCAACCTCCTCCCTCCTCAGCGGCACACAGGGACGGGGAATGGGGGTTGCGGTCAGTTCAGCACGCATTGTCTCTGCCGCTTCTTTGTCCTCAGGGGGAGGACTCCTCTCAACATTCCCCTGCTCCAGCATGGAGTCCCTCTCACGGGAGACAGTCCTTCACAAACTGCTCCAGCGTGGTCTCTCCCACGGGGTGCAGACCTTCAGGAGCAGACTGCTCCAGCGTGGGGTCCCCCATGGGGTCACAAGTCCTGCCAGCAAACCTGCTCCAGCGTGGGCCTCTCCCTCCACAGGTCCACAGGTCCAGCCAGGAACTTGCTCCAGCGTGGGCTTCCCACGGGCCACAGCCTCCTTCAGGTGCCTCCACCTGCTCCGGCGTGGGGTCCTCCACGGGCTGCAGGTGGAATCTCTACACCCCCTCATCCTTCCTCCATGGGCTGCAGGGGGACAGCCTGCTTCACCATGGCCTTCACCACGGGCTGCAGGGGGATCTCTGCTCCGGCACCTGGAGCACCTCCTCCCCCTCCATCTGCACTGACCTTGGTGTCTGCAGAGTTTCTTATATCTTCTCACTCCTCTCTCCAGCTGCAAAAGCTGTCTCTAACTCTTTTGTTTTCCTTCTTAAATATGTTATCACAGAGGCGCTGATTGGCTTGGCCTTGGCCAGCGGCGGGCCCGTCTTGGAGCCGGCTGGCATTGGCTCTGTCAGACACAGGGGAAGCTTCTAGCAGCTTCTCACAGAAGCCACCCCTGTAGCCCCTCCCACTACCAAAACCTTGCCACACATAAACCCAACACAAAGTTCTTGTTATAATCAGGGTAAAATTGGGCTCAGTTCCATCATCCACAATGCCCTTTCAGATGCCCTTGGGTACCTGAGACATCCCCTTGAGGCTGATATATCTGATCAGAGCCTGTGAGGCAACCTGTACCTTTTTGTAGAGACATATAGAGTTCAGATTGAGTCACTCATCTATTTTGTCAAATGACCAAATTCTGGAGTAGGACATAGCTGTCTAAACAAGGATATTAAATTCTGGGGTAGGACACAACTGTCTAAACAAGGGCATTAATGTCATTTTAGATTTCATGGGATAATGCCACCTAGCCCCCAGCTGATTCTCTGCTATGATTTATGTCTACTTTAGGTGCTGTCTTATAATTGACAGCCCCAAACACCTGTCTGGGATAACCTAAACCATCTCAAAAACCACTAGACAACATTATTAAGAATCTAAATCCTATTGCAGGTGTCTATTATTTATATGAGTGAGTCCCATGAAGAATTACCAGTCTGCAAAGTTGAGCACAGCCTTATGACAGTCTGATGAGGGTCATAAAGAAAGTTCGTCAGCTAAAGAATAAATAAAGATTAGAACACTTATGCAAGACACCTTTTCTATAGAAGTAATATGATCGTGGGCAAAGAATGCTTACGTGAATTCAACAATATGTCCTTCAAATTCATAAATGTTCAGACACACACCCAAAATCTTAATGATTTGGGGAGCTGAACTGAAACTAACACTATACAAATATTTTGTAGATCTCTTCAAAGAGATTCAGGTATCTCTTGATCAATGTTTTACCTCCTCTCTTTAGGATCAGTCTGGTCATTTTTAGCCTTGAACAGACACTCTGCCAAGAGAGTATACTCAGCTGAAAAATATAAAGGAATTATTTATTGGTTTACATGCACAAGAGATAGGTAGTATCTAATTTACATGCACAAGAGATAGGTAGTATCTAATGTAAACGCTGGTTTGCTCACCATCTTTCATAAGACACCTGAGTAAGTGCTGGCCTCTACAAGTCCTAGGAATGAGTATTTTCAGTATTACTGAGTTGCCATCTTCCACAAACACCATCATGGTGATGATGATGATGATGACTCAATTTTCTGATAACTCAAGCTCATGATCCAATGACTCTTGGCTTACCTTTGTGTTGGCTTGTTTGGTTTGTTGAGTTTTGGGGGTTTTTTGTTCATTGGTTTTTAGGATAGTTTACCTTTCTTTCCTTCTTAAGTCCTTGAGATACTAACAATCCCAGGTCATCTATCCTATCTCTGTTTCTAATTTTGCCTTTCTCATCTCTCTACATACTTCCTTGGAGCTATTTTTCGTAATTTAATGTTTTTCTCAGAAGGCTGGGCCAGAAGCCTGGAGTGGTGTTCTATGAGATGTAGGCCTTATATTCTCATAGAACAGGCAACTCCATCTCTAGGAGGGAGAAGGAATGTTTTAGAGGGTCTAACAGAAGAGAAAGCTTACAAATGGTCCCAGGGAGCCAAGTGGTCTCTGAAGCTCAGAAATAGATAAAGTTGTAAGCAAAAAGAAGAATTCGGAGCTTAAATGCCAAAAAAAAGTTGTATGTTTATTCTGCAAGGACTGAATAGTTCATGTGATATGAATAGAGTGAAAAGGAGGGGAAATGCAGGATGAGAAAAAAAAATTGAAATAAAAAGCAAGCAATGAACTGAGGTCAAGTGGCTTCCATGCTCTGCTGCAGAATGATTTGCCCTGTCCATGTTTTCAAAGCCAAAAGAAAGAAGCAATGCTAGGAAGGTAAAAGCTGTCGGTAGAGAAAACAGCATCAAATGAAGATGAGGTCCTGGAAAGAGCAGACAAATAACATAAAATGTTAAGGATAGTGAAGTCTGTGATCCCATTTTAATAAAGGTTTACTGGGTTTTTTCTCCTTATTAAGGTACTTTGGAAAGAAGAAATTAAAAACATTAGCATAGGATCTTATTCTTAGGAGGTTCTGAGTTTATTGAAACAGAAAGGAGAAGCTGCTGGCCTTACAAACAAAACAGAAGTCAAAGAAAACAATTCATAGATGACCTATACCATAGATTAGAGGTGCTCTGCAAGGGATATTTTGAGTTTGTGGGAGTCAAAGAAACTGCATGTTTACACTGTGGAAACAAATAAATCATATTTTATATGTTAGAGAAAGGGTAAATCCTGGGTGCATAATTCAAGAACAGTTTCTGTGTAGTTGATGAGCTACAAAGGAAATAGGGTAATTTTGTTTTTCTTTTAGAGTGGTTTTCCCACCAGCTTTTTCTGTATTCATGCGTTTGCTTCTACACATAGATGAGAAATCAATGGTAAAACCATGGACTTGGGGTCTAGGGAAGAAGGAGGTAAAGATTTGGGCTGGAAAAAAGATCCTGAGAACAAAGAGCTGCATGAAGACTAATGCCAGGTGGTGCCCAGCAACCTTGGCTGGTGACACTCAAGACTGGCAACTGCAAGCAGTTCCACAGCAGAAAGAGACACAACCTTCTGCCTGACCTTCCTGGAACAGCAGTGAAGGAAAGTCAAGATCTAGTGAATGTAATGCTGTGGGGGAAAGAGTGAGTGAGCGAGCGAGCACTTGAATTAAACAGACAGGGTAAAAACTCTAAGCTTGTTGGTCATTAATTAAACCCCAGTATTCAGATCCACTACAAGTTTTGGTTTACTCTGCCTTGCCTGTGACGGTAACACAAATTACATTCTCAGTATAGTACCATTTCTGAAATTAGCATCTCATTCTCAGAATATTTAGAAATACACTAAAAAATAATAATAAAAAAATCTACAGGAAACATCAACTATTAGTATAACTGGATACTCAAGCCACACATTTTGGTGATTTATTTATCATTACAATTATCAAGTTTCACACCTGTTTCCATTTTCTAATATTTTATACAATTTTCCATTACAATAATTATGACGATAAAGAAGTAAAAGAAAGAAATAGATGATCTAATGATCTTAAGCAGATCATCAGAAGATGTAGTTTCTTTTTCCTTTTTTCTTCTTTTTTTTTTTTCCTTTTACTAATGAAATGTTGATATTAAATGCCTGATAGGAGATATCTCTGCCTCTCACCCTTTACCTGTCAATACCATTCTTTAACAGTAACTCAGGGAATCTGGTAAATCTTGAAAACCTCCGTGGGTTTATGTGCAAACATTGGTCTGCAAGGAGACATTAATTCTGGAGAAGACATATGTTATTGTTTGTCAATGTCATGTAAACTCCTAAAACCAGAGAAGCTTATAAAAGAAAACAGACATTTATTCCATAAAAGCAAAATTACAACTATTTTTCAGCTATGGTGTTACAAGAGAGCAAAATGCAACAATGAAAAGTAATTTTAGAGTGTATGTAAAAAAAGAAAAGCTCTTTCCTGTCCACTTAAAGTTCACTAAGATATCATTCAGTCATGGAAAATGAAGAAACAGATCCGCAGGCAGCTATTTTGTAGATGTTTTATTTCTCAGAGTAGTAGTCATAGAGAGATTCCAAATCATGCCTGGAAAGAAAACCCTTCGTTTGAGTGGATATGTCTCAAAGGATTGTTTTTATTTGGCAGAACTACGTACTTTGAGGGAAAAATGTAGTTGGAAAATGAATCAACAAAATACTAATTTTTATTTTTTCTACAAAATTACACCCAGTACTGTCAGTAACTGTCCTAAAAGACAAAAGATGATGGTATAGAAATGGAAAAAGTTCATTTGTTCAAGTTGAAGAATATAATTTTAGTGGCTTTACTGCCTGTTTTATCATGAAAATTATATGCAATAAAAATATCAGGAAATACTGACTAAATAATTATAAGGCAATGCTATAATATTGTATCACAAGAAAGATTATACTCATAGTGAAATATTGTGATATTGTATCAGAGGAAAGATCATACTTACATTAAAATATGCAAATATTGTGTTCCATGACATTAATTATATTTATGTTTTTAAGAGATATTTAATTCTTCCTATTTTTTTCAAGATATATAATTTAATTTCTTTAAAGCTATAAAATCATGTTCTTTTATCTTATAATTGGTCAGTTAGATTTCAGACAAGCAGCAGTAAAAATTCAAAGAATCTGTAATACGCATAAAAAGGAACTGTGCTTTAGAATAAATATATTATCAGTGGTCCTAGGTGGCCAAGAAGGCCAACAGCATCCTGACTTGTATCAGGAATAGTGTGGCCAGCAGGACTAGGGAAGTGATTGTCCCCCTGTACTCAGCACTGCTGAGGCCGCACCTCGAGTCCTTTGTTCAGTTTTGGGCCCCTCACTACAAGAAGGACATTGAGGTGCTGGAGTGTGTCCAGAGAAGGGCAACGAAGCTGGTGAAGGTTCTGGAGCACAAGTCTTAGGAGGAGTGACTGAGGGACCTGGGGTTGTTTAGCCTGGAGAAAAGGAGGCTGAGGGGAGACCTTATTGCTCTCTACAACTACCTGAAAGGAGGTTGTAGCCAGGTGGGTGTTGGTCTCTTCTCCCAAGTAACAAGTGATAGGACAAGAGGAAACAGCCTCAAGCTGTGCCAGGTGAGGTTTAGATTGAATATTAGGAAAAATTTCTTCACCAAAAGGGTTCTCAATCATTGGAAAGAGCTTCCCAGGGAAGTGGTTGAGTCACCATCCCTGAAGGTATTTCGAAGATGTGTAGACATGATGCTTAAGGACACGGCTTAGTGGTGGCCTTGACAGTGCTAGATTAGTGGTTGGACTTCATGATCTTTTAAAGGTCTTTTCCAACCAAAAAGATTCTATGATCTTATGATTCTATGATACTTCCCGCCCTCACATCCACACCTTTTTGCAATACCTGAGCAGATTGTCTTTCTTGCCAGATCTGATATAGATTCGCCATTCTGTATGACATTAATTTAAATAAAATTAAAAAAGCTTAAAATTGAAATGTTCACCAAAAAACCCCTGTGTCTAACTAAATACACTTTAGGTTTCATCACCAATGAAGTTGAGCAAAATCAAATAACTCTTCTAACTGTAATACAATTAATTTACCTAGTCAAATAAAAGAATTACTTAGATGACTTATGTGACTTACATGATACTTCCATACCCTTAAATTTTCTATGTAGAAACAACTCTTTATTCCATTTTTTTCTTCACTTCCTGTTATGCTTCAAACTTAGCTTTTTGCTTTTAAACCTTATATGCCACCTACCAGCTCAATCTTACTTTTGCATTTTTATGAAATTCTTAAAACTTCACTCACTCTGTAGTTCTTCCACTTGTTAATTTGGAGACTGTCAATTCTTGCAACCATGTGAGATGAACAGCACACAAAATGGTGTTAAAAGTGTATTTTCACACAATAAGCCTGTGAAAATCAATCTTTGCATTTTTTAAGAACATTTATTTAAAGTAAAAAGCTAAAGAGATTCCTCATTTTAGACACTGCATTCTTCTGACATCTCTTTTCATAAAAAGGCTCCTTACTGATGTGTTTATGTTGCAGCAGATTAATTTTCTTTTCTCCTATTTGTTCTTGTCAGAGAAGACCTAGAATAACAAAGATCAGAGCTGGAATAACAGGAAAACATCCATACCAGAATGCCGGTACCTGTCTGTAGCACTGAGATCTCCCATATGTCAGAGGCCTAAAGTAACAGGAAGGAAAAAATACTACACATCAAAGAAACCTATTTATTTTATGTACTAAAAAACACAAAAAAAAACCCCAAACAACTGAAAACTCCAACCCAAAATAAAAAAAAAAAAAAACAACCAACCAAAAAACCCCAATACATTAAAAACTGTCAAAAAAGGACCTTAAACAAGATAAACCTTTAGAAAGACCTGTTAGGAAAATCTGATATCCTTAAAAAATAAATAATGAAGAGACAATCTGATTTTTTATAGAAAAAGTTATAGCACTCAAGTCTTCTGCTAATAAAAGAACATATGATCAAGAGATACATAAATTGTCGACATTTCTCATCTTAGTTGATTTCTTAATACAAGTCAGTCATGAATGCAAAGAGCAAGACCAAGGGTATTTTTGTTGTCTAGACTATGAATAATGTACAACTTACAGCATTCAATGTTTTTTCATATGATATGAAGGAAATAACTCTGTAAGCAAAGCTGACCTACAGTTTCTGAACCTAACAACTATAGCTCTATAATTACTTCCTTAATTCATGTCATTTTTATTAAACATATAGGATTTTCTTTATCTCCATGTACTTTATTAAAAATGTATCATGCATTTTTATTTCATATGAAAAACTGTTTATGCTATTTATACAGAAATTATGTCATACCTTATTAGAAACAGCAAAACATTGAATTAATATAATTAGAAAAAAATAGACAAAAAATTGGAACAAAACAGACACCACCCCCCAAGCATTTAATCCATAGTGCATTACCATTGACCCATTTAGTGCAGGGAGGACACAATAAATCAATGTTTGTTAACATATGCATAAGCAGAAAAAGGCAATTTCATGGATCAGGCAACATAGTCATGAAACGTCTGTGAAGTAGTGGTGCATTGACTGTTGAGGACAAAGCCAAAATGACAAAAATTCTTTGACTTTCATGTGCATTCTTAATTCCTTTTTTTGTTATTATTTTAGTCAAACTCTCACTTTTGTGTCAGTATCAATTGTTAACAACATATCCATAAAAACTCAGATAAGTGTTGAAAACATTTAAATTAGTTTTGTTTTTTAAGTTATTGGGGTGGTGAAGAAAGAAAAGAAAATCATCAGCATAAAATACAGTAAAATGCACAAAATTTTGTTACCAAAAGTTTCATTCCAGGGCTGGATCTGAACCTTCACTGGTCCAAAGAGATAGTTTACTTTCAAAGTCAGTGGAGATATGGACAGAAAAAAGTCACCATTTTGCCAAATTTGAGATTAACTCTCACCTGGTTAAATAGATGGCAGTGAATAAAACAATGTGTGTATACATATTAGTGCCATTAGATGTGTCCACAAGGTGTATACATTTCGAAAGGACAAAAGCAGACATAAAATCTGAACCCCCTCCTGTGAATCAGGAACTAGACAAGTAATGTATCTGTGTCCTTAAAATAATCTCTTCCCTGCTGCCTTAACTTTATGCAGGTCCAAAGCCTCTTTGAATTTTTTCCAGTGCTATGTTTCTAATAAGGCTCAGCTGATTACTTAATTCATAATAGAACTGTCTTCAGCTAAAAATATTAAACCTTTTGTCCACCTACCTTGACCTCCACATTAGCATGTAAGGAATATGACAGTGAAAAGAAGATGCTGAATTTTTATTAGACATTCTACTACTTTCAGTTCTGTTAATTTAGAGCTGAACAAAGGTGTCAAGAAATTGCCTTTTTGTATTATTTAGAAAGAATAATTTATGCATTATTAAAATACAGTATATCCTGACAGAATTTAAGAAAAGGAAAAAAGAAAAAAAAATTAAAAAGAAACAAAAAGAAAAAATCTTATGCATGTATGTTCTTTAATGATTTACCATTTAAAAAAAAAAAAATAATAATTTCACTGACATCTACTAAACAAACTAACATTATTTTCCTTCCTGAGTAGAGAGTGTTTAGGTTCATCTCAGAGTTTTCAAAAGCATTTAATGGATCTTTAAAATGATAATGCCTAAGGTCTGAGCTCTTCAGTCCTCATTCATATAAAGCTGTTAGTTGAAGTAAAAAGACAAAAACTTGGCCCTATTTTATATTTCACTTTAAATATTAAGTAATATCACAATTAAACTCTCTTCATAATAGATTTGCATTTACTGTTAAAGTGCATTTTTGTTTGAATGGTATTTTTAAGTTAAGGTTTAATTATCTTGTAGGTATTTCTATAACACTGTTCATGGAAAAGTACATTGTTATCATGATATTGATCTTCAATGAGTAAAGGTTACTTTAGGAGCAAATATACACCAACTTGTCTGTTAAGATAACTTCTAATGGCTGTATTAACAGTGTGCCCAAATGACTGGTAGTTATGTCACACAAATTATTGTGTATGGGTGAGAAAAAAATGAAAGACATTAAAATGTGTACTACTTTTTTGGTATTTCCTTCTACATACTAGAAAAAATAAAACAAAACAAATCAATAAATCAAGCAACCAGAGCTGGGTAGGTATACTCAAGGTCTCTTTTGGAAGGTGCTTTTGGGTTGGTTTCACCCTCTGGCAGTGTATTCATTATAGGGTAGACAATCACCCTGTTATGTATTGGAGTGTAAGGTGATACAGATTCCTTCAAAGAGCATCATTAAATAATTGAATGAGGTGAACAGTATCAATCTTCCGTCTCCCATGCTTTCTTCTTTTTTTCCCCCCTCAATTACTTTAGCACTATCATTCTGTTTTAAGATGAACCACAGCTGAAATAAATACAAAAGCAAAAATTCCAAAGACAAGAAGAAATCAGTTTTAGGAGAGCCATTATCAAATCATCGGTACATTTCTTAATTGGGGCTTTACACTTTGAAGCCCCATAAGCTATGCAAGCTATGCAAGTAGTATATGATCTAGCTTCTAAAATGGTGTAGAAAGAGGGTTTTTCTGGACACCTGTCTCTGCTTATAGACCAATTCATGTCACCATGTTCTCACTATTGTGTCTTGCTTTATGAAGATGTTGCAGCTGTTTGTTAAAATATCAGTGGTAGGATTTATTCACATCTCACTGGGCAGAGATAAACTGGAAAGGGAGAAGTAGAACATTAGACTTCAAACTTGATGCTCTGAAGGGCCTAAGGCAAAGGACAATGGCCTTCATGCAGTTTAGGTAGCCCTCGTAGCTAGTCTGTGCACACAAAAATAATTTAAAGTATCAGCACAGACCAATTTCTAATGCATCGAGGCATACATGCAGGAATATTTGTTGATTTTTAAGTAGGCTATAGTGTTCTAATTTTGAACAGAATCGATAGTCTCATCAGAAGTAAGGAAACTTAGACTATCTTATCCCTATTTTTTATTTTCTAGTGCATGTTCTAAAATAGGTTCAATACGTGATAATTTAATGTCTCACTTTAGATATAGATTGTAAATAAATGTACTTAAACACTAGTCTGTAAACTCCAAATTTTTACAAAGTAATTGCTTTGACTTCTGAGGACAAAAATGTGCATCTAGTAATTAAGCAGTTAAGAACAGTGCCTGAATTATTCTTAAATAACATCACACCTTGAGGGCATTGCAAGAAATGAAACAAAATAGATTTTTTTTTTTCCACTATTGCAGATCTGGTATTAACAGACTCTCTGGAGTTTATAAGATAATGGTTAATTAAAACTATTGCAAGAGATAATTAAAAGTACAAACTTATACACATGTACACATACAAAGTGCAGCATATTAGAACTCAGTAATATTAATTTAAATATTTTAAAATGTCTCTGACAACTTTTGTAAGGCTTACTGTCATTAATCAGAACTGACCTGATCCCCCCCAAAACACCCAAAATACCACCCAAAACCACCTACTCCTACAGTTTTAGTACATGACTGCATTAAGCTTTTAGTTTTAAAAAAAAAATTATTACTTGCATTCTAACACTCTACCGTAGTTGCTTCACCTTATGAATGCTGTTTAAGGAAAAAAAGTAGAGGTGTCATTCTGCATGGTGCCAGTGGAATATTGCATATTGCAGTCTATCTTGATTTTATCTATTTTTTTCTGTGCTAAAAGTTCATTCCAAGTTTCTTTTTTGGGAGGGAAGGGTCTTTGTTTTATTTTGTTTTCTTATAAATCAGAGTATTCAAGATTAGAAGCACTTTCAGTGTTTCTGATGTGCTTACTTAAGACAGAGGAGCAGGCATATTCAGATTAAATATCTAGATGACTTGAAGCCCCATCACAAAACTCATGTATCTGTGATTAACAGCTGTGTGATAGTTAGTACAGTGGTTTTAGTAGATATCATCATTACCGGAGCATATACGATGTGTTCCATCCAGAACAAAAATGGCTTGAAGCAGCATCCAGAAGAAAAGTTGAGCTGAATAGTTATGGAAACTTAAACTCATATAAGCTATATAACAACTGTATTTTTGTACATCCACAAAATTTGTATAAGCAAGATTTTGTTATGTTCCAGTTTCTGTTTTTTGCAAAGCATTAATGGAAGCAGGAAGCCAAATCAGAGACTAAGAAAAAGAACCTTGGGTGTTTTGCTAATTACAAAGAATTCATGGCCAGCTGGAAGTCTGTGTGCTTAACTGCTCTGAATAGTCTATGTTTTACATGTAGTAGTCTGTGCATATTTGCTCTGATTGCTCAAGGGGAAATAATTACTGTTTATGAAAGATTGTCCATTATTACCCAATTAGAGGGAAAATACTTTCTATAATAGGGAAAATCTGGCTGCTATTCTGTAGACTTTGACATAAACCCTCCCCCACTGATACGGTGCTCCATAAATAATCCCAGTCATGTTTTTCATGCAAGGTGCTACATAAGCAAAGGGTCAAAATCTTCTGAATTTTTAAATACTTCTTGAATCACTATGAATTTACTGAAAAATTGTAATTGAACATGAGACAGCATTTGAACTGTAAGGAATTAATGTTCAGTTGTGATTTTATTTCTTCCTCCATACTAGTTTTAGAAAGGACAGGAACACAAAAAACACAGTACATGAAAGAATGCAGTCTGCTTCTCAGTTTCTGACCCAGAAAAAGAGTAGACAAGGTTTCAACTTCTTCCCATCAATTCTTTGTCTGGGGGGTGATATGTGGAAAACAGTATTTATGCTGCACATCCCTGTAGGACTGGTATCTGCATGGGTCTGGCTGGTTGATTAAAGTAACCTTTAGGGCTATTTACAGTTCAGTAAGGCAAAGAGATAATTTCTTCTATTCTTACTTTAATTAGTTATTTATAAAGTTTATATTAAAACAATTTAGATGGTAGCAATTACAGATTTGGAGTAAAGGAATGCAGAAATATATGAAATCTCTTGCTCTGAGAAAGATCTAACAGAAAATATTTCTTAGTGATGACATTAAAAAATTGATAAACAACAAGCAAGGTCGCTACACCATCATCCAGAGGCAATGCTGCAAAAGCCTTGTGTCTATTCTGAGACTTAATTAAAGATGAAAGATGCCCCTCAGTTTCTATTAGGAATGTGTCCTAAAAGAAGTGGTATTTCTGGGTCTGACACTGGTATTAATCTTAATTTTCCTAACGTTTGTCCTTCATTATTTTACAGATAATAATATTTTAGTCCAAGGTTTTGAACTCTCCATGGGTCTGCCTGGAGTTGTGTTTGTGGAGTTGTGTTTGAGGCCTATACAGACAAGAATATTTTGTCCTTGACAAAACAGAAGAAACAGTATTCCAAGTATGAATTGTCAGTTGTACATTTTCATCTTTTTTCGCTTCTTATGAAAAATATTATCTGGGTTTACCCAATCTCATAAGGCCTTTTCCTCTTTGAATAAAGCTATGACCTAACTCAGAAAGCCAAAATCACTTCTCACCTCCCTGCGCTAACTTCATACTGGCTCCAGATTTGCAGTGAGACACAAATGGACCAAGATCTGCACGCTGATTTCTACAGAAAATGAGCCTGTGTATGCAAGCATGCAAGCTGGATCAGTCTCAGGGTACTGCAGCCAGCCTGCTAGAAGCCTCAGTGTGCACTGACAAGTCAATTAAGTTATATTTTGAAAGTCTTTCACCAACTAAAAAGCCCAATCCAAACCAACCAACAAACAAACAAAAAAAAAAAACCCAAAGTTTTTTCAGAAAGATGTTGAGATCGGCTTAAACTATTAGATGTCTCCTGTCAATTAAATAGCTATGGAGACAAGCAGATGTCTTGAAACACATATAATCAAATAAATTTTTATAAAGTTTTCTCTTAAGGAAAAAGAAATAAATGCAAATTTTTAAGAGTGGGAGATCCTAAAAAAAAATCAAGTAGCTGTTACAGGCTTGGTCATATTCTATAGTGTATTGATGTAATCCCATACAACTTCACAAGGGAAGATATAGGTGTTAGCCTCAGGTCCCTCAGGCTTGTGAAATTGTACATCTCTATCTAAATTATTTTTACAAGAATTAGTATTTTCTTTTTTTACATAAAAGATTTGTAATCCAGATATGGAGCTGAAGAAGGAAACAACAGTAATTTCTTTCAGTTTATAACTGTGAAATACTTATTCTACTTATCTGAAAAGAGTAAAACATGTATTATCCTTGCTGTTCCTTTGGGCTATTTTACTGTTCAGAAATAGTTATTCAGGGTATCTGTCTTTATTTGTGATCGCTCTAGGGCTTACCAGGTTGCATTTCTATACCAGACACCAAATTTCTAAGGCTTTTTAAAATATCTGTATAAATCATCTGCATATGATTCCCAAAGAGAGACAGGAATAAATGTGACATAGTTATATAAACAGTATCTTCTCCATAGGAAGAGACAAAGTATTCCTAGGGTGTTAGGCCACTGCAGCACAATTTTTCACTCGAGTGTGGCTGCACGTGCACTGTGGTCTTTACTGCATTATCAGTACAAGAAAGATCCTACTTTTGAAATAAATCATTAACTTTGGGCACATTAACAATCCAGTTCATGCTAATAGACCTGTTCATGTAAATATATGTGTAAAAGTTTGCAGAATTAAAATAAATACCTCAGATTAAATATTCTACATTTATGTTTGTGAGGTAGGGGACTCTCATAAAAATTAAGTGAGCTTAATTTTCTTTTTGGTTTTAAACAAGATTTTTTGATTGCTGAGGGGGAAAAAAAATTAAAAGCAGTATGGCGACGATAAAAAACCCCCAAAACCAACAACCAAGTTAACTTAAAAGGACAAAGGAAGACGAGAGATTTAGGTCTGAGTGCTAGATACATATCTGAACTCTTCAGGGTCATGAAATCTCTGCCAGCACTGATATGTTCTTTGGCTGAAAGCACAGCACATCACTTTAGTACTGTCTCTCAGTCTATTAAAAATCCGACTGTGAAAGAAAGGTCAAGTGAGAGCTGACAAAATGACTTAGTTTCTTCATTTGATGTTGCAGTTGTTTCTTTAGTTGAACTATTATTTTTTATCACCTTGGTTTCATGGTCCAATTCTTTTGATAACAGTGATAGAAAATAAAAAGTGTATCATAATACTAGGCTCATTTTGTAAACTCCGTGTAGGCTGAGTGTGCTACATTATTACATGTTTTTTAAAATAATTAAACTAAAAACAGGACAAGATCTCAGTTCCCTCATTTTCAGGTGCCTGAAGCCTGCTGGGATAGCTAAAAGCAGAGCTCTAGCAGCACTGGACTAGCACTTTATTAAAAACCCAGACTCCATATCATTTCCCTCCTCCAGTACCTGTAGTGTTCATATTGTATCCAATCCCAGTGCAGTTACTTATTCTCAGAGTTTCTTCCAGGCCATGAAGCATGGGTATTGGAGACTTCCTAATTTCTAGCTCCACAGAAGACAAGTCCACAAATACGTCTTCTATGTTCTCTCAAGACTGTAGACATGAACCAGCTTCCTTTCCATCACTGAGGCTGACAGTTCACCTCAGATTCTGTCAAAAAACATGCAGGCCACCAATTTTAGAAAAGACAAGAGATTCTAGCCCCCCTAAATTTTTGGATCCCTTGCTGCAAAGAGATAAGGACAGTTATGCTGATTGTCAAGTGCAAAAATTTTTTTTTTTTTCTGTTTTGCTGATGTCACTTTGCCTGGGAGAGAAATAGATAAGCACATGATAATCAGACTGACTTTCTGCAACATGAATTCTTGCATTACCATTTTATAATTACATTAATTGTTCTGAGGTCTTTTTCCTATACAGTGTTTTTATTCTGTGGAAGTTTTCTTCGTTATCTCTAAGCTGAAGCACCTTGACTTTCATAAACAAAACCATAAGCAAACAGAACTGGAGACAGATGACGTTATGACAGCCATGATACTTACTCTCTTGTGCTCCCCCTCAGAAGCTGTTATACTGTAAAGGAGCTGGATTTGCCTCCCAGGCTGTCCTGCAGCTGGTCCTGCAACATGACAAGAGCATGCTGAGGCCCTGAACCTGCCCAGGGCTCACTCTGACCCCTGGTCAGTTTGTGGCCCAGGTTGCTTCAGACCTGGGAGCTGCAAAGCTCTTCCGACTCCAGGGTTCAGACATGGACATGGGCTCAAGCGGGTGGCTGAGGTTTCCTTGAGTTTGAGTGATCTTTCTTCTGATGCAGTTTTATTTTAGTGTTTCAGATATTTTGGTATCCTTTTTCTCACTTCTGAAGCCATCTTCACTGATCCAAGAAGAAACGTGACACAGATTCGATGATCCTGTAAGTAACATGTCTGATCTCAAATTTACAAAATTTACCAAACAAAGAACTATCTAGTAAAAAGACAGATGTGATTCAAGTGTTATTATGACTTTTATCCTGGGAAGGTATATTTTGTTCCTTTAGACACTAGGTCAATGGCAGGAGTCAGAGGAATACTCTGAAGAGATGTTACTTGCTGAAGTAATTTCATTAAATATTTTGTTTGCAGCTTAAACATCATGTCTACTGATCAGCCAGGGCAACCTCTGGAGATGCCTCTTTTTCTTAGTTCACAGGTGAATTGTGGATACCAATGAGTTATTATGTCCCCACTTCCCCCTCCCCTGCTTCTCTCCCCCCTGCCCTGTGGCACCGTGGCCCCAGTGGCGGCAAGGCAGGTCTATCTCAGGGGGCCAGGATGGCCTTGACAGGTTGGAGACAGTCCCTTCTGCCCCTGCTCTCCTCTGACTGTTGCTGTTGTGGGTTAATGTACATACAGGTAAGAAAAAAAGAAATTGGTGAAATCTGAATACTAAATATAAGGAAGCAGGAGGAATCAGAACGCTAGTGAACAAAAGTATTTAAAAACCCCTTCCTCCTATGGATTAAGGCTGTAGAAAAAAGGTAAGGAAGCAAGAGTAATTGCATGACTAGAGAGAGCGCAAGCAATTCTTCATTCTGTTATAAAGACTGCTGGAATTAAACTGCAGTGGCAAATGTGTGCAGTCATTTCCTCCTGGAAATACAAGGTGGCAAGAGGTCTAGCAGTTTCTGAAATTTTAGAGAGACAGCTTATTTTTTAATCAATGCTACCCGAGCACTAGTCTCTTCTGGTTCTCCCCTTCTCACTCTTTCTTCCACTTCCTGAGGGATAGGGGGAAAAAAAGAAAGAAAAAAAAAAGAAAAGAAAAAAAAAGTAGTAGACTTGAGTAATAAAAAAGATTTGCTCCAGTGATCCAATGTACTGTTTTTTATGTAAACTGGCTGTCTCTTAAGGTTATCACAGAGCTATTCACTGAAAACCCCAGACCTGTACTGCAGGGCATATAGCCACATCATAAGAAACCATGGTCTTCTGCTAGCGATATATCGTAGAACCCTTTTTGTGGCAGGCACTTTGATGTGTTTTCTTACAAGAAAGATAGAGTAGGATAAGAGTCTTCAGTCTTTATGCAGCCATGGGAGACTGATTTCTATCTCATATGGAAAAAATAATTTTATGCCTCACAGGTCTGTTTCAACATAAACTATAATGCTACGCAGTAAAGAGAGTTTTTAATTTTACTACTTTAAAGCTGTCATGTGTGGTTTTGCTTTGTTTAGGTTATCATCCTTCTAGCATATTTCTATATCAGTTTCAATATCAAAAGCAAAAGCTGCATTAATATCCAGAAGATAAAATCAGCTATACAATTCTTCATGTGCAATGTCATTAAGCAAATCCAGGCAAACCTAATTTATATAAAGTCTAAAATGCCTACATGGTAGACAGGGCAGACTACAAGAAAGTTGAATGAGTTTGACCCTGCTTACAGACTTCCACTACAGTAGTTGCACAGAATTAATCAGAGGCTCAGTACTCATGGTTTGTCTGAAACATTTTGGAGGCTTTTTTTTCCTCCCTGAAATCAAAATATGCTTTTTAAAAAAAGATTTAATTGTAGAAGATCATTTCAGTGCAAGCCTGCTAGAAGATAAAATGCAGGAACTATCACATTTTTAAAGTACAAATATTTTAGTCTGAAAATCAAGAGATCATGCTTATTTGCTTTTGACATGTACTTCTTACTATATCTTGAGTAATTTCCTTAATTTATCTGATACATTTGCCCCATTAAATTTGCAAGACAATAGTAAGCCTTTTCTTCCTTCCTACAACATTCCAGTCTGCTTTTAAAAACTGCTTTCTGAATTAGTTATATTAGTATCTTTTTCTATCTTTATGAAAAACATCACAGCCTTTCAGTAATTTCCCTGCTCTCCTTTTATTTCCTTCATCCCTGCACACACACAGACACAATCACACATACTATCTTTTTTAGTTGGAAAATGTGAAAATATGTCACCAAATTAGAAAAATTTATACCCAGTTTGCAGTGCAGTAGCAAATAAAGCCTTGCCCAGTTAAGAAACAAGTTCCATGGTCCTTTTCTGCTGTTTCTTTGAATTTTCATCATAATCTAATCCACAGTGAAAGTCATCATGTATAATTTGGAAGAATGTTCTCATTTGGGAGCTCTTAGTGTTGTGGAGGGAAACTGGAATGATGGATGACCTTGGCAATGAATCTGAGGAACAGCTGTGCTGGTTTCTTGGAAGATATACATTCAAATACAGTTGAAAATATTCCTATTAGATACTTCATAAAATGCCATAGCTTCCAAAAGAAAAAAAAAAAAAAAAAAGATATATAGCTCAGTAGCTGAAAGAATCTTTAAGCTATGACCATCATGCAATATATTTTCCCAAAAATGATCCTACTGATGAACACTGAATAGGTCTGGATATTTTATTTCAAGTCTTTCATCAAGTGTATTATTTTGCACTTTGCAGCATTATTATTTTTGAATATGTATTTAAACTTTTTCATTCAGGTCTTTAAGGCAGGGAGGGGGATTAATAATTTAGCTGACTTCACCCTTACTTCAATATTTCTTCTAAACTAGTCATTAGAAGTATTTTTCATTTATGTGTTTTGAAGCTTAAGAGCAGTAACTGTGATTAGATTGACACATTTATACTTGATAAATTTATAATATTTATCTTGAAAGAATTCTGTATTTGTTTTCTGACAAATAACAGATACTGTGAAACAACAGATAAAAATAAATAAATACTGTAAAAACTCCTTTTGTTACAAAACATGGTATATTTTGAAGATTAATGTTTAACACATTCTTACTGCATACAGACGGTGCTTAAGGATTAAAAAGAAAAGTAGTACATTAGTCAAATCTACTTGATAATAAAATATATAATTTTCATCAGATACTTTATTCTTCATGCAATTAAAAAGACTGCTTTTTAGAGGAGAACTATTTAACAGAGATTATAGAATGAGAGATTTGGGGTTATATTTGTTTAAAGTTTGTTTTGATGGGAGAAGCTTGTCTTAATTGAGCTTACCAGTAGGGTGATATGTACCATTTATAAAATACATTCTTGATATATTTTCAAGTGAAATTGAAGATAGTGAATCATTAAATCTATTATTTCACCTGTATATACTGATTATAAACTTTGGAATGACGACATTGTACACTTTTGATCTGACAGTCTAGATGATCAGTTAAAAACGAACATTTCTTTGCACTGAGGGAGATATCAAATGCAAATATACATTCACACAGTCTTGCTATTACAATGAGGACTTTAAATATATTGGTTAGCATGTCCAATGCTTTTAAAATTCCTCTTTGATTTCTGACGGATACTATTAGTCAACTCTAAATCGCAGAAGAATAAATATATGGAAAGATACATGCAATGGGACAGAATTATTAAATTTGTGCAAAGATATTGATGTTAGTCTTCATATGCAGTTACAAGAGTACCTCTGTTATTCATATAATTGCATGGACCATTTCTTCAACAAAACAAACCAAAACACCCACCAAAACTAAGCTAACAAAATTTCCATTTTTTTTAAATGCACCTTTATCTACACTATACTGAGGAAGCGTTTCTTATGCAAAAATAAGATAAATAATGTAGAATAGTTACTGCATTCTCTTTCTTAATTCATGTTCAAAAAACACAGAACAAGATTGCCTTTTTACAACTTTTCAGAAAATGTTAGCATAAAACTCAAAGTTGCTGTATTTACATGTAGCATGTTTGCTGGGTTAATTGTTCTGATGTACCTTGTGATCAAGAGATATCACAGCTATGTGTCATTAAATGAATATTTGCATTTCATACCAAGAAAACAAGTAATTTAGCTTGTAATAGAACTATTCTTATAATCTTTTTAAAATAAAAGCTTCTTAACTAAACTTAATTCTCCCGGTCTTTTAAAATATTAACTGACTTCACATTGAAAATTATTGCAGGGATAATAGACTCTAACACAAAATGTTAGCATAACATTAATACTTCTATTTAAATGTACCATTAATGTTCTCTTGCTCTGGTTTTCTTTAGAGTTATTGCTTACCTTTTGACTATCAGAAAGCCTTACTCATAATACCAGATAGCTATCTTCTAGGAGCTATATAAGCAGTATAGAAAAGACAGTTCTTTCTTTTCCGGGGAATTTTGAAACTGACTTGTTTCATACTGTGATCCACTTACCGCATTAAGTTATCTCTAGTCTTCATATGCTGGATGACAACTGTATTATTTACCCATATACAAACTTTTGAGTCATAACCAAAATCTGAATGGACACCTCCTTCCCATTCATTGTTTTACTCTCATTAATTTGCTGAGAAAATCTGTTGCAATTTTTTGTACACTGGGACACTAAATCATTCAGAGTCTGAGATACCTGTATGGTATTTTGTTATATGGTACTCAAATGATTTCTGAAATTCAGCTTATGTCAAATGAACAATATGTGACTACTCATATAGTAAAAATATATATAATCATAACAACAACAACAAGTTAATCTAGTAAGCAGTTGTGCCCTTGTGTATCTTTGTTTTCAACATTTAGAAAGTGGAATTAACCAGACCGGGTGATACACTGTGTCCTACTTATGCCGCTACGCTTCTTTACCAGTCTGAATTTTCATGGTGTGCCATATATTACATGTTAGACATAGGAGTAATGTAACCCTCTTATCTTAAAAGGACATTGCACCACTTCCTGGGTACAATATCAAAGTAAAAATCCCACTTTTCTCCTACCCACTATTTATCTTTCTCTTTTGACTTAGGCAAATAAAGATTGTGTAATAGAATTGCAGGTGTTCTACATAGCACCTTCAAAGTGATGGTGATTAAATTATTTAGAATTTGTTCTTGCAGCAAAAAAATCTTACTAGGAAAATTTTTAAGTACTGATGCAACTGTGCTGCAAAACAATTTATAGAGATTGCGATAATTGTTTTGTCTTTCAAACTTCTTTGGTATAAGAACAACACTGCACTTATTGTTTTCCTTTAAAAGGTGTGAAAATGTAATTCGGTCACAGAAGAAATGCTAAACAACTGAAAATGTTTTTGACAGATTTTGTTCTCAATGAACACCTACTGGTTTTCTTTCATAATTGCATTGCCCTCTTGATATATGTAGTGTTTTGCAGAAATAGAAGAGGAATATTTTTATTTACTTCAAATTAATGGTGCGGTAGAGACAGATACTTAGAATTCTGGAAATATCTGCTGAGCTGCTATTTTGGAAGACAAAAGAAAATAGGGGGAGAAGTTTTTAGACAAACTGATGTAAAGAACTTTTCCATTAAACTGAATTGCTGTGGCTTTTTTCTTTTCTTATTTTAAAACTCATTTGTAAATCTATATATTAGAAACAAAGTAATATTGCTGTTCATGTGTACTAACAGTCTAAAATTATTTTCTGAATAGGAAGGAGTTATTTGTCTGAATATTTGGAAGTATCCACTCACTTTATTTTCTTAGAACCATGAGGTTACAGCCTATGAGTGCTTAATTATGAGAGCAAGTCAGAATCTGAAGCCTGGATATCAATCTGAGTGTCATCTGAGCCACACACTAAATCAGAGCAGATATCTCTCTTAACAGCTCTGATATGGCCTTATGATATGGGCCAGGCACGCATTTCAGTCAGCATTTTCACTTTTGTACAGTATTATTCTAATTTGCATTTATTTAGTTGTCCACAAATTGGATAAAGTTGAGCCTAGATGTTAGTGAAGTCAGTGCTAATCACATCATCCTTGTTTCCTCTACCTTGCACAACCAGGGAGAGTGGGATTTAAATAGGCAAGATGATGTCCTTTAGGTTTGGTACACCCAGCCTGGCCTCATCGACCCCTTGCAGCCTGTTAACGGAGAGGGTATGGAAGTGTGAGAGGTCATCTGCGTCTGTCTCCTGGGGTAGGTACCCGCAAGTACCCACACGAACAATGGTGTAGACAAGCACCATAGTCTCTGGCTCTTACCAAATGAGAACTGCGAAAAAATAGATTTGTCCACTGCTGTTTCCTTCACCATCAGTTCTCACACCTGAAAAGGAGAAAAACACTGTTAAGGAAACAATGATTACTCTTACAGCCACAGGTATAAGTGACTCTACTTATGATTCTTTATAAAGGAAATATGAAGAAACTCAATAAAATGTGCATGAAAATAAAATTGAATAGGTGTAGCTGCCAGTTCACATAGGCAAGTACATAAATCAGATATTCCTATGGAAGCCAGTTCAAAATTTCTTTGATTCTGAGAATTTCTATTTAATTTTTTTCAAGATGGAACTTTTCTGTGGTGACATTTAATTCTGAATTAATTTTTGAAATGGATATCGAGTGTCTCTTTGTTTTGATATTTTTTCAGGTGAAAAATATATGTGATGATAGAAACCTCTTCCTGTGTAAGACATTCTAAAGCAAATGAAAATGCAAACAACTACAATGCAACTGTCAGCAATACCCTTAGGCTGGTGTCCAGCAAACTGCATAGGAACCCAGTGATATTTAGTTGCAATTTAGATTTTGTATTGGAGACATGATTCAGGAAACTCCTGTCTAACAAGGCAACTGAAGTTTTAGGGGCAAATGCTGCTGAGCCCCAGCAGTAGTGCTATTAGGCATGTTCAGTACTATATAAGGCTTTTAATAAATATTGGAGGACAGACAAAGTAAAGACTTAGAGATTTTATAGAATATAAAGTGGAAGACCAAAGAATAATCATGCTTCATTTTGATAATGACTTCCCCAGAGAAGGGAACTACAGCAGACCACATATCTCTTCATTAGAAAAAATAGTGGAGATAGCACTACGTAACCATTAGTTAAACGGAAAAAAAAAAATTTTTTTTTTTTTAAAGAAGGGATAATTGTTGTGATGTAAAGAGAAACATGACTTGTATAAAAATGAAAGTGTTTTAAATGGTTGGAATGATGTTAACAAGATTTTTTTTTTTTTTTTTTTTGCCAAGGGAGGGTCTTCAGAATGATCTTGTTTTATGTTTTCCACCTGTTATCTTCATGTAAAATTCAGGGTTTTGCTGATGAAGTTGAAATGCAAATAGAACAGGCAAGAAAAAGAATATCACATAGATAGAACAAAAATAATATAAATAAGACAAAATATAGAAACCCTTTTAGAGTAATACCAGCCATCTGTTCTCTAAGCCAGAATCTGACTATAAATGTCTGAATAAAAGGATTATCATTTGATCATGGAACGATCATTAAACAGCAACGTCAGAGAGCTTTTGAAAAGTTCAGCTGACAACGAGGATATATCGGTGAGGTATTTCTGATAAGGATCACTAAGTTGTAAGTAAGTGGAGTGTTGCAAGCAGCTCAAGGGAGATGATGCTGTTTACTCAGCCCTGATGAGACCACATCTGGAACACTGTGCCCAGCTCTGGGCTCCTCAGTACAAGGAATAGGTACATACTGAACCAAGTCCAGTGAAGGGCCATGAACGTGTGAGGGATTAGAGCATCTGTCATCCAAGGAGAGGCCGAGAGAGTTGGGATTGTTCAGCCTCGATAAAAGAAGGCTCAGGGGGGTATCTTATCAATTTGTATAAGTATCCAATGACAGGGAAAAGGGAAGATAGAGTCAGACTCTTCTTAGTGTTTCCCACTGTAGATCAAGGGGCAATCAGTACAAACTGAAATGCAGGAAATTATATTTAAAAATATATTAAAAAAAAATTTATTGCAGTTACGGTCAAACACCAGAACAGCTTGCCCAGGGAAGTTATGGAGTCCCCACTGTTGGAAACAATAAAAACCTGACTGGATGTGGCCCTGAAGTACCTTCTGTAGCTGACCCTGCTCTGACATGCACAGTTGGCCTATGCAATCTCCAAAGATGCCTTCCTACTGCTAGACTTCTGTGGTTCTGGGAAACTGTCTGTGAATAATTGGAAATGGGAAAATATAAGAAGGTTTTGAAAGTTCAGTAGAATGATTTGTAACATGAAGGGGATTGATACAATGGTCCACAAATTCCACATCAATTGTATTTCTTACTTTCCCATAAAGGAGCTATCTATTTTTTAAAATTCGTCTCAGTACCTTCATCTGGCTTCTGGAGTCTGAACAGAAGATATCTTGAGCCTTTTACATTCTTAGTGTTCCAGCCTTGATCCCTCAAACTGCCTATGACATCTTTAACTACGATAAATAGCTTTTCTTTTAAACCTTGCAGCCATATTCTTGCAGGATGTTTTGATCAACTTCTTAGGCTTTGTCCTTTGTATCAGATTGGATGTGTCCTAGACTGTTTCCTGGCAGTGAGACCAGTTGTTACAGAATGGCTTATATCTATAATATTGAATTCTGTCACTCTCCAAAACAGATTGGCCATTACTAAACTGCCTACTGAAAATGGTCTGTTGTCCATGTTACTCTTTAAACCATGGGCGATAATGAAATGCTTCAGGAGATCATATTTTATCATTCCTGTTTATCTCTTGGCCAGTTTAGTTTACTAACACGGATGTAGCCACAGTATCCAAAGCCCTCTCTAGTCTTTTTCCTTAACAGAAACACCCATTCTGAGTTCTGCTTTATTCTCAGTATCTTTTTAGGGGTAGGCATAGCTTCTGCACTTGATAACCCTGGAACAATGTTTACATATTCCAAATTGCTTCTAATTTAAGTGGTAAATGTGGCAATGCTGGGTCATATAACTGTCTTAAAGTGCCACTATACCTGCTAAAGCTTCTGTAATGCTTCTGTTGAGAAGACGTAGGGACAGAGAGAAAAGGAGACAATAAACAATATTGAACTTACTAACTATACCAGAGTGAGTATTCAGAAATTTTCATTGAATATACTGTTTGTTATACAGAATATGGGCTTTTTTACCTCTGTTTTGATTAAACATTTATTTAGTGGGGGCAGGAGGAGGTGTGTTTTGGCAATTCTCTTGATTTCTTTCTGTCAGCGGAGATTTTTTCTTTTCTAAGACTTCCTTTCAGATAGTGGATGCTATTCCTTTTCAGCTAGATGTTTTTTGTTTCTGCTACTTGTTTTCTTTCATCTTTAAGTTTAGATAAGTTTAATTTGATTACAGTGTTCTGTAAAATTTCATGATTCATGTATGTCATCATATTGGTAAAATTTGTTATAAAAGTTCACATATCCTGAAAGATATATAATTTTCTGATTTTATATATTTAGGATTGATTTTTTATTTGTTTTCTTAGTCTAACTCTCTCATGCTTTTTTCTTTTTTTCCTTTCTCAGACTAATATCTGTCATTAAATTTCTATTTGACATTACATTTTTCTGTACTTATGGAAGTCTTAACATTTATCATTCCAAATCCTTCTGATTTGCTCATATTCTTTTTGCTCTGTTAATATTTTTCCCTATGAAAAATTGTTTAAAAATTATTATATTAATGTTCATGCATTTTAATATAGGAGAGAGAGATCCACTTAGGGAATGGAAAAAAATTAGCTACCTTAGTTGAAAGGTACTATTTGGACTACTACCCACTACTGCTCTTCCATGTGGGTGGTGATGAAGCCACAACACATAGTCCAAAAGCAATCAAAAGAGACTTCAAGGTCTTGGGATGGTTACTGAGGGAATCTGGAGGGCAGGTTATTTTTTCCTCCCTCCTTCTAGTTATGGGCAGTGATGTTGGGAGGAACAGGTGGACACAGTCCATAAACACATGACTGTGGCTGCTGTCACCATCACAATTATGGATGTTTTGACAATGGAATGGTCTATACAGCACCAGGCTTGCTGGTGTCAGATGGGATTCACCTTTCTCAAAGGGAAAAAGAGTCTTTGCTCAGGAGCTAGCGGGGCTCATTGACAGAACTTTAAACTAGTCTTGAAGGGGGAGGGGGATAATATCAGGCTTGCATGCAACAAGTTGTGGGATGGCACACCAAGGCTGGAGGGATGAGGTGGCAGCGAGGGCCCTCTGCCTGCTGCTCGGAGACATGTTGGACACACTGCAGCACACTTGAAGTCTTACAGAGATAAGCCAGGGGCTCCTGAGGTAATAGGAACTAACACGGAAACACATCAAAGGAACTCCAAAAACTCCAGCCAGTAAGTCAGAGTCATCTGGGGCCCAACTGAAATGCCTCTATGCAAACAAACATAGCGTTGGAAACAAACAAGAGGAGTTAGAGACATGTGCACACCTGCAGGGCTGTGATCTCATCAGCATCACAGAGACATGGTGGGATGGCTCCTATGATTGGAGTGTTGAGATGGAAGGATACAGGCTCTTTAGGATGGACACCCAGGGGAGATGAGGAGGGGGTATCCTCCTCTGTGTCAATGATCAGCTGGAGTGCATGGAGGTCTGCCTGGGGATGGATGAGGAGCCAACTGAGAGCTTATGGGTCAGGATTAAAGGGAGGGCAGGGACAGGGGACATTATAGAGGGGGTCTGCTACAGGCCACTCAGTCAGGAAGACTGAGCAGATGAGGTCCTCTATAGACAGATAGGAGCAGCCTCATGTTCACAAGCCCTGGTCCTCACGGGGGACTTCAATTACTGTGATCTGTTGGAGGGACAACACACTAGGGCATAAGCAATCCAAGAAGTTCCTGGAATGCATTGATCATAACTTCTCTTCTGAGTCATAGAGAAGTCAACAAGATGTGCCAAGCTGGACCTTGTTCTCACCGACAAGGAGGGGTTTGTAATGGTTGTGAAGCTCAATGGCAGCCTTGGCTGCACTGACCATGAAATGGTGAGTTCAAGATCCTCAGGGCAGCGAGGAGGGTGCACAGCAAGCTCACTACCTTGGACTTCAGGAGAGTAGACTTTGGCCTCTTCAGGGATCTGCTTGGTAGAGTACCATGGGACAAAGCCCTGGAAGGAAGAGGGGCCCAAGACAGCTGGCTAATATTCAAGGGTCACCTCCTCCAAGCTCAGGAGCGATGCATCCCAACAAAGAGGAAGTCAGGCAAAAATGCCAGGAGGCCTGCATGGATGAACAAAGAGCTCCTGGGCAAAGTCAAACACAAAAAAAGGAAGTCTACAGAGGGTGGAAGCAAGGGCAGGTAACCTGGGAGGAACACAGAGAAACTGTCCGAGCAGCCAGGGATCAGGTTAGGAAAGCCAAAGCCCTGATAGAATTAAATCTGGCCAGGGCTGTCAAGGACAACAAGATAAGCTTCTATAGGTATGTCAGTGATAAAAGAAAGGCCAGGGAAAATGTGGGCCCTCTCCAGAATGAAACAGGTGACCTGGTGACCCAGGATATGGAGAAGGCTGAGGTACTCAACGACTTCTTTGCCCCAGTCTTCATCAGCAAGGGCTCTAGCCAAGTCACAGATAGCAAAGACAGGGACTGGGAGAATGCAAAACCGCCCACTGTAGGAGAAGATCAGGTTCGAGAATATCTAAGGAACCTGAAGGTGCACAAGTACATGGGACCTGATGAGTTGCATCCGCGGGTCTTGAGAGAACTGGTGGATGTAATGGCTAAGCCTCTATCCATCATATCTGAGAAGTTCTGGCAGTCTGGTGAAGTTCCCGCTGACTGGAAAAGGGGAAACATAACCCCCATTTTTAAAAAGGGAGAAAAGGAAGACCCGGGGAACTATAGACTGGTCAGTCTCACCTCCATGCCTGGCAAGATGATGGAGCAGACCCTCCTGGAGACTATGCTCAGGCACATGGAAAATAAGGAGGTGACTAGTGACAGCCAACACAGCTTCACTAGGGGCAAATCGTGCCTAACAACTTTGTTGGCCTTCTATGATGGGGTTACAGCATTGGTGGATAGGGGAGGAGCAACTGATGTTATCTACCTGGATTAGTGCAAGGCATTTGACACTGTCCGCATGACACCCTTATCTCTAAATTGGAGACACATGGATATGATGGATGGACCACTCAGTACATAAGGAATTGGCTGGATGGTTGCACTCAAAGAGTTGTGGTCAACGGCTCAATGTCTAAGTGGACAACGGTGACGAGTGACATTCCTCAGGGGTCGGTACTGGGACCGGCACTTTTCAACATCTTTGTCGGCGATATGGACAGTGGGATCGAGAGCACCCTCAGCAAGTTTGTTGACAACACCAAGCTGTGTGGTGTGGTCAAGATGCTGGAGGGAAGGGACGCCATCCAAAGGGACCTTGACAGGCTGAAGAGGTGGGCCCGTGAGAACCGCATGAAGTTCAACAAGGCCAAGTGCAAGGTCCTGCACATGGGTCAGGGCAATCCCAAGCACGACCATAGGCTGGGCGAGGAATGGATTGAGAGCAGCCCTGAGGAGAAGGACTTGGGGGTATTGATTGATGAGAAGCTCCACATGAGCTGGCAGTGTGCGCTTGCAGCCCAGAAAGCCAACCATGTCCTGGGCTGCATCAAAAGAGGTGTGACCAGCAGGTCGAGGGAGGTGATCCTGCCCCTCTACTCCGCTCTTGTGAGACCCCACCTGGAGTTCTGCGTCCAGCTCTGGGGGCCCCAGTACAGGAGAGACATGGAGCTGTTGGAGAGAGTCCAGAGGAGGGCCACAAAGCTGATCGGAGGGCTGGAGCACCTCTCCTATGAGGACAGGCTGAGAGAGTTGGGATTGTTCAGCCTGGAGAAAAGGCGGCTCCGGGGAGATCTAATTGCGGCCTTCCAATACCTGAAGGGGCCTACAGGAAAGATGGAGAGGGACTGTTTATGAGGGAGTGTAGTGACAGGACAAGGGGTAATGGGTTTAAGCTGAAGGAGGGTAGCTTTAGATTAGATATTAAGAAGAAATTCTTTCCTGTGAGGGTGGTGAGGCACTGGAACAGGTTGCCCAGAGAGGTTGTGGAGGCCCCCTCCCTGGAAGTGTTTAAGACCAGGTTGGATGGGGTTTGGGCAACATGGTCTAGGGGAGGGTGTCCCTGCCCACAGCAGGGGGGTTGGAACTAGATGATCTTTAAGGTCCCTTCCAACCCAAACCATTCTATGATTTTATGATTCCATGATATTCTATAGTATTCTGAAGCATACACTTTCTCGGTCTCTGTAAAAAGTGTGATATGAAGGTTTGATCTGAATTTTATAAAATATGAACAATGATCAAGATCTTGAGCTAGAGTTTTCAGGTTCAATTGTTGATCACTGAGAGATACAAACCATGTCATGGAGACATTTATTTAACGATAGTTATAGGCTGTATAAATTCAGATAAAGCTATCATATTTATTTGACCTGCAAAATTAGACTTAAATAAATTTCTCTGGTAGAAAATTTTATTAATTTAGAATATTCACCAAATTGTCCTTTAAAGATCAAAGAAATGTAGAGAGTTCAATCTGTACAATTTGAAGTGGAAAATATAAAGAACCCCTCTCTAACAGAACTTAATTGAATTCAATCCCTGAAAAATATTTGACTTCAAAACCAGCTAGATCCAAGCTGGTCCATCCACTTTACAGAAGTCTAGGATTTCTATATAACAGTCCAAGGATAAGTGATACTTTTCTAACACTACTGTATCAAAGTTAAACCCCAAATATAGAATGACGTTGTGAAATAAAATTATAGTATTGTTATTCAAACACAGAGGGCTCTAAAGTGTACTCAGTAAGAGAAAAAAACCCCACCAATTTACTCGGAGTTTTTATGTGTTTGTGCGCATTTAAGATAGTAAAGGATCATGTGAACTAAGCTAACCCAGAAGTTAGAGAAAATATGAAGTGAAATGTGATTGATTAGGCTTTAGATCTCTTGAAAGTTATTGGACAGCTGTAACATTTGAAATAAGTAACCATGTAAAATATAACATGGTTTTATTTAGTTAAGTTTAGCTACTTATGCACAAGATTAGCTTTTTTACAAATTTAGAAAGGATTTCTGGAGCAACTGCTCACTAGGTAAGTATGTCTAATTGCCTTTTTGAAATGGCAACTGTGGGAAAAAAATAATAGCTTTCTGAAGTAATCAGATCAAAGTGTGAATGGATGTAATCTTCAGAGAAGTCATGGCACTTTGGACAAGTCAGGGTGTACAGTTAGTGACCTATTCATTCTACTTTATAAAAAGTGTCAGAATTTCATAGTAAGCAACCAAACAAAAAAACAAGTACGGAAAGGGCAATTCATGCTGGGGGGGAGGGGGTTGGAGGGTGGGGGGAATGTATTCAATGTAAAGAAAGTTTCCTGTACATTTAGCTTCATAATTTCATGCTTCAGATGCCAGTACATCATGGCTAAGAAAAGGTAAAATGATACTGTATCTAAGTGAAATGGAAAACCATTTGGACATAAACTCTAGCTCCTTTTCTTTTCCCTAAATAATAAAGAGCAATTGAAATTAGAAATATGCTTAATGGTGTAGAAATAACTTGAATGCCACCAAAGATAATATACAGTTAACTCCCAGCTTGTCTACTTTATTTCTGACTCAAATTAACTAGCAGACTTCACTAACTGTATCTTATATCTAAGGTTCCTAACAAATATGAATGTACATATGATTTAATGTGATAAAGGTGGTGAGACTGATCTTGGTAGTATCTATCAGTAAAATAAGCTGTATAAATTTAATAGATGAAATTAAGGTATGGGAGTGGGTTATATACATCTTAATAAAAAACCCCTATCCTGGTAATGTTAGAGATAAGGTGAGCTCAGTGTTGCCCACCGTTAGAAAACAGAAGATCACTTACCAGTTACAGTATTTACAATCATTATTTTACTCATTAAATGTCTATCTGGATTTGCAGAACTTGTCAGTGGAAGAATGCAGGCTTAAACTACGGCTCTGATGGAATATGTTAATGAATATTTAATCTCACTGCTGAGCTGTCTATATTGACTTTCAGTTGACATTGACATCAATGGCAGTGGTATTAGGTCAATGACTATTTCTTTTAAAAATCCAATGTGTAGACCTGAATGGCATTAAGATATTAACAAATGTCAGTAATAAATATATTACAAAGTAAAGCTTGGACTCATACAAACTCATATGTTCAACGTGAGAATAAAATGGAATCATTCCATAGAATGGCACAAAAAGATTTTTTTTTTTTTTCTGATTGGATAAAAAAGTGCTGATGAAGACTAAGTATCTGGAGAGGAAAAAGGCTTTGGGAGGAAAATATAGGAAAACTTCTCACCTTTTTAGATATACAGGCATTATCATGTTATTAAATGGTAGTATATGGGGGGTTTTTTTACTTTTAACTTAGGTATTCTTGAAAGATTGACTCTTGTTTTCCAAGGCACTTTTTTTACACAATAAAGATTCAGATAAAACACCTCAAATTGAAAACTTCAAAACTTAAGATTCCAGTAAATAAACAGTAAATCACCTTGATCTCAGAGATGGAAAACTGAGCTGTTAAAACAAGACAAGACTTAGCTATCTTTAAGTGAATTAAAATCAAGAAAATCAGAGTGAAAAAAAATGGAGATTTCTCTAAAACTCAGTAAAATTTGTGTGAGAGATTCATTTCTGAGAACTTATTAATGAGATTTATCAATAAATCCCAATGAATTATATGCAAGAAGCAAAATATTAATTAATTATACATAACACCTAAACATTTTTTGTTTCTTTGCTTTGTGTGTTTATTTTTTTCTGGTTGAAGGACTGATTGCAACTTTTTTGAGTAAACATGATTACTAGGCTTGCTAATACATTTTTTAACAAGTGAACGGTATATTACATTTCTTTTCTGCTTTATATGTAATTATGGCTGAAGTGATGGATATTTTAAATACGATTTTCCTATATTACTCTTCAAACCAACAAGTTAACATTAATTTATTTCATGAATCATAGAATCATAGAATGGGTTGGGTTGGAAGGGACCTCAAAGATCATCTAGTTCCAGCTCCCCTGCCATGGGCAGGGACACCATCCACTAGACCACTTCCTTCCCTTATAGAAGGAAGAAATTCTTCACTGTGAGCACAGTGAGGCAGTGGAACAGGTTGCCCAGAGAAGCTGTGGATGCCCCGTCCCTGGAAGTGTTCAAGGCCAGGTTGGATGGGGCTTTGGGCAACCTGGTCTAGTGGAGCGTGTCATCAAGGCCAACCCTGTAGCTCCCTCTCGAGACCAGTGCCTAAGCTTAGGGTTAAAGTTATGGTTAGAACTATGGGAAAGAAGACCAGATTAATTGTCTCGTGAAATTTTCCAACAGTCTTCAGCTCAAAACAAGGCCATTGCTCCCAGCTGTGTCAGCTAACCCTGACCTTCTTGGATGTAGCCTATGCCTGGTGCTCTTGAAGATGATACACATGACAAGTTAGATGCAAGGCAAGTGACGTGGATGGTGCTGCTTTCAGCATCAGCAAGAAGAATAGCATTGGCCAGGGACAAGGTCTGATTGATCTGTAGGCTTTCTAGTGGTGCATCTGAGGAGAAGGTTAGGGTCAGCAGAAAGAGAACTTGGAGAATGTTAGCAGTTGTAGCCTTGTCGAGTTCTGTGGCTCAGCTGAGAGCTGAGATTTTCTTTGCCACCATCTTTTATCTTGTAGCAGTTGTTGTGGTGTAACCCCAACTGGCAATTAAGAACCACACAGCTGCTTGCTTACTCCCCCTCATCCCTTGTGGGATGGAGAAGAGAATTGGAAGAGTAAAATTGAGAAAACTCGTGGGTTGAAATAAAGACAGTTTAGTTGGTAAAGCAAAAGCCATGCACACAAGCAAAGCAAAATAAGGAATTCATTCACCACTTCCCATGGGCGGGCAGGCAGGTGTTCAGCCATCTCCAGGAAAGCAGGGCTCCATCATGTGTAATGGTTACTTGGGAAGACAAATGCCATCACTTCGAGCGTGTATCCCCCCCTTCCTTCTTCCCCCAGCCCCTTATAGGCTGAGGATGACATCATATGCTATGGAATATCCTTTTGGTCAGTCAAGGTCAGCTGTTGCAGCTGTGTCCCTCCCAACTCCTTGTGCACCCCCAGGCTACTCACTGGTGGGGTGGTGTGAGAAGCAGAAAAGGCCTTGGCTCTGTGTAAGCACTGCTCAGCAATAGATAAAACATCCCTGTGTCATCAACACTGTTTTCAGCACAAATCCAAAACATAGCCCCATACTAGCTACTATGAAGAAAATTAACTCTATCCCAGCCAAAACCAGCACAGTCGGGTGGGGAAGAGAAGCAGAGAAAGATGGTGAAAGATGGTGAGAGATGGAGGGGAGAGCAAGTGAGGGAGGGATGAAGAGGGAGGATTGGAAGCAAGACTGAAGCTGAAAAGTAAAACAAAGGTAAGGTGTGTAATTTCTACATGTTCTGCTCTGTGTGATCCAAGACTCAGCTCTGATGGGGCACAACTGTATAACCTTGACTCAGACTTCTGAGAAAATTGTTAGATTATAAGAAAGATCTGTGAGAAATTCTCTAGAGTGTAACTATGCCAAGTAAGGAAGGTAACATTTCAGACAGGTAAGGCTGTTAATAATAAAAATCACTAACATTTCAAAGAGTAAAGAGGGAAAATACAAACATGAGATGTATAAATTCCAAAAAAGAAAGAACAGGTACTCATGGTGGCAAATGAACAACATTAATAATCAGCCTGTTCTAAGGAGCAGTAGAAACCTTTCCTCTCCTGGTTGAGGACTAATGGTCAGCAAAGGTTCTTCACAGAATTGTAAAAATGTTAATGCTTTGCCTATCTTTTTAAAGTCTCGCTGATGTATTAACCAATAAATAATAGGTGCGTGTGTGTGTGTTTGTTTTTACTTCTCAAGCATGTACATTTTATCTACCTGGACTTTAGGAAAGCCTTGATACTGTCTCCCACAGCATTCTCCTAGAGAACCTGGCAGCTCATGGCTTAGACAGGTGCACTCTTCACTGGGTAAAAAACTGGCTGGAAGGCTGAGCCCAGAGAGCTGTGGCGAATGGAGTTAAATCCAGTTGGCGGCCGGTCAGAAGCGATGTTCCCCAAGGGGAAAAAAAAAGGGGGGGTGATTGTGCCCCTGTAGTCGGCTTGGGGGGGCCAAATACTGTGTACTCGAATACTGTGTTCAGTTTTGGGACCCTCAGTACAAGAAGGACATTGAGGTGCTGTAGTGTGTCCAGAAAAGGGCAATGAAGATGCTCAAGGGAACTGGGGTTGTTTAGCCTGGAGAAGAGGAGGCTGAGGGGAAACCTTATTGCTCTCTACAGCTACCTCAAAGGAGGTTATAGTGAGGTGAGTGTCGGTCTCTTCTCCCAAGTAACTAGCGAAAGGACAAGAGGAAATGGTCTCAAGTTGCATCACGGGAGATTTACATTAGATATTAGGAAAAATATTTTCACTGAAAGAGTGGTCAGGCATTGGAACAGGCTGCCCAGAGAGGTGGTGGGGTCACCGTCCCTGGAGGTTTTCAAAAAACGTGTAGACATGGCACTTCAGGACATAGTTTAGTAGACATGGTGGTGTTGGGTTGACGGTTGGACTTGATGATCTTGGAGGTCTTTTCCAACCTTAAAGATTCTATGTTTCTATGATTCTATTTTGTTTGCAGTCTCTCTGTGCGTGACAAAAAATTGCCTAAACAAAGTGACTAGGAGAAAGAGTGTCACAGCTTGATGGAAAATGAGAGCAGTTCATGTCCTTTGGATGGAGTTCTGAGAATCCCAGGTGCTTTGGAACTGCAGCCAGAGACTATGAAATTAGAAAGGAATCGTAAGAAAAATGGACAACAAATATACAACATTTCACTATGGTGACTGTGGTCATCTGAGACTTCTTGCTAGGATTTTACAGATGGTTACTATCAGATTTACAAATGACCACTTTCCCCCTCCACAGTAGGTAGGGAAATATCTTTCTCCCATCCAGAGGAATGTTTAGGGACATGGATCATCCAGAAGATACTTTGTCTGTGGTAGCAGGAAATGTGAAGATGAATTGAGAGAAATAGAAAAAAGCAATCACAGTCTGTCAGGAAAACACTAAGCCTAAAGTAGATATTGAGGTTGCTATAGTATGTGGAAGTGGTAACCTTGACTACTCTATTAAGGCAATAAAAGGGGAACTTGTCACTGTGGAGTGCAAAATCACATATTTGAAATTACTGATTGAATTGTTGGTAGAACAGAAAGAGAAATTTAGCACTGAAGTGGTGGGAAGGAATTGAAATACAGTAAATGTGCAAGTGCAGAAAAACAGTGCTAAGCAGTATGTCTCTGCCGCAGTGGATTTGCATTCAGCATCAACAATAGAGCAAGACCATCTGTGGTGAATGGCTTAAAAAGATGGCAAAACAGAAATTCAAACTGGGGGCTAAGGCAGTCAAGAGAAGTTGAGACATGTCTGAGGGCAATCATGAAAGACAATGGCAAGGATTAAATAATTTGACTTGCAGGAACAGGACTCAGTCTTTGAAAAGAGCATTTCAGGAGAAGCAGGGTGAGCTGCAGCTCTCAGTGCAGGTGTCCTTCCAGCAGAAGACATTGATGTTGAGACCAAAATGGGGTAACTGGTATGACACACATCTTTTTGATTGAGACCTACTAGATTACCCATGAAGCACATAAGCCTTCTTTGTGTATCTTCCTTTGCAGAAAGAGCTGGAATAGTTAACACTCCCCACAGCTCCAGTAGCTCTCTTTTTTACCAAAGCAGTCATGAGAACTGATGATGATGGATATGAACAAGTCTAAGCAGTTATCTCTGCTATCAATGGGCCTTCTGTATGAAACAAGCACGGTGATGGAGAAAAGTCACTATTTCAAGGTCAAAGCAAAGACCAAAAATTTAGCTGGACTACTGGAGGTAGACATTCAAGAAGGAACTGCAATGAATTGCACTGAAAAGTCCTATGGGAGTCCTTTTTTCGCAGCCAAACAAGAATCTAATTTGGAATGAGCTGAGGGACTGAGGAGAAGATATAGATGCTTGGAATTGTTGTTAACAAAAAAGATTAGAGCTCAGATTAGAGTTTAAAAGGAGAGTTGTGTTAATTATTGAATCATTATTTATTATTAAAAAAGAAGAGTTTCAGAGTTTGGATTATTTCACAAATTTAACTGCTCTCTGAATTAAAGTGACACCTGAAAACTTGAAAGGTCAACACTGAGGTTTTGTAAAGGCATTTGGTGCTTAGGTATGCTTAAGATTAGTAATAGACTTTAAAATAGACTTTAAATTAAACAGAACCATTTTGTATTGCTTTTTCTTGAAGAAACATCAGCATTTCTAAAGACCAAAATCAGGGCTGAGATGTTAAAAACTTAAGGCTCATATGATGGTTTTCTACTCTGCTATCTACGTATCAGAGATCTATCTGTAGTTAAAGGTGAAAATTCCTGATTCTGTTAGTTATACTTGCATAAAAGATGAGTTTAATATTTAATTTTTATGTTCATCATTCATGTGACCTAGAGTCCAAGGGGTGTGAAGAGGCTGCAGAAGTTCACAGACTTATTGACAACTACTACATGTTATATACAGCTGTTTATAATTAATGCCAAGGTTTGTGCTAGAAAGGCAAAACTGAAGAAAACAGTTTATTAAGTCTGCACTAGACTTTGGGGCTAAATTGGAGATATATTGATCTGCAGTTCTGCCAGAAGGCACTTGGCAACTAATAAGCGAGAGTTAAGATTAGTCCTAGGACTTACAAGGAAACAGAAATTTCTTTGGACAGGAATATAATGAAAGTAATGATGTTTATTGTATGTAGGCTTCATTCTGCCTAAATAAGAAGGATGCATGCTGAATTATTTCTTCTTTCTTGTTCTTCCCATATCAATATAAAGAACTGCAAATTTAATCAAACCAATCATTACTATGTATATGCTACGATGCTACATCTAGAATTTTGTTATGTGCAAAAAAAGAGCACACTAGGTTTCTGGAGCTAAGAATTTATTGTTACTCCTGTTTATGTTTCAACTCTCCTATAGTCCAAATTATTGAATTAACACAGAAAAGCACAATGAGTATTCCTACACAGTATTAACCACAACAATCTCCAATATCCATTTTTTCTCCTTACCCTTCCAATGTTGCACTGGGTTGGAATGTTCAGTCTTCCTCAAGAACAATTGAAGAGGGTGCTGTGTGTTGACTTCTCAGCATCCCAAGGCTTCTGCTGGCAACAGTGGAATGCTCATGGTAGGGATTTTTTTCTTCCCAGTCTTAGGGACATCTGTGTTTACCTGTATGAGTTTTCTTAACACAACATGCTTCCTTCTTCATAGCACCCACCTGAAGTTTGAAAATTGCACAACAGTCTCCCCCAGCCTCAATCAAGATAAAAGACTATTGCTTGCTATGTGATAAACACCTTGGTTTTCTAGAGCTTTTACCCTATGGACAGTTATCTCTAGTCAGATGTTAAAGCAAGCTAAAATTAGGTCAGGCCAAGGTAAGCCCAGACAAATGCACTGCCAGTAGAAAGAAACCACTTATATTCTTCAGTAACTAAGGCACTTGTATGTATTTAATATGACGTTAAGAATATCTTAATTTGGAAGGAAAAAGAAATGGTGGAGGGGAGGGGGAAGAAAGAAAGGCTGAGCACAGCAAGGTGAGAACTGAAGGTTGAAGAACTATTGAATTAATGAACCCTTGAGTAAGTTTCAGGAGTCACTGTTCTTTTGTGACTAGGACCCAGCTGTGAACAAAAGGTATGATATGTAAGATATGTAATATGATTTATAGTGTTTCTTTATTCTATTTTACTTAAGAAAAAAAAAAAAAATGTTTTGTATGACTGTAAATGTCTAGGTTCTTGTTCATTGCTGCTTGACGACCAAAATAAGTTTGGTATGGGTTGGCATGGGAAAATGGAATCTATTGTTTGGGCATAAGGTTCCTTGGGACAGAGATGAGAGCTAGTGTTGCTAGAGGTTACAATGACCCACCAGAGGTTACAGAAACCTATAATGGTTGTTATGGCCATTTATCCGTACTATGGTCATCTGTGCTAAATCTTTAGGTTAGATTTATAGTTAGAAAAAGAGGAGTTAGTCTTATAGCATCCTCCATTCTAGTTATGTTCTGAGCTCAGGATTTCAAGGTGTTAGATGTCCATGTCAATTTTCTGTATTCTGCAACTGACTATAGTTCAAGATAGGTGCCCTTCAGAAAATAAGCTTAAAAATTCAGTTTATTGTTGAAGCTTCCCTTTAGGGTAAACTGAGGGACCAAAAAAAGAAAAAAAGTCATTATTTATTCATTCATTTATTCATTCATTCTTCCTCAGTGAACATATTGGTCTACATGCTGTGAGTTAAATGAGCATTAGGATTATGGTTAGTATTGCAGGGTCAAGGAAAGAAAAAAAAAGGAGTTGAAGATTTTAATTTATTAATGGATATTCAGATGTTGGTTGTTGGTTAGACTACCATGAAAAACAAGGGGTAGGCATTGGAAAAAGAAATGTTGAATACAATAATTCATTGAGGACTTTCATCATAGAATAGCCCAGGTAGAAAGGGACTTCCAAAGATTATCTGGTCCAACTTTGCATGGCAAAAGGAGCCTAGATGAGATTATCTAGCACCCTGTCTATTTGCATCTTGGAAACCTCCAGTGCTGGGGACTCTACCACCTCCTTGGGGATCTTGTTCCAGTGAATGGTTGTTCTCATTGTAACAAAGTTTCTTTCTTATATCAAGATGAAACCTCTCCCAGTGTAACTTGTACCCATTGTCCCTTGTCTTCTCCAGGTGACTCCTTGTGAAGAGAAAGTCTCCATCATCTTTGTAGCTACCTTTTAGGTACTGAAATACTGTGATGAGATCCTTAATGAGCATTCTCTTTTTCCAGGGAGAAAAGACGTAACTTCTTCAGCCTTTCCTCACAGGGCAGGTTCTCCAGCCCTTTGATCATCTTTGTGACCCTCCTTTGGACCCTCCCCAGCCTGTCCATGTCTTTCTTGAATTGTGGGGACCACAACAGAACATAGTACTCCAGGTGTGGCCTGACAAGTGGGATGATCACGTCTTTATCTCTACTAGTAATGCCCCTATGGATGCAACCCAGGATCTGATTTGTCTTTGTTCCTGCTGCAGCACACTACTGACTCATGTTCAGCTTGTTGTTCACCAGGACCCTCAGGTCCCTTTCATCAAGGCTGCTCCCCAGCCACACAGATGCTAGCCCGTACCAGGCTCTTTGATTATGTCATCCCAGGTGCAGGACCTTGCACTTGCCTTTGTTCCTTCTGTTAAGGAACAAAGGAACCTTCCTCTGTTCCTTCCTACTGTTCTTGCTAGCCCACTCTTCCAACCTGTCCAGATCTCTATAAGATGCCTCTCCCTTCTGACATGTTCATCTCACCACTCAGTTAGGTGTCATCAAAAGTGATCTCGGAGTTAGACTGCGGGTTTTGCTGATGGCTGATATTGCCCTTGATCCTGATTTTTAAGATGAGGTTTTAAAAGTAGGATTGGATAAAACCTGAAATAAGATGTTTGCTTTGTTGCTGTATGTGTTGGGTTTGCGTGGCAAGGTTTTGGTAGCGGGGGGGCTTACAGGGGTGGCTTCTGTGAGAAGCTGCTAGAAGCTTCCCCTGTGTCTGATAGAGCCAATGCCAGCCGGCTCCAAAACGGACCCGCCCCTGGCCAAGGCCAAGCCAATCAGCGCCTCTGTGATAACATATTTAAGAAGGGAAACAAAACAGTTGGGAGAGTTTTTGTAGCCGGAGAGAGGAGTGAGAAGATGTAAGAAACTCTGCAGACACCAAGGTCAGTGCAGAAGGAGGGGCAGGAGGTGCTCCAGGTGCCGGAGCAGAGATCCCCCTGCAGCCCGTGGTGAAGACCATGGTGAAGCAGGCTGTCCCCCTGCAGCCCATGGAGGAAGGATGAGGGGGTGTAGCGATTCCACCTGCAGCCCGTGGAGGACCCCATGCCGGAGCAGGTGGAGGCACCTGAAGGAGGCTGTGGCCCCGTGGGAAGCCCACCCTGGAGCAAGTTCCTGGCCGGACCGGTGGACCCGTGAAGAGGGGAGCCCACGCCAGGGCAGGTTTGCTGGCAGGACTTGTGACCCCGTGGGGGACCCACGCTGGAGCAGTTTGCTCCTGAAGGTCTGCACCCCGTGAGAGGGACTCCATGCTGGAGCAGGGGAACAATGAGAGGAGTCCTTCCCCTGAGGATGAAGAAGCGGCAGAAACAACGTGAGATGAACTGACCGCAACCCCCATTCCCCGTCCCCCTGTGCCGCTGAGGCGGGGGAAGGTTGAAGCCGGGAGTGAAGTTGAGCCCGGGAAGATGGGAGGGGTGGGGGGAGGTGTTTTAAGACTTGATTTCATTTCTCATTCCTCTACTCTGTTTTGCCTAGTAATAAATTAGATGAATTCCCTCTCTAAGTTCAGTCTGTTTTGCTCGTGACGATAATTAGTGAGTGATCTCTCCCTGTCCTTATCTCGACCTACAAGCATTTCATTATGCCTTTTCTCCCCTGTCTAGTGAACGAGGGGAGTGATAGAGCGGCTCTGGTGGGCACCTGGCCTCCAGCCAGGGTCAACCCACCACACTGTATTTGCAAGTAAGCAAGGTAGCTGAAGGCTGGAACTGTCAAACATCATTCTCATAAACTCACTTTTATTGTAGGTGTCTGTCATCTGTCATTCTTTAGGTAGAGTCATAGTATCATGCTTTAGAAGAAGATAGTTGAAGTATGCGTTTTACTTTAACACTCAAGTATTGTGGTTCTCTTTGTGCACAATATTAAAAAAGGTAGAAATTTCTAGGTTCCATTAATGTAATAATAAAGAACATCTACATATATTTGACCAGAGGAAACACACCTTAGAACCGTATAGTTCTTTTCATTGACTACAAAGGGGTTCCAACACAACTAACTTAGCTGTGGACAGATTCCTTATACATACTATACATATACTATTTATATACAGGCCACATGAATACATATCATATTGGAATTCATGTTCCTAGGAAAACTCTTTAGTGTAAGACTAACAAACCACTGGATTGGCTGAGGAGATCATTGTGAAATATGAAATCTTGGACAACTTCATAGGTACATTAGGCAAAACATTTACAATAGTGTACAGTTGATGATGCCTTGAATATGTGAAATAGATTTTGGGTTTAAACCTATGTAATAGAAATTAAGAAACATCTAATTCATTAAAATCACCATGATTGTCCTGTCAGAGAAAAACAATTATGTAGAATGGCTTTATCTTGTATATTTTTTGAAACAAAATCAAAGGGTTTGTAACAAAAAAATGTTGCCAATTAAAAACCAAAACAGAACAAAAAACCCCTCTGACTGCATGGAGTTCACTGATTTAAGATGGTTGAGAGGATACACTTAATTTAAAAATAAATTTTAGAAAATTCAGGAATGGATAGTTTAACCTGTCCAAATGTATGTTAAAGAGAACATCTTCATAACTGACACACCAGCAAAGTTATCCATAGTCAATAGTGAAATGAACTTCATGATCTTCAGTGCCTAGACACCTAAGTATTAATATTAATTATGCATTTAGCAAGTTACAGATATGAGACAATAGATCATATCTGGAATATGTCACTCTTAAATGAGTCCTCTTTGTCACAGGTTTTATGTCACAGAGTTAGTACTCTTTATACATGCAGAATCACACAGAAACAAGCTGTGATTAGTTATTGCAGTTAAAAGTAGAATCAGAAACAACGATCATAACCCATGGCAAAGAAAACAATAATAGCCTCCTGAAAAAGATTTCTAGCCCTTTACCATAGGGGATTAGGAACACATAAGATTAGGAATAAGAAATATAAAGGATTGTGAATCCAAAACTGAAATACACTTCACTGACATGGAAAAGAACTTCTAGAGGAAAGGGGTTGCCCTGAGGCCTCTCTACAACACTCCTTATAGTTGATATGTCTGTTGCTTTGACTCTAATTCTTGTGCCACATTTTACAGTGAGTTTATTAATCAGTTTCTATACTACCAGTTCAGTCAAAAGATTACACAATTTTCTGCCTCATTTGTTTATTAATGCCAATAAGTACCATAGCCTTAATAAAAAGGGAAATACCTCTTTGTACCACATAGTCTTCTGACATTACATTCAGGAAAAGAAAACATCTCTGGACCTGATTAAATACTGTGATAGCCATTGTCTATTTTACAAATTCTATTCCTTGTACATTTTCTGGTTTTGCTCCTACACATATCAAAATTTAGATGAAAGCTAAATAGAAAATTTGCGGTCTGCTTTGTTAGTCATCTGTATTTATGTGGGAAGTATTCACAGGAAAAATCTGTATTTTTACAGTAGCAGTGGTTAAAAAAAGCTGATGCCCAAATCCTATCCAACTTCAGTTTATAAGAAAAAACAAATACTTGATTCAAGAACATGAGGTTCATTCAAGCAAAATGAAGCTTAATTGTTTTCATTATTAATGTATAGAGCAAAATTCCCATGGACCATGTCCTCTCACAGTAATAGAATCAAATGAATAAATCAATAAATAATGTATGAGAATACAACATTCAAAGTATTTGGAGACCATGGAATGAATTATTAGGTATGCATCCATACTTTACTATAAAGTAGGTTTACCTGAGATGACTACACTTACATGTTTTTGAAAGGCAATAACCTATTCATGAGTGAATTCCATAGGTCCTAGCTAAACGTGAAATGGATGTATTTAGCAGAGATTAATGTAAGTAACAATTTTGTCCAAGTCAATAATTTTCTTTGGCACCATAATTTTAAAGTAGGAACTAAAGATTGAATATTTCTGATATTAAGTTAGTGGTAAAAAGGGCTACTTAATTTATTCATCCTGTTGTTTACTAATGTTTACATGGAGGTAAGTTTGAAAGATGGTAAATAAAACATTTTGAAGAAATAATAATTCACATAATTCCTGTAATACAGAAAACTGTATTTTATAGCCCTGGAGAGAATCAGAATAGAATTTTCTCCTCTTCCATTTCTTCTTTATGCTTTCTTTTCAGTTTTTTCTATTCTTCAGAATTATCTAAAGAGGATTCTTTAACATATATAGTTCTTACTTTGTTATTTATTTACTGTGCACCCTGTTCTGTTAATAATCTTGGATAACATTATCTATAGCTGAATTAGGAGACAGAGGTACATGTTTCCCTTCTTCCGTACTGAGAGATTCACCTTACCTGCACTTTCTAAACAAGGAATACTGGTAGATAACTAGTTATTTTTGTGGTTATGCAACAGGCTAAGACAGATCTGCCATACAGAGGTCAATTGCCAATAACTTGTCTTTGGGGAGTGGTCTTTGTGAGCCAGTCTGATCAGAGGTACCTGATCAGAGTAGAGTGAAAAGGGTCCCTTGTAGAGATCCAGAGGGTATTTCATTACTAAAGCTTGTCATATGTGTCTTGAGGGTATTCTTTTATCCTGGAAAGATAATCAGATAAATAACTGTGGATATCAGTACATATTGGTATTTATCAAGATGCCATATTAATGAAAAGGTTTAAAGAAGACAGAACATTTCTATTTTTCTTCTGCTTTTCCAGATACACGACTTTTTAATTCCTAAAGGATAGGCAATATATTTATTTATTTTGCTGAGTAACTTAAACTGACTCTAGTAAAAAAAAAAAAAAAAAAATCACTATGTCATTTGAATATTTTCAGGTACAAATATCATATTATGGAATAATACAGTTTTATCCATATGTTGCAGGGAAGTCTGTGGTTTTATGTTCAACAGCTGTTCTGTCACTTCCTTTCTAGCATTATAGAAACATTATTATTTTGGTCGGTAACCTAGCACAGTTGACAAGGACAAAAAAGGAACATTTCCTCTTGTCACATAAAACATCATCATTTTATTAGCTGACAGCAGTTCCTCAAGATCACATCAAACACAACCGACACAACAGAGTGGTCCAAATTAACAACTTAAAGGACTTTTCCCCCTTCAAATACAGTATTAGTTACATATTATAGAGTTTTTTGTTTGGGTTTTGGGGATTTGTAGTTTTTTTTTTTAATAATGAAGTTTCTTTAATAAGTTTTCTTTAATAAATAAAGATGTTTTCCTCTAGTATTTACTTGCATGTGTGAAAAATATTACCCTATTTTACCCTACATTTGTTGTCATTGTTTTTAATATGCTGTGGGAATTAATGTAACATTTTGGTTTCTAATCTTAGAGTCTTTTGACCGCTTTGAGACTGTAATGAAAATAATTGTTAATGACTTATAATGTGAAATAACTATTAGCATGATGATGTTGTAAGACCAGGTAAGGAGAGGACTGTCATAATATATTTTAAACAAGTACTTTACATGTTCTTCTGGTCAATAAGGTCGATATTGTTATAGGTTAGTTTTGAAATAGTAACTGAAAGATGAAAGGCTCCCAACATTATTATACTCCTCCATCCTTCATCTATTATTCAGAGTGGTCTTTACATCTTCAAAAGGAAGATGCTGCAGTTGTTCAGTTTTCAGAATCTTTGAAACTGCTTGGTTTTGCTGAATTCCTCACAGTTAAAATGTTAATAAAACATTAAAATTCCTTCATATAATGTTTTTAGACTCTATACACCTAAGAGTCCATAGGTTTTCATGTTCATTATTCTGCCCATAATGAGAAGAACAAATGGCTGCTGAAATACTGGTTTGAAGAAAAACTCCAGCAAAGATGAAAGAAAGGCTTAGGGTCTTGTTTAAAGAACCTCTCTACTTCTGCAGTTCAGTGAAGACAATACAAGAGGGAACTGCATGGAGTTGGAACAACTGCTGCATGTAAAACAAACTTCAGAGTGGAAAACTGAAGTGTAACATAGGTTAAAAAAATAAGTCTTTAAAGTATATATGCTATATCCCACATAAAAAAAAAAAAAGAAAAAAAAAAAGAAGAAATTACTGTAGGAGGAGATATTGAGAAAATTTTCTGCTCAAAAGAGTGTATTCTAACTGTTCCCCAAGACTTTTTCTGGCTATAAAATAATCTTCAAGGAAGATTAAGGCATTATTTTCCTAGATTATTTTGGTCCTGCTGGGCTTTAATATTATGGAAAAAAAATAGATTCTGAACTTAAATCCAATAAAGGAACTAGGCCCTCAAGCATTACATGTTAGAATCTCTCTCTCTGCCTTGGGAAGTGGTATCTGCATTATGATGGTTAAATGCACTATAACTCCAGAGGAGTGATAGGCAACTTGCTATACTTATTTACAGAAAGCAAGAAGCTGTGAAGACTTGCTTACGAGAGGTTTCAAGGACAATTCTATTTTTGAAATTTCAGAACGTTATTCAAAGCTGAAGCACCTGGCTCATATGTAAAGAGCCAGAGTTACTATTCTCTCCAGAAGTCCTTATGGTTATTCATTGGGAAAACAGCATGAAGATTTTTAATTTAAGAGGCAATGCTAATTAATAGTTTTATGTCATAGGGTTGTGCTTTTAACGTCTCTTATCCTTCCCCCTCAGAAATACAATGCTTTAAACAGTCATTAGCTAAAATATATAAGCAAACACCTGAGTAGGAATCCTGAATCCAGGAGTCCCTCTTTTTATTCTGCATGGTGTAACTATTAAGTTAAATATCCATGCTTTCTTTCACTTGCTGTGCCTCTGACCCTTGAAATTATGTGTTCTTTTTCTCCATTACAGCTCAGCTTTACTACAGTATTGGAGAGGCTCGAGGTTTCATGGTCCATGAAGATAAGCTTTCTATGAAGGTGCTTCCAATGGAAAGGAATCCATGTTTGCTCTTTATACATAAAGACAAGATAGCAACAACCCAGATGTCAGGGTTTAACACTCTCACCAGATTCTTTTAGATATTCCTCATGTGGAGGGTCTATTGTTTAATGCCAAATTTACTTGCATTGAAGATATTTGATATTACATAGGAGTTTGATTTAGCACAGCAGTACAGCAATGCACTTAAATCACCATCACAAATCATGCTTAACAGAGTATAGCAATTGTAATATGCATTTGCATTACAATATAAATGTGATTCTCATTACCATTCTCTTTAATATACTCACTCTATAATACACCCTTGCTGGGTATCCCCAAATCTGGAAAGGAATATACGTGTTTAAACCAACTCAAGCCCATTGTTCTTTTTAAGTTCTTTTTGTTGATTGTTCATTTTCTATACTGCATATTGGACTAAGTCATATATACAATCTCCACCACCATACTGGTCTGGCTAACTCAGGAAGACATTTATAATCTTCTGGTTAACTCAGGGACAAACAGTAACACAACTGGTTGATTCACTCAGGTGATATAACTGCTCGATTTGGTCAGTTAATATGGCCAGTTGATTCACTCAACTGTTGTACTCACTGATCTAAAATAAAAGCCATCTCTGGTTCCCTCTGTGCTGAGATGATTTCAGCTTTTTTGCAACAGCTGTGGTCAGTCATTCCCTACAATTTTCCCTGAGTTCATGAGCATGTTGTCTTTGTCTAACTTTCTTCCACTGTAGGGGTTTATTGATCAGTCACACCAAGAAAGCATGGTGTATTGAGAAATGGTAGCTTGGCTGAAATTTATGAAAAAGGAAATTACCCAGTTGAGGAGAACTATTCTAATAGATAATTCTTCATATTTTTAAAAAAAGATCTTAGACTAAGAAATACTTTTACTTTTCACTGTCAGTCACACAGCTATCTGGGAATTTACTTGAAATGTCCCAAAATCTAACATTTTTCTAGAAAGAAACAAGGGAAATACCTGGCCTATATAGCTCTAGCATGTGTTCTATGATAAATTCCAGGCAAAATTACATCATGTATTTCCTTTGTGGCATTTTATTTTGGATATATGTGCAGAAACACAGATACTACATTGAATCCTGCATAACATTGCCTTTCCCACTTACTATTTCCATTTTTACAAGCATGCCAAGAGTTCTTAGGAGCTTCATAAATAATGAATGAACTAAATCACATTGCCTAAAGCTCGCATCAAGGAAAACAGGTTGCTGTGCAGCTTTTGATTCCATGACTCTTTCACAGTTGTTGCAACATTCAAGAGCCCCAGATAAAGAAAGAATTCATGTGACAGTGCCAAAGCTATTTTCAATAGATTTCACTGTACCATTACAAAATATATTTCTGAAGTCTTTGCTTTTAAACTGTAAATGAGCTCACTGTGATAAGTTAAGATCCAATACTCTCAATGCCAAGGTATGAGTAAATGATTTTGGACATCATTTGTAACTTAACATTACGGTTTTTCAGTATTACCATTAGTGAATACAAGTTTCTTTGTCTTAAGTAAATGAAACAGTGCTGGGGTAAACAAGTATCAACATATAATAGTCAACCCTAAAGACAAAAAGGAACATGGGAATAAAACCTTCAGATAATAAATCACTGAGAATCTGACATCCTGAAAAAAAGATGTCTTTTCGTAAAATGTCACAGTATTGTACCTAGAGGCAACATTTGCTCTGTGCAACAGAAAGGATCTATTTCCATTTGTTCTGTGACAGGAGACTTAAGGAAAGCAATCAGACAAGCATGGCATGTATAATATCAAAGGGCCCAAAGAACAGGTTATTTTAGGTGGGTGACACAGTTTTGATCTTGTATCTTCTTATATCACAATGTTATTTGTAAAAATCTTCTACACAAAAGACTCATTCCCTACACAGGCTTTTTTTTTTTTTTCCCTAGAGTTTATTTGCACCAAAAATCTCCATATCAAACAAAAGAAAAATTAGACAAAGAAGACTAAATCTTCTCTCCGCAAGATACTAACAGGATAGCTGGCTAAGAAAGCTTACCCACTCAACAAAGAGGATGGCAAAATCTGAAGCACACAGTGCCTTCTTTTGGCAACCAATATATTGGTATGTCTTCTCATTAAAAAAAAAAATCATAGCTTAAGTAGGTGTTGTGGTTTAACCCCAGCCGGCAAGCAAGTACCACACAGCCACTCTCTCACTCTCCCACCAGCAGGATGGGAGGAAACAATCTGAAGGGCAAAAGTGAGAAAACTCATGGGCTGAGATAAAAACAGTTTAATAATTGAAATAAATAAAGTAAAATAAAATAATAAAATAAAATAAAATAATAAAAATACTAATAAATAATAAATTGTAATGAAAAGGAAAATAATAGAGAACCCAAGAAAGACAAGTGATGCAAATGAAAACAATTGCTCATCACCAACTGACTGATGCCCAGTCAGTCCCTGAGCAGCAGCCTCCCTGCCAACCTGCCCTCTAGTTTTATTGCTGAGTATGACATCATATGTTATAGAATATCCCTTTGGTCAGTTGGGGTCAGCTTTCATGGTTGTGTCCCTTCCCAGCTCCCAGTGCACCCCCATCCTAAAACATCTCTATATTATCAACACTGTTTTCAGCACAAATCTAAAATATAGCCCTGTACTAGCTACTATGAAGAAAATTAACTCTATCCCGGCCAAAACCAGCACAGTAGGTCAATATTTCTTCAGAATAACACCACCTATGATTATTGTTACATTCAACATGATATATCACAAAGCTAGTCTGATTATTAATATAATATTTTAAAATAGGAATTATATAAGAGCAGAACCTTACACAAGCATCAGGTGACTTTACATTTTTTAAATAAAAAATAAATTTCTCTGACAGAATATTTATTTGTAAATTCATGTTGTTGAAATTTGCCAGATGAGTGGTTTGAACAAAGATTTAGTAGGTGAAAACATATTTTACTTCTCCAGCTAGCAGATGAAGTATGCACTTTGTCTCAAGTTGGTCCATCAGCTGGAATCCATCCATTCCTCATCAATGCAGAGACAAACTGGGGACCTCCTGGGCCACCGCAGAATTAATGACTTTATTGCACTTGGTATTAGTGTCAATCCAGCAGCACCACAATTTTAACTATAGGACAAAGTGGACTTTCCTCCTTAAATCTCACATATAACTCAAATTCCATAGTTCTTGCCATAATGCGAGAATACAATTCTCTTCACTGACAGTAAGACACAGCATGATTCCCTGCGGCTGGGGCAGTGTCCCTCTCAGGTGAGGCAGTACACCAGGTTGGGCACATACAACCAGCCCCACGGCAAACCCCTCTGGCAGGGTCTGGGTGCTGCTGCCATCCCTTGGGGCTGCCTCAAGTCCCAACCTGCGGAACGGCCAAGGGGATCCTCACTGAGGTAGGGAAGTGCTGGCTCTTCAGGGCCACCTGCAAGGAATTTGTGACCAGAGTTGTAGCTGTGAGCAGCTTAGCCTTTGGTCTGGCCCAGTCTGGTCTGACCTGCTGCTGCTCTCAGGAGCTGGAGAGGTGTGGGATGAGGCAGCCTGGCTGGCTGTGCTGTGCCGGCCAGCTCTGACTGTGTGCTGGGGACTACCAAGAGAGGCAGGGAGGTCAGCACTACAGTGCCACATAACCCAAGCAGGAGAGGCCGGCATGGTGCCCCCAGCCCTCCTGTGGGCAGACAGATTCTGCCAACCCCACCCTGAGCACCCATCACCAGAGCTTGCATGGCCACTGGCTCTATCCTGGGTGAACAAAGAAGGAGGTTCCGTGGCCTGGAGAAGCAAACGGGCTGGTGGCCACAGCAGCTGAGGCTGACAGTGACACCAAACGAGGTAATCAAGGGCAAATGGACCTAAGCAAGAGAACGTCTGGCAGAAGTCTCTGAGATGACCCAGCTGGCAGCTACCCAGCTTGGCACTGAGTGCCAAGAATCCTTGCTACCAGAGCACTTTGTGAGGTGAGAAGCATGGCCAGAGCCCCAGGCACACCCTCTATTTCTTGGAGGACCACTTGACCAGTGCTAGCAGGAGTCACACTCCCCCTTGTCCATGCAGCATCCCCACAGGAAAGGGTTGTTCCTCTCCCTGTCCCTTATCCCCTGGATGTGTCCCTTCACTTCTTGGTAAGATCTTCAGAGATCTGTCAGACAATGACTAGGACATCTGCAGCCACACAGCAAGGAAATATCTGCTTTGGTGACTTAACCTGCTCCCTGCCTCAAGCATAGTGGCGCTGGCTGGCATCACACCAGCTTGCCTCTGAAATGGGTCTGTGAATGCACCATCTGCCTCCAGTGCTGCTCTTCTGCAGGCGAGCCTCTCCTGCCCCTAGGTCAAGGCAGATCCAGGATGTCCCTGCCCTTCAGGTACTGATAGTTTATCATTAGGTGGTTTTTTTCCCACATATAGAACCTGGATCAAGATCTTTATCTGCTGTGACTGACATCTCTATCACAACCATCCAAGTTCTGATTACCCAGTGCAGTAGTCCTTGTTAAATATGGTCAGGACAGTCATGGAAAGAGTATTCAGAATATCGTTTACATGTGAAATAAATGCCTTTTTCCATTACTGAACAGGTTTATTTCTGTCTGTCCTATCAATGGCAAGCATTGCTTCCCTTTCCTCTCAAACTTTTTTCCAGTTTGTTATGGATAAAAAGTGATAATGTATGGTGAATGATGGGGAATGAAAAAGTGGGAAGGCCTGCCGTAAAGCTCAGCTCATTCCTATAAACAGAGAGGGACAGTATAAAGGTTTGATCAAACTGGAATTTAGAGATGAAATGACGGCATAGGAGGAACTGAATTGTGATCTTCATTTGTAATCCTGGGCCAGGAAAGTGGAAAGTTTACTATACTATACTGTTGAAATACTGAGGGACAACACCAGGAGCTTGGTAATCTTTTGAGGGGAAAACCTATGAATCATAAAATGTGGCTTTCATTTTTTCACCAGCAGGTATCAAAATGTAGCAATGCATTAGAAAATCAATGCCTAGGAATCTTCTAGAGCTGTGGAAAATTGCAGTAAATATGTTTTATATTGGTATATCCGGAGAGTGAATGTGAACACATGGGGGCAAAATATTAGTGTGATGAGGGTTATAAAAATGTCATGTATTGTTAAGACTTACCGTAACAGGTCAACAAGATCCTAGCACACTGCTACCTGCAATTGCTCAGGACAACCAGATCTGAAAGAGAAACAAGGACTACATTCTAATGACTCACAGAGTTGGGGCAGGATAGAGAGATTAATCACTGTCAGCTCCTAAAGGGTATGATGAGACATATCCAAAACCAGCATGTCCCCAGAAGGAACCCAGGAAGCCTGGGGAGGGGCTCAACACCCAACACTCTGGCTCCTCCATGTCATTGCAAGCAACCCTGCACAGACTACCTGGATACAGGCATCTTAGTGCCTGCATGTCTGCAAACTGCTTATACGTGTCTTGGGACTTGTGGGTGTAAGAGTGTGAGATGCTGAAATCACTTGTGTTTTGAAATACATTCATCTTTCCTTTCTATGAGGTTTTGCACTGAGCTACATTGCTGCTACAGTGTTGGAATATTATTTCCTTTAGGGCAATCTGGAAATTTTTATGTTTTCCAGAGCCTGTAAAAGATATGCGTATTGCCATAAGCAATTCAACATTTGTTCATGTAATTACAACCTGTGAGATTAAATGGAATGTTTGTCAAAACATGGGGTCATCCTTAGTGCTAAAGTGCAAAAGAAAACCAGCATTTTTAGGACTGGCTTCATTTCATCCTGACACAGAGTTCAAAAATAGTTCAGATGAAACCACTAGAGGAGAGAACTGAATCCCTCATGGTATTTTTCAGTATCAGACTATAGACAGCTAAACATAGATGTATAAATATAGAAAAGCAATTAAAATGCCTAAACATACTTATTTAGAGCAATTTCAGATGCCCTAGAATACTTGCGATATTCCCATAGACCTGGCATCACTGACACAGTATCTATGGGAGATCTGTGAAGCTGCATCTTGAAATCAGGAAGGATGCCCTATGACATCTAAAATGCCTCTAGACATCTAACTTTAAACACTTAAATTACTCTGCACAGAGAGTTTCAGATACCACAGAAAAATGTTCAGTGTCATGTGGTGGTTCACAGGGCATTTGAGACAAGCAGACAGAGCAGGCACCCACTCTCCAGCTGGAGATAACATCGACCATTGCAACACAGACTTCTGCAACCAGCCAGCCAGCAGCTGACCATTCTGTTTGAAAAAGCTGATTCTCCATGCAGAAAACCCAATCTATTACTTTTTTAACAAACACTCTGCTCTTGAGTATCTGTGTAATAGTATCTAGTCCATGGGTTTGTTGTTTCTGTCTGGTTGTCTGGTTTCCTGTCCTTGAAATAGCCTGGTTGTTATCTGGACTGAACAGTTGCTTAGTTTTAGTATGTCTTTGGCAGTACCAAGCATTCAAAAATCTTATTCTTATAGCAAAGAGTAATTTGACAGGATCCATGGAAATGTCCTAATGTCCTCTGGGCCAGCTGACTGCTGTCATAAACCCACTGTATTTTATTTTACAAACCTTCTGGCGTATCTCAATGATTCATAATTAACATGGTCCGTAAAATGTCTGAGGTCTTTTGTGGGAACAAGGACCACATAGCTTTGCATTTTAAATTAATAAAATTACATACTTGCATATAAGTATATTGAGTGCACACGAGGGTAACAATTTATTAAAATTAAACATGTTTAACACTGAGGCTTAAGCATCTGTTCTTTAGAAAGCCTTAGCAAAGAATTCAGGCTACGCAAAGAGGTTACTGTGCTTGTCAAAACATACTGGATTTTTGTTATCACTGCCAGGAGTGCATCCTCTGGCTGTTTCTATACTTCATAAGTATCAGTGGTCTCTCTAATTGGTGTTCCATCCTCCTCCCATATGCAAAGATTCAGCCAGTGAGTGCACCTGGCTGAAAGCTTTTTTTTCTTTACTCTGACAACAAAACAGTTTACCAGAGTGATATGGGAGGTACTTGGAAATGAAGCAACTATACTGACAATGTGAAAGATTTTAAAAATCCTTCTGAAAAACTGGGATTTTGGTTCAGTTTGTTACAAAGATCCTAAAATCCAGTGCTGACCTGAATCATCACTACCTTGTAGATGTGGAAATTGAATGAATGAATAAAGCCAGAAAGTTAATATTTTGATGTTAAGATACTAACAATCACGCACTCATACCCTCTTCTAGAGAAAGAAAAGAGTGGGATCAGAATTTAATCATCAAATCAAGCATTAATTACAATTAGTGAAAATGTCAGAGCAATAGATGTATAGGTACTCAAGATAAGCACAGTGACAGAAAAGATGTCTTCACATTTCTACAGAAATAAAGAGCCATTTAATTTTGAAGATTATTTTTTTTTTTCCCCCTGGTGTAAGTAAAGATGAGGATAATAGCATATAATAAATTAATCTTAGTCAATCTAAAATACAACAATAAGAGAGAGGCGCATACATAACATTGTTCAACATATCTTAGAAAAGTTAATTAATTTTATATGTAGGACTATTTGCCCTTTGGAGGAATCTTTGTATCTCCATTAACTATGGAAGAAGACTGCATGACTAAGAAGAGGTGAGTAACTTTTAGATGGTAGCTGTTGAGTTTCATCCGTCGTTCAGTAAGGATTCTCTCTGTTCTTCTGTGAGGGAACCTTTTGACCCACTGTCAGAAATGTCACGTGGACACAATTCATTAAATTCAGGATAGTAAGAAGAGTTTTATACCGTGTTCCAGTGACATTGCGTAGCAGTTCACTGCAACATGAGGTGTGACTGGAGGCATGCACCATTGTGGCCTGTTTGCAGCCAAAGGAAAATTCTTGCTTGAAGGCTGGTTGTAAATCTTCTGTGTTCAAATGTGAATGACAGTAAGGGTGGACGTTGATTGTGTCCCCTGCACATAGTGGTCTAGTGCCCTCTGAAGTTTCCTCAAGTACCTCATCTAGCCTCCAGTCCTGGTCCAGGGGTACCGCGGGTTTTCCAAAGTCCTTCCAGCCCTGTTGCAACAGCGTCTCAAAGTCTGCTACACATTTCAGCAGATTAATCAAGCCTGATGTTGCTGACAAATGAAAGTGGGAAAATTAAACTGGAAGCCCAATTACCCATAGAATAAAGCACTTAAGCGTGATAAGAATGTAGGTATGCATTTTCAATGGCTTCAATGTGTGTGATTCACGTTTAACCTGAAGGAGGGGTTTACGCATTCTGATAGATGACGTCCTCTGGGCAATCTGGCACATTCTGTATTAGTGTAATTATTTCCTCTAGGAAACCATAATGTGTGGCTGCTGCAATGTAATAAGTGACATTTAGTTTCTGTGAGCATAAAGTGGGCTTCAGTTTTCATATTAAATTTTCATTGTGTACATCAAGAACAAAAGAAAATTAATTGAATGCGATAATGTATATCCTATGTGCAAAAGGTAAAAGGAACCTTTCATGACAGCCAAAAACCCTGAGCTTCTGAAGTTTTACATTTTGATTAAAATGTTTTTACTTCTCATGCTTGCATTTTGTTCCAGCGTCAATTTTTTATTTACGTCAAATTACAGTATGGTGTTTTGTCCTCATTCTTATGCTTTTCCCTGGTCCTAAACATCATCATCATCATCATCATCATCATCATCATCACCACCACCACCACCACCACCACCACCACTACTACTACTACTACTACTACTAATAATAATAATAATAATAATAACTTTCCTCTCATCCTTTTAGCTAATTTCTTTGTGTTCTGCATTTTAAAGTTTCATGAGTTAAGTGCTGATGAGGCTTAAGCTCATAAATATGCGAACTGAAGACTGTTGAGGGTATTAAAGACTTTTGTAATTTCAGTCTTTTGAACTCACATCTTCTGCTTCTATAAACTGCATAACAACATATTATTTTTGCAAAGGAAAGCAACTGTTTCATTTTTAATGCCATTCAACAAGTTATTAATTAGAAGTGGATACAACTGCAATTTTCAAGTCTAAATGTGTATTAATTTCATAATGATCTATGGTAATTTGAAATACATTCTGTCTTTTTACTTTTTTTCATTTTAAATAGGTTTTCACAACCAAAATGTGTTTTCTTAGTAAACAAAAATAATTGGCCTTTTCTCTAAACCACATTATTTTTAAGGTTAATACATGATTTGCAGTTATCTTCTTCTTTTCAGACTCTGACTGTGTATTTCAGGGCTAGCCATTTAAAATGTACTTTTCATAAATTCCATCCACACTTTTTAAAGTCTGTCAGGTAGCTTTCAGATACCCAGCATTTCAACACTTGGATACCACACTATCTTTTATTGTATATTTGTTTTCAAAACATGTCTATGGGAATACCTCATGTATGATTAACTGACTGATTATGATGTACATACATATTTTTGCAGTGACTTATATGTTAAAACTGACAACCCATGGTTCTCAGAAATTAAGCACTTCAGAAATCATTTCTTATTTAGTGATGTCAATAAAAGATGCATCTCCATTAGGGCTAATTGTGGGAAGATGGTGGATGTCAGCCCACATATCTATCTCACTACCAAAGGAAAAAAAAAAAAAAAAAGAGAGAAAACCAAAAAGTATTAAGTAGCTCGATCCAAAACATTGTCAGAATATGGGCTAACAATTGTACAGTATGGACAATCTGTGATCTAGTGTTCATTCTCTGGCCCACTATTTTTCATAGCCTTGTACACATATCCTGATGGCCTTTCTCTTGTTATTTGCTGCAATGGTGGCAATTTCCATGGTGAGGCCAAGAACAGCTCCAGCTATGCAAGTACTGCAGTGTTCAAAGCAAGCAAAGAAACTAAAAGCTCAACAAGCTAGAGCATCCAACTGCAACAGTCTGGGAGACTGAAAAGTGATATTTTACAGAAAGAGAGGGTTTCTTGAGGCATTAAGAGACATTATAGAGGCATTGTACAAAAGAAGATACGTGTCATAATTCTTGGGACTCCAAGGTGTTCAGCTCCCACGCAGAATTTAAATCTCTGTGTAAGGTACCCTGTGTGAGTGAGGTTCATCGTGTAGCATTTGAAAGAGAATTAAACTCCACCCTTTGGTAAAGAGAGGTATGTGTACAGATACAAGGTAGGGGCGTGATTTGTTTGCCAACATATAGGCATTTAACGACATTTGTGATGTTGTTCAGCTGACCAAATCTAGAGCTGGGATTTAACTATCTAAACACATATACACACACAAACACACTTATATATACTCCGATGCTTCTAGGGAGCTGGGAAACTTTCACAGTGTAAAGCCCCTCTTTGAAGTCACAACAAGAGAATTACTGGTCTGAACACAAGCCCGTTGGCAACCTGGGTGACAAACCAGGAAACTTATAGCTTAGACAAAGTGGCAAGAAAGCACTTTAGAAGAAACAAGGTTATTGTGGCAGAGGTGGGTGCACAATGGCAGGCAGACCATGCCTGGGCGGCTGGTCTAAAAGGCAAAAAGGTTCTCAAGATGCAGGGGTTTTAAACCCATTTTTAATAGAGGTCACACAGCTCAGAAATTACACACTGACTGACGAAAAGAAAAATTTAAACCAGCCTTTAAACAAGCTGCTAAAGCAGCATAAAGTTCACCATTTTGTTGCTAATAAAGTAAAAGCCTTCGTCATACAGAGTTTTAACACGATGCTGAAAAATGAGATGTGGAGGTATTTTATAGCATACATCAATTTTCATTACATTGATCACCTATCAAAGTTCATAAAAAGCTGAAACTGCTTCTTATTAACATTGTCACACATATCTAATCATGATAAAGTTAATGGCAGTAATGCAACTTGTTTACTTAAATTTGTTTCTCTTTAGACTCTAACATGATTCTTATTATCAGCATTTTCAACATCTTTTCTGGTAAGTCAGAACTTTGCCTTGAAAAGATCCTGAGATGCTGATTCATACAGAGCTCAAATTATATACCTGGAAGTGACAAAATTGTGCAGCAGTCCAAAGAACATAAAGTATGGATCCAGAATCTCAGCATTTTAAACTTGAAACTGAAATCACTGAACAGTTTGTCATTCTGAGGTAGCCATTCAAACTGAGTATTATTAAACTTCAAAAATCATTTTAACAATAAATCTAAATGTAATTAACATAATGTAGTAGAAGTTATAAAAAGGAGCACTTTGTAATATGAAGGTTACAGTTGGACATTTAGTAATTTACAAATATTACTTCTCAAAGTAAACACTAATTCAAACTGTAATATTTATTAAAAATTGGTTTTTATAATGTCTCCTTGGAGAACTAAGAAAAGATTGTTTGCAAATATTAGAGAATAATTAGTCATAAAATAATATTGCACCTATATTCTTGACATCCATTAAGACTCTGACAGTACTATTTGTGATACAAAAATAGCACAAATTAACAAAGATATGTTTCCTGTCTTGAAGCCCTTACTGTTCAATTAAAGTGACGATTCAACTACTATCACACACCAAAGAGTAATGGACACCTTTAAGACAAAAGAAGAGTATCTACAATAGCATTATGTGATTATGTGAGCTAGTTAAATGCATCAGATAACGATTATGGATGTTTTCTTCTTTCTCTTTCAACTCAGGATTTCAAAAACCTTTTAGAGTTTATGTGGATTTATTCCAATTGAAATTTATAGCAAAATTTGAACTGACTTAGATTTGGGCATAGCTAAGTGCTAATCAAAATCTGAGCTTTAAAATACAAGTTTAGTAATAAACAAAATTATATCAGATCTTTTCTGAGCATTAAAATCTCTCTAATCCCTTCATTGGTACTTAGAGAGATGAAATGAATTGCTATGGAGTCCTTGTTCTAAGACTGCAGGATCATCTCACTTTTTGAGCTTTGGAAATATGCACTTTAATTACAACCATATTAGCGAAAAATTGCAACCATAAAAAAGTATTATTTCTGTTCTCTTCCATTCTTAACTTATTAATAGACTAAAATTTATTATTAGTAGTATTCATAATGATATTTTTAAAATCAATGTTAAAATCATATTTATATCTTTATCCTGCTATAAATTAGTAAAAAAACCAAAAACAAACAAAAAAAACCCCCACCCACTGAAAAATGAGTTGGTAACTTGTGTTAAAGTAGATAGGAAAAGTTAATCAAAGATTCATATATAACAAGACTCTGTTTTATGGTTGAACAGTTAAATTTTTATTATGGTTCTATCTTAAGCCTACCATTAAAGGTAAGGGCTTCATTTTGCCAGACATTGCACTTAAACAGGAAGAGAGAGACTCTCTTTTGCTAAAAATTGTACAATCTACATAGAGAAGATGTAAAAAACACGGGTAAAGTTAAATTATTTTTATAATAGGCCTAAGGCGAAGAAATGTTATTACTCTTTTCCCATGCCAGATGAAAAAGCTGTGGTAGAGTTAGAATGAAGCCCAGGACAATCTGATTTCCCTAGCTGTATCAGAAAGGAATTATAGCTCTGTGGTTATCTTGGACCAATACAATGATATACATATGCATGCTTAATATTAGTCTTTAAATAGCTTTAAACAAATAGTTAACTCGTAATGGCGACTCAGAATGCCATTTGCAAGCTTTCCCAACCCAATACTTAAAGGTACAACAAAGCATAAGCACTTTGTTAGCAAAGTATTGTCTGAAAACCTTTTCTGTTTCGGTGAGACATGGGAAAATGCAAATAATGTATTACATCAGCTGAAAAAAATGTATTTGTGCCTCATTGTATGTCAACATATAGCAGCAGTTAAATATTTTCAATTGACAAAGAAATAAAATACCTCCACCCAACCAGATATCAGATCACAAGATTTGAATATGTGCCCTGAGAGCACAAAAAGGTGGTCCCAGAGCTGATACAACAAAGTTCCTCAGAATTACTTCACTTTATCTACTTTATCTACTATGAACCTTTTTAAACCTCACTGCATATCTTGTAATAGTGATACACGCTTTATTTACCATCAATTTCTTTCTCCTTCAGGACACAGAATTCCATGAACGAGTGCACATTTAAAGGTCACAAGCAAAAGCTGAATAACTCTTTTTATCCTAATTGCAGCTCTCAGCCTAACCAACCTAAAGTATTTTAACCAACACTCTGGACAAATAAAAAAAATGTCCTATACCTGAAGCAGACTGTCTAAGAGAGTAACTTTCTTTCATGAGTTTAATAAGTAGAAATACTGTGGAAGGCTATACTCAAGTAATTTTACATCCAGCAATTCATTCATACTTCCAGCTAATGAAGACTGAAAAACTATTGGGGACAAAAATAAATAATGAGTTATATCGTTGACTTTCGAATATGTTCACTTGGGGGAAAAATTCACTTACCATAATGGTCTAAGAATATTTTAATTTTGTTTTTAAAGTAGAAGCAATTAAACTGATCAGACTCAAGATCTCATTCAGTTTCTTAAATGAACTTCATTATCAGATTGTGGAATATAGTAATCAGGATCTTGGAAATGAAGCAAACTAAATTTCCTAAATGGCAGGTAGTTCCTAGAATTCGTCCTTAAAAATGAATACTCCCCTCAAAGAAACAAATAGTCAAGAGTCAAAAGTTAACAACCTTCTAAAGTATTTCTAATATTTAAAATTTTCCAAATAAGGGTTATTCTGCTGTGTCTAGGACAACACAACATTGTCACATGAAAAATGAATTGTTTCCAACAGAGCATAGGTCTGCAAAATGAGGCCAGCATGAGGCAGTCATGCTAAACTTGGCGTCTGTTGTGTCCTGAAAGTGATACACTTCTGTACCCTCATCAGAAAGATGGGTGGCTGGGTCAAATAGGAAGAGATAGACAAAATTACTTCTCTCTCCATCTGTTCAAGGAGCCCTGTAGCATAAGACTTTTTAGATTATGCTTATACTACATAAATTATGCATTCTGAAATAAAATAGATCTTAAACTTCTTGTAAAGAGACTATATCATGCCTGGCTTGAAGTCAATTATCTTGATGTTTTTCCTCTTTTTTTTTCTCTTTTTTTTCTTTTTTCTTTTTTCTTTTTTTTTTTTTCTTTTTTTTTTTTTTTTCAAACAAAGATGCTGCCCCTAAAATATTCTGTCTTGAGTCTTTGCTGACTGTATCTTCCACTGTTCACATATACTTCCTGATACAGATCTGCTGTTTGGATCAGTTTTAAAATTCTTGTGCTCAGTATTTCAGTTATCACCCACTTCTTTGTCCCCACAAATCTTTAAGCAATCCCACTCAAAGCTACACAAGTGTCTTCTCCTCTGTCTTCCTTCTATCCTTCTCACTGTGTCCTGCACAGCTGTGTGTTCTCAGCCATAGTCTAACAGGTAAATACAAGGAACCAGGGTCCATTCTATAACCCTGAAGTCAAGTCACATGGTGTGGCTTGGCCCCTATACTTAGATACTATATCTTTTTCCCTCAAAAAGCAAAGTGGTTTCATCAATACTTCCCCGGCCCATTTTATCCCCTGAAGTGTGCCAAGGCTTTATGTAGAGCTACTGCAACTCTGGACTGCAGGAATGATTACTGACCCAGCACCAGTGGGCACACTAACAGGTAATGGACGCAACAGTGCTTAATCCTGTGTCTTGCCTATGTTAAGTTTGCTACTGTAAAAGTATTGCTGAGTGGTGCTGAGCCGAAGTGGCACGTGTGGTTGGCATTCACGCTGTTTAGGACTGCCTTCCTCTGGGACAGATCTATCTGGTTGGACTAGTCTGGAAACAGGGAATGAGTTAATTCTTAATTCCGATTATAGAAAATCAGTGATCCACCACTTAAGTGCACTCTGGGCTCCCTCTTAATTTTAGTAATACCATTTGGATCCTCCTATCTAGGAGTATATGATACATTAGCTAAAGTAAAGTCTTTAAAAGAAAAAAAAATACCCATTAATTTCTATAGGTTAGCAGTAGAAAACAAATTGATTGCAAGGAATGGTAAGCCATATTTTAATGACATACTCAGTAATATAAATAGGTAAGAATGTAACCAATAAAACCCCAAGATTTTCTGAAAATCCATACTAACGGCTTTTAACTTGTGTAATCAGAAAAGATTTAAGAAGAGTAGGACTCTGGAGGTTAGATTTTCCTCTACAGCAGTGTACATGGCAGGAAGAAAGGAGTTCATTCCACTTACAGAGCCATGACTGAGAAAAGGAAAAATCAGAATACTCAAGCTGTAATTTAAGCAGGTGATTAACATTAATATCTCTCATCTTATGAAAAGGAGTAGAAAATTGTTTTTAATTAAGTTTTATTAGATAAAGCTGAATGAAATATTTGTCTTTATTTTTTGTCCTCAAACACTTATAGATTAAGTTTCCTAAACTGAGTGAGACATTGTGCTTAGTGTCCTTTGGTTTACCTCAGTTTTAACCCATTTTGACAAAATTGCTTACAGATACAACAGTACAGAATATTAGAAATTAGATGGTGTGTCTCCCCACTTTCACTTTCTAAAAGTAACTGTTTAAAATTTGTAAAGGCTTTCTGAGAAACAAAGGAGTTGAAAAAGAAGACATAATTTACAATATTTCAATTCATTTCAATTTTTAATAGCTTAAATTGATCATTCTGTTTGTTCAGTAAAGTATTTGACAGAAACTGGAGGTGATGGTTAAGTAATTCCCAAAATATACATCGTTGACATATGACAACTGTACTAAACTGAAGGAGTTAAACACTGTTATTCACAACACTTCTGAAAAATGACTGCTGCTTTGAGCTTGATTTTATACATAAAACACATATTTGTAAATGTATGTACATATATCTTTATTTTCTCATATACAAGGGAAATGTCTACAAAAGAGTCTGCACATTTTTTGAAGTCATTTAGAGAACAATATACATGACAGGGACAGGTCTACTTCAAAGATAAGATGAATTTGCCAGAGGTGACAAGACATCTGAGACAGGGTTATTCTTTACTGGTCACAGCACCTGATGCCAAGGATGAGAAAATTCAAAGAAAATAACTTTGCAATTTAGCCAAACTAAGTATGAAGTATGAATCAGGAGCTCTAAGAAGTTTAATGTCTTTCTTTTCTGATTTTGATGAAAACTATCTGAAGTGTAGAGGCACCAAATATTCTTATAATATACATCAGTTATAAGTCACCGTAGCCCTACTTTTGCTCACATAATCAGAAGGCAATCACTCATGCTGCTCTTCGCTTAATAACAGACAGGATTTCAGTAATCAGTTCTTCCAGATGTTAGTTCCTCCAAAGGGAACTAGATGCAAGAGGAGATGAACATCACATATCTTGGAGCATTACTCACTTTGATAAAAAGTCTCAAACCATAACTATGGGATGTTCAGTGAAATGATTTGTTCATTCTGAGTGCTGTGATCTATCTGTATTGAAATGAAGTGCATTTCCAGCACTTGGATATGTTACCTTAAAGTATTTTACCCATAATACATTCATCTACTCAAAATTATGCTTGCTCTAATTCACCATTTAGACCCTGGACAGTTATTCTGAAGTATTTGAACAGACCCATTCCTTTTCAAAACCAGGATTTCTAGGATTTTTGAATATTATTACTTTGATGTGAGTTTGAATCAAACTTTTAAAAACAATTAAGAACCTCTTAAATGTAAGAGTTTTGGAAAACTTAGCCTAAGAATTTTAATTTTACTAATTTTCAGATTAATATTCTTCTGTGGGACCACATTTAGTGCAATTGTTCCAAGACCAGAAATCATTGATTTTTAAGGTCCTCGACTGTGTTTAAGACCTGTTAGCGCAGCTGCATCCAACTATCCCTCAGGTTGCTGTAACCCATCTTTTGTATTAGGATCTGTGTGGCTGGGGAGCAGCCTTGCTGAAAGGGACCTGGGGGTCCTGGTAGAACAACAAGCTGAACATGAGTCAGTAGTGTGCTGCAGCAGCAACAAAGACTAATCAGATCCTGGGTTGCATCCATAGGGGCATTACCAGCAAAGACACACATGATCATCCCACTCAACTCAGCACCTGTCAGGCTACAAGTCTGTCCACTGTGTCCTGTTCTGGTCTCCGCAGTTCAAGAAAGATATGGACAGACTGAAAAAGAGTCCAAAGGAAGGTCACAAAGATGATCAAAGGGCTGGAGAACCTGCCCTGTGAGGAAAAACTGAAGGAGTTAGGTCTTTTCTCCCTGGAGAAGAGAAAACTAGGGGGGAACTCCTGACAGAATTCCAGTACTTAAAGGGTAGCTACAAAGATGATGGAGACTTTCTCTTCACAAGGAGCCACATGGAGAAGACAAGGGACAATGGGTACAAGTTACACTGGAAGAGGTTTCATCTTGATATAAGAAAGAAACTTTGTTACAATGAGAACGACCATTCACTGGAACAAGATCCCCAAGGAGGTGGTAGAGTCCCCAGCACTGGAGGTTTCCAAGATGCAAATAGACAGGGTGCTAGATAATCTCATCTAGGCTCCTTTTGCCATGCAAAGTTGGACCAGATAATCTTCTGAAGTCCCTTTCTACCTGGGCTATTCTATGATGATTCTAGTATTTCTATTGAAAATCCAAAAAGGATTTTCTCAGAACCCATCTTAGATTAGGCTTTCCCAGAAAAAAATTCTGAAGTCTTCTGCTCACATAGGATTAATTTCAGACATCCAAATGTAATCTGAACCAAGAGTAGCTTCTAGATAGTATTAGGAAGGGAGCAATCTCTGTCTCACTTTTTAACAAGTGAGGAGCTAGTGATTCCCTATACACTTCTCCTAAATGCATATGCGTAGTAGTATGAGCAACAGTGGTGACTGATACTTTTCCACAGGTGGAGTTCTCAGCAGGAAGATAGGCAGATTAAGTACACTTCCTTTTCCAACGTGGTGTCGTACAGGGTTTGTCGATACTCTGCATGGACTGCATGTGTAGTCCATGCTTAGTGTAAGAGGGAAATAAGATGGGAAAATTTAACTCATGTTATAACATTCTGGTGGTCATGGGCTCCCCTGACCCCAAGAGAAGAGCTGCTTGTAACGCAGACTGCCGCATGCAGATCCTTCACGAACCAGCAAAGCTACAACTCTAGCTGAGGGAAGGGAAGACAACATTTGGCCTGAAAGAGTTTTGGATGAACCCGTCCAAATCTTTTCTTTCACAGAGCTTGCTGCAACACTCTGTTCCTTGCAGAAACTACTTTCCCTGAGCAGATATGCAGCAACAACTGGGAAAGAAGCCAGGGCATAAGGTTCCTGCAGTGTTCTTGGATTAGAGTGAGTAGGAAATTTTATAAGGTAAGTATAACTGTAGATGCACTGAGACAAAAAGTTTAAGTACTGGCAGATTTCTTTTTTTTTTTTTTTTTTTGGCAGCAATGCTTAACAATCCTCTAGCTCTGACTCTCAGTGGTATACTTTGCGTGGAAAGTGAAACATGAGTGAGAGCACAGATGTTTGTCATGTACCTAATAAGCGCCATCAGCAAAACAACGTCTTCTAATTTTTATGGTGAAAAAGAGTTGAAAATAGTTGTGGCAGGTTTTTTTTTTTTTTTTTTCACCAACATATCTACATATGCTGCCTTTCCTCTTCAGCACAAACATATGATATTTGTCATAATATCATAACTGAAAGGCAAGTCTTCAATCTTGAGGAGTCATTAGCAAATTTCATGATATGCATATCCTATGCATTTTTGATATATAATGAATTGCAGAGAACATCCTGCCAAGCACTCCCTGTCCTATATAGAAGAACACAGGTCACAGTTGGACTGTGCACATTGGCATGGGAATAGAGGTAAAAAGACTGAATTACCTTCTAATGCAACTACTACTATGAGACTTCACCAAGGCTACACTGTACAAAGTAGACATGTCAGCTTATTCTAGAAAAGCTAGAGGGTCTCTAACATACTGCTGCATTCTGCCACCAAGAAATTGCCTTATACATCTAAATCCATTTGGCTTTCAGACATAATAAAGAGATATTTTACCAAAATTCCTCTCTAAATCATCTATGCCATTATCAGTTCTAATCTTTGTGACAAAAATGCAGAAAACATGTATGATTTATTTACCATTACATACTACACACACGTCCACTGGAATTCAGGGCTTCAAGTGTGGAGTAACTATGCACCATGTTTTATAAGGCTGAGTCCGATGACAAGAGTAATAAAGTTTTTATATTAACAAAAACTTGATGATTAAATATATATCTCAAGCACAGATTCAACAGGGGATGAGGGGAATTTAACCTCCCTATGCCCTTTTAATGCCAAATATTTAGCCACTCTGCTTTTTCCATTCTTAGAAATTACTGAAGGATATATATGAATAGTTGATTTTCCTGGAAATTCTACTTAAGTATATATGACATTTTAAGGCTTGCTTAGAGCCACAGGAGCTACTAATCATCTTCCTAAAATTTATCATCAGAAAATAAGCAGCTGCTACAGCAATTTGCAAGAATCAGTCCCCAGCACACTAGGCACATTTTTCTTCAGGATACATGCATGTCCTTCTTCACTGAGATTTAATACTTCTGAAGTAGCAATTTCTAGATTTAGTGTGGATTCAACGTTTTTTAGTTTCATTTTACTCTCATAATATGGAACTGTCTCAATAGTATAAAAAAGGTTTATTATTCAGTGGTCAAGGGCAGACATCTTGCTACAAAGCTGAAACAACAGGTCAGGCTTTTTTGCTGTGTAAGTGTGTCCTGGTTTAGCCCCAGCCGGCAGCTTAGCACCCAGTGGCTGCTCATTCACTCCTCCCACCCGTGGTGAGATGGGGAGGAGAATCAGAAGACAAAGGTAAAGCTCATGGGTTTGGATAAGGACAGTTTACTCGGGCAGCAAAAGAGGAGGATAATAACAACAACACTTAGAACATACAAAGCAGGTGATACACAACGCAATTTGCTCACCGCCCAGAGCCCAGTGCCCACCCTGTCCCTGAGCAGCACCTCCTCCTCCCCAGCCAGCTCCAGGTTCGGGGTCTGGAATATCCTTTTGGCTAGTTTGTGTCAGCTGTCCTGGCTGTGTCTCCTCTCAGCTTGTGAAAATTAACTCTATCCTAGCCAAAATAGAGGACAAATTGAAAACACCACAAACAAAAAAATATAAGCCTAGAACCCTAGTGTAGTTTCCCCTCTGCTGACATTTCTAGTGTTACTTATCTTGTATCTATGTGTATCTCAGAGATTGCATTTCTCCATGCAGTTTACATCTGTTGAATACTTCCCTCAGCACTCTCTGAATACTGTTGTCCCAAAACTGGGGGTTCGTTTACGCGGTGTGCAATACACCAATATACACACAGAGCAGAGGTATTTTATTACATATTTGCACAGATATGGATGTCTGTCCCAAGACAGCAGACCAAAGCTCCAAATCAGTGGTTATTTATACATACAAGATTAACATATTCATCTTTCTAATACATATGCATTGTTATTCTATTAAATGATTGGTTTAGATTTCTTTGTCTAGCATGCAAACTAGAATGCATGCTCAGTTCTTTTCTCCACCTTTATCTTTTGAGTAGGTGTTGTAATTGGGGTAGGTGGTCCATGGGTCCGTGGTCACAGTTTCCCTTGCTGGAATTACCTTTCCCTAGTTTCCCTGTATTTTTGGCAAGTCCAAATGGTTCTTCAAGGCTTGTTGTTCAAACTAACAATTTATCGGTTGTGCTTCTACTTCTTGACAATCACATCGTAGTTAGTACATTGTTTGGATAAACATTAACACAGGAGTAGGACTATACAATGGTTCTCCTTAGCAGCAATAGTCTTGGTTACATTTGATTTTGCTGTAACATTACTATTTATTTTTAAAGTAGTCTCAGCATAAAGGGCTGGTGACACATCCTTTAGGATATGTATCTCTTACCCCATATCTTCTGTCTGTGGCATACGGGAGCTTTGAGGTCTGGTGGCCTCATTTTCAAGACTATAATCCTATAGGAACATCTCTAGTCTCAGTGCAGTTTCCAGTCTCATTTCTCTCCAGTTGGTTTTCCCTGTTATTAGCTAGCAGAAATAGATAACACTGTGAGATTCTGAGTTTCTTAGTAGAAATTTGGGCTATCGTCCATGATATTCAACCTCCTTTTTACCTACTCCCATTCCACGCAGAACATTTAACACAAACCACAGGCCCTGAGGATCTACCAATACCAAAGAAGAAAACTACAACAAAATAACTGTTATTCATCTCTTAAGCATGTTCATGAGGCACTTTTTACATTATTAACTTTCTGAAGTCATGATATATTATCAAGGCAGGTGACAGATTTTGTGATGAAGTAGTTCATCCAACCTGCTTCTCCACAAGGTAGTATTGTTTCAAGGGCCCTGATGTTGCAGTATAATGCCTAAAATACAGGATCACAAGCCCTTGAGACACTGCTTTTTGGAGAGGAATTTATTTATTTATTTATGTTCTACCTTACATTTTAGCATAAGCAGTAGAGACCTCTAATTACTAGCACAAAACGGCAGGAAATCCACTCTGAAGTCTACTAATAGCCTCATGGCAATAAAGGAGTAAGCTTAGGAAAGTGCTTCTTACAACATCCTTTCAGATACATTTGCTCTTTCTGCTTTATGGTGGTGGGAATGTAACACCTGCTGGTGGGATATTTTTTCCGTATACTCTCTCCAATAGATACATTCACATAGACCCTCAGGAAACTGGAAAATAGATTGCTTAATTTTCCTTAGAATTCAGCTATCTAGTATGTCTGGGCACCAGAAATTTGTTCTCTTGATGGTAAACTATTTTTATTAAAATAAGTATTGAAGATGGCATTGATAGTACTTGAATGTCTTTGTAGAAGTAACTGGAATTGTGACTATCATAGTTACAAGGTACTTTTTTTAATTGTTTGTATCTGCAGTCCCAGCTTAACAAGTAAAATTTTTAACTGCAATTTATAGTAACAGCTAAGCCTAAAAACCTCTTAGAAACACACTATCAATTAAGCTGAAAAATAATTGTCTTTCATTTTAAACTTGTTAAACTTCCAAGTGGTTATCTTTATACTGGTCCAAACTTATACTGATAGCATTAATATTCATGTTCATAACTTTACATATTCATTAATTTTCTTTAATTTTCCCTTCTAAGCAGCAGTTTTTTGAACTTTAAAATGTCAGGACTGTTCGCTAGAATTAATTGTCTAATAGCATCTACCACAAGGTCAAAGTCATAAGTTGGTTTTGTGTCATTTATCCTGAACATCTAAAGAACTTTTTTTGAAAAAAAAAAAAAAAAAGGAATCATATTATTGTTTATACGAAGTTTATAACAAATGCTCTGCAAAGCAGTCTAAACTGATGTTCAAAAATAACTTAAAAAAATCACAGACAATTAATAGGAAAGGAGCAAAAACAAATTAAGTGCATTATTTCACTCCAAGTCCACAATGTTCCTGCAAGTTACATATATTCAGCTACTGTTCCCCTCTTCTCAAATAGGATTTAACAGACAAAGAAGGCAGAAAAAATCACTGAGAGAGGTAGGAATGATACAGAATTATTTCCATTCAAGGACCAATTAATAGATTAAGTCTCTTCAGCCTGGAAAAGAGTCAACTGACTAGAAAGATGATCAAAGTTTTTAAATTGCGAGTGGCCTGGAGAGGCTAGTTGAGGAAGGTTTCCTTATTGTTTGCAGTACTGGTGCAAAAGTACAGTACAGTACAAAAGTACATTACAAAAAGGACGTAAAACTATTGGAGAGTGTCTAAAGGAGGGCAACAAAGATGGTGAAGGGTCTAGAAGGGAAGACATATGAGGAGAGGCTGAAGTCCCTTGGCTTGTTCAGCCTAGAGAAGAGGAGACTGAGGGGAGACCTCATCACGGCCTACAGCTTCCTCACAAGGGGGAGCGAAGGGGCAGGTGCTGATCTCCTCCCTCTGGTGACCAGTGATAGAACCCGAGGGAACGGCATGAAGCTGCGATGGGGGAGGTTTAGGTTGGATATCAGGAAAAGGTTCTTCACCGAGAGGGTGGTCGGGCACTGGAACAGGCTCCCCAGGGAAGTGGTCACGGCACCGAGCCTGACTGAGTTCAAGAAGCATCTGGACAACGCTCTCAGTCAAATGCTCTGATTCAGCTGGTCCTGTGTGGAGCCAGGAGTTGGACTCGATGATCCTTATGGGTCCCTTCCAACTCAGGATATCCTATGATCCTATGATCCTATAACATGAATGACACTTGGGTGCTGGGTTAGAACAAATAAGAGGAGGTATTTCTTTACACAGTGGTGCTCAGATTGCTTTCCATAGGGAACAGGAACAGCTTTCCGTAAGATATTTTGGATATAAAAATTTTGCATGGGTTCAAAATGTTATTGAATGAAATTGCATAGAAAAATACAACATTTGGCTTCTGCTGTTTCTGAGCCACAGAAAGCTGTCCTAAGGCTGGCAGAGTGTACTGGTACAGAATTAATGAGAAGCCTGCCTTGATCTTATACCCCTCCTCAGGTGTCACTGCTAATCCATGTCAGAAATGGGACATGGACATCTTGAACATTTGTTTAAATGGACATCATGGACATTTGTTTAAATCACAGATGTTGGCAGAGTTGAAAACAGTGTGGTGAAGGAAATGCTCTAAAACCAGAAGATATGAGGAGGGCAGGACGGGAAAGCTGTGGACCTTTGTAAAAGCACTTTTATAAACTTTTTTGTTCCCTGGATGTATTCTAATTGTTCCTTGGCTGATTCTCACATTTCTAATTCAGCATTCTTGTCTGCTAGACAGTTCTGTTTACTTACTATTCTACAAGTGAAAAGGTACTTTTTAACATCTACTCTGCATTGTTTTTCTTTCATTTCCACTTATGCTCACTGAGCTTGTCATCTGAAATCATCTGGAAATAGTTACTTTTGCTGTTATTAACCACTCCATTTAACAATGTGAGCACTTTTATATGGTCTTACTCTTTTCAAGTCATCTTTTCCTTTTTTTGGAGTGAACAGGAAATGACTTAAAATCTCTGCAATCACTGTTTTCAACAGGGCAATGTTACTGTGGAATTTTTATCTTATCTACACAAACACTACACTAGCTTCTTGTGAAATATATCAAAGTATAAAAATGCTGTGATGACAAATCACTGGTTAATCAGAGATATAATTGACATGCTTTCAGATATTAAAGCACTCGTCATTAACAGGAAATCAATGAATCAAGGAGGATTTTTCTGATCAGTTGGGATTGTTTTCCCCACATAGTTATTATTTCAATTAATAATTCAACTAATGATAGATTTCAATCTTTGACATAAATATGAAGATAAAAGCTTTTCTTCAAAGACTGACAAAGTTTTAAAAAATTTTAAACATTTCTTTTCTCTGTTTATGGTTAGAAGGCACCCAATACTATTTGGATGTCAAGGACAAAATTATTGAACAAATAGATATCTGCTTATAAATATTAAGAGAAGGAAAGGCAAAGCCACAGGAGACTTGAAGCAAAAATGAAGAGTAATTGAAGCTCAGTTGCTCCAATTACTCTTCTTTTCCTGAAGAATAATTATGAAATGAAGAGATGAAGTGAGGAGAATCTAGAGTGGGAATGAAATGACTACTATTATCAACAAAGTGAGATTAAAAGAGTACATCATAATTTGTGTGGATTGGGACACTTCAGGACTAGATAGGAAAATTTCAGCTACTAAAAGAAGAGGAGTCAAAACCCCACAATTCTACTGGAAATTGTTCAATTAAATTGTATTTAAAGTTATGCTTCTCTCTATAGTCCAGCATGGTGAAAGGATATGGCTTAACATAAATGCTAAAAATAAAAGCAAAATATATTTATGTCAGACCGTCCAAAACTGCTGAGAAAATTTTCAAATGAACAATTAAGTTTTACTTTCTGGACACACTATATTCCATGCTATATCAACCATCAGTTTATTCTGCACATTTTGCAAGATTACCATAATGAATGTTCAATGTGAAATAATGTTAAAAGCCACTAGAACTAGGAACACAGGTGCAATTCCTATATTCTGTTTTTAATCATGATGACTGTCAAATTAAAATGCAAATTAGGACTAATTCACAAAAAATGATCTAATGACTTTCAAAATATGAAAGCAAGCCATCCACAAATCTGTTACTGTTGCCTCCAAACAGCTTATTGAAGGGCAAGGGCAAGGGCAAGGGCAGGGCAAGGAAGGGCAGGGAAGGGCAGGGAAGGGCAGGGAAGGGCAGGGCAGGGCAGGCAAGGCAAGGCAAGGCAAGGCAAGGCAAGGCAAGGCAAGGGACATTTAATAGAACTTGCTGGCCATGTAATTTCTATTTTATGTAATTCATCTGATATCTAAGCAGTAAATAGGTTTTCAAGAGTCAAATTCTAATTCATCTCTTTACAAGGGATGTTCAAAGGATTTTCATTGGGAGGGAGGGAAAATATAGTTTAAATGATTCAGTCTCCTTATGCTATAGTGTATGCTAGCTTCTGGGTTTCATACTTAATGGTTATTGCCTGAATAGCATCATTTCACAAGCAGCACTGAAATGTTCAATGTGAAGATTTTGTAACTAATTACTTAAATCATTAAAAAACTTTACCTTTTCCAGCAATAACAAATTGGATATGTAATCTTACTTTGCATTATCTAATTGGGTTTTTGTTGAGGTTGTATGAATATTGGACATAAAGCAAAATAAGATCTAATATATATTCAATTCTTCTTCAAAATAAGTAACATCCTTATCTTATTTCATATCTCTTTATTGACTACTTCATATTTCTTTATTTATTAAATCCCTAGAAAGATTTTGAGACTTAATAAGCCAGCATGGCTTCACTAAGGGGAAATCATGCTGACAAATTTACTGGCCTTCTATGATAAGGTTACAGCATTCATGGATAAGGGAAGAGCAATTAATGTCATCTACCTGGATTTGTGCAAAGCATTTGACACTGTCCCGCAGGACATCCTTGTCTCTACATTGGGGAGACATAGATTTGATGGATGGACCACTCGATGAATAAGGAATTCATTGGATGGTCACACTCAAAGAATTGCAGTCAAGGGATTGATGTCCAAGCAGAGACCAGTGACAAGCGGCATTCCTCAGGGGTTGGTATTGGCATCGGCACTGTTTAACATCTTTATCAGCGACATGGACAGTGGGAACGAGTGCAAAAAAAAGCTCAACATTAGCTGGCAATATGCACTTACAGCCCAGAAAGCCAACCGTATCCTGGGCTGCATCAAAAACAGCGTGACCAGCAGGTCGAGGGAGGTGATCCTGCCCCTCTGCTCTACTCTTGTGAGACCCCACCTGGAGTACTGCATCCAGCTCTGGGGGCCCCAGTACAGGAGAGACATGGAGCTGTTGGAGAGAGTCCAGAGGAGGGCCACAAAGCTGATCAGAGGGCTGGAGCACCTCTCCTATGAGGACAGGCTGAGAGAGTTGGGGTTGTTCAGCCTGGAGAAGAGAAGGCTCCGGGGAGATCTAATTGCGGCCTTCCAGTACCTGAAGGGGCCTACAGGAAAGATGGTGAGGGACTGTTTATGAGGGAGTGTAGTGACAGGACAAGGGGTAATGGGTTTAAACTAAAAGAGGGTCGATTTAGATTAGATGTTAGGAAGAAATTCTTCACTGTGAGGGTGGTGAGGCACTGGAACAGGTTGCCCAGAGAAGCTGTGGATGCCCCCTCCCTGGAAGTGTTAAAGGCCAGGTTGGATGAGGCTTTGGGCAACCTGTTCTAGCGGAGGGTGTCTTGCCCATGGCAGGCGGGGTGGAACTAGAAGATCTTTAAGGTCCCTTCTATGATTCTATGACTGTGTATCACTTCAGACAAGGAACTTTACTATTGGTGTAATTATGACACCCTGTTGATAAAAAGTATTTACTGGTTTTATTAAATATTTTTGTTAAAAGAAAAACAATGAAGTAAAGGTAGAGGGAAAAAGAGGTAGAAAATCTTGACAAAAGTAAGAGGAACAAAAGTGCAAAATATTGCAGGAAGGTATTATCACAGCATTTCATACCACAGAATTAGTCACAGAGTTAAGTCTTTGGCAATGACTAATATTAGAAGGTGAAAAAAGGCATTCATGCACAATACTATGCCATGGGTATTTTTTTGATAGTTCTTTCAAAGACCTCTATTAGTCAGAGTTGATTTACTTGTCAGATATGAATCTTGATGTTAAACATTATGTGTGTGTGTGTATATATATATTTCTTCCCTGATGTGGAATACACAAGTAAATTTTCTTCCCCCCCCCCAGCCCCGTTTTCAGTTCTTTCATCTACTAACATAAAACAGAATAAATTGAAGCTTCCTTGAACTCAATAATAAAATATCTTATTGAACAAAAATATAATTCTTCTCACCTACTTTTAATTAAAATTTGGCAGCCTATATTATCATCACTTCTTTATTTTGTTTAAGTTTTGGGGTTTGTTTGTTTCTTTGTTTGTTTAGGCTTGCCATTTTAGTGGCCAGACTTGAAACACTCCCCTGGAGCAAATGTATAGCTATGCTATTCATAGGCAAATGGATGCTGGCATATATAAGAGCAGAAGAAGAAAAATTAAAAAAAAAAAAAAAAAGATGCAGATATCTTAAATCAGTTTTATCAATAGAAAAAAATTACTTGTGGAGTCATAGTCTGGCTTTGCGGAAATATGTCTTCACCTTGTGAGTTCAGTTATACCTTGGAGTTATCCAAATGGATTGCAATTAGACTATATGTGGAGTAATTCCTACTCAGCATGAACAAAACCGAAGGCAACATGCAACAACTGTTCTACATTGTAGATTTTTCCTAATACTATTGTAATTTTAAGGCATCATAAATGAACAATTTTTACATGGTTGTACCACATATATTAGTACTATTACTACCCTAAGCAAAGCTTAGTGAATTGTTGCAGCTTAAAGTAGATAATATTCACTTAATTGAGAACTAATAATATTCCAGTATTCTTATTTTTAAGCTTTTTGCATTATATTTCCCTGGAAAGCTCAGATTTTTTTATGCTGAAGGCTGTTCTCTACATGTGTACGACGTGCACTGAACCATTGACAAACATTTAGAAAATTTAATCTTTAATTATCACTGAAGAGAAGAATTCTTAATCCATTTAGACATAAAGCGAGACTCTCATCTAAGTCAAAGGTAATGGAGTGAGAATTTGATACTTACTTTGTATGATTAAAAGTCAGGTTTCATTTGAAGTGCCTGAAATGCAGTGAATGTTCTAATTTTAATATTTATACAAAATTTACAGTGCAAGGAATTTTTTTTTTATTTAAACATTTATACAGTAATTAACAGGGCATTTTAGTATCTTCTGTAACTGAAATGTACCAACAGTTTGGTAAAAGAGGGATTATGTTGTACTGTGAAGCTGAGGAGGACTCCAAAAGTAGAAAATGTTAAAAGTTGGGGAAGGAATATGTAAGCCTGCTCAACTGAAAAGTGATGTCTTTACCATATATCTGTGAAGATCAGTTCTAATTTAGGGTATAACTTAATATTCTTTGCCATTTCCAGATGTTTGCCAGTTGTCTTTCAGGGACTTATGACCTGTTTATCACACAATCTGAATTAATCTTCTCTAGACTGTACCATGAACAGTAGCTGTAATATTTCTTATGCGACAGTATTCTACCAAGGAGAGAACGTAAAATTTATAAAGACTTATTGGAATCCCTTGTTTGAGTAGATCAATACAACAGCAAATGAATTGCTTTGTACAACAACAGGATGTTGAACTAGTTGCAATAAATTATTTGAAGATTGCTGGTCTTTATGATATAAAATATGGCTGGGTTATATTAGCATATTTTAGGGTGTGTGTGTGGACAGTTTTTAGACATGACCCTCTGAAGATTCCTCAGCAACTGTAATAGTATATTAGTTGCACACTCATATTCTATAACAAACAAAAATGGATAATGGAAGTGGAGAATTGTATTTTAACAGGATTTGGCATAAACAAATTGGAAACTGTTGTGCCATGGAGAAGGTGAAGTTGTACAATCCCTATCAGTTAGGATTCGGGCACTGAGGGAGGGAGGTCATGTCTCACTCAACCTCAGACTTCTGTCGTATGAATATCTGCATATGAGGCGGTCAAGCCTGTTCATTGGTGGTGGGTATGGGCATTTTTCAGATTCAGTGTATCTTATGTATTTTAGGTATTTACCGTAGAAAAAAGGTAAGTATTTAGTAGAAAAAGATAAGTATTTAATTCTATCTATTGACTACAAGAAGAGCTTATGCGTATGTAAGAGCTTATATAGAAAGATGAGTCAGATGATAGATAAATCTCAACCAGAGATTTTGTTAAGCTGACTTCTGTGTGAGTGTTAGGTTGTTCCCCAAGAGCTCAGAAGCACTCCCTGCTCCTCCACTAGCCTATACAAAACCTAGATCTGCTGCAGTGCTCAGTTTGAATGCCCATATAATAGACAGCAGGAATAAAATGAGTGAAGCTGTTACCCTGAGTGGAAAAACAAAATAGTGTGAAGACCATCAGAAACCTATTTAAAAAATGTTTGGACTGAATTAAAATCTAAGTATCAGTTACATCTTAGGATGTCAGGAGCACCACCATAAAACTGAAGAACAGCTACAGCCAGCTGCTGTGTACCAAACGCCCATCCAGTTTACTGCAGAGAGCTAATCTTAGTAGTGTAGATATAAGCAAGACCTTGATATTTCATCTATGGAAAATTAATTACTTTGGGGGCTTTTTTTATTGAGTAGCAAAGACTGCCACACAAGCGTTTGCTAGGATGCAGCTGATATTACTCTGATTGAATTTTCCCTGTGCATGAAAAAGAAAATCCAAAAAATCCATGAGTGAATGAACCTGAAGCAGGAAAGAATACAGTATTCAGCATGCAAAGCTTGATTTCACATGAAAAAAAGAAAAAAAAGAAAAAAAAAAGGAAGGGGGACAGGGGGAATGACACTACACATAGGTTTTTACACATCGGACAAAAAGATCAAGGACAATGTTTGGCTGATGTAAAAAACGTTTTAGGTTGCATAATAGTTCGAGAGCATGGAAATCATAACAGTGCAAAAATATGGACACTATGATAGCTAGTTACTTAGAGGTTTTTTTTAAGGGACAGTGGACACAATCTCAGGATAAAATGAATTATTATATGACAAAACTGCTGGAGGTTGCCATGTCCAGTCATCTTCAGGACCCGGGCAGGTTCTCCAGCCCCAGTCTGGTGGAAGGGAGGCTGCTGCCAGCTCCCCATTCCTTCGTGCAGACAGTAGAAAGTGAATTTATTCCCATGGGCTGGTCATTGTCCTTCAGTGCCCCAAGGAGACGCCAACTCGATGTCCTCAGTTCACTGGGCAGGTCACTGCGGTTCCTCCACTTGTTATTTTCTCTCTGACCCTGGCCAGGTCTTTGTTTAATGTAATTAATCTTTTATCAGATAACCTGACAAATGTTATGGAACACTTATTCAACACAAGCTAGACACAATTATGCAAACCAAGGAGGAGGACAAAATCAGTGACGTCGATAATAAACCGTTATCAAGAGATAGACAAGCAGATTGCAGGGCTGATAGCCATGACTTTTGCTGCTGCAGGGAAGGAGAGGAGAAGGGAGACCACAGGCAGGAGGAAAAGGATGAGGAGATATAAAATACATATATAAACTGAAAATACACTAAAAATTGAATGTCTATAGTAGTGTGTGATGGGGACACCTTGAGTTGTAGAAAATAAAAAGCCATTTATATTCTAAAGGGTACTAAAGATCAAAACAAAAGTGTATAGAATTTAAAGATTTTGGGGTACATTATAAGGCTGAACTATCTTAATGACCACAGGGTATATGCTTTTAGGAGAGTTTCCTTCTCCCTATAGCAGAAGGTAAAGAGGTGCTAAATAATGTAATGTTTGAGTGAAACATTTAATGACCAAGTATATTCTCTGATTAATAAGGAGGAAGGGAGAGAGAAACACCATTTTTTCTTATGTAAATTCTCAGAAGAACTAAACAAATAGATAAATATTTCATAACCCTTATATATGACAAATTTTAAAGAGATTGATCTTAAAGCCAAAGGACATAAATTGTGTTTTTATGCTCTGAGTGTATTATATGGTGTTAAAACTTGTTTTACAGCATGAGCTTTGTTTCCTTTATTTTCTCCCCTCACATGGTGGACTGTATTCTCCCCTCACAGACACTTAGCTTATTTTGGTGATGATAACAGTAAAAATAAAATTAAATAGATGTTTGTGGACTCTTAGAATACACTAAAACAGGAGCAGTGCCTGGGGGTATAACAACTTGGATTATTATCTTTGATTTATTTTTTATTTTATTTTATTTATTGTCTTCCTTTATTTCTGTTCTATCATGCAAAGCACATACTTTTAAGTGAAGCATAAAGAATTATGAATATAATATTAAGAATCCATGTAATCATGTTAGGGTTTATGACCTTTACTGAGGGAATTCCAGCAAAATTAATTTACAGTCTCTTTAGGAGAGGAATGGAGTATATATTAAATGGCAAAAATAGTTTAACACAGAAATAATTTGTAGTTAAGGGAATGTTAATGTTAGTTCAAAAACATCATTCCTGTTTTTTTTCAGATTTTATAGAAATTAATATGATATCATAACTCTCTCTTTAACTTTGGAAATGTTCATCTAATAAAAGTTTATGCAAAAAAAGACACTGTCTATTTGATGTGTAGGACATGCAAGCAAGAAATCCATAATCTGCTAAGAAAAAGGAATTTTTTTATTAGCCATATAAAATTATTTAAAATAATAATAAGGATCTCTGCAGCAGCAAATTGCTTCTAATAAACATTCCATGAAACAAAAGAAAAGGACAAAGCATTTCCTTTTAGTTTTACTTAGAAGTAAATTTCAGAGATCATCTATTTCAAACCATGGCACAGTGAAGAGCATAGGCAAGATGAGTTGTCTTTTTTTTTTTTTCTTCTCAATAAAAGTTAATGCTCCATAAATTTTAAACAAAATATTGAAATTATGCACAGACATTGTTTTCTATTGTAGGTGCAGGAAATTACTCTAATGATTGGTAATTGAAAAGTTTTCAGAGTAATGTCTTATGTATACTCTTGTAACTTTCTGTACAAAAGTCTACTAAAATTGTGAGTGCTAAATTACAAATAGTTTTTAGATGAGAGATTGAAAATAATGCAACATATAAACCCCCTTATTTTAATATGGCAACTCAAAGACTGAGATGAGAAGTGCCATATTTTCTTACTCATAATCGTACTGTGGGTATCTGAACTGTTGACAGGTAAAAATGTTGCTGTGTCAGGAAACCCATCAATCTGCTGTATCATTCAAAGCCACAATAATTTGACCATAAATCCTTGATTTTTCTTTGGCCAGCTAGAAAAGTTAGAAGGTTAATGATAAACTGAATCATAAAGTTACATTGGAAAGATACATTAAAATCACACTGTAAAAAAACACCGTTCCCTAGTTTTTACATTATCACATCGAATTTGTTGTGGTGAATTTACAGTGACATTCCTATTCACCAGTTTTCCGCATGACAGATGTTTTGAAAACTCACAAAAAGCTGAATATAACTGTTGTTCCACAGTACTGAAAATTCTCAGTCAAATGAACATGGATCACTGGGACCATTGCATCATACTTACAGACTAGTAGTACTGAGCTAGTAACTTCACAGAAGCCCATGTTAAAGTATCACCCCAGCAGTTCCCCTTGAGTAGCAAGTAGAGTCAGGTAAAGATACTCAGCAGCAGCGCAGACCTGGAAATACTAAACCTGTATCACAAGGCAGAGGCAGAAGGTAAGATCTTCTGTCCGTCAAGCATCATGGAGTCATTCATAGCATAAAAATATGTAGCCAACAAGCAAATGCCTATAGATTTGATATTATCTAATCAAATTCATACATGATATTTTTTCAGGGGGAAAACAAAGTAACAAAAAAATCTCTCATCTTTTCATACCCACCTTCTCAACATTTATCTTATTAATAGTGTTAGTCTTGATTCCAGACACCAGGGTAAAATCATGCATCTTTCTTAAAAGTCTCATTGAAATCATTCATCTGCACATTACCTCCCACCATCCATTCTTGAGTCACTTTGCTGTCCTTCACTTCCTCATCTTATTTTTGCTTTTCCCCCCTATTGCTCAGGGAGTCCACAGAGGAACTCTTAAATCTTCATTATTTTGAGTACTTTCACATTTGCTGTCATCTTTATCCATTTAGTTGAAAAATCTAACAATTTGTGCAAAATGAAGGATGTACTATGGATTATTTTACTATCATGAGTCTTTTCAACTTCAGTTTCATATTCACATTTTTGTTTTTTAATTGTCCATGCTTCTTTTCTCTCTATCCATCCTGTTAATTTTTCTTTAATACCAACCTCCATCGAGATACCCATTTCCTGCTTTTGACATAACTCTTAAATCCAGTGGGTTTTTTTCTTTCTCTCTTTTTTTTTTTTTTTTTTTTCTTCTCGGGTTTGTAGAACATCTTACCATCCATTCTCTTTGAAATTTTCCAGATATTATCCTTCACTCAGCACCTACCTTCCCCATTTCCCAAAACTCCTTTTCTTTTGCAAGGAAAATTTTATATTCTACCTTGCTACTTTGCTTTCTTTTTCTGTTAATTTATTTTTTGCATTTTATCAATGTAAAAATATTTTAAATTATTCTCTATTTTCCCATCCAACCATTTTCCTATTCTTTTTATTTCATATTTGTAGCTGTGTCTTTGGGGATTGTCTTCATTACTTAGGGATCTATTTTGCTTTTAAGCAAAACCAACATATAAATATTGACTTCACTATAAAATCTTATGTCTTTTCTCCAGCATATCTTTATGTTATTGTCCAACCCTTACCATTCTTTCAGGCATGTAAAGATATTTTCAATATTCCTCAATGATTATATATAAGAATATATATCTATTGAAACCCCACAGGAGTCACCAAAGACATTTCTCTGAGACAAAGGGGCTTCAGTAACTGTATAGATCTGGACAGACTTGTCTAGCCGTGGGAATCATGAGATCTTAACAGGAGAAAAACTTGTGTGAGACCTCTCCCATTTTGCAAATATTATTTAAACTTCTGACATTTTTTTGGTTTCATACTTTCACAGTGAAATAGTGCATGGCCCCATTAAAACTGTGGGTTTATATATATGAAGAAAAAATTGTGTTTCTGGACTTCGAGACAGATACTTTTAAAATGCACTAAAGAAAGGAACAGGAAAAATTAAGGAAAACTGTAAAATAAGGAAAAGAGGGAAGGGAAAGCAAGGTAAGGCAAAGCAAGCCAAAAAGAGAAAAGTGCAAGCTGATGAGCCTCTTGGCTCTCATGTCTCATGCTCTTCAGCGTTGTCACTAATCAAGTTCTTCACCACATCATCATCTCTCCTTTTATTTTCCTCCTGGTACACTAATTATCATCCGTTACAAATGTAAATCAAGATTATAGCACTGAAGTATACTTAACATGTTGCATATACATGAATTGCAACATTTTATCAAGGACGCTTACTCCTAAAAATAATCTGTATGTAGCATTTCAAACCTGCTCTTGGCATTTTAAGGACGCTTCTTCACTAAGTTCTGCAGAACCCAGTGGGGAAACGGAACAACTGGGGAAAAAAGTAAACCCCTCTCACTCTTTTTTAATGAGTATATGCAGAATATTATTGTCTCCTTCACCAGCAAGGTGCCATGCTGAGAGCTGGGAGAGAGAGCTGTTGTATAACAACATATATATTTATATATATTTCTTCACAGGAAGTCTAAAAAACCTGTTGGCTTAATAAAAGAGCAATTAACTTGAATCCTTATAGTCACAAGCACAAAGCTTTCCATATCATGGATTAAACAGAATTTTGTCAGCTCAATGCCTTTCAGGGGTTGTAAAATACATCCCTTGACATTACAGCAGAGGTTCTGCCATCTTGCGGATTGATTTCAAAGTTAGCAGGATCTGATTTCAAAAACAGTCAGGTATGTTTAGTTATGGACAGTCACTTATTTCAGTGTTCAGAAAGTTATGTTATTGTATCTTGAAAAAAATTCAGTGTCCTAGAGAATACTAATTAACCAACACCTTTGAGAAGCGTGAAAGAGTATGTTAAATTACATTGTAATACAGTTTTTTGTATTTATATATGTGATCCATGTTTTATTTTCTTTGGGTTTTTTCATTGTTTTTTGGGGTTTTTTTTAGTTGAACAGAGCCATTTATTATGATTTACTGAGAGATCCTTCTTTCACAGTCAACATCTTTGAAATATGTGTGCTCAAATGATGACAGGATGTCACCATTTTGACATACAGAGGGTAATGCACTTATGGGGATTCATTTCTGCCAAAAAAAAAAAGAAAGATGGCTCTAAGATCTGGTTTTATTAGCATGATCTGTCTCAGATTTCCTGTCTGGTCTAGAACAAATCTCGGTGAATTCCACGGTACTGCCAGTTAAGGTGATAAAGCCACACCACTCAGCACAGCTCAGATTCACCAATTCAGCCACTGAGGCAGAAAAACCTTGTCTTTGCGAAATCTGAGTTGCTTTTTTAAAGCAAGTTTTAATTTATCATGATTATACATGCCAAACTTTGATTTTTTTCGCACCATCTAGTCAGTCAGTCACACCGGCTTAGGTGAAGTCTGCATTAGGTTGCCCATACCCATAGTGCAGACATGACTATGGTGTCTCTGATCAAAATTCAGAGGAATATAAAACCTTTCACAGTACTAAATGAACAGTTAGTGAATTCACTGGTTAGTGAATCCACTGCTTGACTAGGAATTTAAGAAACAGGGTTGACCCTACTTAGTCTTCTCCTGGCCTTTTGTCTGAGCTCTCTTGAAGGACGGAGTTTGAAATTTCAGGATGCCACGCACCTCTCTCCTCACTTTAGTGAATTACCACCATGAAGTGAAGGCTCATGTACAAATCAGGGAACCTGGGAATTCGGCCTTTCTTAGTAGGGTGGCTTCAAAGCCACAGGACTGACTTTTTGACAGAACACTGTAATCAGGCGGCTGGAGGGGAATTCCTCCATTGAGGTGCTGGTGTACAAGACTCAGGTGAGCAGGCACAGGAAGACTTTTTTCCCTGCATGACTTGGAAAGGGAGGCATGTGGTGAAGGTTTTCAGGTATCTTGTCCCAGGATTACTTATGCATTTTACCCACGTGCTTTATAAAGTGAAATGCACAACCTACGTAATAAGAGCAGAATAAGAGAAACTTTGTGCTCTTTGAGGAGATATTTTATACTTGGAAAGGGAAATAAAGAAAAAAACCCTCACTTCCTTGTATAATTAATCACTGGCAAACCTTAATTTCATTAAGACTCTTTTTTGAGGATAGGGTCATGGTTGCTGGCAGACTGTTCCTCAGGTATTCACTACACATAATGTGGGTGTGAGTCTTGAAGAGAATAGTCAGGTCTATTAATTAAAATTCAGTACTGCAGATATGCTTAATTTAAAATCCCTTAGAAAATTATGCACAGTTGGTTCATGACCATGGATTTCTAAGAACTTCTTTGCTGCACAGCTGCTACAATTCTTATTTCTATTCAGTGATTTCTTTCATAATAAACTCCAGCTTTTAAGGCAGTTTGGTGAAACTGTAAAATGTAAAAGGACTGTAGCCCTCATAAAAAGGCAGCAATAATAAAGAAAATTGCTGTGAATGATGTTCTGTCATGTAGGTGATAAAAAAAAGGAATTAAAATCAAGTGCTTCAGTGGTTGCTAATATTATCTCAGAAACACCACTGTGCACTCTGGAAAGTAAGCAGCTGACACTCTGACTAAATCAGTACCATTATACAATTAGTATTTTTACACCTTTAAATGTGAAGTAAATTAGTAAACACAACTCTAATTTAAGGCATCAAGAAGTAAAAGCCAAAGGATGCAGAAGGATCCTAGAGCAAAACTTGAGATGCTGTCTCACAAATGAATGTTTGATCTTGCAGAGGTTTTCCTTCTGGCACGCTGACCACCCAGACGCAGTCAACATCTGCGAGTCTTGGAGCGTTTTGTGAGAGGAACTTGCCATGTCTGTATTGACAGTCCCGGAAGAGCTTCAAGCTCCTACGTCTTGATGGGTGCCCAGGCTTGACTTTTTACACGCATCAGCCTTGCCTCCCAGGTCTGGTGCCTCAATGGGCAGGCCACATCAACCTCATGGCATCCTAGCGTCAGAGCCCAGGTTTGGGTAAAGTGGCCCAGCAAGTTCAGAACTGCACCTGCGGTGGACTTTAATTGGTGGTCAGCAGCTTCCTTGCCTCCTGGCTTATTTTCTCATCAGAGCAGTATAAGCTTCCAGGGAGCTGTGAAACATCTTACTAAGAGAAATGCAAACTTTTGCATGTGATTTAAAGCTGGTCTAGCAAAATTACTGGAAAACATATCATACATAATGCAAGATAATAATCCTGCATTTACAAAAGTTTGGTCTAGACATTATAAGAGGTCTTTCCTATCTCTTACCTCTAGGATCTTGAGAAATGAGATTAAAATTGATAACATTTTCTTCCCTAAACTGTAAAATATAGCTGAATTCTCCCATATACTTTACTAAAGATATACCTTAGTAATGGTAAATAACATCACCTAGAGGGCATATTTTAAATTACATTAACGTTTGACTTTATTTATTTATTTATTTCCCAAGAGGCAACATACTCAGTTTTCTGTGTATGGTAAGAATTTTGCCAGCCTTCCTTCTGGAATATCCATGATAATCTACTCAATATCATTGTTAAGGGCACTATTGCTTAGAGAGACATTGTTTCAGATTTAAAGAATCTGCAAGTGTAATATGATATTTAAAAAAATACAACAAAGCTTGGGTTTTCTTAATACTCAGGTTTTACTGGCACTTGTCTCCTACTGAATAAATCAGCAAAATAGCTTTCATTACACTGAGATGAAACCACATATACTGCATTTTTAGCTACTGAACTATGTATCTTACTGACAAGACATATGGAATATAAGTCAGAATCTCTCTAGCTATGTGCTCATCAAAATTACTACTTTATATGTTTCTTCTATAAAATGAAGTTGTTTTTTTTCTTACTGATTCAATTTTCCAGTTGTTCATATTATATTGTATTAAGAAGAAATCTACTTCCCTCTCCTCTTTGCCTTGCAAATGACATAGCAAAGCATAAAGACTTGCATCAGGTGAAGTTAATGGTCATTATTGATATTAATTTAAGCAATAACAGAAACATTGCACTGTTTCTTCAGTATGTGATGTGCCTCCAGAGTGGTCATATTAGATGGCAGAAAGCTGAAAGGTTAAGCTTTCTAAAGGAAATAGATTAATACATTGTCAAACCTCTGGCACGTCTGTCTTTGCTAGTATACTACAAGACTGAAAAGTATATTGCTGAATAAATGTGTGAAACTTTATTCCGAATCTTGTACACTGAATGTGACTGTTTGACAAGAAAGTGAGAATACAATGAAGATTCATAATCTAAGAAACAGCACTGTGTTTATTTTGAAAGATGAAACAAGTTTTCAGAATAGGTCAAATAGCTTCTCAGTGCATAACTTTGAAGTCTAATGGGTTGTGCAGCAGCTGAGAATTACTTATGATATGCCACTTACTACCTTAGAATTACCCCTAATAACCCTATGATAACTGGACAATCAGTGACAAAAAAGAGCTAAGATTTGTATTTACATTAAAAAGATAAAAGAATGCTTACAACAAAATCTTGTCATTTTCATAGAAATTGCATGAATTCAATATGAAAAGTTCCCAACTGAAATAACTTGAAATAGAATCTGGAATTTTAATTGAATTTTGGCTCTACAAACCAAACCAAACCTTAAAAGCAGTCTGCCATGTTCTTCCATTATAACAAACAGCTCAGTAGAAGATAGGAAAAACAACATGCTTCCTTTCTTCTCATCCCTGATTTTCAGGTTTTGTTGATATGTCCTGGTTATGATATAGAAAATATTGCATCCCTCCTTGAATATATGAGTGCACTCAATTTGCCTTTGACGAGAGAAAGTAAGCTCCTTTCTTTCTTCTGTGCATTCTGGTGAGAAATAGATATGGTATTGACCTCAAATGTCTCTAAGTAGAAGGTTACTCTCAAAACAAGTCAACGAGTATCTTTTGATAACAGGAGGTTAAGTCGTTCTTCATGCTTGCTGGAGAAATTTTATTATGATTGTCATTTATTTCAAACCCAGTTGGGATGTATATTGGTGAAAACTTATTAACTCTTCATGACCTCTTAAGGTCTCTGTGACAGCAGCTACTAGAAAGAGCCCATTTTTAATGGCAGAATATTCACACCCTACTAAGCACTAATTGAACATTTGTTGACAGTCTGAACAAACATAGCAGCCACATTTCCTTCCCACCATCAATATCTTTATCCTAGACCAAAAGATCAGACATGAGCAATGTTAATTGTGTAAAGCCACTACTATAGCGCCTATAGTTTTCACTGTTTTGCTACAAGCGAATGGGGGTAGTGAATACAGGTAACTTTTACATCAGGGTGTGTGTGGGGGTTGTTGGTTTTGAGCTGGGTTTTTTGGGGGGTGTGATGGTGTTTCCTTTTGACTATTACAGTTCTCAGTGTACCAGAAGTTCTTTTTCTGTGTGAATAACTGAGGCCTCACAGTGTTAAACACTTATATTATGTTTAAATCTGCAAATTTAATTAAGGGTCCTTGTCACATGTCTACTGCAAATTCCTTACTACTAAACTATTTAATTTTTCATGAAAACTACAATACCATTAAGGTAAGAAAGTAAGACGTGTCCCTTATCACCACTAAACTAGAATCATAGAATGATAGAATGGTTTGTGTTGGAAGGGACCTCAAAGATCATCCAGTTCCAACCCCCCTGCCATAGGCAGGGACACCCTCCGCTAGACCAGATTGCCCAAAGCCCCATCCAACCTGGTCTTGAACACTTCCAGGGAGGGGGCATCCACAGCCTCTCTGGGCAACCTGTTCCAGTGCCTCACCACCCTCACAGGAAAGAATTTCTTTCTAACATCTCATCTAAATCGACCCTCCTTCAGCTTAAACCCATTACCCCTTGTCCTGTCACTACATGTCCTTGTAAACAGTTCCTTCTCCAGCTTTCTTGTAGGCCCCCTTTGATAGGACATTGCTGATCTAGTCATTCTTTGTTACATTTATTTCTGCTTATGGAAAACTATGTTATGGAAGATTGCAACATATTAAAGATTTTGTGGTTCTGAGCAGTATATGTATGAGTCTACTTTCCGTATCTTTATGCCTAGAGCACCCATTAATAGGAATATTATCAATTCCAGCTGCCTAAAGGCAGATTGTAAGGAATGCATTTGCAAAGCAATCTGGTGCATAAAATGTGCAGAATTTTCTATGCTGTATCAAATCATATTTCTTCAGTTTCATTTTAAATTCATTTACCAATCACTATAGATAATGCAACAGTCTGAGAGCATGATCTTATGCAGAATGTAAGGCAATGAATAACACTTGGAGTAGAAATTTTTAAACTATTTGGCATTTTAGCTTCCCCCCCCCCCCGCCCCCCATATTTCCATTCTATAATCAAGAATATTACACAAAAAGACTATTACAGTCAGAAACGCTTTCATTCACAGAGTCACAGAATCACAGAATGGTAGGGGTTGGAAGGGACCTCTGGAGAACATCTAGTCCAACCCTCTTGCTAAAGCAGGTTCACATAGAGCAGGTTGCACAGGATTGCATCCAGGCGGGTTTTGAATATCTCCAGATTATGAAGATGACACTAAGTTTACCTGGGGATGGAACTAGTCAATACACTGAAGATCATCCAGAGGCTGCCATCCAGAAGGACCTAGACAGGCTGGAAAAATGGCCTGAGAGAAACTTCATGAAGTTGAACGAGGCCAAATGCAAAGTCCTGTCCCAAAGAAGGAAGACTCTCTGGCAGCGATACACACTGGGTACTGAAGGACTGGGGAGCAGCTCTGGCAAAAAGTCCCTGGGGGCCCTGGGGGACAGTGAGCTGAACGTGAGCCAGCAGTGCATGCTGGTACCAAAGACAGCCAGCAGCATTAATGGGAGCACAAGCAGCAGGTCCAGGGAAGTGATAATTCATGCCTTTACTCAGATCTGATTACACCACGTCTAATTACTGTGTCCAGTACAGGAAAGACATCGATAAATCACCAATATAGTCAGGACTGCAGCATTTGCCTTGTGAGATGAGACTGAGGGACCAGGGCTTGTTCAGCCTGGAGAAGAGATGTCTGAGGGGCTCCTATCTAAAGCACCTCAGTGCTTATGGGGAAGTCAGCAAGGAGACAGACCCATGCCCTTCAACGTGCAGCACAGAGGGAGGATGAGAGGCAGTGGGCATAATTTCAAACAAGGCGGTTTCAACTGGATGTAAGGAGAAACTTTTTCCTCATGAGGACAGTCTGTCAGTGGAACAGGTTGTCCAGAGAGATTGCACTGTCTCTGTCTTTGGAGGCTTTCAAGACCCACCTTGACACTGCCCTGAGCAACCTGGTCTGACCTCAAAGCTGCCCCTGCTTTGAGCAGGAGGTTGGACTACAGACCTTCTGAAGTACCTTCCGAAGTACCTTCCTACCTAAATTGCCCTTTGATCCTACAAAATACAATCTGATTCTGGGGGGGAAGAAAAGGCATTAGTACTACGTTTTCCAAGGTATCTTTGCTTATACATCTAGCTGAAAAGCATTTGTAAGACTGTATTTGACTGTCTCATTTGGCTACTGTATTAGCCTATTTCTGTGAAGCATTCATGGCAAGTTCCAGTTTTGACTTCGATTTTAACAATTTTGTTTAATCATGAAAGGATTATTTTACTTTTACCAACCTAGTATACCAAAACCAGAATGAATCTAAAGGGTTTATATGCTGACTTTTAGTATAAACAATTTGATAAAATCAATCCTAAATTTCAGTATTGAGACAGTGATGGACACAATTAGTGTAATCAGTAATCTAGATAGGCCAATTAAATCAGATGACATAGATGATCTATGGATGTGACATAAGTAATCAAACAAGGCATCTTCTATATTGCATTGCATTAGTAATAGAGCATTACAGAATAAACTGCTTTCCTCTCCTTGACATGAACACAGCTCTGCATGTTCAAGATCTAGAAAAGAAAAACAGAAAGCCTTGATACAAAAAGAAGTCTGGAACAACTGGCATATACCCCTTTCAAGATTATCCAAGGGGAAAGTTATTCAAAACATCTGTCTTGCATGCCGTGTCTCTTTTAATAATTTCACAGCCACAATAAATGGTTTAGATAAGATGCACATACTGAACTAGTTGTCATCTACACACTAAGAATTCCATTTCGTACCATACCAAACAAATTCAATAATCTTCCTAATGGTATTGTATGCTTTTTGAACATGAAGAGTGACAAAATTACATTTTGTGAAATCCCATGAGAGCTTGTGCTGTATGTGAGCCCAACATAATCCTTTGCAGTCCCTGAGAAGGAAGAAAGAAGAGGAAAAAACTGCCCAAAACACACACACAAAAAAACCCCAAAACAGCCAAAACCAAAACTCCAACAAGAAGAATGACACAAGGCCTTCCCTTATCCAAGCCTTGGGCATCAACAGTTATCAAGCATTTCATTGTTAACTTCATAACTGCATATGAAAAAAGAAAAGCAATATATATATATTTAAAATAAAAATTAAAATTAACAAGAAAAATAAAAATTAACTAAATAATTGACGCAGTCTTTGGTAACAATAAAGGTGTCAGGTGGTCATAGTTCACACTACTTTTTCCAGTAGAAGTCCTCACAAAAAGAACTTATGGTGAGAGATGAAATGAGATATATTTTCATACTCATTAAATAATTTATATTTATATTAAATCTATAAATTTGGCAGTTCCCTAAACCATCTTCAACTCCTGTGGAACAAATAATAAAAAAAATTAGAAGTGAAAAATTACAATGATAACCTGATTAAGCGAGACGGAATTCAAAAAAAAGTGCAGAAATTACTTTATGTTTCTTCTGAATTAAGACTACAGAGAAAAGGATTCTAACCAAAAATCTCTTCAGTCCCTTAGAATAAAAATAGTGAAAGTTGTTTTGCCCTAAGCATGGGCTGGGAAGAGCAGCTAGATTCTGTTTCACTATTAGTGCTGGATTGACTGGTTAACTGATCCTGCATGCAGCTTGGGATCATTTCTTAGTAGCCACTTCACTCAAATTTCTGCATAAGTTTGAGCATGGAAGAATCAACTATCTCTTTAACTTAAATCAAAAAAGCTTAATGTAGGAACAAAATTTTCTAATAACTCATAAGCAATCAGTGAGCTATTATTTGGCACAGTTGTTTCAAGTGTCAAACTTTTTTTAGAAAAACATAGCAAGTAAAAATAAATCATGACAAGATAAAGTCTTCCATTTAAAGCAAAAGTCTTTTACAGAAAATTTCAATTTTCCCTGTAAAATACTTCTACTGGGATGGCAAAGAAAACAGTGTTGTATAGAGAAAGAACTTTTAGTAAAAGAACTAAACAGCTTAAGAAACTCTGAAGATCAAACATGAACTGAAATTCATGGTGCTTAAAAATATGGATTGCAGTTCTTTAGTTTCTAGTCTTTTTCTGAGGTAGTCTTACTTAGTAAGACTGAAAAAAGTGCTATTGTAATTCTTGTATTAGGAAGAAAAGAGAGATATACTCACAGGTTCATATTCAATTTCTACGAAGTTTGAGCATATCTCTATCTACAGAAAAGTCTTTTTAGTTGGCATGATCTGGATACCATTCATCTTTCTGAATAATTGTGCTGCAGTACTGGTTTTGGATGGTATAGCATTAATTTGCTTCACAGTAATTTATGTGGTGCTATGTTTTGGATTTGTGACGAAAACAGTGTTGATAACACAGAGATGTTTTAGTTACTGCTGAGCAGTGCTTACACAGAGCCAAGGCCTTTTCTGCTTCTCACACCACCCCACCAGTGAGTTGGCTGGGGGTGCACAAGAAGTTGGGAGGGGACACAGACAGGACAGGTGACCCCAACTGACCAAAGGGATACTCCATACCATATGACGTCATGCTCAGCAATAAAACCTGGGGTGAAGAAGGGAGGGGGGACATTTGGAGATATGGTACTTCCCAAGTAACTGTTACATGGTTGCATGAAGCCGTGCTTTCCTGGAGATGGCTGAACACCTGCCTGCCCATGGGAAGTGGTGAATGAATTCCTTATCTTGCTTTGCTTGTGTGCATGGCTTTTGCTTTACCTATTAAACTGTCTATGTCTCAACTGATTAATTTTCTCACTTTTACCCTTTTGATTCTCTTCCCTAGTGAGCAAGCGACTGCATAACAGGTGCATAACAGGGTTAAACCATAACAGCTGCTCATAACAGTCTACTTTCCCCAAAGGAAAAGAGAAATCCTGGAGAGATTTTAAGTGATCTCTGAATTATGAAAGCATTTGAAAATGTGAAAGATCTGATATCTGTGAGAAAGATGTGTGAGAAGGATCTGAGATGCAGCTATTTTATTCAGACATCATCCATTCTGGGGAGGAAGAGAGAAGGAAGAAATATATCAATCAATTGTCTTTGGCTCCCCTTAATCCTGTTTATGATCTGTCTTTCTAATCTTAACACTCCTGGGAACTAGGAATTTTAGAAAACACCCGTATGTATGTTAAAAATTTCTAGTGGTTAGAAATATCTAGTTCAAGGTCTTACAGCTACCATGAGAAAAAAAATATTCCATTATTGATGACAATAATGAATTTAGACCAATATTCTGTAGCTGAAACATTAATACATTAATTTTTCAGCAAATTATCCTTCTTCAGCCATAAAGTTTTGATAATTCTAGTTAAGTGCCATAGAATATTTGATACATGAAAAACCAGAAATGAATATTTTTATTCTGTTCTGTAACACAATAATTCTTTTAAAGGTGTAAGATACTTATAAATTATAAACCGACACTAGAATTTTTTAATTGCATGCATAAAATATATATTTATTCACCAGCTTCCTTGCATTTAGAATGTTTATATAATTTTCTTAGAGACTGCATTCTGAAGGAAAATATTTTAATAGCATCAGATCTTGCCTACATATCTCAGCTTCAGTTGTGAAAACTTAACTTTTCTGAATTCCATGTTTTATTTGTAAAAGCATATGAAATCAATTTACTAATTGTTCTTGAGAATGAATTGCTTAATCTCATCATAAGGATTCAAAATACTTGAAAATGACATCATCTACCTGGACTTGTGCAAGGCATTTGACACTGTCCCGCACAACATCCTTGTCTTTAAATTGGAGAGTGTGTGGTCACACTCAAAGAGGTGTGATCAACGGCTCAATGTCCAAGTGGAGAACAGTGATGAATGGTGTTCCTCAGGGGCTGGTACTGGGACCGGCACCATTTAACATCTTTGTCGGCGACATGGACAGTGGGATCAAGTGCACCCTCAGCAAGTTTGCTGACAACACCAAGCTGTGTGGTGTGATCGACACACTGGAGGGAAGGGATGTCATCCAGAGGGACCTTGACAGGCTGGACAGGTGGGCCCGTGTGAATGGCGTGAAGTTCAACAAGGCCAAGTGCAAGGTCCTGCACATGGGTGGGGCAATCCCAAGCACAATTACAGATTGGGTGGAGAATGGATTGAAAGCAGCCCCGAGGAGAAGGACTTGGGGGTATTGATTGATGAGAAGCTCCACATGAGCTGGCAGTGTGCGCTTGCAGCCCAGAAAGCCAACTGTGTCCTGGGCTGCATCAAAAGAGGCGTGACCAGCAGGTCGAGGGAGGTGATCCTGCCCCTCTACTCCGCTCTTGTGAGACCCCACCTGGAGTACTGCATCCAGCTCTGGGGGCCCCAGTACAGGAGAGACATGAAGCTGTTGGAGAGAGTCCAGAGGAGGGCCATGAAGCTGATCGGAGGGCTGGAGCACCTCTCCTATCAGGACAGGCTGAGAGAGTTGGGATTGTTCAGCCTGGAGAAGACAAGGCTCCGGGGAGATCTAATTGTGGCTTACCAGTACCTGAAGGAGCCTACAGGAGAGATGGTGAGGGACTGTTTATCAGGGAGTGTAGTGACAGGACAAGGTTGCCCAGAGAGGTTGTGGATGCCCCCTCCCTGGAAGTGTTTAAGACCAGGTTGGATGGAGCTTTGGGCAATGTGGTCTAGTGGAGAGTGTCTCTGCCCACAGCAGGGGGGTTGGAACTAGATGATCTTGGAGGTCCCTTCCAACCCAAACCATTCTATGATTCTATGATTAAAATTGTTTCAGATATTAAATTATTGAGATTATCTTACAGCTGAACTTCTGAATCTACTGGATATTAAACAATATAGCAAAATATATCTTCCAAGTCTTTTAATTATTTGTGAAGGAGGTGCTGAGTTTTCTCTTTCATTAAAATTATACTGATTTGACCTATACATGGCTGAAAAATCAGCTTGTGATAATTACATCTTCTGTCTTGTTGATATTTGGTTCTAAGTATTGAATCAAGTTATAATATAGGGAGTGGTTTTGTTTGTTTTTAATAAATAATGTACTGTTGTACTTGGTCTGGATGGAATGGAGTTAATTTTCTTCACAGCAGCTCGTATGGTGCTGTATTTTAGATTTGTGACCAAAACAATGCTTTTAATATACTAATATTTTAGCTATTGCTGAACAGTATTTGCACAGCATCAAGGTCTTCTCTGTTTCTCACTCCCCCAGTGAATATATTGAGGGGTACACAACAGGTTGGAGAGAGCACACAGCCAGACAGATGACCTGCATTAACCAAAGAAATGTTCTATCTCAAATAACGGAGAAGAAGGAGTTTATGGAGGTTAGTTATCTTTTGCTCAGGAACTGACTGGACAATGGTCTACCCATGGGAGGTGGAGAGTGATTGCCTTTGTATCACTTTGGTTTGGTTTTTCTTTCTCTCTTCTTCCACTTCTCCTTTGCTTATTAAACAATTTTTCTCTCAATGCACAAGTTTTCTTCTATTTACTCTGCTTTTCCTCTTCCTCTCTCCCTGGGGGAAGTGAGCAAGCAGCTGTGTGGTGCTTAGTTGCCTACCAGGGTTAAACCCCTGAATAAAGAGGTGTAATAAATTCAGAAGATTTTGGTCTCTGTATGAATTTTTTAATAATAATAATAGTAATAGTAATAGTATTAGTAATAATAATAATAATAATAATAATAATAATAATAATAATCTTTTAAGCACAACTAGAAACACAGAAGTGATATTTAAAACTTTAGCTAACCACCTTATTGTATTGGATTTGCATGGCCAGGTTTTGGTAGCTGATGGGGCTACAGGGGTGGCTTCTGCAAGAAGCTGCCAGAAGCTTCCCCTGTGTCTGACAGAGCCAATGCCAGCTGGCTCCAAGATGGACCCGCCCCTGGGCAAGGCCAAGCCTATCAGCCACAGTGGTAGGGCCTCTGGGATAACACAGTTAAGGAAAAAAACAGACAAACAAACCACAAGGATTTTGCAGCCAGAGAGAGGAGTGAGAAGATGTGAGAGGAACAACTCTGCAGACACCAAGGTCAGTGCAGAAGGAGGGGCAGGAGGTGCTCCAGGCGCCGGAGCAGAGATCCCCCTGCAGCCCGTGGTGAAGACCATGGTGAAGCAGGCTGTCCCCCTGCAGCCCATGGAGGAAGGATGAGGGGGTGTAGAGATTCCACCTGCAGCCCGTGAAGGACCCCATGCTGGAGCAGGTGGAGGCACCTGAAGGAGGCTGTGACCCCATGGGAAGCCCAGGCTGGAGCAGGCTCCTGGCAGGACCTGTGGCCCTGTGGAGAGAGGAGCCCATGCCAGAGCAGGTTTGCTGGCAGGACTTGTGACCCCGTGGGGGACCCACACTAGCGCAGTGTGGTCCTGAAAGACTGCACCCCGTGGAAAGGACTCATGTTAGAGAAGTTGGTGGAGGACAGTCTCCTATGGGTGGGGGAAAGGTTTTTTTAAAATTTGGGTTTATTTCTCATTACACTGATTTGATTGGTAATAAATTAAATTTATTTTCCCAAGCTGAGTCTGATTTGCCTGTGACGGTAATTGGTGAGTGATCTTTCCCTGCCCTTATCTTGACCCACAAGCCTGTCATTGCATTTTCTTTCCCCTGTCCAGCTGAGGAGAAGAGTGATAGAGCGGCTTTGGTGGGTACCTGGCATCCAGCCAGGGTCAACCCACCCCACTTATTTAAGCTACAGTACTTGCAGTAGTGAATTTTGGTCTGTCATATGCTATTATATTCTGTCTCACATGGTATTCTTCAATGACAACCCCATATGAAAGATTAAGCAAAACTTTGAAAGTAGAAAACAACAGAAAATATGAAGTGAGATGAAAAATTTCAAAGCTAGAAGGAAAAAAAGACAGACAAGCATAGTATAAAGTTGTAGTTTCAGTGTGTTTAGTTTCCCGTATATATAGTAGACAAAACAAGCTTTGTCCCTTTTATAACATAAATACTCTAGCTTTTGCAAGATAAACATCAGTGTATTCAGATTTATTCTGGAACTATATTAGAAATCCTTATAAATTAATTAACTTCACTTAATAGAATAATTTATCACACCATCTAGGAAAAATATATACATACTTCAATCAAAATATCTTTTTTTTTTGCATTACAATATTTAATAAAATATAATGTATTGCATTTTCTTTAGAAAATGTGCTGTGAGGTAGTTTGGCTGACATTTCATCAACAAATGAAAAATGGAATATGAACTATCATATAAAATGTCTGCTTGCTATGGGAAAAGTCTCAAACTTGAAGCTGGTACTGGAAATTTTAAAGATTTGGGGGCTTTTTGCTTCTTCTCTAATTTGCTGGGTTTTCTTTTTAAAGATGTCAGTAGTTAAACATAACTTGTTTTCTACTATAACTTATAATATAGAAATGTAAGAAACATAGATACAGTTTCCTTACTGAAAATATGGTGGTGCTCCTTTCACTTGGAAGGCTTGTATAACACCAGAAGGAAAAAAAACAACCCAAACAAACAACCAAAAAACCCCCCAAAACCAAACCAAAACAAAGCAAAAGATGTAAAAAACTCCTAATGTATGTGAATATTTTGTAATTTTTAATGTTTTGCTATTTTTTATTATCAAGAGTGAATAAGAAACACAGAAAATGTTGCACCTCCCACAAACTTTGAATGAAGGAATGTGTCAACACAAAATGCATCTGAAGGTGTAAAATCCCCTTTTAGATGATCCATTTATTAGTGAAATATTTAGGCATCAACAATGATATTCATATTTTCAGTTTTTGTGGAAGTACAGCAGTCACAAATGTTGATAATAGATATTAAAGACCAAGAAGATAAGGAAATTTTAAATTTAAGGTTTAGGAAAAAAAAAATGAAAGAATGCCCAAAGAATGCTCTAGTGAACAGGCACGGACGAGGGAGAATAGCAGAGTGAAAGGCAAAATCAGAGTCGTGTAGAGACTTAGATCCACAGCAAAGTTATTTCACCGATTAGAATAATATAATCTATTCAAAAGAGACTTCTAAAGCTGCAGTTATAAGGTAGGAAATATCAGTGTTACATATTATGCCTCTATGGTTACATACAGTGTTTGATTGCAGACCGTAGTCTTTCTGCAAGATTCTTTCATTGTAGGGACAGTCTTTCCTTATGCAGGAAACTAGTCAAAGAACTAGACATAGCTATTGTAGCCTGAGAACTATTTCAGAAACTTTGGTAAAGGCAGAGAAAAATAAAAATCTCCAGATATGCCAGACTGGAAAGCAGAATTAGATGGAAAGTCTAGCAAGCCAGAACGGGATTTTCAGAACCATATTTTGCAGGTCCAAAAATTGCTGTTAAGGAAAAAAAATTAATTGGTTTGTTGTTATTTTGTTTTGGTTTGTTTGTTTTCTTGCGTGCTTGCTTGCTTGTTAAATGCTATGTATAGTTGTTTTCCATGATTCATTTTTTGGAAGTTGAGGGACAATGAGGATTTTCAGCTTCCCATCTTTTTGCAATCTATCATCATAGATCTAATCCTACATTGCTGATGACTCTTGAGAGTTCTGATATTGATTTAGTTTGGAGAAGAACCAAGTTTGATTCTAACCTGGTGAAGGTAAAACACATTTTACTCTCAGAGTGCAAGTTAGAGTTTGCACTAAGAATGCTGATTCATGCTATTGATTCTCAGCAACTTGTTCACCAAGAAACAGTAGACAGAAGATAAAAATGCCCCCAGTGAGAACAGTTCAGTACTCCAGCTAATATCATATCCCACGTCTGACCATGGTCAGTACCCCATACAGAAGAGGAAGACAGAATAAAAAATCCCTTTAAGGACAATTTTAGATGAAACAAATGGCCCTGATTAGCAAATGTTTAACTTTCAGTCTCATCCTCAAGAGCTTCTTTTTTTTTTTTTTTTTACCCTAATCAAAACAATGTAAAATGTTTGCCAAAAATTCTTAACAGCTTCACTTAATTTTTCATATTGAAAAGGGCAAATAAGGAAAATGCAAACCAAGGATTGCTTATATACTTGATTGAAAACATAGGGGTTTTTTATTTTTATATGGTTTCTGGAGATTTCATTATGCATTTAAAGATGATTAAAGCTGTAATTTGATAGTCTTACATATGTAGAGTAATTGCTCACTAATGTTTAAGAACAAGAAATGCAGAGAAATATCCTTGTGCTTTGAAAAGGATTGTGTACTGTATCTTTTAAATAAGGTAGAGATGACTGGAATGATCGATAGATAGTTACATTATTTAGTGTTTGGGTATACATGTTTGCCTGTACTTCATAAACCAAGACCATCTTTATTTCACTTTGTGAATAATTTTATATATAACACAAATACTTATTCAGTACACTTATGTACAGACTGTTACTGGTTTAGACAGATAGCAACTGTGTAATTCTGAATAAGAAATACAAAAAAATATTTATTTATTTAGCTTTATAGATACATATGTGTTATCGATACAATTATTTTCCCACTGAAGAGTGCAAAGCATCTGGGAGAGAATAGGACAGAATAGTTTGAAAACTGTGCAATGTGTATTATATTTTTATTGAAAGTTTGAGTTTCCTTAGTGTTACTTATGTATAAAAAAATGTGATTTGAATTATTTTTTAAAATATTTTTGAGGCTTTTTTTCAAATACGAAAGCAAACCAATGTAGTGTAAGGTAATTAGAGTTCCATCTATTTTTTTGAATAAATTTCAAGTGTGAGTTGCAACAATATAGTGAATTAAATTCATTAAAGTTCATTTAATGACTAAAAAAAGCCTGAAAAATAATTAAAGTTCATGTAATATCTCATATAATAAAGTATGTTTATTCATTCCAGTTGCTAAGATTTCTTGGGGCAAAGGGTGATAGAGATGTAGAAAGGGGAAAGAAATAAGTTGCAGGAATGAATCTGAAAAGTTTATGAATTCTAAGGGAGATGGAAAATTAAAATGACATTAACAGTGTGCTGAGTTGGCATACAGAGAGGAATTTTATAATTAGTTTATCAATAATTATCCCTTCATTAATGGAATAGCAAATAATTTTACTTGTGCAATAGAAGGTCTAATAGGAATGAACTCCATTTTCCTCAACAATAATTCAGATGTCTTACTGGGACAAGGTATTCGGCCCTTGGCCTCACAGTTTATTCACCTGGGAACCAATTATTGACTTCTAAAATGGAGCACCCTTCCAATAAATTTTAAATAATTCATATCCTAATTTCATGTATATGCATCAAACTGAATCAAGTATGATCATAAATTTTAATGAGAAGTGCAAGATTTTCTCCATAATAGTTCATCTCATAAAAATTATCAGGTTTCATTCTGCTTACATTTGTTAGACAGAAAAAAAAATAAATTCTTCAACCGTGTTAACCACAGGTCATTGATTTTTAAGCCTTTAATTCTTGCCTACTATTTTTATACACAGCAGAGGATGAGAATGTTTATAAATCCTGTATAAACATATTCATAAAGAGCATAAAGAGGAAGAGAAGGTGAGTCAGAATTCTGATAAGCATTAATAAATCTTCATGTATATTACAGCCCTCAGAAATGTTGACAATTATGCAGTGGCCGTGCATGAGTGCTTATGTATAATGCTGCAAGACTGTAATTATCAGTAAAATTTTGTACCCGCTTCATCTCATTCCAATATGAATCATGACTGTCATAAATATTGTGTACACTAAAAATGGTCATTTGGTTAAAAACAACTTAGATTTCTTTCATAGGAAAAACAAAACAAAACAAAACACCAAAACAATTCATGAACTCCCATCTAGCTATTTATTTAATTATTTCTTTCCTTCCCCCTACGCCATTTAAAAACTATTTGAAAACAACTTTTGTGCAGTTCATTAAAACTACGCAGTCACTGCTAATCATTTAGATTCGCTTAGTTTAAAATTGTCACATTGATGTAGAAAATGTAAAGATAAAATTTTCTGGGGCTAGAAAATTGTGCGTTTTTTTCCTTCTAGATTCCTATTGTTACTCACAGGGAAGAGGGGTTTTTTGTTCCCAGTAAAGAATGTGTAATGTTTTGCTTCAAAATGTGATGGATTGATTAGACTCTTTTGTAAATCCTAGCATGCTGTAGACAAACCTTGTATGAAGTTCATCTCACCTAACAGTAGATATTCCAAATGCAGAAGTCTTTCTGACCTTATCAACATAGGCTCCATTTTAGTCAGTGGCGAGAAACAGGCAATTTTAGAGTGATATCTTTCTGACCTATTTTTTATACAGTAAATCACAGATAAGAACATAATAATCCAATAGACGGAAAAGTTGCAGGTTTTGGGGTTTTTTGTTTTCTGTTCATGAATCTGTATGTAGGATGCATGATAACTGTTTTAGTCCAGAAACTCTAATGTTAGATGTGTATTTTTTTTTAGAAGATTAGTAAGTGTAATAGGGCTTCTGATGGATCCATGCAGAAGTGTGAAATTTGCTTATTACAGTCAGTAAGTAATCCCAAGTCTGTTGGCGTATATCAACGTAGATGTTCAAGAGATTCAGTAATGAATGCATCAGGTTTCACAGGTAGGGAAGATATACAGTCAATAAGACAGCGGAACAACAAAAGCATTCAGATAAACAAATAGCTTGCAAGCAATGTAAACAAATAGATGTAAGTAGTAAGACAAAATCATGTGAAAAATTCCAGAAGCTTCATGATTAATCTAAAAAAATAAGTACAGAACAAGACAATATTAAAATACTAATGCCAAAACATATTAGTATCAGCTGGAAAAGCATTAATTTTAAACAAGTAAAGTCCTTGGTGCTGGCTATGTGTCACGGGACAAGCGGAGCTGGAAATATAGGCTCCCACAGAGATGATAAAGGGAAGGATTTAAAGAGTTTGTAATTACTTTAAAAATTAAGGTTGAAAACAGAGGTCACAGAGGGACCTAAACAAACAGCTGGGACGGATATAAACAAGCAAAAAGGCAAACACAACAGATGGTAAGAAGTACTAATTAAGAAAATAGTTTTATATACTTGTGTTTCAAGACCAGTGTTTGAAAGGCATATGGGAAGAATTCAGAACTATGCAACCAAAAGAAGATGGTTTGGGGAATGCAGGCAGATTGGAGAGCTTACAAATGGCATGGGATAACTTGCACATATCTAGAATATGTTCCTAGATGTATGATAGGAAAGACCAGAAATAACATGTCTTGAGGTTAGGCTAACTGAATGGCATGTGAAAGACTACAGGATGTGACAGTTAACAATGTGAGATGCTGATGAAATCACTGACAGTGCCATGCTTGTGGCTGAGCTGCAAGAGGGGTTTGGAGGGAATTGTGTGAAAAACAGACAACCATCGTAGACAGCTCAAGGGGATCGTTGAAAGATCTTTGTGGAGCAGAGGCCAGTGATGCCTTGGTAACTACCTCCATTGGTAATACCATGAAAAGTAGAGATGACCTAGGTAATAGTAGCAGAAATACTAAAGTTGGTATCAGTGGAGAAAAATTAATTAGGGGTGGGCTGTTTATTTGGGACATGGTTGTGGAAGAGAAAGGGAGGCACTAAGGCAGCAAAAAGAGAGTCAAGAAATGGGAAAAAGTATAATAAATTATGCACGCTAGCTGACAAGGGGCTATTGAGGGGTGCCTGTAGGCCAGCTCTGTTTTTTTATTCAACCATGAACAAATGATATGTGCAAATGCCATGAGCACAGGATGATGAGGATGAGATTCCTCCCACTTAACTCTGGCTATCGTATTCATATCTGATGACAAGGTAAATGACTCTCTGCCTGTGCCTGTCTCCTCACTCTGCCAGTCTATAGGCAGACTAAGATACTTCAGGTAACAGTTTTTTTAGATCCCTATTTTTTTGTCTGTGATTAAGGGAAATAAAAATGTCACGAATGCTGTTAGGATGGAAAAAGCTGAGATATAAATTCATTTTATTTAAACCCACATAAGACATAAAAAATTCAATTACAAAATAAGGACTCGTAAGGTGGCAGGGTTAATTTGCTGTAATGGAACTTACGAAGAAAGAAAGGCTTTCAAGTACTGCTTAATAAAACCTTAAGGGACTATGAAATCTGCAGAGACTTCGTTGATTTTCCTCATCAGATTTATCTGGTGATAGAAGAAGAATTCCACTAATTAAAAGCCAATGCACCTTTTGGGTCTCATAAGGGGTTCCCTATTAGTCAGTCTGAACTGTAATAAATTTTTCAAAGCCTCAGAAAAAGGTGGGAGTAGAAAAGAGCAGGGAAGGATCGTCAGGATCACTGATGCTTATTGGCATGTGTGTTGAGAGTTTGCATTTTGATTTTGGATGTTAATGTTGCTGTTATTTGATCTCAGTCAGTCTACAGTCATAATTGCTAGCAAAAATAAATGAAGAAAAGCGTGAAGAGCTGGTACATGGCAGGTTTGCCACATATAAAGCTTTAAAAATCTTTGTCTTGTCCATACAAACTTCAGTTATGTTAACCTAATAATTCAAGTCCTTTCATACTTTGTGATTTCCATTTTAAACTTACTGTTTCAATGACAATTTGTAAAATAAAAGGAAAGAAAAAAAATCTACTACAAATACTAGAAACAAAATATTGATAATTATCAGAGTTTTGTTGTGTTTTTTTTAAAACTCATCAAAAAGTCACAGAAAATAAAAATAATTTGTGCTTTATATTTATTCACTTTGCATTTATTGCTGGAAAGCAGCTCCAGCAAAGTTTCCCATTTCACTTGTAATGATCTAATTCTTCCAATATGGGATAATTCTAATTCTTTATTTTTAGTGCAATTGTTTATTACTTAAGATGAAGGATTTATGATACATTGAGTGAATAGCAAGTTTTAAAAGAGGAAGTAACTTTTTAAAATAAAATATGTATGACAGTTTGATAAGGTGGAAAGTTATGAAAGCAAGGCATTTGAGACCTTTTTGCTTTTATTTTCCAAATAGTAAAGTATTTTTCCAGTCTAAAAGTGATCCTTTGAAGAACACTTAAAGAATATTTGGGTATATTTGATGATCCATTCATGAAAATTCATCAGTGCTTTTAAATAAATTATCTGGAAATGCAATTTATTACATTTGCAGCTGAAATATGTAAATTCAGGACATTGTGATGTCTCTAAGATTGCTAATAAAGTCGCTAGCTCATTATACAACCCAAGTCACTGTCTAAAAATTATAACTCTTTTTTTGACCTATTTTGGAGACTGGATTTAACATCTTTTAGTACTACAAATCTTAAAAACCTTCTTGTATTTTTTCTTAAGGTTAGTAATAAGTGGGAATAAATTATTCCCATATTGCCTTTTTGGGCACGGTTTAAACAGATTAGGAAGTTATTTTCTTGTGCTTCTGAACTTTGGAGCCAGAATCAGGAACACACACTTTTGGAGGCAAAAAGGCAAGCTAGTCTGTCAAGCACAAATTCTATAAATATTGAAATTTAAATTCAGAAAGAGGATAATACTTCTGGTGATATTCCTACCCAGATAGATGAGGGTGATCGTTTCTGATCCGTATCAATAACAGCTTAAAGCAGCAGATGCTTAATAGAGAAATAAGGAATGTTTTCGTTTCATTGCCGTGGCCTCTAAGCTGCTTTCTTTTCTAATTACTTACCAATAGCAAGTAGCTAAATTTGCATGTATCTTGCTTCTTTATGGTGAGAAAGTATCTCAGGGACTGCAACATGCAATCCAATGTCCAGAAGACCTGTATGTTGATTGGGCTTTATTTTCTGAGATGAATGTAAATGCATAGATCTTTTTATTTTGATATAAAAGAAATCACCAAGGTAATGAACCACTGATACAATCATCTCTTCATTTGATGCAATCAATCCATTCCAGCAAGAACTGCTCCTTTCTAATACAAGCACAGAAAAATGAACACCTCTTGGGCATAACTATATTGTATTAATACACCTCATTGAAGTTCAAAGACAATAAAGTAAGGCAAGGCTATACAAACAGGGGACAGGACTTTATGCCCCAGACTATTAAAATCACTGGAGCAATGCCTATTTATATCTGTGGATAGCCTGTCCCAAAGACTACATTAAGGTCATAGTTTTATTACCTCTAACATACTCTAATTTATCTATTTTTCTCAACGAATTATGACATGTGAAATTTAATATATATATTAATAATAAATTGTGATATGTATAGCATACGTTTTAAGGGATATTTGATGAGATAAGAATGCTCAGAACAATAAACATGGAACAACAGGGAAATAACTGAAAAGCTTTGGGGATCCAAGTATATATGAGAAAACCATACAGAAAGTCTTTTGTTGTTCATTAAGCCAGTGAAACACAAACTACAACAGATCAATATTTTCTGTTGTTTTACATATAATTTAATAAAGACTATAAGGATATGTAGAAGAAGAGTGTCTGCTCCTCTAAGGGTATCTGGTGAAAGGAGCCACAAAGCTGAACATGCAGAGACAAACCTGACCAAGAAATAATAAGGGAGGTCATGATAAGAGCAAACCTGGTCAGCTGCACTTATTGGTAAGGATATGTGGAGTGTAAAAATGTTTATTTTTTTCATTTGGGATGATAGGGGAGGGAGACAAATACACAGATATAAAACCTGGCTAATTAACATTAACAAAGACAGTAACCAGAAACAAACCTGGTCAGTCACACTAATTGATGAGCAATCAAGAAACTGCAGGCAAGGAGGGACTTTACAATGCATGAAGATGCAAACCTGAAGGTCCAGGATGTTGGAGGGGGGTGGTGGAAATGTGCAACTGGTGGGGAAGTGTGCAGAGGAAGGGGGAACAGGGAGGAACAGAGAAGTATATAAACCAGGGCTGATCGCATGTTCATGGGAGCTGGTCAGCAGACTTGTCTGGCTGAGCCCTGCATCTGATCACCACAGTCTGTCCTGTCTTCTCATATCTGCTTATTAAATCTTTTCTTAACGCTGCATCTGCACGAACTCATTCTCTGTCCTTTGTGTGAGTGCTGTGGGGACTTAGTGCCAGCTGCTGGGGGGACCAGCGTGAGGGGACTGGGTGTCAGCTCCTGGAGTGCACATGTCCCTGGACGGGAGCCAGCGGGGTCTTTAACCGCAACCACGGGGGTGGGAACAGTGTGTGTTCCCCAAACCAGCTACAGGGTCAACCGGGACGAGTGACAGCCTCAGCAACAGTGGCTGGAGTGGGACCACAGGTCACAGCCCGTGTGCCTGGTGCCAGCTGATGGGGGAAAGTGTCTGTATCTTCCCCAAATCAGGTGTGCATATTCGCCGGCAAACTCCAAGCTGGACAAGACAGTGAATACAGATCCTCAGGTCCAGGCACAGTTATCAGGCAGGCAGAGGATCTGTGCTAGTATTAGGAGGGACCTGCAAATGCGGGGTGCCTGTGAGACGAGTGTGTGAGTGCTGTGTGTTTGCAGTAAGCACCCAGCTGGACCAGCTGGTGAGTTGGGTCCTATGGGATGGGTAGAAGGGGCTGGGATCCAGGCAGGGGAGCAGGTGCAGAGGGACCATGCTGGTCCTTGGGGTTCTGCAAATGTGCACATACTTGTGAACCTGGAGAGTGTTCTGTGTGTGCTGCACTAGTGACTTTCTGCCTCTGCCAGCCCAAGAAGAGGAGGGGAAGTGGCTGTCTGGGCTTGTGTCTGTTGTGAGTCCTGTACGTGTGTGCTGTTGAAGGCAGCGTCTTGTCTGCGGCTGTCTGTGTGACTGGCTGTGTCCGTGTCCTCTGTGTGTGTATATGTCTGTGAACAAAAAATAGTAAGTAATTTTCCAGTAGGATAGTAAGCATAGATGAAAGGAAGAGTTCACAGCAGAAGTGTCAAAGAGTGACTGTCATGGTGGAAGGTTGTTAACACATTCAAAAATGAAAATAGAGTAAGTCCATTTCAAGACAGATACATAAGCAACCAGTGATATCAGATTTTTGCTAAGCTCACCTTGCAAAGGTTTTCCCCATTAGTCTGAATTTTATGTCCGACCTAAGAAAGATTCTGCCTTTGAGTTAGTCCTGCAAAGGTGAAAAGAGCTATCTGGTGACAGACTGTCAAAATAAAGATGAAGGAAGAATTTATTCCAAACTGTATTCCCAAGCAATCTCTTTAGACGTCTCAGTGGAAAACATAAAATTTCCCTCGACACTTCAAGTTAATCACTACATGTGCTTTTTCAAAACCATGAAAATCTGGGGACAAGGAAGTGATGATATATACCTAGGGAAAAGATCACAGAATCATAGAATCATAGAATGATAGAATGGTTTGGGTTGGAAGGGACCTCAAAGATCATCTAGTTCCAACCCCCCTGCTGCAGGCAGGGACACCCTCCCCTAGACCACGTTGCCCAAAGCCTCATCCAACCTGGTCTTAAACACTCCCAGGGATGGGGCAGCCACAACTTCTCTGGGCAACCTGTTCCAGTGCCTCACCACCCTCACAGTAAAGAATTTCTTCCTAATATCTAATCTAAATCGACCCTCTTTTAGCTTAAACCCATTACCCCTTGTCCTGTCACTCCACTCCCTGATGAACAGTCCCTCACCATCTTTCCTGTAGGCCCCCTTCAGGTACTGGAAGGCCACAATTAGATCTCCCCGGAGCCTTCTCTTCTCCAGGCTGAACAACCCCAACTCTCTCAGCCTGTCCTCATAGGAGAGGTGCTCCAGCCCTCTGATCAGCTTCATGGCCCTCCTCTGGACTCTCTCCAACAGCTCCATGTCTCTCCTGTACTGGGGCCCCCAGAGCTGGATGCAGAACTCCAGGTGGGGTCTCACAAGAGCAGAGTAGAGGGGCAGGATCACCTCCCTCGACCTGCTGGTCACACCTCTTTTGATGCAGCCCAGGACATGGTTGGCTTTCTGGGCTGCAAGCGCACACTGCCAGCTCATGTGGAGCTTCTCATCAATCAATACCCCCAGGTCCTTCTCCTCAGGGCTGCTCTCAATCCATTCCTCGCCCAGCCTATAGTCGTGCTTGGGATTGCCCCGACCCATGTGCAGGACCTTGCACTTGGCATCCCTTCCCTCCAGCGTGTTGACCGCACTACACAGCTTGGTGCTGTCGGCCAACTTGCTGAGGCCACACTCGACAACATGTGTAGAAACTTTTCAAAGGGAGGAGAATCCGGCTTGCAATATTTTTTTGTCAGTGTTTTAGTCCACCCCAAACCTGCTAGAAACTACATACAACAATGATACAAACACATATAATGCCATAGACACATTAAGTTTATCCTGTGCTTATAAAATTCATTAAAGCTTTTTGTTTCAGATGAAAGAGAAATGTGCTTCATTTACATAGAATTTGATGATTGTTTGCTCTGGAGGATAAAAGACTGCAAAAATGCAGTAATCTTTCAGCAAAAAAGTATCTCGCATCTGATAGGTTTTTTTAATCTTTATTTTTGTTTGATTTTGAAAGCTATATAATACTTACATAATTTATGCATATTGTCTCTTCCTCCACTCATTCCCACAGACATAAACATACAAACCAAAGTACACAAAATGTTTAAAAAGCAAAATGCACAAAAAATGGCCAAAATGAATTATTTCAATGTCTTGTAATGTAGTACGAAATTAAGTTCCACTCTGATTTCTGGATCTTGGATTTGGTTAAAGTACTCTCTAAAGGAAATTTTTCAGCATTGCGTATGATCACCTGAAAAAATGAAGTTTGTTGAAGAAGAATGGCAGAAAATAAACATGATTTCTTTGAGACACAGTTACTAACTTATATAGAGAATAGCCTAAAAGTGAGGGTCTGACTTTATAGATGCATATATTATTATATTAGAATGGAAAATAGAGGTTTTCAAAGAGATGACGTAAAGGAAGAATATCCCGGGAAAAAAGGCAGCTCTGTAGAGAGTAATTAGTCACCTTTTTACTGTCCTAGTAAGGGATATTGAAGGAACAGTCCGCCTCTCTCAGAACATAGGATAAAAACCCACAGCACTAGCTAAGCTCTTAAAGGACAATAGCAATTTATTTTTCTTTGAGAGAGTGCTTGGTATCCCGTGGTCAATATACAGGTGAGAATCAAGGAAAAATCACAATTACTAAATTAATTAAAAGAGGCACATCAGTATATATTAATGTAACAAAAAAGATTAAATAAACTCAAAATAATTATTAAAAAAGGTAATAATATTTGGTGATATATTTTGAGCTGAAATTCATATTAGAAATGTTCATTCTTAATAATAGATTTCTTAACAAGGAATGCTGCCCAGTAGACAGTGAATTTTCAGTGAAATAGATTTTCTGTTGGGTAAGGTAGTTTAAATTAAACAAGGATACAGGAAATACCTTTAAAAAATCACTCAGGCTTCCTTCTGTCATGAAGATACTAAACTGATATTTTTTAATATATTAAAGTTATAAAATTGATACAATGAACTATTTATTCTGTAGCATGTTTAAAATTGAATCTATTCATATGTTATAAGAGTATTTAATAGTCTCTTATATAATATTTTACATTTTAATATTTCTATATGGAAGTACAGGTATGAAGAGATATATATTTCAAGTTATTTCTTTCTGTAAGAAAATGAAATCTTGATATATTGTCACTTTCAGAATGAAAATAATTTGGACTTCTCGTAATTTCCAGAGGAATATAACATTCTGCTCTTATTTGAACATATCTAACACTGCGCAATATTTTTTTTTTTCACAAAGAGCTACTGGGAGGAGGTAAGTAAATTCATCCTCTCATTTACACATGTGTTACCTCAGTATACATTTTGCATTTGGTTTTGTCCCTGAAGTAATCATAACCCTGCTGAGATTTTAATCTGCCAAATAAGCCTGTAGTTCTCAACAACATAGGACAGAAAAGCAAATGCTACTTTTCTGTGAATGTTTTCATCAATTACATTTTTTTTTCTTCTCCATTGTTATCAGAACTCTTTTCGTGGCATGGGCAGAAAACCACTTCATGTGATGAAGTGAGGAGATTTTTAAGTACTTAAATAAGGGAGTAAGGGATGCAGGAGAAAAAACTGCCAATACAGAACAATAATTGCAGATTAGGAGAAGCTTGGTTGTACTTTTCCCCTCCCTTGAAATTCAAATGAACTTATTTTTACTTAGGACCTAGTATAAAAAATCAGAGGGATTTGAATGATTAAACTTCAATTAACAATATAAAAATGTTTAGACATGTACATGAATGTTTGCAGGGTGGATTTGTATGTCACACATTGTAATACAAGTAAAATAATAAGTGTATAAAATCTAGGATTAAAATGGAGACATAATTTTGCAAGTGCTCCTAGTGAATAAAATGCTTAACTTTGTTGTTAATGTTGACTATTTAAATTAAAATTATCTAACCAGAAGCAGAATTTTATTATTGTGCCATTAACAAAGTCCAATTTTAATTGTATACTTCTGTAGTGAGCAAATTAAATTGAAACATACTTTAATAATGCTATATTAGATTTAATTATAAAATTAAGTTCTCAAAAATTATTTATTTTTTTGTATTATATATGTTCTTTACAGTGTTTGACTAGCTTAGGTAAGATCTTTTATGCTTCTAAATTATAGCTTTTTTTTTTTTTTCCGGGTCTTTACAGAAAAAAAAAAATTAAAAAAAAAAAGGTAGGCTATCACCTCACTGTTTTCAAAACATAACATGCATTGCCCTTTCATTCTATTGACTTAAGTTACTTATTGCTAAAAGAGATGAAAGGGAAGAAAGTAATTTCTTTTTTACAATGGTTGAACTCTACAGCTTGACATGGAGATTTTAATTTTTTTTTCTTCTGAAAAGAAAATCAGTGGCATATGTTTTCTGTCAAATATTTAATGCAAATTGTTTCAATATGATGGAATATATGCTGTCATTCTATGTGAATAATTCAAGAAGTGGCTAAAGAGATGAATGTGATATGCTATGTTATAAAAAAATGTGCCATAATATGCCTTTTAAAAATCCACTAGTTAATGTGTCAGATAGAAAGAGGCAACTATGATAAAGCACAGGTGCTGAAACAAAATGTAAACAGACATGTAAATTATCTACCTTATGTTATGCACCTCCTCATTGCTGAGAATATCCTCAAAACAGCAGTAAAGCCAGTAGAATTTTTAAGAACATTTAGTCATTTAAGGAACTTCAGAAGGTGCTTTAATAAATTTAAAAGCCTTTTTTCCTGCCCACATGATAGGCATTATAATAATGTTACTCACTGACCTGTCACCATAACAACTTCAAGTCCCAAGTACTACATGGAGTAGGGAATCACTGATTTTGACTTTTCAACTGTGTCTATGTTCCTATCCCTGAGTATTTGCAAGTTACTACTCTGAACACTGGTAATGTTGCTCAGTTGTTTTGCACACAATTTCACCTCTTTATTGACAGGACTGGGCTGACACCACCTGAGCTCAAATGATCATGAGCCTTGCAATTTGAGTGGCTCTTTTTACTCTCAGGATCTCCCCAGGGAGTTTCATTGGTGCCTGCATGGATGAGCAACACAGGAAAATAGCGTGAGGGCTGGACAAGCCTCAGCAGTCTCTTTTATATCATCCCTGGTGAGAGTCCCCTGAAAGGAACAAATCTCCCCAGACAGCAAGTCAGACAGGCAGATGTGGGTCTCCACCACATGGTCTCCTATAACCATCACCTGCCACTTCCCTGGTGGAGATGCACATCTGGTTCAGGTGTGTCCCCCTGTGGTGCCTCCCCAGGCAGAGATTTCTCCCTTGTGTGTGGTACCGGGGCACTGAACTATTCTGCAGCTGCAGGTGTCTGGGTGGAGAAGGAGCCATCCTCCTGCTGCCAGAAGTCAGATGCTTCCAATCCTCTCCAAAGCGGCAAATGAACGCTCCCCTTGGTATTAGCTACACAATGCTAGTTTGCATGACATGCCCTAACATGCTTAACTTTCAGCTCAGAAGGCTTTTCTTCATAATCCTTTAGCTCCCATTAGAAACCCTGGCAAGTTAGTTCTGTTTGCAATTCTACACGGTATTTCAAGATAAGAGACACAGTGGAAATACTTTATATTCCCCTGAACGCCACAGACAGGAACAAAACTTCAGCGTGCCACACTGAAGCACACATAGATGCCTTTTGTATGCCCTGTTCACCATCCACTACTTTCCTTTCTGTTTGTCCATACAATATTGATGCGGTTAACACAATAGGAAACGTTTCTGCAGCTCTGGTTATGTGTAACGCTGTCTCTCTACCTTTCTACCTCAGTGACTTTCCAATTCATTTCAGATGTTGGTGGACCGCATTTTTCTGTTAAGGTGCCTCCAAACATTTCTCTGTCTCTGCTATTGTTTATCCCCATAATTGGCTTGTTTATGTGTGGAAGACAATGAAACTCAGTATGAAATACTTGATGTTGTATAATATGAAGTGCTGTATTAATGTGGACTGCCTAGGGAAAGGATTGTAAAGAGAAAAAAAAAAAGCTTTCTTTCAGAAGTGACGTTTTCAGAGTTTTATTTTCAGCTCACAGTGCTCTATACTCTAAGTCAGAAACTGAAACAATAAAAAAAATTCAAATTCACATTGTTCAAAATGATGTTAGTAAGGATTCCAAAGCAATATTAGTCGGCTAACCTCATCAGGTCAATATGGTCATATTGCCTTTGATTTCACTGGTTCTCCACTGATTTGCAATTTACTATTGTACCTGTGAGATTTTCCAAGTCACTTCTCAAAGTAATATCCAACATCTTATAAGGCTTACATACTTTGTTCTTAGAAGATTGCAGTTACATGGGCTGTACTGATATATGTTCCAGTGTAACAAACTCTGTTCTGGATTGGCAAGATGTTTTCACTATAAATCACTTAATAGTCATATCATTCAAAAGCCCAATATTTTCTTTAAAACATAAAATAATTATTTAAATAGATTTCAAAAAGTAATCGTACAGAAAAAAATACACTGAGTGTTTATTTTCCAGCAGGGTACTTCAGGGTCTGATCTATTCAATACTTTAATTTACATAATGTGTACTGTATTGATTTAATCTTCTTCCTTTTTTTTTTCTTCAAGTCAAGTTGTTGTGTGAAAATGTTTCCAGTACTTTACAGAAGTTTATTATGCCAGCATCATTATTTTTATTAATGGTATTGTTAATCCAATGAAAAATGATACTAGGTTAGTGTAACAAGATCTATTTATTATAAATCCTATTGATTGTCACCAAATATGCTTCCAGTGCTTAATTTTTATTTTTTTATTAACAAGTTCAGTATTGGAACGCTATGTTTTTTCCAGGAATCAATACTAATTTGACAAAACTAATTACTTGAACCATCTTATTAATACTTTAAAATATCAGGTTTTCTACTGTCTGCCCAACATGCTTTGTTTGCTCCTATTTTTCTTCCCCTTCTTCCTTAACTCCAGAACTTCCAGAAGTTTTTACGAACAATTAAACAATCAGCATTCAGAATCTAGAGGAGACAACAGCCAGTGCGTTAAGAGTTCCTACATTCCTTCTCAAGCTGATAATTTCAAAAGAAAATCTTACTTTATTTTCTGTTGTTTAACACACTGCTCAACTATTAATATAAGGGGTGAGCTTCTGATACATAATCTGGCATTTTTCAGAGATATAGAATGCAAGTATTACTGGTACTTTTCCTTTACATACCTCTTTAGTATCACATATACCCTTTATAACTACTCGACAAAGTTGAGTAAACTATAAAAATATGTCTCCATGGGACTAACTAAGAACCAGCACATCATTTTCAATCATCTTTGTTCATTATTCAGTGAGCAAACTTGGCTTACTTAATGTAGCAAGATAAAGTTATTTTGGGATTTTAGTTGAATGGTTCTGCATCAGTGTTTTCCAATTATAAAACTACTTTTACCATAAGTTAAAAATGAAATTATTACTACAGAGTTTTGTCTCATGGAGGAATAAAATCATTATGTTATTTATCTGTTCTAATCTTCAACTTTGATATTAGATCACAGACCAAAAATTTTCAAATATTATTTTTTTCCAGTTTTAAAGAAAAAAAACTGCACATGATCTTAGATGTCAGGGAACAGCGAGGTTGGGCAGGAAGCTGTGAGCCAAGGGTGAGGGAGGCCAGCAGAGCAGAAGCTCACAGAGGGGCACAGTCCCTCACTATCCAGCAGGAGATAAGGGCTGGGACAGGGACAGCAGCCAGTGTACCTGATAGCGAAGCAAATCCTTAGGGACCAGGCAGCCCTGAGGCTATGTGAGAAATCTTTGCAGCCTTCCAATACCTGAAGGGGCCTACAGGAAAGATGGTGAGGGACTGTTTACAAGGGCAAGTAGTGACAGGACAAGGGGGAATGGGTTTAAACTAAAAGAGGGTAGATATAAGGAAAAAAAATCTGTACTGTGATGGTGGTGAGGCACTGGAACAGGTTGCCCAGAGAAGCTGTGGATGCCCCCTCCCTGGAAGTGTTCAAGACCAGGTTGGATGGGGCTTTGGGCAACCTGTTCTAGTAGAGGGTGTCCCTGCCCATGGTAGGGGGTTAGAACTAGATGATCTTTAAGGTCCCTTCCAACCCAAACCATGCTATGATTCTATGATAAGTCTGTGCCCATGGGCCAGGACCAGGACCAGGACCAGGAAGGTACAGCTGCAACCTAACTCCAGTCATGACACAGAGTGAGTGCCTGCATGGAAATGCAGCTCCCACACAAAGCAGAGAAGGTGCCAGACAGGTTTCCTGCAGGTCCTTCTCATCCAGCCCTTCTCAATAACCTGACCATGGTTGCACAGCTGCACTGTATCAAGCAGCCTTGAGCACAGACTAACAAGCACTTGGGGGACATGGTGTGCTCAAGGCCCAACACTGGGATTTGACTCTTAGCATGGACTAGTTTTAGAACGAAGGTAAGGTTTCATGTGAGCATGTTTTTCTAGAATATTATGTTGTACAGTATAATACGATGTGACACAGCTACATGACAAGATGCTAGCTCCCTGCCAAAATATATTTGACAAAAAGCTGTTTGCAACTCGGGAAAGCTTCTATCAATTCATACATTCAAACCGAAGGTATCATGGGAGCCTTATTGGTATACAAATGCCTTGCACCTGTTCTTTTAACAGATAAAGATGAGAACAGTGGGATGCTGGCTCTTTAATGCAGAGCAGAAGGTATTTACCTTACCCTGTGCAAATAACAAACTACAGGATTTACCTTAAGATTTAATGTACAATTTAAGATTAAAAAAAAAAAAAAAAAGCAAAATCTTTACTATAGCATAAAATGTTTCCTTTAAGTAAGACATTTGTTTTCAGCCAATGAACGTTCTTTGATTTCTCCATCTTCCTAAAAGCATAGTAAACCACTTGTCACATCATGATATTAAGGAGTGATATACTGAAACGTATCTCTCACTAAAGGGAACACAGCTAACAGCAACAGATACAAATGAGAAAAAAGAAACTACATATACAAGAGCAGCAAACTATATAACAGCAGTAAAGATGGGCACAGAATAGTTGTTTTTCTGGTTGTATTATACTGTATAATTTATATTTAAGTATTTATGTTATCCTTCCTTCATTTTTTGCCATGTCAGATAGATGTCATTCCTCATGACACCTGCATTTCAGAAAGTAGGTCATTCTTCATGATGTCTCCATTTACCTTTCTAGAGTTTTACAGGAGAAGTCACTGACATGTCTTTAACCTCTGCTTGGAAAAATAGACACATTTTTATTTGAAACGAAAAATATTTGGGACACTACTCAACTATAATTCTTAGGAAAATTATATATTAAGAAAAACAGATAAATATTTTGAGAAATTTCTCCAGCTTTTGAAGCTCTATTTTTCCTAGGCCTTTAGTTGTTCATTGAAATAGAAATGTTGCACAAAGCCCTGAGCAATTGGTCTGAATTCAGTGTCAACCATGCTTTAAGCAGGAGGTTGAACTCTAGACAGCTCCTGGGTTCCCTTCAAACTTGATTGGTTCTATGATTTATGAATTCCAAAAACATTTTTCATCACCATTGCTGTTTATTTAGAGTCCCATTAATTAATCTGTTCTGTGACAGTTTTAAGGTCACCAAAGTAATGAATTTTTCTTTAAAATGAGTGGTGGTTTTTTTTTTTTTTTCTAAAGGGAGAAAAGTGTAATGAGAGTGGCAGTTACCAAGTTGTTTGATTTTTCTGTTACTGTGTTTTTCATGCTGTCCTGAAACTTCTGAAATCCTACTTGCAGGTATAAATTTACATCTGTGATCTTTTTCATCCACTAAAATTATTTTTAAATGGACACAGAAATATACTAGAAATTAAAAGATAGGTTTTCCATGCAAGGCAAAGTGGCATCATAAGTATTTATTTATTTAGATCTATAATTTGGATCTCTGTTTGCTCTTCTTGAAATCAGTAGGTATCATTATGGATTAGGTACTGCTGGAAAAAAACTTCTCACATACAATTTGATTATTTAATTTGTTCCTGGTTCCGTTGGCAGAATTTGTTACGAAACTCTTGTTTTCAAATATGTTTGCCTTTACTTGACAAGTGTTTTGTGTGAAAGAAGAAAACAAAACACAAAACACCCTATGGCTCATGAGTTAACTATCCCTCTTAGGTGTTCTGTAGTCAAGAGCTGGTGTTCTAACTGTGTAATTTAATACATTTTTCCACCTGAAATGCATGTATGTAATTAAATGAATCCCAGCTACATGTTTGGCATTTATCTGAACACTCAGATGAATAAGCATTCTCTTTCACAAATATTTGCAAACAAAAATCAGAAAAGGTTGCAAAGCCAGTCAAAATGAAAATAAAATAAATTAACTATATCGAAGACTGGAAAAGTCACAGTATAGTGGAATATATGTCTCTTTGTGGGGTTCTCCAAACCTAAAGATGGGAATTTTTTTATCCTAAAGATGGGAATTTTTTTATAACAGGAATAGACCTAGGCTCTAGATGATGTTTAAACAATTTTTTCCTTTGTCTGGTAGAGGACAATAGGTTACAATGGAGGAAGGCTGGGAAATTTAGAAAGATGTGTGAGGCAGAATAAGGAAAGAGTGTGGTGCTTAGGTACCATGGTGTCATGGTTTAACCCAGCAGGCAGCTGAAACAATCACGCAGCCCTTCGCTCACTCCCTTCCTTCCCAGTGGGATGGGGGAGAGGATTGAAAATGGGAAAAAAAACCCAAAACCAAAAAACCCCGAACCTCATGGGCTGAGATAAAGACAGTTTAATAGGACAGAAAAGGAAGATAATATTGGTAATAGTAATAGTAACAGTAATAGTAATAATAATAGATTAGGCAAAGGAAGTGATGAATAGCACAATTGCTCACCACTCAAAGTTGATGCTCCACAAGACCCCCAGCCACCCTGCCTCCCAGCCCACCCCCCAGGCATATACAGTGCACGATGTCATATGGTATGGAATATCCCTTTGGCCAGTTTGGGTCAGCTGTCCTGGCTGTGTCCCCTTACAGCTTCTTGGGTGCCCCTTACCTTCTTGTTGGCGGGTCAGTATGAGAAGCTGAAAAGTGCTTGAGTGCTTAGCAACAACTAAACCATCAGTGTGTTATCAACATTGTTCTCATCCTATAAATCCAAACTGCAGCACTACACCAACTGCTAGGAAGAAAATTAACTCTATCCCTGCTGAAACCAGGACACTTGGGGTGATGCAGAGAGTGATAGGAGTCCCAGTAACAGCCATTAATTGGCCTTAGATGAAGTTGTCCTAGGACTTGGTAACTTCCACCAACAAGTCTAATTCAGAAACCAATAAATAGTGAAGACAATCACCCCTTGTGGTGGAAACTCCATACTTGGACTTTCAACACCACCCTGAAGATAAAGCCCAACGTGGAGAGTGTGTGTGTGTCTGTGTCTGCGTGTCTGCGTGTCTGTTTTTCTGTGTGTCTGTGTGCGGAAGAGAGAAGAGACTGTGTATCTGTTAGAATGGAAATCTTAAATTAGAAATCATTCTCCACTCTCTACCCCCCCTGCTTAGTAAATAAATGTTAGATTAAATATCACAGTTCTTGCAGCCACTGCACCCACAATTCCCCTGTGACATTAGGAATGCATTTGAGGGACTATTAAGATCTGGAGCTTTCAGGTGACACACAGTACATAATAGAATTGGATGCTGTATCCTAGTAGTGGAAAAGCATGACAAGAGGAAAATGTCCCATTAAACTTTTTCCCTTTATCTTTTACCATAAATATTACAGAGACAGGACCTCTTGATCAAGGCAGTTTAGTTCAACCATCTACAGAATTAAAGAAAATAAATAGTCTGGGGAAAACAAACCAAAACACAACCGTGGGTGTTTAAAGGAACAGGCACAAACTGAAGGAGACAATAAATGAAAGGAGATAACAAAATAGTCTGATGAAGTCAAAATACCATGTACAGCATTGGGAACTGCAATATCAATGACACCTAGACAATTTTGAAGGAAGGAGGGTAACAACAACAAAATTGTTTCTAATTTGAGAAGAGAAATTAAGTTCTGTCAAAAAATAAATAAATCACAAAATTTAATTAGAGCTTCCTGGTGCCTAATAAAGGATGTCTGAATGCTCATTAGCTCTATGTGTGGAAGTTTAAGATTTTACAGAAATTTCTCAATAAAGTGTAAGAAAGTAAGAGAATGTATAACAACTTTAATTTTATATAGCATGATCATAAGAGAAACTGCTGATAAATTAATTATATATTTATATATATATTAATCTAGCCATAGATATGGGGACATCTGGAAACAGGAATAGCAAGCAAATTTCTAGATAGGAAATGGTAATTTGAAAGGTACATATCTTCAAGCAGTTGCAAAATCTTTTTTTGGGGGGTGTGTGTGTGAAAAATAACATTCAGTGTATGTTTTTACTGGCTATTATGTGATTTTTCTCTCTTGGTATTTTAATAACACTTTTCTATTGACAGAAACATATATCATGTATAACAAATTCAGCCTGTCCCTTTCAGAATCTGGCTTAAAGTTTCTTTTTAGGGTAGTAGGTATGTAATATATGCAAGACAGAAAGTATTATCAGAAACACAGAATTTTGTTTTGAAGCTCACTAAGCAAACTAATTAGAATCCATTTTGATTTTAAATGATTACGCATATCATTTTTCATTTAAGATGGAAGCAGCTAAATAACTAATTCTCATCACAAACCTATTACAGAATAAAATGCTGATTCATCATGGTGATGGACAAGCCACATCATTGAGAACTTTGATAGGGGCCTGTACTGGCAGAAGGCTTCTCAGCAGGGAAATACAGGCATATTGGAAGAGAAAAGTCTGCTCCAGCTGGGCAGGATCCAGATTTGTGTCATTCCAGTCTAAGAGGAATCATCCCAGGCTCCCCTAAGATAGGGACCAATTACAGCTGGTCATTTCTTCAGCTGCATACATGATCTCTTGGTAAACATAGCTAATTAATAGGCTGACTCAGTAAATATCTACTCCTTGACATTACAGGCAAATAAAACATTTTTTCTTTGCTTAATAAAAGTTAAATCACGTCTTTCTACTTTAAACATTTTGTTCTGATTACCATTTTTCCAGTAGCCCTTGGCAGAGGAACCATTTAATTGCTACTCCAAAGATGTTCCAATCTTAGCAAAAAGACAGCTTTAAGTTAACTAGATACGACAAATTCAATGTTTTGGGGGTTTTTTGGGGGGTTTTTTTTGGACTAAACATGTAAAAATACATTTTCAGCTATCAGATGAGACTGCAAAAACTCTCTTTAGACAGTTTTTGTGGGGTTTGGGGGTTATTCTTTTTTGGTTTGGGTTGTTTGGGATTTCTTCTATTGAAGCTCCAAATCTGTCACTTCAAGATCATTGTGTTACTTAACTCACATTTTGTGTCAGTTCACTTCTGTATTCAGTTAAACAAAATATATTTATGATGTGACTAATTTTAACAAAGTTTTTGGGTTTACTGGTGTAAGTAGTTTCAAACCAGTGTTAGCAGTGTTCAAGGGTGTCCCAAACTCCTTTTCATATAGAAAAATGAGAAGTTATATACTTTATATATACACAAGTTTGTAACTATATACATAGTTATATATGCATGTATACATATATACAAAAAATATAGTTATGTGTATATATATGTGCGTGTATATATATGTATATAACTATATACATAGATACATACTGTGTCAAATATCCTCATATTAGGTTATTTGAACTAGATGCTGGAAGGCTGTTAATGTCTGAAATCACTCCCCAGTGAGAGAAGAATTGCCAGCATGATTAAATATATACAGGATTGGGTACCAACAGTGAGACATAACTGTCGCAAGTGCTAGAACATACCACCTACGCCGTTACTTATGTCCGTACTAAGAAAAAAAAATACAAAAATACAAAAAAACCCAACAAATAGGCATTTTTCCCACTTGCTAGGGGATTTTAAATTTTTTTGAAGTTGCCATAAAGACAATGTTATTGCTTTGGCTTGCTGTCTCCTAAGTCATGTGTGAATGTACATTATCAAGAAGGTTCTAGCTGCCGCTAACTCAATGGGAATATTTCAAACTTGCCATGATTAAAAAGATCTATTTTACTCACCTTCCTAAAGACATGCTAATTGAAGAGCAGATTCATTGAAGGATCCTTGGTTATCTCACATATGGTCTACAGCATACCCAAGTCTAACAATTTGATTTTCTAAAGTTGCACTTAGCTTTTGACTGACGTATAGCCCTATAGAAATTCTATGTCTAAATTTCTATCAACAGCATCCCCTAAATGACTGAATGTCTGCTTCTGAATATACTTAACCACCCATCATAAAAATGGAACAGTTAGAACTTTAGCTGACACTTAAATAAAATTTGGATCCAAAACCTTGATTTTATTTCACTTGCGACAATTCTTTTCCCAAACCCTTCCATCCCCTCAAAACAAGAATTGTGGTGAGCTTTCATATAAAAAAAATTATACCTCTCTTGAGGATGAGATGGTAGGCTCGTGGAATAAGACAGAAAAGGGTTAGTATTTGGGGGTGGAGAGGAGTTAAGGTGTGGGATTATACTACCCTTTTCTTAGAGTTCCTTGAAATGTTTCAGACTAGTTCATGATTACAATATTCTTACAAACACAAAAAACATGGAGGAAATGGGAAAACATAAAAGGACTTTTTTACTTGTAAATATACCTTCTACCTACTAAACAGTCTATGTAACTGTGGTAGAGGCGGTACAAGTATACTCTAAGTCTAGGCAGAAAGTTCATATTATTATTACAGTAAAAAATGTTGAAGTGTCTGTAAAGATTCAGTACTAAACCACATATCACCTGAAATATTATATTTATGCCACTGGAATTTCCTGCATTATTCTAAGGAAGGCATTACTTCCATTTTGGTGAAGAGGTTAGTTTATTTGACTAACAAGCACTGATAAAATTGCCTGTTGTACTCTAGATTTTATGCACAGTCCTTGCCCCAATTCCCAGACAAGACTCAATCTTGCTTAATGTATGTGACAAATGGAGAACAGCTTGAAGCAATATCATAGTATACAGACAAGCAGGAGACTTACTACCACTCAGGAGAAATGCTGAAAAGAACAATTATCTCTTTAATTAAAGCAATTAGTACTTGTTACTAAATTTCCATGATTCTGCACATAAATCCCTACTCAGTAGCATATAAAGACAGTTATGAAAAAACACCTTGAAAATATTTTATTTTTGTGAACTTCTATTCTAATAAACCCAGTTTGCAATAGTGGCAGTATACATAACTGAATTAAGAACAAATTACTTAAACTTCAACTCTTCTCCAAAGTTATAACTTTTGAAAGCAGTTTCGAGGTTTGAAAGCAGTACCATAGAAATATCAGTTTAACTTGTTTTAGTATAATTAACCTCATTATATAAGAAAAAATATGCAGAGGTACAAAGCCAGTTCCCTTGATCAGTGCCACTGGTGATCCAAAATTCACTTACTTTACATTCAAGGGCCATTATACCACCCTAACCTGCTTATATGAAAAGGAATGTATAAATAAGAAAAACAATTGACCAGATAATAAATCTTCTCTATCTCTTCAAAAAATGAAAATTGGGCAGGCATTGGACTTGAGAAAAGACTGAAATAGTCTGATTGACTGAGGCAAATGTTAAAGCAATCTCCAGATTGCGTATCTCACCTTTGCTGAGATCAAGTTTGGGTTTAAATACTCCAAAGGAGGCTCTCCTGAGGTGGGTTCTGCATGTACAACAAAAATTGCCATGGAAGACTTGAAGTACTGTTTACTTTGCTCAGGGTGAGCATGTCTATGCCCTCCTCTACCTGCTCAACATCACAGGAATCTCTCCACCAGAGTCAAAAGTGGGGAAGAGATTTAAAGTCCAAGAAGCTGCCTTTCCCCTCCCCTTCCACCCCACCACATTCATATGCTTGACACTTAAGTTCAGACCTTGTCAAATACCTTTTTTTTTTTTTTTTTTTTTTACAATCGACCAGGAATGCAAACACAACAAGGACTTTTCTTTTTGGTAACGTTAGGTACTTTTTCTAATTTTCTTTATAATTGTACTCACATTTGTCATGATATAAGTTTTTTCTCTTTGACTTTCAGACTTCCCCTGAAGTTTTCTTAATTTATTTCTAATTCATTACTAAAGTATCCTTTTCTCTGCCTTCCTATAAGTTTGGTAATGCCCATTCACTTCCCTCATACTACACACAGTGTCGTGGTTTTACCCCAGCCGGCAGCTGAGCACCACGCAGCCGCTCGCTCACTCCCCCTCATCGGGATGGGCGAGAGAATTGGAAAAGTTAAAGTGAGAAAACTCGTGGGTTGAGATAAAGACAGTTTAATAGGTAAAGCAAAAGCCATGCCCACAAGCAAAGCAAAGCAAGGAATTCATTCCCCACTTCCCATGGGCAGGCAGGTGTTCAGCCATCTCCAGGAAAGCAGGGCTCTGTTACGTGTAACGGTTACTGGGGAAGACAAACGCCATCACTCCAAACGTCACTGCCCCCCCCCTTCCCCCAAGCTCCTTATAACCTGAGCATTATGTCATATGGTATGGAATATCCCTTTGGTCAGTTGGGGTCACCTGTCCTGTCTGTGTCTCCTCCCAACTCCTTGTGCACCCCCAGCCATCCCGCTGGCAGGGCAGCGCAAGAAGCAGAAAAGGCCTTGGCTCTGTGTAAGCACTGCTCAGCAACAACAGGTCCATGGAACAAAACCATCTCTATATTATCAACACTGTTTCCAGCACAAATCCAAAACATATTCCCACACTAGCTACTGTGAAGAAAATTAACGCTCTCAGCTGAAACCAGGACACACAGTTTTTCTATCTTTTGTCCATTCCCTGCTCCAGTCCTGTGCTCTTCTACTTATCTACTCCCTGGACACTGCCCCAGCCTTTTCAGTCTTGCCCCTGATCTCGCTTCCCTGTCTTCTTTGCCTGCTTAGTCTACAAATACTTGCTAATATTTGATGTTACAACCCAAACCACAAAGTTAGAGGGACTGTATTCTTATGCACTAAAAAAATATAAATGGTTATTACCATGATTCCTGACTTTGGTTACTAGAATGTCTTTCCAAAATATAGAATGGCTCTTTAATGCAAGGGAAATAAAAATGTTGGTCACGTCAAAGGGGTAAAACTGCTTTTATGGCTCCATGCTATCTTAAAGTATTTGGATGTCTCTAGCAAAGGACACCTAAAGCTGCTCAAAATCCCAGTTCAGTCAGTCTTATCATGGTCTATAACCTTACTATATAAAGCAGTTTTTACTTTTAGTTCTGGCAATACTTTAGTGTTTGGTTTCTGGGTTTTTTTCCCCCAGAAGAAAAACATGAGTTTGACTGCCAGGGTGGCTCAAGAAACAAACTCTTCACAGGATTAAGTACAACATCTAAATGACTGATGTCAACCATTAAACTGAAAATCTCGCTGCAAGACTAGTTTTATCATTATTCAAATTTCCTTTGAAGAGTATTACCCTAGGGAATACTATCATAGATAAAGGAAGGTGCTTTTATTATGTTGTTATTACTTTCTGGTCTCCTATTTTTCAAGACTATCTTACCTTATATATGTTATGGATATTTTGTTTATTCCTCCTAGTATTTCAGAAGAATAATGGACCAGATAATTAGCACACACAAGTTCAATCATATCACCTAAGAACAGGACTTCAGGAAAGCCCAGGTTAAATTTTAAAAGGAGTTTTCCTATCAAATATTTTCTTGTACTCATGAATAATTCTGAAATTTTGCATACCAAAGGATGACTACTTGACATATGAAGCATCTGCAACCAGTTCTTCCTTTATTCACAATGGCCAGTGTGAAGAGGAATATTTCTGCAGTTAGTATAATAGTTGTTGTGTAACATTAATCAAAAAAGACAATTCTATTACATATAAACATTAAAAGTAACATTCAGGCACATTTTTCATTGACATTTACATTCTTTATTTCTTTATTAGAAAAATTAGAATTTACTTCTTTATTAAAAATATATTACATTTACCTGACCTTTTTGTAAAAGTATTTCTGAACGATTTTGTTCTGATTTTAGATTGGGTTTTTTTAATTTTTTTTTAAATATTATATTTCCTATTTTTAATACTTTATTCATTACCACTTCAAGCTACCTTTTCAGTAATCAAAATGAAATGGGTAAAGAGAACAGAAACATGGGATGAAGGAATTGTACCATGTAACTGCTGTGTAATGTATCAAACCCAAAAGGATTTTTTCTACCTTCTAAGTAAATAATCCTGATTATCTAAAAATGTTTCTCATCAAAACCTATTGAATAAAAGCTATTTTGTATTTTTATAACCTATGGATAATATATTTTTCCTTTTTAATGAATTCTATATACATAAAGATATTTTCTATAAAATTGCAGATGTCATTATCTAAAAGTTGTAGTGAAAATCATAACAGTGCAGTTTCTTTGCCAAACTGAAGGACTTTTCCCTATTTTGCAGAACATCTTTCAAGATGCCATTTTGATTATGCTTGTTAAATTGGGAAATGTACCAGATGCTGCTGGTTGAGTTGTCCGTTCATGAAAAATGTATTGTTAATGTATTAAGGCACATCATTCAAGGCCACTCTCTCTTAAAATTTACACTTGTTATGAGCTTTGCCTTTGGTGAGAATAAGTGTCTGATGCACTTGAAGACTTCCAGCTTACAAATAATAATACTATAAAGGCTGGAATATTAGGCACTACGAATTTGCAATACTGAATTTCCATTAATTTATCCCTAGCTTAAATGATAGAATTTATTCAGTTCAACACACATAAGTAGACCTTTCCAGCTTTTTTCATTTCCTTATTAGTAACTTCCTGAGGTCTTCTGGATTATTTTCTTGCCCTCTAGTATAATTCATCTAATAGGAGCATCAAATTTAAGGTATAGTCTAATCTGTCCCAAACCTCTGAAAATTTTGACATGCTTAACAAAGTAATATTCCTAAAGTATTCATGCACAGTCCCTACAGAGCCACTGAAGCACTGAGGAGTGATAAGTGTCACTAAACACACCTCACACCTAACTTATTTTAGCATGTACACTAAATGGTAATTTAAAATTGACCTTAATGGATGACCAAACAAAAAGGCAAAAAAACAATCTGATATGTAAGGATACTCTTTTTGTTATTTTTTCTTTTTTTTTCCTCAAAACCTTCCTTATGACTATGAAGTCATGCTCAACGAGGAGATAAACTCAAAGGAACTGAAAAAGCATGACTGAAAACAAACTTTATTGCTAACTTGCACATCTACTTCTGTTTATATGTATATTAGAAAATTAATAAAATTAAATACACTGAATCTATCAAAAAAATACATTTTGTAATTTTTTTATGTGGTTTTATTAGGAACTATTAATGAATTTCTTTTGAAGATAAATTGAAGTCTGATACTACACTTTAATGCATACATGTCTAACTTTCTTTTGCCCTGCTCTTCAAGGTATTTAAGATAGGAAAATACTAAATTCACAGCAGTTAATTATACAGTTTCCTTTTCTTGCATGATGCAATCCCCAACTCCATGTGTTTTGAATATCTTCAGATGTTCTGACACTGAAACATCCATGTTGTACGACATAACTTTTTGTAAATAGAAATTACTTTTTTTATATATATATTTCTAATTTACAGAAATTAGAAAATCCAGAGAACTAGCTCACAGCACTTTTCTCACTGTGATAAAGTACACTGTTATGAGATAATCATGCAAAGAAATATCACAAAATATTGGGAAGTTTTGGGATACATCGAAATACTGTACACAGTAACGATTACATTTAGGTTTTATGCAAATTTTTTCCCCTAGCTTAAAATATAATGACCTCTATGACACAAAGGTAAGTGTGTGCTGATTACTTAGTTTTCAATAAGCAAAGGATAAAAAATCAGGGATTGCTCTTTAACATCACTGATGACCATCCTATCTTTACTGGGAGAAAAATTTTCCAGTAACTGCTGCCTGGTATAATAATGCCCAGACTCTGATATAAAGCCACATTTTTCTTTGGGACATCTTCTGCTCCATAGACATATAATGCCACTGTTAGAACAGCACAGACACCATGGAGAAATTCCTTAATTCATAAGAGATGGGACAAATCTGCCAGGAGGGTCTCACCCACGGGAAATGAACAGAGTTCTTGAAATTAGTTCAATGGCTTAGCCAAAAAGAAAGATAATTTCCCCTTACATCTTTCAGTCTATATTTTTTTTATTATGCTTTCTATGAAATTATGATTAACTAAACATGGCAAGAGTTCTTATTCTGTGGCTATGATTAGGCCAAGGGGTTTTGTAATTTCAATTACACACAAAAAAAGGAAACATCCTTGTTGAGCAGAAGGAAATAAAGAAGTGATTGAGAATACAACCTTATCTGAATATGAGTGATTATGCTATTTTGCTTTGGAAATTGATATGAATGGAGTTTATTATAGAGCTCTCTTGATTATGAAGGGCTTACATGTCAAAATGTTGAAACACTAATAACGCTTTTTCTTTTAGGCTGTATTTGGAAAGTATACAGCAGTTTAAAACATTTTATCTTATTTCTTTTATTAACATGTAATTTCTGGATATAGTTCTCCCCTCCCCCTCTAGACATAAATACCCTACTAGTTGAAAATAATTTTAAAATTTATGCTACATGTGTTATTTTTTATTGTATGAAAAAATTCTGTGATTGATATGGGGTTTTTTAAATTAATTAACACTGTATATATTTATTCTATCATATTAAAATTTAATACAAAATTAAAAATAGAAAATTAATTTGAGCATTTAGTCTTGCTTCAGAAGAATTCACTATGTTTTTTTATGGATAAATGCTTATATACAAATAATTGGATTAGAGAAAATCTTTAGCCCAGTCAAGACTTTGAGAAAAAACTTTCCAGTCAACCATGTATTTCTACTAGGACACATAAGCCATGAACACAGACAAACAGATGATCTGAAAATTCAATCCATTTGTTTCATTTCTTCTAGAAGCTCATTGTGATTTCTAGTTGATATTTATTCTAATTTCCATTCAGTGGACTGTGGATTCCATTAAGTCTTGTGAATAAAAAACAAAACAAAATTAAAAAAAAGCTTCTTAAGTCTTCTTGCTTACTTAAGCATACAAAACTAATAAAAAATAATTGCAAAACTTCAATTAATTCAAAAAATTATCTTTTTTATATATATATATGTCACTCTGGTTTGCCAGATGTTCACCTCCCAGTTTTACAGAGCTTATTTTATCCAGCTTGGTGGGTGAGTTTTACCAATCATTTCTACTGTTGTGCACAAATAGCCAATTATGAAAAGCAGAATTTTTTGAAGTCTCTATTTCTTTCACAGTTGTTTGCAATGACTTATCAGTATTTCATCCCTTATTACAAATTGAATGACGCAGTCCTTTTTAGAATAATTTCTCCAGATACTGTAGATGTATAACAGGAATTATTTTGATTTCATTTTTAATATATTTTTAAAATATGTATCTGTCAGAATGTAACTACTGAAGAATAAAATCATAGCAATTTAACCTTGACACCAAACTTAATAGAGTATATTAAAAGGCATTCTTGAACTTTTCAAGGGACTGGTAGACCTGCGCAAGATAGAGAATTTTTATTTGATAAATGCAAGAAGTAATTCATCCTTCTAACATCAAGAGGATGCTAGATAAAAGAGCCTTACAGTATAAACAAAAAGGTCAGAAAAAATGTTAATGCAGTTTAGCATAGTGGTTCTCATGCTGTGCTTCATGGTCACTGGAGACATTGCTGATCAGATTTGCTAACTTGCCTCCTTGCTTTTCCTAGATTGCTTTAATGGCTAAAAATATGTTTTACTAGTAAGCACTGCCTGTAATTAATCCAATGATGTCATATCATAATGAATGATATAAATGCCATTTTAGCACATATGAATGGCAGAGGGCCATCTGGTGCAAAGTTTGATAGCTCCAGGAACAAAAGCTTTCAAGGTTTTTTGATTCTCATGAAATCTAGAAGAATAATGATTAGGTAGATATGTACATATTTACAAGAAATTACTTCCCCCCCCCCCCCCACCCCATTGAGGATTTTCTTTCTGGTAACTTAAGGTATATTTTCTAATTTTCCATATAATTGTCTTCACATTTTGTCATTATATGCGTTATTTCTTTGAATATCTTTCTTAACTACATTTAAGAATTTCCTTCTGAAGTTTATTTATTTATCATCCATTATTAAAAAAAATCATAGAATCATAGAATGGTTTGGGTTGGAAGGGACCTCAAAGATCATGTAGTTCCAACCCCCCTGCTGCAGGCAGGGACACCCTCCACTAGACCACATTGCCCAAAGCCTCATCCAGCCTGGTCTTGAACACTTCCAGGGAGGGGGCATCCACAGCTTCTCTGGGCAACCTCTTCCAGTGCCTCACCACCCTCACAGTAAAGAATTTCTTCCTAACATCTAATCTAAATCAACCCTCTTTTAGCTTAAACCCATTACCCCTTGTCCTGTCACTACACTCCCTGATAAACAGTCCCTCACCATCTTTCCTGTAGGCCCCTTCAGGTACTGGAAGGCCGCAATTAGATCTCCCTGGGGCCTTCTCTTCTCCAGGCTGAACAACCCCAACTCTCTCAGCCTGTCCTGATAGGAGAGGTGCTCCAGCCCTCTGATCAGCTTCAGGGCCCTCCTCTGGAAGCTATATTTAAAGCCATAATATGTAACACAGCTGACATGATCGTTCAGGAGACTGGCCACAAATTATGGACCTACATGACTGCTCATTTTCCTGCTCAAGTGCATTTCTTGTTGGACTTAAAAAACTCCTTGAAAATATATAACTTTATAGTATTTTCTTCCTTTGGGAAATTGCCCTTATATTCATTCTGTTTCAAGAAAAGATATGTCTACTTCACATCTACTAATAAACTAAATCTTTTACTGACATCTTTGAAAAGAGGCTAGCGTGTCTGGTCCTGATCCTGCCACTGGCATAAGAACAGCTATAATGTAAATAGATCCTGCAAAAGTACATGGTGACTTGAACTGCCTGGGAAATCAGCTAGCTGTCATAGTAAGCCCTCTCCATCCCTGCTGTGCTCATGCATTACAAATAAGAAAACATCTCCATCTGGCATGTTCTCAAGTACTTTGAAATACAGGGCAGATATTCTTCCATTCCTAATTGCCCACCATTTATACTAGCAAAAATCAGAGAAATCATGCAAGACATTTAGATACACTATGAGTACCCTGACAGGTTCAGAATGAATCTTCAAGGTTTCTATAAAATTATAAAAATGCAAAATAATTTAGATCAGAAGGCACCTCTGGAGGTTCCATGCTCCAATTCCTTGCCCAAAGCAAGGGTAAACTTCAGAAGTAGATCAGATGACCTAGAATCCTGCCCAGTTAAGCTTTGAATATCTTCTTGTATGTTGTGTGTGTCACCTCTTAATTGTTTTTGTGACCTTCCTCTGGAGTTGTGCCAATATGTCAACATCTTTCTGGTACTATGGGACCCAATAACCCACATGAGATCTCACAGGTCCCAAACAGAGGGGAATAATCATTCCATTGACCTGCTGGGGACCTTATTGCTGGTGCAGTCTTTGTAGGATTAGCCTTCATTGCTGCTGTACTAAATTACTTTATTTCTTTGAATTATTTCTTCTGATGATTTCTTCAGTAAGTGGACTGGTAGATAAGAGTGAAAAATGTTCTGTGAAAGAATTTTTCTGGAATATAAATGTTGCTGCAGTTTTAAAACTCATCATTTCTTTATGTTGACATTTCATTCCTGATTCAGATAACCAAGCTCAGGTGTAAAACTCAGTAGCAGAATCATCTGATGTTATTTGATATGCCCTAGACCTGAGGCCTGTCTCCATCTGCCAGAAGAACATGGGTCTCTCACTGGTCTTATGAAGTACTACAGCCCTGTATAGATGGCCTGAATAACCGAAGGATGAGTTCCTGTCTAATCAATGGCAAAAGGCATTGTATTAATCCAGATTTGCCAGTCTAAAACTGAAATATTTAGAGCTAGCTGTCTAATGAATTAAAAGAATAAATTTCACAAAATGGGTGTTTCATATCTGAGACCTGTGTCAGGATGGGTAAATCATTCCTTCATTAATATTACCAATCTCATTACACTGCCAAGAGGGAGGGCTTCGACAACTAGATATCTAACTCCTAGATGGCTGTGGCAGGTAAAATAAATCCCATCTTGAGTGACCTACATATGTCAGTAGCATTAGCTTAAGTCCTATCCATGGCTTTGAAATATCTTGCTGAGAAATAACACTAGAATATCAGATTCAGTTTGTATTATGGATGTATTTATGTTGATGAATTTTATCTGGATCTAAATAGGTGACAAAGATTGATTGATTGATTGAGGATAAATAACATACAGACACTCTATAATAAGCTTTGGTTTTTAATTATTATTAATATGATGTACAAACAATAAACTTTCTCAGCAATGTCTTAGAGAAGCTTTAATTAAATATGTGAATATTTTCTCTCGGATTGCATGCATGCATGTGATTTTTATTTAATAGCAGCTACAACCTATTTCTGCTTTAATTTTTCGATTCAGGTTTTGCTATTATGCCCTTTTTTCTTATATAAGTATTTAAAAAGCACTGTTAACATCTTGGATACACTGCTTTGATTGAGTGGGCTACTTTAAAATATTTTGAGTGTTCAAAAATTTAATTTTAATAATGCAAGGACTAAAGGTGTATTCTTTAGAATCTGCTTATTAGTAACATTGTGCCATAGTTCAAGAGCTCCCTCTTCTGACCACCAAAAACAATCAGAATGTTACTTTTTATTAAAGAAAAACTGCTCCTATCCAGAAAAGTAATTTAGTGGTCCTGTGTCTCTAAATGTTTACATTGTTTGCCACTATTTTTTCATGTTCAGATCAAATCTAAGATTATATACTGGTCTGTTACTTTAAAAAGCCCCCCACACTCCCTCCAACGTTTTAGTTAAATCATGCATTTCCTAATGTGAGAAACTTTCCAGAATAGTAGTGGTTCACCATTACATTATACACAGTTAAACCAGACAATATTATATATTTTATATATATATTAATTTATATATATGTATAGTGGGATAGCACCAGTGCAGTGTAGAGTGGAACAATCACAAGCTTCAATCATCACAAGCTTGCATCACAAGCTTGACTTTGTTTTATGCAAATATTAGGTGAGATTTTCAACTCTACCCACAAATTTGGTTCCCATTGATGTTAGAGGGAACGCAGCACCTACAAGGATGTAAGTAGTGATGAATTTCTCAGTATTGTTTTCCCCATTCTAGAATCCAGAATCCAATACTAGAGCTTAGACTCCTGTTATAAAGCATATGGGGACACATCCATCATACTTCAGAATGACATCCAGGACCAGCAGGACAGCATTCTTTCTGAGATGCCATCCAAAGCTAGCAAATGGGGAAGGATGAATTACAGAAAATTTTTTTCAAATCTCCATACATATGTAATTCACTCAGAGGTGCTCCACTTGAGATCCAGTGCCCAGAAAAACAGCTATTAGCTCTAACTCAAAGAAAAGTAGAAGTTTCTTTTCCCCCTAGAATTCAACAAGGATGGAAATTATCTTATTCTCTTGTTCCCACCTTTTAGTTTGCTTTTTAACAGTTAAAATTCTTCTCTAATACATTGGAGAGCAAGGCTCCATTTTTGCCTTCAGTAAATCCTGAAACAGGGGAAAGTGAAGAGCAGTTATATATACCCTATATGACTCAAGCACTAAATCCAGGAAGAAGTTCCAGCCCCTGAAATCTGACCAGAGATTAAGCATCTGACTCTTGGAGAGATTTCAAATGTCTCTTTCTCTCTCTTCAGCTGTTTTAATGTTCTTTCTGTGAAGCAATTCCGGAGGCCTGATTGGATATTTTTTCATTCTCCGTATACAGAATTAAGTTTCACAGGCAAATCCACTTGGAAATAGGCAGCTATTAAGTAAGTGGATTGATACTTAATGGTGAGAACTAGGAGCAGACAGGCTCTGAGAATAATTTATGTCATGGAAGTGTCTATGTGATTGAAAAGAAATAGGTGGCCACCTTTCCGCTTTCTGTGGAGCACGCTCTTTAGGAATATGTAGGCTATTAATAGAGGAAGTCTACCACACTGAATCCATTCAGTCAAAATAATTACAGAAATATTTAATTTTTGAATGTGTAGGCACGATGTATGTGTGACCAGGACCAAAGCATTTTCACATATGTCCAAAAGGAGCTCTCTCGTGACACTTACTGTTGATTTAAACAAAGGAAACTAGAAATCTATGAAATACATGAACCTCCAGCAAACTACAGTTTTTTAAAATGTAGGTTTAGATTTTAAATTTTGCTTGGAGCACTACTTTAATCACATAGGTCTTTTGGGACAATACTGAGTGACTCCTAAGTTATTCTATTAGTCTCACAAAGTGCTCACTTCCCTCTGGGCATCTTACTCCTTACCCTCTGTTAATTGTATCACCAACTACCTTTAACATAAAATGTATTCGGAATACTTTTTCTTTCTTTTTAAATCCATAGTGCGTATTCTTTCTTAAAATCATAAAACATTAAAAACATATGGGTTTTCTAATTAATACTGAATCAGACAGTTCTCCCAAATGCACACAACAATATATGCAATGAATGCACACTATTTATATATGTATATCCAAGTATCTAAGCCAAAGCCTGACATTTCCTCTAACCTTAAATATTAGTTATATTTGTACTCAAAAGAATCAGGAAAGGGTGCAAAGTAGTAAAATGTATTTATATGTACAGAAGGATTCAAGCATATGCAAACTCACATTGTTCATTTGGCAGGTGTGAGCAAGGCTGGGTCAAGAATTTGTATTACCTTGTTAACACAGTGTTACACCTCAGGAAACAACCTCTGCTTATAAATCACTTGATTTCTAGAAAGATTTACCAGTTCTTCTGTAGTCAGAATCACAGTCTTACAGACTTAATAGATTTTTAAAATTAATAAAATGTGTTTTCTTGCAGAGTATTTCCTTATTCTTGAATATTCTTGAATATTTTCTTATTTGATCCTCAGTCTAGAGCCCATATTTTTTCTTTCCTTTCTCTCCAAAGATTCACCTGACATCTTGTGTTTCATATATATAATATACCTCTTTTTTCAGGGAATCTTGGCTATCGTAGGATTCTCTTGAAAGTCCTTGTCTTTGATGTATTCTTTATTTCCTAAAGTATAAAAATTACTCTTCTTATATCTTAAATCCTAGAGGATTTAAATCGGCCCACCCATCAGAAGCACTCAGTCATTAAGTCCAATCTCAACACAGAGTTTGGGACATAGTTTAATGATCACGTTGTTATTAGGCTCTTGCTCATCTCTTGAATTTTTCAATTTTTTTTAAATCACATAACCCGACTGAACTTTCTAAATATTGGTGAAAAGCGTCTGCAAGAATGTCAAAGGGGTGACAGCCCATCTCAGTGAGCATGAACTCCTTTTGACATGCAGTGTGCATCAAGAGCCTGACAGAAACTCCAGCAACTAGCAGATAAAAGGCAACAAAGGTCATCTTTTTAATCCACCTTTTGGTGTAATTTTCTGTCCGAGATGTCTTCCATCCTAGTGTGAAACCGAAGTTATTATTTAAGGTGTTATCACCTTTCTGAGAATTAATCCCAGACAGCTGATGGGGAAACAGAAGGACATTCAGAATCAAAGAAAGAAAAAACTAAAAATAGGTGGTCAAAAGCTTGTTATCTGGGGACACTGTCAAGCTATAAAAAATAAGCACACAAGCATGAATGAAATGTTTATATTTGTATTTAAAGAATAATTGAGAAACAAGAAATAGAAGTAGGTATATTTCTTCAAATAATGTCCATTACTGATTTAAAAGAAATAATGTTATCCACTGAATAACCAGTATGACAAGCTTGAGCATGCTGGTTTAGTGATCTCTCACCTAAACGTCTTCCCTATCTAGATGTGAAAGTTAATGAGTTCAGAGCCTGAAGTAATAATGCTTCAAAAGAATGATTTTATAGGAATGTTTTTATTAAGAGTGGATGGTCATTGAGAACATACTTTATGAGGAGAACTGTTATGGACTAACAAAATAAATTTACTTCATCATATTACAGAAAATGTTCTTCTTTACAGTGTTTTTAGCATTAGGAACCACTTCTATAAATTGGTACCTCAAGGAATTTCATTTTATAAGGTATCTTATGAAGATTTGGTGAGAGGTACTACTTTTCTTGAACTGCCAATGACTCCTTTGGGGCACTGCATAAATTTGTTATAAAGCACTGTAAAGAATAGTAAAAGTATATTATCAGACTAAAAATTATTAGACAATATTCATCACCTTCTTCTACCTCAAAATCATATTGAAAATTGCAACATCAGCATAAAAGACTCACGAATGCCAGATATTTGGATTAGAATGCATCATTCAGCCATTTAGAAGCTGGATTACTCAATGATTTTAAGTTTTGCACAGTGATTAGTACTGCAACTTTAGTCTGCATACAATATATTGTAGTATATGCTGTTTAAGCATGTTTCTTAAAGCTGTGACTAGAAATTTTCTGTACATCAATGACAGCAAGAATGGACAAAACAGTTTCAACTGTTGTATAGTATAGTAGGTTGCAGTATTGTGCAAATCCCCAGTCAAGTTTCAGAGCTTAGTCCCCAATTCTGATAATAATTAGATACCACATAAGTCTAGGGCATATGTCTGGACAAAGATGATAATGGCCTCAGAGATGATTTATACATATCTGTTGTGCATCTATAATGAAAACCATAAGGTAGATAGTGGTCTTTGTGAATTCTCTCTCCTAGAAAATCATGAAGTATATAGCAATTTCATCCACAAGCAATGCCCTTTTCCAGTCATTTACAGCCTTCAAGTCTTACATAAAATCTTACACAAGTGAAGACATTTTCCATTTCTGGAAAAATATGTTCTTGCAGCAGTCAAATACTTCTGCTTATTGACACATTATTAGGGAAGATTCCTGCCAACAAGTGACTACTACCAAATGCAGAAGTACAAAGATCCATTTTTGTCTGATAACTGTAATGTTGAAGTTTCACCACAATCAATTAATAAACAAGGAAAAACTCATTTGAGATTTCCCTCTCTTCCTAGTTCAAATTTAGCAATTCTGCTAATACTCTGGGTTAAGGTAGTGTGGCATGTTGTGTCTCCCAAACCTCGTTGTTTCCTGTACAGGGAAACACCAGAGTGTAGCTGACAAAATTTGTTTCCTTGATTGCAAATACAGTAATTAATGCAACTCTTTAATATAAATAAGCCATCCCTCAGTTCAGTGCCAGCCTTCCCCTTGTCTCACTCTAACTGAACTACCTAAGAAACTACAACCAACTACTAAAAGGCAAACCTTTCTGATCATAAAGCAACTTCTTATGCCATTGAAGTATTTCTCAAGCCTATGTCAAGGCTATTCATATGACTGGAATAAGGAATACTTTAAGAGCTTGGAAACAGAGTCATCCCAGAGCTATGTCTAAACTGGTATAGTTGGGAACACTCCTACTCTCCCCAGTAAAGGTAGAGGAAACACATGCTATAACCAGAATCAGCCAAAACCAGGAGGATGTGTGCCCCAGGTACCTGCCCTGCAAGTTGGCTCCTGCCAGAGAAACCCAAGTACTGGAGCTGAACAGGAACTTCAGGGCTGTCTGTCCAGAATTTTTTATGTGTACAATGGGCTACACTATGTGCTAAGGAGCATATCCACCTGCTGGTATTGGAGATCATAATTTTTACTGGACAAGCCAAATAATTATGCCAAATGCATCTTCTTGCTACTGAAAACAAATTTACATCAAAAACAAACCAAGTTTGAAAGAGGAATGCCATTCAAATTATAAATATGAAAAACATCAACCCCACAGTTTTACCAGCAATTGATAAGGTGAACACACACAAGATAGTATATTTGATCTATTAGATAAACTCTGAATATAAAATTTAGCAGATATTCTGACACTCTAATCTCTGCCAATCATAACATCAGCCATTCAAATATTTTAGCACCAGACTTGACCAGAGCAGAAATGCCCTCTTCCTGAATCTATCAGGAAAGGACTATTTTGGGGTTGGAGTCAGAAAAAAACCCAAAAACCTCTAAATGTAATTATAATAGGAGATCTCTGTTCTTTAAATGTTTGGATAATTGTTGGTGTCTAAATACTACAGAGAGGCAGAAGAGGCAACCTGAGCCTAGAATCTTCCTATCTAAATACTAATACAAAAAGGACGAAAAGCTTACTACTATGCCTAATTCTTCACTAACAATAGTGCGAGGATTGGGCCTACAAATATATTAATATACATGTGTGTGTATTAGCATTTTATTTTCATAGGACATAAACAATTAACAAAAATGTACACACATCGATTTGGTAAAATAAGACACCATATTGTAGTAAGATATATCTTCATAAAAGAGCTGTAATATAGCTAGTATTAAAATTCTGCCAGAAGTATCTATTGCATATTTTCAGAAGCCCATGTTTATAGTATTATTTGACACCTGTAAAACGGAGATCTATAAATAAATCTCTTCTTGTAGTTCTATTCAGAACTATTAATTCAGAGAAGAAGGAAAAAAAAATTGAAACAGGGCAAAAGCAGAAGATTTAACATACGGTCAACTTATCTTTACAACATAAAACACAAAAATGACATTGTATTCAGTTTTTCCTTCCTAGTCATCTTAAGAAGCCAACTTCCTGTAGTTTTATCACAGAGTGCCATAAAATGTTAACAAGAACGTTGCATATTCTTTCTCTTAGAATCTTTGCTGTTGACCTTCTTCACATATGCTTGGCATTTTCATCCATCTGCCTTTGGCAATAGTACTAACACATTGGTGAGTCATAAAAATGTTCTAAAGCAGCCCACCTGGCAATCTGGTAGGTAAGAATATGTGGGATTACTCGGTTCTCCATTTTTTCTAATTTATCTCATTTTTTGCAAAACAAACTCTTTTCCTTGGGACCATTTGTTTCTTATTCTTCTTCCTCTGTCAAAATTTCACTGTGTTTTAATACTATTCCATTCATCAAAACCATATTTATTTGATGCTATTATCACATACGTTATATATGTTTTAAAGCTTCCTAGCGCTATTCATATGGGACAAAAAGCAGACTTAATATTTGGAAATGTCACTTAAGTCAGAGCTTATGGGATTTATATTTTTACACTGTGTGACAAAGTTAAAATGTTAGTGTATTAATAGTTTGTTTGGGGTTTTTCTGGGGGGGTGGGTTTGGGGGTCTTTTTGGTAAATCTCATTGTCTCTTTTTCTTTAAAAGAAAAGAATAGAAATTAATTTTGCATTGTTTAAACAACACAAAACCTCAAGACATAAGTGTATCTTTTAAAATTTCAGAAAGGGGTTATTCAGAAAACTCATTTTCAAATGGATAGAGTTTAATATTGTGCATCATAGTAGAGTGCTAAGTTTTGTCAGAGTAAACAGACACTGTCATTACAATATAACTACTTTTCACAAAATATATATTTATTTCTTGCATATATGTGAACAGGTATATTTAAATATATTTGAAAATTAAATCATGTCAGATAATCTCACTAGTAAATGGAAATCAATGATGAGCCTGGCTTTACCACTTAGTCTTGTTCAGATGTAAGAACTGTTAAAATTTTGTATTGGGGGGTTCTTTTAAAAGTACTTCAATGATATTATGGACCTATTAGAAACTACAGAACAAATTTAAAACTGGAATCTAAGGATTTATTTGAGATATTAAAATAGCAAGATATCCTATGACAGTATGTCACCTTTATTTTCAGCGAGGATGCTGTATAGCCTAACTTCTGTATTCAAATAATCCTTCAAGCTATATTCTGAAAACATAGTTGAATGACACTAATAAAGACAGGTTCAGCACAGGTTCACTGAGGAAAAAAAAAAAGGTGGATTCTTTTCAGAAAATAAAATTCTTATCATCTGCAATTTACAATCTTGTTAAAGGTTTTTTTACATTTTCCATTTAAATTTCCTTTAAAAAAATCATTTAAAAAGAAGGAAGATTGTATACTTGTCAAAAGAAGCTATAAGTAATATCTTTGCTCTATAAAAACTTACAGCACCTCAGTGGATAAGGAAATACAGTTTTTAAATGGATTGTTAAAGAAACTATTTTATTTACCAACAATAAATATCACACCTTTATCTTTATTGTATATTCCCTGCATATACTGTGCAACCATTAATTTCAGTACTCACTGCTAACTGAATTTCTCCCTTTCAGAAAAGTAAATGCAGGGTTCTTGTGACAAGGAACAGACTGGCAGCTTTTTCAATAACTGTTCCTTAAGCTTTCAAATAAATGGCAAGAGAAGTTAAATAATGTTGAAAAACTGTCACAAAGTACCGTACAATGTGGACAGTGGTTGTCAGCTTTGTTTAATAACTGATTTGCAATTGCAAAGCAAAAGTTTCTGTTGATACTAAGCAAAATGTGTTTTGCATTACAAATTGACTCCAACCACTCAGTTTCCCAAATGATCTGTGGCCAAGAAGAGTTTAAAGGTTTACGTGACCTTAGAATGTCAACAGCTTCTAATTTTAAGGGTTTTTTTTCTGCTTTGATTGGCAGGTTGTAGTTACTCCGTATTTACATTACTGTCCCAAACTCAAGCAGCTACATCATTATAAACTAAGTCTGTTGACTAGTATTAAGTCAAAATACTCGTAATGGCCTTCTCCATTTTATTACAAGTACTGACATTCATTTCAACTCTGGATACATAAAAACACTGTAAAATATTACTTCCAATCTGTTTACCTGTCTGTTGTAGCTAGGATCCAGTATGACATACCAACAGGGATATTGAGCCTCATGTTTACGAGTTTGTGTTCTGTCTACTGTCTCATGTCAATACTTTTTGTACAAAGAAGATGTTATCTTTTTTGCCTTTTACACTGCTTTACAAAGATGCGGTATCTGGCTATTAGAAAACTAAAATGTTTTCCTTTTTATTAAAATGGACCAAGATTATTTAAGTAGTGAGTTACTGCAACACATTCAGGGGCAGACACTAGTTAATGAGGAATACTAATTTCCTACTATATTCAAACTATACTGTAGACATTTGTGTATCTAATTCCTCAGCCTCAGTAGTCCCAGATAAATCAGTCCCTCTGCTTTGTAAGTTAGACACCTCGGTTAAGAATGTCAGGTTGCCTGCTGTTAATGATGATTAAATATGTACACATATACGACACTTACATGCACGTGTCCAAACACACATACTTCTAAACATCACAAGGAAATAGAAAATAAGAGCTTACTTCCTACTGAGGAGCACATAGAGTTTTCTAAGAGCTGTAGGTATAAAATAAGCCAGCAAATATGTCCTTTCAACTATACACCGAGGGAGATATCCCCTAATCCTTATTGCATAGTTTCATAATTAACCAGTATGAGTACAAGGAAATGCATGATCCAGTACAGCCAACACCTAAGCCCATTGAGGTGAAATTTGAGATAGTCCCTTGGCACCTATGAAAAGAGTGGAGCAGTTTATACGTGTCTGAAAGAGATTCTGAAAGCTTAATCCATGCTCCCTAGAAGTCCCCTGAACCTTACATAACTGGTCTAGCTAATTTGCTGACTAAGATCCATTGTTAACCAGACCCAAGATGGAAGTGCTTCTTTTCCTAAACTTCTCGATATTTACAAAAAATTCAGAACAAGCTTTGCACTCTGTGTGAAGGATAGCTGTGCTACTGGATTTGGGAGTGCTTCTAAATTTCCAGATCAAGGAATATAATGTGACCACAACTTGATTTTGTGTGAGAATACAACTACAGCACAGGAACATACCAGCTCACAACCTCTTCCAACACCCTTTTAGAAAGAAAGAAAACCTAGGCAACCTAGAGAAATGTGGTGTCCTCATCAATTAGGTGCCAAGGTCAGAGGATCAAGACTACTCTGTGCAATCTGGCATGAAAAGCAGACATAAATGAGACTAAAGATCTAGTACACTGTGTGGAGGTAGCCATGTTAGTACTGCCTAATTTCATGTAAAATGTTTCACAGACATGGTTTTAATTGTGAGTAGCCTAATGAAAAACTGTCCATTGACTCAAAAGTTTACTAGTGCAGTATGCATGTGTTGGATATTTCTTTTTATCTCCAGTACCCTTTTCTGAAAGCAGAAAAGGCTAAAAACAAAGATTCACACCTACAGAAAAGGAAGACTAATTGTGGATATTTGCATCTGACTCATCTGCCATAGAATTCCTTCATAACATCAACTTCTATCTGCAAAGTGACCAAAAAATGTCTAGACATCTACCTTATAGAAATCTAAAACAGGTTACATGAATGACACCATGGATGTCCTTGCCATAAATACTTATCAAAGTACAAAAAATATATCAACATATGTTTACAAATATTTAAATTATTAGTATAGGAAGACAGTAAGTAGAAAAAATAAAGGTGGGCAATAGAAGAGAAAGGTAAAAGAGAAAAGGCTCTCATGAATATAGAGCCGGAGTATAGGTTCTTTATTTGGGGAAAAAATGAAAGTTGAAGCCAACAGTACAAATTGGTGGAATATTCCCTTAGAAAGGGAAAACAGAAGATGAAAGTGGAAGTATAAAGGGTAGGAAAGAAATTATGAAACAAAGACCTGAGGTGACAGGAGAAGGATAATAGGGTAGGCAAGCAGCAGTCAAACCATATTGCATAAATGTAGAAGAAAAGGTGACAGGACAGGAAGGAATAAATTAGAACCAAATAATAAAAAAGCAGGATTACAATGATAACAGAAAGGAATATTTGACATGTTGCAAAAAACCGAGGAAAATAAAGGAGTAAAATAGAGCACTCGTCTTAGTATAGGAAAAGAAAATCTGTTCATGAGCATCTTGTTTAGATGCTGATCAGCTAGGAGCTAGAACCAGTTCAAATGTGCTATTTTAAAAAGATAAAAAATATGTCATCTCTTTTAACTATGAATAGGTTTTATAAAAATATTGTGTACTCACTAATTATGATTTTTTGGTTTTCTACATAAGAGGAGTCAGTAGTCATACTGTCATACAGACATGAAAGTGCTGTTTAAAATGTGTGTTATTTATATATTATACAGAAGTATACGTGTCAAAAAGAGCAGAAAGATTAAGAAGAAAGAAATAAAAGTCATGAAACACCTTCAAGATTATATGAAAAATGTTCTACAGGTGAAAAAATCATATAAAGAAAGTATCTGTTAGTTTTGAATTCTGGAATAAAATAATCAATAATAATAATAACAACAATAACAATAATAATAATAATAATAACTTTCTGCTTTTCTTCCTTCTGCTAAGAGCTTTGCCACACCACTAATAAAACACAAGCAAACCATAAATATCGTTACCTCTGAAAGTCTTTTACAGTTCCTTTCCTTTCTTACAGTAGTAACAAAGTCATGTCTGACATCTCAAATATAAACAAAATATCAGAAATGTCATGCTATATAGACAGCATCAGCAGCTAGCATGGATTTATAAAAATATCGAGTGTCATACAAAGTTAAGCCTTCTATATTAAAACGATGAGATAGAATAGGATGAAGTTTAAATAAGAATGTGATCAATGTGTTGTTCATTTATTGTCCCTCTTCATGTTTGATTAGTTCATAAAACAATTGACTTAACTTTTTTCCATTTCTGCTTTGCTTTTTCTCACAGTTTACTACCGATTATTTTTTAGAAAAAGTGACCATGCGCTATCTTAATGCCACAGAAAAGCACGACTGTACGATCCCATTTGGTTTTGTACCTGTGACCTGCTGCTGGACTTACTTTTTAAATATAAAGTTTTGGTTATGCAGATTGACCTCATGGATTTACCTTAATGACTTAGATAAATTTAAAATTAAACATTGAATGCTATAAATATCACATTTCACGTGCTCTTCTCTTTTACTCCGCAGAGTTTTATTTTCAGAACTATACATTTATAAAGAATGAGATAAATACTATTTTGTTGTTGTGTAACGTGATGTCAAAGTGCTTTACCAATTGTACTGACTGTAGCAGTAAAATGAAGGAACTTCCAGTCATGTTATATGCTTGATACAAAAACATTGAACAAAATAATAGTGAATAAAGTGTATTTAAAGATAATGCAATAAAGAAGCAAAGACACAGATTCATTTCTTATACGCTGCGGTTATTTCTTTGGCAAATCTAAGCTTGATGTCCATATCGGGGGCAGAGAGGGAGCAATCAGACAAAAGGCTTGATATATTTTCTGAGAAGCAACAAGATGACTGCATAGAATTATTTTTTTCTGCTGGTAGGGGAAGGAGGAGTGAGTCAAGCCTAGAAGTCTGTGATCCCTCTGGCTCGTCTGGGCAACACCTGGTCCCAGTGTGCAGTTGTGTATTCAAGACTAAATCTTTTTATGGCGGGATCTAGGTTTACTTCAGTGTCTCTGACACTCCAAGTTGTATGCCTGGAAAGAAACATTAGATTGCAGAGCAGTAGATGATACAGAAAACAAGTAGGTGTTCTGAAACAATGGTAAAATGTAACAAAATGACAGTGGAAATTAAGCCAGTTTCTAAGATCCTACACCGTGTTCATACAGTAAACATCTTCACTATATCATTACACTACCTTCTCTGATGACAAATTCTTATTCTTTTCCCTTAAGCCAAAAGGAGAGCAGGACTTTGTGCTTTGCAAGAGTTCTGTTAACATTTTTTGCACTATATGTTTGCTACACTGAACAGTCTGTTTTCAACAACATTGCAAAAAGTATCTGACTTGCCCAAAACCAAAAGGATAGTGAGAATCTCAAGTGGCACACAATTTATGTCAGATTTCCAAAGCAAGAGGTTCAGATAAGCTGTGACCAAGCATCCAAAGTTTGGATAACTATCTGAACTTGTTAGAGGAGCAGGATAAACTCAACATAATTCAGACAGAGGGCAGAATGAGCATTCAAGAGAAAAAATAAGTCTCTGCATGTCTCATCCTTTCAAAGTGAGCTAGATGTTTTATCATTAAGAAAACGCATCTCAACATTTATCAGAATTGTACTGAAACTTGTTTTTCTCCTCAATGTTTGAGATATACAATCTTGATTTTTTTTTTTTTCATCTCAGTGCTACAATACACAGTTGGCCAGCACTGGGTATGAAAACTTAAAGTAATTTAAAATAGATTATTTTTCATGGATCACTGAATTAGAAATTAAAATAATGATAACAGCAAATAATGTTTAACAATTATATACCTCCAGGTAAGTACTATTCACTGAAAAACACCTGAAAACCCCTCTAGACTATTATGGAGAAGAACTCGTGACTTTTTCAGCTCTAAGTATGAAACTAGGAAAGCTCCAGAGGAACTGGAAAATTATATTATAGTCAAATTTCCAAAGCAAAGTAATCTAGATGCTACAACAGAATGAGATGTTCCAGTCTTTCTGGGAGACGATGTTTTTATAGAAACATGCTAAGCAGAATGCACAAAATAGTTGAGGAGAAGTTAATGGAAGAAAAGGATAAATTTTAACGAGAAAAATCTTATGCGGGCATGATATTGTAAATAAGAGTATTTCTGAAAAGGGACAAACAGAAAAAGAAAATTTGTCATAAATTCCACATTTAAGAAAGTATTTTGCAGGCTTTCATCTGAATTGTAACCATAATGCCATAGCAAAAACCCTGTAATAATCAGCAGGGCGAAGCTTTTATTTTTTCTGTAGATTTAACTTTGAGCAAAAGATTCACTATGTTGAACACTATGGTGTTAATCTAGTGTTCACTCACGCTGAATTTCTTACTTAGCATTGACATAAATTGCAGTAAGAGGAAACATTCAGACACTTAAGAAAGCAGTATGCTGTGTAAGTATAACAGCAGTATATTAGAAGGTTGAAGTTTTTCTGTAATATAGCTTTTTCAGGTTAGTTAACTCAAAGGCAAATGCAAACAATTAAAGGTATGAGTGAATATAAATAAGAAATGGGAAGTCAATGGGAACAGATATCTGTATGGAAAAAATAACACCAATATATATGTTAGCAGGCACATTTGTTAGGCCTGAGATTTCATCATTGAATACCTAAGCAATAGGTTTAGACTATGATACATTCAATTGAAATTACTTGAGAAGAAGACATAGTTTCTCCTTTTTTCTGAGAATAAAAAATATTTTCTAATAATCTCCCAGAACGTCTGTCTAGAGTGAACCTGTGTAGATCTGGCCAGAATAAATTCAAACCTCTTGTTTTCAAGGGTGACAAAATCCCTCATTATAATTTGGAAGTTTAAAACGATCAAAATAAACAGGTAAATCACTAGTTCCAAAATTACCACTGCCCCACCCGGAGGCTGTACCGTCATGATTCACCTCCCACCTCATTTCCCTAAAACTAAATTTTTTCAAATGGCCTTCCAGTTAATTGTAATATATATTTCTCTTCTTGTCTAGCTTGTCATAGCCAGCTGATGCTCCTTGACAAAGATAAAAAGACTTTATCAAGGAAAAGACTGCAGAAACAGACAGGCAGAGATAAAGGGAAATCAGAAGACAGGAAGATCATCTTTACTGTTTCATTCACATCAAATTAAGTCACACACGTGCCATGGACAGCATTACCACAAAGGAAGCAACATCACACAAGCATTCAGCATAGTGGCTATGGGAACGCTGCCCCCAAACTTGGGAAGTAGAGATGCTCATAACTGTTCCTGTAAGGAGAGAGGTTTACTCAGTAGGTTGCTATTTATGTTCCCATTTACAGCACTCCAAACGCCATCTTTTGTGTTTCTTGTGGAACAGAACAGTGTGTCTGGAAAGCCAACGCTGAGCAGCTAAAGGCATTGAAAACTAAAAGCTTCCCTGGCAGAATTCACCCAAATCTCAAACACACGTTCAAAAAACCTAAACCTACCATGTTAAGATGCCAAGTCAGTCATAGCATTCTGAGTCAGGAGCAATGTAAAACATAATTTCTTAATACCATTGTCACATGGTTATACTGGATTAGGTATGTTATGGAGAGACAAGGCTTTTACAATCTGAAACACACTCTAAAGCTTTCAATTCATTTCACATTTAAAAAAGGCATTCTGTTCTCTTTTTTTTTTTCCTTCTAGTCAAATTTGATATCCTGCTCTACAATCCTGGGAACAAGTGATACCATGGGATAGAAACTGGAATCCTGAACTCTGCATTAGGTTGTGTCATAGTTAAGGGTTTCCCTATCTTAAAACAGGACTACAGTACACATATATACATATACACTACAGTACCCCATATATATCACAAACAGTAATTTCTGTCATTACAATTGAAAACTATGGGGTTTTCCACAATAATATAAACATAAAAAGTATTAGGAAATATGTATAATTTTAAGTTACTGCCTGACAGTTCTTTAGAAGGGTCAAAATTATTTTTGTTAGCAGAAAAGCAACACTGGGTGCCAAACTGGAGGGCTGTGTCCGATTTCTACAGGGTGAAACTACTACTCTGCACAGTCTTATAGCAGGCATTTATAGTAAGCGATCTGTCCTCATTTTGATGTTGCAACTATTTCTAACAATTGATAACAGAGGCAGCCAATTCTAGTTCGTCTTTGCTAAAAAACACTACATGTTCTAAGTATATAAAATATTATGTAAAGAATTTTTTTTCATTTTTCAAACTTCTCCTTGTGATTACATGTTTAATTCACTCCCAAAATATTTTCTGATAGCACCTTTCCCCTGATTTTTAAAATTACATTCATTTGTAACAATTACCAGATAAATGCAGTCTCTCAACTGATGTGCCAGTAGTTAGCATATGATTTAGCTTTTTAAATAACTTCATGCAGGTTTCAGAGGTAACATAGTGAAAGGCAGTCAAAGAACAAAGGTTTTTCAGGCTATCTGCAGTCTAATATCCTGAAATGGTACAGGAAGGAAATAATCCCATATAGATAATTTGGTTGGTTTGTAGTAAATTAGTTGAGGTCTGACCTAATCTCTGTGCTACTTTGAGAAAGCTTCTGGGTTTTATATATACTGTTTACTTTAACAAAGTCAATATTTCTTTGCTCCACTGTGAGCTGGGTTCTGTGTTCTCTTGCTACCTTCTTTAGTGAGCCAAGGTTATTATTACTTTTTTATACTGTAATAGCTGACTGCTGCCCAGCAGCCCCTAACCACCTCAATTCCCTCTGCTTCTCAAGGCACAAGATTGGAAACTGACATTGCTACAACTTTCACAAGCTCATTGAACCCGAAAGGCTAAGAAAACCTTGTTAAATGCCTCAGAAGCAGAAAAATAAATATTTTAAGAAATGGCCAGAAATGTAGGAAAAAATCCATGATCAACCAATGCACTAAGACAGCAATCAAACCTGAACTATGAAAGAAAAAAGGCAGTAGCACAGTGCAGGAGGTACTACACCGGTTTTATGCATAGAAATCTAAGGTAACATGAATCCATCTGTGAAGATAAAAAAATTGGCTACCTTAAAAATGCAATATAATATAGCACCGTCAGATTGTTACATAATTTGTACATTTGTGGAAGGAGATTGTAAAAATAATTATAGATGTTATTTATTGGTCCAATTATGGAAAAATAAAATAATCAAAAAGTGTTAATATATTAATATTTTATTTTCTTCTTGTAGCTACATTTTTAGCAAAATAGCAACTGAAACTTTTCTAATGATTTTCTGTCAGTTATTGGAAGTGAAGCACAAATCCAGAATATACAGAGTTTTGTGCATATTTGTCTGGTGCCTATCTTGAAAGACCTTTAGTAGTGGTTCTGGCTTTAGCTGGGGATCCAGATTAAAATACCAAAATTCAGGACTCTATATGCTAGTCTCTACAGTGCACTACAAATTGAAATTCCCTTTGTAGACAATAAAGGACAAATGACTGTTAAGATGAACAGTTTTCTAGACTCTATTAACTTTATTGTCTTGGTCATGATATTTGAATATAGTATTTGTAAAGTTGTTGAGGCAAATATTTGAATACAAAATTGTCACAAGTTCTTATGAAATGATTTAATAATTTACCATTTTTTCAGTATTTTATGTCTATATCTCTGCCTTTATACACAAAATAAAGCTCAGAGATTACTTGAAACTACTGTTTACTTTCTGCATTATTAGTGTCTTTCAGACTATTTTTGTTTCACTATTGAACAGAAAATACTCTAATAAATTGTTAACTACAAGTTATTTAAAAGAACATAAAATATTTCATCCAGAAAGATAGAAAGAAAAAAAAAATTAACAATGATTCATTAAAGGCTCACAAATCTTTGGCTTTGTTCCATGGAGGTGAAGTTATTGTGTCCAAATCTCCAAGGACAACTGTCGTATTAGTCTTCACATAATACATCACAGCTTAGAATAAAGTGCACATTAATTTGAACATTTTTGCCAAGTATCAAGCTTCCTGATCTACAGAGGTTTCCATCAGACTGATTAGAACAAAAAGTTATAGTACTTCTGTAATGTCCTACACTCATTTTTGACATGAGTAATCACAGGCATGTTTTCTCACAGGACCTAGAAAGGGCCCTTATTCTGAATCTTCCACTGCACCTGCATCATAAACAATCTTTGTATTAATACTAACCACTGATGCTAATACTAATTATTTATGCTGTGTGCATAGCTTCCAACAGATCTACTTGTTTCAGTAGTCAGAGAGAAAACCCGAGGCTGTTATGCAAAGACTATAGAATGTGATGGGGACTTCCTTACTGCATCATTCTTCAGAATAGACCAGATTCCAATACCAGGCAGGGTTCTTTCAAAAGTGTTCCAGGAATATAAAACTCCACTCTTTTTCAAAGAAATAGGAATTTGCATATAATCTCTTATGATATATCTCTTATATATCCAGAGTATGGGATATATACTGGGAGTATGAGCTGCTATTTTAATTCCAAGTTTAATTCTGAAGATATCTGTTTTAAAACAACCTGGTTTTTGGCTATGTTATTTTTAAAAGAAAATAACTAACTTATTAGTAAGACTTCTGATGTCTTCAGCTTTTCCTAAACAGGTAATAGTGTCTAAAGTCTCATTTATTTGGAAACACAAAACTCAACTGAATTACTGAATTTCTGGAGGTGTAAGGACAACAAAATCTATTTGCAAATATTGTTCTTTTGGTGGTTTTTGCACAAATGTAAGATTTTACTCCGTCATATGTATATGAAATCTCCAAGAACATTCATCTTCTAGAGTTTGTCTCCTAGGCACCTCAAAGTTTGTACTGTAGACATATTCAATCATCCAGCAGTGTGTCCTCAATTCTTGTCATAATCCGTATTGTATACAGACAGTTAAATTCCTCCTTTAATAGGAGGCAACAAAGACAGCTATAAGAAAAGCACTGGTAACATTACTTGATTGTGATATTTTTTCTTCAGTAAACTAAATTTCAATCTGTACAGAAAATCACTTCTGATATTAAGGCATAGTTTACAAAAATTTCCCCTTATATTGGGAAACAATGAACTAAGGGTCTACTAGCAATAACTCTACCAAGAATTCTACCAATTAAATGATTATCTAAAGAACTTGAAATACATGATATTAAGTGGTTGAGCTTTTAAGAGTTTTCATTGTTTAGCTATAATACTAAAAAATATTTTATATTATCTTTTTTTTTTCACTTCTCTGGCATTTCACATGGTGCCACTGGCAATATTTTTAGCATTTTGCCCACTGCACATAATGTATGATAGACTTCGTTTTTTTAATTTTAGGCCAAAGCAAAATCCAGCAAAATGATTAAATTTAAACTACTACAAAACATCTTACAAATAGGGGTATTTTTTATTTCACATCCATTATTGTTTATGCTAAGCTCTGTAAAAATTATGTGTGAGAGGATTTTAAATTTTGCTGAAATTTGGATCTATATTGAGAGCTTAAAATTTTCCAGTCTCTTTAAAATGTGAGACAAAGCTTTTAGTTTTCACATTTACACAGAAATTTATCATGCACAGTCAAATGTCATACATGATTAATGAAGAAATGTCAGTCTCATAGAACAGAGATATATGAAGTGCATGTTAGAGGGAATATTTAACAAACAATGTTTCCTGTAAGAGTAGTCTTTTATTCTTTATTCTTTTATTACCATTATCTTGCTCTGTAATATTCTTCATCAGCTCAGACAGAAGGAATCATGGAGCCGTAGAATCACAGAACATCCCAGATTGGAAGGGACCTCAAAAGATTATGTGGTCCAACCTTTCATGGGAAAGTGAGCCTAGATGAGATTATCAAGCATCCTGTACAATCTTGAAAACCTCCAGTGATGGAGATTCTACCATGTCCCTGTGGAGGTTCTTCTACTGATTGATCTCACTGTAGTAAAAGTCTTTCTTATGTTGAGTTGAAACATCTTCTACTGCAACTTCTACTGTTGCCCCTTATCTTCTCCATGTGGTTTATTGTGGGGGAGTGAGCAAAGGGATGATAGAGAAGGACTCATGGACACTCACCCTAAACATTTCTCTGGTGGCTGGCTTTGAGGAGCTCTTTGTTCAGCATGTTGACTAAAGGCGATCCCATTTCATGCTACTTCTTTTCTTTCTTTATGTGTTCTGGCTAGAGAGGCTAAGTGCCTTAAACTTGTTTTTGTATTCAACTCTGAAAAGCCAGAAACTTAAAAATCTCACCTTTGGTTTGATGATATTTGATGACTTTTTTTTCCACATAGCAATATATTTTAATAGAAATAAGTAAAAATCTGGGCTGTATTTATGTTATGGTCTTAATATAAACATATTTTGTATTAATATTTTATTCTGTGACAATATTTTCAGATAGTCATTCTGGAATATCATGGATATGTGGAATATAATCTTACCTGTTTATGCCTGTTGTACTGTATGATATTGACTTTGCTATCTGTATGGATGTTTAAATTAAGTTGATGAAACTAAAACCAAGCAGTTTTCTCCCTAGGAAAAAGTGCTATCTGACACTGGACATGGATTTACTTTTTGTCACAAATTAGCACGAGATTTAACAACAAAACAACAACAACAACAAAGGTATCCAATACCTGTGGAAATCTTTTAAGGAATTCAGTCTTATCTCAGTTCATAGTGGTTAAATGCAAGTCTCCTACATTGATTTTGTTTAATTAAAAGAGATTTGATTAAGCTGAACTTGAAAAGTAATGATACGCTTTGCTTTATTTTTCACAGCTAAAATTTCCTCACTAAAAAAGCAGGTATATGCACTTAGACTATTTATATTTTAGTATAGTTTTTACACATACTTGATTCCTTATTTTAATATATTTATAAGTGCTATCTTTTTTTCTTTTCATTACCTGTTACTAATGATGTCAACATACATTCCATTATTATCACATTTGTAGCTCATAGATTTGGCCACATTAATCTTCTCCCTTCTTTCTGCAAAAAATGTATATAGCTTTAATGAGAATTTAAAATTATGTCCTAATCTCTCTCCATCCCACTTTAAAACTTTTGGTTCTTTCAGCATATCTGTAATAGTTTCTATTAGTTTTAGCCACTACAGCTTATGTCATAATACATGACTCAAGTTAACAGCTTTTTCCATCACATAAAATCATAAAGGTATATTCTAGCTTCCAACTGTTACTGTTTTTTCAGGATTTCCTCACATCCTAAACTCTTCTGAAAAACTCTTATAGAGGGATTCAGCTCACGATTTATATTCATGTGCCTACATTTGAACAAGGTTTCCATTACAGTCAGTAAAGACGTAGCGTGTGATTCAATTGGTCCCTCATAGCTTTCTGGTGAAATTTGATATGTCTCATGATATACTCTGACCTCCAGGTGCAATTCTGTCAGAGCGCAGATCTACGGTATATCCCATGTTGTGTCTGTTGGCCATGTGCATGTCTCTCGGATACCTCAAATCTATTCAAATGCCTATGCAATTATGTTTCAACAACTAAGTTGAACTTAACCATTGATACAAGTAACAGAATCTAAAAACAAATTAAAGGTCAGTTAAAGGTGGATATCTACTGTAGGACCAGCTGAATACTCACCTGAGAACGCTCTCCTTTTGACTGGATTTCAGTCGGCTGTTTGCTTACGGCTGTTTCTGCGGACCAGCGTATGGACTGGTCCTTATTTCCTGATTTAAATAGTGTCTCATAGCTTGTGTCTGTACTGCTTATGTTTAAGGTCTGACAGGGCTGATTAGTTGGTTCCACAAACCACAATGTTTACAGTAAGACTTGGACTTGATAATTTTCCCACAAATCTTGTCTTGAGAGTAGCCTGCCTAACACATTATGCAATTATATCCAGAGTGCCATATCACTATTTGTATTCTTGTTGAGGATCACAATGGAAAACCTTTTGCGGCTTTGTTCATTTTTAAGAGGAACTATTAAGTGCTGTGTTCAAATGCATCAGTCTAAAGCCACTTTGTCACAGTTCTGTAGGTGTCTTGCAGTAACTAATCTTTTCTGCCTCTGGAAAAAAACTGTGGGCAACGCTGAGCCTTATTTGGTCAGTCTTTTAACAATTGCTATGGTTCTTTAAGAATTAATATTTCCTTCTAACATTCTGAAGAGAATGAGACAGTTGTCTTGGAAACCCACCATATTCATGCTTTTATAGCATGACACTAATTTTATGTTTTGTACAAAGCTGAATTGAAAAAAATGCTGGAAGCCTAAGTTAGGCATAGGAAATGATACATGATATATGTTACAGTTCTGTCCTCATTACTGATTGGAAAATTCCTTAAATCTATCATTTACAAAAAACACTCCTCTGTTTTGTCTAGGCAAGCATGTATGTTGTCCTGCCCTAGAAGGAAATCCAAGGACAACCTGACATGAGTGCGTGACTGGTAGAACTGGACCATGGAGAAAAGCATGGTGTGATCCAGACTGACCCTATGCAGGTATCCACTGAGGCAGCAGAGGAACAGGGGAAGAGAGAACTCAAGTGACCCGCCTAAGAGAAACTGCTAAAGCTGAGTGAACAACAAATAAGTTATTTGTCTTTGAAATTGAAGTGAACATAAAGGTGCAATCTTTATAATTTTTCTCTTACTTATAATATTTACCAATTTGGAAAATGAGAAATCTCACAATATTTTACTTTATTTTTCCCACAAAGAAGTTTTGACATACTACAAGAACTGATGGGTTTGAGAAACCTCCTGTAAACTTATTACTTGAATGTGCTGATTCAGTTATAAATACTTACCAGTTCAAAATGGATTTTCTTCTTTCTTTTTAGTTGTCAAAATCGGGGAGATACCCTTAAAAAGGTCCAGCTATCAGCACACAAATTTGGGATATTGATGAACAGCAGCATGAGGATTTAAAATCACTCCTATCGTAAGCCAGTAAAGTGTCTCAGTTACCAACCTAACAGTTAGTCTCTTGCTTACTGAAAAATTTTAAACAGACTGGGTTTGATGAAGGCTATGCTGAATTAATTTTTTTTTTTTATGTTTTAGCACATTTTATTCTACAGGAAAAAAATAATCCTATCCATCTTTGTTCAAGAAGTAGTCCTTTAACATCATGTAGTTCAACTTTTTCTTAACCTTTTATTTCTCAGCGCTTTCATTTCTACATGACTTAAATTTCTGTATTAATTAATCTTCATTTCTCAGGCACCCTTAGACTTTTAAAAAATAATTACTACTTCTTAATGTACAATGTCAGAGCAGGAAAACTAAGCACACATCATCTTAGTGAAGCACATCAGGGTTGGTTGAAATCTTGATAAACCTTAAGCTCTAGCAGGTTTGAGTATGTCTTGTCCAGAATTCAAGTTTGTTCCTCAAGCAATTCTCTTTCAAAATCAGTTTATTTCTTACCTAATTCCAATTAACTTCCTTGATTTCAGGCACTAATAAAAAGCACAGGGGACAATAAAATAATGAAGGCAGTGTCACAACAATATTAACAAAATATTTTGGTTTTAATATGACATTAACATTATGTATCTGAAAATGAAAATTTCCTTTCAAAAATAATAAGAATTCAAACATTGGTTTTGATAAATGTATGTAGTTCAATATATTTGCATGAAACAGATCTTGTTGTACATAACAATGAACTGATTTTTCCTCCCAATAGACAGAATGTATCTTCATTATGCAGTCTTCCTTCTTTTTGCATCATAGCCAGACCTGCTATAAAGAAAAAAAAGGAAGAAAGAAAAAAAAAAAAAAAAAGAAAAGAAAAAATATGTGCCTTGACATTCTGAAAATGGCCTGCAAAAACTTAAAATGTTTAGAACAAACTCCTGCCACATTATTTTGAAGTTGTGTGTCTTGGAGTTACTAGCCTTACCCAAATAATATTCATAGATATCTAAATAGCTAATGGATTTAATACCTTCACTGTAAATTAAATGAACTTTTGAATTATTGTATGATACATTTTGTTAGCTATAAATATACTTGGTTGCTTTTTTTTGAAAAACAGACTATAGTGTACTCATTGAACTAACAATGGAAGCACAAAATGAATTTTTAGCCCTGTTATGTTTTAGGAGAAGCATTTACTATAATTTTAAGGTTTTTTAACTCAAATAGCAATACAAACATTACAAATATATTTAAGACATATTTAGAGATATATTTAAGTATCTCCTCAATTTTTTTAAATCCTTTCTTATTTAGATAAAATAGTATGAATATCAACTTAGCTTGTGAAATTATCTACTGATTATCTACTGAAATTATCTTTTTTTGTTGTTGATCTTTTTTTGGGGGGGGTGGTCCTTATTGCATAGCCATACAAGATGTCAATTCCATGACTGCTAACTCTTGCATTTTCTTCTCATGCATCTTCTGAAAGCAAGATGATTTTGCATCTTGTAATTATTACCTAGCTTTCTAGACAGCAAATAAAATCTGAAACATGAAGAAAAGACAACATATAATCCACATGAACTTACATTTTAATTTTTTGGGTGATAGAAATGTTTCTTCTTTCCATTTCTAATTACAGAATGCTCTTTTGCTACTGGATTTTCTATTAAATTTTTACAATAGTCAGTTGACATACAACCTATGGTACATATTCACATGTAGTAAACACTTCAGATTATGCAGAACTCACCAGTCTGAGGTACATAGTCTAACAATTGCTAATTAACATGCAATCTTCTTAGGAACGTAAGTGAATTGCCAATGTGGATTTAAATGCTGGAAACAGTTCTATTGGCTGAATGAATTCTTCCGCTAAAAATTTTGTTCATTGACACATATTGAATGAGCACTTGTGTTATAACCCTGCAGACATATTTCAGTATGTATTTATTATCTACACTGACCCAAGCAGCTAGAAATCAAAAGAATTTTTTCAAATGATGGAAAATAGCTGCAAAAATTTGAAAAATGTGCAGAAAAGAAGTCTTGTTTAAGATGGTATGTAACATGGTGAGGCAGCTATTTGCTAAAATAAATTAGCTAGGAGAAAACACCGCAGTCATGGAAGCATGCTGCAATCAGGGATGACATGCTTCAAGAAGGCATATTTCTCAGCAATGATCCAGAAACTAGGTCTTTTCTAGTATGTGATCCCATGCATTTGTCCTGTTAACCTCAACACACATGACAAGAGGGCAGATGATAGCCTGAACCATGAGCTTTATGAAATTGGGCAAACCTAAAGACAGCTTTATAAGTTAGTAGTTCAGGGAGAGGAGACATAAAAAGGAAGTGACTAGAAGGATCCAGGCAGGTAATACAGGCTTTATAGACAGATCTGTGCTGCAGCTCACAGCGTGCGCTAGTTTGTGACAGATATTTATCCATGTACATGAGAGGTAACAGTCTTCAGAACATGAGGAACTTCCCCAAATTCCTATCATGGCACCAAGCAGAAATACAATTCTACCATACAATTTTTGCCCTCAGAATCACACTTCTAGTTCTTTCCTACAAGTTATTCTGAGTACACAAGGAGATAGCAAAACAATGGTGCTCCATCAGACTTGCGTGGATCAAAAGGGAAGATTCAGAACATTTGTGATATCTCACCTGAAACATAGGATCACTGACATTTTAATAAATCTGACATATGTTAAAATATATTTTAAAGGAACACATATGGATAGGTGAGATAAGAACCATGTGATGGGAAGATGGTGGAAGGGGAAACAGGAAGAAATGACTGGATATTCCATCTCAGTAGAATGCAAAAGCTACCACCCCAGACAGGCAGGGTGCCACCAGTCATTTGCTCTAGATAACATGGTAACTCCCAGCTCCTGACAGTTTTCTGCAAGCAATATGGAAGGAGATGCTCGCGATGCAGCAAGTTACCACTGATCACGGTATTGGCAGATGGTTAGTGCAGCTGGTGTCAGAAGATATCTGAAAACAAACTATCAAACAAGTTCAAGAAAAAAAAAATATTGTTCAGAACACCATTTTTAATGAACAATATTACACTATGGTCCGGTCCAAATTAATAATGAAGTGAGTCAGCAGACAGATCTGCAATGTAACATGTGTTATTTTTACTGAAATATAAATTTAGATTTGTGATCACAAAATATCTCCACATTTTTTCTTGTATGGTTTCTTTACTATGTGTAAAACCTGTTGTACTGCTCTAATAATTACTTTAAATTGATTACACACAAGAAAAAGAAACAAGGGAAACGTGTGTGTGTGTGTGTTATTTATTTTACTGTTTCTTTAGGTAGACATATATTACTTCGAGTAATAGGTAGACAGGAGTGAAAAGTACTTGTGAAAAGCACTGAGGAATGATCAAGTTTGAAAGGTAATTATTCAGATATAACCAAATTTCCGATGAAAAGGCTGGTCAATTCAGTAGCAATATTCTCCATGAGTTCTATACTTAATAGATTAGAGTAATCTCAGCACAAAGATATATTTGCAATATTATACATAGATTTTTCCATCCAAATTGTGTTATAGATAACAGAATTCACACCATTAATCTATTCACCCTTGTCATGGTTTAGCCCCAGTCAGCAGCTGAGCACCACACGGCCACTCACTCCTCTCCCTCCGTGGTGGGATGCTGTCGTGGCTTTACCCCAGCTGGCAGCTGAGCACCACGCAGCCACTCACTCACTCCCCCCATCAGGATGGGGGAGAGAATTGGAAAAGTTAAAGTGAGAAAACTCGTGGGTTGAGATAAAGACAGCTTAATAGGTAAAGCAACAGCTGCGTGCGCAAGCAAAGCAAAACAAGGAATTCATTCCCCACTTCCCACACTGTCTTTATCCCAACACACAAGTTTTACCTTTTTCTTCCAGTTTTCCTCCCCATCTGTCCTGGTTTCAGCTGCGAGGGTTAATTTTCTTCACAGTAGCTAGTGTGGGAATAAGTTTTGGATTTGTGCTGGAAACAGCGTTGATAATATAGAGATGGTTTTGTTCCATGGACTTGTTATTGCTGAGCAGTGCTCACACAGAGCCAAGGCCTTCTCTGCTTCTCACACTGCCCTGCCAGCGGGATGGCTGGGGCTGCATAAGGAGTTGGGAGGGGACACAGACAGGACAGGTGACCCCAACTGACCAAAGGGATATTCCATACCATATGACGTCATGCTCAGTTTATAAGGAGCTTGGGGGAAGGGGGGGGGGGGGGGGGGGGGGCGGCGGCGTTCGGAGTGATGGCGTTTGTCTTCCCAAGTAACCGTTAGGCGTGATGGAGCCCTGCTTTCCTGGAGATGGCTGAACACCTGCCTGCCCATGGGAAGTGGGGAATGAATTCCTTGTTTTGCTTTGCTTGCGCACGCAGCTGTTGCTTTACCTATTAAGCTGTCTTTATCTCAACCCACGAGTTTTCTCACTTTAACTTTTCCAATTCTCTCCCCCATCCTGATGGGGGGAGTGAGTGAGTGGCTGCGTGGTGCTCAGCTGCCACCTGGGGTAAAGCCACGACAGACAGTTTACTGGGACAGCAAAGGGAGAGGAAAATAACAACAGTACTTATATCAGAATATACAAAGCGAGTTATACACAATGCAATTTCTCACTGGATCAGATGCGCAGCCCAACGCTGAGTGGCCACTCCTTCCTGGCCAGCCCCCTTTATATACTGAGCATGCTGTACATGGTATAGAATACCCCTTGGCTAGTTTGGGTCACCTGTCATGGCTGTATTCCATCTCAGCTTCTTGTGAAAATTAACTCTGTCCTAGCAGAAAACCAGGACAACCTCAGTGATTTTCTGAATTATATTATTTTAGGAATAGCATGAGCTTTATGCCAGAAGATTCTGTTAGTTGTAATCCTTAAATAAACCAGTAGGGTTAAGAATTGTAAATTCATCTCTCTGGATCTTTTTTTATAAATCTATCATTTTACAGGAATGATATACATTTACAGTGGTGACATCATGTTTTCAGTCAATTGCAACTTGACAAATTTAACTGCTTGAACTAAAAACTACCTCAGAACATGCCTGCATTTTGATTCTACTTTTGAATTTTATCTGTTCAATTTTCAGCCAAAATTACATAAAGAATTTTAACAGAAAACACCTCTATTGAGGAAACATAAAATCATTATATAGCTTTCACTTACATGATCATATGCTCTTTTTTGCAAAGGTAATCTGACACCCGAACCATCAGAATAACCAAAAGCATGAGTGGCTTGTTTTCCTCATGAACCAATAAAAGGGAGATAAGACATAAAATAAGTCAGTGACTGGTATTTTTTAATCAACAAATGTGAGTGCTTGACCTTTTGGAAATCAACAGAACAGCAAAAGAGAACCAAGAAAGCCTTTTCTGAAACCATTTTTGTACCCAGATTCTACTCGAATTTTAAATATTTTATGGGCTAATCATGCAATTTTGAAGATAGGTATTCAAAATAGCATTACAGTAAGTCCAAAGTGTCTGTTTCCCTGAGGATATGAATAAGTGAAATCTGAGCCTCAACATGCTACAGTCAGATAGTGTAGTCTCTCTTCCCAAGAAATTGCCATCTTTATAAACACAATTCACAACCTCCCTCCTTCCCTCTCTGTGAGAGAAGCACACCCTCCACAGGCCTGAGGGGAAAGGATGGGCGGCGGCTTCTGTTAGGGCCTGGTACTGAAAATATAGCAGGCTGACAGGTCCTGAGGAGAATGCATATGCTTTTTTCCCCCGCTTGAGGGTGCCACTTCAGAGCATAGGGTGCCACTTCATAATCTGATGCCATAATTTGCCAGGGCAGGAGGGCCAGGAGCTACTCAGAGAGTCAGGCTGATAATAATTTTGGGAAGAACCTTCTCCCTGGCTTCCAGAGTAGCCTAGGCAAAATGAAGAGTTTAGGGATTTTTCAGGAGTGTCTCTCAAAGAACTCAAGTGACTGAGGTGTAGGTTACTGTGTGACTTTTCCCTCTTAATTCTGAATTAGCAGATGACCAGTTCATGTGTTTGTGGAGAGTCCATTTTCTCAAACCAAAGGGAATTACTCTTCCGTTGCTCCTGTGGGCCCTATGGTCAGTGGTTTAGAAGGTCTACTGGCAGTGGTCGGTGTGTTACTGCAAGTCATCTGCGTGTGGGGTCCTTTGCCTGGACATGAACTATGATGTTCATGCTGATGGCTTCTTTTCCTTCACTCTGGGACCCAGCTGGGGTCACTTTTATATGTCTGTTGACAAGTTTGTACCTCTCTGTCCTTTTTTCATTGGCCTGCAGCTCCATGTTACTTCTGAATTTACTGTGCTTTTTATGCATCTTAAATAATATTTATTTGTTCTCTTTGTTATTTCTCAAAACCAGTTTGGTCTAGTTCTAAGTCTGCATTTCTTTAGCTGACCAGGTATGAGTTGTTTATAGCTATGATGTCTCCATGGGGTTTATACCCTGTGCCCCATCTCTTATCATCCCATGCCTCTGCTCCTCCATACCATATTTTGTGTTGCTGCTTCTCAAGGCTTCTGTTTTCTGGGGCCTGTATTTCTCTATATGTTATGTTATCATGCTGTTAATGGTGTTATCATTATGTTAAAGTCTTAAATATTGCATTCTACACAGAATTACTACTTATTGTGTGTATCTTTAGAAAAATTATGTCTGTAACATGCATAGGTAAGGAAAAGTTTAAGAAATTAGCTGCTGTTACCTGGTCAAAATTAAAATTACTGTTCCTGCTAAACCAAATAACAAAGCTCCAAGGAGGTCAGGACAAGTTCAGATGGAGCAAAGCTTTTGTACTGAGGCCTTGCAAGCTCAGTACAAAACCTATGGCCTGTTAGTAGCAATGACAAAATCATATTACAGGGATAAAGGTTTACACAAAATTATTACCTCTTTTTCTGCTCAGAAAAAAAAAAAAAAGTTTTTTTAAAGATGGGGACCAAAATGAAGTGATTTCTTACCAACCAATCCACTGACAGAAACGAAGGTCTAAATGCAGACTCCTTGTAACCACACCTTGCTCCTTAATTGTAAATGCACATTCCTTATTATGTTTGAATAATAAAATAAAGAAACCAAAGGGATGTAGTAGTTTAGTTCTGGCTCTGTTTATCAGAAATTTAGTCTAATTTTAGTCTCCAATGTACTCAACAGAAAAGTATCTGTAGTTTTAATACAGAAGGAATTGGCCCTGATCTTAATAAAGACTACAGAAAACATTCTGTTCATCTATAATCTATATATTAATTTATAAGCTTTGCCTTTAATTTTTGCTACTCATTCTTTAGCACTGTTTGTAGGTTTTTTGACTTGTAGCATCATTGTATATAAGTGCCTACAATTGAATGGTAAAATATTCATAAATTTAGATGAATGTGGCAGGTGTATAGTTAGTAGTTCTGTTGATAATTTTTTTTTAATTTAAGATTATGAATTTTTAGTAGTTGCCTCGGATTATAATTAATGGTCTTATTAAAATAAAACTGCAAGTAGCCAGCAGCTGGTACATTTAGTTTACAGGATATCAGATTTTTCCAAAACAAATGATTCAATACTAATGCAAATCTCATTTTGCTAATACTGAAATTATAACATGCCTGGAACCAAAAATTACACTTGAAAAAATTACATTTGAAATGACTTAAAATTGTAAGTCTCTTGTTAAAAACCTCTTTTTAAACTGCAGTTTAATTTAACAAGTAGCACTGCTTCCATCAGTCAAATAGTTTGGGCATTGTTAAGAGGTATTCTTTGCCCAAGGTAATTGTTATTTGGCTAATGATCTATTGGAAGCTATTGTAAGTCAAGCAGAAAGTAATTGGCACACTGAAGAAAATAATTTTCTTGCAAATCAGACATCACAAATAGTAGCCTAGGGCCGTAGACCTGAAAACTCTCCTTTATGTAGGTGCTTAATTTACCCATGAGTAATCCAGCTCCAGTCAAAGGCAAGGCTATCTGCTTGCTTTTGTTTGTTTTGCTTTTCCTACTACTCATTGCTTGTGTCTTATGTGTAATAAATACCGGTGATTTCCATGGCCTTAGTGGATTTAAAAGCTACATCCAAAGGAGCAAATATGACAGTGTACTCATTTTTTTTGAAAATGTATGCATGCCCCAGTCATGGTCAGGCTCCATACTGTGCGGAGAACAGAAGAACATGAGTTCCCCACTCTCCACCCCTTGGGGACTGTGGATTGGACTGTAACCACAGAAGACTCCTTTGCACAAAGGGAAGTTTAGCAATTTTAATTTTTTTTTTTCTTCCCCTAAAAGCTTATAAAGAGATCAGCCTGCAGTTTTGAAGATTTGGCAAAAATCTGTAGGCTGTGACTGTCACTCTGGTTAGAGTGAAACAACTTATTCTAAGTAGGAAGGTTTTACTGTTTCCCAGAGGTAGTCAGAGCCTACTTTACCTTAATCTCCTCTAGAAATTATTTCTGCAGCTTGACCTTCAGGCTGATTTTTTTAAAAAATTCCTCTGATTGTTATTTTTACACTATATAATCTTAATATGTATACTTTATACACACACGCATGTAGTCACAGATACATGGACACAAGCACGTGAAGCTATCAGATATCCAATACTTTAACGTCTGCATGAATAAAAATGTATTGATTGCAGAACTAATGAATATAGGGAATTAAATACTGTTGCCAAGATTAGCAAAGACAAAGTATAATGGATTTAATTTTCAAGATGAACACTGATTACACAGAAAGAAAGAAAAAAAAAAGATTAAAATGTTTCCCCAAAATCAATAAGATTGATTAAATTCCATATGTCTTGCTGTTTTAAGTGCCCATGAGTGGATACTTATAACAACCTACAAGCTATATATTTTAGGAATAAAAAAATTCAGATGTTATTCCTGACTATGATCAGATTTTTTTTTTTCCCTATGTCTTTGGGTGATTTCACTTTCCTTAAATCAGTTATTTTTGCTAAAAGCTATGTGAACAGAACTGCTTTTAAGACTTGGCAATATTCTCTGTAACATACATTTTTGTGGAGAATAAAATACTCTTTTCTTAAAGACATTAAACATAGAAAAAGAAAATACTTGTTTAAAAATTGGAAAACATAAACACCTACTGTTTAAAAAATGAGTTATACTAAGATGATTGGAGGAAATAAAGAGGTAAAAAAGGCTAAATAATTTCACAGTTTTAAAGAATGTAATGAGAAAATTAGATTAACAACTTATTCCTTTAAATGTGTAGTTTTGAAGAACTATCTTGGTAGCTATCTGATAGAACTGATCCTAGAATAAATAGCATAAAGATTGCCTCTCTTTTGGTTTAAGAAAGGTTTAAAGGAATTAAATTAGGACTGCAATTTTTTTTCTTCTCCTGGACAAAGTGCTGTGCATAGATGGGAAGCAGTGAAGCAGTGCAAGTGCAGCAGTGACCCGACCTGAGCTGGCTTTGGTGCCCAATAACACACCACTTCTGTCCTGAGTGACCACCATAGCAGATGGAGCCCAAAGTCATGGACTAAATGAACTCGATGGACATTTTGTGGACATTTCTGGACATTTTACAGGGTTGGTCTGTAGATTAAGGGAATGCTACCTGTGTATTATATCAAAGGATGGGAAGGAGGGCATTGGCTACTGAGGATGTATTGGATAGTGTGGGACCTGAGCATGATGTAATTGGTATGGAATAAGGGGTGAAGACAGTTTTGGTTGGGATAGAGTTAAATTTCTTCATAGTAGCTAGTATAGTGCTATGTTTTGGATTTGGAACAAAAACAGTGTTGATAACACAGGGATATTTTAGTTACTGCTGAGCAGTGCTTACACAGAGCCAAGGCCTTTTCTGCTTCTCACACCACCCCATCAGCGAGTTGGCTGGGGGTGCACAAGGAGTTGGGAGGGGACACAGACAGGACAGCTGACCCCAACTGACCAAAGGGATATTCCATACCATATGATGTCATGCTCAGCATATAAAGCTGGGGGAAGAAGGAGGAAAGGGGGAGGAGGGGGTCAAACAGAATATTTTACAAGAGTGCTTTCTAGGCCCACCTTGTAAAACCAGCTAAAATAGAATAGCAAAAAACCTGTTGTAGGTCAGAAACAAGACAATACTGTGTCCTCTCTGTCTACATAGATAGTTTGGAATTTAGAGGTAATATCTTCTTTTAAAAAACCCCAAAATCCTAGGAAGTTAAAAAAAATCTACAATGTTTGTAAATCCTATAAATAGTTATAAATCTGTGAAATAAAACCTCTTCCTACTTATTCTCACACAAATGAATTTGTAGAGCTGGCCACATGGTGCATAACATGATCTATTGAAAGTGACTTATGTATTGATAGTAGCTTAATACTTTCCTAGAAATGCTGGCTATTATTGTTATTGGTATTTATAAAGCATTCTGAATGTGCAAGATGTTTAACAAGCAAAACTATTTCATGCTACTGCTTAACATAGCATCAATGAAGTCACACAATCTTGACTATATATAAATTTTGACGATATATATATAAATATTGATTGTTTTCTATTTGTTGCCTGGTAAGAGGCAAAATGTTCATTAAAAGGGTGAAAACCGTAGCAAAGATAGCATCAGGAGATAGTGTTTGAACTATAAAGTGCAAATTCATTGCTAAGTCCAAAACAGAGGAGGGAAAGTAGCGGTACATTTTTAAGTATAGCTTTTTAGTATGACCACAATGCTTGATAGTCATTCAAATGAGGTTTCGTCTCCCCCTAGTGGAAGGAGCTTTGTAGGATCAAACACCTGATTTCCTCCATATTCCCCTATTTCTGCATAAAATCTTGTGACTGGATTAGATTTCTATGCAACAGAAGTTAAGGCTCAATGGATCAGATATAATTTCTCACAGTAGTGCATACCATTATACTTTCCTCAGTAAAGCTTTACTGAATATTAATAAGATTAAACAGGCATTTTTTTCAGATAATTAGCAGTTTAAGTGACTGCATGAAAAAAGGAAATTCTCTTATCTACAGGCAGTTTACTTGTATGATTTCAAAATGCATTTTTAACATTATTTTTTTAATTACCTCTCTTTCAGAATAACGGGGCAGCATATCAGTTTTTTTCTGTCAGGTTATAAAAAAGGTCTTAATACCTATTTCCATATTACACAGGATCCCTATGGAATCATTCTATCTTTTTTTCCCCTTCTCTCCAAAAGAAAAAATGTTTAAGTCATTTGAAATCCTCCCATACATTATTACAGTCTGTGTAAGGGATTAAGTTGCAAAGTTTATCTTCCAAAATCAAGGGAGTTGGATTAGGTTGAGAAACCTTTAAATCTTTTGTCCATAAATTTTAGAATCCTTTTGCATGATTCTTAGACTGGCAAAGTGAAGAACAGCAGGGCATTAGTCTGAGTAAGCTAGATACACTAGAGTGACAATATACTAAAAATAGAATCCAACAATAAGCTCCTTTACGAAGCTATCTGTCTGAAAGTTATTTAATAACATAGTTGGATGAGAAAGAATTTCTATAAGACTACTTTGTAAATACTCAGTTGTATATTGGAACAAACAAGTATTTAAAGTTTGACATTTTATTTTAGGTTATTTTCTTCTCTTGATAAAAGTTATTCATCTTAAGAAAGGATTGATTTACATGACATATTAGCTTTAAACATGTTTTAAGCATAAATTTAAATATTTTTCTGGACTTAGGTTTATTGTTTAAAAAGTTATTGAATAAGGAGATTTTCATAGCTAATCAACCACACAGGAATTTTCAGACAATATTATAACGAGAGACAGTTATCACAGTTTTTGGATATATATTTTGAAAAGTTGTAGAAATATGATCTCTCTACACAATACAATGAACAGCTTTTTAAGACTACTGTCCTGATTTATCCTTCATACTCTAAGCACCTAAGTTACTTAGCTTAGTCACCTGGGATATTTATGGAGTCCATAGAAGAAGGTTGGCATGTTTCAGTTCAGGCATGGCCAGATCTTAACTGAGATTTTAGTCATTCTCTGGAAACGTTCACTTTCTCTTCTTGTACAGGAATCCTAAATTTGGAATGCTCAGCAAGGTGTCTTAAGATAGGTGAGGCTAATATAAGCAATGACTAGCTAGATAAGGGATCAAGGAGGCTTTTTCCATGTAAGCCCAGAGGGAACCTCGAGGGTTTGCTTGTTTGTCTCTACATGGAACAGGGATTAATTGCAATAATTATGTAGTCATACCTCATTTAAGTAAATAGTTTTCATGGCTAGCACTTTAACTTTAGCATCTCATCCTTTTCTCCTGTTCTCAAGGCCACTACTGCACTGAGAACTGAAATGGCACAGTCTAACTGAAATGTTAGTGCTACACATGGGAATAGCCAGATGACAGTTCATAATCCGTGACATATTAAAGACTGAATTTTACTTAAAAAAAAAAAAAGTACATAAAAATAAAGAAATAATTGGATCTAACTTTGAAGTTGGCCCTGCTTTGAGTGACCTGAACCAGACGCCTCCAGTGCTCCCTCCTGACGACTGTGGAATCTCTGATTCAATTTCTCATGTATTTTTTTCTGTGTACGCATAGGTTCAGCTAGCAGCTGAACTGAATAAAGACAGAACAGAAAACATTATGTAGAGGCTGCAGTTTGTTTATCCTGGAGGAGAGGAATGAAGGGGTGAGAAATCTAAGGAGAGTGCTAATTTCATTCTTCAGGGCTTGAATTTCTGGTTATACAGAAAAAGGAGTTAGACTTTTCGCAGTGGTACACAGCAAAAAAACCAAGAGGCAGCGGTCACAGGTTGAAACAAGGGAAATTCTGGCAGCTCATAACAGAAGAAGAGTCTTCACAATGAGGGTAATAAAGCATTAGGTGTTGCTCAAAGAGGCTGAGGAATTTCTATCCCTGGAGCTATTCTGGACTCAAGTGGATAGGCCCTGAGCAATCTGACCTGATATTGAAGTTGGAATTGCTTCCAGTGGGAGTTTCTACTAGAAGATCTTCCAGCAATTCTACAGAAGGTATTCTAGAGATTGAGACAATGTTTTCTTAATTTAGTGTTTCTTGCTTTAATACTTTGATTTTGTTGCTACATATGAAATTGCCCTGGTTTCAGATGAGATAATTTTTCTTTCTAGTAGCCGGTATAGTGCTGTATTCTTGATTTAGGGTGAGAATAATGTTGATTACACACTGATGTTTTTGGTTGTTGCTAGGTAGTTGTAATGTCTACTCTAAGCCAAGGACTTTTCAGCTTCTCACACCCTGCCAGGTGCACAAGAAGCTGGGAGAGCACAGCCAGGACAGCTGACCCAGGCTGGCCAAAGGGATATTCCCTACCACAGAGCGTCATGCTCTGTATATAACTGGGTAAGCTAGCTGGGAGGCAGATTTGTTGCTCAGAAGCAGACTGGGTATCGGGTTGTTTTACTTTCCTCTCGCATGTGGTGAGCAGTTGCATTTGGGCATCACTTGTAGTATTATTGTTATTATTCTTATTACTATTGCTATTATTACCATTATTATTCTCTTCCTTTAAACTGTCTTACTGTCTGGGGTTAAACCAGAACAGAAAAAAAGGCTTATGTTTTTTCTCTTTATCAGAAATATCTCCTGTTGATAATTCATTCTGTAATGATGCAATTGTCATAGTCCAAGACCAAATGAATGTGTGAAGAAAAAAATTGTTTTGGACATTAAAACACTTTAATCAAATATATCTGCAATTTTAGAAATGACAGGGCTTCCCTGTTCAATGAGAGAGAGGGCATAGTCTGTGAAGGAAGTTCTATGGGTCAGCCTAGCGCATCCTTACACAGCTTTCCTGTGCCATGGGAGAAATCAGGCAGTCCAGGAGGAGAGTTGCGGGTTGCTGTAGGGGGTCCAGATATGCCTGGTGCTGGGTCATCAGCCCCCCAATGTCTCTCTGGTTCCCAGGTTCCCCCAGAATTCTTTACTTTCCCTAAATACAGGATTAGATAGAGACTACCACCTTGGTGTCAGATTCAAGGTGCACAGTTGCTCTCTGACTTAGTGTTGTTGATTATGGCAGTCAAAAGAAGTGGCTTCTGGACATGCTGCCATTCTTGATGATAGGTTGTTTTTACAGTTTGGCTATCCATTTCCTTGAGCTCACAAAAATTCTTCAAGGTTTGTTCTGTCATTCAGAATAAGAGATTGGTCATATGTTGCCTACTTAAACAAAAGGTTGATTAAAATCCACAGACTTACGCTTGCAACTATGCTAACCAGCCCTAATTCATCCTAACTGCCACGGTAATTAATAAGCATTACTAAAAATGGCAGTTGTCCATGAATCTTCTGTGAGTGTGTTCTAAATTCCCTGTTTCCATATAAGGTGAAAATGTTTATAATTTCTTCAAGTTAATTGCCAAAGGACTGTGAAGTCTCAGCTGAATACATTGCAATCTGCTTGAATCATATCCATATATGGATTATCCTATTTCTACTTGTGTGAACTATTAGATACATTATTTTAATTTGGTAAATGAAATTTCTCTATTCACTTAAACCTCTGTTCTGGTTCTGGCTAGGATAGAGTTAATTTCACAAGGAGCCAGGACAGGTGAGCCAAGCTGGCTGGGGGCTATTCCATACCATGTGATGTCATGCTCACCATAAAAGGGGGCTAGTTGAGGAGGGGCAGGTTCCGTGTGGCTCCGGGAGGGGTTGAACATCCAGTTGGTCCTGGGATCCATAAATTGTTCTTTGTTATCACCCATTGTGAATATCTGTTATCAGTACTGTTGTTGATTGTTTTCCCTCTCCCTTGCTGTCTCAGTAAACTGCCCTTATCCCAACCCTCGAGGCTTTGCAGTTGTTTTTCCGTTCTCCTCCCCATCCCGCCGGGGGGAGGGGTGAGTGAGGGGTGCGTGGTGCTCAGGTGCCAGCTGGAGCTAAACCATGTCAGTCCTTTTTTGGCACCCAACGTGGGGCACGAGAAAATCAAGATAAGGATAGTAATTGGAAGAGGTAATGGGCAAAACATTGACTGAAATTAGCTTGAGAGTGAAATAGTGGTGAAGGGACGAGAGGTGGATTCCGTGTGTATTGTCCACTTGTTTGGTGTTGTGATAGTGTTGCTTTGATTTTGATGGGGGGAATTCTTTTTTCTTTTTCCTTGTTGATGTGATTAGCGTATGTGCAGTTTTTGTGTTGAATGTATATTTTAATGATAATTCTTAAATATGTGATTCACAGAGGCGAGGGGTGGAATGTGTTGGGTTTGCGTGGCAAGGTTTTGGTAGTGGGGGGGCTACAGGGCTGGCTTCTGTGAGAAGCTGCTAGAAGCTCCCCCTGTGTCTGACAGAGCCAATGCCAGCCGGCTCCAAGACGGACCCGCCGCTGGCCAAGGCCAAGCCCATCAGCGCCTGTGTGATAACATATTTAAGAAGGAAAAAAACCACTTAGAGAGCTTTTGCAGCTGGAGAGAGGAGTGAGAAGATGTAAGAAACTCTGCAGACACCAAGGTCAGTGCAGATGGAGGGGGAGGAGGTGCTCCAGGCGCCGGAGCAGAGATCCCCCTGCAGCCCGTGGTGAAGACCCGTGGGGGGAGGTGTTTCAAGATTTGATTTTATTTTTCATTCCTCTACTCTGTTTTGCCTAGTAATAAATCAGATGAATTTCCTCTCTAAGTTCAGTCTGTTTTGCTCGTGACGGTAATTAGTGAGTGATCTCTCCCTGTCCTTATCTCGACCCACAAGCATTTCATTATACCTTTTCTCCCCTGTCTAGTGAATGAGGGGAGTGAGAGAGCGGCTCTGGTGGGCACCTGGCCCCCAGCCAGGGTCAACCCCACCACAACCTCCATGAAGAAAATTAGGATGTACCCAAAGAACAGTCTATTTATTTTCCTGTGTTTTTTTAAAAAAATTGTGAAGTTAAACTGCTATCTGTAGACTGTGAATTGCTCAAAAAGATACTGGACAGGAAAGTTCTCCTGACACATAGTTGCCTATTTGTGCTTCACCTCCTCTCTGTCTCCCCTCCATCTGACTGTGGTGGACAGCTTCTGAGCAGTCTGTCTTGGTGGGCCTGGATGGTAGGTTAATGATTTGCCTGACAAACTGAAGTGTGAGGAATCTTGTTAATTTTTATAGGTTACTTTCCATCTCTTGCTGAGCTCACTGTTTCGGACTCATTGTTTATCTGGTTCTTAAAAAAGGTCTTGAGTATGCCATAGGGCAGCTTAAGGGGAAAGTTTAGGCAAATCGTAAATGTGCACCAGAATTCTCCTTAATAACAGTTAATAATAATAATAGTAATAATAAGTAGCTGTGTTTCTATTAGAAAATTATACAGAAACAAGGAAAGTTCCCAGGCACTGGAACTCAGTCAACTATCCTGTTAAATTGCTGGAATGATCCCTGGCACAGTTTAGCCTGTGCTAGCTGGTTTTCTCTCAGAAAATTCCAAGTCATCATTTGAGCATTAGCACTGACCAGAGGCAATTCATGCTAGATATTTCCATGCTTTGGAAAGTGAGTGAATTCAACTGTAGGAACATTTTTTAACTACTGTTTAGGGGGGTTGTGAGTTTTTCTATTTTGTGTCAGTTTATCTCATGACCCAAAGAATTAATTTATTACTAATGTTATGAACCGTGAGGACCTGGCACATGGAAAAAAGGTAGCTGGATGGTGCCATGTAACTATCCAATATATATTATAGAGTGAAAGGCTGTACCTATGAGGTGAGCATGGCCTACAATGCATCCTTCAGTTCTGGCACTAAGTGTATTTTGCCTCAGTCGCATCTCCATGTGGTGGGGAGCTGTGTTAGCTCGCCACTCCACTGCACATACAGATTTCCTTCCAGGGGGAGGAAACAAAAAATATGTTCTAGCAGGTCTCTTCATGGAGATAATTGGAGCATATTTTCTTTGCAAATGAAATGAGGCCAGTGAGTCCAATCTGCCCAGAGCAGGATGTACTGAAATGTAGATCCAGCCGCAGGGTGTGCTGGAGATTTTTGGATGTTACACTGTGAAAAATAATTGAAGAATTTTCATGAGGTATATAAGAGCCTTAAAGTACCCATATTTCATCACTAAGATTCATATAGTAAAAAAATGAAAGAAAAATATTCAAATTAGTTAGCAGAAAAGAATATGTGGGAAATACAGGCATACATTTGTATAAATCATTCAGACCCAAGGAAAAGCTAATGAACAGCATTCAACTAGCTCTGTTTGTTTGCTGATAAAGAAAGGAGTAGAGCCCCCAAGAACACTATGTTGTTACCTCAGAATTCCTGGGTCAAGACTTTCACTAATTGAAAAGAAGTTACATGACATTTGCTTAATACCTGAAATAGTTATTTGATTCTGTTCAGAAACGTGACACAGTTACCACTCATTAATTGGCTGAGATACAAGTGCTGAATAGCAGGGATCTTGGAGATCAGAAGTAAAGAGCGATGGCAAAGCTGTATGTGGCAAAATGTACCAATATATTCCACATAATGGTTAACTCATACCAATGCTATTAATCTCATACTTCCAAAAACATTTACATTTGTTCTCAGCTATCATGTTTTTAATTACATTCCAGTTTAATGGCTTTTTGGAAAGAAACCATGAAATTTGCATAATTAATAAAGTAGACAGTATGTACACTGAGAACTTCATTATCCTTACTAACTGTTAAAGGCTTGTTCAGGTTAGCTATTTTAAGAGTGGATTTTATTTTTCTTTGAGATCGTGGGGTGTTTCAAATTTTTTTCAAGGCCTCCTTATAATTACCATATTAAACACTCCCTGTTCTTGAAAGTTAGTGATAATTTCATTAAAACTGAATTACATTAGCTACTTTAACACTGAAATATTGTGACTAATATATATAAATGTGTTTGGATTCTTTCTTATATTAGAAAAACACTTACATGAATGTATCAATATTTTTATGCATAATATGGCATTAAATGCTGAAAACTGATGATATTTTAATGTAACATTTATATGACCTCTTCAATACAGTCATTAGTTTATTAGCTAGTCACCCATGTGTGCATGTGTATTTCCCTGGGCTTGGAGACTAAGCAGAACAGAACTAATCCAGTTTTATTGTGCAAATGTACAGAATTTCAGTGATTTGTTTATGCAAAGCACTCTTTCTCTTCTTGTATAATAAATCTTTTCTATTGACAATAAAAAATATTCATAGGTTCATTTATCAGTTATTCTCTGTATTTGTATGGAGATTCACTCGAAACAGTAAGTGGGGTTATACAATTTAACTGCTCAATGTTTTTAAAAGAAAAGGCTTTGTCTTTCTGTCCTTTGGTAGTTTTCTCACAGCATTATTTTTAACATGAATCAGTGGGAAAGAAGGGAACTTAAATATTATGATGGTTCATTTTTACTGTAATGTTGCTTAAATTTATCACTGCCCAGAGCAGTAAAAAACTGACAGTAAAACCTCTTCACTGTCAACTATGGTTATTGATTCAAAAATCATCCATGCTCCAGAATTCTTTCACAGTTTTAGCACATGAATATAATCAAACAAAACAGTAGTAGAACAATGTTCAACATTAATCTGTTACTAAGTCATATAATGGGTCAGCAATTGGAATTCTGTTCACCTCAGATTCCAGTTAAAAAAAAAAAAAAGCATCCTGTATTTGAATAAAATGTAAATTATTCCAAATTTACAAAGAAATAAAAGAAGTGAACTAATTTCAGAAGTTTCTATTAAAAAAAAAAAAACAAAAAAACAATGAAACAACACAAGCTGTATTCTGGAAATATCCAGTAATTCTATTTTTAAATTGCATAAAATAAAATTATTCATAATTTATAATTCCTTCATAATTTATAATATAAGCATAATGAAGATTATAAGAGGAAGTTATGTTACTGAAATATAATGTATATTATTATACAGTTTATATGTGATGATGGTCATAATTTGATATCTTATTATAAGTGAGGTTAACATCAGAAGAACACAGATAAAATTAATATTTTTTTAATGAGACATTGGCGCTTTTTGGTACAACACTTTCTAATGAGAAAAAAATGTTCCGTTGGGAAATTTTGCTCAGCTGTGTTTTGTCATTTTCATGTTATAGTCCTGAATGTTTTAAATGCTTTTCCAAAATTTAACTATCCAAAATAAAACATGGAAATTCTGAAAGGTTACTAAGGACATCTGAAATGTAGTTACATTAACTTTCTATATGTTTTTCCATTACTGATATTATCATATTGCATTAAAGTCAACTTTTTAGCCAGTAATTCCTGTGACACAACACTAATTTTAAAAAGCAGAAAAGTCATTATGCTATGCAAGTAATCACACAGTAAGAGAGAAAACTATCAAGGGTAGTTAATGCTTCAGGGCAAATCTGTTGCAAAAATTATGCTGGGAAAGAAAAGCATACACAGAAGCCAAATACATGATGTGCATTAATCTAAATACTAAAATGGGAGACATGAGATGTGAATACATTTACCCTGAAGAAAATTTTCTGCTAGCCTTTGGGTTGATGGAAATATCTCTTCCTGTCTCTTGAAGGCACTGAAAAGGCTTTTTCTGACTTGAATCCAACAAAATGACACTGCAAACTCTGCTCATAAGATTTGTTATGCCAGTTATACATCTGCACATCTGTGTGGTCTTATTGCGATTTTGCAATCTGCCTACTATTTACCCCTTTTTATAATTCTGCTTTTAGAGCACTAGATTTTAGGCAGGATATTTTTTCTGTTCAATGGAGATGGGTCTGGTTTTTGTGGGGGTTTTCTTTGTTTGTTTTTTGGTGGTTTTTTTTGGGGGGGGTTGTTGGTTTGTTTTTTTGTTTGTTTGTTTTTCTTTTCAGTAAGGATCTTCTACATGGCATAGCAGGATTATTTAAGGAATATTCAGGGTCAGATTGTATACAAATGCCACATACAAAATTTGAAGGTCTGTAGGAATGAAACTTAAGTTTCCAGGACAGTATAGCTCTTTTAAATAAAATAGTAGCAGTAAAAAAAAAAAAAAAAAAAAATGCAGCCATACTGACAATTTTGCCCTATTACATTTTCTGTACAATATATAAGAAAACACACAATCGAAATAGACATTGTTCCATGTGAAAGGTGTTTCTTGGTTTGTTTGTTTTTCCTAAAAATATTTGCTATCTGTATTCTATGCCTTAATATGTTTTGAGAATATCTCCTTTTGTAATGAAACTTTATCTGTTGTATTTCCATTTTTCTTGACCAGTAGAACAAACGTTATAGAATGTGATAGCAGTTTCAGCTCAAGTTAGCTGAAAATGGTAACTTTTGTCTGTTACTGTTATGGGTTGTAACACTATTTTGAAGTTTCCAGCTACATATATATGCAACTCAGTGGTGAAAGAAGCGAGAATACGAGTATACTATAGTACGACTATGCAGTATGCTGTGTCTTATCAGGAAAATAAGAAGTTATAAAAATGTAAGATACATTATTTATAGAACTTTGTACTTAGAACCTTTCACTTAAGAAACTCAAAGCACTCTCTCACCATTAACTAATAGTCATAACATAGAATCATAGAATGGTTTGGGTTGGAAGGGACCTTGAAAGATCATCTAGTACATCCCCTCTGCCATAGGCAGACATCCTGTCACTACGGACCCTGGTAAAAAGTCTCTTTCCAACTTTTTTATAAGCCCCCTTTAAGTATTGAAAGGCCGTGGCTTTTGAAATATGAGATAGTGGCTTGGTAACTACATCAGCCAATTCCCTCAGGACCCCAGGATGCATCTTGTCAGGTCCCATGGACTTGTGTATGTTCAGGTTCTTCAGGTGGTCTTAAACCTGATCTTCTACAATGGGAGGGACTTCAGTCCCCAAGTACCTAACTTGAGGTTCATGGGCTTAAAAGATGTGGGAAGAGTGATTAACAAATAAAAGTGAGGCAAAAATTATTGAGTACCTCAGCCTTCTCCATGTAGGTTGTCAGTAGTTCTCCTGTCTTATTTGTCAGGAGGGGTACTTTTTTTTTTAAATCTTCCTTTTCTGGCCAGCATCCCTGTAGAAGCCCTTGTTATTATTCTTTGCATCCCCTGCCAAATTCAGCTCCATCTGTGCCTTAGCTTCCCTGATCCCATCCCTACACATCCAGGAAACGTTCCTCACACCCAGGAAACATTCCTATACTCTTCTCAGGATACATGTCCCTGGTTCCACTGCCTGTGCACTTCCTTTCTTCTGTCTATGTATTATTCTTTTAGGCATGTGGCTACTCTCCTTCTAGAGATTGAGAAACAAGAATTGCATCCACATTACCCACCATAGCTTGAATACAGGCACACAAAGCATAGTGGTATATTTCCTTTTAATGATAAGGTAACAATATGGGATATCCTACTGATCCATTCTGCTTCCTGAATTCTGGAGATAGGTGCCTTGTTGCAAAGTAAGGTGCAATGTAAAGATATCTATACCTATGTTTTCAGTCATGGGAAGCTGAAATAGGTTCTTACAGAACTCTATAAATATACAAGTTCTGAAACTGATTTTACGTAGGTCCCAAAGCTGCATTTCTTTAGTGACCAGTAATAAAGCATTTATGTACCCTTGGGGCCTTTGATGTCAACCTCTGTGTGTACCTTCAAGGCTTCTGCTACCGTCTTTTGCTCAGGGGTACTCTCAGGGGTACCTGCTACGAAAGGAAATCAAAAAGATGATAGCTGTATTTAAAACATTCATCCCTCTGAGTCTTTCAAACAGAAGTGGTAAACAGTCTTTGCTCTCTGTTCTGGGCCTCATAAATACATTCTCAGGTATAGATCCTAGATCCTGTGTCTGAATTTTCTCTGTTCATTTTGCCAGGTGACTAGTCCAACCACCATCACGTAACCAGAAATGCAGCTAGGCCAAAGTACCAATTTAGACATTTTCCCTGAAGACCACCAGTCTGTAAGAGCTCTATTGAGGTAACTCTTTAGACAAACATTAAAGAAAGTAAAAAAACAAGTTGGCTTACACAAACACTTTCATCCTAATAAACATTTCTGAAAACACAGTCTTCAAGATACTGTTCTTAATTTGATCTTATAACTGTAGGTCAGCCCAGTGTAGTTAATGTTCAAATGGGAAAGCTTTAAGGTCTGTCCTGAATTTGGTCTTTTGTTTGGTTTTTGTTTGTGTTGTTTTTGTTGTTGTTGTTGTGGTTGGTTGGTTGGTTGTTTTGGGGGTGTTTTTGTTTGTTTGCTTGTTTTGGGGTTTTGTTTTGTTTTTTGTTTTCTTCTGAGGACTGGCACTTTGCTCAAAGATGCATCCATTTTTTTCCAAACAGCCTTTATTTCTCATATTGCGTAAGGTAAGGAACTCCAGGCTTTACTGCCAAGCTTATCAGATAACCTGCAGAAAGCTCCCTTTCTAGTCTTTCATCATTAATGACAGAGTTGAGCTGCAGGGCCAGTGTACTTGGAAACAATTCCCTAAACATACTTCTACTGCAAAGAACTACAACTCCCTTCCTAACCTGGATTTATTTTGAAAAGAAATTAAAATACCTTAGATAATGTAATCCATATCTTATCAGGTTATGCAGTCTTGGTCCAAGTAGGATGTGCACAGGGAACCAAGAGTTGGGGACTGCACAATAGACAGCCCCGTAGCAAACACAGCCCCTTTGAGATCCCATTCTCCAGCTTTACACAGAATGACCTTGATGTGATTCGCCTAGTATGTAACACAGCATGCATATCTTAATTTAACCTGAAACTCCAATTCTGTATGAAAATTGTGAGATTTTAATACTATAAAATACTACTCACAAAACTATCTGGTGATAATTTATTGCAAAAAGTATGCATTTTTTTTACCTTTAATTTCATTATAAGGACCAGCTTAAAGCTCTGAAAACATTTTAGAAACAACATACTATTGGTAGTGCTTGAATACGTTTATTTATAAGAAGCATGCTGTTGTGGATATTTCTGCTGTTTTTTTTCCTAATTCTCTGTAATTTATGACAGAAAATAAAACTACCTTCAATAGGTGTGTATCAGATAAGCATGCATTGTCTTATTGACATGTGAAGTTCTATGACTGTACTTGACAAGTTACACTGACTTGGTTTATTGGAATGGAGATGAATTAAATTCTCTAATAATAAGTTAGAACAACAATCCAATAGGTTCACTAATAAAACCTTATCTCAAAAAGTGCAGAATCACCTTATTAATAGTGTTCTTAAAAAAGAGTGAGTACTGGCTACCAGCTGTGGTAACATATTTTTCATTAAAATTTTAGAAAAATCAATGTACAGAAATAGTAATGAGTCTATAAAATGTAGCATATTTACATATAGTTTCTTAAATAATATCCTCAGTAATATTTTTTTTTAGATCTTTAGAAATCTAATGCATTAAGTATATAAGGTAATGATTATTTGTGTACTTGAATAAAATATGAGATATTATGTATAGCTTTGCCATATAATACACAAATTAAGTACACCATAAACCCCAAAATATAAATGAGTTGGAAATTACACTTCAAAATAGTTTTATAATTTCTTATAATTTCATTACATAAATGTCAGGATATATGAAGATATTTAAAATAGAAATATATTCATTTTATTTTTCCTTATAAGATTTAAAATAATGTGATGAATAAGAGGAAAATTACTTTTGGCATTAAAATACTGCTTCTTAGTATTAAAATATCAACTACACTTTTATAAATTTCAGAGCAAGAATATATGCTAAGACAATGTATACTACAGCATATAGGCAAAGAATATTTCAGGAGCATTTTGTGGAAGTTATATCTATGGAACTGAATGAGAATTGCTTTTCTTCCATAAGATTTCACCTCTCCTCTAGAATTTTACAGCAGTTCTATCCTCTATTAAATTTTACAAGAAGCTAAAAAAAGCCCTCTAGAACACGTACTAAGTTATAAAAGGCTTTTCCCATAAAGGTTAGTGAATCCCTGAGGCCTTCTTATAGGCACTGAAGCACAATACATGATGCTGGTGTGACGAAAATCACAAATTTTATGTAGAGAACTTCTGACTCAAGAATCAGTCTGTGCCTGATTCCCGAGACACTGTGCTTTATATGAGTCAATGTTTATCTCCAAGAAAGAATTTGCCCAATGGCAGTACAATATTACCTGTTGTTTGTATTTGATGACTGAATACTGTTCTTGACCAGCTAAAGTCAAGATTTCTGCAGATTTGGCTGTAAGGTGAAGGGCTAAATTGAATCACTGTATGTCTATATGTCAACATAAAATTTCTGTCCTTAAATCTAGGGTCTTAGTTTTTTTTCTGATCTCAAATATGTTGCATATTGGCACAGAGTATAACTTGCAAATGGAACAAATGTAAACAACGCTGCTCAGAGTCAAACCCAATACAGTATATTTCAACTATTGTTTATTTATAGACTCATAGAATCACAGAATGGTTTGGGTTGGAAGGCACCTTAAAGATCATCTAGTTCCAACCCCCCTGCCATGGGCAGGGACACCCTCCACTAGACCACATTGCCCAAAGCCCCATCCAACCTGGTCTTGAACACTGCCAGGAAGGGGCCATCCATAGCTTCTCTGGGCCACCCATTCCAGTGCCTCACCACCCTCACAGTACAGAATTTATTCCTAAAATCTTATCTAAATCTACCCTCTTTCATCTGAAAACCGTTACCCCTCATCCTATCACTACACTTCCTGATAAACAGTCCCTCACCATTTTTCCTGTAGGCCCCTTCAGGTATTGGAAAGCTGCAATTAGATATCCCTGGAGCCTTCTCTTCTCCAGGCTGAACAAACCCAACTCTCTCAGCCTATCCTCACAGGAGAGGTGCTCCAGCCCCCTGATCATCTTTGTGGCCCTCCTCTGGACTCGCTCCAACAGCTCCATGTCCTTCTTGTACTGGGGAACCCAGGACTGGATGCAGTACTCCAGGTGGGGTCTCATAAGATTAAAGTAGAGGGAGAGAATCACCTCCCTCAACTTGCTGGCCACACTTCTTTTGACACAGCCAAGGATACAATTGTCTTTCTGGGCTGCGAGTACATGCTGCTGGCTCATATTCAATTTTTCATCCACCAATACCTCCAAATCCTTCTCTGCAGGGCTGCTGTAAATCCACTCATTGCCTAGCCTGCATCCATCCTTTGGATTGCCCGACCCATGTGCAGGACCTCACACTTGACATTGTTGAACTTCATGAGGTTTGTCCAGGCCCACCTCTCAAGCCTGGCAAGGTCCCTCTGAAAAGTATCCCTTCCCTGTAGAGTGTCAATCGCACCACTCAGTGTCATCTGCAAACTCACTGTAGGTGCACTCAATCCCAATAATATTTATTATTATTTGTATAAATATTAGTAAGTAACATTTAGAAATTCTGCTCTTTTCTATGAAGCATGTCTTTATAATCAATTAGAGATAGCCCAGATGATAGCTTATTTGACTTTGGAAAATAAATTTTATGGTAACCAATTAAAAATAACCATGGGACTCCACTGAGTATGTCTATTCTACTAAATACATGAAAGTCAAAGACCATCAGTGGCCCTGAGGTGAACACATCAAGTTGCTCTTGTCTGCAAGGCTTCCAGATAGTTACTTCTAAAGCAGATTTGTCTAGAAGAGAACTAATTGAATTGGACATAACTAATGTGCTTGCTTCTGACCATGCTATAAGCAAATATTTGCTTCCCATTAGGATTTGAAAGTGTGTCACTTAAGAGGAGGCAGATCAAAAACACCCACTTGTGATGTAATACTCCAGAGAAGTTAAATTTTTAAAGTCTTTCATAATCTTTATTAATTTTTCTGAAGTAATATTTCCTTGGATGCCCATGAAAGTTTATCTTAAAAAAAAGACTTTTTAATGTCAATTCTGCTTAAGACCATAGAAATGCTGGGTTTAGGGTGATCAGGACTCCTGACCAGTCTTCTTAGATGAGTTATTCTGAGTGTGACAGCCATCCTCTTTAAAATATTCCCTTCAGGGAAGTGCAGTATAGTAATTGTCACTTACTTGTGGTTGAAATGAAGCTTTTAAATAGGTTCTTTTGTCCTTGTTCCAAAAAGGAAAGAATGGAGTAGTAAGACCACAGGAAGGTACTTTAAGCATGGGGTTAGATAAACCTTCACATAGAAAGTCTGCTATGGATATTACTTCACCCATTAGAATTACCTCATTAGCTGTGGTTTTTAACAACGATGCACTGACACAGTCAGGACACCCTGCCATTATTCTTAGATTCACTACAAGACTCTATGTATAGCAAGTTACACAGATCAAAAAAATATATACGTATATGTATATTTACACACCCATACCTGCATATACATGAAGGATAATTCTGTGTAAAGAAAGGAGATGTAACTTGACAGGCACAAATATAGCTAAAATTACACTCATCTATTTGATGTATAATATTCAAACTGGATACTTGTGATTGTGAAATAGTCTTAAAAATACTTCATTTCTTTTAGTATGTCTCATTGGTTTGTCATGGCTTGTTACAATAATACCGTTCAGGACAGTTTGTGACATTACACAATGTGACATATTCTGACCAAAAAGCAACATGACTTCATACAGAATGTCAGAAATTTACATTAAACACATGATTTGTTTTGAACTATCAATATGAATTTCAAGTAGTAAGTATGATTTCAGTTTGCATAAAAGCTAGAAATTCCAACTCTGTGCTGCTGTAGTGAGGACTTTAGAATATCTTAATTAATCAACAGATTACAGAGAGTTTTAGCAATGAGTTATAAATGAAGTTTCATTTAAATCATATCTACAAATCCATATACAATTTTACTGCAAAAATAATTACAAGGTTAAAATAAAAATTCAGGCATCATTTCACTCACTGGTAAATCAATACTTTCAGCTTTCTTCATTACCTCCTAAAATACGAAACAATGTATTGGTCGTGTGTCCTTTTAATTACTGTTCCCAGATTTTTAGCTGCCAGTGCTGTCTGCAGAGGACATCAACTTAAAATATTTTCACTTCTCATTTCACTGAAGACTTTGGGGAGTGGTTTATTAACCAAACAATGTTGCTATCATTTCTGTTATAATTTAATAAGAAAAAAAGCATTATGAACAATGGTTTTGCTGGGTGATACATTTCGTCCACTCTTATAATGTATATTTTTACAACACTGGTGTTCTATAGCTACTTTATTAAAATTCCATTTATAACAAAAAGTTTAAGGATGAAAGTATAGTTTCAGAGAAATTTACTTAAAAATCAATGAGGAGAAGTAAAGAAACTTATTTTATAAAAAGATATTTTGCTTCAAAGAAAAGGTATTTCATAGATCATAACAAGAAGGAACACTCAGCTTGAGATGAAAACATTTGCCTTCCTCAGATCATATTTGTCTCATTAAGTGCAACTAAGTAATAAAATAAAGATTGGACAGTTTCTTATAAAGCAAAGGAACTAGAAGTAAACATATGAAGTAAGTTTAAGGTAACTGTTCAAAGGTCATTTTAGTGAAATTTGAAATATATCTCCAGAAAAGTAGGTTTGGAATATACATGATATAAACATTCTTGACATAGAGAGGAACAGTAAAAATATTTGATCAGAATAGCTCTTCAGACTCATCTGGAACACACAGTGAGAGTCAGATCACGAACCTCAGGAACCTATCTTATATTTCTGTTTTACTCACATGGTGAATACCTTTTAAAGTAAATAGTTTAATTGCTATGGAATCAAGGGAAACATTTTATGCCTAGTTTTGGATCATTTGTTCTAAAAGGAAATTTAGCCACTTGTTTTGAAAGGCAAGTTCATCCATTAGCGATGTAAAATCAGGTGCAAGCTAGATGCTTAAAGTGGTATATCTGACTGTACATCATAATCCATAGCTGCATTCAAACATAATTCAAAAAATGTTCTTTTTTATTGCACATGAAGGAGAAAAACTTCTTAAGAGATAGCTAGCAGAATAACACAGTTTCTCTGTGTGCAATGCTACTGATACAGCTCTGAGAAAGAAAAACATGAAACATCTATTCTCTGTCCTCGGTAGCGCATCAGCTCACAATGATTACTCTAGCACCTCAGAAGATTTCATATTATGTATAAAAATATTTCAGGACTAAAGGTTGAACATTGAAAATCTGTAACTTCTTTATTAGTGCAGTCTCTTCTGAAGAATGAAGTGGCCTCATATAGTCAGGGTATCTATAATACATTATGAAGCTAAAAAGGTCAATGAAAGCAACAATTTATAATCCAGAAATGTGTATAAATGCTACAGTATTGGTATTTTAAAGATTTAAGTATGCTTTGTTATGTCAACCCTTTTAAAGTTGAATTTTTAATGTTTTAAACATGCTTCCACTGATGTCATAAAGCTATCTCCATATTCTTTGCATTTCTTGGTTCATATTGGTGATATGCCTTTCTACTCTTCTCGCATGAGTCTTCTTTATGAAGTTTCTGTGGTTCTAAAAAGAACAGGAAGTCCTTGAATGAATATTGGCAAGGAAGTTTGATACAAGTTCATGTCTCTAGAAATCTGCTTTCCAAACAGAAAGGTTCCCAGCTTTCTATCATCATCCATGTCTATTATCTAAAGACGTGTGGCTTTTCAGCTATCAGACATTCACATATAAGCATATATTCAAAGTGTTAATTTTATACTGTAGTTTTCAAGTGTCTAATGCATAAAGTTTATTTATGTCTACTATCATGAGATCCACCCGCTCCTTTTCCCTCTTGTCTCCTCTCCTCTCCCCGTGTCAGTGGGCATCCTCTGTTATGTATTCATTAGCACTTGCAATTTTGTGAAGATATCTGAATTCTCACTTAATTGTATTGCTTTATTTTTTTCAAATTATTTTGCTTTTGAATTTTACCTTTCTGATTCTTCAATTCTATTAATCTACTACCTATGTTGGTATAGCTGCCGGAGGAATATTTTCTCTCTTTGACTTTGAGGATTATTTTTCCTAGACTTTTTTTTTTTTTTTAAAGAATACATTTCTTCTATGTCCTTCCCAACCTGAACCTAAGATATTACATTTTAGCATTTTAATTATAAATCAGAGCAAACTTTGAAGAAAAATTTCAGTTTGAACTAAGTAATATATAAGTATTAAATTGCTTCATATCTTTTGAGATAGAAAATTAAGGAAGGAAGGAAAAAGGGAAGATTTTAAAGACTTTTCATGCACAGGTGATTTAAGTTCATAACTTCAGTTCTATCAAAGTTTTCTCAAACAAGAAATGTGCTATGAATTTTTTGTATTTTGTTTTGCTTTACCTCTTTCATAGCTTCAATGGGAATATTCATTTTTGATTAATCTACACATGAAACAACACTTTGTTCAACCCAGATACAATTCTCTGAAAAAGTAGCCAGGAGATGAACTTCCATCAGCAACTCATATTACTTGCCTTATTAAAGTACGGAGTGGTGTAAAAGAAAGAGCAGCATGAAATTATGTGGAGAAAAGTATTACTCATTCAACTTCATCTTGGTGCACTTTATACTCCACGCCCACCCCCCACTCCCAAAATATTAGTATGCAAAACCCAACACTTCACTGGTACTTCCAGAATATGGAAGATGCTTTGAAACATTGGCCAAATGAAGCCTTGACAATTTCAAAATCATTCTAAAAAGCTGATTGACTACCATCTAGGATGTTATTACATCTTCTTGGCTTATTTTTCATCAGAAAGTATTGTAGTAGCAAGAAGCACCCCAGAAATGTCATCAAGTCTTACCTTGTTTTACAATATTATTATTTCTTTCACATGTCACCCTTTCAAGTATATTATGAAGTGGCATGAGCTGTATTTTGTGGATTTTTTTAATTTTGTTTTTAATCCTTAATAGATTTTTTTATCTCTGTCTTCACCCTTTTCCATTTAGAGAAATGCAGATGTGGGACTCAGCCAAGGCTTTCTGTTACTTTCTTTTTATAGTAGCTGTCCAAACTACAATAAGGAGTTGACAGCAATATTACAACAATGTGTGGAACTTTTACTTCAGGATCCAGTAGGAATTTTAGGATATTTAGGCCCAGGAGAAGGACTTGAATACCAATCTTTCTAAAAACTTGCTTCAACGGTCCAAATGGTTCAGTCTTTCTTTTGGTACAGAGAAACATAATAAAATCCCCAAAAGTCTCTGAAAAGCAGTTGAACAGGTAAGACTGGTAAAAACATGCATAGAGATTGCATTAGCATTGAGGTAGGATTGGGATGTGGGAAAACAATTATTTTTTTTGCCACACATGCACATTATTTCATGCTGTGATGATGATGATGACGACGATATCAAAACCATAATGTAACGATATATGACGCTACTGACATAACTCAATATGACTTGATATAGGGCAAGAATTTTTAATTTAGTTGTGTATAAACCTCCATGAAACTGTAATCTGAACTCTTAGCATATTTATAGATAGGCCAACAACACAATGTTATGATTTCTTGCTATTCTCACACTTCCTTACAGAGTAACGTGCACTGAGGATTCTAAAAAATAAATGCACAGAAAAGCTTTTGAGCAGGTAAATTTCAAAGTGCTTATTGACATAGATTATTGGCAAAGAGCTCACTCCAGCAACATCGTACACTCTGCTAGAATTCCATAAAATGATATAGCAGAAAAAATACGTGGAATAAGAATTTCCTTTAGACTTATGTGTATGATTATCTAACTAGGCCACTGGCTACTGTCAAAAGTATATTAGGTATGCCAACCTCCAATTATATTCACTAGTATGCCAATACTTGATCTTCTTCACTTCATTGGTATCTGCAGTTTATGAGTGTTACAGACTTTGAGTATTAAAGAATTCATATGTCTGAACAGAACAGTTCAGAAAAATGTGACTGTGTAAAAATAGAATTCTTTACCCAATATTTCTGCTAAGATGTTTCAGAAGTACTCTAGCTTTTAAATATAGATATATATATATATATATACACACTTGAACCTGTTAGCCCTGTGGAGAAAACAGAGTTGAGAAGGAAAAGAAGTTAGTTCTTATTTATAATTAAGTACATTATAGAGTAAGTTCCAATCAGTTAAAACATTAAAAAAAACTTTTGAAGACAATGGTATTTCAATGGCTAGAAGTAGGTTCACAGATTAAGATATCTTTACTTGGTTGTTTATATCTCAGTTTGTTGTCTAAACCGGATGTCTAAGCATCACAGTCCATAAATTCTGAGAAGCTCTTTAGCTGATCATATGTAGGTATTTAGAGGAGGTGAATGACTCTCCAGTCTCAGATGGGCAGAATTCAGTTGCCTAACAACAGATGTTTAGTGTCACTTAAGATACACTAGCATATCCTTCCTCACCATATCTGCTGGTCCAGAAGGGCACAATTTTCCTGTAGGTCCTGTGTAATCTTTGCTAGCCCAGTGAAGATGTCTTGAACACTGTAAGACATTTATATTGACACTAGACACCTATCTGTAGACTACTGAATTGAGCTCTACATTTCCCTTCACAATGATGGGAACTTAGAAACCTAGGGCTCTTCACCTTGGACAGTGATGAAAAAGATTTGTTCTATCCAATGGCTTATTATAATCTGTTATAAAAAATAAAAATCTCTAAGTTTAAATTTGGAACCCAGACATTAATTCCTGCCTTCTGACAAATGAATGGACCCGTCGATGCTGTCAAAACAGTTAACATGGGTAAAACCAGTCTTTTCCTCACCAAAAAGCTCACCTTCTTTCTGTAGGAGTACTTCAGCCTTCATCTTTCTCATTTCTACACTGAGCAAGATATTTGAAATGCAGAAGGCAGAGTGGCCATTTCCATTAGGTTTTGAAATACTGAGCATTCTCCCTCTCTGAAAAATTTGCATCCTGGTTATAGAGTAGGTTACCAAAATTCTCCACCATTTTGTTACAGTGCAACTTCTGAGTTTGTCTGTGATTAATTTCTTATTAGTCAAATTAAAATCTTACTAGTCTGAACAAAGAATTATTCTTAGTTGAATTACGATGATATTAAAAATTATAGTTCAAATTATAGACAATAAAAGTTCTATACACAAACTTTTTAGTATTTACACTTTCCTATGGTGTTACACATCTCCTTTCAGTGCCCCTCAGGCTCTGGGGGTTAATGAGTCAGAATTCACTGAAAAAAAAAAAAAAAAAAAGGAAAAATATTATAGTGAATCATTAGTACCCTTCCCCAGGAGACAAAGGATTGCCATGTCAATATTTTCTTCCTCCTCTAAGTCTTAGGTCACCTTGGGGTCATTTTTGTATGTTTGCTAATCCATTCTACACCTTGCTCTTTCTTCACTGCTCTGTAATGCCATCTTGCATCCTAATTTACTAAGTACCAGGTGTTTTACATGTGTTGGAAACTTGGGTTTTATTCCCTTTATATCCCTGATACCGGCTTTACACAGCTGCCAAGGTTATACTTCTTTAATGACCAGCAATTGACTACTTATAACTTTTTATAGCCTTAAGATCTATTGTCCCCTGTTTGTGCTTTCAAGGCCCTTGCTGTCATCTCAGGTCTCTATTTCCCTATGCTATATTCTTACTCTAGAGTCATAGATTGCCCATTTAATGCAAAAGAATTACTTCTTATTAATATTAATTAATAGTCTGTGTGTGTCTCCATATGTGTGTGTCTACTGGTTTGGGCTGGTTTGGTTCATTTTCTTCATAGCAGTTCATTTTGCTTCACTTATTAAACCGCCTTTATCTCAACCTATGAGTTTTTTCACTGTTACCCTTCGGATTGTCTCCCCATCCCACTGTGGGGAAGTGAGTGAGCAGCTGCGTGGGGCTGAGCTGCCTACCAGGATCAATGCACCACAGTATGTGACCATAAGCATTAACTTGCACAATTGCACAAATCAAATAAGGTAGGAGTGACCCTGTTGTTTGACAGTTTCTATGACGGTTATGTAAACTAAAACAAAGCTTAGGGCAGGTCAAGTCTAGGAAAATCCTGAAAAATCTTGAGGTCTGTTTTGTTAGTTAAAAACAAAAGTTGTGGTTTGTTACAAACAATGTGATTCTGGATTCACTAGGATACAGTCCTGTGCTCTCTAACATATTTCTTCAAAATTTGTTGCAACATTGTGATGGGTTGTCCCTGGCTGGATGCCAGGTGCCCACCAAAGCCACTATATCACTCCCCTCCTCAGCTGGACAGGGGAGAGACAATATAACAAAAGGTTCATGGGTCGACATAAGGACAAGGAGAGATCACTCACCAATTACTGTCACAGGCAAAACAGACTCAACTTGAGAAAATTAATGTATTTTATTACCAAACAAATGAGAGTAATGAGAAATAAAATAAAATCTTAAAACAACTTTCCCCACCCTCCCTTCTTCCTGGGCTCAACTTCTCTCCCAATTTCTCTCCCTCCTCCCCCCTCAGCGGCACAGGGGGACGGGGAATGGGGGTTGCAGTCAGTTCATCACACATTGTCTCTGCTGCTCCTTTCTCCTCAAGGGGAGGACTCCTCACACTCTTCCCCTGCTCCAGCATGGAGTCCCACCCACAGGAGACTGTCCTCCACCAACTTCTCTAACACGAGTCCTTCCCACAGGGTGCAGTTCTTCAGGAGGAGACTGCTCCCGAGTGGGTCCCCCATGGGGTCACAAGTCCTGCCAGCAAACCTGCCCTGGCGTGGGCTCCTCTCTCCATGAGGCCACAGGTCCTGCCAGGAGCCTGCTCCAGTACAGGTTTCCCATGGGGTCACATCCTCCTTCAGGCACATCCACCTGCTCTGGTGTGGGATCCTCCACAGGCTGCAGGTGGATATCTGCTCCACCATCATCCTCCATGGGCTTCAGGGGAACAGCTTGCTTCACCATGGTCCTTAACAGGGGCTACAGAGGAATCTCTGCTCCAGCACCTGGAGCACCTCTTCCCCCTCCTTCTTCACTGACCTTGGTGTCTGCAGAGTTGTTCTTCTCACATATTCTCACTCCTCTCTCTGGCTGCAAGTGTTACTGGTTTTTTTTGTTGGTTTTGAGGTTTTTTCCTTCTTAACTATGTTATCCCAGAGGATACATACAAGAGGAGCTACCACCATTGCTGATTGTCTCGGCCTTGGCCAGCAGTGGGTCCATCATGGAGCCAGCTGGCATTGGCTTTATTGGACGTAGGGGAAGCTTCTACTAGCTTCTTGCAGAAACCACCCCTGCAGCCCCCTGCTATCAAAACTTTGCCATGCAAACCCAATACAAACATAAGGAACTTGCACCAGATGCTAAATTGTAAGTTATACAGGCAGTGATAATAAAAGGGATCTCAGCCCATTCCAGTGACAAGGATGTCCTGATTTATTGCCAACTTAAATGAGAGCATCATAAGGCAATATATCTTATATATGAGAAGAAAACCTTCATGTTCACAGTCTTAAATGGTAAGTTTTCCACTTGCAAGACCAGGGGGACTCTTTCACCTTGCATGGTACTTATTCAACCTTACTTTTCTGCTTTTCTTGTGTTCATCCTGTGCACTCAGTGCTGATAGCTATGCTCCATGATATTTGTTAGTTGCCAAGGTTGAAGTGGCAGGACTTGAGAGCAATTTGAGGAGGGAAGCTGGAATCAATTGAGCCCCTTCTTTCATCCCCTAATTGTCCTCAGCCATCAATGGTGTTTTATGTTTGTCATCTCTCCCCCCAAAATACAAGGTGGTGATCTCATACACTCCTTATATATTTGATGTTTTTATGGGGAGCAGGACTTCTGGTTTCACCAGGCACCTTGCCAGTGCTGGTTCCAACAGCCACCTCTCCTGGCTCCTCTACACCCTTCAGTCTGATCTGACAGATCTTACTACTTGCACATTTTCTTGTAGTCCTGTTTGTACAACTATATCACAAGTCTCCATTTGCCCCTTTGTGATTATATATTCACGGAATCGCAGAATCACAGAATGGTAGGGATTGGAAGATCTGGAGATCATCAAGTCCAACCCCCCTGCTAAAGCAGAGTCACCTAGAGCAGGTTGCACAGGATCACGTCCAGGTGGGTTTTGAATATCTCCAAAGAAAAACACTCCACAACCTCTCTGGGCAGCCTGTTCCATATTCCTCATATTGAGGTGGAACTTCCCATGTTCCAGTTTGTGCCCATTGCCCCTTGTCCTGTTGCTGGGTACCACTGAAAAGAGTCTGGCCCCATCCTCTTGACATCAACCCTTTAGGTATTTATAAGCATTGATTAGATCCCCTCTCAGTCTTCTGTTCTCCAGACTAAACAGACCCAGCTCTCTCAGCCTTTCCTCATACGAGAGATGCTCCAGTCCTCTAATCATCTTTGTAGACCTCTGTTGGACTCTCTCCAGTGATTCCCTGTCTTTCTTGAACTGAGGAGCCCAGAACTGAACACAGTACTCTAGATGTGGCCTCACCAGGGCAGAGTGGAGGGGGAGGATAACCTCCCTCGACCTGCTAGCCACAATCTTCTTAATGCACCCCAGGATACCATTGGCCTTCTTGGCCACAAGGGCACATTGCTGGCTTGTGGAGAGCTTGTGGTCCACCAGGACTCCCAGATCCTTCTCTGCAGAGCTGCTTCCCAGCAGGTCAACCCCTAATCTATACTGGTACTTGGGGTTACTCCTCCTCTAGGATCCTACACTTGCCTTTCTTGAATTTCATGTGGCTCCTCTCCACCCAACTCTCTAGCCTGTTCTTTCTCTATGCTTAACTCTCTCATAAAATATTAATACATTCTTACATAATAATTCTGCTGTTAGCAGTGCCACAATGTTACAAAATGCTTATGCACTGTTTTCATTACAATATTTCAGTATGCCTATGCCTGGGTTGAAGGCAAATATTTTAGTATTGTACTTAATGGTTGCAACTATTCTGCAGTTGCAACAGGCCTCTGCTTTAGCTACCTCTCTTAAGTTTCACACATGAATAAATAACAATCATTCCAGAAAAGAACTACATCCAGAAAAAGAAGTGAAAAAAGATGATCCAAAGCTTGGCCTAACAGGAACGGGGAAGGATTTCTGTGATCAGAAAATAGTTATCAAGTGTAAGTGGTAAATATAGCAAAAGAATAAATCAGTATAGCACAGAGAGGAACAAAATGTCACTAAGAAGCAACAAGTTCATCATCAACAAGATACAAAGACACTTCTGTATTTTTAGAAGACCTTTTTAAAGGTCTTTATTTTCTGATTAAAAGAGTCAAAGTAACCTTCCAAATTATCATGGGTTGCACAGGAAATATTAGTTGTGACACTTTATAAATTCTAATTTCTTTACTTTTCAGCATTATTAATCTTTTTTTTCTTCTTCTTCTTTTTCTGGTTTTACTCTTTGTATATTTTTATGTATATAACAATATTGGTACAGCAATAATTCTATATATGTGTATTGACTATATCTTTACTCAAGGTTAAATTTGAAATTAAGTCACAGTAACTGAAATGGTTTTCAAATTCAAAAATATAATAATGTATTATAATTTGTACAGTTTGCAGTTAAAGAAGTAATGAATACATTCATACTTCGAATAAGGATTATACTGACTGCTTACACATTCTATCTCTTTAATCCAGTGAACAATATTGATCACTGAAAGATTTAACAAAGGAAGCATGTTTAAAAACTTAATTTAGTTTTACTGTACATAGATCATTTCATCTTTCATAAAAGCTTTGACTACCATTTTATACATTTTCTTTTTATTACACATATATGACAAAGGTTCTATTACAGTAAGATCTAGGATAGTAAATTAAACTTTTTTTTCTTTTTACTTTACACATTGAAAGCAGTCCTCTGCCTAAATTGTGAAACTATGCTCAGTAATAAATCTTCAGTATAATAATTTATGTGGATGATCATAAAAAAGTCTTTTATAATTTATAGTCTATTAACATTGTGTTAGGAAATGACACTGAGAAAAGCTCCTCTCTTGTAGAAGCGGTGATCTTATGAAATCCTACAGTAGAGTAAGACAAGCTCTATTATGATATATTGGGGAATTATTTTAAGTCAGTCTGATTGCTCTTCTAAACAAGCCTCTTAACACGCATTGTTATTTAATTAGGATATTGTTGTTTTTCAAGGACTAACCCTGTATTCTGTGTAAATTCTCACTTTCTGAGCAGATATGACCCTGAAGTTTGATGTTTCAGTTAGTACAAAACAATTTTGGGTTTGGTTTTGGTTTTGGTTGGGTTTCATTTAGTTTGGTTTGGGTTTGGTTTGGTTTTGCAACTTAGAATCATAGAATCATAGAATGGTTTGGGTTGGAAGGGACCTCAAAGATCATCTAGTTCCAACCCCCCTGCCATGGGCAGGGACACCCTCCACTAGACCACATTGCCCAAAGCCTCATCCAACCTGGCCTTGAACACTTCCAGGGATGGGGCATCCATAGCTTCTCTGGGCAACCTGTTCCAGTGCCTCACCACCCTCACAGGAAAGAATTGCTTTCTCACATCTCATCTAAATCGACCCTCCTTCAGCTTAAACCCATTACCCCTTGTCCTGTCACTACACTCCCTGATAAACAGTCCCTCCTCATCTTTCCTGTAGGCCTCTTCAGGTACTGGAAGGCCGCAATTAGATCTCCCCAGAGCCTTGTCTTCTCCAGGCTGAACAATCCCAACTCTCTCAGCCTGTCCTCACAGGAGAGGTGCTCCAGCCCTCTGATCAGCTTTGTGGCCCTCCTCTGGACTCTCTCCAACAGCTCCATGTCTCTCCTGTACTGGGGCCCCCAGAGCTGGACGCAGTACTCCAGGTGGAGTCAACTTCAATGTGTCAGTTAAGTCAGAAAATATTTTTTCCATGCATTTACATATGAATTACAATATATTTGAAAGGACAGAGAAATGACACTAATTCCTTAACCAGTAGCAGAACCAAAGCTACTTCTAGTGTAATAATTATCTAAACCAAGTATTTGTTAGTAAAGGGACTGATCTAATTACAGATTTATGTTTCTATATTATCTCTCATCTCTGCTCCAATAAATATTTAATTACTTGCAGGAAGTGGACAAGCTCCAAAAAGAAGCAGAGTCACACACCTGTGACTAGTGATTAGCCACTTTTCTGGAAAGTAAAAGATAATTTTTATTTATTTTTTTTCATTATGCTTACTCAGCTCAGCTCATACTATTAAGTATTAATCTGGGGCGGGAGGGCAGGAGGGAAGGAAAAAAGTTTTTTTTCTATTATAGCTTGAAACCCTGAGGTGATCTATAGGCAGTCTAGGGAGATTATAGATATGTTGTGAATTTTGCTAAGCTTTTCATGCTATCAGGAAAGGGCAGACTTAACAGCAGAAATGTAGGTATCTGAGAATTTCCACAGACACATACCTTGGCACCACCAGACAAGGTGCTGGGGATTTACAATACCAGTGAGGCAGCTAGCCAGGGATATCTAGCAATGTGTCTCACTCACAGTGCAGTCTGAAACCATCACGAAATATTTCTTCGCTTACTTCACACAAAAACCTCTCACAACATTTTAAGTATTATTTCAAAACTGCTGTAATTTCATGATTGCAACTACACGCAGTTGACAATGCAGTTGTGGCTATAATTACAAAAGCACAGATATTCAGATTGTCTGCTATTATGATCTGCCATAACCTTTTAAGTCAAAGATGCTAAGACCCTTTAAGCACAGTTAGCAGATATATGACCTAGACTGACGTATATTGAACAAAATATATTTATATATAAACCATCATCAAAATACCCAGTGAAAGAAAAAGGAAACAGGGTTTTAGTTCCAAATAGCACACTGAATCCATGCCAGATGTAAGCCATAAGTATGCAAACACTGGAATTTTTCAATAGCTATCTGGAATAAAAGAAAAAAAAACAAACAAAAAAACCATATTGAACATAAAAACCCAACATATTGAATATAAAATAAAAATTAAAGCAACTATAGTAACTATTATGGAAGTATATCAGTCACTGTCTGTTAATCTCTAGTGAGTAACTGAAAACAATAAACTTAGTACTATTTTGTGTTTAATGATGGTAGTAATAGTTTTATTCTTATATTTAAAAGAATGGAGCTATTAAGGATTTTTTTGGTTCTTTCATTAATGTTGGTTTGAGTTTAATTTTTGTATTGGTCACAAAATTAATTACTTCAATAGAAAATTACTTTTTTATATCCCGAAACAAAATCATGAAACAAAATCATGATTTTTTCTTAGAAACTGGTATTATTTTTTTTTTTTATGGTTGATATATTTAGCCTCACCAGCACCAGTGAAATATTTTTATCTATATTTTCTCCCATGAAAAATAACAGCCTCACTGAACACTCCTTATATGCAATGTCAAGAAATCAAGGAGGGAAGAGCCAGTTGCAGCTGTCTTTTCAGTGTGTTTGATTTTTTTTGTTCAAATTGTAGGATAAATGTATCTTAAGAACCAAAGATAAGCTAGAACAGAAGTGGGGAAAGAGACTGTCTCCATCTTTTATATTACCTTGTGGTAGTGAAACAATTTGCAGGTTAAAGACTCTAACTGCAAAACAGAGGCTGTCCTGTATGACCACATAATTCCATGCACAGAAAGGTGATTGCATAACGATAAACATTAGTTTGCTCTTCACATTTCTTCTAATTCATAGACCTTCATATAAAGGTGATATATTTATATATAAATATCACAGATTTGTGTGCCAGCAATAGTACCGTAACTAATATTATTTCCTCTATCTCAGGTCAATTTTCACTTTTTGAAACTTGAAACTGCAAGGGTTTTAAGTGTTTTGTGGAAAAGTAAAACTGGAAGAAAAGCACAAGACATTTGTATTGGGTTCACATGGCAAAGTTTTGGTAGTGAGGAGGCTGCAGGGGTGGCTTCTGTGAGAAGACATCAGAAGCTGCCCCCATGTCAGACAGAGACAATTCTAGCTGGCTCCAAGACTGACCCACTGCTGGCCAAAACTGAACAAATCAGTGACAGTGGTAGCACTTCTGTGATAACATATTTAAGAAAGAGTAAAAAGTACTATGCGGCAGCTTTTGGAGACAAGTGAGAAAATGTGAGAGAAACAGCCCTGCAAACACCAAGGTCAGTGAAGAAGGAGGGGGAAGAGGTGGCACCAGAGCAGAGGTTCCCTGCAACCCATGGTGAACACCATGATGAAGCAGGTTGTCCCCCTGCAGCTCATTGAGGATGATGGTGGAACAGACATCCACTCTGCAGCCTGTGAAGGACCCCATGCCAGAGCAGGTGGATGTGCCCTGAAGGAAGCTGCAGCCTACAGAGAACCCACACTGGTGCAGGATCCTGGCAGAAGCTGAAGCCCATGGAGAGGAACCCACACAGGAGCAGGTTTTCTTGAAAGAACTGTGACCCCATGGAGGACCCACACTGGCACAGTCTGTTCCTGAACATACCCCATAGAAAGGACCTATGCTAGTGCAGTTCTTAAAGAGCCACAGACCATGGGAAGGACGCATGCTGGAGAAGTTCGTGAAGGACAGTCTTCTGTGTATGGAACCCCACACTGAAGCAGGGGAAAAGCATCAGGAGGAAGGAGCAGCAGAAATGAAGTGTTATGAACTGACCACAACTCCCATTTCCCATCCCCTTGCACCACTCAGGGGGAGGAGGCAGAAGAATTATGAGTGAAGTTGAGCCTGGGAAGAAGGGAGGGGTGCAGGAAAAATGTTTTTTAGATTTGTTTTTATTTATCATCATCTTAATCTGTTTAACTGATGATAAATTAGTTTCCCCAAACTGAGTCTGTTTTTCCTGTGATGGTAATTGGTAAGTGGTCTCCCTGCCCGTATCTTGACCCCATGAGCTTTTTTGTTGTATTTTTCTGCCCCTGTCCTGTTTAGAAGGGGGACTGATAGAGCAGCTCTGTGGGGACCTGGTCACCAGTCAAGTTCAAAACACTACAGCATTGAAAATATTTTTTGAAGTGGTTTGAGCTTATAGATTACTTTTTTGTTCTGTTGAAAAGATGATACACTTACTTTTCATTGAAACATCACCATTTCATTTGAAGTCTTCACTTCTGGAAAGGAAAATTGTTATTTTACATTATTATACAATGCCTTAGGATGTTATAATTGTATTTGTGTCTGTACTTCAAATTTTACTAATATATTCATTGCTTAATGGCGTTGTTTCATCAGATGGCTCATTCTAATATAATACAGTTGCTGCAGAAAAGCAAATATAGTCATTAGTTTATATCATGCAGAAATGTTCATAAATTACTCAAAGTTCTGTTTATTCTGTGGGCAAAATTAATCAGTTGCTGATGAGTTTTAAATATCTTTCTTAGCTTTCCCTTTCATTGCTTGTATAAAATGGTACAAAAAGAGATATGAGGAGTAATTTTTTTTCATATCAAGAGGTTTTATGCTGATAGATATTAAATAATACTGTAAGAAGAAAAGACAGAATAATGTTTAAATTATTGTATAGTTTACACTTGTCAACAATCAAGGTAAAATTAATGAGGGCATCCTTTAGCTTACTGTTGAAAATAGTACAAGTGAAATATTTCAAAAGCAGCAGAGGGCTTATGTGGTTATGGACCGCATTCGTTTTATTTCTCTCTGGATGTTTCATGTGTCTTTGCACAGACTGCAAAGTGCGGTGTTTTTCTTTACGGTGCTGTTGAAGACTAACTTACACCAACAGCTTCGGGAAGGTTCAGCTCATGTGGATTTAGAGGTGGGCTTTCATTGTCTAAACACAGGGGTCTATTTTCATTTGAGATGGCAGGCATGATGTGAGACAAAGCTTGCAGATACCAAATAGTCTACCAGGGGTACTGCGCTCATTTACAGCAGGGCTTGAAGCCCAAGTAGGTTACTCAGGGCTGTCTAAACCCGCGGTAGATATCTCTGTATGGGTAATTGAAATGAGTGCTGAATACCCTCTACATGATTAAAAATCATTTAGGAGAGTCCTAGTCCTTCACTCTTGATTCCTTATTTATTATTTTTAATAGTAGGAATAATAATAATAATATTTTAAAAAGCAATTAAATGTAATATATGAATAGAAGAAAATACATAAAAGATCCAAGCAAAGATGAATATAAAGAACAGCTCTTTAGGTCTTTGTTTAAGTAGAAAATAAGACAGGGCATGTTCAAATAAAGATACAAAACCACACTGTTCCTCATGATATGGTTCTTTTGAAAATTCAAGAGAATTTTGATATCTTTAGCTGTTGTAAAAGGTATTAATTATGCTAAGGGAATTTAAAAGATCCATTTTCAGGCTTAAAATGAGGGACAGATATTCTAAATGAGAATAACAAGACTCTAATAGGTCTGAGCAGAGCTTCATCAATCAGATATTTCTATTTATTTTCCACCATTTTTTTTCCAAGTCAGTCTATTTCCAATTGGTCAGTGTGATTATGTTACTGAAAACAGTAGGATAATTTAAGGTTGAATTGTTCTTTTAAAGTTTTGTAGTTCTGTTTACAGTCCCTTCCATTAGCTAGAACTAAAAAGTACAAAACTGGGTCAGAAAATCAAGGAAGAATTCAACCACATGTAAATGATCATTGAGAAAATGTTTTTGAACACTCATTTTGTATATAGTCCTTAATATTCTGTTTTATGAAAACAAGTGAAAAAGCACAGAAATAAACAATTTTATTCCCTGTAGATTTTTTTTTCCTTATTCCTTGTGCAAACTTCAGCATGACAGTTTAATATATTTTTTCTCATTGTGATTGGTCAAGGTTGTCAAAATCTGGAGAGCCAGAACTATAGATGTTTTATATTTATGTTTTCCCCTCTCTCTTTTTTTTTCTTTTTCTTTTTTTTTTTTTTTTTCAGTAGGAACCACAGTAAAAAAGCAATGAAAATCAACATAGGAACAAATGAAAATATATTAGGCAGTCATGGCAATATTGTGTATAAGATAGCTTTTCTTTACAGCAAAAAATAAAGCAGAAAAGAGCCAAGTGAAAATGTATATTATTTATTCGGAAACCCATGACTTGATTATGATTCGCTATTTATCTTTGTGAGTGAGAGGCACTTCAATTTACAAGTGGAAACGCTATGAAGAAATTAGTAGTTACTTCACTACAAAGGACAATAGGCTAGACCCGTCAGTGATTCACCATGAGTACAATTTAGTCTACTATAGAGACCCTGTCACTGTCATGTATATCATTCAAGCTCCATTTCAGTCATATCCAAAGGGTTTTACTGGAGATTAAATGGAGCACGGGTTTTGTTTTGCATTTCTGAATGGGATTGCACTCCACCTGAGAATATCCTAATTCCATCCTGCGCAGTGTTTTATATGGTGCTCATCATTGCTGCATCTGAGCAGCAGTGCATTAAAGGCAGGAGTAACATCTGTGCCGTGCAAGTTCTGTCATCTTCTTCTCAGATATGTTTGCAATGCAGTTGTTTGGAGCTATTATTTTCAGAAGTTTATAGGCAAATATGAACTTTGTCATCTGTTTATTGCTGTACATAATGGAGATGCAATGTAAATTGCAGAGACAAAGTCAAAGAAAAGCACCTTGAACACACTGCAGAAAGTAGTGTTATATGGGATGTTTCACAACTTATCTGGGAAAATTCTTTCCAAATTTCACACCTAATAAAAACTGGCTTCTGGAAAGCTAGAATAAAGCACTCTGAGTTCTTAGATTTTCACTTCCCAAGTGCCCTTTTCTCAGGATGTGGGACAAACATTGTGTCCAGCACTTTGCTGGGCTCGATGAAAATGGTAACTAGTCTCCTATCAGTAACACTTCCTCTGTTTATTCAGAATAGGCCCTCTGCCTCTCCTTCCACCAACTGATAATGGTCACCAACACCTTCTCCACAGTGTCCCATATGTCCTGTCGCATTCTCTTGACACCTTTCAGCTTCTGATAATTCTTACCTCTGCACTGACCTATTTCCAAGTCTGGATCTAAAAATCAGCCTGACCCTGCTGAAATATAGACAACATTCAGAACTGGGCTGTTGGTGAGAAAAATTCACAGATCAATGACAGAGCTGAATGAACTCTGGAGATATGTGTTCTGATGTGCTTTTATTCAGCACTGACAAGATGAAATCACTATGACCAAGCAAGGCACGCGGAGGTCAGGTCTAAGCTTGACAGGCACAGAGGAGACTGTGAATTATCTGGTGATTCAAAAGGAACGGTTGCAGAGAAAAAGCACACAATAAAATGAAGCAGCAGTTCAAGACTGCACCAAGAAAAAGAGCTCCTGCAGATCACCAAGGGGTATCCATGTATATCAGCGTTTTCTGAGTCATAGATACTAAATGAAACTCGAATTCAGCAGAAAGGAAAGCTGTGAGCAGTTCAGGAAAAGGAAGCTTCCCTCTCAGAATGCTTTATCAGCTAGGGAGAATAACTGACGCAAGAACAAGATATCTTTCATTGAATTTTCCGATTCAAAGCTGTCTTCTTCCTTCTATGCCCATCAAAACTTTCATTCTTTTCAATACGGACAGTGCTTGCAAGCGTGGGCTCTTAAGGGTATCTGCAGAAGGAATTTAGTTCTTCTAGATATTTGAAGTGGTTTAGGACTACTCAAGTTTGTTAATTTTAAAAGAGAAATATTAGAATAGAGATCCTGTAGCTGCAAAGGTGAACACAAGAAGAGAACCAGCTCTCATTTTGCAGTTAGGTGAAAGAAAACTGACCAAAACAACTACACTACTGTTAGAACCAGGAGGAGTGTTTTAAACTGCACTGATATTTTCTCTTTAGATCCTAAGTAAGAAGCTACAAAGGTTCAGATATCTATCATTTTACAGAACTCAACACAGGAAACTTCACATAAACCATATTAATGGCATTATCTTTATCTAAATTTAAGAATGTGCTTACAAGACTAGTAACAGTATGCTGTACAGGATTTAGTACAATGGACCCTTGATTCTGGCTTAGATATCAGGAAGTATCCCACTTTTAACAAAACTGAGAAAACACAAAATATTCTTCTTTTTATATCACCTTTTTGAACAAATAAGCAATATATGCTGTGAACTGTTTGGAGAACAGCTGTCTATCTTAGCCTAAGAGCAAGAAGCAAGTGCTGCCTGGCCATCTGACTGCTCCCTCCCTGGTAAGAAGCTGAGATAAAACTACTTTTTTTACTGGCTTTCAGCTACCAGTGTCACAAAACTTATAGGAATGTCATATCTTTTAGACTTACAGCCCCCTTGTGAAATTTAGCTGCAAGTGGCTGATGGACTCACAAGTCATAGTGACAGATGGACAGGCTGATGGATAGTGTAATCATATACACCCTTTTTTCTTGCAAACACACATCACATCTAAACAAACAAGCAAAAAAGCAAACCTTAGGCCCACAAGGAAGGCAAAACCCAAATAACAACCAACAGAAGAACAACTACACAAAGTCAAAAAGAGAACAAATGCAAATGAAAATGCAAAGAGAGAAAGAGAGAGAGGAGACCTAAATCATCTAATCATCTCCTAGATGTTTGGTGAATTCCCATAAATATTAAAGCATACATGACATTTTCTTTTCAAATGTTTGGTTAAATTTTACACAGCACTTAAACCCCATGTGAGTACATTTGTTTAAACAGGTCTAGTACCAAAAGGGAATAAATATATAAAAGATCTTCTCAGCAGGGGAATATTACTTGATCCAAACCCCACTGGTTTCAATGGAAATTTTTACTATTAATTCACTGGACTTTTGATAAAGCCACATATCTACATTTCACATAAGAAACACAGCAAAAATAATCTTCCTTAAAAAACCCCAACAAACAGTAAGCATGTATTAGAATATTAATAATTCCTTCATACAAATTATTATTTTTATAGTTGAATCTTTCAAACCAAATACAATTTATTGATACAGAACACTTACAGCTAATCCTTTTTAGCTAATAAAGTTGTGAGTTTCTGATTGTCTGAAAATGTTCATTTTGTACTGAATATGTAGTAATAAAGCAAGTCTGTTTGTAAGATATTTATGTTTACTAAATGTTTACTCTATACTAAAATATAAAATTATTAACTGTTAACAGAACAGTCTATCCAAACACATGGAATCTAAATAAAATCCAAGAGATCAAGGTATCATATACTAGAAAGACAGTAAGGGACCTTTAGTTAATTTTATTGTTAGGTGTGTGGGTTTGGGGTGAGATTTCATTAAGTTTTTTGTTTGTTTGTTTGGGGTTTTGGGGGGTTTTGGGAGTTTGTTTGTTTGGTTGGTTGGTTGGTTGGGTTTTTTAATAGTATTCTTGGGTATCTTTTCTAACCACTGGTGCTGCTTCAGAAGAGCTCAGGTTTCCTCTAGGAGACTTATTACTAGGTACCTGTAGGCATCTCTTTTGTAGGCAACTAAGTATCAAACCAGGAGGTAGGAGTTAGTTGAGTTCTATCCAAAGTGCTTAAAAATTAGGTCAGATTCAATCCCAAAGTTCAGTTTCAAATCCCAACACATTTATAGCCAGGTCATAAAGTTTGCCTGAGCTTCTAAAATGTTAATTTGTTTATCCTTAACTTTCCCATATTCTTCTACATACACCAAATTGTCTACTTTTTAGACAGGATCATTATATATACAGTGGGGATTTAAAAAAAAAAAAAAAAGCTTTGTAACCATATTGCTCAAAGATTTTTCTCTGGTTTACTGTTTCTAAGTGAATAAAGCATCAGTAAAGGTAAAAGTCTTTCAGATATGCAAATGCATTAGGGCAGTAGGAATAAATACCTTGTATGCACATGGTGTATTGGATGCACATGGATAATTGGGTTGGAGATTGGGTTGGACCAAAAGTCATTGAAGATTTTCTGTATGGAAACCTACATGTTTTGAATTAATATTTGTTCTTACCTAAATTAAGGCTTTTCCCTTTAAGCTTCACTCCTTTTTTTTCCTGAGAATTTACTGGTTTGTTGGTTTAAATTCTACTAAATTACCTAGTGATAATGACAGATAGTGAGAAATCATCTTTTTTTTTTTTTTTCCTAAGTGTACATAAGGTTTTCTAAAGTTTCTCATACAATTTTGAAGCAGGAGACAGATACTAAACTCTTATCCTGAATGCCACACACGGAATAATTTAATAAATCACTTAGGTTTTTTCTACCTAAGAAAAAAAAAATCCACAGTTATTCAAAAGTAATGTTTATTATCTGTTCTTTACAGACCTAGATATATGTACCTGAAAATAAATCACTTATTGGAAAACAGCACTCCACATTAATAAATCCATTAGAAGGGCAAAACAAAGAGCATGTGTGTATGTATACGTAGGAGTGTAGATACCTGTCGTGGTTTATCCCCAGTTGGCAGCTCAGCACCACACAGCTGCTCCCTCACTCCCTCACAGTGGGATGGGGGAGAAAATCAGAAGAGTGAAAGTGAGAAAACTCATGGGTTGAGATAAAGACAGTTTAATAGGTAAAGCAAAAGCTGTGCACACAAGCAAAGCAAGACAAGGAATTCATTCACCACTTCCCATGGGCAGGCAGGGGTTCAGCCATCTCCAGGAAAGCAGGGGTCCATCACGCGTAACGGTTACTTAGGAAGACAAACACCATCACTGCAAACATCCCCCCTTCTGCCTTCTTCTTTCTTGAGGATGCTTGCTCAATACACATATCTTTATATTATAGCTAAGCATGATCATTGCTTGACATCATATTCTTTCTGTTATCATTATTGTGGAATTACTAAGAGGATCCTAGAACAAATGATAGCAACTAGATATGAAATTTGTATCTGACTCTAATCTTCACTAGCACAAACTAGGACATTTGCCTTGGTTACTGGAAACTGTGCCCTGAAAAGTCTGTAGGATGGGTTCACTTATTTTGAATGTGCCCGAAACCTCCAGGTGTGCTAAAATGACTGAAGTTTTCCTACCGCACTTGAAGCACTATTTCACTTGCACTATGAACACTATCAAAACATTTCCTACCTCTGGGCATTGAGTTCAAAGATCAGAGAAAGAAAAAAAAAAAAATTCTGGGAAGATTCTTTTTTTGACCTTGGGTAACTGAAGTATAAATATTGATAGATCATTGTGTTCTGGGCAACAGTAAGAGTTCTTCTGCCTAGCATAACATCAACTGAGCACATTTTTGCATGCTGCTACTAAATCATCCCAAAATTACATTAGCATATTGTGTATTTATTTATTTTTTGAATGTGGTGTTCATAATGGCCGCGATGGGAGTAGCACTGTTGTGAGTAATCTGACTAAAAAGTCCAGCTGCATACTATGAAGCAATACTTGATTTATTTGGCCACAGCAGGAGCTGACTTCATTAAATTGCACGGAAGCCAGCAGAATTTAGCCATTACAATTATTCTGATACTTTTCTGTGTTGGTGCTATTCATAAGAGAAAGTTTCACCCATAATTTTTCTTGCAGTGGAAGCTTTCCAATGAAGCTCAATGTTAAGGATTTGGGTAGCATTATTATTATTTATTAAAGTCATAATTTCCAAAGGGGCTCATGTTGTTAAAAGCACCACAATCATACACAATAAAATGACATAGTCCCTGCCCTGAAGAGCTTACTGTCCAAAAGGCACTTATTTTAAGAGGTGAGATAAAGGTTTCATTAAAGGAATTTTAAATGCATTGAAATGCATTATTTTGCAAGTGAGAGTAGAATAAGCAAAGCAATCAAAGTAATGGCAGGCAAATGTTCTCTAGTTCCATTTTGGGGGCAACGGTTTATCTCAAGAAACTTTTACTTACTACCTGCAAACTTTTGATTATAAAATGGCCTAGGTTTTCTTTCCACACTGCTCAGCTGCTGCAATGACAATCATTGCTTCTGATCATCCCTTATGTCTACCATATGACCATAAAAGTTGCCTAGTGGAGTCCGGAGAGGAGCAGTGCTGCTGCTTGCTGAAAGTGCGAGTTGCCTGCTCCATGGCGGGAGGGTGAAAGAAAAGAATTAGTGGACAGATAGACAGTTTCTCTGATTTCGTAGAAATCTAGAAATAAGCTCAGTTTTCATAACTGGAGAATGTAATATAAAACTATTTTTGTGAAGTAATCAAAAGCTAACAAGGAAAGCTTAAAATCATAAATGTATGAAAACCCACAACAGTCTGTAAAATAAATATGCCTGTAGAAAAACACCCTCAAAACCAATGTTTAATTGCATCCTGTTTTCTTACTTGAAACTTTCTGTTGCTATGGAGGATGGATCTTAGAGCTTCCAAGGCACTTTGCTTAAGACACCTGATTTGGAAAAAAAAAAAGCGAAGCTATTTGGGAAGCTGTTTATCACAGAGGTCCTAAAATGGTCCAACACACTGTTCAGTGACCAATTTGAATCACAAACTGGAACACAGGAAGTTCCATCTGAATATGCAGAAAAAATTCTTCACTTTGAGGGTGGCAGAGCATTGGAACAGGCTGCCCAGAGAGGTTGTAGAGTCTCCTTCTCTGGAGATATTCAAAACCCACCTGGATGTGATCCTGTGCAACCTGCTCTAGGTGATCCTGCTCTAGCAGGGGTGTCAGCCTAGGTGATCTCCAGAGGTCCCTTCCAACCCCTACCATTCTGTGATTCTGTGATTCTGTGAGTCCTTCCTCTCAAAAGAATACTGAAATAAAAAGAATAAAAAGAATAAAATAAAAAGAAAAAAATGGAGCACAATATGTCCAATCTTTTCTACCCCAAAACTGCCAGTCAGATTCTTTCATGGCACCTTTAAAATGAAGTCTGTCATATATTTATAAAGGAAAAGGCATATTCTACTTTTTACAGTTTCCTATATCTTTGCCACATTTTAAATAGCATTCTCATTAACAGTAATGCTGAAATGTCAGTACATTGGCCAAGCCTTAACTAAACAACAGAGGAGTATCACAATAACCATGAAAAAGTACATTGCCACATGTAATCATGTTAGCAAAAAAGAAAAGTAATACAAATTGAAGTAAGGATGCTTTTTCTTTTGAGAAGGAAGAGGCCTCAAAATGATAACATACTAAATGACAGAATGATTCATCAGTGTTAGTCCTCTTCTGCATTTAAGACTGGTTAAGGCTACGTCAGGAAATAAGAGCCTGGCTTCAGCTGAGCACCTTGATCCAGATTAGATTAGGGTTTCCTAGCTGTCTATGAAATACTTCAGACATATCTAAACTTGCTATATTTTTCTCCTTCCCTCCGTAGTCTAGAGGGAAATTATGTTTACTTTTTTGAAAACTCAATCTCATACTGAACCTTGATCTTCTCCAGTGGGCATTCCATCTTCACTTGCTATATCAAAAATAAATCAAACATGTTTGTGCAAAAAATGCTATATTTTCTTTTCCCTTACATCTGTCAAAGTTTCCCAGTTGATCAGAAAAATAAAATAATGAATATGCAGAGAAACTGGATATGTGTATACTTTGGAAGTAATGCATTCGCAGTGTTAGAAGATGACTTGATGCAGTGTGCTTCTTAGGATAGCATCAAAGAAAAAATTAACACAAATTGATTTTGGATACATTCTGCATTGTGTCTTATAGCAGGCATCAGATCAACAGTATGTTTGCTATATTTCAAAGGGTAATAATATCAAACGCCCATTTAGAGCTGAAATGTTTCTTGCAGTTAAGAATTCTATTTCAGCGATGGCATGGTAAAATATTAAGTTTGGTGTTTGAAAACTGGAAAAAAGGGCATTACAGTCAAGGTAGTTAAGAACCATAGTAGAAAATTTTAAAAACAAGATTAGGTATTTTTTGTATTAAATGCATTCTCAGTCAACAAGAAGTTAGATGTGTTTTGTTAGGAATTAATGGATAAAAGTTTAAGGCTTCTGTTATCAGAAAATAAAAATCTTTTACATTAAAATCTGACTGTAAAAATCTATGACTACGCTTGCCCCAGTTTGTTTTGTTTCTGGAAATATGCACAAAGCACAGTTCTGTGGTTCACATTTAAAAGCATTAGTTGTAGCTTATGCAAAAATATTATCATTGTTCTTTTATACAACCTCTTATATAGATATCCAAACTGCATAATTACAAAAACTACCTTGGAAATATCAATGACATTTGAGTTAGGTTTCATGTGACCTAATGTGGATTTCTACAGTGTAAGGAGCTCATTCAGTTGCCTAAACAAAGGTATTTAGTGCTATCTGAAATTCCCTATCCGGTATGCAACTTCAGCTTCAGAAAGGTTTGAGTTTGCATAGGTCTTATCTGTCAGCCCTAGGCTGATATCTTGGATACTGTAGAAGTTATCAAATTCAGTGATACCCATTTTTAATCCACTTGATAGTTACCTATTCTTCACTGAGCACAAATGGAAGTTTAATTACCTAGGACTCTAGGCTTTTAGACTTTAGACAGTGTTGTCTAAAACTCCTCAGCCTATCTCTGATACCTGCTTGGGGCTGACAGATATGGCATGGAACAAATGAGATACCTACATGCTCCTACAAGAGGAGCTGGAGGTCAGGTACCGTACACAAGAGGATCTCATATGACAATAGATGTCTATGGCTGGGCAACCTAATTAAGCTGCTATGCTCTACCTTCTAGATCAGTGTGCTGCATTTTAATAGGTTACAGTTAAATTGAAAACAAAGTAAATAGAATATATTTAGTCAGATATAAAGCATACTTTATGGGAAAAAATATTTGGTTTAGTATAAAAGTACAGTATGATGTGAATAATATGCTGAGCAGTATCTTTGAAAACAAATTTCTCTGTAGTAAAGATTTTTGTCTTCTTTGAAATATAAAAGTATTATATGTACATAATAAAAAAATTTCCATACAGTGTAACAATTCTAAAAATTATTTTCATATTTCTGTGATGTTTACAGTTTTTCGTGAGAACATTAATTCTAAAGACTGTGACTCAATACTAGTGGATTAAAGTCAGAAAGTGGAAATTGCTGTAGTTCCCAGCTGCCTAATTTATGACAGTTTGTGATTCTGAAGCATCTTCTGGATTATCACACTTTTCAGATAAAAATATTAAGGTAAAAAGAAATCGGAGAAGCTTCATATGCAATTTACTTGCAATCATCACTCCACACAAGAGCCTTAAGTCACGCAGACCATACTGGTGTCACTCCATGTCACTCCTCATATTATGGTTTTAATGACTTTATTTCCCCCTTACTTTTATTACACTTGCATATGCATAATTTGTGAAATAGCTATTATAAATTATCAGCATTTATCTTGTAGATGATGAATTATCAGGTATAAAGAGTTTTATATCAGTACTCTTCTACATCTTTTTGACATGTCTGACCCTTGGAATGAATGATCCTGAAATTAAGGACTTCTTTTAAGCTAGTATTCTAACTTTTTAAGTCTGTTGACTTCAAACAGCAGTGTGATTTTAAATGACTTATAAGGCAATAATTTAAGAAAGTGAGTATACAGAATAAAGTATTGAAATACAGTAGGAGCTAAAGTCACAAAGAAGACAAATTTTAATTAACTGTTAATATCATGTTTAAAAATGCTGGAAGGTAATGAATTTAATTTAGTATTTTAAAAGTTTCCCCCCTTTTTAGATAGAATACATCATAACAATTTAGAATACCATTTACTGAGAAGAAAAATAACAACTGCAGTCAGGTGTGTTTATGTAAGGTCAACTGGTCCTTTTAGAAATGCAACACTGTATAATACATTCTGGTTGAGCCAATTATTGTGTACTAGGAAAAGTTGATATCAGCAGCTTGACATACAAAAAACCCCATTATGTTCCCACATAATAGCTTTTGTTTTACGTTACTGAAACATTTGCTCTTGTACTAAAGGTGTGTCATAGCTACATGCTCTGATTTCTTGCTGATTGCCACCTCTGAACATTGAACAGTGAAAGCGGAGATGGAAATGTTAGAATAAAATGTTCTTAACATCTAGGCATTGTTTTTGCACGCCTCTCTTGCAGAAAGTTTTGGGACGCCTTGTAAGAAGTGTGTGCAAATACCTCAAGGGAGGGAGCAAAGAAGATGGAGCCAGGCTCCATTCAGTGGTGCCCAGTGACAGGACAAGAGGCAATGAGAATAAACTGGAACATTGGAGGCTTTGTCTCAAAATCAGGAAACACTTTTTCACTGTGAGGGTGATTGAGCATTGGCGCAGGTTGCCCATGGAGGTTGTGGAGTCTCACTCCTTGGAGATATTCAAAAGCCATCTGGACGCAGTCCTAGGCAACTGTTCTAGGTGGCTATGCTTTAGCAGAGTGGTTGAACCAGATGACCTCTGGAGGTCCCTTACAACCTCAGCCTTTGTGTGATTCTGTGATTCTAAACAAATATTTGAGTCCTAAAAAGTCATTGATCTCTCTGTGTGCCAGCATATAAAACACTAGTTCAAGAAGGCAAATTGTTTCAGCAGGCTGAAATAAAGCTTTCTTCATATCTGGGAATATCTTGGAAGAGGAGTCCTTCAAGCAACATTTATTCATTTTTTTGTTAATATGTAGTACACTAAAAAAGTAAAAAAAATATTTGAAAAACTCTTGCAGACTCAGGCGTACAATCTCACTGAATCAATCTATAAAATGTGTTAAGACAAAACATTTTCTATATGAAAATAATGAAATATTTCACACTTTCTGATTTATAGAGGATTTTTTGTTCTACATTTTAAACCAAAAAAACCCTTAAGTTATTTAGCAGATTTATGTCAAACTGAAATCTGTTTAGATATTTTTCACACCTCTGAGATAAATTACTTAGGGAAAGCAGGATGTAGTAAGAATATGTTGATTGACATTGACTACATCAGCAAAAATATGTTCAGATATTCAGAGTAATTTACAGATGCTGAAGTGTCAGATTTAAATAAAGAAAAATTACCAAATAAAACATAATTTCCATCTGGAAAAAAAAAAAAAATCTTCCCTACATTTATTATGATTTAATGGTCTGTTACCTGCGTCGGTTCATCGGGTGAGAGGTGATTACATACCTGAGGAGCTAAGGCTGCCAAAGTTTCAGAATGAGTCTACAGGGTGGCAAGTAGGAGGAATACCAGTTAATTTTTGGATTAAAATGTAGCACTATTTTATTCATGTTTTGTTTCCTTCCCCCTGTTCTTGGGTCTTAAAAAATTCCTTCATTTCACCAGCACTTACTGCCCACAAAACTGGGAAATTAAAAGAGCTGTATAATATGTAAAGAATCTTTACAAATGACCCAAAATGCTTTTCCATATATTTATTTCAAAGACATTAATTTTGATGCTGACTTGTCTGAATGGTGCATCATTACATTCTGAACATCTCTTAGGAATGTTTAGCATGTTTTTCATAATTTTCTTAGTTTGAATTAAGCTACTTATGTTTTCATGCTTCAAATCAAAATGTTATGATTCATTAAATTATATTAGGAATTTTCTATTAAAACATGTCATTGTTTAACCCCAGCTGGCAACTAAGCACCACGCAGCTGCTCACTCACTCCCTGCCAGTGGAATGGGGGAGAGAATTGGAAGAGTAAAAGCGAGAAAACTTGTGGCTTGAGATAAAGACAGTTTAACAGGCAAAGCAAAAGCCTCACATGCAAGCAAAGCTGTCGTGGTTTAGCCCCAGCCAGCAGCTGAGCACCACGCGGCCTCTCACTCAGACACACCCCCAACCCTCCCCTGGTGGGATGGGGAGGAGAATGGGAAGAAAAAGGCAAAGCCTCGTGGGTTGGGGTAAGGACAGCTTACTGGGACGGCAAGGGAGAGGGAAACAACAACAGTGCTTAACAGAACACTCAACGCTGGTGACACACAATGCAGTGTGTGCCCAAGGACCATACAACTCAGACCACACACTCAGACCCGTCCCGAAGCCAGATCGTCCCTGAGCCGTGCCGCCCCTCCCCGACTAGCCCCCCCTTTTTATACTGAGGTGATATCCCATGGTATGGAATACCCCGTTTGGCTAGTTTGGGTCACCTGTCCTGGCTGTGTCCCATCCCAGCTTCTGGTGAAAATTAACTCCTTCCTAACCAAAACCAGGACAGTTTCCACCCCTTATTCCATACCATCTACGTTATGCCCAGATCCTACACTTCCCAATTAATCACCACCATTTTCCCTGTGTTTGATATATATATATACACACAGAGATATCCTTCCCTTAGTCTATAGTTTATCCCTCTATGGTGTCCATTGAGTTCATTGTCTCCATGACTTTCGGCTCCATCTGTTATAACAGTCTCTCAGGGCAGGAAAGATGATGACGTGCTGTTGGATTGTTGCATGCTGCATCTGGACCTTGCGGCTGTGTATCTGGCATGGTCCATGCTCGTGGTCTGTGGGTTGAAGATGTTAATTTTCAAGGAAGTTGGTGGGCACCAATTGCTAAGGCTAGTTTTAGTTCCATCATCATGGCATTCATCCTTTATAAATTTTGGTGATTCCTACTGTAATACCATTGATGCAGCATATAGTAATTGTGGCAATGATAACATACAATGACAGGTTTATTTAGCAATTAACAACAGACAATTTAATTTATTGGCTATTCTCACCCAAAATCAGATCCCCTTGAGGTACACATCAGACTTCCCCATCCTTTCACATCAACCACCCAGGTCCTTGAGCAAAAGCAATCCCACGGATCAGTTTGCTTTCGTCTGCAGCAGGACTAATCCAGACTGTCTTCCCCAGCATATTCTTCACACATACTGTGGGGACTTTATCCCCTTCTACAGCGCGTGGAAGTTTTAATTGTGAATTGTGCAGGGCCAGCTCGATTAGTAGACTCCTGTCGCGCTTTAGGCCCAGCCGGTAGCTGGGTGCCACGCGGCCGCTCACTCACCCCTCCCCCAGCGGGATGGGAGAGGAGAAGTATAACAAAAGGCTTGGGTCGAGATAAGGACAGGGAGAGATCACTCACTAATTACCATCACGAGCAAAACAGACTGAATGTAGAGAGGAGATTCATCTAATTTATTACTAGGCAAAACAGAGTAGAGCAATGAGAAAATACAATCAAGTCTTAAAACACCTCCCCCCACCCCTCCCATCTTCTCGGGCTCAACTTCACTCCCGGCTTCAACCTCCTCCCCCCTCAGCGGCACAAGGGGGCAGGGAATGGGGGTTGCAGTCAGTTCAGCACACATTGTCTCTGCCGCTTCTTTGTCCTCAGGGGGAGGACTCCTCTCAACATTCCCCTGCTCCAGCATGGAGTCTCTCCCACGGGCTACAGTCCTTCACGAACTGCTCCAGCGTAGTCTCTCCCACAGGGTGCAGACCTTCAGGAGCAGACTGCTCCAGCGTGGGGTCTCTCCCACAGGGTGCAGACCTTCAGGAGCAAACTGCTCCAGCGTTGGGTCCCTCCCACAGGGTCACAAGTCCTGCCAGCAAACCTGCCCTGGCGTGGGCTCCCCTCTTCACGGGTCTACCGGTCCGGCCCGGACTTGCTCCAGCGTGGCCTTCCCACGGGCCACAGCCTCCTTCAGGTGCCTCCACCTGCTCCAACATGGGGTCCTCCACGGGCTGCAGGTGGAATCTCTACACCCCCTCATCCTTCCGCCATGGGCTGCAGGGGACAGCCTGCTTCACCATGGTTTTCACCACGGGCTGCAGGGGGATCTTTGCTCTGGTGTCTGGAGCACCTCCTCCCCCTCCTTCCTCACTGACCTTAGTGTCTGCAGAGTTTCTTACATCTTCTCGCTCCTCTCTCCGGTTGCAAAAGCTTTTTTAACTCTTTTGTTTTCCTTCTTAAATATGTTATCACAGAGGCGCTGATTGGCTTGGCCTTGGCCAGGGGCGGATCCATCTTGGAGCCGGCTGGCATTGGCTCTATCAGGCACAGGGGAAGCTTCTAGCAGCTTCTCACAGAAGCCACCCCTGTAGCCCCTCCCGCTACCAAAACCTTGCCACACAAAACCCAACACAATTCCCTAGAGATAACTAAGCAGGTGGCCTTTGCTAAACGTATATCCCAATGTTTGAAGGCCCCACCATCCATTGCTCTCAGGGTAGTTTTTAGCAGTCCATTGTAGCATTCGATTTTCCCGGAGGCTGGTGCATGACAGGGGATGTGATACACCCACTCAATACCATGCTCTTTGGCCCAGGTGTCTATGAGGTTGCTCCAAAAATGAGTCCCGTTGTCTGACTCAGTTCTTTCTGGGGTTCCATGTCACCACAGGACTTGCTTTTCAAGACCCAGAATAGTGTTCTGGGCAGCGGCATGGGGCACAGGATAGGTTTCCAGCCATCCAGTGGTTGCTTCCACCCTTATAAGTACATAGCGCTTCCCTTGGCAGGTTTGCAGGAGTGTGGTATAATCAATCTGCCAGGCCTCCCCATATTTATATTTTAGCCATCATCCTCCATACCACAGAGGCTTTAACCACTTGGCTTGTTTGATTGCAGCATGTTTCACATTCATGGATGACCTGTGAGATAGCATCCATGCTTAAGTCCACCCCTACGATCACAGGCCCATTTGTATGTTGCATCTTTTCCTTGATGGCCTGAGGTGTCATGGGCCCAGCGAGCTATAAATAATTCACCCTTATGTTGTCAGTCCAGATCCACCTGATCCACTTCAATCCTAGCAGCGTGATCCACCTGCTGGTTGTTTCGATATTCCTCAGTGGCCCAACTCGAGTACATGGGCATCTACATACTATATCTACATGCATACATCTACATACTTTTACAACCAGCTTCTCTAGCCGGGCAGAATATCTTGCCACAATGGGGCAGCCCAGATGGGTTTGCCTCTGCACTGCCAGTTGCTCTGCTTCCATTACTGTAACCACCCCTCACAGGGCTTTTGCCACCATTGCTGACAGTATCGAGGTAGAGTCCTGGCCGCTTTTATTGATCAGCAGTATCTAAAGCTGTCTGGATGCCTTTCACTTCCACAAACTGGCTCCTTTCATGTTTTCCTTCATCAGTTTCTGTGACTTGTCACATAGGACAAGCACCCTTCCGTCTCTGATGCTTTTCCACAATGGAACAGGGCCCATCAGTGAATAAGGCATATTGCTTCTCATTTTCTGGCAGTTTATTATACAGTGGAGCCTCTTCAGAACATGTTACCTCCTCCTCTGGCAATGTTCCAAAATCTTTGCCTTCTGGCCAGTCCACTATGGCTTCCAGAATTCCTGGACGACTGGGGCTTCCTATTCGAGCCCACTGAGTGATCAGTGCAACCCACTTACTCCATGCAGCATCAGTTGCATGATGTGTAGAAGGAACCCTCTCTTTGAACACCCAGCCCAGCATTGGCAGTCGGGGTGCCAAGAGGAGCTGTGCTTCAGTACCAATCACCTCTGAAGCAGCTCGAACCCCTTCACATGCTGCCAACATCTCCTTTTCTGTTGGAGTGTAGTGGGCCTTGGATCCTCTGTATCCCCGACTCCAAAACCCCAGGGGTCAGCCTCGAGTCTCCCCTGGTGCTTCTGCCAGAGACTCCAGGTAGGGCCATTCTCCCTGGCTGTGGTGTAGAGCATCTTTACAACATCTGGTCCTGCCCAGGCTTGCCCAAAGGCTACTGCATGGACAATTTCCTGGTTTATTTGTTCAAAGGCTTATCATTGCTCAGGGCCCCATTTGAAATTGTTCTTCTGGGTCACCTGATAGAGAGGGCTTGCAATCAGACTGTAATTTGGGACACGTATCCTCCAAAACCCCACAATGCCTAAGAAAGTTCGTGTTTCCTTTTTGTTAGTTGGTGGAGACATAGCTGCTATTTTGTTGATCACATCCATTGGGATCTGATGATGCCCATCTTGCCATTTTATTCCTAAAAACTAGATCTCCTGTGCAGGTCTCTTGACCTTACCTTTTTTTAATGGCAAAACTGGCTTTCAGAAGGATTTGGACTGTTTTGTTCCCTTTCTCAGAGACTTATTCTGCTGTGTTGCCCCATATGATGATATCATCAATATATTGCAGGTGTTCTGGAGCCTCAGCCCTGTTCCAGTGCAGTCTGGATCAGTCCATGGCTGTGTTTCCACCCCCGGGGCAGTCAATTCCAGGGGTACTGGATGTCCCTCCAAAAGAAAGTAAACTGTGGCCTGAACTCTGCTGCCAAAAGGATTGAGAAAAATGCATTCACCGTATCAGATGTGGCACACTACTTGTCTGCCTTTGACTCCAGTTCATATTGAAGTTCCAGCATGTCCGACATGGCAGGACTCAGCGGTGGCATGACTTCGTTCAGGCCACGATAGTTTACTGTCAGTCTCCACTCTCTGTTAGACTTTCGCACTGGCCATATGGGACTGTTAAAGGGTGAGCAAGTCTTGCTGATCACTCCTTGGCTCTCTGGTTGACGAATCAGCTTATGGATGGGAATCAGGGAGTCTTGGTTGGTGCAGTATTGCCGCCAGTGCACTGTTGTGGTAGTGATTGGCACCTGCTGTTCTTCGACCCTGAGCAACCCCATCACAGAAGGGTTCTCCAAGAGATCAGGCAGACTAGACAACTGTTTAATTTCCTTCATCTCCAAGGCAGCTATCCCAAAAGCCCACCAGTAGCCTTTTGGGTCCTTGAAGCATCCTCTCCTGATGTAGTCTATGCCCAGGAAGCACGGAGCCTCTGGGCCAGTCACAATGGGGTGCTTTTGCCACTCATTCCTAGTTAAACTCACTGTGGCCTCCAGTACAGGAAACTGTTGGGATCCCCCTGTCACACCAGAAATACAGATGGGTTCTGCCCCTTCATATCTTGATGGTATAAGGTGCACTGTGCACCAGTGTCTACTAGAGCCTCATACTCTTGTGGATCTGACATGCCAGGCCATCGGATCCACACAGTCCAATAAACCCAGTTGTCCCTCTCCTCCACCTGGCTGGAGGCAGGGCCCCTCTAATCCTGCTCATCATATTGGCTACTCACTTCTTGTAAAAATGACTTAGAAATCTCTTCAAGAGGATCATAAATACGATCAGGCCTTCCACTTGGTCTAGGGAACTGCCCGCTGGAAACTGGAGCAGCATTTTTCCTGGGAGAATCTCCTTTTGTGATTGTTTTGCCTTGCAATTCACATACTTATGCCTGTAGGGTTGAGGTAGGTAGGTTTTCCATCCCACTTCCTCATGTTGTCTCCATGGTCATGTAGGTAAAACCACATGGTGCCTCTATATCTTCTCTCTTGAGCAGACGAATGCTCACTCTTAATAGCCGAGATACTGGTCTGTACAGGTGGCAAGTAGGACGTATCGTCTTTGAGTTGCCGGACCTCCTAGAACAGTTTCTCCACAGCCGAGACGATGGAGGAAGAGACACTTTCTTCATACTGCTGGAGTCAGCCAGTCACTTTACCCACCACTGGTGGCTTTTTGCCTTTCCAGTCCATTATTGCCAATGAGTCGGTGTACGATGATGGTGCGCTCCGTAAAAGCTTCCATCACATGAGTGGGTGTCAGAGACTGTTCAAGGGCCACAAATACCCTGTTTTGTCTCATGGGGTGGTGTCAGAGACTGTTGAAGAGCCGTAAGTACCCTGCTTTGTCTCAAGCAACTCATGGTTGTCGTGGGCTCTGTGAAGGTGGGGCGGTGGATTGCCTCCCTCTGCCTCCTCTGGTAACTTTCCAGCAGCTGCTTTGGGCATGTGCCAGACACCTGGGACCCAGAGGAGCCCCCCAACCCGATTCCAGAACACTCTGGAATATCAAACTGCACAACCCCCTGAACATTCTAGAACAATGGACTGCTCAGGTGCGAAACTCATCTGCATGTTACCACCCCAAGGGTGGTCCCTGAGGAACAGAACAGTATGAAGGTGAGCATGTGTGCCACACTGTTGTCAACACATCACCTGCAGACCAAGACCTGTAGACCAAGATGCCACTCCTGTGACAACATCACAGGATCCAAGGGTGGTGATACCTATCCTATACTATCCTATCTTTCTTCTTTTCCTTCTGTCCTTTTTTTCTCCTTCTTTCCTCTTAAGAAATTTATGTGTTATAAAACCCGTTGTTGCCTTTGCCAGATCAATTTGCCTAGTTGTCGGTTGTACCAGTTGTTGTTTGTGGCGAGTGTTTCACCCATTATCCGCACAGTTGCCAGTTGTTGATGCCTAGCCTGTAGGTTGTTAATAAAACTGTTACATTGTTCCTCTGACTCATTACTGTGACTCATTCAATTCGTGGCTCTGCTGGGTGGGACTTGCACCTTTGGGGGATAAAAAGATTCACCTCCCTCGCAAGCCACCGAGTGGGACGAGACAGTGGGGTACATTAGACTTCATCTGGATCTGTGGGTAACTGCGCATTTTCTGGGTCATAATAAACCATGTCCCGCACAGCTAATTCCCTCAGGTACTGAATACCTCTCTCCATGGTGGTCCGCTTACCTGGATGACATACAACATCTTCACTGAAAGGATATCTTTCCCTCACGCTTGCAAGAAGTCACCTCCAGAAGCTGAGGGCTTGTGTTTTTTCTCCAATCACCTTGTTAATGTCCCCTTCACTGGATAGGGGTCCCAACTGCTTGGCTTCCCTAACCTCTAATTTCAAGCTACTGGCCCCATTATCCCAGCATCAGAGCCAGGTAACAATGTGTTCACCTGGATGGTGGCTGAAATCTTTTCCCATATCCTGCAGTTCATTCAGGGACAGGGATCAGGTGATTACCTCTGGTTCTGCCTCCTCCTCCTGTTCTCGTGATGGTCCTGGTTCATCATCATTCCTACCTAAGTGCACTGATTTTTTGTGTATTTCTTCTTCTGTATAGGGCCGAATGATACTGGCATGGGTTGTTTTTTCAGTTCCGCTGCAGTGCTCGTCACCAGGGTTGGTGTAGCCACAGTGTTGCTCTGTTTTCCCTCTCTTCCCCCTGATGGCACTGCCTACTATTGAGCAGTGTTTGGCAGATACTGGCCAGGGCCCAGCACAGTACAGTAAGTTGTGCCTCTTTGGAGTAGCTACAGCATTTTCCTCTCAAATATTCTATCATTTTATTGGGGTCTTGTAGTTGTTCAGGAGTGAAGTTCCAAACCACTGGGGGTGAGAAGTTCTCTAGATAATCTGGCCATATTCTCCCACATGCCATGCCACCAATGACTATCCAGCCTCGGGGAAGATCTCTGGGTGGTATTCTTAAAACAATTTTTTGTAACCCTAAACAGGACTTGAAACCTGGAAACATCACAATAGGAGCATGCTGGCTTGAACATCCCAAGGGTATTCAAAATTCTCAAAAACTGCTGTAACCAGCCTGCAGGGAAAAGGGGAGGTGAAAGAGCAGGAGAAAGTATCCTCCTCCATCTTTCCCTAGATTGGGTGTGATTATTGATAAATTCCAAGAGATGCCATCTGAGGCATCGGCATGACAGCAATGCCACATACAAACACCAGCTTAAACTCATGACCATCGATGTTATCATAAGTCGATATTACACAATACAGCAGAATGAGGATCCTGACCCCTCTGCCAGATGTCATAAACAGCACTGCCGGGAATACATACAGCAAGTAAAGGTTTACATACGTCAGCCAAGTGAGCAAACAAAGCACCATTATGACCAGCAACTATTTACTTAATATAATAAATGCATATGAAAACTTTTATTTTAACACACTGTGGTCAGATCTGTCATTATCTCAACCCTTTATGCCCCACATTGAGTGCCAAAAAGGATTGTTGTGGTTTAGCCTCAGCCGGCAGCTGAGCATCATGTGGCCACTCGCTCACTCCTCTCCACTCATCAGTGGGATGGGGAGCAGAATCAGGAGAAAAAGGTAACACTCATGGGTTCGGATAAAGACAGTTTACTAGGACAGCAAAGGAAGAGGAAAACAACAACAGCAATACTTGTAACAGAACATACAAAATGGGTGATAGACAATGCAACTTGCTTACCTGACCAGATGCCCAGCTCGTCCCTGAGCAGCTGCTCCTCCCCAACCAGCCTCCTTTATGATGTCATATGGAATACCCTTTTGGCTAGTTTGGGTCACCTATCCTGGCTGTGTCCCCTCACAGTTTCTTGTGAAAATTAACTCTATCCTAGCCAAAAACCAGGACACTGTTTTTTGTCCCTACTCTAATCTAGTGTATTATCCACCAGTGTTTGCATGTACATGGTTGTCCAGTCTATGGACAACGAATATAAGTGGGTGTACATTCAACTCAGTGCAGATGGTAGTATGTCTGAGCACGCACATTAATAAAGAGTGAAAAATGGACTAGGATGTCAAAATAGTTTAGCAGAAAACCTTGTTGACTACTGCAATGAATTCAGCCATCTAAGTTCTGATATAAATTACAGTATAATACTACAAATTCTATAAGGTCATAAAGTACAGAAAGGGATTTTTTGTTTCCTTTTTTAATCTTTTTGTCCAATAGTAAATATCTTCATCGCTGAGCAATATTGAATATAATATAGTCTCTAGAGTAATATATTTTCATAAATTTAAAAAGAACTTTGCCATAATGCACAGAAAAATGTGCAAGTTATTAATGTATGACTCTTCTTTATATCTTGTAGTTTTATGTTCATCAGAAAAATTTTCTAAATGCACAAAACACCTTTAAATCTATTTTCACATTCATTGATGTAGAACAATATTACAACCAAGTATTAAGTGTTATCTCTACATAAAAACCTTCAAGATACTTGCACAACCATATGAACATTTGACAGTCACATTTTGCCATACTAGATGAAAGATAACTGTCTCATGCCTAGAGAACTGTAAACTTTTTTGTTTTTCAACAAGATCATAGGCTGTTCCCGAAACTCCCCCTCCTTCATCTTTCTGCTAGATATTTGAAGAATCTCCATTGGTCACAAGCACCCTTAGAGCTCTATCCTAAATTTGTTTCCACTCTTGGTTTGTAATAGAATGAATATTGACATATGTTTACCAATTGTTGACTTTGGATATCTTGAATTTTGATTTACAATCAATTGAAAATAAAGTAAAAGAGGTAGATAGACTAGTAGATACAAATACTATTTTTTGGCCAATCACATGATAAAACAAATATTTTCTCCCAGCTTTCAGAGATGAAGTAGCAATCACAATGCCCAATTAAGGTCAGAAAATCTTTTTTTTAGTACTTTCAATGACAAAAATATCAACTGCTAATTGACACATCAAGAAGTATGACAAAGGCTTCATTCCTTTCTTTATATCCTTTTTCTATGCTATTTCAAATCTACTTCTCAGGAATGTCCTTTTTACCACTTCTTTTAACTGAAATAGTGTGAGCAGGCTTTTCAGAAGCCTGATCACCACCTTTTTGCTGGTGAGACAAAGGTTTCCTCCACAGGGAGAGTAATTCCAATTCATATGCCTGTAAATTTATCTATTAAAATGCAGTGAAATGAATAAACCAAACAAAAATAATAATACATTGTATTATGACAAGAGACACAGAATTTCAAAATCATGAAAACCTGTGTGGCAGTTTTTAAAGGATGTCTTAAAAACATGCCTGATGAATTGGAAAGAACGCTTTTTAGGTCCTTTTATGGTAAATCTCACTCTCACGCACACAAACATGCAAGGAAAGTTTTCTAAGAGAAAAGCGAGTGAAGTATTTGTAAAACGGTTTAGGAAATATGCCAAAAGTGAAAGTGTTGCTAGATTTATGGGAGGATTATTTCTATGACCTTAATGGAAAATCAGAAAAGATAGTGAGTTATTATAATAACAAAAAGAGGGAAGGTGCTGCAAACGAGCCCTGATGTGGGGAAAAAACCAACCAACCAACCAAACAAAACAAAAAAAACCCACCCCAAAAAAACCCCAACAAACCAAACTTAAAAGAACAAGTTTAAATGATAATGAAGTATGCAGTGGTGAATGCAGACTGGGCGTATTTCATTCAGTTCAGTTTAATGAAAACTTCATTTACCTTCCCTTTATTAATACACATATGTAAAGTATAATTAAAATGACATCTTTTGCTCACAGTAAAAAAAACCCCAAACACATAAACAGGAAAATTGCTGCTTTAAAAAAAAAGCATCATTAGTTTGTATTTAAAGTTTAATTATTAAAATGCCACAGAAAATGAGAAAACGCAGAGTAAAAACACCAGATCCATATTTTCTGTTGATTAATAAAAGGTTGTGTTTATAAAGTGTTACTAATACCAAAACTGTCCTCCCTTCAGTGCACTGCACCTCTGATCCAGTGAAAAAAGTTCATTTTTGTCCATTCAATTTGGTGCTGAGAAATGGTCTGTTATAGCCACCTTATATTGTTACATATTGCTCCAAACCATTTTTATTTAACTTGTGCATCCTGGTTTTTAGTGTTATAAATGCATTCAATCATTCAATTCCCATACTGAGATGTAGTGAAGTATATGTCAAAGACACAAATATATTCAGCTAATCAGCATTAGTAACAAAATTGTTTAAAACCCTCATTAAATTACTGTCTCCCCCCTTGTGCTTCGTGGCAACAGCATAGAATCTAGTTTGGGGTTTTTGGGTTGTGGTGTGTTGACCTTGGCCAACTGCCTGATGCCCAGCTAGCTGTTCTCTCACTTCACCTCCTGTAGTGGGCCTGGCTAGGATAGAGTTATTTTTCTTCACAGCAGTTGTTAATATATGTGAGAAAAAAGGAGGACTGGCAGAATAAGTTCTTGCTAATTCAGCACTCGGGGCAGGTTTCAGGTCAAGACTGTAACGTCCTACTTTTAAATGTCTAAAAAAATAAAGGTGTCTACTTGTGACCTACAGGCTTGACACGAAGTACAGTCATACATATAATACTATTTGTGATGTCCAGTGTCATCAAGCCCGGCTTCTAGTTTATCCAGAAGTGTTAAAATGTCCTACAGATCCTATGTCTTATCTATCAGCTTTGTCATGAGGCAAGAGTCTTGTGCCTTAATTCAACTCTCTTAATTCAACTAGGCAGTTGAATTAAGCATTGAATGTCTAGATCCCAGTTACAGTCAATGATTATCCACAGTGAAATTCAGTTACTGAAACTTTAGATGCACGTTGGTATCTCACTTATCCTCCAAACATGCGTTGATAGATTTTTAATTAATCATCCAAAAATTTTTGGCAGGAAAAGATGCTTGTATGAACGTAGCAAATTTAAATATTAAGGAAATTCCACAGGATTTCTGTGTGGAAATTTGTGCCATGAAGCACAGCCTCTTTTTTTTTTTTTTCTTGATGAAAGTCAATATGGACATGAAGCGTTGCAAAAGGACAGCAGATGATTTCACACCTGCTTTCCAGCTGCTAATGGTTAAGACATAAGGCATACTACGTATTTGATACAGTTCCCAAACAAATCTTTGTCAGCATAGTTAGCCAGCAAGAAGTACTCACATATTTATCTTCATGAAAGGGAGTGAACCACAGTGAACTCCAGTTGAATTTGAAGTTTAGCTGCATGGACCTGTTATCAATTATACATGTAGATATAATCTGCTAATCTCTGAAGCTTTTTTCAGCTGAATGCTTGCTATTTGAGCCCTGAATATTACAGATCCTGTTTCTGGCAAAATGTTAGGCAATCAGGTGCATCCTAAAGTCTCTTTCATCCTTATTTTAACATAGTAGGAATTGACAGTTTTTATTACATGAAACCACACTAATCTATGCTTGGTTTGTGTATGTCATGCTTCATTTACAAATACTTACTTTACTGAATACTCACTTTTCTATTCAATTCTTTGTGAGAGTTACAAGAGTAAGCATATAAGTCATATTTTCCTCCTTTCCCTTCTACTCAGTCATGTATTAATAAAGACTGACACCTCCAGTGATATCCCAAGCTGCAAGACAACAGAAGAAAGGAAAAATGGCAGAGAAATCAAGGGTCTCTGTAAATCCCACCAGAATTAAAATATAAGAAAATAAATAAATAAATATGCATTTGTAGAGGGATGACTCTGTAACTATTCCTTCTCTCTCTAGATCTCCAGAGAAGGCTGAAATATATTCTGCTGGACTTGAAACTAAGTTCATTCAGACTATAACAAAATTTTGAAACAAAAATAAAAAAACAACAGCAATGAAACTCACTCTTGATTTGATCAATATGTTCTGTGATATTACCAATAAATCCTTTTTTTTTTTATTTTTTGACTGTTTAATTTTATCTTTCTTGTCATCTGTTGTAATCTTAAAATAAAAACGCTTCATAATGGAAAAGGAAACAATGTCCAACATTCATTTCCCCTGTGTTTGCCTAAGACTTTTCATCACATTGCAGTGAAATTTATGAAAATTTTGGGGCCTCGGAGATGTAGGTTTTTGGCATGTTAGTATTCATCCTTTATACATATATATATATATATATATATATAAGCTCTATAACTTCTTTATATGCCAAGGAATTACAGGAAAGAAAAATAACTATTTAAATGCATACATATTTATACATCATATGTTTCATAGAGATAGGGAAATATTTCCTCCTTGAATTTTCATGAGATTAAACTTTCTTTTTCTTAAAGCAAGGTAGTAGTTGCTCAGGTTGACCTATGCATCTTAAAAATTAAACCTCTTGCTGAAGAATTACTAGGTAACTTCTTCCGTAACCCCAAACCTACACACCTGATATGAAGTTTCCAATCTGTGTATTAAAAATCTTGCCCTTCATAGAATGGACAGCTCTGAATACACAGAATTAGAAACTGCAGGTTATGGGCAATGTTCCACTTAGCAAGTATAATGAGCTATCCATCCCAATTACAAACACAAATCGTAATCACATTCCTGGATGAAGAAAAAAAACTTGTAAATGAAGGAGCTTAATGAGCAATACAACAAGATGTACAGAAAGCTGTCAAAAACATTCAGAAAATGAGTGAGCAAAACATTTTATAAGAGGAAAGACAACTTTCTAAAGGTATAAGTAACCAAACGGGCAGGTGAAACAAATGGATGAGTAGATTTCACAACATTATATTCCAGTTTGTGCCCATTGTTTTGTGTACTGTTTCTGAGCACCACTGAGCTGACTCTAGCTCTATCTTCTTTACTACCCCTCCCATTGGGTATTTATACACATTGATAAGATCCCCCCTCTAAGGCTTCTCTTCTTCAGGCTGAAGAGTCCCAGCTCTCTCAGCCTCTTCTCATATGACAGATGCTCCAGTCCCCTGCTCATCTCCAATCCCTTAGTCAAATAAAACACATCTTTACTGCAAGGGCGGTCAAACACTGGAACAGGTTGCCCAGGGAGATTGTGGAGTGTCTGTCTCTGGAGATATTCAAAATGTGACTGGACACTACCCTGGGCAACCTGCTCATGCTGACGGTATTTGAACAAGGGGGTTGGACTACGCAATATCCAGAAGTCCCTTCTGCCCTCAACCATTCTGTGATTCTGTAATCATCTTTGTGGCCATTTCCCACACTTGCTCTAGTATCATAGAATCATAGAATAGTCCATGTTGGAAGGGACCTCAGAAGATCATCTGTTGCAATCTTTCATGACCCTAGATGAGATTATTCATCTCCCTGTCCAATCACAGTTTGAAAAAGTCCACCAATGGGGATTCTTCCATGTCCCTGGGGAGGTTTTCCCAGTGATTGATTGTTTTCACTGAAGAAATTTCTCTCCTATATTGAGATGAAATCTCTCCTGGTGCAACTTGTGCTTGTTGCCCTTTGTCTTCATCATGTGACTCCTTGTGAAGGAGTGGACAAAGGAATGGTAGAGAAAGACTGAAGTTGCATATTTATCCTAAACATTTCTCTAATGTTTGGGGAGCTCCATGTGGCTCCTTGGGAGAAGAGAGCCTCCATCCTCTTTGTAGCTCCCTTTAAGTACAGGAATACTGTGATGAGGTGCCCCCGAGCATTCCTTTCTCCAGGGAGACAAGACCTAATGGACCTAATGCCTTCACTCTTTTGTCATAGGGCAAATTCTCCAGCCCTTTGATCATCTTCATGGTCCTCCTTTGGACCAACTGTATGTCCATGTCTCTACCATACTGGCGGGCCTGGACCTGGACCTAGCACTCCAGCCATGGCCTCATCAATGCTGAGTAGAGGGGAAGGATCATCTCCCTTGATCAGTTAGCAATGCTCTTCATAATGGAGCCCACGAAACTATTGGCCACCTTTGGTGCAGGAGTGCATTACTGTCTCGTGATCAGACCTCACTGCCTTTTCTGCCAAGCTGCTTTCTATCAGGTCAGCCCCCATCCTGTGCTGTTGCATGGAGTTATTTCTCCCCGTGTGCAGGGCTTGGCATTTCCATTTTATAAACTTCACAAGATTTCTGTCAGCACATTGCTCCAGACTAAAGAAGTCCCTCTGAATTGCACCACAGCCGTCTGGTATATCAACCACTTCTCCCAGCTTTACATCATCTGCAAATACATCTTTTAGATTAGATGTATCTCTTTCATTTTCTCTCCTCTTTGTCTTATTTTCTTCACTAGAATGAAAACAAATTGAGAGATGGTAGGATTTTTCATGTATTAAAAATGCTGGTTTGGTTAAATCTTATTCTTTTCCCTTTGTGCTTAAATTTTGGAGAGCCTAACCCTCAAGTTAAAAGTCACTTGTCGCCTGTGGTTGGACAGGTCACAAGTCCGTTTGTCTGTTTAAGGTCTATCTTCATGATTCTCATGATTAAAATATCCATATGTTTATACATAAACATCTGGACAGGAGAAAGCTGTTTAAGCTCCTGTTACGGGGGTTTGTAATACTAATTTCAATGAAGTCAGACATAATGCCAAAAATTCAATATGACAAATATCTTCATATATAGACTTTATAATCCTTCCTGCTTGCAAGACTAACAATTGGGTCAAGCTTTTCTGTCAATAGCGAGTATGGTAGCAATTTTAATGAATTCCTTTAAAACTGTCTTTATCAATTTTCAGAACAAATCTAATACATGCCAAAGATGACAATAGTAGCAACTGCAAACCCACAAAACAGAATACATGTAAAAATTAAGTGGAGAGGTGAAGTATAGGATATCATACAATCTTTTAGCCTGCTTGACTGAAGAGAATAAAAAAATTAATCAAGTTGTGTGACTAATCAGTTGACTTGCAGATCATATATAAATACACATATAAAGAAGACCAAAAAAACATTTTCTGAGAAAAGGTTAAAACATTATATTTAAAGAGCTGTATTGGTTCTGGCTAGGATAGAGTTAATTTTCATGAGGAGCCAGGACAGGTGACCCAAGCTGGCCGGGGGCTATTCCATACCATGTGACATCATACTCACTATAAAAGGAGGCTAGTCGGGCAGGGGCGGTTTCGGCGTGGCTCCAGGACAGACGGTCTGAGGGTCTGAGCGTTGGGTCAGTGGGTTGTGGGATGGGTAAATTGCTTTCTGTTATCACCCATTGTGAATATCTGTTGTTGATTGTTTCCCTCTCCCTTGCTGTCCCAGTAACCTGCCCTTATCCCAACCCTCGAGGCTTTGCAGTTGTTTTTCCGTTCTCCTCCCCATCCCGCCGGGGGGAGGAGTGAGCGAGTGGCGCATGGTGCTCAGCTGCCAGCTGGGGCTAAACCACATCAAGAGCTTAAACTCATTTCTTCAGAATATTTTTACAAGAAAGGAGAGATCTCAAAGTGGAGGCCTGTGACACCTAGTGCAACTATAATTTCTAATGAGGATATAGTTAATATTATTAGTTTGTCTTGAATCTGAATATAAGCATACTAATACAGTATTGTCCATTGGCTAATCTTTTACAATTATGGACTGCAAGGAAGAGACAAATAGGACTGGTAAGGCCCAGATAAAGTAATAGAAAGGAAGACTATAAAATATTATAGTATTTTACTATCATTACGTTTTATTAATTATATACTGGATGAGCAGGCATGGTAGCTATAAAATAAAGAACTAATTGAGGGAGAGTGCTTCATCATGGACTTTCTTCTTCTGTTTTGCAGAATAGGCAATGAAAATGACAAAAATTGAAAAATATGATAATCATGCCTTAAATTGAACAGCATGAATGGAATAATAATATCAATAATTTGTGTGTGGAGACACTATAGCAACATCATGTAACCTGGAAATTCAGTCCATCCTAAGAGATTAGGCCTTTAGAAAGTAATTTTAAAAAGCATTTAGTTTATATTCTAATATCAGTTACGCTTTGGGATAAGACAGTAAGAAATCAATCCATTTATACCTAGCAACTCAAATGCAGAACAGGTGAACCAACAAAAATACTGAAAACATATTTTAGCAGGAAACAAATAGACAGATTTTCTTCTGGTTTGTGGTGGTTTGGTTTTTTTTGATTTTTAACCCATTCTTCTTGTTTTTTGCTAATTCATATGCTAATTTTTTTTTTTTTTACCAACTTAGAAAAGCTGTATGTTTTATTAAAATTATATATCTAAACTGTGCTTTTGGATTTGGTGTGGATCATGACATCCTCATACCTAATCAGTGGCTTGTGGTCATGTGAATCTGTTGATGCATAAGACTTCATGTCTATATTAATGCAGTTAACCTTTATTATTAAAAAATCCTCACAAATCATCTCAGAAACCAATGTACTGATTTCCCCAAGACTCATAACATTCTGCTTCATGAGCTTTTTATGTTCTACTTAAATGGGTTAATTTCACCTAGCATGAAAAATCTATGAGATTGTCTTGTTTCTGTTGAAATCAATAGAAAATTTTCCACTGGCATTAAGGGAAGTTGAATCTGATCATGTATGTATACTCCAGTTAATGGAAGTAAATAGGAATGTCAGGAAGACACCCCATCTGACCTCAAATTAGCATCCACACTAACAATTAATTTCCTCTTTTTTTTATTGAGAGGATCTTCTCTGAGTGATTTGGTTTTAAGGTAGCCTTATTGTTTTTTGAAAAATTATGCTCTGTTTTCCAACCATCCTTTGCATAAAATGCAACATTTCAACACAAGAAGTCATACACTGGTAGGTGAGATCCAGTAACCTTTGCCCAGAATAAACAGTTTCTTAGCAAAAACTAAAACAATAAGATGGTCACTTTTGCACCAAACAAAGCTTTATGCATATGTTCATAAATAGTTATGTACAAATATTTTACAGATGTCAGAGAGATGGGCTAGTTAAGCACATGGACTTCACACCTGTGTAACGTATAGTACTAGACTAATATCCTAAACAAGAAATTAATTTAGGGAAAAGTCCTGTCATGCCAGACTGAATACTAATTTTAACTAGAAATTCTAATTTTGACCTATAAGTCAGTTCAATAAAAATATTTTTTATATCCTTCTAAAAGTCTTCCTTCATACTTATATAAAGGTCTATGGTCTCTTAACCAGTATCCTAAAGGTGAAGAAGAGTAGCAAAAGCATAAATGTCAAGGAGATTGAAGAATACAAGGCTAGTTAGAAGTAACAGAACTAGAATCTTTTAAAGACAGGAGACAAAAACTTTTTATAATGAAAACAGTAAATCAATAAACATTTATTAACCCTGATTTCAGACAAGAAAATGAATAAGGTTTTAATTGTTACAATATAAGCAAAGCTGTAGGTAAATTTCTATCCATATCTCTTTTTGTCTCTCTAACTCTCCACCTACATACCAACCTTGCTTCCTACTACCATACCCGCACAGCTTCATATGGTTTTGAGATTGTCAGTTCCTGAATGCTCCTTGTATCCACACAAAAAACACTGTGAAAGTAAACCTGCATAGTTGAAAAAAACAAAAAAAGGAAACCCTAAATTCTGTAACTTAAATACAAGCGTATCTAAATACCCTATAACTGTGGAGAAAAAAAACTGTGAAGACTTCTGGTCCTGAAATTCTGAGACTAGAACTATTTATATAGCCAGAAACAGCCAAAAGCTGTTTTCAGAGTTTGCTCATCACCACCTGTTAGTCATCAGCTCTGTGGTATGTAAAACAGAACCGACATGCTTTTGACAGGCTTACTGTGCCTGATTTCCGTAAATTTTGAGGAAATTTGACTTACTAACCAACTTGTCAAAAATTAATTTAGGATGAAAACTCATATGTCTTGCCACAAAAGAACATCCTTACCCTGGCTAGATTCTTTTCCTTCTGTATAAGTCCATCTCAAGAGCATGCTCTTCTGACAATGAGTAACTTCTGGTATGTACAGCTTTTACCTATTTGTTTGTGTCAGTCTCAGATCATACTCCATCTGTCTTATGTGGGTCTTAATTTTAATTCATTCTTTTCATTTGATAGATTGGCAGTGTTAGGTTTATGGTTGGACTTGATGATCTTAAGGGTCTTTTCCAACCTAAACGATTCTATGATTGAAATTGGTAATATCAGTGATCAGCACGGTGTTAGCATAACTACGGACGACTGGTTTCTGCAAGCAAACCCTGCTATTTTCACATCACAGGACAGTAGGTGTTTGGTTGGTTAGGATGAGGTACTTATACATTTGTATAGAGGTCCTTTGCTTAGTCATTTAAGAAACTGTTAACTCCATATACATAGAGTGACTAAACAGACAATTACACAGAGTAGCATCCCTGTCTGAATATAGACCATTGCTTTTAGTAATCACCCTAGCAATATACATGTCAGTTTAACTCTACCAATGATATTTAAAGCTGGTACTGCATCATCCCTAGAAATACCCTTTTGTGGACAGAACGAGGAAGTATATGCTGATTGTTCAACTGCTCTTTCTGTGGTTTCTCCAGAATCAGTAGTACAGCATCCTACTCTCCTCATCGAGCTGCACCAAAATGGCATAGTCTTCCCCAAATATCAGTGATTTTCAAATTTAGTCATTTGTGCTTTACTCTGAATTTCATGTGTAGACTCGTATTCCTTTCAGTTCAAATCCCTGTTTCTGTAATTTAATTTGTCTACCTTATGATCAGACTTATAAGCAACAGGAATCCCTTGTCACTGGGGAGCTGTTGTCACAAACTATGTTTTTAGCGGATGTGCCTGCCTGCAGCTAACTGCTCACACAACACCAGTCTTGGTTCACATCACTAAGTGCTAATGAGGTAAAGATAAGAATAATGAATCTGTTAATATAGGATCAACTTCAGGGGATTTGCATATTCAGTATTACTGGGGTTTTTGGGGTTCTTTGTTGGGATTTTTGAACTCCACTGAGTTCAGCATTACTGTGCTTGCTTGTACTTGCAGAGGATTTGGGCAATAATGTTTCCTGTAGATAAAGAAAACAAGACAATTTGCTAGGAAAAACACTATGTAGCTCCAATACAAAAAAGCAGGGGTGGTGGGAAAGTAGTTTGTAAAAGCTTTTTACTACTAATCTGTAGGGAAATTCACATTAACAAATATGCATATTTGAATTGATTCTAACTGCTGAGTGATAAATGCTGGTGTATGAATGGTGCTGTTCTGAATTTGCATCTGCAATCTAACTTTCCTTAGAAAACAAAGTGCAGCATATTGTCCTCAGAAGTGTATTTGAAAAATGTTATTTGTCAGTTAGCAAAATTAGCACAAGCCTTCCAAAAGCTGCAGTATATGCTCAACATGCAGAAAACAAATAACTTTTGGCTGCTTAACATAAAAAAGCATGAGAGGTTTATTGACTTATAGGCTTAATCACTACTGACTGACCTTCATTATCTTCTTTTTCTTAGCTGCAAACTTTGTGTTTATATTTTTTACAGTAAACCTGAGGGTTTTAGTCCCCACTGCAGCAACATGTTTCATTGTATATTATATGTAAACCATTATAATAATTGAAGCCTAGAATTAATTTGTAGAAAATTGTGTGACAGGATTTTTCTGAAGTAATCCAGATCATATCTGTTATTAAAAACTTATTCTAAAGTATGGTTCAGTTATCTTGAAACATTTAATATTTTTTTTTTAGTTTGTAACTTCCAATCAGACAGCAGTTTAGTATTCAAAAAGAAATTTATTTTCTTGTTATGTTAAAAATTTGGAAGTGTTTTTACAATTTTTAACATTTTTTCTCAGAACGTCTCAAGACTGAGAACTGAAAAAATAAAGCTGATTTTTTTTTCCTTTTCTCCTTACCACTTCCATATTCTGGTAACATGCAACACATAACAACAGCATATGTATCCCTGGGTATATTTACTAGGTTATTGTTCCTAGCACTGTACTAAACATATATTTTTACTCTGATCTTCTGTGATATTCTAGTCTACTACATTTTATTGATGATTAAGCAGTAATGCCACACAGCCATGCATAATTAAAATATTGATAATAAGGACATACATAGTGTTACTTACAATTTATCACAAAGTTGTGATTTTCTTCTCATAATTATTTTCTGTATTTTAATAATGTTTAAAACAATGTAACAATTAGATTCACTTTGTCACAGACATAAAATGGTAAACAAAGTCAGATGCAGCAGAAATATTGAATATAACTGTTATATCACATTAAAAGACCAGTGTTTTGACGTTGTGACCAGATTAAAGGACCAGATGTTGTGACATGGACAATGGATTCACTGAGATTTGGGAGACAGATAGCATTCATATGTCCCATATTTGATGGAGTTATACTGCAGTTGCTACTTAGTATCCCAACAGACCACTGTACAGTTTTTTGTTGTGGTGGTGCTGGTGTAGGGGGGGTTGTATGTTGTGGGATTTTTTTGTTTGTTTTTTGTTTGTTTGTTGTTTCTTTCCCAAACCTGTTGCTTCATAGTTTCATTCATTAATATCAAGATCCAAAGAAAGAACCATTACTAGCCTGACATCTAAGGCAGTCTCTATCCATATAACATTCAAGGCAAAACAATTTTTACATGAAGTCATAAATTCTGCATGAGTAAATGCACATTTTTACGATAGTGCATGGCATAGTGTAGAGTAATAAACTTTTCCCTTTAGATTCTTTTGGATAGTCTAAGTCTTTACTTTGAAGAGGTTATACTAGATTAACATAATGGAATCTTCTAGCCAGAAAACATATGGAATTGTGAAATGGCTGTCTCAAATATCCAGGGGAAGCAAACCAATGCTTCGGAGTACCACAGGAAACTAAAATAATAGCATACTATCTTCTTTTTAATCACTACTTCCTATTGTTCTGCTTTCCCCACGCCCTTCTTATCACTGCATTTTAGGAAGTGTCTGGTGAGAGGAGGAAACAAACTTTTTGTCTTAGAGGAGATCATCATTAGGAAATGTAAATTTCTTTCTCTGATGCATCAGTACACCACCATAGCTGTAAAGAATGTAAGCTATTGATCTTTTTGTTGAATGATGTATACAATGGAAGTGGAACTTCTTTGCAGCTTCTGATTCTGAAAAGGAAGGTAGGTTTACCTTGTAATCCATTTCTCCTTTTTGCATGGACTCAAGAAACTAAATTTCTGCCCTCCTTCTTTAAATTCAACAATCTAACACTTATCTATCCTGTAGGTAATAGATTAAATGCAATTATGAGATGATATGAAATTAGAAGAAATGAACTATGCAGAAGCCACATAGCTTCAATGACTTTTTGTACTAAACATTTCTATAGAACATGCTAAGTATTTTGGCTGGACAATTAGCTCTGTTATCATGAAATGTCTATTGCTTGAAGTGCATAGCCAGTGGGCAGCTGAAGTTATTTTCATACAGAATAAGCTTTCACCATCTGTCCTGCCCTCTAATTAGGATGTAAACCCCCCATAATTCACAATTGCATAGTAAAAATACAATAATAAGTAATTAAAATGCATGTGTATGCTTCTCATTTATTGCTGCAGTCATCTGTTACATCTTGGACAAAAGCAGCAGGAACTGTTTTGTTGGTTTTTTTCCTCTCTAACGTCAGACCATCTCTTCCATCGGTTCAATGCAACAATTTTTGGTGAACTCAATGGACATATGACAGCTTGTATCAATTGGCCACCTGATCTGTAGCATGGATTCTGGTCTATTTATTTAAATAAACTAGTAATTTTTTTTTTTTTCCAAAAGGTGTTGCAATACCTAGCTTTATGGCTTCTCATTATTTTGAAGTTTCTTTTGAAGGATCTTGCAGTTTACTTTCACTAGAAGGGTTATTTTTCTAATCTTCCATTTTAAAAATATAGCATCAAGAAATGTTTTCTTTCACTTTTAATAAAATGATTATTCATTTTCCCTAATCCTGTTACTATGAAAATAGCCTGACTATATTTTGAAGGACAGTCCCCTTTGTGTATAATGTGCACATTACAATGAAGGAATCTCTTCTCCAGTTATCTTTTAGTTTAAATAATTATATCACCACACTCGTGCATTGCTCTCTAGTATTATTTACTCAACATTCCAAGCTAAAGTAATTGCTTACTTTGCTGTCATGTTTGCCTCTGTTTTTATCACCTACATGATGTTGAATATGTTGAGTTTTAAGGCTAAGAGACTAGATAATTAAATTAAACTATTTCCCTACAAACCATGTAAATGAATCCCACACCTTGATTTTCAAAGTATTTGTATTTGATTATAAAAATATTAGTCTTCCTTTTTATTACCATTTTCTTTTTCTGCCCTATTGTGTAAATGCTCATTTCCTAATATTTCACTATAATAATTAATTTCTTGCTGAGGACAGGTCATTTTATTATAATACTGTACATGTGCATAGAGTAAAAATGAAGTAAATATTGTCCACCTTCAGTCTATGGAAGAGATCAAGACTTTTATGGTTATATCATGTTAGTTCAGTGCATTGAGAGTTGAGGAAAAGGACAACTTTAGTGCCTTATATTCTACTCTCGGAAAGTAGAAGATGGAAAGTTTTTCTACTAAGCTCAAAAATCTAAAGAAAATGAAACATGACACTTATTCTATTCTTTTAATTAATTACTTCATTAATTGTTATAATATATAATATTATGTATAAAATACATAGTAACTTGATTATTTTAACTATTACTCTTTAATACTCTTCAAAATAACTTTTTTAATATCCTTGGCAGGAAAATCCATCAGAAGCTATATCTAAGGACTAGACATTAAAATAAAAAATTGTTATTATTATTCTAGCTGAAATAAATAGACTTTCAAGAGACAGGAATGCTATTTGTATTATGATTTTAATGTTACCTGGATGGTCATGGAAACTTCTCTACTGTCTGTCTCCACAGCTATGGCAGCACACAGAATTGGCCCATACCTAAAAAGATCGGAAAAGGAGTAGTTCTCTTCTCCCCTGTCCTGGTTCTGGCTAGGATAGAGTTAATCTCACAAGGAGCCAGGACAGGTGACCCAAGCTGGCCGGGGGCTATTCCATACCATGTGACATCATGCTCACCATAAAAGGGGGCCAGTCGGGCAGGGGGAGGGGCAGGTTTGGCGTGGCTTTGGGATGGTCAGAGCTTTGGGTCATGGTTGGTAAATTGTTCTCTGTTATCACCCATTGTGAATATCTGTTATCAGTACTGTTGTTGATTGTTTCCCTCTCCCTTGCTGTCTCAGTAAACTGCCCTTATCCCAACCCTCGAGGCTTTGCCGTTGTTTTCCCATTCTCCTCCCCAGCCCACCGGGGGAGGGGTGAGCGAGCAGTGCGTGGTGCTCAGCTGCCGGCTGAGGCTGAACCACATCATCCCATTATCCTAACCTGTGGAGATTCCTCTACCCAAATCTACCTGAAAACATCAATAATAATAAAAAATAAGTTCATATACATGTTCTTCAAGGCTAAAAAGAACAGAAATCTGCCTTTCGTGTACAGAAAAAAAGCCCATTGTCCTAACGGACCTGTAAGTGTACCAGCACCTAAACACCTACAGAATCCAGCATCAGTGAGGCAACTAAGAGGTGACATATGGAATCAATCTGCCCGTCTACGGAGAGATCTACACAGTATCTCAGACAATGCTGGATCTCAATAATTAATCTATCATCTCTGAACACACCTTCAGCCAGATGACATTCTTAATTTTTTTCTTCATCCTTAAAGAATGGTTAAACTACTTTGCCTGCAGACATTTTTAATTTATTCACTTGCGTTTCTCTTTTAATGAACAAATTAGAAGCTGAAAGTGAATGAAGTGACATTTCTAAAAATTTCTGCAGTAGGTCTTACAGAAACCCTAATTCTACCAATTCAAATGGCCCTGATTGTCCAGTTTGTAACTAGCACTAGTAATAAAAATAGCTGCTTTGTTCTTTACAGCATGGATTCCCAAATTGCAGTTCAGTTCTCATGTTCACGATACCATTGATCCAAAACTAAAGAAAAAAAGATCCTATTATATGATTTGTGTCTGAGCTATAGTTTCTCTCTCTTCTTAGCATTGTACATCCCACAAAAAATGACAGACCTTTCATTATTCCTGACTACCACTTCTTTTTTCTTCTGTTGCATGTTGGTCTACAACACAAAATATGGAAATCTCTGTCCTGACAAGTTATTATACTGCTCGTTCTCAAAGTAAAGGGCTTTCTCAGGAATTGAGAAGTTTGACAAAAAACTAGAACACACACCAGGTAAATATCTTACTATGGTAGACGTGGCATAAAAACCCAAGCAATGGGTCCAAGCAACAGATCCCAAGAAAACCATGTGCAACTGAAGCAGATGTAAAAGATAAGTAGATGTAAATCTAAAGAAAGACTGAGATTCAGAACTGATTAAAAACTTGGAATATACGTGTTGGCTTACAAAAGGAACTCCTAGAATGTCAAAAATAATTAAGACTTTAATTGTTAGCATGTTCTTATAAAGCTTGAAGATCGCATCATGGAAACAACTGGAGAAATGACAAAGGCTTAATATTTTCTGGAAAACTATCATATGAAGGAAATTTTAGAGGGATGTTTTGAGGTGAAAAGTTTTCAGAGAATGCTGGAGAATTGTGTAGTACAGAGGAAACTGGTGCAGTCATGCCCAGATTGCATTTTGAGAACAATTCTTGAAGAGCTGTATACCCAAACCTGCATGGAGTTATTTCAGAGGAAATACACTAATTGATTTCAAAAGCGAGGTTAGAAACTAATCACTTTCTTTTTTTCTTTTGAAATGCAAATGACAGAAAACCACAACCCAGAAACAAATTGGGAACTAAATTATTTGATGATGTAGAAATAGCCTCAAATATGTATACACATACACAGATATATGTGTAAGTATATCTGTACACAAAATAAGATTAAAAAAGGAGTGTCCAAATGTTCTAAGGATAATAAATAACAATACATTGAAAGATAATCTTCATTTAAATAGTAATTGGAAAGAAATAGAAATCAGTCGGATCTATTTTGCTTCAATATAATGAGACCATTAAATTATGAACACATTTTGGTGGTATCCTTACAATAAAATATCTGACCAACATTTAAAATTACCATGGTAAAATTCATCTTATGTGGAAGAACAGCATATCTTTTATACGGAACTATACCCCTGTCAAAGCTATAAACAGAAATATGATCTTTATTTTTGTGTTACTATGAAAAATGACCAAGGTACATACAACAGCTGATACATCATATTTACAACAAACGACACTTGTTTCTGGTGGCATATTGGCCCAGTTAATATGCAAAAAAAACAAAAAAAAAACCCCAAAAAACCACCCATAGATAAGGAACTACATATCACAGTTTGACTAATATTGTAGCATATATCTGATATTCTAGAATTTTATCTTCTACAGATTTTATGAGTTAAAATATCAAATTTTCTGCCTTTTCAGTGGAGTGACAAAATGTTAACCTACTTCAGTAATGGAAGCTCTAATTATCAGGTTTAAGTTTTTTTTTTTTTTTCTCTCTAAGGAACTCTTTGCATCAGCAGGCATTTGGACTTGGCTATATTTTAGAAAGTGTTTGGTATCTGATTTTACTACACTATCTTTGCATCATAAAACTATTTCAGCATATTCTATACACTTTCTTCTAGATTACCTTAGTCTTGAAAATAACAGTTGCAGCAAGCAAGAGGAAACATGTTTGGACTTTTGAAGATGTGACCCAGTAAAAACTACCGGTTTGGACTCTTGTGTTCAAGAATCTTCCAAGTGAGCCTAATTCTTTTCTTTATGTCTCTGTTGTGTTTTATACCTTTCAGACGTCTATTCCTGCTGATCAGTAAAAAACTTTCCATTAAGAAAATTGCCTATAAACTGCAAATTAACTACTAAATTAATTTTAAAGTTCGTTTTTACCAACTGTAATCCTCCCTAGGCCTTCCATGAAGACATTTAACAGATATACTGGACTCTGTTCAAACACCTCAACAGAGTTGCCCAGGAAGATGAGCTATGCCCTCACAAATCCTGGCTGTCCTCCAGCTGCCATTCTACAGTGATGTGGGTCTCCCAAGTGTCATATCTGCCATCCCTGGGTGGATCTCTCACATATCCTGGTGCCTCTCAAAAGGTTTTATCAGTCATGTCTGGACAACCGACTTGACCCTTACATGCCATTTGTTCTGTGGGATCCATTGATATCCACTGATGATAATGGAAGCAGACATCTAAATTCAAATGTCATAATCTTGAAATTGATCTCAGTCCTGTCATCCAAAGAACTCCTGAATATATTAATGACTCCTGAGTCCATGGTTTAAATTAATGGGATTTAGATCTTTCAAAGATATTTACTGTCACAGCAATGTATGAAGTACTATTTCATAGAATCATAGAATCATGGAATCATAGAATCATAGAATCATTTTGGTTGGAAAAGACCTTTAAGATCATCAAATCCAACTGTTAACCTAATACTGTCAAGGCCATCACTAAACCATGTCCCTAAGCACCTGATCCACGCATCATCTTTTAAATACCTCCAGGGATGGTGACTCAACCACTTCCCTGGGCAGCCTGTGCCAATGACTGATAACCCTTCTGGTGAAGAAATTTTCACTAATATCCAATCTAAACCTCCCCTGGCACAACTTGAGGCCATTTCCTCTGAGTCTATCTCTGCTTATGTGGGAGAAGACACCAACACCCGCCTGGCTACAACCTCTTTTCAGGTAGTTGTAGAGAGCAATAAGTTCTCCCCTCAGCCTCCTTTTCTCCAGGCTAAAAAGCCCCAGCTCCCTCAGCCACTGCTCCTCATAAGACTTGTGCTCTAGACGCTTCACCAGCTTTGTTGCCCTTCTTTGGACACGCTCCAGCACCTCAATGGCTCTCTTGTAGTGAGGGGCCAAAACTGAACACAGCACTCGAGGTGCAGCCTCACCAGTGCTGAGTACAGGGGGACAATCACTTCCCTACTCCTGCTGGCCACACTATTGATGATGCAAGCCAGGATGCTGTTGGCCTTCTTGGCCTGGGCACACTGCTGGCTCATATTCAGCCAGCTATCCTCCAGTACTCCCAGATCCTTTTCTGACGGGCAGCTTTCCAGTCACTCTTCCCCAAGTCTGTGACATTGCATGGGGTTGTTGTGACCCAAGTCCAGGACCTAGCACTGAGCCTTGTTGAACCTCATATAGTTGGCCTTGGCCCATTGATCCAGCCTGTCCAGATCCCTCTGTAGAGCCTTCCTACCCTCAGGCAGATCAACACTCCCGTCCAACTTGGTGTCATCTGCAAACTTACTGAGGGTGCACTCGATCTCCTCGTCCAGATCATTGATAAAGATATTAAAGAGAACTGTCCCCAGTACTGAGCCCTGGGGAACACCACTTGTGACTAGCCGCCAACTGGATTTAATTCCATTCACCACAAGTCTGTGGGCCTGGCCATCCAGGCTGTTTTTTACCCAGTGAAGCATGTATTTTACCCATCCAAGCCATGAGCAGCCATTTTCTCCAGGAGAATGCTGTGGGAAATGGTGTCAAAGGCTTTACTAATGTCCAGGTAGAAATATCCACAGCCTTTCCCTCATCCACTAAGTGGGTCACCTTGTCATAGAAGGAGATCATTATTTCATAATATGAAGAGATGTGCCAGTGAAGAAGTTGAAGAATCAGGAATCTGTTAGCATTTTCATTCAACTTTGATATTCATAGCATCATAGAATAATTTGGAGTTGAAAGGACGTTTAAAGATCACCTAGTCCAAACCCTTATGCTGGGGGCAGGGGCATCTTTCACTACATTATCTTCCTCAAAGCCCCATCCAGCCTGGCCTTGATCACTTTCAGTGATGGGGCATCCACAACTTCTCTGGGCAACCAATTCCAGTGTCTCACCACCCTCAATGTAAAAAAAATTCTTCCTTATGTCCAGTCTAAACCTACCCTCTTTCAGTTCAAAAACATTGCCACCTGTCCTGTCACTACAGGCCCTGGTAAAAAGTCTCTCTCCCTCTTTCATACAAGCCCCCTTTAAGCACTGAAAGGTCACAATGATGTCTCCCCAGTCCCTTCTCTTCTCCAGACTGAACAGACCCAAGTCTCTCAGCCTTTGTTTTTAGGAGAGATATTGCAGCCCTCTGATCATTTTTGTGGCCCTCCTCTGGACCCACTTGAGCAGGTCCCTGTCTTTTTTGTACTGGGGACCTCAGAACTGGATGCAGTAAGTCAAGTGGAGTCTCACGAGAGCAGAGTAGAGGGGGAGAATCACCTCCCTTGACCACCTAGACACACTTTTTTTGATGAAGCCCAGGATGAAATTGGATTTCTGTGCTGCGAGAGCACATTTCTGGCTCATATTCAGTTTTTCATCCACCAATACCAAGTCCTTTACTGCAGGGCTGTTCTCAATCCGTTCATTGCCCAGCCTGTATCCATGTTTGGGATTGCACCGACCCATATGCAGGACCTTGCACTTGGCCTTGTTGAACTTTATGAGGTTCACATCAACCCACCTCTCAAGCATGTCAAGGTCTCCTGGGATGGCATCTCTTCCTTTTAGTGAATCAACTGTGCCACTCAGCTTGGTGTCATCTGCAAAATTGCTGAAGGTGCACTCAATCCCACTGTCTATGTCATTGAATTAAATAGTATTGGTCCCAGTATGGATTGTTGAGAGACACCAGTCTTTACTGTTTACTCTCTAATTTTTATTAAAAAAAAATAAAATTAAAAGGGAACTATTTGCTCTATTTAATATTAAAATATTAATGTGTTTATGTGCTTCAGTAGTATAACACTAATGTTGTTCTTTAATGTAGATTAAGACCCAGCTAAAGCTAGCAAAAACTGTCATTATTTTAATTATTATTGCAGTTCAAATTGAAATTTAGTAAAGAAAAGCATGATAGTTTTGACAAAGCTTTTGTCAGAAAACAGACCAAAATACAAATTTTGGTTAACAATTATGATACTGCATTTAGTAAGTGCTTTACATGTTGTTTTGCCTGATTGGGAAGTTGAACTGGAACACAGTTCTCCTTATATTCCAAGCCTTTGTCATAGTTCCAGGATGCTGGCAGTTCTGTGATGGGTTATGTTTTACTAAACAAGCAAGTGGAAAATAAACCAAAATAAGATCCTGTAAAGAAATATTATGGATATATGGGTATTATTTATTAATAATTTAATAATTATATTCAATAATTACTTAATTTAATAATTTATGGGGTTTATTTCTGACAGCTGTCATTGGTTTGGAGAATTTCAAAGGAAAAAGGGAAGAATTATTATCCACATCCCCTTGCCAATCCCTCTGATGAAAATCAATGCTGCCACAATGAAAGTTGCGAGGAATATGAAGCCAGAGGCAGGAAAAAAAAACCACAAACTATTCAGCTTGGTTAACCATCACAAAAATAACTCTTCAGATAACATCCAGACTCTCCTAAATTCATAAAAGTGCTATTTTACTTGTCTTATTGCTGAAGACCTATTCTTACCTTTCTCGTACATGAAACTGATTCACATGCTATAGTAATTCAACAGAGTTTGCATGATAGTCTAGTACCTTACCCTACAAACACGAGCTCTGTGAATGGCATAGGATATTTTTCAATGAAAACTTTATTTTGAAAGTGAAAATAAAAACCTATCCTGATTGTTCTAGCATTTTGAATTTCTAAGTGTTACTGTCATTACTTTAAGAAGAGCTAGAATAACCCCAGTCTACCGTGTCATTGTTAGAGAACTTGGAATCTGGCAATGTACTTAATTTTTAAATAAAACCAATGTAAGTTTAACATGATTAGTCATCTACTTATCCAGTTAAAAAAAATTAAATCGTGAAGACTAAGCATGTTTAACATAATTGATTCTCTGAATTCTCAGGAAGATTACTTTCAAGTCTAAAAAGTAAAGTCATGAAATAGACAGTAATAGTGATTTTAAAGAACATTGCTGACAATTTGCCTTTGGACCCTTTGAACAACCAAAATATAAAATTCTTAACATGAACTGTACTTATCAGGCACAGATGAAGGTAACACAACTTTAAGAGAGGTCAAGCTTCTGTGCAGTTATGAAAATTAGAGAAATTTCCTATTGGCATGTTCATACTGACAATGTGGCTTTGCCTCCTGTTTTATTCCAGTTCATAACTCTTGGAATTGGCAGTATATGTGTTAATTTGCACTCAGAGTTTGTAGAAATACAAATAGCTGTATTCTTTGTGGTGAAATTTTATTTCACAACAGACAATAATCTACATTAAAGATGTACATTGGAAGATGAACCTAACTATACCATCTGGCTCTGGGACTGTGACGCACTCCCAGATGCTGAAACAGTGAAAACAGTGTAGAGGAAACATAGTTAAGTGAAGTCAAGTTGGGGAAGAATCCTTACCTGTAGCACCCCAGTGTGATCTGCAAGTCACTGTGCAGTCACTGGTGTAAGGTACTAAACTGTTCATCTTTGGGAGTAAGCGGTACAGAGGGGATTCCCTGAGTTCCTGTTCAGGAGGTTCAGCAACCTTAACTTGGAAAGGGATCTTTCTTTTATAAGGACTGTTCCATGGAGATGTTCCCAGACCATCTATCTATTACAGCTGACGTGAAGACACTTCTCTCTACTAGATAATATTTCTGTACTTTGTCTGCATCTATTTATCATTGCTGAAAGTTAACATGACCTCATTAGTACAAATGAAGACGATAATGAAAACTGTTTTGCTAGCTTGTTTTTTTTGAGCAGAGGAAGGTCAAACAGCTGAAAAATATATTTCTTCACAAAGCATTACTGATTTCAAACTATGTTTAGAAAGTGGAAGAAGAAATTTCACCAAATGATAAGGTAAAAAATTGTAAGTAAGTTTCCTTAAGGTATATTCTTTATGATTATTTGCTTGATATTTATTTTTCTTTTTAGGGTAGTATTTCCTTCAAGGTTTTTTATATTTTCTTCATTTCCACCACACCACACCACCACCACACCACCCCCCCCCCCCCGGGATTTTCCTTAATTTACCATATTTTTCACCTTCCAAGCTTTAAATTAAATTGTGTTCTTATTCTAGTGAAAAAATGAATTTGGTGCAGTTGTTGCACATCTGAAGAGCTGGGAATGGTGTGCCTGTCCATTCCAGGCTACTCACCTGTAAGAAGTACCAGACAAGGGGCTAGTCTAGCAATTATTCAATATTTGGCAAGTTACTACATTTTCTTGCACACAAATCTTTATTCCTTTCTCTTTCAGCCGATGTCCATGTGATGCTGTCATCCTCAGTTTGGAACAGTGTCCAAGAAAAGATAATACAGCTTCTTTCTTTTGAAAGCTTAATAGAATCATAGAATGGTTTGGGTTGGAAGGGACCTCAAAGATCATCTAGTTCCAACCCCCCTGCCATGGGCAGGGACACCCTCCACTAGACCACATTGCCCAAAGCCCCATCCAACCTGGTCTTGAACACCTCCAGGGAGGGGGAATCCACAGCTTCTCTGGGCAACCTGTTCCAGTGCCTCACCGCCCTCACAGTAAAGAATTTCTTTCTCACATCTAATCTAAATCGACCCTCCTTCAGCTTGAACCCATTACCCCTTGTCCTGTCACTACACTCCCTCATAAACAGTCCCTCACCAGCTTTCCTGTAGGCCCCTTCAGGTACTGGAAGGCCACAATTAGGTCTCCCCGGAGCCTTCCTTTCAATTATATAGTATAATTATGTAGAAAACAATAAGAAACAGTTTCTTTCTTTCTTTAAATGTCTTTAAAAGTACATGAGTGAACTGTTTAGTATCAGTTTGGCTTTTCTACAATTTTGTTTATGGATTGGTGTATCTGGAAAGTGTTCTATGTATAGAATATGTATATTTATTAAGATGTTATTATAAGGATAATCTAAATTGATTTTAAGAACTAAATATTCATTTGTATTATATACTGCTCTTTTCCATTTCAAAAAATAACTATTTTCTTAGGGTTTTTTTACTGCTGATGACATTTCCTATGAGCTTGATAAAGGTAAGGGGTCTGCAGACATATTTATAAAAAAAAAAAAAAGGATGGTTAATGACCTCAAAGGGTCAACATATATTGATTTTCAAATAATCAATACTTTTTTTATTTATTTTTTTCCCCTTGTTTAGGTACATTCATGACATAGTGAGATGTTACACTGAGTGGACTCAGCTGAGCACACCATAACACACTGGAAGAGGAATATTGAAAAATCTTTCCTTAAAATTTTAATTTTTTTTCATAGATTTTACAGAGACAATAAAAAAAATGTGACTCAGAAAAAAAAAGCGTATTGATATAATACAGAAAAGGATAGAATCAATATTGAAAATGGATCTAAAATAATGGAGAAAAAAAAGTTTTTCATACTTGAACAGAAGCAAATTCATATTATATGGAGTGATAAACTGAACAACACAGTATCTGAAAAATAAAATTAATTACTAAAGGGGTTTGCTCATTTTTTATTATAAGATTTTTAAGATTCACACATATGGAAGATAAAATGCATACTGACGTCACATATCCTACAAAACATTATTCAAAACTGAGACTGAATTCTCAAAGAAAACCAATTTTTATATGCCATATTCAAACATGGTGAAAATTAGAAGAATTCTGGAAATGCCAGACTCCATTTCTGGAGTTTTTCTGGAGTCAGGAAATCTTGATTGCCTCCTTACTTCAGCCGTTGATTATTTGTATAAAACTGAACAGGTCGGGTTTTTTGCTTTACTTTTCAGCCTCTCATTTATCGTCTGTTTTACCCATTCATGCTAAAAAGTTTCTTTGACCACAATCACCTTTCACTTTGCTTATGTATACCACCTACCACAGTGGCACCCAATTACTATAATAATGTCCTGTGCAAATTATAGGAGGTTTGCAAGGTCAAAGTTTTTCAGTAAAGTGTGCAATATATTTCTATCTGTTGAAGAACTTTATTTGAAGAAACTTGTAAACCAATACTGACCCCAACCCAGAGCAAAGTGACATAGAATTTAAATTTGAAAACCAATCGTAATGGTCTGAAATGTTTTCCTATCCCAGCTGAATTTAGCTCAAGCTGTAATGATAAAAGCCCAGAAGCAGAAGTGATACATTTATAGACAGCCAATTTCCTTAGCAAAATGTGGAAGCTCCTTTCTACCTCTTAGAAAAAACACAAAGGCTGGGTCAAGCTGTTGGCACAGTAGTGTCAGGAAAACCTATTTCATCCATTCATATCACACAGAATGCAAACTTCAGGAAGGGTGTACAAGGCAGATGATTGTGTTGCTAATGAAAAATTATATCTTTACGCATGAACTGTTACGAGGCTGAAGTTTTCTCTTGCCAAACTAATATACAGATCAATAAAAGTTGTTAAGTTTTTTAACACTGAAATGTCACTAGTAGTGGTGGCATACGTAAAAGAGTTTGAGTTTCATTCTTGTTTGTGTCTCTTCTTATTCCTGTTGCTCTTACTAACGTTGCTCATAAATAACTATTAGTAGTCATTGTGTCAAATCAAGACTATGACTTAGATGTAAGATCAGTTACTCTCTGTTCCTGACTTGCTGACAAATTTGTTTTCTTTTTTTATTTAATATGTAATTCTGGTACCATTCAGCTTCCATCTTTCAGTTTACTGGGGGGAGGACATTCAAATGAGTAGGGGAAGCATGACAGTACAGTCTTGGGACTCATCTGGACTCGTCTTGGCCTGAGCTTTTTTTACCTTTTCTTCAGCTGTGATAGCAATTGCCTAGTAGTCAGGTAACTGCTTCTTAAATTTATTTTGGATTTTGTTTAACTTTGTGCAGTTGTGTGGTATGAAGCCTACTGTTAACAGATAGCAAAACCAATCAATTATTCTCTGTAGAATGAACTGTCTGTGACTGTAGAATAAAACGTAGTATGAATGAATGCTGACAAAGAGCAATATCTGAAGTCCCAGACAGCACACAAAACCCACAATGATCAGTCACTGGTCACTACAGGTCTACAACCTTGTGAATCACGTAATACCTTCTTTACAGTGATCAAGGAACAGAAAAGCTGGAAAATTAGAAAACAATTAAAAGAGAAACAGATTATTTTAAGAAAACTTGTAAAAATAACCTTAAGTGGATTCCAAGGTGAAGGATGAAAACCAGTGATCAAACAGTATCATATTCCTCCAGGCAAAGACCTGCCAACAGTGACGACTTGTCATGACTCGCTCTCTTCACAGTATTGTTGGGGAAGCCTGGCATTGTCTACGTCAGTTCATCTCCAACAGGACTCTAGAAGAGTCATAAACCCCAAGAAAAAGGTAGACACCAGGATGTGCTTGTGTAATATTTTTAATGTATTTTTTTCTGTATCGAGTAGACTTGATTAGTATCCTTTTAATCAAACCTAAAATATCTACTTATTGTATATTGGTTAGAATGCTAAGACTTTAGTTACACTAACCATAAGTTCTTGTCTCTGCATATGTATGGTGTGTTTTCCATTTTGCCCATAACAGAATTTTGGGCGTAACAGACAATACCACAAGAAAGTCAGCAATTAATTGACATGAAATGTTGAAACAAGAAAGTATAAATTGTATAAATGGTCCATACATCTGTGTTGACTTCCATGGACCTATTCTTGAGAGCTAGGATTCTACAGCTATCTAGAAGAAAAGAGGAAAAGTAAAATAAGAAAGGGCTATGATAATAAAGGTAAAAATGGTACAGAAATAACAGATGAAGTGAAATGTTGTCTTGACCTGGTAAAATGTGTTGTCACTTGTTGCTGTAAAATTTATTTTTTCTTATTAATCTGATGTAATTAGAAAGAGGGTTTGTTATTATTGTTTCTAGAAATGGCATATTTTATGAGTTTTTCCTTGTGATATATATCTCTGTTTGAAATAAATATTATTTGATCTACTTGTTGTTTCATTATCCTCATTTAAAAAACTTAATTAGTCAACCCTTTTGTAAAGCAAGACATAGTGAAAATGACTCAAGTAGTTCATCTTCACATATGACAACATCACATGATGCATACAAATACATGAATGTCTCATCTCCACTGAAGGACAGTATTTTTGCTACCTTCTTCTTGTGCCTTATTGCATTCTTTTTAGGTCCAAATTTGTGTAATATTTACTCTTCCTGGGAATGCTGGAGCTTTACCTCCATTATCCTAAATATTTACAGCAAATCATTTTAATCAGATTAATGGGGTGCAAGTGTCATGGGGGAACATTCTAATGACAGCATGAGACCTTTTTCTCCTGATTTTATATGTTTACATGTTTACAAAGACTGAAACAACAACAACAAAATAAGATAAAAAAATATGCTAAAATGAAGAAAAAAATTAAGAAATACTTCACTTTTCATAAATAACATTCCCAAGGGCACTTTCCCCTTTCAGTTTGCTTCCTTCCATATTTTTTTCTTCATTCCCTCCATGGTCTGCTGACATTTCTCATTATGTTTTCCATCTAATTTAGACTATAAGCTTCTCTGAGTAGGGACATTATTTCCAGTTTTATTCTTAAAGCACCACATGTTCCTATTTTGTTATATAAAGAGAAAGCCATATTTTTAGTAACACTGTTATAATGCATTTGAAAAAAAAAAAAAAAGATGTAATACAAACTCAATAATTAGTGTAAGTTGTTGGAAATACAGAAGTTTTCTAGTTTAAGCAAGTAGGAACAGGAATCATCTATTGAATAAATAGGGGAGATTTTGATAAACATCAGTAAGATGTAGTGATGCAAATTTTAATTTAAGTCAAAGAGGGTGATTCTTCAAAATCCTTCTTTACTATATGAATATAAATAAAATTGAAGTCACCATTGTTTAAATTACATTGTCAGCCTACAATCCAGCCACAAATAGGCAGTTCTGAATAATTGGGTAATTTTATGCTCCTTGATTTCTAATCCCTTCCAAATCTGTGATAATTAGGTTACTAAATCTTACCTGCCTCTGGTTGCTCCAGATATTAATTCATTTTCCTGCTTAGGCAGAAGAACATCTCTTGCTTACATTACTGCTTCATCAATCGGTATTTAAGCATGAACTTGACTATGTTCTACCATATTAGTGAAACTAGTTGTCCAGAGCATCAAACCATTAGTGACCATTCATTATGTGAGGGTGATCGTTTTTTAGTTTACATTGAGGAGCCAAATACCTACATTTGTGCCAGTGACAACAGTCACAAAATTATAACCATCTAACTCAGCAGTGTATACCATAAGGTATGATAGCATGCCCTCATGATTCTGCATTTCAGTATTTGAAACAAGTTGTTCAGTGTACATTTTTTTAATAGTTCAGAGGTAATTGGTTGAAATAATAATTAAATGCTACAATTATTTTAAGAGGGAAAAAATAACTAAAATCAGAGCTATATATTTTAACTCAAAATGCTGTTTGTGCCCATTGCCAACTCTCAAGTGGAAATGAATTCAGTTATGTGTAAGAAAACAAGGAATGAGATATAGTGCACATGATTAGGTTAAAAATTTTGCAAATCTTGTTTGGTGTACCTGTGATTTACACTCAATAATTTTGAGTAATTATTGGAAAACTTCAAGAACCTTATACTAACACTGCAGGATTACAGTCTATAAACAGATTATAGACTGTATAAGAGTGACCTATATAGGCCAGTTAGCTTTAAGTGAGAAACTTCACTTAAAAGCAGAACAAAATAAAACAAAAACCCAAACAAATTCTGGAGTTAACGTGCGTAATATAAAGTAAATTTAAACTAAAATAATTTGCTGTATCTTTCTTAGATTTATTGTAATACAAAGGAAAAAAAAAAGTTTGCTGTTCATTAGAGAAGTCACATTTTCTTGATCCCTGGGTACATTGACATAACCAGACATCAAGACAAACAGATAAGACAAGACTGAGAGAAAATATCAAATTATTTATTTGGTATGAAACAGCTGAACTTGAATGAATTAAAATTTCAAAATAATTTTGACTGTACAGTAGGCTTTGTGCTGATAAAATACTATGTGTGCTTTAAATATCTTACTTAAATATTCAAAACCCCACAAATTATACTCTTCAAAATATTTGAATTAATTCCTGTAATATTTGACTGCAGAGGAAAATACAGATGTATTTGCTGTGTGGAGTAGAAAAACAGAGCTTTCCTCTGCATGTTAGTGGAAAAGGGAATGGAGACAAAAGTGATAAAGTTTACCCTTGATATTAAGCTATTTGGGTAGAGATATCATCAAGAACTTAAATAAATGGATGCATAAATAAATGTAAAGCAAACATCTTCAAAAAATCAATCTCAATCTTACTTAACACAATGTTGGGCTCTGAGCTCATTGGAAATAAGCTTGTTGTAGGGTTGTAAAAGATAATTTTGTGAATCATTGACCCAATATTAAGGTATATTCAAAAAAGAAACAGCAAAAAGTTATAATTATTAATAAAAGAATGGAAAGTAAACCATTGTGTACCTCCATGATGCACCCATGAGTCTATCTCGAAAGAGGGTAGAGTTGGAAGAGGTATAAAGAAGGTCATGAAGGATAGTCTAAGGGGTAGAATGGTTTCACATGTGGAACAGCAACAGACTTGGACAGTTCAGCATAGAAAACAGATGACTGAAGAGGGATACAAAAAAGATTATGAAATCATGAGTCCTTGTCAGAGTTTTGGACTAAACTGACCATATAAAGACTACTACAAGTATCAAAACACTTACTCACAGGTATATTTAATATTCAGGAGGAACATGACTCCTCTGTGCTGCAGGGGATGCAACATGGTCAGGTTGTTCAGCACAGGGGTGCCAAGTGTGGTCCTGGGCTCAGGTAGGATCCCCTCTGCTCTCTTTACAGGGTCTCTCTCAGGGTCTCTTCCAGATCTCTCCTCAAGTGGCTACAGACTCTTTCAGTTATAGGGCAGAGTGGAGAATACCTGTTTCTGATCAGCTCATTTGGATATCTGCAGCACCTAAACCAGGCTGTCACAATCACTGGCACTCATAGTCTGTCCCTCTTGATGTTTCTCTGATGCTCTCCCAGGTGTTGAAATAGCATTTACCTTTAAACTACTCTTCTGTTTTTGAAACCAGGTCTAACCCATGCCAGCTGCTACAGTCCCATGGGGAAAAGCGAACAGAGAAATATGGTTCACTTCTCTACCACTAGAAGTAGCGTGTACCAAATTATACAGGCTGATCGCTGTCTCAAAACAGACCAGAGATGGGAGTTCTCGATACAGTCTGGAGTTAGGCTTGCTGTGGGAGCTGTGGATGCTGAAAGATAGTACCAATTGAAAAAGAGTTTGAACAAACTTACAGAAGAAAACTATAAGGTGCTATCAAATATCAAGAGACTGCTAGAGATGAGAAAGCTACAGAGTCACTCGTCACCAGATGAGTTACTGAGATAATACTTATGTTATTTTTCTCTTCCCCAGGGCATCCACTCCTGGCCATAGTGAGCTGGAAGGATTTTAGGTATATGTATATTAGTAAAGTAAGCCACAACCTGGCATGATCCAAGCAAGGGCCCACAGTCATCCTCACTATTTAATTGTTAACTTGCTCCATGGTGTTATTTTGACCTCCATGTTACTTTGTCAGATGATATCAAAACGTAGTTCAGACAATAACATGGGCTGGAATCTGCTACAAGTAGGGAATATTGACAAGACCACTCTATTTTGACAATAAGAATGTAAATCATGCTACTGCGCTAGTACATTTGCTGCCATATGTGTTTAGTCCTATTGTCATCTTGTCCAGTCGTTCTCATATTCTTATGATGTAATCTCATCTCCTGAATTATTTTTATGGTCTATTTGCAATGTTCAATCAGTCTTTTTGGGAGTGCAGAGACAGATGAAGAAGTTTGTAACAAACCACTCTGGGAGTAGCCAGAGTCCTCAAGTGATCTAGGGTATTAGCCAATCTATTTTCAGACCTATGTATTATTATTTAATGGTAACTCTGATTGATTTCTTCTTGTTAATGGTGAATTAAGTATACACTATAAGCCTCCTCAACTGTCTTTGATGCTATGGACTGCTAACATCAGTCTGTGAGCTGAGAGGCCCTTGAGAAACGCTGACCTTTTTCCTTTTTGTTATTTTATTTTGTTTTCATAAAAGGTTCCAGTGTGTAGTAGAGTCCACAGATTTTTGTCTCCATGAGTTATCTTCTAAAGTTTTGTGTCAGATTCTGTTGCTTCATTCCTTCTGCTCAGTGTGCTGGAAACTTCTAAGAGAGTTAGAGAAATGTTATGGGTTGGTATTGAATAAAAATGTGAATAATGTTCAGATTTATAGATGAGACTTTTAAAGCATGCAGCAGCAGTCCACATGAACTTCAACTGAGATGAAACTTTGCTATCCACTAGTTCTTGTTTTGCCAGTCTTGGAAAGCTTTGACAAATGACTTAGTCTCTTGAGTCTGAGTTTTGGTGAGGATCAGGCATATTCATATAGTGAAATAAACTAACTTCAAAGAAGATGGAGTACAGAAGCTCAGCAGTGAAATCATAAGAGGATTCTGTCAGTGTAAGCTTTGACAGATAACTGGTGTTATGGATTGTTGCTGGAGATCAATTATCTGTTCTGTTTTAGAGTGCTATTGCACCATTGCCCAATAAAAATGATAGTGTGATATAAAATACACCCTACCCATCCTCATTAATTTTTTTCAAGTACATTTTTCCATTTTTTCATAGCATTAACCTCTTACTATTAATAAGATCCATAAAATAGAAATTATTCTTATGATTGAATCTTCTTTCAAGTGCATATGCATTTGCACTCTACAGAACAAAATGATTGAACTTAAGATTTGATATGCCTCACTATAATCATGATCTTAATGATTGAAAAAGAAATGTAATAGCAAGATATTGCATGTTACAAGTGGAATATGACAATGCAGAATGTAAATTTTGGAATACAGCCTTTTTTTGCCCTCTTTTTTTTTTTTTTTGTTTTAAACTGTAATCCAAATATCTACAACTAGCTTTCACTAATAATTTGTTTTCATGCTCTCTTACTTTAGTCTTAATGCTGTAAGAAAATGACAAATATAAATTGCTTAAATCACAGAGAATATCCCAGAACACTTTAATCTATAAAGCAGCATAGTTTCTACTTTTCAGAATAGAATTACAATGGGTTATTTAGTGAAATGATATAGACTCAATCCTTCTTTGGGTCTTATCACAAATACATTTCTATTTGTATAGACTATGAATTACACCAAATTTAATTAGACCTGGACAAAACTGTTTTTTTTTCAAGCAAACTTAGAAAACTTACCATGCCCTTATGTATTATCCATCCAATACACTGGCCACTAGAGAGGCATACTCCTATATTTTGCTCAAATCCTTTTAATTTCACAGTCATTCTTCCGAGCTTTTTGCCTCATAAATTTGTGTAAAGAGATAGATGTGGGGAAAAACCTGAAACGCCCTAAAAGTCCAATCTACTCACAGACATCTTGAGTTCATTTTAACGTGTACTAAGTGCAGTATGTTCAATATGTACAGTATGTTCAATATGTTCAATGAGCAACCACACAGAAATATGTTGGCAAGTTGCAAGATTAGTGTCATCTACATAAAAATTACATTTTAACTCCATGATTAACTTTAGTAGCCTTTATAAAATATTCTCTGTGTTTTATCAGAGGTTTCTAAAATGTCTATCAAGCAGCTTAATATGCTCAAAAGATAAGCTGAAATGCACTTGAATTTATACAGTATTTAGAAGCTAATACTATCCTACCTGAGCATCAGTTTTTAGAAATGTAAAAGCAGATTAACTGAAGGAGTGAGCTCATGTAAAGAGAGGGCTGGAGAATTACTGTCAGAGTTGTAGGCAGTTACCTTACTGTCATAGCCTTGTAAACTGGAATATATTGAAAAACAGTCGTTAGCATTGCAGTTCTATTCATAATTATTCATTTCACTGAGGTATTAAATCCTCTCAAAATCAAATACTCTCTGTGCCCAAGAAAACGTGATCTTCAACCATTGTTCACACCTGGAAAACAAGCTGTTAGAGAATGTCATGTATTACTATATAGATGATATATGGGTATGGTTTGGTTTATTTTTTTTCAGTTTTAAAGAAAATTTAGCAAAATCTGCTGTTACACTCAAGATGTTTTGTAACAGTATGAAGACATATATCTCCTTTCTTTTATTATTTCCTTCCCCTACATTTACTTCTTATAAAACTGTAGTTTTTAGCTTTTCTTCTCTCTCACTACATAATTTTACTATTGGCATGAACTGCTAAGTAACTTGAAAGAGAACTTAACTACATATATTCACATTTTTTTAGAACAATAATAAGGTTTAAATTGTCACATTAAAGTACCTATGTACAGGAAAAATATGTCCGTTAAAGATTCTCAGTTCTTTCAGCATTAATATTAAACTCATAACCTTTGAAATATGCATGATTGATAAAATTAGTGCTAATAAGTTCATAAATACTTCTCTTCCCCAGATTTTTTTACAGTTCTAAGGAATGCATGATAGTATTAAAGATTAATAATATATTTTAAAGATTTCTACATGAAATAAAATATGTAGTTCAAGTGTATTAATCATGCTAAACTCAGTTCACAACTGAGCATTTCTAAATGGATTATGAGAGTATTAGCTCTTTGATAAGGAAGAGTGATTTTTCTTATAAAATCTCAAGTTCAGAAGATCAGGCAATCAATGGATCGTAATGGATCAGCACCTCCTGGTGCAAAACACCAAGGGAGTTTGGGTATTGCATAGGTGGAATTACAAACCACAGCACCCCCCTATGCTGTATAACCACTCCATACAGGGGATCTACAATGCACTCTTGTCTCAGTGTCTGGAGAGGATACTGACATTTTCTTAACAAAACAATTCCATTGTGCAATAGATTGAATTTTGAGTTTGAGTGTTTTTTTCCTCCTAATATTCATCCCAAATTTAACTTGTTTGCATAGTCAGAGTTTTCTCCTCCAGGCTGGAAAATCACAAACAATTCCTTAGTAGTTTCACTCTTTCCTCATGTCTCATTTACACCAGATCCTCTGGATAGGGAAAGGAGAGCTGATTCCTTGTAATCTTATGGGTAGGCAAACCGACACCTCTATGCTTGCATTGCCCTACTGTGGGAATTTGGGAAGAGCTAAGTGAACAGGTTTTCAAGGAGGTAGATAACTTCTGAATGTGAAGCACAATACAAGTACCTTCTTACTGTTCTTTCAGGCTCTTTTATGTGAAGCTTGTTCAGCAAACATCACGCCAGAATAAGGCAGTCACAATCTTGCAGGTGTGATCAGTAAAGGTCAATATCCAGTTTGAGAAGTAATATTTGAATTGTGTCAAGGATGAGTTGGACATTGGCCATTAGATTTTGTACAGCATAGACCATATCCCTTGTGGAAACACAGACACTTAAAGCATCCTGGAAGAAACGTAGGAACCTCTACGGTTAGGCAAGAGCCTGATTTCAATAGAGTGACCATTGCCTAAATGATGGGCTTAGATACCATAAAGCAGCAGTTCTGAATCTAAATTGTTCCTTAGGTTTTAGCCTTAAATTAAGGGTTACTGTCAGCTTTCCTCTCTTCTGTTCTTTCTCTCCTCATCTCCTCAGATCATGTTTTTCTCTGGCTAATTATCTTTCCACATTCCCTCAGGTAATAATCTATCAAAGGTTTAGTCTGAAACTTCTGCAGAGCCTCAAAGTATCTGTAGCTTTTGGAAGGAGCACAGAAGAGAAATTTAGTTTGTTAAGATACATGTGGAGATATTATCGAAATCTACCAGGTTACATATCTTTGTTAATTTTTTCTATACCTGCTATTGCAGGCATAAAATTTTAGTTCATAAAAACTCTGTCCCTTACATAACTGCCATCTTACTGAATAAAAAATACACAGTCCTTCAAGTAAGTTGACAGACACCAAGTATGACATACAGGCATTTGCTGGAATTATAACACCTCGTATAAACACCTACAATACCACAGATTTTTGCCCCTGCTCTACACTTCTGCTGTCTGTTCTCACATCACTCTTGTTGGGCAGCTTTTTCAGATCAGCAGCTGCAAAATAACTTTGGTTATATTTTTAAAATGCCTGCCCCTTCTTGCCAAAATAGTTTTGGTAACCTTAGTACATCAGAGAAGCTGGAAGCCATCTCATGAGACAGAATATAGAACTATGGGCCATCAGATGAAGGTAGTACAAACCAGGTTCAGAACAAACAAAAAGAGATGGCTACCCACTTTTACTCACCTACTGAATAGGTAGTGTATCTAGAAATCTTCTGAGCTGAAACTAGATGGTCTGGAATGTTCCTCGGAGGTGTGTTGCTAGGAGAGCTCTTTGCCCTGCTCTTCCTCTTTCTTGGCATCCATTTATGGTCACTGTTGGAAACGGGATACTAATTCAGGTGGCTCATGCATGTCAAAGAGTATGTCCATTCTCATGTCCTTATTTATTGTATTGTAGCTTTCCACCTCTGTGTTTTTATTTCATAATAAGAATACCTATTACTATTATTGTTGTTGTTGTTGTTATGGTTGCATAGCTATAAAAATATTAAAAAGGACAATGCCAATGTTTTGTTTTGTTTGCTTTCTTGAACATATATTTTTTTCTCTAATGCTATGTTCATAATTTTTTATTTTTATATTCCAAATGTTTTATAGGCATGACAATATATTTTTTGTTCACCTTTTTAAGTAGGATGATTTTTAATACTCCGGTTACAACTGAATCCTTTGTTTACCACAATTCAGTGTTCCAAATCTTTCCTTCTTTACAAAAACAATAAAAAGTATTTTTAAGCTTTTTTTTTTCCTCCTCAAGAATGTGATAGTTTAAAATTTTCTAAATTAAGCTCATTTCATAATAAAACATGTTCAAAGGAAGGTTTGGGTTCTAACCCTAGCCTTTGAAAAAGGCACACAGATGGAGGCAGAAAGTGGAAAATCCTATCATCTGCTGGCACAACCTAGCAAGATGCTATTTGTCTGTTCACTGCAGAAAGTGTAGAGAAGATTTGGGAAAAGGTTAGCAGTCAAGAGTAACAGGATTCATCTTGAATAACTTCAGCCATCTATACAGTAAGTTTCAACTTCTCTGTGGTCACTTTAGATATCCTTTGTAGTTTAAAGAGGAAAGAAATGCGTCTTCTGGGCTAAGATTCAATTAACCTATTTTAAACATATACTTTAGGATAAGAAGAAGCATTAAAGTACATATTTCTCTCCATTGAGAGAAATATCACCTAGAATGACTAATTCAGCTGTAGATGTCCCCACTATGAAAATCTGCACAAGAGGTTTTTCTTACTGATTCTTCTGATTCTTTTATGTGCTGTTCCCTGACACCTCACCAACCTGCACACTGGATATTTGGGCTTATAGAGTGACTAAACTTGCTCAAAGAGGAGCTTCTTTGAGAATCCAAGTATCCAGTTAGCATAGGTATACACCAGTAAATTCAGTGCTGAGAAACTGTTGAGTACACATATTTAGGGAAGGAAAAAAAAAAAAAAAAAGCTTCTCTCTACACTTACAAACAGTCAGGCTTTCAACATAAGGCACTAATGCAAACTGCCGCTGGCTCTCTGTGAGAATACTGTTTCTGACCATCCCTTGAACATGTTCACAGCACACATATACTGGTTAAGAGTCATCTCTCATCACTGTAAATGTTTGCAATGCAGAAATTTATTTCTTCTGATACAATTTGCATTAATAAAAAATAGACATTTGTCAGGTACAATTTAATTGACTTATTTAAGACATGAGATGGATCACAGTTTAGATGTGCCTGTTTCTTCTTATTGACTATAAAAACAGTTCAGATGAGAATCTTAGATGTAAATATCTACAATGAAGATACAGCAGGGGGGAAATGTCTAAGAGTTTATGAAGTTCTTCCTAGTTATTCTGAGGGGATAGAGTAGAACCCAAAGCTAAAGATGACCAGGAAATTTAATAATGCAAATATTTTTGTTTGCTGTTTATACAGAGATTTGGAAGGCTATTCATTTCTCTAAATGTTAGTTCAGCAAAAATGGAATGCTCTGTGGAAATGGAAAATCCAGTTTTGTCATGGATGGAGCTCCTGATCAGGATGGGAAAAATTGTATGTAGCCCCTCTTCTGCCCCTTTCAGTGACCCTCCAATTTCAATTCATCTAAGAGTGATGGTGTTACTCTTACTCAAAAAGAAGAGAAGGAAATTATGGTGAGTCATGAGCTTATGGAGATCTTCCCCAGGAGGAGTATGATGGTAATAGTGATGGTGATGGTTTCTTCCTCCTCATCCAATGGTCCTCTTGTGATAATCTTTCACGTTTTACAGCAATGCACTACACCTTGGTTTTTATTCACTGGTCTGCATTTCCATGCTATACCTGAATTTACATGATGTGTTTTACATGTGCTGCCTGTTTATTGTCTATTTGTCCTTCATAAAACTAATTTTACACAGCTCCCAAGGTTGTATTCTTTTAAAAAGCAGTAATTGAGCATTGGTGATTAGTTTACTGTCCTGAAGCCTCTGTTTTCATCCTGTGCCCATGCTTTTGAATTCTCTGCAGTTGTTCTGTGATTGTATTCCTCTACACTGCATCATTATCCTGGGGTCACTGTTTGCACTAACAGAAGAGTACTGTTTCATTATCAATTAATTACAGAACTATATCAAAAGTAATATTACAATGTGATACACCACACACTCATTCAAAGTTAAATAAGACTAAAATTAATTAGGCAAAAATCATCAGTCTTCTGGTTGTTAGACAATTGCTGTTGCTCTTAAAAAAGGTAAAAATAACTCCAAAATCTTTCACAAATCAGGTAAATCACAGTATAAATCCCTCTGGGAACCTTCTGCTGCATATAGACCAGTGGCCTGCTACTAGTAATGGTAATCCAGTCTGCAGAGATACACTAACTACCTATTGTTTTGGTTTATGTTGTTTTTCTTAGGAGACTGAAATACAATGCAAACCTCTTCTTGTTTCTTTCTCCACCCTTCTTCCCCCTGGCCACAACACCACTGCCAAAGTAATATGACATACATTTCTCTGCTGTAGTCAGGACAGATAAGACCTAAAAATTATTTGTACATTTTATGTCTTTATTTCTGGTTTGCTTTTCTCACTTTATGTTATTTCCCTCTGGAAGCTTCAGCAAGTAGAACCGCTGAGGATCTCTTCTCTGTTTTACTGCTACAAACCCACTCTTCACCTATCTCTACAATATTATTGTACACTCTCCGAGTATACAAAGATGACTTGCATCTTTTGAGTTTGGAAGGAAGGGGTTTTGGAAGTCATCTGACTTACTTCCTTTATCCTTACATAGAAGATCAATGATTTCAGGATATTTTCCTGTTTTGCTAAATCGAATACTGAAACCAGAAGCGGTTATAAGAGCTCTAAGTTTTTTATGCATTTCCTGGTCCAGAAAAAAAACCCTTGAAATTATTTTGTATATATACACTTGGGAAATAAAGAAAAAAAAAAAAGAAGAAGAAAAATCTCCACTTTGAAAGTGCTTTCTGGGATTTAGGAATTGTTTTGGCAGTTAATGGAAACTTACAAAGTAAGCTGTTTTCCTTTGATTTTCTGACAGATTTAACCTTCTAAACCAGCTGCTGTAGTTATTTAAAAATGTCTCCTCCAGTTTAGTATTCCAAACCAGACCAACATGTAGCACTGGATTGAACATAATACCACTCTGTGATATTCAGGACCCAGAAACCAGCTAATATATACATAATGCCAGGCATAGTCCAAGTTGTATGAGAAGTTTCAGCACCCTGATGAAAGTCAGTGCAGTGCAATTGCCAGAATTGAAGACACCACGGTGCAAATAGCTTCTGTTTCACAACATATGCTTTCCTGGGTAAGAGGGGGATGCTGAAGAGGCTGCCCATTTTGGCTTTCTTCATTTTAGATCACCCCTAGATAGTCTGCAGAGTACCAGGAAAAAGGTAGTTTGCAGAGGTGCCACATAACCTGACTTCTGCTGTGAACCCTCATTATGCGTCCTTGAATGTCGCTGAACTGCTGAAAGGCAGTGGTGAAAACACTGCACGGATTTCTTTTGCATTTCAGATGTTGCTCTAGTATACTCAAGGCTAAAGTTTCCATGTCCACTTGAAATGGATTTACAGCTTTTCCGCACATAGCGATATTGTAGCTCGATAAAATATAAAGCAAGTAAAATAAAAGTTTAATCTTGATCTACTATTCATTTGGATAGTTCCACAGAAATCAAGGGAGGTGTTTGTGTGAACAAAGCAAAGAAACAGCTCCTCATACATTACAATTTTCTCCATGAATATCACAATTAAAGTATATTTTATCCATACTGAAGTTTTGAGAAGTACAAGATATTTATAACAATTAGAGGTTTATATATAAATTTCTTGGTCACATAAAGGAAAAGTTACATAAAGAAAAAGTTCATGATCTCTACTTCAAATAAAAAATAGTCAGTTAAATTTAATTAACAATATTCACTTATATATGTCTTTGGGCAGACAGCCTAATTTTGTGGACAAGAGTTATTGAAATAGTATATATCAAAATACAGATATTTTACAATTGGACTCCTGCCTTGCTCAAAGGTTATTCACAGGGAATCTTGTACATACCAATGTGCTATGCAATCACTATATGTATGAAACAGCCAAGTGTGTGCTTCTGTTAAGAGTGACAAACAATATTCCACCATTACTGAAAGCACAGCTGAAAAATATTCATTTTGCCGAAGAATGAGTGCATCTAATTCTTATGAGTACGGTTTACTTCAGACAAGGGCTGCATTACTCAGCTTGATTTTATTTCTTAAATCAAGACAAGCATAAAACATTCCTATTTGAATGGACATTTCTACGACTTGTAATAGTTGCTAAAATATTTAAGAATAGAACTAAAATTGTAATTTTGTAGTTATGCATTTTCACATTTTTTAATTCCATGCAACTTAAAACAGGTCTACTTTTTCTACTACAATTTTTCAAAGATTGCTGCATAGCACAAATAAATGGAATATAGACTTTTAATAGTTAGCATGTGACATATAGGTATTTAGACTTGAGCAAACATCCAGGAGACAAGAGAAGATTTGAGTGTTTGAAGAACACAGTTTATTGATCTTAAAAGTACACTGAAACCCTAAAGAAAATAAAAACCTTAATTATTTTGAGGTTTCTGTGTTGAAAAACCTGAACAACCAGTCTTTAGGAGCACTCAGAAAGAAACCAAGATATTACTAGGTTTGATGCTTTTTTTTTTTTTTTGCTTTTTTTTTTTTTTTTCCTGCAAAATCCTTTTGGCATTTCCTTGTTCACTTGTGATATCCCGGAATGCACCATTCAGTTAATGCTGCAGATACCACAGGTTGCAATGAGACTTCTGCTCCCTACAAAGACAAATTATAGGACATTGTAAGTGAACAAAAAGTACATGTATTTCATATATATTGCTAAAAATTTCCTCCCATACTGAATGCTATTACCTAATTAACAGCTAGTTGCATTTGATCAATGCATTAATCTCTTCTTAATGCAGTTTTATTTCTCATTGTTTTGTCTTTTCGTGCTTGTTTACCAATATTTTACAATGCATTTGCAAATTTTGATGTTTGTGAATTTCACTATATCTGTATACTACATTTTCTGACCTTTTTATGTCCTAAAATAAGTGAACCCTCACAGTCCCTGTTTGCCAATAACAGACATACATTCTTTCTTCCGTGTCAGTTTTCATTCAGAATGGACTACAGGGCTTTTTGTTTGGGGTTGGTTTGTTTGTTTATTTATGTGGGGATTTTTGTGGGGGTTTGGGGTTTGTTTTTGTTTTCCAAATTGCATTTCTTGAGGGAGAGATTACTGTTTGTTTCTTGAAGATTATGGATGGTTTTCATCAGGACTTTTTTGTCAATCTATAGTTCTTAGTAGCTCCCTAAAACACACTGCAAAATGAAAGCAGAAATAACAATTATTTTTTTTGCAGAAAAAGTAAATTGAAGAATTTTCAAATCAATCCTAACAGTAAGCTACAGCAGTAGCTCTTTTCTCAGTTAAAATATACCAAAAAAAGAACAATTACTAGCAAAAAATCTTTAAAGTGGAAAAAATCCAACCTCTGAGAATTCAGAAAAGTACGATTTAAATTACCTTACCTATGCTCATTATAGACAGACATACACACACACACACACACGGAATATATAAACCAGGAGACAATTAGAAGAGTTTTCTATTGCTTCACAATCTAATTCTAAAATTAATACAAAAATAAAATAAGCTACATTACATCTGTTGTTCTTTTTACTCTGTCTTGTCACAAACATATTTGACCTTTTTTCCTAGCTTGCTAGGAGTGTTTGTATTTTCTCTGATTTCTAATGTTACTGTAAAACTTCCATTTAGTGTCATCTTAATGTTTATGCCTTAATTTTAAAAATTATATTGTTCCTGCATCTTTCTGTGATATAACTTATACAGTCTCTACTTTTAGTTGTAATCTATCTCTTTTCATCCTGCAGAGTTAATTTCCATTTTATTCTTTTACTCGTGTAATTTCTATTTTGCATTCCATTACTGATTAAAACAATAAGATTTTTTTCTTGTTTTTCCAGACACTTGCCTATGTTAAGGAGACATGCAAGGAGCCTGTCATTTCTTTTTGCTCTTTGTAGCATAAGAAGATATGATTTCTCTTTCTAGAAAAAGCTGTTTACCAGTTCAAGCTATTTCAGGACAGCATTCCTAAGCAAGATGTAGAAGGTTCTAGATGGAAGAATTTCATGTAAAAAATCCTGAATCTCTTGGTAGCTTCAGTCTTGCCTAAAAAGATAAGCTGAGCACCATGTGCTATTTCAATAGCTGGTGAAGAAAGATTCAGGTTCCAGTTGAAGCTGGAAGATTTTAAAGTTTAGTCAGTGATGGTCACCTAGTTTTTTTAAATACCAGGATACTCCATCAAACAATGATTTAATTCTTTAATGAGATTACAACTATGTTTGATTAAAAAAACTGTGCAGGTGCAGTATACACAAAGTTTTTTAAGGTCTGCAACTTTATACTGCATGACGTGCAGTTTAAAATGTGAAATACTGTACAGCATTGATAAATTTTACATTAACTATGCACATTTAATGGCAGATCTCATTGCAAAAATGTCAGGAAATTATGCAGCTACAGAGACTATCATAATGAATATGCACAGCAAGCCTCAATTTCAGCATTTCCAATCTTCTGAGTCTTTGATTTTGCAAACTATATAACACTCTTCCAACTAGGAAGAAGTGAATAGCATGGTGAAGGGGAGACAAGGGCAAGACCAAGTTTATACTCTGAATCCTTTCTTCAGTGGTACTATTTTTATGATTTTTTCAAAGCTGCAGTATTCAAAATATGAGTAGATAAATGTTCTTAGGAAAAGCTGGTTAGAACTTACCCAGTATAATAAAAAGTGCATCTACTCTGTAGTCATGTCTTTGCCAAAAGACTAGGTTAAGTAGATATACTAATTAGGATGGGAACAACTGCTAAACCTGCTAGTATAAAATTCACCTACATACAGAGACTAGTTATTTAGCTTAAAACTATCTGAATACAAAGATTCAACTCTCAAGAAGTCAAATATGGAGGCTATCCTGAGCTTCAGGACCTATGATCATCAAGAACTTGAGGCCCAAGGGTCTGGGAAACTTATCTCTGCCCCGGGCTTGATTCAGGTGGGTTTTGGAAGGTTTCATGCTCTCTGCTATAAACTATAGCCTGGGAAGTCATGACAAGCAGTATAGTTGAACTGCCTTTGAAACCCCTTGGAACTGTCCAGGGAAAATGGCTTTTTTATAAATTTTAGCACAGGATGCAGAATTTTAGCATCATTTAGTTCATTGCGACATTTAAAAAAAAAAAAAAAAAAGCCAACCCCAAAAAACCCCCAAAACTTTGGATTCAACTAAGACGAAACCAAGTATTGAAAGAATTCAATTTCCATGAACCTGAAGTCCTTCTCTTAGGCAAATTCTCTGGTTAAATTTCCTTTAAAATACTGCTTCCAGTTATTTTCCTTCTTAACATTAATATTTGTAAGTTTTGTGTAAGTGGCTACAGAATAAAATAAATCTTCCTTCCTTATTAATTAACTCTCTTTGAAAGCTTCAGTTTAGCAGAAATGCAAGGTGTCTGTTTCACTTAGGCACTGGTAGTAAAGTATTGTTAATTCGCATGACTTTTTTTTGATGTTTACTCTCTAAATAAACAGATAATCCCATTAATAACATAAAAGAAACATAGTTTGAAATATATTATCAAGTGGTACTCTACAAAACTAATCACATTTAAAGTAAAAAAAAAAAAAAGTTGATTTAAATGAAACTGCAAAAACGTAGTCCTTTTTTTCCTTCTCCTATATGACAGTTTTATATCACTAATTCGAGAGGAGTTAGTCTCAAATTACACCAGTATGTAAGAACCAGGAGATATATGCAGAATATGACACATACTGCAAGGGAAGCAGATCAAGGCCTTTTTGATCCGGTAACAAAGAAATGAACACCTTTCCAGTCTTCTCAGTCCTGAACATAGAGGTAGAGAAAATAAAGTGAGGAATGATAGATGACTAAAAAAAGCTCAATCTAGAAAAGACAATTCCAATGTCTAATACTCTACAAATTACTTCACATCTTAGGATGTTCAGTGATACACAGGGGGCAATCCATTGTGTGAAAAGTGTTTTGTGTTAATACGTATCAATCTAGTAGCATAAATAGGATGATTTGCAAGGGAAAGAAAAAAACAAAACACAACCTCTCTGTGTGTCACTGCCTCCTCTCACCCTGTTTTTTCTCCCTTCCTCTTCACTAGAAGGAAGGTTATGTGGCAAATTTACCCTACTTAGACTCATGTTGAATCTTGCAAAGCCTCTGCATTGCTTTCTGTTGTTAAAGAACTGAAAGAAAATAGCTTATCATTGCTTACACTGAGTGTTTCCTCCATAAGCAGTCTTTGAAAGTATCCAAAGAAAGATCCTGTTTACCTAAGACTAGTTCTTAAGACATCAAATTCAATTTCAGGTGCTAAGAATGTATTTGAAAAGAGTTCATCTGGGCTTTGCAGATTCTCTAAAAATCTATAAATAGATCAACTAGTCTGTATTTTTTTCAGTGAACAGGATACTTATATAGTTATTGCATAGTATATACAAAATACAATACACCAACCTGCATTTAATTCTGTATTTGCCATTCAGAGGAAGAAAGATTTTATTTTAAATGGAGGAAGATGTCTTTATACAGAATAAATAGTCCACTGATCATAGTTCTTTGTAATAAGCTCAGAATGTCAGCGTTAGAAACCTTTCTGCTGACAACAAACTCTCTTCTTTTTCTAAAGAGAAAGTTGAATTTGGTTTGCACTCAGGTTTCTTGCTTAAGCTTTCAAAAGGTTAGTGGCTAACCTTTTGCAAGCTTAAAAACCACATGGGATGCTGGGATTTTAATCTTCAAAGTGTTCTTACTGTCTTCCTAAAATTCTGTCATAATTTCTTCTATAAATGCTACCTTTCAAGGTTTACTACATCAGCTATTTTCAAAACAGAGACTTGGCCTGAAGATTGTCAGTTCTGAAAGAACTAATGGAACACTAGATAGAAACAAAACCCAAAAAGTTTGTATAATGCATAACTGTATTATCAAAACATTTGAAACAAGAAACACAGTGCAATGCCAATCATTGTTTCATCAAGAAAAGTTATGGGGAATTGACCTCCTTGATATTTAAACTGATAGATTTGTTTTTTCTTTTCCCCTTTATCAGTGGTCCAGATCTCATGCAAGTGTATTTTTTATGGAAATGTCTCTTCCAAATCATAAATCACATTTTCATGCTTCACAATTTAAATATATAGCAGTGTGCACAATGGGGAAAAATAAATCTGGCTGCAGCTCCACAGCAAGCCCTACCAATATTAACTATTCTCTGAGTCTTTTGTAGTTTTACAGAGCTTACATACGGGAAAGGTGTTTGCACAATCAAGGGGGCAATTGCAGATACTGTATTTGAGTATTTAGGTTGCACTTTCACTCCCTCGTTTGCTAATCACTTGGAGCTAATAGTGTCCTGAGGAGACAATGGGAGAGATAGAGACATTATTATCCTATTCTAGTCTGTACAGGGAGACAATAACACAAGTGTTATCTGCCTATGCTCCACCTCAGGATGTCTGCTGCTGCTGGATAGCTGCTTCATGCACAGCTCTTGGTCACAGATGAAGCATAACGATATATGATTTCAGCAAAGCAGATAAGATGTATTTTCAAATGCAAATAATTAACAACTCCATCGTCATAATAAGTGATTCATAGACATCCAGAAGCAGATTAATAGCATATGTTTCATGGTCTATGTCTGAAAGCACTTCATCTAGAAGGACCTGATGACATCTTTTTAGAGTTACATGTTGCCATGCAAATCATTGCTGAGTACTGGCAGATATAGGACCAAGCCTTCTGAAAAGCTTCATTTAATCAAAAGAAATTCCTGCAATTGATCCACTACCTACTTGCTATTAGGCTGGCAACTGACAGGAATATTTTTTGTTCTCAGTTGTTTATACTTCAACCAACTGCATTTTAAACTCCAGAAATTAATTTTCCATTTGTGCAAAGATATGTAAATCCAGCTATATGATCAAGAATGGGAACAGAGCATATGTGCATATATTCTGAAGAAAATAAGTGAGTTTTTTAGATTGCCATTTACATATTGTTTTCATTGTAAGTGGAAGCCAGTTTAAGGTATACCAAAGGGAAGTTACTTGTCTACATCCTTTAATGTAAGGAAATGATAATTCCAATAAATTTTTAGACAATCATTAATATATTTAAAGTTATTAAAAAGAAAAAAAAGAAAAATAAATTTGAAAAAGTTTTAGGCACATTTGCAAAAATGCTAACTAAGGAATAGAGTCACTCTAGACATTTTTTACAGAAAGTGATTTAAGTTTGAAATCTGAATTGTTCTCTGGAGATACCTAACTCTCTTTTGTGAGCATAGGGAAGTGTAAATGAGCTAGGCTCTTAAATTAAGTACATCAACTGATGCTCAGTAAAGGCAGGATGAATGTAAACTAAGCTGCCTGGTTTATTTTTTTTTTTGCTTTCTTTTCACTGAAGACACTGTCTGGATTTCACAAAGGGCATTTTCTCTTTGATTCACTGAGGAATGTCATGATCTTGATTCACTGTGTACTCTCCAGCTCAAACAGTTCTCACATTACATTAGCTGTTCATTGTTGTACAATGGTTTGAGCAAAAAGACAGGAGAAAGTGAAACGGTAAGGGACTTTCGCCTGATGGCTCTTTACTTCTTCAGGACTGCTCCAAAATTGCAACATTACATATCGTCCTCTATTGTTATTTTATAGATTCCAGCTGACTTTGAAAATTATTTTCTTTTTCTGTTCCCAATGATCTTGCTAAATATGCTCTTGTGACAAATGTCTTTTAAAATATTTTTTGTTAGAACTAAATAAGCATTAAGTAGTTTTGATTCAATAATAATTTCTGAAATAGTCTAAAGCCCCAAACCCCTTTGACCAGTAGGAACAGCCAGCATTTAATTTTGTATTTGAAACTGCTTATCATTTACCTAGAGTAAACTTATTTACCAAGGTTACTATATAAATCCTTCTGCTTATAACAAGAATTCATTGAGACCATAGGATTTTCATTTTGTGTAACATCCAGACTGGTAAACAGCAATGCAAATAAATAATTAAGTAAATATTTTTAAGTAAATATTCAATCAGAATTTCCTACTTCTTAGGCAATAATTTGTCTGCAAATATATTTGACAGGCTGAGTACCTTTTTATAATAAAGGTCTGTGATGGATTGACTTTGGCCAGCTGCCAGCTGCCCATCCAGTTGCTCTGTCACTCCGCTTCCTCAACAGGACAAAGGTAAGAAAAGACAATGAAAACATTTATGGGTGAAGATAGACAGGGAGATCACTTACCAATTACCGTCACAGGCAAAATAGACTCAGCTTGGGGAAAATTAATTTAATTTATTGCCAATTAAAATAGAGTAGGATGGTGAGAAACAGACACACACATCCCTCTCCCCAAATCATCTTCTCCCCTACCTCATACCTTCTTTTCCCAGGCTGAACTTCATACTTTTGTTCCTGACTGCTCTACCTCTCCCACCCAAGAGGGGATGGGGAATGGGGGTTGTGGTCAGTCCATAACATCTTCTCTCTACTGCTTCTTTCCCCTCACACTCTTCCCCTGCTCCAGCATGGGTCCTTTCCACAAGCTGCAGTCCCTCAGCATAAACCTGCTCCAGCATGGGCTGAAGTTCCTTCAGGGCATATCCACCTGTTCTGGTGTGGGATCCTCGATTGGCTGTAGTGTGGATATCTGCTCCAGCATGGTCTGTCCATGGGCAGCAAGGAAATACCTGCTCTCTGGTCTTCTGCAGGGCTTCAGGGGAATCTCTGCTCCTGCACCGGCAGCACTGTCTCCTCTTCCTCCTTCTTCTCTGGCCTTGTTCTGCAGAACTTTCACGTCACCTACAATATCTTTTGGATAACCTGTTTACTAAATATCAGTTTAATTTTTACAAATAACATGCTAGGAACCACCCCACCAACAACCAAAAACCCCCACTGAATGGATTTTGTGTGAGTATCCTTAGTCTTGCCGTGTCATCTGTATAATCATGCTGTATCTTTACTCACTGGGATGCAAAGTGAGGCCTTAAGATTCAACTTTACCTAAATAGAAGAATCCTGAAGTCCAAAAAAAGTACTTAATTATCACCCTGCAATTGGGATACTTGTGTCTACAAAGGAGGTAAAGTCATAGCATACTATTTTTCCTCATTTTTCTTCTTTTTTAAAGATGTTCCTAAATGTCTCCTATTTATGAAAAAGATTCACTTGGAGTTGGAAGTACCTAACTTGATTTATCACGTCTCTTAAAATTATTCTGCATGAACACTGAACTCAGTCCTGAACTTTTTAGGTATCTGTAAAAAGCTGTGAATTGTAAGCCATCACCACTTTTTACCAGGAGTCAGGTTGACAGTGGTTTTAATCTAAAGGAACTTAAGCTTCAAAGTACAGTAATACTGGTCCAAGAACTAGGTGCCTATCTTGTCTAGGAAAATATTATCAGTAAGGGTTCAATACAACCTACATACATGTCACAGGTGTTCTCTCCCATCAGAAAAAACAGGAGGAATGGTGATGCAATCATTATCTCATCCTAGGGCAAGGAATCCTCCCTTCCCAAAACCTTTTTGTTACCTTAATGCTAACTTAAGACTCCTTCAAAGTGTCCTGTGGATTTTAGCACTGAAGGTAATATTTGTACTTTATTTGCTTGCTATGTCCAGTTTTGATATTATATTATCAGAAGCCAATTTGCTTAGACCACCAGTGTCCTGTGAGGCGTGCACTACACTTTTAGAAGAGCAGGACATTCAATGAGGGTACCTCATTGGTTTTGGTACATTTGTGCTCATTTTTTTTTTTAAACAAACCATAATACATCCCAGATATCACTAACCATTCCAGACGTACACCTAATTTTCTGCCATGGTCAGAGTTTACTCTGATAAGACACTGGGACACTGGCACTAGTCCAGGGCAAGCAGCAGAGTAGACATCATCAGCATGGCTATACAGTGAAAACACCATAGTTGCTATGAAGTCAAAGCATATCAGGACAGTATGCATGCGTTTGTGTGTGTATGTATATACTTATATATATATATAGACAACTTTTTAATAAAACCCTCTACATTTAGAAAATATTTTTAAATTAACATCAGAACTCTCAGGTATTATAAGCATATTGATATAAAATTATTAATAAAAAATAGGTAAATAAATGTCTGTGAGACTGAAATCTAATTCACCCTACTAGACAGAGCAGAATTTCTTCTGCATGAATTTTCAGCTTGTTTTATTGTGAGCTGTGAAACTCAACTTATTCAAACTTGTCTTTTAAACTGATGTAAACTTTGAGATAGTTTCATAGCTCATTATACTTTGGGCTAATTTATGGAATGTAAAATGCAAACTAGGTTTCAAACCTTCCTGTTTTCATATTCTTAACAAGGATCACAATTATTATTGTAGGCAGACTGAATAGATTTCTTATGTGTGTCCCTATTAAGTGTTTCTTCAAAAAAAGAAGATTAATCGTAAGCATGGTTTTGTTATTTAGTTAGTTTTATTCAAAATTAATTCCCTGGGGCATTTTAATAAGAACAAAATGTGCAGAGAGTCACATACACAAGCTGCTGCAAAAATATTTTAAAATTAGATGCAATTACTGTTAGACACTTTTACTTCGCTTAGTTTTTTTTCTATTATCCAAAAGAGAAGTCCAAAAAACCTGTTTGTTTATAAGTTCATACCTATAGAAAATCTTCATCAGATTACCTTAGATAACTAGTAGATAAATAACTTAAAAACAATTTAAGTCTTGAGGAAAACATCTTTGCAAAGCAATGAAAAATAAAAATAATTTAAATGTTTCCAATCAATATAAATCTTGCTTCCCTTGTGTTTCTGTTTTCATCAGGCAAATGAGGTTTAACTGAACTGTATTCCCAATAAGCCAAGACCAGTTTGTAGCAACTGTACTGTTGTCCCTAACCAGTGTTAAATGGCTCAAGCTAGGAGATCAATATGAAGAAGTTTCATACTCTTGGTATCCATAAGTGATTTAACAATAGAAAAATGGACAGTGAAGTAGACTGAAAACTGTCAGAACTGCTAGGTTCAGACAGTTGGGATCAGCAGCATCAAGTTCAGCTGGATGCCAGTTACTAGTGATGTGTCCGAGGGACCAATACTATGTTCAGCACTGTTGAACATCTTCATTAATGACCTGGATAAAGTGCACCCTCAGCAAGTTTGCAGGCACTACAAAACTCAGTGTAGATGTGCCAGATGGGTGTGTCACCATTCAGAGGGACCTGGACAGGCTGGAGAAATGGGCCAACTGGAATTTCGTGAAGTTCAACAACAGCAAATGCCTAACCCTGCCCTTCAGAAGAATAATGTATATGGATGTATATTACTCGTTCAGCCAGTCACAGAATTTCTTATATATAAAACCAGCTCGTTTAGTTAACTCGTGAACCAATGTGTTGAAATCATCTACTGAAACTACACAGCTGAAGAATGTGAGAAAGTGAGACTGCAATCTTATAATCACAGAATCATAGGATGGTTTGGGTTGGAAAGAACCTTTAAAGATAGCCTAGTCCAACCCCCCTGCAGTAATATCTTCCACCAGATCAGGTTACTCAAAGCCCCATCCAACCTGACCTTGAACACTTCCAAGGAGGGGGCATTCACAACTTCTATGGGCAACCTGTTCCAGTGTCTCAGCACCCTCATCATAAAAAATTTCTTCCTTATGTCCAGTCTAAACCTACCCTCTTTCGGTTTAAAACTGCTGCTCCTTGACCCTGATAAAAAGTCTTTCTCCATCTTTATCTTAAGCCCCATTTAAGTATTGAAAGACCACAATAAGATCTCCCTGGAACCTTCTCTTCTCTAGGCTGACGAAATTAAATGTACTGTATATATTGTATATATGTATTGTTTCTAGCAATCACAGCAGCTTTTAAGGAGGAAATAATCTGCTTAAATTGAGTAAACAAACACAAATTCTAATAAAAAATAATTAAACAGAATTTCAAAAGCAGCAAAAATGCTTGATACTGTCCATTGGGAAAAACACCAAGCGAAGCATAAATAAAAGATTTAGTTGGATGCTCTTTTCAGTCTAGTTTTTATAATACATTGAAAATAAAATAACATTGTAAAAGAATGTGACAGACATAGCTTAACACAATTTCTGTGCTTTTAATTAACACATAGGCAAACTTCATATCTATTTCAGCATTCTTTTTCACTAATAGTTCATAAAGAAATGAATCTGGCCTGAGGACAATATGAATGAAATAATAGAAATATATCAGGCATTTTAGCATCTGTGAGCACTGGAAAAAAAACAATCATGAAAATATCATCATGAAGATGACAAAGGCAGTGGAAGCTTATACAGTGGAAGCTCTACAATATCAGAAGAAAATTGGATGCACTGCAACATATATAGGTGAATAACGTACCCATTGGTAGATAGTCAAGTGACACTAATCATTTATTTTAGTCAGTGAAGCTGTATTCAATGATATCAATTGAACCCCACAATTTCTGCTTACAGACTACAATTGGTCTTTGGGTGTGTTAATTTTGAATTTTAATCACACTGTGTCTTTAAAACATATCCTCTATTTCCAGTTTCAGTTTACCTGTTTTTATGTCAAACTATCAGATCTTTCTTCCCTACATGTTAAAAAACCTTGTAATTTTATATTAGTATATGTTCTCAAGGGTACTTTGTAGATATGTGCAATTAAATGTGTTTCTATTTTTTTTCTTCAGTTTCTGCAATAGAAAACAAAAGAGAAAAGAAAACTTGAAAAAGAGAAAGAAAAATTAATTTACTTTAAGGAGCTATGTTGAGTGGAAAGTTTCATAATTTAAATCAAAATTTTAAAATCTGAATTATTATAAAGATTGTAGATTGAGTTTGGCTGTGTTTTGTTCTGCTGTTGCTATCACTTTGATTTCAGAACACCTGAAGTCAAGACATACCTACCAATATACTTGTGAATTTGAAAGTCGCCCTTTCTAAAGACAGGATAAATTTTAAACAGTTCAGTAGAGAATAATGGACCATTGCTTCCTCATAAACTTGCTAATTACAAAAGGACTGAGATCTATAGCTACCATACATGATGTACTGTCAAAACAAAGGATTTAACTTTGATATCACCTCAGAGAAGACAGAAACTTTGTGTCCTTATATTTAAAGTATTACCCAAGTGGCAGATTTCTTTTAGTGAAAACTTAGCAATTTGTAGCCTTGGGGAAGACAATGAGCAATCCAGAGCTTAGTTTTCATATTTTACTTCAATCAGCACAAACACATAGCATGAACGAACACATCTGAAGCAACATGGGCTCATTATCTCTTATTCACATCAAGCATTTTTTGCATCTATATTTCTCAGTCTCTTACTGTATATGCTTATCATCTGAAATCTATAAACATATGGAAAGTATCAATTCCGATGTTTGATTTGAATATGAAAAAGCCTTTGATCCCTTCCCATACTCTTCCCCGGGAAAGCCCTGTGCTGCTTAATATGAAACAAGTTCTTTACACATTTCAAAATAGATGTAGTTGAAGAACCAGCATCAACTTCTTTTTAAAAGCCACATGCTTTCATATAATTACTATAAATTCCTATTTCAGTTCTATGAAATCCAGTTATTTTCCAAAATTGAATCAGAAATGCACAATGCAATTATTAAAACAACAACAACAACAACAAATCAGTATATACGTGCTAAGGAAAATGGATATAAAGAAATAGCAATATGGAATGTGTGCCTGCAGAGGCTTTATGACTCATGTTTGTTATTATACATTGCAATATCTTGTATGTTCTGGAACCAGAAAGTTGGTCTGCACTCTCCTCTCACTATGGAAGGGATGAGTGGTATCATCTGCTGCCCTGGTAAGTCTGCCCCCGAGAGAGACCGTGGGCATGCTCCTGGCTCTACTCTTTGGCAGTCAATTTTACCAATAACATACTTCACTGTCACCTGGAGAAACATTGTACTAGAAATAGGAGAGTCATACCTCCCAGTGAATCTTAAATTTTCTGTTTTAAGTGTCATGAACTCTTGAGTGGCAATATGTTAGGGATAATCTTAACCAATCTCTATACTTCACATCCAGTCTTTTTTAAAACCGCTATAATACAGAATGGAAGAAAACATTTGAGAGGAAAGAGATCTCCACACAGTCTCATCCTGCTGGAAGAAACAATACACAAATTGTTTACAGGGTCTATATATAGAAAGCTTGTGAAGCTAAGGAAAATACCTCCTTCCACATAATCACTGAGTAGAAATGTCTCTTTAGCTACTGTCCCCTATCCCTCACTGCAGTGTGCACGTTAACAACTAGCCTTTGGTCTTCTGTACAAATGGGTAATTCAGATACTAGCATTTCAGATAAAATTACTGTTAAACAAAAATTAATCTGTGATATTTTATTTACCAATCATCACAACTTCAAGTGCTAAAATTCATTAGAATTGGAATTTCATTGAATTGAATGACAAAATTTTGTGGGTTGATTAAAATAACTCTTTATATTTCCAAATGGGTATATTTTGGTTTTTATCACACTAGAGGACTATGATAATTATCTCAATATTACAATACTTAATAGTTACATGATGCTGCATGATAGTATCTGCAGGGTGTGTCTTGTCATTGAAGATATATAATTAATTTGATTTATTTTACAATCCCTTTCTCAAGAATAAAATATTTTCAATTACTTTATCATACTTGAACTTTTATAATGAATGATATTTATCATTTGCACAGTGACACGCATGTATACTTATTTATATACAGATATAAAATGAAGTGAAATTTAAAGTATTTTGGATTACGCATTTAATTAAATTTCATTAACATGATTCAATAATCAAATGGATGTTTAGAGTTTTCTTTAATTTATTTCTTGATCGATAAGTTTCAGATTCTGAAGCTTCTTGGTTATAAGCTCTTGATTTGGGGCATTCTGTAACATTAAAACTTCCACATTTTATCTCTAGTTACTCAGAGAAAGCACAGCTCTACAACAAAATGAGTATCAGGCTGAAATAACTTGGAGTGTCAGCTTAAGCAGCCAGGTGAAACTCAAATTTCAATTACAGAAGTTCAGCATCATAAACTGTTGAAAAGAGGTGTAATTAATTGAAATATTATTAGTTCAGTTTTCTGTTTCAGTTTATCCATAGAATGGAAAATCTGATTTCTGCTTTGTTCTAGTTAGGTGTCCTGGTTTCAGCTGAGAGAGTTAATTTTCCTCATAGTAGCTAGCATGGGGCTATGTTTTGGATTTGTGCTGGAAACAGCGCTGAGGCCATCAAGACAGCAGCCACCTCTAAGCCACTGTCCCACAACAGCAAACACGTTTTGTAGCACCGTCACAAAGGCGAGGGTCTGGGTCGTATGGTAATGGTACATACAGGATTTTTGAAGTGAGGAAACAACAAAATAGATGGAGCCAATATTGTCTAATATGGTCATGTAATGTTGCACTGTAATGGCTGTGTTTGCAATTTGTTGACAAGCTGATGTTATTAGAATAGTCTACAGACTCGCTTGATGCTTATATTAATCAAGTTTAATATTCTTTGCATCAGAGCTTTTGGTACTGGTCAAAAGCAAAGACTATTATTCTAAACATTCACATTAACCACAATCGGATAAGGAGCTTTGCTTTCCACTTATATTCCATAATTTATTCTCTACATATGAGAAATGCAAGAAGAAATGCAAAAACACATTATGATAATCTCTAGTAATTTACATATTTGGTAGGTATGGCAGGATTTTTAGATTGCCAGTGCAGACTGTTAAAAAAAACAAACAGCATGGCTAGATATATCATCACCTTCAGGAATACAGATCACATTTTATATGTACTTGATCTCTAAAAGGAAGGAGACAGATCAAAGAACTTCTGAAAAATGCCAAGCAAAGTGAATTCTTCATCCTTTAGATATATGGTTTCTTAGAACCTTGATAAATGGATGTATAATATGCCTGTTTAGGAAACAAATGTTTGTTAATTACAGAGGTGGACAGGTTCAATCAGGAAAGCTCAGAAGCACAAAACCTGAACAGTGTGTGGAATAAAGAACTTGATATGCTTTCCATGAATTAAAAAATAGACTTATCTTTTGTGGATACTATATTTTGTGAAAAATGTGTTCCTTTTTTGTTATTTGTAAATCCTAAAAAAAAAAAGTTTCTGAAAAATTCACAAAAAAACATAATAATAAAATAACAAATAATTAAATTGTACAAAAATAAAAATTAATTATTCAACAGACCTCCAACATAGTTTTTAGCCAGTATTCATAAGTAGAGGAAAATGAAACCTGAAATGTTTGAAAAGAATAAATAATAGGGTAAAATAAGCATCTTAATATATTTTTTTATTTTCCACCTCTATATTCTCATCAATGATCCTACCATTTCTTGCCTAGATTCTCTTGAACTTTTCCCATGGAACAGAAATAAGGAGTGAAGAAGGGAGGGAGCTTGCCCAAGACAGTTGAAGGAGTGTTGTCTTGCATTAGTCCCACTAGACAGCTCAGCCCCACACAGCCACTCACTCATTCCCCCCTTGGCAGGATGGGGGAGAGAATTGGAAGGGTGAAAGTGAGAAAACTTGTGGCTTGAGATAAAGACAGTCTGATAGGTAAAGCAAAATCTGTGTGCTCAAGCAAAGCAAAATAAGGAATTCATTCACTGCTTCCCATCGACAGGCAGGTGTTCAACCATTTCCAGGGAAGCAGACTCCATCGTGTGTAATGGTTACTTGGGAAGACAAACTCCGAGCATCCTCCCTTCCTCCTTCTTCCCCCAGCTCTTATCACTGAGCATGACATCATATGGTATGGAATATCCCTTTGGTCAGTTGGGGTCAGCTGTCCCGGCTGTGTCCCTTCCCAGCTTCTTCTGCACCCCCAGCCTACTCACTGGTGGGGTGGTGTGAGAAGCAGAAAAGGCCTTGGCTCTGTGTAAGCACTGCTCAGCAACAGTTAAAACATCTGTGCTTTATCAACATTGTTTTGGTCACAAATCCAAAACAGCGCCACGTGCAAGCTGCTGTGAAGAAAATTAACTCTGTCCCAGCCAGACCCTGCATAAGTGAAGGATACTTTCAGACAAAAAGGTCACTTAAGAGTATGATTTAATGATGAAATCTATACAGTTATGGGGGTAGAATAAATGATCAGAGTTCTTTTTCAGCATCTGCAACTAAATAGAAAAAACGTTACAGGGAAAATAGGATGAAATTTAATTTTCTTTTTTTATCTTTTTCAGTTTATTTCAGAATGGATGGTTGACTTCATTAGGAGCACTTTAAACTAGGAATGACTGGGGAGGAAGATGGCAACCAGTAGTGCTGTGAAGGAGTGATGGACCCGTTTGCTGAACAAAGGGCATGGGGTTGTGCAAATGGAAGGGATCGCAAAGTTAACAAAATGGGGCTTGTGTGGGGTCACCTCCTGCACCTGTACGTGGGCAAGGAGGTGCCTATAAGGCACCATTGCGGACAAATCCCCCAAACTCTCTCTGGGAACATGTTGAGGTGGTCCTTGTAAGTGTCTGTGTACTAATGTACACAGTATGGGGAATAAACATGGAGAGTCAGAGATCTGAGTGCAGTTGCAGGGCTATGATATTGTTAGGATCATGGAGATGTGTTGGGATAGTTCCCATGACTGGAGCGTTGCAATGGAGGGATATAGGCTCTTTAGAAAGGACAGGCAGGGGAGATGAGGAGTTGCCCTTTATGTGAGAAAGCAGCTGGAGTACATGGAGCTCTGCCTGGGGATGAAAAAAGGAGCTAACAGAGAATTTATGGGTTAGGATTAAAGAGAGGACAGGAAAAAGTTGATGTTATAGGTATCTCCTATAGGCCACCTGACCACGAAGAACAAGTGGATCAAGCCCTCTGCAGACAGATAGGAACAGTCTCATGTTCACAGACCCTGGTCCTCATGTCGGACTTCAATCACCCCGATATCTGCTGCAGGGACAACACAGCAGGGCATAAACAATCCGGGAACTTCCTGGACTGCATTGGTGATAACTTCCACCTCCAGATGATAGAGGAACCAATGGGGAGAGGTGCTGTGCTGGACCTTATACTCACCAACAAGTAGAAGCTTACTGGGAAAATAAAAATGAAAGGCAGCCTTGGCTGCAGTGACCATGAGATGGTGGAGTTCAGAATCCTAAGGTCAGGGAAGAAGATGAAAAGCAAGCCCACAACCCTGAACTTTAGAAGAGCAAATTTTGGCCTCTTTAAAGATCTGCTTGGAAGACTCCCATGGGTTAAGGCCATGAAGGGATGAGGGGCCCAAGGAAGCTTGTTAACATTAAAGGATCACACCCTTTCTAAGCTCAAGAGTAGTGCAACCCAATGAACAGGCAATCAGGCAAAAATTCTGGCCAAACTCAAATACAAAAAGGAAGCATACAGAAGGTGCAAGCAAGGATAGCTAACCTGGAAGGAATACAGAAACATTGCACAAACATCCAGGGATGAGGTTAGGAAAGCTAAAGCCCAAATGGAATTGAATCTGGCCAGAGATGCCAAAGACAACAAGAAGGACTTCTGTAAGTGCATAGGCAACAAAAAGAAAACTAAGAAAAATGTGGGCTCATTGCTCAATGAGACAGGCGACCTGGTTGCACAGGACATGGAAAGGCTGAGGTACTACATGTCTTCTTTGCCTCAATCTTTAATGGCAAAACTGGCCTTCAGGAATCCCGGGTCCCAGTGACCAGGGAAAAAGTTGGAGCAAGGAAGGTGTACCTTTGGTGAAAGAGAATCAGGTCAGTGAACACTTAAGCAAAGTGGACATACATAAGTCCATGGGCCCTGGTAAGATGCACCCATGAGTGCTGAGATGTCCTTGTGAAGCTACTCTTGACAATTTTTGATTTATCATGGCAACTTTGAGAAGTGCCTGAAGACTGGAGGAAAGGAAATGTCACTTCCATTTTCAAGAAGGGCAAGAAGGACGACCCAGGGAACTACAGGCCAGTCAGCCCCACATCAATCCCTGGGAAGATGGTAGAGCAGCCAATCCTGGAAACTGTTTCCAGGAACATAAAAGATGAGAAAATCATCAGGCATAGTCAGTATGGCTTCACCAAGGTGCAGTCATGCTTGACCAACTTGATAAATGTCTATGATGAAATGACTGGCCTGGTAAATGGAGAACAGTCAATATTGTCTACCTGGACTTCAGTAATGCCTTTGACACAGTATCCCATAAGATCCTCGTAAAGAAATTGTTGATATATGGGCTGGATGAGCAGACAGTGAGGTGGATTGCAAACTGGCTGAACAGCTGGGCCAGAGGGTGGCGACCAGCAGTGCAAAGTCTAGTTGGGGGCCGGGAACTAGTGGTGTACCCTAAGGGTCAATTGTGGATCCAGTCCTGTTTCACATTTACATTAATAATCTGGTTGGTTGGGCAGAGTGTACCCTTGCGAGTTTGCAGATGACGCAATACTGGGAGTAATGGCTGATACGCCAGAGGCCTGTGCTGCCATCCAGAGGGACCTTGACAGGATAGAGAAATGGGATAACAGGAACATCATGAAGTTCAACAAAGGGGTATGCAAAGTGCTGCACCTGGGGAGGAACAATCCTATGCACTGATATATGCTAGGGCCCACCAAGATGGAAAGCAACTTGGCGGAAAAGGACCAGGGGGTCCTGGTGGACACTAAGTTGAACATGAGCCAGCAAAGTGCTGTTGCAGCAAAGAAGTCTAATGGTATCCTCAGCTGCATTAGGCAAAACATTGCCAGAAGGACAAAGGAGGTGATCCTTCCCCTTTATTCCACACCGATGAGGTCATACCTGGAATGCTGTGGCCAGTTCTGGGCTCCTCAGTACAAGAGAGACATGGATATACTAGAGAGAGTTCAACAAAAAGGATGATTATGGAACTGGAGCACCTCACATATGAGGAAAGGCTGAGAGAGTTGGGACTGTTCAGCCTGGAGAAGAAAAGGCTCATGGGGGATCTCATCAATGTCTATAAACACCTGAAGGGAGGGTATAAAGAAAACGGAGTCAGGCTCTTTTCAGTGGTGCTCATTGACAGGACCAGAGGCAATAGGCACAAACAAAACCACAGGAGGTTCCTTCTGAACGTCACGGAAACACTTTTTTTACTGAAGGTGACTGAGCACTGGAGCAGGTTGCCCAGGAAGACTGTGGACTCTCCATCCTTGGAGGTCTTCAAATAACATCTGGACACAGTCCTGAGCAACCAGCTCTAGGTGGCCCTGCTTGAGCAGAGTGTTGGACCAGAGGACCTCCAGAGGTCCTTTCTAATCTCAAGTATTCTGTGATTCTGTGAAATGACTATTTGCTCAAAAAATCTGAAGAGAACCTACAAGGATTCTAATACTTGTCCAAAATTTTCAACACATCCAAATTACAGCTAAGACTTATCTGGTTCAAGGGTACATGTATTATTCTAGCAGAGGAATTCTAAAATATTTGCAAGATATTTACCATTCCACATTAGAAAACAAAATAAGCACTGCCACTCAAATTTTTAGCTTTCTGTATTCATTTTTATACTGTGAACAAAACTTCAGAGAAAAAAAAAAATCACCCTTTTGTATTTTATGTGTATCTACATGAAACATAATCTACAAATCTGAGAAGATGAAAATTTGGCAATGTTGTGGTCCTCACAAAAGAGGCAGAATAACAATGAACAAAATGTAACATAATTTTGTCAGAATACTGACAGAAAAATCAAAGTGACCAATTTAACAAGACTATATTTAATTTTTTTAAAACTTTTAAGAATATATATATAGATTACAAATACAAGTTAGATCAATTTTTAAATTGCTCCCTTTTTCCACCTGTCTGAAATATTTTCTTTTTATTTTCTATGATATCACTGACAACTATAGATAAATTTATATATATATATAAAGCTGTATAATTAACTCACATAGTGAAGGACTCTGGCTATCCTGGCACTGAATTTAATTATGAAAAATCTCTATTGTAAAAATGTTGTTTAAATTTTACTAAATTCTATCCATCAGAACTAACTTATTTTTAAAAATCTTAAGAAAACTACACCAGAATAGGGAGTAAATCAGATAAATGTACAAGTGATATTCAAAAGGGAAGATAAAATTCTCTGAGGTTCCAATAAAGGCACTGAAGTGTAACACCTTTTCACAGTTATACTGAAAAAATGACATATGAATCATTTATAATATAAATGCATCCTGCAGAAAGGCTCTGCTACCTCCATTCCAAAAATCAATTAGGTCATGTTGGGTTTTTACAGTCCTGCACGTGCAGTCATGAATGAAACATTCAATTTTATGCTAATAAGATCTGCAAAAATATTCATCCAACAATATATACCTTGCTCGTAGTTCCTACACAAAACTCAACAGTAACATTCAGCTTCCAGTTTTTTTAATTTTGCAAATATTTCTTAAAAATGATTTATTTATAGTGGGAAGTTTCTAAGTCCTGGGAGATAATCACATTAAGGTTATTATTCAAAACAAGCTATGCTGACATATTTTTAAATTATGCTACATAAATATGATATATTATACACAAGACAGATTATATTACAGTCACACTTATTGCAAGGTTTTCTTTCTGCTGAAGTGAGTCATTGATCTGTTTGATTGGTTTGTATGGTACTAAACATTCCCTCTATTTTTTAGATGTGCAAATAACTTCAAGGCATGAGTTAGCGGTTTCCTTCCTTTCATAACTAGCTGTGTTTCTCAGTGGAATAGAAAGGGATTGTCTTTCAGTGAAGAGCTGACTGAGAATCAAATTTTCATAAAAGTCTCAGTAAAAATAACAAAACTTCAAAATATTGTGTCCTATGTTCTCATTTTTTTCATGCCTGGTCATGTATAGAAGCCATTTAGAAGTATTCTGCTTGGACTCCAATTTTCTCTCCAAAAAGATACAACTCTCCTGTAGGAAGTATCATATTTGAACGTAGTCCTGGGTTACAGTTCATCTTCAGACTGAGAGATGTACTTTCAGGTGTCTTTACAGTAGGTGTCCACATACAAGATCAAGGTTTACAAACTTGCAATAATAAAGTAAGTTTTAGGACTCTATTCATTTGCTACATTTAAGCACCTGGTACCATTAGGTACCTAAGACAGTCATGCAAGCCTGGCAAACAAGAACCTACAGGAGATGTCTGATTTTGTAGATGGACGACTGGAGGCCAGGCAGGATATGCTAAGGCATCAAGATGACATTATATACCTTTCTCTTAGATTACAAAAATGAGCATTAATCACCACAGTCAGGGACCCCAAGGGTTTATACACCTGACCAAAGATTCAGTTATCCACATATAGGCTTCTAGAGGCCCTTGGGACACTGTGCAGAGCTGACAGATACGACAGATGAGCTTTAGGCGGAACCCATGTCCTGGTGCAGGGACAGTGGCAGGCCAGGCTGGAACACCCAGGAGTGTCTCAAGGAGCCCTAGTGTGAGCGTGGTGGCAGCTTGTAGACCTGTGCCTCTGTGCTGACTGTAGCTGTCTTTCCTTTAAGTCCTTGTCTCTGTAGTCAAGAGATTATTAGAGTCACAGTTCTGTTCTTTTTTTGTTTGTTTGTTTATAAAATTTCTTTTCCTCTTTTTTGCAGGGAAAATACATTTCAAGTGAAGTTTGGCCATTCTGACTTCCTTTCCAGGCATTGCATGGAGGCAGATAACCTATAGAAATTATACTGTGAACAGTATTCACAGATTTGAACTTTAGCTATCTACCTAAAAGCACAAGGGATTATTCTTTGCCTCAATTTGGGTATTTTGAAGAATTTTCTGAATTTTTGTGCTTACTTTCCCTCTCTGTCTTCTGCAAAGGTTTTATGGAATTTATAGAGTCATATGATTAGGGAGAAATCCAGATAAAATTTCCAAAATCAGAGCTAAATGTTTAGGAAAGGACATGGTGACCTGTAATAGGTCACCATTAATAATTAAATGAAGTCCAAATGAAGAGTAATATCCTTCTGCTATGAAATTTTGGAAGGGTAGACTTAACTTTGGTTAGTATATAAAATCTGGAACCAGAATAGGTTTAGTGTTGGGGTTTGGGGTTTTTGTTTTGTTTTGTTGTGGGTTTTTTTGTTTTATATTGGGATCTGTTTAGGCACATTACTGAATGTAAAACAACTTCTGCACTTAGAGAGGACTACCTCTAGTAAGGGATAAAAATGAAGAGAACTAAACAAATACAGACTCTCATTCCCAGTTCCCAAATACAAAAATAAAGCTTTATTTTTCTTAAGTGGCATATATCTATTCTAACAAGTAAAGCATATTTTGGAAGGATAAAAGGTTCCTTATGTTCTTCATCATTTTCACTGTGTCCTTATTTGTACTTTAGTGACCACTACTTCCAGAAGGACTATTGTGTCTTATTCACATCTTACAGGTTTACTTCACTGTAATTCATTGACTTCATGACACTTATTGCTAATTTATTTTGAGAGGAATATCTGGATGATTAATTATCACTTTGAGCATGACATTCTATCAAAGTAACAAAGCAAAATAAAAATTCTCTCAAAGAGTTGTTGCAATTACTAACTCACTTGAAATTACTTCCATTTTTTGGTAAGCTAACTCTGAGTGTTGTCAGTAGAAGTCCAATAGTTGTGCTTTCTTTGTAGTCTCTAATATGAAAACACTGGAAGTTTGAAGGGTCTCTGGGATACATTGCACTTTTAAATTTTGTCTTATTTTGAGCAACTGGACCATTTAAAATGAAATTAAAATTTGCATAGACAATGTCATGAACTATAAATAAAATCTAATAAAATAGGTACTTGCAAACTATTCAAGGTGCCTTTCCACACAGTGGAAATGTCCTAGTGAGGTATCGAACCTTTGGACACAACTTTCTCTTTGTGATTGGAGATTATTTGGGAAAAGAGGAGCAACAGAGTGGATGACTTAGTTTTCTGGCTTTTGTTTCGAGTCTTTTTTATAGTGCAGTACACTATTGCAGCACTGCATAATTGGTACAATATATCACAACTGTACTTTCAAAGTTTTCATGAAAATAGCAACAGCACATGAATGTGAAGCAGGGAATATATCTTTTTCTTTCTTTAATTTGATAGAGGCAATTACATTTCAAATTCCTTGCAAAAAAGGGGCAAGTCCATTGATGTCAGGAGAGCTAAAAGAATGAGAGAAGAGCCCCTGACACCAGATATAGGTATTGCTTTAGATATACTCCAGCAAGAAAACTATAAAATCAAAACAAAACTTAACAAATTATGAATGAAATCACTTATTGTTCTCAGGTGAATTGTCCTCTCCATATTAAGACCAACATACAAAGAGCTCAAAGCAATTTCAGCAAAGGAAATTCTAGAAAGGGAAATACTATCTTTCTTCTGACTTTCATCAAATTATATTTTTTCACATTTCATTAAATTTCTGTGGCTCACTTAGTTGAGAAAATTGAGATTTTATAGAATAATTAAGACCCATTCAAATACAACTGGTATATATTTCATGATGGATTTAATTACTTCACAAATATTGTCCCTCTTTTATATTTCTCTATTAAAGGAAATATTTCCTCTGATAGTAGTATTACTATATATATTCTAAGATATATACTCAGGACTAGGAGCTTAACTGGAATCAGTAATTTGCTTTGCATACATATTCATAATCAGTTCCTTGTATGTCAGCATTTCTGCTTATACCTGACAGTGAAAAAGCAGACTGAAATAAACTCAAAAACACCAGTAAGGAGTATCAATGTTTCAAATACCTGTGTGCTTCTTGATGTTCAACCTCACAGTTTCTCTGGTCTCTGGCATGTTCTACTTATAGACTGAAGTGTGGAGGATTTGACTATACTCTCTACAGGTTGTTCACCCATAATTTGCAGCTTAAATCTCAGCTCAATGTAACCATATACAGTTAAGAAATGTTAACTTTAGAGTTATCATTGTTATTTTTATTATTTGGATTGCTCTTGTATGTTTCCTTCAGATGAGCTGACACTTCAGAAACAATCATCCACATTCTCATTTTTGTAAACCTAATTGGTTGGCTATTCAAAGTTAACAAACAGCAGCAAAATTTGAAAACAGTTAGTGTCCTGGTTTTGGCTGCGATAGAGTTAATTTTCTTCCTAACAGCTGGTTTACTGCTGTGTTTTGGATTTAGGATGAGAATAATGTTGATAACACACTGAGGTTTTCAGTTGTTGCCAGGCAGTCAAGGGCTTTTCAGCTTCTCATACTGCCCTGCCAAAGAGAAGGTGGAGGCATCCAAGAAGCTGGGAAGGGACACAGCCAGGGCAGCTGACCCAAACTGCCCAAAGGGACATTCCATACCATAGGACTTCATGCTCCATATATAACAAGGAGGTGGGCCAGGAGGCAGTGTGGCTCAAGAACTAGCTGAGTATTGGCTTTGGTTGGTGAGCAATTGTGCTGTGCATCACTTCTTTTGTATGTTGTTGTTGTTGTTGTTGTCTTTCTTTTTTGTCCTATTAAACTGTGTTTATCTCAACCCACAATTTTTTTGTTTATTTTTTTCTTTTTGATTCTCTCCCCCACCCCATTGGGGGTGGGGTAGTGAGCGAATGCCTGTGTGGTTGTTTTAGCTGTCTGCTGGGTTAAACCACGACAGTTAGAAATACTTAACTGTACTTTTTGAGATAACACTTAATATTATTACTGGAAACAACAGTTATTTACTCATCACAGAGAACTCTGGAATTGTTTTATGCTTTTATTTACTTCTGAAAAAGTATATATTCCTCATTATATGTTCCACTTAAATAAAAAATAGTTTTATCGTTGTTTTCTCTGCCTCTTTCTTTATTCCAACTCATAACAACATATAGTAGATGTTAATTTTTGTTATTATTCTCTCTGATTCAAAAAGTGATACTTTTAAAAATTTAATAAAAATGAGAAAAAGACTTACAAATTTTTTCTAGGTTCATAATCCTTAAACGTTTTAAGTAGTACTTATAATATCTCTGTATCTTTGAGATACATCTCTGGTAGTCTTCATCTAGAAATTTCAGTAGTAGTGACATCATAAAGAGACTGACCAAATTACATACGTTGATAGAAATCATTAGCTTACCTTGAAAAAAACATTGGATTCTCAATTATCTTGAAAATATAGGTATGCCATGTAGGTGAGATTTGAAGTTAATTACTGCAACAGTAGTTATTTTCAAAGTATAGGAACCACCAAATATTAAATATATTTGCATATGGAGAACTCTGTTATATAATGTGAACCATAACATTAGTTTTCAATATTAATGCTTAGGTATATATTTCTACTTTTAGTAATAGCCATAGAGCTTCATAAAACATATAATGTACTTAAAGAAAAAAAAAAATCCCAACTCTGGAAAGTTTACAGAGTCAGAGGTTTGAATTTTAATACAGACATTAACAAAGATATTTTCTCTTTACAGAGACAAAATTAACACCAAGCTGCTAAGGTGCCTATGGTGTCCATAATAAAAAATGAGTTTCCAATCATCAGTCTTATTCTAATCTTCCATTTTCCTATATGAAATGATAGTTTTGCATCGCCATCATGTTTGAACTCTTTTTTAAACTCTAAATAAAAATTATCCTTAAATAAAAATAAAATAAGAAAAGCCAAACAAAAGATGTTTTAATTGTTGGAATTGGTAATACTTAGGCTTTCAAAGACTTCTTTCAATTGTAGCCTGTAAGAACTAAGCAATATAATAATTTTTCCATGTTGAGGGGCTCCAGGAAGTCACTTCACAGAAGTAAAAGGAAAATTTGGGAAATGGATAGGACTTCTTTCTACATGATACTTATTATTAGGCAACAACAATGTAGCTGGGAGAATAAGCAACACTCTGCAGCAAAACGATGTGGCATTGTTTATATGAAACAATTTTCAAGGCTGTCCTGTCCCACAGCAAGACAGCACTTCCAGATGCTCCCTTCAGGATGGTCATGTACGTCCTCTTACCCTTTTCAAATCTTAACATATGTAACACTACTGAAAATACAGGGATTTTGTTTGGTTTTTACAATGATTTCTCTACTGCAGTAAAGGATAGCTATAACCCATGTTACCTTATCTAAGAAAGGAGAAGGAAATCAAAGGAGGCAGAAGCAATAAGAACTAGAGACTTTGTCCAGTTCATTCCTGATAAGGTTAAAACATACTGAAGGCAGTGAGAAATCTAGTTCACACCACTATCTTAATTTACTCCTGAGAAAGTAAATACAATCACTGAAACCAAGAAAGACTACCCAAGAGAAAGTACAAGAAAATTATACTTCTTTTTGCTTAGATGTTAGGGTCAAGGAGCAGAAATTCCACCAGTTTTATATATAAAACAACATAACAGCCTTTTTTTTTTCTTTGTTGACTTTCAACACATTCAGGACAAATGGTGGTTGATACCGAATGCTTCTGACAGCTGCACAAGGGTGTGAGTGTTCCCTGGCCCAGTTGCTTCAACAATCCAGAATTTTTTCACTGAGGTTTGATCTACAGTATTGAGAGAAGTAGCTGAATGTTTTTGATGTTACTGAGGAACATTGAAAGGAAAATGAAGTCTGTTTTGATTTCACTTTCTGACAAACTTATGTATCAACTTCCCAATTCCTTCTCCTCTGCTGTCTGCAGTACAAATTCTATTTCATCTCCTTTCTGGTGACAAGGTTGCTTATATTGGTCAATTTTGTCATGTGCCATGTGTCCGCTTTGGATTAATCCTGATAATTTTGCATACACAAAACCTAATCTAGCTTCACCTCTATAGTCAGGCCTAGCCATTTTCTAGAGAATCATGTTTTCTTTGAAAACTAGTATAGTTTTTCCTCTGACACTCCCTCCACAGTTAGCCCTGTTGACTCCCATTTTCGTGCTCTAAATCATATCAATCTTTGATTCTTTCTCAATAATTGAACTATGATGGCCCCTGTAGCTCTTAGTTGTTGAAGTAATATGTTTCACACACATTCAAATCCACTCTAACTAAGCATTTTGTTCTTCACTAAATTTTGCTCAGACTCATTACAAGTGTTAAGGATTTTATACCTTGATCACTGGTATGGAGATGGGTGGAGAGAGACAGTTAAATAATCCCTTCATGTATGTATTCATCTGGAATGGGCTAATTGGTGTGTCTATATGATCATGTTAGATAGAGCCCAATACAAGAGGATCTATTCTGAACATCACAGCACAACACCCAGTCTTTGTCCCAGAAAGGTTAAAATATATGTGTTCCAAACACAAAGTTCAGCTTTGACAATCTCTGATCTAATTCAATTAAAATTCAAGTTCGGGTATGGGGGGTTTGGGGGTTGGGTTTTTTGTTGTGTTTGTTGTTGTTGTTGTAGGGTTTTTTCTTTTCCTATAGATACATGGGAGAAGTAAGTGTCGCAATTGCCTTCTTTGGGCAATTTTTGTTTATCTTTCTCTTTTAAATGGGATTTTTTTATACAGAGTTTGATTTGTGAGGCTATGTGACTTCAATATTGCAATTGCTTTTATGCCATATAGTAACTTTATATTCTGCTTTTCAGATACAGAACTGCAAAGTGGTAACACTTTGTATTGAATGATGGGAGATGAAGAAAATGTTACGTGCAATTATGTACTAAAAGAGATGTTTTAACAGCTGTTCAGGTTGTTACTATTGGAGTTGAGTTTGTTAGCTGTTCAACAAATTTCTCTCTTTTGCTGTCTTACACACAGGTTCACTTTTGAGGATGCATAGCCAAGCAGAAGCATAGGACTAGAAAAAAAATCTTTCTTCCCCAAACCAATTAAGATCGTCTTCACGCTGACATATTTTTAGCTTGGTTTCCTAAGTAAATAGGACATTGTGGTACACTATGTTTAACTGTGTGACTGTCAGTCACTCATCCGATACCTTCAAGTCCACTCACAAATTGTGACTAATATTGAAGGCTTGAAAAATACAAAATTCCACCAAGTTTCAAGAAAAATTGACTTGAAAGTGGACAGTGGTCCTTTCAGCTCCCTCACTGACAGAAAGGCTGACATATGATCATGACAGTTACCTTTCTTTTAGAGTGCCTGTTAGCTGATCTGCGCAGTACTGGAAATCAGTCAGCACACGTACAATTTTATACAGCTGCAGCACTGCTCTGTACAATCCAGTAATTAGGGAACAAGGAAGGGAAATGAGGATTTTGGTGAGTAATGTGGTATTGGAAAGAAATTGGAAGTATTATCCTGTGTTGGGTTTTGTGTGGCAAGGTTTTGGTAGTGGGGGGGCTACAGGGGTGGCTTCTGTGAGAAGCTGCTAGAACCTCCCCCTGTGTCTGACAGAGCCAATGCCAGCTGGCTCCAAGACGGACCCGCCCCTGGCCAAGGCCAAGCCAATCAGCGCCTCTGTGATAACATATTTAAGAAGGAAAAAAAAACAGTTAGAGCTTTTGCAGCCGGAGAGAGGAGTGAGAAGATGTAAGAAACTCTGCAGACACCAAGGTCAGTGCAGAAGGAGGGGGAGGAGGTGCTCCAGGCGCCGGAGCAGAGATCCCCCTGCAGCCTGTGGTGAAGGCCATGGTGAAGCAGGCTGTCCCCTGCAGCCCATGGAGGAAGGATGAGGGGGTGTAGAGATTCCACCTGCAGCCCGTGGAGGACCCCACGCCAGAGCAGGTGGAGGCACCTGAAGGAGGCTGTGGCCCATGGGAAGCCCACGCTGGAGCAAGCTCCTGGCAGGACCTGTGGACCCGTGGAGAGAGGAGCCCACGCCAGGGCAGGTTTGCTGGCAGGACTTGTGACCCCATGGGGGACCCACGCTGGAGCAGTTTGCTCCTGAAGGTCTGCACCCCGTGGGAGAGACCACGCTGGAGCAGTTTGTGAAGGACTGTCTCCCGTGAGAGGGACTCCATGCTGGAGCAGGGGAACGATGAGAGGAGTCTTTCCCCTGAGGATGAAGAAACAGCAGAAACACCGTGTGATGAACTGACCGCAACCCCCATTCCCCGTCCCCCTGTGCCGCTGAGGGGGGGAAGGTTGAAGCCGGGAGTGAAGTTGAGCCCGGGAAGATGGGAGGGGTGGGGGGAGGTGTTTTAAGAGTTGATTTTATTTCTTATTCCTCTACTCTGTTTTGCCTAGTAATAAATTAGATGAATTTCCTCTCTAAGTTCGGTCTGTTTTGCTCGTGACGATAATAGTGAGTGATCTCTCCCTGTCCTTATCTCGACCCACAAGCTTTTCGTTGTACTTTTTCTCCCCTGTTTAGTCAATGAGGGGAGTGATAGAGCGGCTCTGGTGGGCACCTGGCTTCTAGCCAGGGTCAACCCACCACATATCCAGTTTTGCTTTCTGTGTTTATGTAAAGCTATGCACCAGAGAGGTTTCTAGAGAAATAACATACAACTCCATAGGAAGACAGGACTTGCAGTTTGCCTCTTGGAAAAATTTATTATTCCTTTTGAAATATTGGTCTGAAACTTCACCCAATTGTGTGAAGAAACTTTCCATTTGTGAATTTATTTATGGCCACTTTACAGCCATCTTGACCAACATTTTCTTTTTATCTAAGCTGTTCATTACAGCTGGTTACTTAACACAGTACTTTACTTTGATTCTTATCTACATAACTTCTTGTTTCAAGTGTTTATATACTTCTGTTCATTTCTGCCATATAGAGTTTACAATCCCAGCAACTCTTCTTAAGTACCTAGAAGGCATCTGTGTAATCTGTAAGTATACACGATGTAAAACTGTGCTGCTATTAAGAAACTTCCTACAAAAGCTGACTGAAACCAGTTGTCATGTAGAGTTCATCCCTTTACACCTTTAATCACTTAAAGAAACCTTTCAAATTCCTTGATTCTGAGACTATTGAGCAGTATATTTTAGCAGAATTGAATGAAGAAAACATTGATGAGTGGAAGAATGGAGCACTTAAAAGCCTCACCAAAAATGGAAATACACAGGAGATGCAAATTTAAAAAAAAAAAAAAAAATTCTTCTCAGTCTACGAATTACACTTTTCAAGAAAAAAAAAAACCAAAACAACAAACTACCACTTTCGCCATAACAAACAAACAAACCCAAACAGAAAACAGTAAGATAGAGTCACAGTTTCCTATAATACTTATTTCTTAAATGTTTGATGCTCCTAAGAAGTTTTGGTAGGTGGTGTCAGATACAGGCATAAATTATGAAGTTATTACTCCCCAGAAAAGTAAAAATAAGGATACCCGTAGATTATTCAGAAAAAAAAAATATCCGAGAGAGAGAGAGACACCAGTGATCTCCAGTGATCTTTGTAGTGTCTACAAACAAATACTCTTTGCATGATACGCACAGAGCGGGGCGAAACACCCCTGCTTACTGCATACTGTGTGCCCAGCACGCTTTAGCTGGGGAGGACACTCTTGCCAGATGTACAGTGAGATTGAGTCCTTTAGGGTGCCACATGGCCTATGATCAGGAGTTCCTCAGAGACTGGAAAAGAGATGGATGATGCAGACTAGGATAGGTCATGGCCAAGAAAGGAAGCTGTGAGTGAGAAGAGTCTGGCCAGGCAAGACAGGCACCTGCATAAGAGGGAACCAGGGGCTGCTTGCAGCTGTATCTTTTTCTTCTAGCCATTGATAACTGTCACTATTGCTATCAATGAAGGGTGGCTGAAAGGAATCAGTTTGGCTTCTGTCTGATATCAGAGCTTTTATTCCCATTGTGTTGCATGGCAGGATATAATGCAGCAACCAGTCAGATTCAAGGTGTTCAAATAAATTCCTAAAAAGTAACCTAAGAAGCTCTAAGATATCCAAGGACAAAACAGGATAATCTAAGATAGCTTTACAACAGATCCATGCCATTCTGGGCTGGCAGCTGAAGGTAATGTAGGTTACTGTAGTAAAACTTATACAGCCTTAAATGCCTAGCTGTGGGCAGCCAAGCTAAGCCAATAATTCTTCACTGAAGCCAAGATTCATGGCTCAGTTACCTTAAGATTCTATGTTTATTTCATACACTTCTTAAGAAACAAGCTAAAACCAGAAAGAAATATCCATATCTGATATAAGCAACTATAAAAAGGAAAAAGTCAATCAATACATTGATTGAAAAAGCCAGGAGTGAAGTAGAGAAATCCATGCAAGTTTAATTTAGTCCCCTTGTGCATAGTCATTATAGTTCATGCTTTAATTATATGATATTGTATCATTTTTCTACAAATTTAACTCATTGTGCAATACAGAGGATTTCTTCTAATAACCAGTAGTTTGCTGTCTTATTTTCTCATTATTACTAAGTGTGTAGTGCTTTAGTGCATCTGTTTCAAACTGTGCATGTGAAGACAAAATTAGCATTTTTCCTAGTGGATTTTTATTGGTTGAATACTTTACTATCCTGCAAGTTTCATCACATGACTCATTCAAGCTGAAATGGTTAGATGTCTTCCACAGACCTCTAACATTTAAGCTGAGAGAGACAGGACTAATAGGGGGTAGTTCTCTTGCACTAGCAGAAGGAAGGACACGCATAGACTTGCTCTGACAACAGAGGATTTGCAAGAATCATAGATCTTTTGTTCTATTAAAAAAAAAATGCAAGGAATATAACCTATATTAGCACACATAGTTCTTGCTTTTTCCTCAAACTTTAAGTAATTCCCTTCTAACTTTTTTGTCTTTTTTTCCTACTCTGATTTTCTCACATGTAAATATGTTTTTTAAATAGACCAAATAGCCTGTTATAAATACTTACATTTTGGTGATGTGTATCACCCTCTGAAAGCATTCTTTATTGACTTTCGACACTTATTTGAGACAGTCATGACAGGATTCAGTTGCTAATACACTGACATATGAATCCTTTGTGATGTTTTAGATGCTGTATGATACCACACCTGATCTCCAGATGCTGCTTCAGAAAAGCATAGATTTTCCAGAGGAGTCTTGTGTAGGAGGACAGGAGTGTGCAGGAGTGATGTATCTGCCTGCTTTGTGTGAATGGATGCCTTGGATACTCTACATGCGTATACCTAGGTGTTGGCAGCTAATTCCTGCATTCACTTTAAAAAAGATTGTTTAAAAAGACTGCGAAAAACTGAAGTGCAATAGATGCCTAAAGTAGATGGATTGGCTCCCACAGCGAAAGAAAAGGCACTGGAATATAGAAATTTGGTCAAGGTTAGTATTATACTTGTTATTTTTTGCAATCACCTCCAGATTGTCAATGACAGCAGGAAAAGTTATGAAAATAGCTGTTCTGTTCCAAATGGGCAGAAGACTACTTTACAGTTTTATTCCAAATAATGATTACTCAGAGCTACATAATACTCATCTATCTTGCTTTGATCGGATGTGAAGGGGCAGATATCTGTTCCATAACTAGAAACATTTAATTATGCAAGGCCACATAGGAAAAGTCAAATAACTTTATTAGAGAACTGAACACTAAAAGAGAAAATTGCTTAATGACATATTAAATAATGAGAGATGTCATTGGCTGTATGGCTGCTTTTGTTCCTTATAAGATGGAGTGGGAAGACTTTAGATTATTTTTATATTTAGTAGTACCAAAGCTATTGATGGAGAAAGTCTATAAAGGCCCAGGATAGCTAAAGATAATTTTGGAAGTGTTCTTTAATTTTTATTGCAGCTGTTGACAAAATTGTAAGCACTTTTACATAAAAAAACTTTTTTTTTTTCTTAAGATATACACATATGCACATATGCTTTACCTACCTGCTCTCTATACCATGCAGCTGGTGAGTGCTATTTTTTTTTTTTTTAATGTTTTATTTATAGCTTAGTAAACAGCAGATTTTTTTTCTGAACCTAAAGTTCCCCTTCAGTGTACTCAGAAGAATGACAGTAAGGTCGAGAGTTTTGGGTAAGTGTATGTCACAAGCTGAAGGGTTTTTTTTCCATTAATGCCTAGGTGACTACTACACAATATACTGCATTAGATAGATAGGGAAACAGGCCTTGGAGAAGAGATTAAAATTCAGAAATCAACCGTGCTGGGCAGGTGCTGTGATCACTAGAGTTGAGAAACTGTAGGTTTCTTTCTTCCAATTGAGACAACTACTGCAACAGGAGGGGAATGCCCTCCCATAAAAAGCAGCCTGCAGTTGGAGGTTAGTGCCGGCTTTAGCACAACAGGAGTTGTGGTTGCACTCAGAGAAGAAATCAAAACTTTAGCCTAGGTTCTAACCAAATCTTTGGGAGAAAAAAAAAAAATAAAACCCCAAACCCAACATTGTTACTGGCCTTCAGGTAAAGGGTTTCTCACATAAATCACAAATGGTTAGCAATTCTTCTCATAAGCTCATGGCATAGCTAGGGACAGGATTTAAGACTTCAGTATTTCTTATTTCAATATGTCCAGTGCACTGTTTGACTTGGACACTACCAAAAGATGTAAATTTTTGCACTCACTAATAATAAACTCTGTAAGGCTGACTGTGGAGTCCACATTCCATTCTGCACTATCCAAACTATCTGTATCCCATAAAGGAACAAGTTTCCCATAAGTTAGGTACACCAAATTGTCACTTTAAAGCCAGTTGTCCCTGAAGTGGAACCCAGAACCACATGTGATTTCTGAGTCTTTTCTACAGTGCATGTAGGATTGGTTTATTAGAGCAATGATTCAAAAAACTGAGTTGCTGGGAAAGAAATCAGACTAGAGTCATCGGAAAACACTAATCACAAAGCTATGCAAAAGAATATACTCAGGGCTGTAAGCAATAGTTTCCACCCACCTGGGATGCAGAGAGGAAATCCTCTCTTAAGGATAATTCACAGATAGGATAGTCACATCTCAAAGGTGTGATCAAGGACTGCTAAACTGTTGTAAATAAATGCTAGGAGTGTACTCAGAGGCAATTCCTGCCCGATTTTAATGTCCTAGAAACTAAAATACTGGTAAAAAGTACAGGTATGGTTTCAAAGGCTGCCTTCCTTAGATCTGTTCAAATTCACATTAACCTATCTCCCAGTATTTTGTCATCTATTCAAGGTCACCCACTGTGCAGGAAAAATGCAAGCCCATAAGCATTGTGTGAGTAGATGACCTTGTATTGTGTGTGTTCTGGAGATATTAAGTTTCTGGCTGTACACTGACTTTTATGCTGACCGTGAAGCTTCTCTGGGCACAGGCAGTGACAGAACTGCAATGGCTCTGTGAATGTTCAAGTTAAGCAAAAATGTTATGTGTTGTGGAGCTGCTGAGCAAAATCTCTTTGTTTCTTTAAGACAGAAATTTGGGACTTTAGAATATCAGCTCCACTTAATATTTACTCAAAGTGCACTACTCTTTATCAGATACATCCCTGCTTTGAGGTGTTTTTTCCCCCCTTTCCTGACAAGGAGAAGTATGACATATTCAGTATTTTGGAAGTAAAGGTCATTTATAAAGATATGCATCCAAGCTTTTCTCGGAAGGTCAAATGAAGGTGTCCAGATACATTCTGTCAAAATATCAGGAAAGTCTAATGTGTGTCTAACTGTGTCTCAATTAAGACATCCAAGCATAAGTACCATATCAGTCACTTTCAAAACTTTTGATTTAGGAATATAGTTTCCAGTATTATTTTTTAGAAACTTAGAACTTCATATTTATTGTTAAATTGTGGCTGCATTGTTCTGAAAGTACAACAATCATTAACAATTATTCCTGTCAAAGATTTTACTATTAATAATATTAAATACTTACAGCTTCCACAAGCTTATAAGAAATAGCCAGATTCCTTTGCAAGTGTGAAGAAACCCACTCCATTTTATGGTTTATTGTTTCGATAACATCTGGTCCTGTGCAACAAGAGCTACTCCTAATTTACATAATTTATCAGTGAGAATAGAATCCATTCAAATGAGTTCAATTACTAGAAGCTGTATCAGCTTCATCACTCTTTCTGTAACCTGAAACAACCATTCATGTCATAGCATAACTATTATCTACAGAGAGAGGCACTTCTTCCTCCATATTCCTCTGCAGCTCTGCTAGATCTAGATAAATTGCCATAATAAAAGCCACTAGTGAGTGAGGGAGACAAAAAGAAAGGATAGCTCGTCTGCTCCCCTATTAGATTAATCAGATCCTCTAAACAGATTTTAAATGCCTGTGACACGTTTTTCATTCTCAGAGTAATAAAATTCTATCATGCAACGAGCAGAAAACATCACTCACATGTCTGACAAAAAGGCAGCTAACATAAAAACCAAACACGAGATACTTACAGTTAACTCATATGCTATTTCCATAATCTAGTCCAATGAATAAGCAATATGAACTTTAATAGGAGAAACACAAATTCCCATGTGAAGCTTATGTAGGAAAAATCAATAAAAGGACCATAACTTAGCATCTAAAGTGGATGTCTGTAAATGAAAACTGTCTTCCCTTCAAATACAGAAGAAAGGGAAGAAGAGGAAAAGATAAACAAAGGAAACTAACTACATTGAAGTCATCTGCCTGATGGTTTTTTTTACATCCTTGTTGTGAGCAGATTCAGCTTAATGAACACATATCTTGTGAACTCATTCTAATTGCAGTGCACCCAGGGAGCAGACATCCCATTACTTAAAATTTTGCTACAGTTGTGATGATGAACTGCCTACATATTATTCTAGTAGATTTGCTTTATGTTGTTTTACTGCAGTTGAATTTGCTTGTTCTGCTATTGTTATGGGGATTTCACAGGCTTTCCATTAGAAAACCTATTTTCAGTCATTTATATGGCAGATGCTGAAGGGTAAACATACAAACTACAATTGACTGACACTTCAGTTCTTTCACTGTTAAATAAGATTCTTGAAATTATTTGGGAAAAAAAAAACAACACAACAGTATCTGTTGACAAGTTAATTTATGGTGAAAAAATACTCCACATTTGCAGATTAATTTAATTTTGTGGATCGTTTTCCTCCTTAAATTTCTCCTGTCTGTGTTGTGGTGAGTTTGAACTATGAAATTTGGAGCCAGAGTCTCAGCTGCTGTAAATCGTCTTCGTTCTATTGAAGTCAATGGGAGTGTATTGATTAACATCAGATGGATTTTTTGTAGTTCTTTAAATTGTATGTATAAAAGATATTTGGACAGTGGTTTTAGTCAAGTAGCTAGTTATTTATCACAACATTCCTACTATTCCTACTACTAGGGCCTACTATTTTATTCCAGACAAACTACTATACCCCCACTCTAACTAGATCTGCTAAAGGTTCTGCTGAAGATTTGTTTATTTCTGTGGAATATGCATCAGTAGAAGTCTTTTTAAATACGTAAGGTAAGACAAGCAGGATTAACATAACTATATTTTATCCTGCCTTGTGCATTATTGCAATAAGTAGTCTCATTAGAATTCTTCCAGCCTTATCTTTCTGTGATTCTTTGTGCCATGGTAATACAGCAAAGTCATTGTCTCTTAAACCTGATTACACCAACGGTAACCTCCACTATCACTTGCATTTAAGCACCCCCACAATGACACTACAGTGCCCAGTTCCCCATATCACAGACTCACCACTTCTCATTTCTAGCTGTCTCCTCAGTATCTAGTCAAATGTAGTCAGAAACCTTACAACACATCCCATATTTCTGTGGAGTTTTCTGCTACAGCCAATGAGAAGCCCTCAGCTAACTAGGAAATTTTTAAAAAGCAAATTTCTTTCTTTTTCAGTCTTCAGTTTGGTGGGGGAAGGTTGGAAGGTTGCGGGTTTGTGGGGTTGGTTTTTTTCCTCCTCATCCTTTTAGCCGAAACACTTTCCTTATAGCAAGAAGGATCAAGAGATATTCCAACCATAAAATGTTCAAAGGGACTAAGGAAAGAGTAAGTTTGTTATTGAGACCAAACCTGAGTTATTTCTTTCTCTAATATTGGTGAGAAATCAGCAACTGCATCTGAAGATCTGAAGCTAAAGAGAATCCTGGGAATTCTGGGAATTCAGACTGATCAGCCCCACCTGAATCCCTGTGAAGATGATGGAGCAAATAATCCTCAGAGTTTTCAAACTCAGCTGACCCCAGCTGACTAAAGGGATATTCCATACCACAAGCTAGTTTATCAATTTTATTGACATTTATTTTATTCATCAAAATTATTATAGAGCTGACAAAAAATTAGACAAATTTCAATCATATCACAAAAAATTATATAACATCCAAAAGCTATAGTACAAGAAAGTGAAGGCAATGTAAGAAAGCCTAGATTATATATTATAGTATATTAACCTGCCCTTTGATGCAGTTCAGCCCTATCCAACAGGCAAAATATTTGCTCTTCAAAGGTAATTGTATTAAAGATCTAGAAATAATTCATCTCTGGAAGAGATGTTTTCACATTCTGCATGAACCTGCAATTTGCATCAGAGGATAGAAAATCACTCCAAGCTTCTACTTAATTTGGTGGTGGAATTTTAACAAGAGCTTCCCAGGTTTTCCCTCAGGCACATCATTGCTGCAGTTCTTTATATGTTGAAGGACATTGGGAAGATGCCTGCTGCTGAAGTATGGTGCAGTGTACTATAAGAGGACATTTAATTTCATTTGTAGTACAGCAAGATGGAATTTCCCAGGGGCCCTCCGGGAGATGTATCATATAGGATAAATACATGCACATATACAAGCACTGCAACAAAGTGTTTGCTCTGCTTTTATACCTAGATGAATAAAACTATCAAATTAATGTTCAATTTCTGCACTTAATTTATTATGCCTAATAGGTAGTTATTTAAACCAAAAATAAGTGAGTTTTGCAATGTCTTCTGGGCTCAAAATATTACAGGCGCATGGGAACCTTCTTGTTATGCATGTTGACAAATGCTGGCTAGATTTAAAAGGGGAAAAAAAAAAGAAATTTTTTTTTCTATTAACTGGAGATAACTAATATTTATTTTAAATATTAATGTTGAAAAAAGCATTTTCCAAAATACATCTATAGCATGTATATATTGTAAAGATTGGTGCTGTAATTACCCTGTTTAGTGAACAGTATAAAGCTAAATACTGTGTAAAGAAACAGATAGCAAATTAGTCTACTCTCCTCCTTCCCGGGCAAGTTCAAGCTTGCACCAACACTTTGGGAAATGACTCTAAAATTATACCCATGAATAGGCAACATTTGCTGTCTTTTGATTCTCTTCAAATCTTGTTGTGTTTGCTCTGCAAAGGCCACATTTTCCTAAAGAATAGGTTAATTGAAAAAAAAAAATCAATTTCTACTTGAGCTTCCTTTAATAGAAGACTTGATTCTAATTTTCCTTATTGCAGTGTCAAACACAAACAATCCCAGTTAAACAAACAAACAAAAAAATTGCTCTGACATAAAAAAATGAGATCGGTATGACGGTTGAAAGATCTGGTTTATTTTTTTTTTCCCCCAGTTCCTATGAAAACCATTTTTAATTTTTGTATTATGACTTCTCAAAAGGCATTCTTAAACATCTAAAAATGTACAAGGCTGGTCATTCATGTTCATGGAAAAATGAAGTCAGTCGTGAAGTGGTGCAGATAATTTCTACTGGAGTAACTGGGAGAAACCAAAGCCTGTTGAATGGAAGGAGATGGATAGGTGCACAGATAGATGAACTCTGTGTATGTACCAAGCTAGTCAGGGCAGAGTTACTGATCAGTCAGGAAGACAGAACATGTGTTACCTGCACTAATATATTTCCCATCTACAAACAGCTCAGACAGCTCAGAATGAAGCTGGGGACAGATGATCTTGATTCTGCCTGCATCTATTCATGTAGACATGTTCTAAGATAGTCAGACTGGTGGAGGATGCTCAGGTCCTATTGCCCTTGCCTATTTTCTCATGCTTTCTCTTCAAAGTTTAAAAAAAAAAAAAAATCTTCTCAGTCATATGGGTGGAAAAAAAAATATGTAAAAGAATGCAAGGTGCATTTTTTTTTTTTTTTTAGGGTACAGAGAAGAAAAGTGGAGGAGTGTTCAGTTTCTTCTTCATATTTCATTGAGCTTCAGGATTCCTAGGCATTACTTGTTTCTGCAGGAAGTATGAAAATTTCTTTGAAAAATCCCTGGATAACTCTGAGAGGTGAAAACAAGAGCAAGGGTAAACAAATGGAAACATTTTGGGGGTAAGAAGGAAGGGAAAAAGACTTTTTGAAAATCAGACAATATCTCAACTGCGAGTACCCCAATTTTAATTAATACTATAAGGAAAGACTAAAGCTCTGCTGCTTTTGTGAGATACTTAATTTCATTCACAAAAAGGCTGTATTATAAGAACAAAATTCTTGTAGCTAGCAACTGTATAAAGAAAAGTCAACAAGACATGATATTTACAGGCCTTCTTTAAGACATACAGTCTAAGTTCTCATTTTATTACCTTATTTTTTAAAGTCAAATTGTGATCCTTAGTTACATGGGACTTAATCTGTTATAAAGTGACTGGCTTAACAGAGTGATTCAAGTTTCATATTGGTCTATCTGTCTCTACATAATTATATTGCTTTTATGATGCTTACATGGGATCACCACAGAAACTGTTACCATTCTTAATTGCTTGATGACTAAAGACAGACGGTTTGGAGTTTTTTTATATCTTTGAAACTAAAGACGATCTGCAGTGCATTTACTGTAAGGTGGGGTCTGAAAATAATTGTAATGAGCTGGCTGAAAAAGAAACTGCAGAAAGGCAATTACTCATTTACTGCTTTAGCAAACATTAATGTGTGTTATCTATAAGCACAGTGTGAGTTTCTGGCATTTTTGTGAAGTGAAAAGATATTCTTTTATCAGAAGCTCTTAGAGAGCCAGAAGAGAAACGTCAATGGATCAAAAGCTTCATACTATTTGTCTGGTTGTTCAACTGGCAAAAACAAACAGTTGAGACAGCAACTTAGCCATTTGCAAATATTACTACAAGCATCAGCATGGTAATAGACTGTACAGTGTTGAAGAAGTTAAAAGTCTTGTTTAAGATTCTAGATATGATTTCCATTTCAGCCATTTATATTCAATCATACATACAAGACATAGAATAACAGGAAAAAATATGAGAGAGAAGATAAAATTCAGCCACCTGGATTCTAGTGGCCTTAGGTGTGTGCTTTATCTATGTAAAAGTTTGCTATTATTTAATGCAATCTATCCTACAGACAGGATAGGCATTGTAAATGCTGAAGATTCAAATAATTTGGCTCTGTGCCTTGTTATTCTTCTTCCTACTTGGGAATCTAAGAGAAACCAGAAGTATTTGCAAGACTGTCACTTTTTCCCTCAAAAAAAAAAGCAGAAAAAACCCAACAAAACAAAACCCAACAGCCTAATGAAAAAAAAAAAAGTTTAATCAATAACGAAGCTGTTTACATCTCATTCACCCAGTTATATGTCATAGAGCAATATTATTATTCTTAATGATATAAAGTGTTTTCAGTGGGGATGAGTGGAATCCAAATCACAATCTAGACTTCATCAATTATTCAAAGATTTTGGGTTGATTAGCAAATACCCTCCCTCTCCTTTCTCCTTTGCTTGTAGATTCTCTTTTCTCTAAGATTATCTACTTGCACTTTTCAGTTCCTCTATTGCCAGGATCTTTATTTGCTGCAGTGACTATATTGCCATTTTTAATCATCAGCTAACAAATGTTTTTAATGGGCTAGCTGTAGAAGTTCAGAGCCATTATAAGAATAAAGATAGGATTGTTCTTACACCCAGTATTTGCATTTTCTAGAACTGGAACAGGATTAGTCTAAAAGAAAGGAGTTAAGAGACCTTTCCTTGTTTGGAAATTATTTTGCACAGTTAACTGCTGCTCTCTTTTAGACCATCAGACCACATTCATAAGAGTTCATAAATAAGTTGGGGGAACTGTATCCCACTGTAGTTACTCTGAAGCTTAGAGATACAGTTAACTCTAGACATTTCTGAAAAGTTCTGAAGGCTATAGAAGACAAATGAAACTCAGGTGTTCATACTCTCAGACACAGTTTTTGAAACATTGTTCAATGTTTTAAATAAGCTGAAGAAATATGTATTGAATAGTTGTCAGTTTGAACGTTTGATCCCAACATCTAGGATTGAAGTATTCAACCCAATCAGGTTTTCTACCCCCAGCACCAAAGTCACCTCAGATATGCATGAGACACTTCAAAAGAAAGTTGACATGAAAAATGTGAAGATAGGAGTGTATAAATCTGTCTGAAGTAGGTTAAATCCAGTCAGTTGGGTTTCTTTTATCTCATTCAGAAGAATACCCTCGACCCCCAAACTCTAGCTGAATAGTCAGTTTTCGAGTCAATCCATTCAAGCTGAAAATATAGTATGTATTAAACTGGAAACCCCTCATAGAGACAGTGTAACTAATGACTTGGCTTTATTAATACAAGCAGTCAACAGACTAAACCAAACTACTTAAGCTCCAAAAGTGATGAGTGAAATTCAATGGTTTTGGTAGTTGAATTATCATAGAGTTCCAAAAGTTCAGTGCTCATCTAAACATTTTATGAATTATCCAGGTTTCCTGGTTATGCAAGAAAACAGTCGTAGTGTAATGAAAGCAAGCTCCAGGAAAGTTGACACATTCTTTTCTGGTCAGGCTGCTAACATCAGGAGAAAATTTGGACACTATCACTACTGTTAATAACCAGGGTTAGGAAATGTAGAAGCAGTTAAAACTGAAAGTCAGGGCTTTGTGCCTTGAATTGCTATTATTTATTCACTCTATTACAGTGACTCAGAAGCAGAAACTAGAGTCCTGGCTATAGTGCATTAAGTAATGTACAAACATTTAGAGAGATATTTGCTAAGTCAAAATGTTATTCTCTTATGATTTGTATGAGGCAGTAATGACCATTAACAGAGGTGCCAAATGAGATTATAGATTTGTTGGTGTTAGGTGCTGTGGCAAAAGCCTCAAACAAAACCCAGAAAAAGCAAGAGATAGGCTAATGCCCACATCCCGTAAACACTTATTCTAACTGTTCAAATTAATTTTATGATAGTCATAAATCACAATGGAGCAGGAATTCCAGGGTGCATTTTGCTTAGTCACACTTAATGCTACAACAGCCAGAATTAGTTTGCTCCTACATTGCTAAAGTATAAATGTATGCAATTGAGTATACAAAAAATAAACTTATTCTGGAAATAGCCCCAGGCTTACACACTTGCAAAGAGATGAAGTCAGAACTTTCAAATAAATTTGATTTATTTTCCCCTCCCGCCCTCAAGATGCCGTTGAGCTTGTAAGCAGTTTGTGCAATTATCCCAAAATGGGAGTGACATTAACTAATCTTTGGCAGGGCTGCTTCCATTTTGGGGAGATATATTCATATGGTCTGCATTAGAACACATTTAAACATCTAAGTGGATATAAAGAAAAATGCTTACAGTAAAATGCCATACAGTTATTGGAAGGAGGAAGGCATTTGCAGGGGACTCAATTTCAGCCATGTGAATAACCTTTTCACTTTCAGTGGCAAGGCAAATAACAAAGCCAAGGAAACCAGACTTATTTGGTCCAATTACTGCAAAATCATCAATTAAGCAAGACTCTGTGCTTATCAAATATGATAGCCGTACTTATGCAGTACAATAATGAAAAGGGTTTTAAATATTAATGATCAGTCTATTAAAAATACATAAACTCTGCACATATACCATTTTAGTCTCAGATTCAGATGGAGCCCTAATTGTCTCAGCTTCACTCTGAGATATATTTTTCCAGAAGATGTTATTCACAAATATTGAAGGCAGATATACTACTCCTCTAAAAAATTATTGTTTCTTTAATGCCTTTGTTTTGGTATTTTTAAAAATATTGAAGATGACTTAAAGACAGCATTGATTTAGGAATATTAAAGATTTATGAGGTTTTAGGTTTTATTGTCTTTTACAACACTTTTTCAGTTCTCAGTAAACACATAGTATGTGAAAATCTAAAACTCTCCTCCTTTGCTATACACAAATTGTTATTTAAACTATAAATTTAAAAGAAAAACTAGAAAATTGTATTGCTCGTATGGAAAATGGAACAAGATCTCACCCTTGCACTATTGACCACCACAGCAGATAACTGGAGCGTTGTTTGGTTTATGAGCGAAGCTTAGGGGCAAGAATACCATGGAGTTAGTATCATGGGGTCTAAAAGGTCTAATAGCTCTTACATACTCTCTATATTTCATGACATTACAGGTAGGCAAGCTTTTATGTAGCTAGTCACAGAAAAGATAGTCTTCTGAAAACTTGTCAAGCTTACATCTCATTTCTATTTCTTATCTTGCCCTTTTTTGAATTCAGCCTTCTGAACTGAGAAGGTTTCAGAATGGAAGGATGGTGACTCCATGTAGGAACAGCAGGATGTGAAGTAACCATACAGGATCCTGCACATCTAAGGGAAGGTTCTGTGAGACTATATTAGGTCATTATGTGATTCTGATGCTGAAAGTTGACATTTTTTCATTACAGAAACAGTTGGTATGCCTCCCTGATTAAGTCAGAACTGAAAATAGAATTAAGGGAGAACACTCTCCACAGAGATGAGACTACAATTTGTCTGTTGCTATAAAAGATCAGTTCCTTGTTCTCATGTGCTTTAACTCACTCCATCTCTCTTAAAGTAATGAAAAACACACAGTAAGACTTCTAAGCTTCCTTTGTTATTAGAAACAAACATATGATTTTTTCCCTCCCCATCTAAATTAAATTTTTATGGGTAGAAATAAAAAAAAAAATATATTTCATTTTTGCTAATGTATTAATGGGATTAAACCATTTTTAATTCTATTTTCAAGTAGACTTGAGAAGAACTGAGAAATCGTCTTCTGTAATATGGTGAAAATACTGGCTGTGTTACCTCTGGATAGTATGGAACTTTCTTACACATGCAGACAAACACAGTATGTCTGCGAAGACTTTACAAGAGAAGAAAACCTGACAATATCAAGTTTGTAGTATAATCTGAGAGGAAATCAGTTCCCAGATATAGTACTTATTTTTCAGAATGGGATCACAAGGAGACTAACCTTTATAGAAATATGTATGTATCGGTCTCCTGCCTGATACCTAAAGAAAAAACAAGGAAAGTTGATAGATGCTACTGGGAACATTTTTGTGCTACTTTTTCTTCAAAACATAATATGGGGAAAGCATATGGATAGAGTGGTACTCTTCATGTCTCTAAGATTAAGACTGTTCGATTTTAGTCATATTTGATCTAAAGAATTATTTTATGTCTCATCTCCTTCACAGGTGGACAAGATCTGCTAGTAAGGCAAGCCAAAGATTTTGTCTGGAAGAAAAACAAGGATGCATTTCAATATGAATTGCGTCTGGTTTTAAAAATCCACTGACAATTACGATTTTGCCAGCTGCAGCAGAAATTTAAAGAAGAAAACAATCAAGACTGTGTTCAGATAATCATGAAAATTTAGGTAAATATGTACAATATTTTACAACATTTGTGTCTCATAAATCACTGTTCACTTTGGTGATGTCAGCAAAATAACATTCTGATCTAAATTAAATTAACTTGGGGCAAAATGGGAAACCTTCTTTGTATTAGGAACCAGAAATAAAGTTCATTGTACTTTTTTTTAAACTAAGTGGGTTTTTTAATTCCTTCATGCAGATTTTTCCCATTTAAAATATGAGAAAACAACTTGTATTTTGATAACTGGAATTACTGAATTCTTCCATGCTAGATGTAAATATTTGTTACCTTTCAATACCGAAAGAGGTTATTTTACTGTTCTTCCAAAAAAAAAAAGAACAAAAATGCCACTATTTAGCTCTGTCATTATTTAGGTCTAAAGACTAATAGATAGTAACTACACAGTTGAGAGATATCTAATTTCTGTGCTTTAAACCAGGAAATGAATCTCCAATTGCTAAAGAGCTGTTTTATGAATAATATTCCTGTTGAATTGGGTGCAGTGAAGCAAGAAATTTGAATGTCTGTATATCAAAGACTGGTTTGGCTATTTGTATTATTAATGTTACCCACAAACTGCATTCCTAACAAGTCATTACATGAGTTAAGATGAATATTACTTGCAATAAGTTCAAAAAAGGTTCTTACTGCTGAAATGAAATTCGTAGACTATATTTCCGACTCCTCTATCTGTTAACGTACTATTCATTTCATTGCACAGGAGATTACATTTTTAAAAGGTTTTTAGATTTTAAGAAACATGAATTCACTATTCTTTGTGTTTAGGAAATGCTCAAGAGGTAAATACAGTGTTACCAATAGCACAGACTTTTAGAAAATTTCCCTGTGAGACAGTGCCTGAATGTCATTTAGATTGAGTGTAAGGCGTAGTTTCTGTTGTTCTGGTACCACTTGATATCTTCTTTGGGTCAAGGTGCTTACCAAATGAATTGTATTACTCAGCTTTTCTTCTATTATATTACATTTTATATGTGAATAAATATGAGAACAACTGAACCTTTACTCAGAACCTTTCTGTCCTCCTCAAAAAAGGCAATTGGTCTGCAAAATCTGTCTTGTTTTCTCTGAATGCTTACACTAAAATGGATAGATTTTCTCATCTCTCCTATCCTGTCTTAGTTAACAATCAGGCAACAGTGTGTTTTCTGTGCTTTAGTTATATGCATAGACATATATAGGCTACTTAAAATAATAGTATTTTGAAGCTTAAACAGAAGATTTAATAGATGGTCAATCAGCCATAGACTAGTAGGGCTTTTTTTGGATTACTGTGAGATTCTACTTTGTGCTTTGGAATGGTAGATGATGACATTAGGTTACCCCATGGGTAAGCAAAGAAATAGGAATTAGGGGCAAATACATATGGGACAGGACTACAGGAAAGAATTTCTCACTAACTATGAGAAAGCAGGGTGACAGGGACCTGTCTCAAGCACCTGGACACACACATACTCACACTGGGAAGAAAACAGAAGATCTCACTGCAGGTGTCCATTTCAGAAGGAAAAATATCAATCCAGATTCTTCTCAGAGGTACACAGTAAAAGGACAAGAAACAATAGTCATAGTTGTGACAAGGGAAATTGTGATATCCATGTAAGTAAAACAAAACAAAAATAAATCACTAAGCACAGGTTACCCAGAGATTTTCAGAACTGAACAAGGCATGGCTTTGAGCATTGAGTAACCTGAATATAGTCATGCTCCGAGCAGGACTTTGGTCTAGATGGCTTACAGAAGTCCCTTCCAATACTGGTTTTTCTGTGAGTCTTGATAGATCATAAATTTTCTCTTGATGATGTTTCTGTGCTTATTTTGTTTAATTTATGGCTGGTATTAGAGCATGGAAGAGTTCACTGTTTCTAGGAGGAGTATAATTTTATAACTGTTTCTTAAAACAGTCTAAGATGTCTAACCTATAAATATCTTATGTATTATCTATCTAATAGTTGTAGCTATAAGGGTATCTAAAAGGGAGATGTTTAGGCTACATGAATGATATCCTCACAGATATACTGTAAAACTCATACTAATAGGAAAATTTCCTTTGATTGTGACTGCCAACATCAGCAAAATTATGCACAACTAATGCTGGGCTTTAGCAGCATTGACCTCTTTGACAATACAGTGCTTCAATTTGTTTAAAAAATAATTGCTGTGGGATTCCTTAAGTCTTTATCTTCAGACAACCATAAATCCTTTTTTCTAGTTGCTCAGTAATTTTTTGTCCTCAGCTAGCTTTTGTATTTGTATAGAAGGTCAAATCCTTTTAACAATAACTACTCTCACATTTTACTCCCTCTAACCCAGCCTTAATTGTTCTTTGTAAATGTCCAGTAAGGGTTTGGAGAACAGTTAATAGACATTATACATTTAGCATAATTTGCCTGTATTTATTTGTGAAGTTCTGTAAAGACCATTTTAACCATTGTAATTTTTTAATTAATGTTCTTATTTAGGAAAAATATATGAACATTATGAATAAAAAAAAAAAAGTCTTGTGTTGATAATTGACTGATTTTCCTGTCATAGTTTCTTTTTCATGAAATAAGTTTAAACCACATCATCACTTATTTATCCCACAGTGTGCAAAAGGGTACTCCAATATAGGGATTCATTTTGTAGGTTTGTTTTTTTGCTTATTTATTCCCCCCACCCCCAAGTTTATTTTCACAAGTTGGTTCTTTTTCTTCTTTTGTAGGAAAAAGGAATATGGATTAATTTTAATAGAATATAGAGCATATACAAGCTAATTTCCCTAAAATCCAATCCTGTGTCAATTTTAAAGTGAAGGGAGCAATTGAAAATATGAATAAAAATACAATAGAAGAAAATTAGATGCTAGGAGGCAAATTAATTATCAATTAAGAATTATGGCAATGGATTGTGTAGGGGGCGGGGTGGGGGGGGAGTTTATAAAGTGGAAACCAGGATTGTGTCCTGGTTTTGGCTGGGATAGAGTTAATTTTCTTCCTAGGAGCTGGTTAGTGCTATGTTTCTGATTTAGGACAAGAATAATGTTGATAACACACTGACGGTTTTAGTTGTTGCAAAGCACACAAGGACTTTTCAGCTTCTCATACTGGCCTGCCGGTGAGAATGCAAGGGAACCCAAGAAACTGGGAGAGGACACAGCCAGGACAGGTGACCCAAACTGACCAACAGGATATTCCATACCATATAATGTCATGTTTAGCATATAACTGGGGTGGTTGTCTGGGAGGTGGGGCAGCTCAGGAGCTAGCCGAGCATCAGCTCTGGGTAGTGAGAAATTGTGCTGTTCATCACTTGTTTTGTATTTTTTATTATTATTATTATTATTATTATTATTATTATTATTATTATTATTTACTACTACTACTATTATTGTTCATTTTCTGTCCTATTAATCTGTCTTTATCTCAACCCATGAGTCTTACTATTAGTTTTTCCTTTTCAATTCTCTCCCCTATCCCACTGGATGGGGGGGCAGAGTAAGTGAACAGCTGTATGGTTGTTTTAGCTGCCAGCCAGGTTAAACCATGACAGATTGGCAGAAGTAAATATAAGAAGATTTTGTTTTAAATATTTTAGGAGTAAAAATATCTTAATGCCTCCAAACAGAACAAGACCATTACTAGACAGGCACTAAAATATTAGGAAGGAAGGAAGGAAGGAAGGAAGGAAGGAAGGAAGGAAGGAAGGGAGGGAGGGAGGGAGGGAGGGAGGAAGAGGGAGAGGGAGAAGGAGAGGGAGAGGGAGAGGAAAGCAAGGCAATGCAAGGTAAAGCAAAGGCAGGAAGAAACAATTCTCTATTTTTCTTCAGTACTTGGAAATAGGCCAGATGTATTCATGTCATATGAAGGCATTCTGAAATCGATAATAATTGAGAAAGATGTTAGGGAAAATCCAACAAAAATACTGAAACTATACAGAATAAGAATGTTACAATTGCAGTCTGCAGGAATCAACAAAAAAATTTCCTTTTTAGAAGACTCACTGGTGATTTTGAAGTGTTGGTATCCTTGCTGATAAAATATGCTCACCAAAATATTTCCAGGCAGGCAAAAAGCATGACAGCATCATCAGTCATATGCTACAAATAATGGAAAAAATTACTAAAAGAAATACCGGTATCTGCTTTTCCTACAACTTTCAAAAGAGAAGTTAATATATTCAGAAGTAAAGCTTTGGCTGAATACAACACAGCTGCAATGCTGTGGCCCCTGTATCGAAATTTACCTTGCCATAGTTGAAACTAAGCAATAAAGTATTCCTTCTGGAGATAAATTTATGATGTTAGGAAAAGTTCTGTGACACTAAAAAATGATTAATCTATTATCCACATGACACCAGACAGAGCTAATGTTAGCAGATTTATAAATCACCAAAGGAGATATAAACAATGGTATAATACTGCAGAATACTAAATATGGTACCTTTTTACTGATGCAGTATTTTATGGCTTGCTCTGTCAGCTACTTCTATTTTACTTTTGCATTGTGTAAAAATCTGTTATGGATTCCCTTTGTGCAAGGTTTTCACCAGTCTTTTATGCTTTTGTACTTTGAGATTAGGTTATTGCAATGGAAGGTGAGCGCACCAGGCAGATGTTAGGTTGACAGGTCAGCAAGGATCATTAACACACAAATTGATTAAGCCAGGAAGAGAAAACATCACACTTTGATAAGCACGTGGACTGTTCCTGCTAGTTCATCAGGAACTCGGAGCACGTCACAAGTGCAATTCACGTCCCCACTGAACTTTGCAATGTGTCATAGCAGCACACACAGGATCACTTTTCAGAATTTAGGTAGAAAGCATATGCTCTGAGTGGAAAGGAGTGAAGAAATGTTTCTCTTAAAGTCTGATGAAAATTGTGCAGAGCACCGCATAGATGAAAGACACATGATCTGTGACCACTGTGAAGTTCTTATGAATTTTAATAACTGCCATGTGTGCTCTGAAGTATATGACACTTTAACTGCTAATTTGTCAGCTATTTTTCAGATTAAAAAGTTATAGCTGATACTTGCAGAAAGTGTAGACTTCAAATTTAAGTTGTTCATAAAAAAAGCATTGTGGAGAAAACACATTCACATGCAGAACTACCCATCTTTTTATCACCTCCACTTTTAGGAGTTATTGGGCTGTCATTTTGGGGTGAATAGCTTGTTTTGCAAGTTAAGTTGTGTCTCCTGGCAAAAAGTAGATAGTAGCGTAAAAGGAAATCTAAATCTGAACACTGGGAGGGCAGAGGGGAGGACAAAGTAAGTAGGAATCTGCTTCATAGATAATCAGTTCCTTAAGCATCTGGAAAAACTGCATAATGATGTCTGTATGTATCTGTACAGAAAAGCCCCTAGGAAGTGTCTCAATATACTCTAAATGTCAAAAGAGGCAATGACAGACTGAGTTTTACTTTAGCCTTTAGAAAGATACTTATTGCATTGAAACAAACATTTCATACACTTCAAAATGAAGCAAAAAAAAAAAAATCTTCATACTTTCCTGCGATATTTAGAGAATACTAAGCAGAATTATATATTCTATAGAAGATCTAGAGACTTACAGTCTTCTCACATTGGGGTAAATCAAACTAAGTTGTGAATTCAGAATTGCATTGTTGTAAAACTATTGCTGTTGAAAGCAGCAGCATCAGGCTTTTGGTCTGGTGGTTAAATCACTTGCATATGTGATGCATTTGTTTTTTTTCAGAAGGAATAAGCTGATTACTTCATACATTTGAAGCAGTGCAAACTGAAAATCTTATTTCCCAAGCCACTGTATGTCTGTCAGTTAGGATTTCTGAAATGTCCATCACTTTATTATCTGTACACTGGGGAACCCAGAGACTGAGATCCAAGAAGCAGACATAATTTTCAGTGATGAATTTAGGATTCTGCTGGTGTTTGAAATTTCTCTACCTTCATCTGGTTCCCAAAGTGAGGAAGCAATTGCTAAGAGTATAGAGATTTATGGACTAAACTTCAAATCCGCAAGAAACACTTAGAACCTGCACATAAGAGCAAAATCCACATATTATAGGACTACCTTTTTAGGTGCCTGAGGAGCCATTACTGTCTTATATGTTACTTCTAAACTTTCTTAAAGACCTGCAGCTGTCTGTGCCGAGAGCTGAAGAGGCTGACAGCAAGTACATCTGTACTGGGTGCAGGTGTCCAAGTGGTGCAAGTGAGGGTTGCAGGGGTGGTCTCTGTGAGGAGGTGCCGGGGCTGCTCCGTGCCTGACACAGCCATTTCCAGATGGCTCCAACGGACACACTGCAGGGCACAGCTGAGCCCCTCAGCCAAAATAGTGGCATCTCTGTGAAAATGTAGATAAGGAAAGGCAAAATGTCGCACAGCATGGAGGAGTGAGGAAAAAAGTGTGAGAAACAGCAAGCTCAGAGAAGGAGAAGGAGGAGGTGCTCCAGGCACCACAGCAGATATTCCCCTGCAGCCTATGGAAGACACCATAGGGGAGCAAGTATTTTGCTACAGCCCATGGAGAGGACCAGACCAGAGCAGATATCCACACTGCATCCCATGGAGGACCCCACACTGGAGCAGGTGGACATTTCCTGAAGGAATTGCAGCCCATGGAGAGCTCATGGTGGAACAGGTTTATTCTGAAGGACTGCAGACCGACACTGGAGCAGTTGTTCAAGGACTGTAGCCCATGGAGATGACCCACAGTGGAACAGTGGAAAAGTGTGAGGAAGAATGAGCAGCAGAGACGAACCATTATGAACAGACCGCAACTCCCAATTCCACATCCCCCTTGTGCTGCTCAGTGGGGAGGAGGGAAGACATAAAGGCATGAGGAATGAAGGAGTCTAACTGAGCTTGAAAAAAGTGCGTGGGGAGGAAAGGTGTTGGTTTAATTTTTGTCTTTGTTTCTCATTATCCATATCTATTTTAATTGGCAATAAATTAATTTTCCCCAAGTCAAGTTTGTTTTGTCCTTAATGGTAATGAGTAAGTGATGTCCCCAACTTTATCTCAATCCTAAAGCTTTTTCATGTTATTTTCACCCTCTTGTCCTGTTGAGGAGGGGGAGTCAGAGAGCAGCTGAGTGGGCATCTGGCAGCCAGCTAAGGTCAACCCACCACAACATTGTCCTGGTTTTGGCTGAGATAGAGTTAATTTTCTTCCTAGTAGCTGGTATAGTGCTGTGATTTGGATTTAGTATGAGAATAATGTTGATAACACACTGATGTTTTCAGTTGTTGCCAGGTAGTTGTAATGTGACCCCGTGGGGGACCCACACTGGAGCAGTCTGCTCCTGAAGGTCTGCACCCCATGGGAGAGACTCATGTTGGAGAATTTCGTGAAGGACTGTCTCCCGTGGGAGAGACTCCATGTTAGAGCAGCGGAACAATGAGAGGAGTCCTCCCCCTGAGGATGAAGAAGCGGCAGAAACACCGTGAGATGAACTGACCGTAACCCCCATTCCCTGTCCCCCTGTGCCGCTGAGGGGGGGAAGGTTGAAGCCGGGCGTGAAGTTGAGCCCAGGAAGATGGGAGGGGTCGGGGGAGGTGTTTTAAGACTTGATTTTATTTCTCATTCCTCTACTCTGTTTTGCTTAGTAATAAATTAGATGAATTTCCTCTCTAAGTTCGGTCTGTTTTGCTCGTGACAGCAATTAGTGAGTGATCTCTCCCTGTCCTTATCTCGACCCACAAGCGTTTCGTTGTACCTTTTCTCCCGTTTAGTGAATGAGGGGAGTGATAGAGCGGCTCTGGTGGGCACCTGGCCCCCAGCCAGGGTCAACCCACCACACTACACTAAGCCAAGGACTTTTCAGCTTCTCACTGTGCCCTGCCAGGTGCACAAGAAGCTGGGAGAGCACAGCCAGGACAGCTGACCCAGGCTGGCCAAAGGGACATTCCCTACCACAGAGCATCATGCTCCGGATAGAACTGGGAAAGCCAGCCAGGAGGCAGATTCGCTACTCAGGAACAGACTGGGCATGGGTTTTTTTTCCTTTCTGCATGTGGTAAGCAATTGCATTTTTGTATCACTTGTTTTGTTATCATCATCATCATCATCGTCATTGTCATTATCATTGTTATCTTCCTTTGTTATCCTATTAAACTGTCTTGATCTCAACTCATAATATATTTTTTTTTTCCATTCTCCTCCTCATCACCTTGGGAGGAGAGGGGTGAGCAAGCGGCTGTGTGGTGCTCAGTAACTGGCAGGGGTTAAACCACAACAAGCATTTATTCAAGATTTTGTGCTCCTGACCACTTTCCCTAACAAACTGGATATTACAGACATTTAAAGAGTATGCCAACACACATTAACACTGAGTTCAATATGATACACAACAGTCATAAACATACTTACTCATAGACTGTTAACTAATTTTTGCACAAAACTTAGAGTTAGATGACACTGCTTGCCCAGAAAGTAGGAGTTTCAGGTTGAAAACTTTTTTCAAACTGAGAGGATAAAACCAGAATACAGCTAACAAGGATAATATCGTATAGCAAGGGACTTAAAGGGGGAAGAAGATGAAGAAGGGAAGGAGGGTAAAGACGTGCTATAGCTCTGTAATAAGGAATGCTAGGTTTCTTCTCCCTGCATTTTTTCTGTTTTATCCAAAGGTTACTGGAAGAAAATACATAAGGAATAAGTAAAATCCCCAAGCGTTTAGTAAAAGAGGCAATTAACTTGGACTTGCATTTGTCTTTTCCTCAGTATTTTTTCCTCTGCTGCATGTGATGAATGCTATCCTGCCCTTGAGGGCCTTAAGAGCTTGAGAGGCAAATTATGATCCTGCTGATTATAAGGGTGTATCTCCCAGCTTTGTATACGGTTTATTTGGGGTGCATTTCTTTTTCTTTTGTAACAAGATATGATTTATTTTCTTATGGTATCAGCATATATTGCATCAAAAGGACAACCAACCTTTCCCCTGCAATATAAGGTGCTGATTCAAATTTATCTTATAGTTTGTGTTCACACTCTAAGTATCTTGATTGTATCTTTCAGGTGAACACCAAATCTAAAGTCTCATCTCCCAGCATTATGTTAGAAATGTTTGCTCTGACAGCAACATCAGGCTACAGGATGTTTTATAGAAAGAAATTATCTTGCTTTAGAGATTTCTCAAACTAATATGGACAAAAGCAGGCTTGATTTAACCAGGAAGCTGTGCAAGTGTATCCCTTAGCTCAGACATTCACATTGCATTAACTAATGGTAATAGTTGAAAGAACTAGCCAAAACCTCTGAGAAACTTGCATCTAAAAAAAGATACAAGGTAGAGGAGAAGAAGGATGGGAGTCAGCTGTCTGAGCATAATTAACTGGAGCAGCTTTAGGCACTAGATGGTAGTCTTCTAGACTCCTAGCTGCTGATCAGAAATATACGAGTGTCCTATAAGTCTTCTCTCATGCCTATGAGCCCTGTGTGAATATCTCATACACCTAAGGGATCTCAGATTGACATTAGGTACCTATTTTAGGCAAATAAGGAGTGCCCAAAAAACCATGATCAATAGTAACAAAATCAAAAAAGAACATGAAAACTGAGTATGTACCTTTCCAAAGTTCAGCAATTCTAACTTGAAATTTTTCAGTATCTTCCTTGTCCTTATGGGAGATTTCAACTTCCCAGACATCAACTGGGAATATCGTATTGCTGTGTCAAGCAGGTCTTGGAAATTCTTGAAGTTTGTAAGAGATAACTTCTTGTCACAAGTAGTTGTCACAATTAGGAACAATGCTCTCCTAGACTTGCTGTTTGTGAATAGAGAAGGACTCATGGGGGATGCTATTGTAAATGGCTGTCTTGGCCACAGTGATCATGAAAATGGTTCAGTTTAAAATTTTTGGTGCAATGAGAAAAAAGGACAGCAGAGTTGCTACCCTGGACTTCAGGACAGCAAACATTCAGAGAGTTATTTAGCAGAGTACCCTGGGAATCTGCTTTTGAAGGCTTAGGAGTCCACAAGTGCTGGTCATTTTTTAAGAACTATCTTTTAGAAGCACAGCAGTAGGCCTTGGGCTGCCCGGTGTCCTGAGTTGGAGGACCATGAGTATGGGAACAGTGACTTTCCATTTGTGGACACTGAAATTGTAAGGGATCAGCTGAATGTTCACAAGTCCATGGGACCTGATGGGATTCATCCCAGAGTACTGAAGGACCGAGTGGATGTTACGGTCAATCATTTACCAAAGGTCTTGGGAGTCTGGAGAGGTTCCTGCTGACTGGAAGCTAGCCAATGTTATCCTAAACTGTGTTGCTGAAGGCATGACCCAATTTTGTTAATGGTTTTAAAATTGCAAAGGTAGTTATGACAGTTTTATTTTCAAATTATTTTTAATTAAAACATTTTGTGTTTCAAAAGCAACCTATTAAGAATAATGCAAAAACTTGTCCTGCTTAAGAAAATAATTTATAAAATTACGATTAAAATAGTAGGAGAAAAGTAAAAAGGTTCTCTATAGGAAGGTGATTTTTATTTTTTTTATTATAGTTTGCCATTGATTTCACTGGTAATCTGCCAGTCCATTGCCATAGAAACAAGGACACTCAAAAATGCATCCTGGGTGTTTTAATCCAAAATGATCCACACTACTAAACATTTTCCCTGCAAGCTAATGTCAGATAAAAATACAAATATGATTAAAATTTCAATGTCTGAATTATATAATGGATAGTCTAAGACCACTTTTTGAGCTCCATCAAGAAAGAACTTCATGACGAAAATTAATATGTTCCATGTAATAAAAATATTAATGTACAATTAAAAATACCTGCTGAACTTGCATGAAGGAATGTCTTCCGTCATGGTATATGCTAAATTTCTAAGTATAAATTTTGAAATAATAAATTGATTTTTTTAATGTAAATCAACTCAGTGATTCTTTTTCTTTTTAAATAAAATAAAAATACATAATCAATTAATTGCATTGGGAGAATCTTCATTGTTCCAAATCCTTCATAAATGAGTGAAAAGTTCTTCAAGTAAAAGCTTATTGACTTCTATGTGGATTGGACTTTCAAAAACAATGAGTAAAACATTTTAATTTTGCATTTTGCATCTGTTTGCTCAATTCACGTTCTAGGTAGGAGTATTTTATCAATATTTATAAGCTTTCCAAACTCTCCTCACTCTAGTTTTTGCTGTTGTATGAAATGTCATTCAAATTTAGATAATTTATAAATTTTTGAAGGATTGTGATATCAGGAAAGTAAGAAAAAAGAAAGAAAAAAAAAGAAAAAAGAAGGGGGGAAAAAAAGGAAAAATCAAACAACAACAACAACAAAAGAGATTTGGTGAGTACATTTCCCAAGGAGTCAGTTCATGCTCCATATCTTCAGACATCGACTAGACTAAGTGACCTTCCTTAGAATATATGTCACTGTCCAATGAAGTGTTGTCAACTGTCGTGAAACAGAACTGTCATGTGAATATGGAATTATGTGCAGACTAGTTGTTATTGAAGCTAGCGCATTAACCAGTAGGTCAGTTATGTAGACATTTTACTGCTTTATGTAAGACAGACGTGCCCTCAGAATTTTTGCAGTAATTATAGATGCCAAGAGCATCCCACTGAAATTCTTGTAAGAATGCAGTTCAGTAATATGTAGAAAAAGTGTGACTTTCACAGGCAACTCTTTAAGTGAAACTTAAAATCAAAATATTCTATGCCCTACTGATTCACAGCTCATAAATATGTTGTTTCAACACAGCAGAAACTTGTTCCTGTTCACAGCAACGGTTAACACTTTTTTTGTTAAAATGAGCTTCATTGTCCTGGCTTTTCTAAAACCCATCTCTGAAGACAACTTCTCATCGTGTTCACAATGATCTCACCTGTTCAGAGAAATGTCTCTCTTTCCCACCATCCCAAGTTTTCATATGCAGAGCCATTAAATGCAAAGTTTCACTCTCTCAAACTCAGAAGGTTCCTCCAGAAGAGATCTAATTTAAACTCCTGGTCAAAGTCCATACAATGAAAGCATGTTGTTTAGTACCCTTTCTAGTCAAATTCTGAGTATCTCCCAAGGGTGGATATTCCACAGTCTCTCTAGGCAATGCAGGCCAGTGTTTGATCACTGTTGTAGGACACCCTCCCTTTTTTTTAATACTAAGATTTTTCCACTCTCTCACTTGTGTCTGTTGCCTCTCATTCTTCTGCTGTGAGATAAAGAAAAGTTTAACTGTCTCTTCTTCACACACTTTCATTAGGTGTGTGAAGAGAATAATAAGATGGATCCTCCTCTTAGCTTTCTCTTCTTAAGGCTGAACAAACCAAGTTTCTTCATCTTCTTGCACAGTCTGTGCTTCAGGTCCTGGTCTTGGTGGCCTATTGCTGTACTCCGTCCAGTATGACAATGTCTTTCTTGGGATGGGGAGCCCAAAGGCATACTCATCACTCCAGATGCAGTCTCACGAGTGCTAGAAGGGAATAATGACATACTTTGACCTGCTAGATGCATTCTTGTGAATTCTGTCCATGGTGTGGGCCTTCTTTACTGCAAGGGCACATTCCTGACTCATTCAATTTGTTGTTGAGCCCAGGTCTTTTCTAGAAAAGTGCCTTTTCAGCCAGTCACAGCCTGCACTGTCACATGCTGTTCTTCCTTCCCTGGTGTAGGACTTTGCATTTAGATTTGGTGGTCTTCAGGATCTTTCTATTGGTCCAATTCTCCAGCTTGTTCAGGTGACTGGGTAGTAGCCCTGTACTCCAGTGTATCAGCAGCTCCTCCCAGCTTGGTATCTTCAGCAAGCTCATTGAGGGTGCATGCTCTCTCTTCACTGAAGCTGTTAACAAAGCTGCTGAAAGGTACTGGTACTGTTCTTGAACTCTGAGAGACAGCACTAGTAGTTGGCCTCCAGCTGGACATGGCACTGCAGATCCTCTGAATGCAGTTTGCCACCCACTTTATTATCCACTTACGTTCCATAACTGGCACATACTGTCCTGGATGACAGACCATACCTTTTAAAAATGAACTGTTTTTTGCACAAGATACTATGATATCCACGAACAAAAATAATTAGTCTCAAACTACAGTATCTTGTCCCTCTGAGTCTTGTAACAATCTTAAGTCACAGCAGTTTCAGTATACCTTTTCACTGAATTATGCTGTTTAAAGTGGAGACAGTATATTTTGCAAATGATGGATGAGTACACTGGCAGACAGCTGGAGAAAGGTATTTTCAGCTACCTGCCTTTTGAATGGCAGTCAACACAAAGAACTGTATATATAAAGGACTGTCAATTAGATCACATGACAGTATTGCAGGCCAGTAAGTATAAGATCACTGTCTTGTGTGGATCTGTTTAATAAAAGAGGTTAGTCTGGAAGACTAATAAAGCTTCAAATCTTTTCTTTTTAATAAAATAATTGTGTAATTTAATACTGCTGATACTGGAACCTTTGTAAAAATATCCTGTTTTCTTCATGGTGGAGTGATTGTTTTAAATATCAGTATTTTGAAATAAACAGGAATGTTGAGGTTAATTCCTTAATTTGGAGTGATACGTGAAAATCATTTCTATATAGTCAGTGCTGTGTTTCTTCCCATTCCACTTTTTGTATCTCCAGTTGTCTCTTTTCCTCTGTATTTTCCATCACTGCGAAATACTCAAGGTGGCTTGTCAGATTCGCATTACCTGTCTCCTACATTTCTAATTTTTAAAAATACTGATATTGCCTGAACTGCGGATCATTACTTATGTTGTTCTTTTTCAGACACCATTACCTTGCTACATCATTTTGCCGTTAGTTCCAAAGTTATGATACTAATGAAAAGTGAATTAACATTATAAACACCTCTTTCCCAAACCAGATATTAGTGCATTATAATATTCCCATACAAAACCTGCAATGAAGAGGAAGGTGTTTCTAAATATCTCCATGCTAACAAAGTACTAGCAGGACTCACACCAGCCCTCTGAATTTTGGCTTAAGGAGAGAAGCTGTTAAGCCCACATTTATCTGATTACATTCTGAATGAATAAGGTGGAATAGACTTTGATCCCAGTGGTTATTTTTACACATATAAACTTAATAAAGTGCAGTCTGACCTGCTGACCTTCTTCACATTTCCAACCAGTTTCAAGCTGTGACCACGAATTAAAGAGATGCACTAGTGAAATTCAGACTTTTTTTTTTTTTTTAAGAGATCTGGGTTCCAGACATTCTGCCAGTGTAAAACTGATTTTTAAAAAAAAATTACAAAAATGATGACATTTTCCCACAAAGTGTTAATATCATGATGGTATCTCACACCTCCTTTTCAACCCTGCATCAAGTGTTTTGTCAAAAAATACTATGCATATTTAGCATTCTTGTCTTGTGTTTGAGATATTGTCTATGTCATGAGTACTACTATGTTTTTATAGCCTTCATGCTGATAGGGAACCAAAGGTAATATTGTACTGTATTAATCAAGAAAATGGATAGTGCTTTCTACAGCTTACCAATCACTTGATAAAGGAAAACAAGAAAAAAAAAAAAAGAGAGAGAAGATTAAATTACAGGCTGCTGAAACATTTTATACTTGCAATGAATAAATCTTAGCTTTTATTAAAGTCTATTGTGCATTCTTTAGCACTTGATTAGCAAGGGGTTTGTGGGGGGTTTTTTGGATTTTTTTTTTTTTTTAAAGGAATGCTTGGTTTAGCTTTAAGGAGAAGGGGTTACATAAAAGAGTAAAGAAAAACAAACAATGCAAAAATGTTAGAATGGAGAAGTTCTCAATAAAATATATTTATTTCTTAAAGAGTTAAAACAGATGACTCTCCTACAGCCAAGGCAGACACAGAACACTGTGACTTATGTGAATGTCCTTGGCAAAAGGATAAAATTATCTGCCTGTAAAGGAGAATTATTTAAGCCAGTGATGTCAGAAGCTAACTGGACACCAATGAAGCATGACCACAAAGAACAATCCATGCATATTTGTATTTACCCCAGAGTAAAAAGCAATTGCAGTTTGATCAACTGATTGCAGTCCTCACCTGGGAAATCTGAAATCACCACCTGTTGTTTTCTTTTGATGCCAGTGTGACACACTTCAACTGATTTCAGCAGAATATAAAACATCAGTGTACCCTGCGGGGGGACGCTTACTGAGTTGCACTCATTTCTGTTAAGGAACCTACCTGAAATGTGCTATCTACATTTGAACTGTGGCAGCTAAATTTCTTAAAGCAAGCATCCAACAGCAAATGCAACTTCTCAGAAGCTCTGTAGTTGGTTCCTAATATTGAAAAAGTAGTAAAAAGCAATTATCTTGTCAACATCTGTAATTACATTAATAAATATGTGTGTGTGTGTGGACCTCTGACCCTACTCACTTCCTACCATGTTTTGCCGTGATAGGCCTTCTTTCTGAGATTTTTTTTTTCTATCTTGTACTCCATATCAACCTCTCTATTACTAAATGTCACAAATAATTTATCTTTCATTTGGCATTTTAGTTCTTTTTCTAATTTGTTTTCTACTTTATATAATATTATTTAACTGTTATGCTGTGAAAATACTTTTTTGGCAAGTAATTTTAGGAGTATTACAAATTTTTTGCACATTTGCGCTACTGAATGAGAAACAGAAAAATAGCAGAAGTTACTTTCATGGAGAAAGGGCTGTTAAGTAATAAAACATCACGGAACTGACTGCTACACAAATAAATAGATTGCGCAAATAGAGCCAAATCAGGAAATATAACATGGAGTTCTTATTTTATATATACTAAGCACTTAAAATAATCTGCAAAATTACACAGACCTAAATATGTATTTCTAAATAAGTTATTTTATTATATAGTGAAATGGAAACTAAATCATTATCATTATTCCATTTTTTTTCTTTTTATTTTGAGTATACAGTTCCTGCTGCTGAGTGCATGTTTGGAAAATATTTGCATTGCTAACTTTCCAAAGTGAACATAGAGAATATCCTTTGTACATTGTGACTTTTTCAAAAAGAAAGGGAGACTAGGCAATAGAGTTGTCCAAAGTGGATCCTGCAGTACAACGCAGCATTTAATCCACCACTCTGGGGCCATTTCAGCTTAAAACACAGACACACAGCACTAAAAGTCTTGGAGTAAAGACAAGTGAGCTGAGATAGTCCTCTTTCAACTGCACTCTATTAGCAGTATACTTCCCTTTGTAAATAATAGAATGATGCTTTAAACATTTACAGAGCCAAACATTAAAATTATAGCTTCACATTCAAGGTGACAGATGGACTGGGTGGTCATATAGTAAAGCTAAGAATAAACCATTTGCACCCCAATCTCCTTTTTAAAATAAAAACTAAATAAAAAATTCAATGGCAAAAATTTAAGCCGATTACATGTATAGTTATTTATAAGCTTTATCCTGGACCTGAGGCAATCAAGTATATCTAACCACTGTAATCTAGTGGTGAATAAAGATTGATTGTGGCAAAGCAAGGTCTTTGTCAGCTTGTACTTTGTGGAATTTGCTGTATGTATGATTAATGTGCAAAAGGTCCGAGGCTAGCCTTCAGGCTTCCTGCTAGCTCTTACTGCCATCTACTGATTAAACATATCTTTTTTCCCTTTCTTTTTCTTTGCTTGCTTGCTTGCTTGCTTGTTTTTCCACGGGGGGGGGAACACCTGCCAGACAGCTTCATTCTATCATTTTTTTATAGCTACAGTCCTGTTTCATGAGAATGTTCGAATCTCCTCTAGAGATTTAAGGCTCAACATTAATGATCAAAGTCAGGTTAGAAGGAAAGGGCACTGTTACAAATTAACTGACGTATTCCTGAAGTTAGGAATAGATGGGAACATTCTTCCTGAGATGGAGAAAGCTGTGTCCCATGAGTTTATGCAGAATAGGTAAAGTTTCTTCTGAAATATCTGTCAGGTTAAATGGAATGGTACTAAAAATCCACATTTCATGTTGTAAAGCAATCTGTGCACTAGGCAAATTAACAACAGTCTAGTAATGTAATCTCCCTATATAGTGAATAGATATTTAAATCACAGCTCTGTGTACTATGATTAGAAATGACATATGTGTCCATCAAAGGAATGTTTTTAGTGTACCAGAGCAAAGTGTTGAATTAAAACCCTGACCTGCATGATTAGTTCACAAACAAGAAATATGGTTAGAGATTTTTCAAAATCTGTGGAGGACCTAATTTCAGAAGCTAAACACTACAGTGGGACTGAATACAACAACAAAAAGTAAAGCAGCTTCAGCAGCTATTTCTGAAGGCTTGATAGGGTCTTATAGGAGATCATTGCAACGTTCCATACTGTCAGTCACCAGGCAGTCTCCACAAAATGCTGAAAGCTGCTCCATGAGCCACAGTTTTCAAAGTCCTTTCCTATTAGTTGCAGAGGAGTTAAAGAAAATCTTAAAGGCTTTCCTTTCTTCAAGGGGTATCGGCCTCTTTAGCTTCTCAGGTGATTCACCTGCTCCACGTGCAAGAGAATTTGGCACTTTAAACCTGACAGGCTCTTTCTAAATACTTAAGCCCTTCAAAAGCTTGTCTGAGGATACCTAATGAGCTCTTCATCAAGTTTGCAAATTAAAGCCTTCTATCTGTTCATGCTGATTTCATGGGATGGGAATCATTCAAACGTTTAGATACAATTGCACTTCAAGTGTTATGGACATACCGAGTACATAAAACTGACTGTGTTTTAACACAAAATGAAGGGTGGTTTTAAAATTATTTTTTGCAGTGCCTCTTTAGGAAAGGGGAAAAAAAACCCAAACCAACCAAATAAAAAACTCAACCTCTGATATTTCCTGAAATTAAACATCTCATAAAAAAATGTACAACAGTGTACTAATCACTCAGGTTTTGTGAATGATCAGATATGCCCACTATGGGTCTTTCTTTTTTTTCTTTCTTGCCTAGTATTTACCTCACACCAAGGTTACTTAAAGTGTTTGCTGCTCTTTTAGAACATTATATACGTAATTTTTGTGTCACCAAAATTGCAAGAAATAAAAAAAAAGGTAAGACAAAGATCAGAAATGGTTTTAAGTAGTCAGTGTATTTATTTTTTTTTAATGATGCCTGTAGCATTTGAAAAATACTCATCCACTGCAAAACATTCCTCCTTTGTTTCACAAGTTATTATCAAGTTCTCATGTTAATCTTCACTCCATTAATCCCACTGCAGCATCTATACTTTGATGAAAGAAAGTGAAAATGAAAAATTTGTGCTCTATGATCAAATACAGGATTCATACTACCTAAGTATAGATGACCACAGCAGAGTCTTCTATATTTAAGAAAGTCTCCACAGTAGTTAAAGAGAGAAAAATTTCTAGTTCCTAACTCATTTTATCAAAAAATAAACCAGGGTGAACCCTGCTTTCCAGATGACCACTTCACTCATTATCCACTTTCTTTGGATTTTGATTTCCAGTTTAGTTCCAATCTTTAAGAAATATGGAAGTGAATGCTGAAAAACATTGAGCATGATGGTAGTGACATGACTGAGTTAATAGACATCATTACATGGCTTCAACCTCATTATTGCTCTTTTCCTTCCTAAGTATGCCTCTATCTCAGCAACAATCTAACATTTCTTTAATTTTTAAAATTGTCTGCTTCATCCATGTGAGTAGTTCATATGAAATCAGCAAGACTGTTCACTAGTATATAAATAAAATAATGTTTAAGTGTTTTGCTGGTTTTTTTGGTTTGGGTTTTTTTGTTTTGGGGGTTTTTTTGGTTTTGGGTTTTGTGGTTTTTTTTTTTTTGTTTTTTTTTTTTTTAAAGGGGCCTGGAACGATATAATGTATTTTCTCCTTCCTAATGCACAGCTGGGATTCCTGGATAATCTAGTAACAAAAAGTATCTTCCCTTCCTGTGACCTCTCACTTGTCCTCTGCAGTAAGTAACATCTTTCTTACCATTCATTATTTGACAAATAGCGGTAGTCATTCCTGTGTCAGTTTTTGGAATACATCCCAAAATCATCCTATCCTGGCATGTAACTACATCACATTTAGAAAAACTTTATATTCAAAATAGCATTGAGGAACCTTTTAAATTGTCTGGTTAAAGCTGAATGTCTACTTTTTTTACTAAAACCCTTAGAGAAAATGCTCCCTTGAGCCTTGAAATGTATTGAGGAAATAATGAATTTAAAATGTGGCAGTACTACTTCTTTCCTCTTGCTGAGTAACAAACCCTTAACTTATTTATAATGGAAAAGCTGACACCACGTCAAATACAGTGACATGAACATGCTGCTATAAAAATTATGATCCTGTTAACTTGTTAAACTCAATGCATTTACCTAGGTTGTAAACTACCTTAGTTTTTTTTACCACACGGGTAATAATATTAATGAGGAGTTATTATTCTTACAGGTTATAGGCAAGTTATTTGCATTTTGTATGCATGTTGTGGTTTAACCTGGAAGGCAGCTAAAGCAACCACAGAGCCATTCACTCACCCCCCTCCCCCCAGTGGGATGAGGGAGAGAATTGAAAAGAAAAATGTAAAATTTGTGGGTTGAGATAAAGACAGCTTAATATGACAGAAAAGGAAGATAATAATAATAATAATAATAATAATAATAATAATAATAATAATAATAATAATAGTAGAATATACAAAACAAGTGATGCACAGCACAATTTCTTACCACCCGGAGTTGATGCTCAGCTAGTTCCTGAGCTGCCCTGTCTCCAGGCCAATCCACCAGTCATATACTGAGCATGACATCACATGGTATGGAATACCCCTTTGGCCAGTTTGGGTCAGCTGTCCTGGCTGTGCCCCCTCCCAGCTTCTTGGACTCCCCTTGTCTTCTTCTGTTGGCAGGCCAGCATAAGAAGCTGAAAAAATTCTTTTCTATGCAACAACCAAAATATTAATCAACATTATTTTCATCCTAAATCCAAAATGTAGCACTATACCAGCTGCTAGGAAGAAAATTAACTTTATGACAGCCAAAACTAGGACAATGCACAAGTAGTAAGATGAAACATTCCAAATCAGATGCATGTATCTGATAGAACAAAGCAAAATACATTTTCCATTTATCACTTCAACTGCATCAGAACTGGAAATTCTTACAGAAATATTCCTTTTGGTATTATTGGTGGTGATTTTATTCACCAACTTATTTATACATGCTTAAAACTAAAACTGGAACACAAATGGAAGAGGGAAAAATGGGTAGAAGTGTCTCTAAAGTTTCTAAATGTAGAGAAAACCTTCTGAGGAACAGTTATACAGACCATCAACACTATATGAAGTCTCTTTGAGTTTAAAATTTTCAAAATTGCCCAGAAAATATTTAAATTTATTTACAATACTGATTGTACTTTGCAGGACAATTTATATGTCCAAAACTGGAGCTTTTATGATATATTAATATATAGCTACCTATTTCCATAAAGGTGTATTTTTTTCTGAGTTTGGTAAGCCTTTTTCCTTCTGTTTTTTAATGCTAATAGATATATCATGGCTACATGCTTGGGAGACAAGAATGTGTTAGGAGTCCTTGGAATACTGCGGTGGGTTAGCCTTAGCTAACAGGCAAATGCTCACCCAGCTGCTTGTTCACACCCTCCTTTAGCAGGACAAGGGGAGAAAATTGGACAAACAAGAAGAAAAAGCTCATGGGTTGAGGTAAAGACGGGGGATTGCTTATCAACTACCATTACAGGTATAATAGACTCCACTTGGGGAAAATTAATTTAATTTATTATCAATTAAAATAAAAATGTAATTACTAATTGGGGGGGGGGGGCACACACAAAAAATTAAAACAATACCTTTCCTCCTCTCTTTTTTAACTTCAGTTTCATTCCTTCACTCCTGATTCCTCTATCCTTGCCCCGAGCGTTGCAGGGGAGATAGCGAATGGGGGTTGCAGTCCATAACAGCTCCTTTCTGTCGCTCTTTCTTCCTCACACTTTTCCCCTGCTGCAGTGTGGTTTCTCCACAAGCTGCAGTCCTTCTGGAAAAAAAATTCTGCTCCATCATGGGTTCTTACACAGGCTACAGATCCTGTCAGGAAAAATCTGCTCTAGCATAGGCTCTCCATGGGCTGCAGTATCTCCTGTGCCATGGAGCACCTCCTCCTTCTTCCCCTCTGACCTTGATGTTTCATCTGCCACGCTAAAGCCTTCCCATGCATACCTAATACAGATGGTAAATAACAAATAGTAAATAACTATATCATTATTTAGCCTAGTAAAGATGTGAATGACACCGTACCTCAGTCAAATCCATTCTCTGCTTATGCTGAAACCTTTCATTCCAGCACATAAAACAATGTGTCATCTCTCAGAAACCTAAAAAAAAAAAAAAAAAAATTAAAAGAGTTAAAGTTACACATCGTGCCTTTGTTATCTTATGTTCAGGCTGTTCTTTTTTGTTCTTTTTTTTTGTTCTTTTTTTTTCTTTTTCTTCTTTTTTTCTTTTCTTTTTTTTTTTTTTTTTTTTTTTTTTTTTAATGATACAGCAGACAAGCTCTGCTGGATATTGTGAGGGTGATCAAATAAGTTATTGTCCCTGGCTGTCAGACTTACAGAGTTTTCTCAAGTTACTATTTCTGATTGAGGGTAATAAAAAAATTATGCGAGCCCGCACCTCAGTCCCATCAGGTCATGCTCCAGATTTGTAGTTGTAGCTGATGGAGTTAATTCTACACAACATCATTTGAAGTGAAATGTATGGTGGAGGGATTATACCTCCCATTGTGTTATCCCTGCTGTGTGAATAATAGCACTAAGACCTGATCATATTTATTTAGATCATTTTACAGTGGCGATCTTGCAACAATAATTTAAAAGCTAATAGGCATCTAAATACTCCACATAAAGAAAATATTGTCTCAATAATTCTCTGCAGCTTCCCAGAAGTCTCACTATGAAAATTTACCATAATATTTTTAAGTAGTTGTTTTATTAGCACCTTGTCAACACCTAAATATTCATAAAATTTATGTCATATAGCTAGTAGATAGAGTGTGTGCATTTATTGCTTAGATAAAGCTGTATTATATACAACTAAGAGCATATCATCGAATCGTAGAATCATAGAATCATAGAATGGTTTTGGTTGGAAGGGACCTCAAAGATCATCTAGTTCCAACCCCCCTGCCATGGGCAGGGACACCCTCCACTAGACCATGTTGCCCAAAGCCCCATCCAACCCGGCCTTAAAAACTTCCAGGGAGGGGGCCTCCACAACCTCTCTGGGCAACCTGTTCCAGTGCCTCACCACCCTCACAGTGAAGAATTTCTTTCTAACATCTCATCTAAATCAACCCTCCTTCAGCTTAAACCCATTACCCCTTGTCCTGTCACTACACTCCCTCATAAACAGTCCCTCTCCATCTTTCCTGTAGGCCCCTTCAGGTACTGGTAAGCTGCAATTAGGTCTCCCCGGAGCCTTCTCTTCTCCAGGCTGAACAACCCCAACTCTCTCAGCCTGTCCTCATAGGAGAGGTGCTCCAGCCCTCTGATCAGCTTTGTGTAGATCAAAATAAGGTTTGAGCACACGCTGGGAAATAGTGCAGTATAGACAAACCTACAGAAACATCCTAAGCCAACTTAATCTCTCTTTGAAGAACTGGTCTCTCTATGTGAAGGGAGACTGTGATCAAAATAATAAGGATAATGAGTGTGTAAAGCTGGGTGGGATGAATCTGTGACTACATGACTTTTCTCAAATCTCTCGGAAAGCCTGTGGCTGAACTTGGATTTGGTTTAGATAATGCAACTATAATTAAGTCATATTCCTACAGAGTTGGAAGCATTGTTGACAGCTGAGCATCACTGGAAACTGCACTTGGTTTTTGTGTCAGTAGGTAAGCATTGCCTCCTCTCTCTATACAGAAGGAAAAGTAGAGCTATAAGAATAAGGAGTCAAATTAAATATCTATGAAGTATCCACAGAAAGAAATTTATCTGTTTTGTGCTAATTTTGCAGTATGCAATCAGTGAAGAAAAAGAAATTAAAAAGAAGGGAAAGCTAAAAAGTTAGACCCTTTTTTTTTTTCTGAAATGTTTGGGTTCTAAGCTGAAAATGTTAGACAAAGCTATATGGAGACCATCTGCTCAGTGGGTTGGAAGAAGTTTGGTGTAGGGAGGTAAACTATTCAGTTAACTTTGTCACAGACAGCAAGAAACTAGGAAAAGTGACAACAAAAAAAGTGGGGCATAACGGTAACGAGATGTGTGTTGTTGCTGGTGGGGAATAAAGTAATGAAAGGGGACTGGTATCAAAGCCAGGAATAGACAATTCTAGAAATGATGGTGCACTAAACTTTTGCAATGGTATTAATTAAAAGCCTTGTTGGCATCTGTCATTTTCTCACAACAGGTTTTCTTTGTCAATCATTATATTTAAAGGTCTTTAACAACAAGATTTAATCAGACTAGCAACAGTAACATTATGAAGAGCTTCCTACTTATAAATTATATAATTGTATAACAGGATGACAATTTCATCATCCTTCTGAATAAATGACACTAATAGGTATTTCACAGGAGTACTCTAAACAAGGAGTATGTGCCACGGTACTTCAAAAATTTAGCAGGGGTAGAAATTCTTTTTAAATAAAAAAGAATTAGTATTACGTTCCACTGAATTAGCATTATCAATTATACTCTTATTTCAATGCATGTTAGAGAAAAAGGTAATATCTAGACAGTGCAGCTGTATTGGCAAATATAGAAATCATTAATTTAAAAATAGTATTAAATATTAGAAAAAGAACTGATTTAAAAAGTCTGCGTGGAAAGATTTGTCCTTGGAAAATGTTGATTGGATTAAAATACTGGTCTGCAAGACCATATCTATTTCATCAAATGTGTTTATAATTAATTGCTCAGCTATTTTGTTTGATAAAAATAAACTTTATTTTGAATGCTTCTTTAAAAAAAAATCAAACTGTCAAAATGAAGTGTTTTCACAATTCATATAAAAAAAAATCTGATGGGCTCAGAACAAAATGTTTAAAAATATGCCTCGCTGATCAAAATCCAGATTATTATTTATCTATTTATTTTCTTCTTTACAGAAATTAACAGAACGTGAATGGGAAGCGAATCTCCAGGAGCACATAAATGAGCTCTTAACTGCCTGTATTACCCTCCATGGTAAAAGTTTATCCAAAAAGAGAGCAGATGCTTTATATATATATATAAGAAAAAAAAGAACTAAATACTAATAGCTTTTGTTTGAAATGCTAATAGCCTGAAATATTTGTCTACTAAACATGCAAATAGCAAATGTACTAGCAGAACTATCAGGGCTAGTTCATGAATATTCCAATAATTCCATTTATTTTTAAACAATAGTATTCTTAACAAAAAATATTTTCTATGTCGTTGAATGCAAAAAAGGGAAATGCATACCTTTTGTGATTCTGCAACTCTATAAATGGATGCCAGGTTTAAAATGTATCTACATCTGCAAAATATTTCTCAGAAAGTTACATTTTAAACAGCTATACCTCACATAAGGATGTTGTGGGGGTTGTTTGCTTGTTTGTTTTTCAAAAATAGAATACTAAAACCAAGAACTGAAGCAATTTTCCCCAAGCATAGGAATTTTTTGATGTATATAGAGTGTCAGACAATTTCAAAACATTTGGGGAAATCATGCCTTTTCCTCAGAAGCTCCTCCCTTAATATTGCTGTCTACAGTTTTCCAAAAAGGCCTATTTTCAGAAGAATTTCAATGAACAGATTAATTTTTAGTTTAGCTTTAATTTCTTCTCATTTAGAAAATATTGACTGCAGATTCATCATGAAGACTGATTTCCTGGAAAAATATTGGTTTTGACTGCATAAAGAACCTACTTTTAACATAGCTAGTTCTTAAAAAAAATATGGAATATCAAAAATTGTAGTTCAGGGTAATGCTACATTCCATTCTGCAAAGGGGGACATTAATCTTTTTAGGAATAATTTATCATAAAGAATGGACTAATATGACAATAACACATTTCATCTTAATTATAAGCTTTTTTTTTTTTTTTACATATTCTCTTCATCTATCCAGCAGTGTCATTATAAAGTGCATTCATAGTATCTGCTCTGTTACTTATTTGTAAAAAAGTTCAAAAGAACAACTTAACTTAAAACTTTCTTTTTGGCCACTAGGTGATGAAAATTCAGACTATAGGGGAAACTGAATTAATTCATTAAAGAAAAGGCTGTAAATGTAAAACTTTTATGGACAGATGCCAACAAATTTTGCTACAGGAGCAACTATATTCCCATCTGTCACTGTCTTGCTACTGTACTGGTTGACCACAATAAATATAAGAAATTTCATCAAACAGAAGACACTAAGAGCACAAGTTGTACCTAAGTCTGCTTGAAGAACTACATCAGGACTCACACAAAGTTAACAGCACAGTTCACAGTATGTTAAATAGTTTCTTATTGAAAATATTTTGAGATGCATGAAATTTAGCAAGGATGAACCTCACCCAATAAGTTATAAAGATAGTAGCCCAAGTTAACTAATGATTAAACATTGAAAGGTATTCATTAAACAGTCAGGTGCATACCAGCTTTATCTTGAAAAGTTTAATCTGTAATGTACTGTTAGAAAAATGTCAATCCAAGTATTGTTTTTGTTTCTGTATAGTCTATGATCCAGTGTGGTCGTCTTCCTCCCCTTAAGATTATTAACAACCTTCCCCTCTCCTGCTACTTTCCAATTCTCTTGTGGTTTTCTTACTCAAAAAGTTCAGTATTTCAAAAGAATCACCAAATACAGTAGAACAGTGATTACCTCTCCCTGTTTTGGTTTGTACTAAAGTTTTAATGTGAGGATGACAAAATTACAACTTTCAAAATAATGCACCAGAATGAACTACTCCATCTGTAAAATTAAAATTTTTCTTCAATAGTACACAAAAGCACTATTTCTGTTGACATCACATTTCATTGGCAAAAGCTTCTCAGTCTCAAAACAAACTATGTTTTATTTGCCTTCTCTTGTGATAAAATAGAGATAATTCACTTAGAAAGTGAGGTGAAGATTAACCTCCCCCAGTGGTATTTCCAAGTGGCTGAGTTCCAGACCATTTATGATGAAACAATTCCAGAAACAAAACTATTCATAGAGATAAGTTGTTAGAGGATTAATATGGTCTGAACTGAAAGCAATTATATGTTGGTGCAACAAACAAATACAACAGAGGGACAAGGTCAATATTAACTAAATCAAATTATTACAAATTATAAGAAAATGTGCATGCTTTGGAAGATTATTTTGCTGTATATATATTGAGATAGAAAGAGAGAGCAGCTTTAGTTGTATCAGAAGTCTCTCCCGTCCATCTCTTTTACCAAAATGAATGTTCATGTTTAGAGACGAGATAGTTGAAATAGTGGCTCATATAGAAAATACCAAGGGAAATTTTTCAAGAGGAGCGTTAGCTGATACCACTATAATAAATCAGCAGATCAGTTTACTCAACACTTCATTCCTTGAAAAGGAGAATCAAGCACACACTCTTCCTCTTCCTGTCAGGGAGAATAAATATCCCATTTATTTCCTGGTCATTTCAAGAAGTGCGAGACACCTGTACTGTTTAGATCCAACATTAATCATTTCACCACCTGTGTGTCTTCTCATTTACAGCATCTTCCTCTTTTCAGTTCCAATCACTACTACTATTTCCTACAACAATAGGGAGCAAGCAGTTGGCCTGACAGTATTCTCTTTCTAATGTAGAGAAATATTTGTGGATTTTTAAATTATTTATCATTTATACTTTGGTCCATTCTTCTCATATCTCTGACAATCTGTTGCTTAAACCAGAGATTTTTTTTTTTTCCCTTATGGATTGATACTAAAAGGATCTTTAGGAACATTGCTAAAGGAATTTTTATGAATATAGATTATCAATAGTGTGTTCCTTTTTTCCTTAAGGCCAGTCTCTGCTTTGTCTTTATAAAACAATGTCTAATAAATAGAATGGAAAAAAAAATCGAGCTTCGTCCTTATGCATACTAAGTAATTGTAACCTTTCTGCCAAGGCTTGATTGGCAGCAATGAGGACAATGTTCATGTAATTTGAATAGCTGATAAAGCATTGGTTCAAGATTCTACTCAGAGACCCCAGAGAATTAAGCTATACCTTGTGATGTTCAATCTTCTCCTATTGCAAACAGATGTCAGTAATATAAGCAAACAATATTTAACAGAGGAGAGAAAGAAAAAGATTAAAAAGTAGACAGAGAAGGTAGCAGAACATATTTAATTCCTAAAATATAACTCTCATTAACAATCTTCTGCTTTGGTGAGGCACTTGTGAGGCCAGCTGGTTGTTTGCTCTCTCTTGCACTGACACTTGACTTACATATTATGGTTGTCAAGTTTTGCTACAGTAGCCATGGATTTTGTGTTGTGTGCTGCCCTCTCTTCGCTACCCGTTCCCACGCTATTGCTCTGCCAGCAACTCCTGCTACCTCCAGCTCTTAGGCAGAGTACGTGTATCACAGAGCACTGTCAGTCCTGCATGACAGAAACTCTTAAATACTTTCTTACACTTCACAGTATACTCATGACTTTTTGGCAAAGTGTCCCGAGTTTCTTCAGATTAAAACTTTTACACTCTAGCTCTAGAAGCTATTGCCTAGGATTGGAGAGACTGCTCGCCCAGGGCACAGATAGGAACAGTTAGTTGGAACGTATTGTTATGCACTCTGATCTTCATAAAATCTACATATTTTTATGAGAGAGATTCTTCTCAAACATAATAAAACAAAATGTGAACCTATAAATTGCCACATTTCAATCATCTTTCCTTTCTCTACTGGATGTCAAAAGTGGGATTTTTTTTTTTTTTTTTTTTCCAGGCTTCCTACTTTTCTTGGAAAGCAAATACCATTTTTGGCATTTTTTCCTTTTCTTGGAAAGGAAATATGAGAGATTTACTCTTCCTTTAGGCCTCCACCACTAGGCTTACATAAGGCTGCAACGGAATCCCAATGTCATATCTAAACATAACTCTGAGCGGTATACTCCATGAAGCGATGGACCGATGTGTAAGTTTTGCCAGGAGCATGGGTCAGTAGGAAGCATTTATTCTATTTTGAACAAAATGAGATGACAGCTAAAAGTAACACAATATTTGAAATGGTGAAAGGAACAGCTGGAGTGCTTTTGTTTATCTGAACATTACTGAGGCATCTATGATACCATTTGGGCTTACTTTAAATCCAGGGTTTCTCAAAGAACACACATAACCTTAGTATTTACACAGTAGTAGTTTAGGTTGCTAATTGCTATAACCTATTGTTTAACTACATGATGAATGAATTTAGGAAGAGGTCTAACGTTAGAAATCACTCAAAACTAGGTAAGCAATTGTCCTGGTTTCAGCTGAGATAGAGGTAATTTTCTTTCAAAGAGTTGGTATAGTGCTGTGTTTTGGATTTAGTATGAGAATAATGTTGATAATACACTGATATTTTTAGTTGTTACTAGGTAGTTGTAATGTCTACTCTAAGCCAAGGACTTTTCAGCTTCTCATGCCCTGCCAGATGCACAGGAAGCTGGGAGAGCACAGCCAGGACAGCTGACCCAGACTGGCCAAAGGGATATTCCATACCATAGAGCATCATGCTCTGAATATAACTGGGGAAGACAGCCAGGAGGCAGATTTGCTGCTCAGAAACAGACTGGGCATGGGGTTGTTTTTTTAACTTCTGCATGTGGTGAGCAATTGGATTTCTGCATCACTATTATTATTGTTGTTGTTGTTGTTATTACCTTCCTTTGTTATCCTGTTAAATTGTCTGTATCTCAACCCACGCGTTGGGTTTTTTTTTCTCATTCTCCTCATCATCCCCTTGCAGGGGAGAGGGCTGAGCGATTGACTGTGTGGTGCTTGGTTACTGGCTGGGGTTAAACCATGACACCAATGAACTTGATTTTCTGTTATGTGTGGGGAAACAGAATATGAAACTTTTAAAATGTCATAATTACATATAATGATATGGTCTGATGAGAAAGCTGTAAAAGAAAGGCAACAGAGATAGCAGAATTGACAGTGCATCTGAATGTCTCAGGCAGAGCTAGAAGCCACCAAGAATGTTGATTCAAAATATGAATATCTATTGATTCTATCTGTAGTTTCTATATCTAGATTGCTCTTAATAAGTACAAAGAGTGTAAGTCTGAAAGTCAATGTACCAAAAATTAGGTCTACTTGGGAAAAAATAATGAGAGAAAGACTTTTTCTCATGTATTTGAGGATTCTCAGAAAAGGAAAAATGTAAGATGGTGGATTGAATATTCCAGGAGGATTGAGAAGAGAATGGCTTAGCTTCCTTGGGACTCTATTCTTTTTTTGTGAATCATTAGGCTTTCTGTGATGTCTTGACCTTAGCTGATGAGTGGGAACAACTTGAAACTACTCATATAACCATGAGAATCGGTCTAAGAAACGTTGAGTTCCACTGTTGTTTTCTGTTATATGTACATGTTCCTCCCTACCTCCCAATGCCTTTTATCTTCTAGCGCCTTTTCACCAGCTTCTGAGACTCTACTGAAAAAATGAGATGAAATGACCCAATCAGTTTTTGCTCAGACCCAGGAAGATCAGCCATATCGTACCATGAACTGGGGAAATGAGCCGGAGACCAGCTGATGTACCACCTGCCAGACCAAGGACTGACAGCAGCAATTGTCTTATATCAGTGACGTTTTCCTCACTCATATCATCCTACTCTTGTTTTGTCTGTGTCTATGTACTTTGCATTAAAAACAGGGGAGAAAGGTGACTATAGTTTCTCTGTACTATGCAGAGAATAGATGTTTCTAATTGTTTTTTGTTTGTTTGTTTGTTTTTTTTAATTTAGTATTTATTACTTTATGTAATATAGTGGATAATTGTCTGAATGTTAAAAATTTATAGGTATGTTTGTCATATTGTTCTGAGATGTATTCAAAAGCACAAAACTTGAATATTTGTTTAATGTTGAGCCACTGTACAGTGATGTCTTTGACCCTTTGTCTTTTTGAATACATTTTCTTTCTTTAAATAAACACAACCTCATTTAATCTCATAAGTATGTTGATCACTGAGTGAATGTCTGACCCAAGCTTCACCTAATTCATCACTTTCAAGGCAAAAGAGATCGCTGCTAACATCTAGTCTGACTGTCTCTACTTAATCTCTTTGTTTCACACGCTAGCAGTATCTTATTCCCCTGCTTTTGCTTCATCCTCATCCCTCCTAAAAATCACCTGACTTTTTTCCTCCTGAATGAGCTTTCAAGGATTTCAGTAACCTCAGGCCTCCATACGTTACTTAGAAGACATGTTCATCGTGCTATAACACAAACCGAGTCTCAGTGCTACCATTGGTACATTCTACCTGCATGTTATGAAACCTTTAACATTTGTGCATGATTCTGCACGTGTATCTACCGATATTTCATTTTTGTTTGTTTGTTTTTGAAGCAAAACAGATCACTCATAATATCCTTTGACATTACTGTTAATATCACCCAGTCTTTGCTCCGTGTCTAGTCTGCGTTGGGAAAGTTGTGGCTGGCAACACATTTCCAACTTAAACCTGTAAAATGTTGGCTAAGCTCTAGAAATTCAGCTAGATTCCTTTTGAGATACTTGGAAAGAAGGTACCTCCCAGCAATACCACTTCCCTCAGAACACTGGAGGGAGACCTCTTCCACATGTGCTTACATTTTCATCTGTTAACCATACCTGTAGCCTCAATGACTGGCACAGACTGATATAGTCACCCTCTGAATCACAAAACTGCATGGGACAAATCACAGATTTTCATTTTGTAAATATGCTCTGTCATAAGAAACCATTTCCTCTGAATTAGCTTATCTTCACCAGAGCCAAAATCTTCAGTCTTACAGAGTTTCTATGATCTAAGATGTTGTTGTTTTTCTTAGAATCTTAAGGAAAGACTGTTCATAACAAATTTATTTCTTTCATTTTTCTAGCAAACAAATCTAACAGCGAATATAAAGAATAATAGCCATATTGTCTTACCATATAGTTTTAATGAAAAAAATATTGCATTTGCAATTGTATTAATTACATGTTTAAATACTTTGGCACTCAACTTCATTGTTTCCTCATCAGATTTTTTTTTTTTTTTAAAAAGGTGCTGTTGGGTAAAAATATTTTTATTGGGATAAAAAATGAACTTTTTCAGGATCAATTTAGTAGGCTATCTTTATTATGTTGCTTGTTTTGTACAGATGGCAATGAAATGTAATTTTTCTTTACTAAAACTTTAAATTTTATATTTTTATTTCAAATTAAAAACATTTTATTCTTATGTTTTAATTCTTCAATTTTAATGACTCTATACAATTGCTTATATATTTCATTATTATATAAGTACTTACTGACATTAAATAATTCAGCATGTTGTCTTGAAAGTGTAAGAAAATTTTCAATGAGTTACTACAAAAATGGTACCATATAAAGAATACTGATATCCTTTGTGTGTAAAGAGGAAGTGAAGGACACGTACAACGTTCATAAAAACTGGTTATGATAAAACACACATTGAAAAACTAGCACTCCACAGATTAAATAATACCATTTCCATTGAACTAATCTGTTCTCTCAAAGGCTCAGATTTTGATGGTTTTCTGATTTTTCTTTACAGTTTATCATTATAAATTTTGATTGAATTTTTGAAATCTAGCATTCTTTGATTCATATGATATTTGATTATTTATATTCAGTAGAATTAAAAAAAAAAAACACAAAACCCCAAACCAAACCAACAAACCAACACCAAAACCCCAGCTTTCAAAGTGTCCATTCTGTTATGCAGAAAGAAATGTCAAACTTCCTCCCAAAAGCAGACTTTCTCAGGTTTAGTTTTCACTCTGCTAGCAGTGCTTCTGCTGATTGTCACAAAGTTTTGTATAATAATCATTATAAGCACCTGCAGGAACCTACAGCTCTTTTCAACAGTAGCAAAGGTCTCAGGTCTTCTTGCATGCTATTAAGCTGTCACTCATAATGGTATTTTAGAGGTGCTTTATTTACCTAACAGTCATTCCTGATAGAACTAAGGCTTTAACAAGTCACATTTCTGTGGTCATAACCGAATCAAGGTAAAAGGTGGCTCTTGCTGCCTGATGACACCTGCTTTTCACTCCTCTTTTGCAAAAAGTTAGTCTCACACTATTTAAAATCTCCTACTGTGTAACTATTTTATATCTGGTTCTGTTCAAAACCTCTCCTATCGAAAGTATTCTTTTTTAACCCAGTTCATCTTGGAAATGCAAAATTCAAGGTATACAGTTAACATTGCAGATCTCAGAAGACAGTGATTAATAACTAGGTGCAAGCAGAGGTCAAAACTATTTTATTCTGGCACAGCAGAAGTCAGAGGAATATAACTGATTGCAGTCTAAATTTAAGCAAAGAAAGAGATCCAAATAGCTTGTTTACTTGTTGTTTGGTTTTTTGGTTGTTGTTTGTTTTGGGGTTTTTGTTTTGTTTTGTTTTTCCACAACTGAGGAACATAAAAGAGAGCTAAGCAACAGGAGTGTGAACACCTCAAAGCTTGCTTTATGAAACATCTGAATTATCCATATACAACCACTGAATGAACACGACTGAAGTTATGGGAGGATCTTGTACAGCATAAAGCTCCAATCTGAACCCAAATAGAAGAAATTGTGAGATATGCCACTGAAAAAAAAAAAAAGTGTGAACACATTCCTGATAAAAAAAGCAGAAATTCAGTAAAAATCTTATTCTAAGCAAGTAAAAGAGAGGAAAAAATACTGAAACTCTTTTTATCACTTTACTCCATTTACAATCTCGTTCATATAGAGAATTGTCTTGGAAAAGCTCTGCCCCTCTCTTGTTGAGCTGGTTGCTGTATGAACAAGACAGGAGTAGTTAGGAATGCTGCTGCAGTGAAATCCTCCAAATTCTTTAACCCAACTTGCTGCTGTCCTTGACTGATCACTTACATCACTCTCTGAATTGTTAATTCCTGTCTAATCAAACAATCAAACTGGAAGTTCACCTTCTCTTGCTAATATCTAACCATGTATGCTTTTCAGTCCTGATTATAAGATTTTTTTGTACTACAGAAATCACTAAGGACTGATAAGTTTTGAAGATGAAAAGAAGAAAGGGTTAGAGATCCTATAATAGAAATATATACAGACACAATTTAAATCTAGCGACATTATAATAGAAGTGCCCAAAGACATTTTTCTTTTATTTCCCCATTCTTTAGCAGGTAAATCTTGTAAGAAGCAGGTCAGGGGTTTTTTTATTGTATTATTATATCATCTTCTCCTACATTGAGGTTCATTTCTTAGCCATGAGTAGTAATTAGTATCTTCTATATTCAAAACAAATGAAAAGTGTAGTGAAATCTAATATAGTTCCAGAACAAGAAACTTCAGAATCACTTAAAAACAAAACAAAACAAAACAACACCAAAACAAAGAAAACAAAACAAAACAACCCACAACCAACAAACCAAACAAAACCCCAAATGTCATTTCATAGGTTCAAGGTGATGAAAGATTCTAGGAAGCCATTGAACTTCTGCTGGTTTACTTCTCTTAGAACCATAGGAACCTGAAGGTTGATAATCCTTTCTAGAAATATTGTGGTCTCAGGACACCATATCTAAATGTAGACACTGTAAGTGGTGTAAAATTCCCTCTTATCAGAAATTTAAAAAAAAAAAAAAAAGTATATGTTAGTAAAGAACTCTTCCCCAAAACATTTGCAATTCTTTTCAGTCACCTGTCAGTTTATTACCTAGATTCCCTCTCAAACTGTGTTAACTGAAGACCTCTTCAGAGAGAACTCCTCAACTTATCAACTTTCCAGTGTAGTATTAATAAGTTGACTACAGAAGGATCCTGTATGGCAGCCTAAAATTACTGTAGACTAGATGTTTAATTTTTCAGAGCTTAAGTTAGGTACATTGCACTTATCACTTTTGATCCTTCCAGAGTCAGGTATTGAAGCTGATCAAGTAGACTAAAATACAGCTACCATTGATGGATGTGGACAGTCTTTTCCCTCTTATAGGTGGGAGACAGTCAACTTACATTCTCATAAATGCCTTCAGCATCAAACGACCCCTGAACACCAGGGGAAATTCCCGTCTCCTTTCAAAACCACATGTGAGGCTGTGAGAAAGTGAACCTTTTTCACATTCTTCATAATGAACAGGCAAGTATAAATTGTCCTTTACATAAAAATAAATTATTCATACATTTTTCATCCTTTTCCTTCCGCCTCTAGTGGCACAATTTCTTTGGGACACCTGACAAAAGCAACGTAATCTGTACAGAATTAGGGATAAAAGTCAAATTCAGAACAATGTCTATTTAAAACAAAAATGTTGCATTGAAAAATCCCTTTCTTTGAGTTGGTGACAGACACAACACATTAATTTGTGTCTTTTTAGTAGCCATTATATTACATTTGTTGAAAAATAAGTATTTCAGATGCAGTGTATGTATGCTATATTGTGTTTTCAAATTTTATTATCAATGATTTTCAACCAGAAGTTAAAATAATGATGAAAAACTCTCCAGTCTATTTCTGCTTGAGGCTGGTAAGTACATTCTCTCTTTCTCTTCCTTTAAACTTGGCAGTAAGCAATTGCACTTGCCCGTAGTTCAAAAATAATGGCAAAAAGCCAAGGAATTTGGCTTCTTTATCTTTCTTATATTTATCCTTGGCTTTGTATTATAAACTAATTGAGAGTTCCCTACCACAAAGCATTTATTTCCCATGAAATTAAAGCTCACAGATATGGAAGCCTGATGACAAATCCTAACTGTAAAGATCCAAGTGTCCATCCCTTTGTCCTACTAGGAAGAAGAAGATAATTCTAATGGGTTATAGTTCAGTTTAGTTTAGTTTAGTTTGGTTTGGTTTGGTTTGGTTTGGCTTGGCTTGGTTTAGTTAGTTTAGTTTAAAAAAAAAATCAGATGGAAATATAAGGGGAAAAAATTGTACTCTAGACCAAATAAGACTATTTTACAGCACAGCATGCAGGCATGCATTTATATAGGTCTTATTTGCTTCTAAAACAAACAAACCAACCAAGAAACATCCCCAAAAGCTGAATATATGAAAAACAGCCTTGATTCAAAGTTTATACAGTTTTCAACCTTTATATAAAGTAGAAACAGTTTTCCAGCTATCCCAGGAGAAACAGTTTGACATTTAACTCAAAAGGATGACTAACACATGATATGGGAACCAGCCTGGCTTTAGATACCGGGTTTACCTTGGGTCTACCGTACCTCTCATCTATACTGTAGCCAAGATTTGGAAAAGCGTTTGTGGAGCTTATACTGCATCTACATTCATCCATGTATTTATGGAGAAATGTTGAACAGACTTGATCAGAATGTGTCCTTTCATAATAATTTGGGGGAAGGGGGTGGTTTTGTTTGTTTGTTTGTTTGTTTTAATTATATGGTTTCATCTCTTCCTTCAAGAAAAAAAATATTCAAGATTCTTTTGTTTTTCATTTAAAATGAAACTGATGGTTTAGGTGCCTTATATATGGAAATTAGTCTTGAGATAAGAAAATGTTAGATTTTTTTCAATGAAATAGTTTTTAATCTAAAATACAAATTTATCAAATTGAAAGGTTTATAAGTAGCTAATATTTGCAACTTCTTCATATACAATATGGACAATATTTGTATTCAAAAAGAGAGGAAAGAGTATCCTCAACATTTGGAATAGATTGTATGGGATTAAAAAAAGTCAACTTCAAATACACACTTGCTTGGCTGAGACCAAGGGGCAGGAAGCAAACTTTTCCTTTTTCCCAGATGGGTGCTCTGACCTGCCTGATGCCTCTGTTTTTTCAAATAAAATCTTGAAAGTTTTGATATTCATCTTGATGCACAGCAGGGAACTGTTGCAGGGTGAAAAAAATTTTTTCTTGTTCAATTCTACTTCTGCCTTTTTAAGACAAGAAGTTTATTTCAGGGTATAGGAACACAGAGCTTTTTTAAGTCAGATTCCTTTACCATGTTTTGGTCCGACCATCCCAAAGCAGTAGGCAAGACCAGAAACAACAGGTTTGAAAACATGAAAATGTTATGACATTTCCAAATGTCAACAGGAGTTTAATTCAAGTAATGGACAAAGGGTCATTTAGCTCTTGATTTATCCAAGTTGATTCACTCATTTTTAGTTGAAATAGCCATAATATCTGAAAATGTTATGTTGTCTCATATCAACCTAAAAAAAAAAAAAAAAAGTTTGAGCTTTTAGTATTATTTGAAATTCTTAGAGAGCTATTTCTATGAAATCAATACAGCAAAGTCTTTAACAAACACACATTCCATTTATTCTAGGCAATAAAAGAATGAATACATCTTTGTTTATGTACAAGGCTGGTAGTATCACCATATAGCATACAGTAAATAATTCCAGTAACAGCCCTCTACCTCATTATAATCTCCTCCTTGAAGTTTTATAGTTCCCTGGTGAAAACCATGTGATATTAACATTGGATCTAGCTATTAATCTTTAATAGTACACTTCTTAGTATCCATAACCCTTAAAAAATATTCTAAGCAATACACACATACAGATAAAATATAGCATATATGTATCTCTATTAAGGAAATTTGAATTACATTGCACTCCTTAAGGTACTACTGAGTAAGGAACCTTTAAATCAATGTTGCTGTTGTTATTGTTAGGTTTAGTGTTTTCATTACAGTACCACACAAGGGCTCATATCATTGATGTTCCATTGTGCTGGGTACTGTGCCATGAGTCAATGGAGACAACGAAAATGCAGTAACAACAAAATATGAGGTTTTTTAAAGTCAGTTTTTCCTTACTGGTATACATACTCATTTATTTTTAATATGTCCAAGAAGGAGCCTTGTTTTTCCTTATTATCTGTAGATGAAATGCAAAATTTCCAGGAAAGCTGTTATATCAGGGTAATAAAATGAGATATACACACAGAGAAAGAAAAAAAAACCCAACATGCATTTTTTTGAGACATATAACGTAAACTGGGGAACCTTGAAACATCGGGTCAAAATACATTTCCTAGCTGAAGCTTGGGTTCATTTCAAGTAGAAAGCTAAATGGAAAGCTTCCCAGCTTTTCTTTTCCTCTCTTGCCAGCTTTTCTTTCCCTCTCATTATGCACATAATGTTTTTCAGTGTAAGAAAATCCTGTTATAGAAACTGTAGGGGGATCACTGTGCCATCTAGCCATCTTCCCACATGGGGAAATCCAGACCAGGATACAGTTTAATTCCATGTAAAACATTTGTCATGATCCAACCAAGGGTACATGGGGAGTTAGCTACTTTTAAAAGTCTGATAAGAAATTGAAATATAGGTATACTTCAATGGTAGAGGAAAATATATCATGCTGGATCCAACAACGCAAGAGACATACTGTCAGAGCTCCATGTCCCCAAGTCCAACCAGTAGTGAGGCTGACGATGTATTCCCAGTAGGCACATGCACACAGAGCAGACGTACACCACACATATGCACATATACACATAATTATATACATGGACACACATGCACATCATCAGTGACACAGATCACAGGCAGACACTCAGAGCAGTCACTTAAACACAGACAGCACCAACAGACTCATCTCGCTCCCCTGTCTTGATGAGTGGGATGGAGGTCCAACAGTGAGAATATACATATATATATGTACATGTGTACAAGTGGGTCCCTCCAGCAGCTGGGGTCAAACACTCCGCCCAGTAGCTGTCCCCTGGATACAAGTCTCCCCAATTCCTGCACCCAGACATATGAGCCCTAGAGTCCACAGTCCCACTCTACTTGCTGGTACAGGCCTTTGCTTACACACACAGACACACGCATGTGCACACACACACACAGAGCTGGCCAGGACTCCCTTGGTCCCATAGCTACCCTCCTATGCTCTCACCCATGGGAACACACAGGCACTCTCACGCCCTTGGAGGCTCACTCTCCACTTTGCTTTCACGCCTCTTGGTCCATTCACCAGCTAGTCCAGCTTGATCTTCCCTAGCGATCTCACACTCACTCCAGTCATTGGTCCCAAAAACGCACGGGGTCCTGTGACTCAGACTGACATTATATTATTAAATCTATTCAAATTCATCTATAGAAATCCAAAATCAAAGGGAAAAAAAATCGTTATTAATGCAGTCAGCAAGTGTTATGTACTTAATATGTTAAGACAAGCTGCCTGCTCTGATATTAGAAAGTATCCTCTTTATCACCCTTTTATTCAAATGACATGTAGCCTAACTTCTTTAAAGTGTCAGATATTTTCATAAGATTGCATGTAGGACTGCATTCCTTACAGTATTTGTTTATTTGTATGTGTGTATCTGTGTGTGGTTTTGTGTGTGTTTGGAAATGGATTGAACATAGAAAAAATTGAACGAGCACTTCCACTAAACTGGGAATTTTCTCTGTAAATAAAATTATATTATACTCTGTCATGGATTGCAGAAAAGTAAAATTTGAAACCCAAGAGTATGAGTATAAGCTATCTTTTACAATGAAGAATGAATAACCTTTGTAAGGATCAATGGATCCAGACCTAGTTTTATTTTGGAGTGAGGATATCCCTTTGGTCAGTTGGGGTCAGCTGTCCTGGCTGTGTCCCCTCCCAACCCCTTGCCCACTCCCAGCCTACTGACCTTTGGGGGTGTGGGGGGATGGAGTGGAGAGACAGCCTTGAAGCTGAGCGAGCACTGCTCAGCAGTCACCAAAACCCTGGTGTGTTATCAACACCTTGCTGGCTACCAATACACAGCACAGCACTGTGAAGGTTGCTGTGGGGAAAATTAACTCCATCTCAGCCAGACTCAATACAGTACCTCAGCTTTATCTTTGTCCACTGCCACTAAAACACCAGCTCCATTCAGTAATATTACCCATTTTCATTTTTCAGACCTTTACTACTGTTGTAACCATAGCTCTTCCTATTGCCCATGAAATCTCTTGCTGAGCTTTGGCTTTCCTGACACCATCTCCAGCTGCCAGTTTCTGTGTTCATCCTCTGTATTCTGTATCTGCTGGTTTTTTGCATTGGAGCTCTGCTATGAATTCCCTGTTTAGTCAGGGCAGTCTCCTGATATATCTGCTTGTTTTCCTGGATATCAGAATGGATTGGTTTTGCACTTGTAGGATTCTGCCCTTAAAGAACTGACACAGCTTTCCTGGGCTCCTTTCCTCTGCAGAGCTGCCTCCCCTGGGATCCCACTTTCCTGAGGAAGCTGAAGTTTGCTCTCCTGATACCCAAGCCTGTACTTGCCTTCCTCACTCTCTTATGACCTTGAACTCCAGTATTTCATGGTTGCTACTGACAAGGCAGTCACTGACCAGTTCTTCCTTGTTACTGGATAGCAGATCCAATTATGTGTCACCTCTGATAGACAATCCAGTACCTGTGTCAAAGAGTTATCCCTGATAACTTTTTATGAGAATGAAAAGGTATATCTATCCTTGGAGATATTCAGAAGGTGTCTGGACATAGTCCTGAGCAACCTGTTCCAGGTGAATCTGCTTAAGCAAGGTGGAGTAGACCAGATGATGTCCAGAGGTCCATTCCAACCTCAGTCATTCTGTGATTCTGATATCCTTCAGAAATCTGTGACTGTTTGCATTCACCATTTTTGCCCTTCCAGCAGATATCAGAGAGGGAAAATATCCCCATGAGAGCCACGGTCAGTGATACAGAAACTTTCTGAAATTGTTTAAAGAAAGCTTCATCCACTTCTTTGCCCTGATGAAGTAGTCTGCAACAAACTCCTACCACAGGTTCCCTCCTACTAGTCTCTTCTCTGATCCTGACTCCTGCAGGAGCAGTAAGAATTATCTTCTTCTTTTCTTGTTGTTATGTACGGATGATATTTCTAGACCTAGTGTTTCTAAAAAGATATGTCACCATCACAGCTTCACCCACTGTTCTATGTAGGAGATACACTTAGTATTTATGGCACTATGCTCTGTGATGGAAAATAATAAACAGACATTTACACATCCATGAGACTCATACAATTTATACGCCAGCTGCTCGCACTTCTCAAACAACACCCACCCCCAGTCCTCCTCCCAAGTAACTTACTTAGAAACTACCCATCTAATAGCTCGGAAAAAATGTTGCAAAAGAGTAGAACAGCAAGACAGAGAAGTGAATTTGTACTATGAAACGAGCCATTGACAACATACGTAGATGGGAGAATAAGCCTTTCTCAAATGTCAGACAATTGTCTGAGGTAGGTCACCATTTGTTCTGGGGTTTTTTTGTTTGGTTGGTTTTTTGTTTGTTTTTTCTCTAAAATGTATTAGGGTCCCAATCATTATTTAGAGTAAATATGTGATACTGCCTCTGTTATTCCAAGATACATTAAGATTTTATGTGTGCCATTTGTAAATTTTCATCCTTTCAAATATTTGAAGTGCTTTTCCAGAAACTCATCAGCATGACTTTATTCACTAAGAAATACGGTTATTCAATAAGTGTTTAAGGGAAACAAACAAATAAAACAACCCCACAAATCAATGCATGCATTAAGTCCAGTTTCTTTTAATATTCCCAGTTAGGTTTTCAAGACCTTTAACAATGGTTACCAGCTGCTACCTTCATGAATTGTACAATTTTTTGTAGAATAAACAGCAGTTTCATGACAAAATTTGCATAGCAGTTAACATTATTTATATTGTCAAACCCAGGAAGCTGGGTGCCATTTCTGCCAGCATTCTTGCAGTTTTCATCTGCTGAGTTGGCTCCATTTCAGTTAATCCTTTTGTTTTAGTCAGGTTCTACGGGGGTGCATTTTGGAAAACAAGGAAGTAAACAGATATGAACAAGCTTTTCTGGCTAAAGAAGTCTTTCAGCTGATCCAATTTAGGAAACTGAGTGTGAAACTATAGACAACTTCAAAAAGCAGTACAACACATAATGGAGACCACAACCGAGCTGCTTATATCAATGAAAGTATTACTATGAGTCAAGGCAATACTGCATCTTACATCTGAAATCAAATATGTGGTACACAGTATTTTTATTAGGTCATTTTGAGTAGCTTATCCATTTTCTTTTTAATAATTATCATATTTTTCCTTCTGAATCTGGCAAGGAAATTTTAGATAATATGCTAATATATATATTTATTTAGGTTTTTTTATACAACCTTCATTTTTGTCATGTCTTTTTGAGCTCTTACTTAGAAGTCTGCTTATCTGACACTTACCTGTGTGAATGTCACTTTTGATAAGACAATTCAGTAATACAATTTTCTATATTGCTCTACATCTTCAAGGTATTTTTGATCTCTAGGACAGTTTCAATCACATTTAGGAAAGAGCTAGAAGACTTAAATGTAATTAAGTTCCTAAAAGTTCTGTGACAAATGGCATCATGGTATATAGAGAAATCCCAGTCTGTGCCTTCACAGAAGGAAAAGGAAGCAGAAATTAATTTTTATACAAACTGTTTAGCAACATCAGGCTGACCTGTCTGCATGCATATAGTACTGGTGGCTAATCTAAATATCACTCTTGCCCAGGAGTGTCAAAGGAAATATGGTTAAAGCCAGAGTTATTTCTGTAGAAGAGTTGGGGACCAAAAGGTACATGTTCATAGATTTCCAGACTTCATTATTATGCTGTTTGTGTAGCAATATGTTTTATATTAAAATTCTCTGATCATTCCCTGTCTTGTAATTAGATTCATGCTTAAGGCTTACTGGCATCTGAAAACAAGCTATGCTTTGGCTTAAGTTATTTAAATTTATTAGGGTCCTGAGGGAATTGGCTGATGTAGTCTCTAAGCCACTCCATCATATCTGAAAAGTCATGGCAGTCAGAAAAAGTCTCCAGACTGGAGAAAAGGGAATATTGCACCCATTTTTAAAAAGAGGAACCCTGGGAACTACCCACCAGTCAGCCTCACCTTCATGCCTGCTAAGATCATGGAACAGATTTTCCTGGAAGACATGTCGAAACATATGGAAGACTGGTGAGTAGAGATAGTCAACATGGCTTCACCAAGGGCAAATTGTACCTGACTAACCTAGTGTCCTTCTACATTTGAGTCACTGCAGCAGTGGACAGGGGAACAGCTACTGATTACATCTACCTGAACTTCTGTAAGGCCTTTGTTACTGTCCCCCACAACATTCTTGCAGCTAAATTGGAGAAATATGGGTTTGATGGATAGACTGTTAGATGGATAAGAAATTGGCTGGATATCTCTATCAGAGTTACAGTTAATGGGTCAATGTCCAAGTGGAAACTAGTGACAAGTGGTGTCCCTCAAGGGTCCATACTGGGACCAATACTTCATCAATAACATAGAAGTGGGATCAAGTGCACCCTCAGCAAGTACATTTCTAATGTGAGAGGAACTGCATTCCTCAGTCTGAATTTGTTGACTTTTAATTATATATATATATTGGACTAGACAGAGAGCAGATTTACCAGAAGAAGCAAATTTTGATTTTGCTTTATTTTAGTTTGTTTTGTTTCTATTTTTAAGTAATGATTATGTATTATAGAATGAAAAAAATAGTTCAGGGATCAGAGACTAAATTCAGGCCTGTCTGTACCACCTCCCTCTGCCTTTAGAACTTTCACAATCTTAGGTGAACAGTAAAATTGGTGAAGGAACATATTTCAGCCTATATCACACACATTTTGTCTGGAGCTTAGGACATGTCCATGAGACATGTGGATTCAAATCTACTGATAGAGAAAAGCAAATCCAAATCTCTCACTCTCTGGATCCATATTTTAGTTATCAAGTCATTTGCCAAATTCTTGAAGAACTGTATAGTATAATTACAGATGGAATTCTCTTCAAGACTGGTTTTTTCTTCACAGACTAGAAACTAACAGTAAATACTTTTTTTGCAATTAAAATTCAAGCATCTAATCCCACATAATTTGCCAGATAAAGGTCTGCCAACTAACTGTTTGCTAGTTTCTTAGAACTCTCATTGTTTTTCTCAGAGTGCCCCAAAGACAAGGAAAAAAGTTCCTGTGGACTGATATTTCACCCCATATATCTTTTACCTGACTTTCTCATAATACAAGCAGTTGTAAATTGCCAATGCCAATGAAATGCAACAAACTAAATGTTTACATATCAACTTAATTTGAAAAAAATACAATGTAAAAAAAAATCACAGTATATCTGAAACATTGTGCATAAGCATGAACATCTATATTTTAAAAGATGGCATCAGCATAAATTTAAAGACATTCAGGATCATGTCCTCAGCAGCACCTCCACTCTTGACAAGTTGTCAAACTCTTACGTTTTTAAATTAGCATTCAAAGTAGTTTCGAAAGTATGTTTTTTAACTGTCATTTAAATAATAGCTCAGATACGGTATTGGTGATTCAATTTTTTGTATCTGAATTCTTAAATGACATTCTAAGATCTGTATGTGCTTTCATAAATACTCGTTCTAACTGAAGAAGACAGTATGAGATGAATATTATGACATTAGGATGAGAGGAAATGGCTTCAAGTTGCATCAGGGGAGGTTTAGATTGGATATTAGGAAAAAATTCTTCACCGAAGGGATTGTCAATCACTGGAACAGGCTGCCCGGGGAAGTGGTTGAGTCACCATCCCTGGAGATACTTAAAAGACACGTAGATGTGGCAATTATGGACATGGTTAAGTTGTAGACTTGGCAACGTTAGGTTAATGGTTGGACTTGATGATCTTAAAGGTATTTTCCAACCTAAATGATTCTATGATTCTATGATTTTTGTGTTTAGAGTTACTGATATGCTAAAAAACCAAAAATCTCTAATAACTATGCTGTAATACTATGCACAGAATATAACCAGGAGTTTATTAACTCAGAGAAACATCAAGGAAGTTTTTTATTTGCTGCAAAACTTCCCATGAACCTCAGATTTATTTAAATAAGAAAGAACCTGTGACTTTAATTGATATTTTTAAGGATGATTTCTCCAAGGAATGACAAAATTAGGATGAACAGTTAGCACAGATAGATGAGATGTATTTTCCTCCAAAGTCAGTGAAAGACAGACTATGTTATTGTTACATGATATTTAGAGGAAAGATTGCTTATTTTTAGTATTCAGACAAACAACATTTGGAAGAGGTTGCATGTTTGGACAGACATTTTTTCAAATAACTTTGGTTTCTTAATTTCTTTAGGGATTACAACAACTAACGTTCCATTCAACACATCCAGAGAGCAACTTGATTAACTGCAGTTGTGTGAAACAGATTTGTCTAAGTATCAATTTGCTGTCAACCTGTCTGCCATCTCCATAAATTATGTAAGCAATTGTGCAAGAGCAAATAGCGTTTATGTTGATTTTCCAGGATGTGTTCTATCATTTCTTTTGATTATGATAAAAAGGCATTTTCCATGACTAACAACTTGCATAAAATTGGCAGAGCTGGCCATTTCATAGCATTTAGTTATGTGATTATGCTTTATATATTTATGTCTGCTCAGCCACGCAATCAGTAACTGAAGGACTCACACTTTCTGCACCTTAAGCACTTTACTATTCCACAATAAAAAACATTATCCTGAAAATGGTATTGGTAAGGAAATGGCAAAGCATAACTGCATGGTTTTATTTATAAGATAATGTTACACTATAAGAGGCTTCAGATGGCATGCACTTATGTGTTGCACCTACATATACTCCATAAGGAAACAAACATAATGTGAAGAAAGTCACAGTAATGTATTGATTTTTGATTGTTGTTTTGTTGCGAGTGTAGGTGGTTCTGAATAAAACGTGCCTCCTTCATCCACTATTAGTATTTGGATTCCCTCTGAGAATTCCACAAACATCTCAAGGGTATAAAACAAACTCTTTCATCTAAGTTAAGTCTACATTGTAATCATAACACTAGTGAGATCCAAACACCTTCCAGGACTTCAGAAGATACTAAAGGTTCTGACAGCGGCTGAGGTTGGAGAATGAGAAGAAAAAAAAAAAAAAAATCAGCTTATCTGTATGTCTATAAACCATCTATATATGTGAATGTGAGAGAGGAGGTTACTTCTCTATTTTTCATGTCTTCTACTGATGGTGCATGATAAAGTGAGTATTATATGATGCATCTCACTTAATGTCTGTAGCCTGCATTAGGTCTGGGTGCTGTTGTTACTGGATGTGATGCCATATACAAATCACAGTTCTGGAAAGGTCTACTACCATTTACAGTTGCAGATCTTACATTTCAGTCTCAGCCTCTCCCCTCTAGTTAGTATTCTTTAACTCTGGCAATATGAACAATGAAGCTTAGCTCTATCTCCGTTCCTAAATGGAGTATTTTCTTTCTTGCAAGATGAGCACACACCTAGCATTTTATGTTCGGTACCCTGACAAGGGCATTTCAGTATTCATTGTATTTATGGTGTAGTCTTGAAAATGCTGACAACTCTAGAGAAGGGGACTAGAACAAGTAGCATTCCTATAATTCTGGAAACTACTTAAATTTTGGAATTTTATCAGTTTTACTTGTATTGCCTTGGCTTGTTTCATTCAGATTAACGCTTTTCACACATCACTTCTCCTCTCTCTTGTACCAGAAGTGTGAAGGATGTTAAGAGGACCAGGATCATTGTACTCTGCAGTGTTCTGTCATCTCTTGTCAATTTAAGTCTTTAGTGAAGTATTTTCATCCTATAGAGTAGGACAAGGGTGTAGACTCACATCAGACAGTAGTTGCAAGCTTCTATCCACATCTTTGTGCTCTGTCTGATGATTTTTGTCTTACATTGAAGTTTAATGACAATTGGTTTTGTCCAACAGGTGAAGATAGAGATACTTATGCATCTGTCACATTCAGTCCCCTGACCAGTTATATGAAAGCCCTTTCTGGGAGAGTCATATCTGCCAGGTAGAAATTAAACACGATGCAAGTCAATTTTTTCTCTTGCTAAAACAAAAAGAAACACTCTAAACAAAAATGTATCTACACCAAGGATTTTGTGAGCTGGAAAAAGATGATTCATAAATGTTGAAAATACCTTTGAAAAAGCAGCTTTACGGAACTTCTCTTTAAACATTGTATTTTATATCCTAACTCATTAGCTTTATATGTCTATTTTCAGATAGGATGTATGTTTATATAACCGTTGAATGCCATCTACAATGATGCTGCTTTATTATCGAACTATCATTGCATCAACATTGGTATTTTGCCTCTTCAAACCAAATGTTGCACGTTTCTTATCACTAAATCCTGTATCACATCTAACCTGTAAATTAGTCTATGTACATTCCATTGAAATAATGATATCTGAATAGATTACTCTTTAATTAATTAAAGATCACCCTCTTTCTAGTTATCACAAATCTACATCAGTCTGAACTTTTACTACATCCATCTACATCACATGAACTTTTATTAAATCCATCACATTCAATATTGCATCAGATGATAGGATGAATATATGACAGAATGAAATATAAAACCCTTACCTCATCATCACTCCTCATACACTAACTTCTAAAAGAAAACCCAACGCTACAAAAAAATAGAAAAATCTATGTTAGAATTTTCAAAGTTGTATTAGAGTAGTGCAGATCTCAACAGAATAAGACAATTTTGTTTATGCTCTACTGGTATTTCTGTGCTTGAAAAAATAATTTTGAAAACAGAATTTTGAAACAAATAACGTACAGCTGAATTAAAAATACATTTTTATATAAAAATAGATAAAAAATAATAAAAAGCCCTAAGCATGAGCAGAAAGGAATTTTCAGTCATTCAATGACACTCTGAGAACTACCACCCAGAGGGAAAAAAAAAAAAAAAGCACAAAAAACCCAACACAAAACAAAACCTGAAACAAAAATTTTAATTACAAATTTTTGACATGAATAGTGACTGAATATTTGTCTTTTCTGATTAATTATACAAGCCTGAAATTACAACTGCTTGTTATTGTTGAAAGTGCACTATTACCTGTTCCTTGTCAGCAGGAAATTAGCATCCTATGCTTTGTTACTTGGTCTATTTCAACCAAATTGTTAACCCATGTCCTCTTCAATCTGAAAAATCAAAATGTTTGAAAGTAGGAATCTTTGTGTTTTTCAAACCATGTATTAACTATTTCAGTGCCATAGATTAAATTTCAAAATTTATGAAGCCTCTGAATACCTGTGCTATCTTACTGCATCCATGAATGATATCATACATCTAATAATGGAGTCTTTGAATATTCGACCAATAAAACCTCCATGGTCTGATGAGAATCATAGGCAGACTCCAGCAACTAAACAAAAAACTCATCAGTTAAGACCAAAGGGAGAAGTTTAGGCTAACAGTCACAGAATTCTTAAATAGAAGTGTAAAGGAAACTATTTCTCAGCCCAGTGTTCACAGTGTTTATGCCACTTTTATGAATGTTTTTTTGGGGTCCAAGAAACTGAGGTTATTAATAAAGGCAATTTCTTATTGAGTGCTCTACATAGAGAAATGACAAACGTGTATATCCAGAGATATTGTTCCCATGGAAACCATAATTCAGCCACTTCATGCACATATATTAAAGAATATGTTTATGCAAGGGAGATGAGATATGGTTTCTTTGGGAACCATAACTTTGACTTTACCGACTTTTGTGTGTGCTAAATGTCAACCATTATTTTGCATTAATACGTCTTGTACTTACTTTATTGCATTGCATTTGCTGAATAGCACACTGCATGCTTGTATAATGAAAGGATGTTTTGTAATATTTTCATACAGAAGATAAGACATAAGGTGGCAACGAGAGCCTAAATTTCAAGTTTCCACTCTTACGAGGTTATTCTTTCAGTTGACAAGCTTGGTGTTGAAAGATCATTTCTACTTAGAGATCTGCATAACTGCAGAGCCATGATCACTTTGCTTTAGGGAATTTCACTAGGAAAAACATTACACAACAGAATCTACCTTGGAGCATTACCCTGTTAGTTTTCATCTTCAATATAAATAGAAGAAGTTAGAAATGCAGAAGGCTAGAAGGAAACTTGCCCAATATTCTTAAAGTAGTGACAGTTTAGCGTTTTTTGACAGAAAACAAATAATAACTTCAAATTTACATAAAGCTCATGTTACATCACAACAGCTGAACAAGATCTACAAAGCCTGTATATATCACAAGTAGTCTTTCTCTTCAGTATAAAGGCACTCTAAAAATACATCAGAAATTTACCTTGCAAGTTCAATTGTGTTATAAAGTGAAGTAGTAGAAAGATGTCAAAACAATAAAAAGGAAAAAAAATTGCTTTTCAAATTGCTTCAGATGACTGAAATATATTTCATTACAAGATTTCAGGATAAGGACCTACACTTTTTTTAATTTATTTTGGAGTAGGACAGAAGTGCAAACAAAAATCTATCTATTTTGTTTTCCCTGTACATGTTTATACCATTTTTAAACTTAATGCGGTAGATAAAATAGCTTGTGGCTTCCAAGGGCTACTGCAACCCCTTTTTGCAAATGTACAAAGATTTAATGCATGCTATTCCTTCTATGGAAACAGTTTCTAATACAAAAGTTTGTGGCTGGACTAAGTGTCAAGCCAATAATCCCACTGTGAAAATTATGTACTTAGCATGGAACTCAAAGTATTAGAGAACAAAAGAAGCAACTGTATTTCTACATCTTTTTGCAGCATGGAGTTGGAAAATTGTTAATATGCTCACTCAGATGACGGATTTCAGATGCACTTCTGCTAAAGCTAAATTGATAGGCCCACCATCCACCAGGTGAACTATCAGTTTAGATCTAACCCCAAGAACCTATGAGGGCAGATAGAAAGACCAGAATTCAACACTCCTTTCTTTGCCTTACTAAATTTCTGTATTCATGCTATCCTGGGAGCAAGCATTAACTAGGAAAACACTAGCCAATTCCTAGTTATGGTCAACTGGCCCTGGTTAGCAGCCAAGCTCCCACACAAGCACTTGTTCACTCAGTGCTCCTCTGCTGAGCAAGAATTGGGAGAGGATGGGAAGAACAGGAATGAGAAAACTTGTGGATTGAAAAGAAAACTGGAAAATCACTCACCAATTATGTCATGGGCGAGACAGACTTAAATTGGGGAATGTAATTTCATGTATTGCTAATTAACATAATCTAAAAATTTAATTATTGGTTCTGGTATTGGGAAACAAAGGTTTTGTACTGGTTTTGGTTGGGATCATTTTCTTCGTAGTAGCTTGCATGGCACTGTGTTTTGGGTTTGTGACCAAAACAGTTTTAATAACACATCAATGTTTTAGCTGTTGCTGAACGATGCTTACACAGTGTCAAGGCCTTTTCTGCTTCTCATGCTGCTCTGCCAGCAAGTAGGCTGGGGGTGAGCAAGAGGTTGGGAGGGGACACAGCTGGGACAGCTGAGCCCGGCTGAACGGAGGGATATCTCATACCGTATGACAATGTGCTTAGCAATAAAAGCTGAGGGAAAGAAGGAGGAAAGGGGGAACATTTGGCGTTATGGTGTCTGTCTTCTCAAAGTAACCATGACCCACGATGAAGCCCTGCTTTCCTGGAAATGGTTAAACATCTGCCTGCCAATGGGGCATAGTGAATTAATTCCTATTTTTGCTTTGCTTGCATGTACAACTTGGCTTTATCTATAGAGCTATCTTTATCTCAGCCCATGAGTTTTCTTACTTTTACCCGTCTGATTCTCTTCCCTGTCCTACTGAGGGGAAGGGAGCAAGGGGCTGTGTGGAGCTTAGCTGCCTACCAGGGTTAAGCCACTACAGGAGACAAACATTTAAATACTCATGGAAAAATAAATTTCGTGCTGCTTTCCTAGGCTCAACTTCACTCCCAGTCTCACTTCTCTTCAAACAACACCTTTCCTCCCAGCATCCTAGCCTCTACTTCACTCCAGACACCTCTTCTCCCCTCCTTTTATTACTGCAAGTTACACTCAGTCCCTTCAGTGAAGCAACAAGTGGCACTGGATATTGGGGGGGTGCATAGCTGTTTCTTTCTACCATGCTTTATTTCTCACTTTTTTTTTTTTCTTTTTCTTTTCCGCTGTTCCTTCCTTCCTATTTTCTCCCTATGCTCTGGCATGGTTTCTGCACATGACACAGTCCCTTTTTGGAGATGTGTCTGCTCTGATGTGGGCTTATCCATGGACCGCAGTTTCTAGGGGTTGTACTTGTTCTGTCATGGGTCCTCCACAGGCTGCAGCCCGTTTGGGGCTGTGCCTTCTCTACTGTGGAGCACCTCCTACTCCTCTGACCTCGTTTCCTCCTCCTCCCTCTCTCCAGCATTTTCTCCCCTTTCTTAAATATCTTTTCACAGAGGTTTCACAAAGTCCTCCAACTACCTCACCTTTGCCTGTGGTGGGTCCATTGCTGAGCTGACTGGAACTGGCTGTGACTGGCTGTGACCCTGACCCTCTCCTGCAGATGCCAACTCTGCAGCTCCCCACCCTCCCCTCCCCAAAAAAACCCATCCCTTGCCATTTACAGCTAACACACTAGTCAAAATCTATATGGGTTGTATAACCCTCATCCAAGGCCAAACAAATATATGCTTTCACCATGAGAGTTTTTTAGCTCAAGTTCAGTGCCGTGTTAATGTATTTCATACATTTTCATATCTTCCTACACTATATCAAGCAGACATTATCTTAGACTATGCTTTAGTGGACTTTCCTATTTTGGAAAAGGGTTTACAAAAAAAAGCTTTAAAGAAGAGCTGAAGGGCATATGAGCTCATAATACAGTTATTTGACTTTAAATGTGCAGTAGATGTCTACAAAGATGAGCTCACTCTTCTACCAAACATTATCACAAACAGTCCTGCTGAAGTCAGTGATATTCTTCATGGAGCAAGATGCTACCCTTTTTGGGCTAAGTTATCAGAATCTATCCCATAATGATTACAGTGAACCATTGAAGACTTGACATTTATCACACTGTGCTATTTACCGTTAGTGAGGCATTTGCAGTTCCCCTATGCTTGGAATGGGGAGTACTGCAAATACCATATGAAGTTTAACTACCATCAGCAGTAAATGTCAAGATTTTAATGGTACTTGCTCTACATGTAATATGAATTTAGAACTGAAAACGTTCAACAAGTCTGAGTTCTGAACTAAGTTTATTTTGTTGTATCCTGTAATTTTACAGATTTAAGTTACATTTGAGATTTATTTCAGGTTTATGGAAACTGTTGAAGACTTCACTGTCAATAAAGTAATCAGTTTCACTTTCATAGAAGTTCATGCCATGCATAAACAGTCTACACAAGCATAGTCAGTGAGTGCAAGCAATACTATATCTAATAGGTAATAGTTAGCAGTCTGTTTTATAATAGTATAGTGTAGTTATTTCAGTAAATTGTTCTTCATGACCTAGAAGGAACTCTATAAAATTCCAAATTATTAACTAATGCTATTGTAAGATGCTATCTGGAATAGATGTGAAGAATATTAGAAGCTTTGGTATTATTCTCAGTCGAGACAATATGTGCAAGTACCAATGTACACATGCACACACACATTTGACATCAGATCTTTCTCATACCACCATTTTGTAAGCCTGCAAGCTCCATTTTGTATACAAGCCTTTTTTGCCCTTTTTATTCACACCACAGGGGAAACAGGGAAATAACTAAAATTCAGTAACTGATAACATTTGATTAAATGTGGAGAATTCTTAAGCCTCAATAAGCCTCTCAGTTTTGAAATACCATTTCAGAGGGAAAAGGGGAAGAAAGAGTTAATAAAAATCAAAGCCAACTAACAGAATTAAAGAAGTAATGCAATCCGTTCCTGCATTTAGCTGCTAGCCTAAGGTGCATCAGGATTCTGCTCACTGTATTATTCACTTCACGTATCCATGGAAAGTGCTGCAACTTCCAGTGAAATCAGCCACCTTGTCTGAGTTTCTGTGAAGAAGGAAGTGCTGAGAGGAGAAGGGTTGGACTTTCATTTAATCTGGGATCCGAGGAAGATCTGGAACTGGAAAGGTTAACTGGATGCTGCTATAACAGCCTAAGTGACTTGGTGATGTCAGTGATCATCTGATGTGACTAGGGAAATGGGTACATTGGGGGTCAACATGTCTGAAAAAAAAGGTGAGAAGTGTATACAGATAGTAATTTCACCAGCCATTTTAGACAAGAAAAAAGAAATCAGAAAGAGTCTGACTTTCGCTTTGTAGAAGAAAACATAGACAAGCAAAGGTCTTTACCAGACAGCATCTAAATAGTATCTTAACTGTCATTTTTAATGGAAAAATGATATTAATGCATAGCTAGAAATCTGTCCTTGCCACTCATACTGACATTCTCAAAAGAGAATGTGTCTCTGGAACAGAGTGCAAAAGTTTTAAATGGATAGCAGACTGTGAATTTAGTAGACCTGTTAGCCATGGTATACAGTTTAACTTTTACAGGGAAATCACTTACAGTAACTTTCAAGAGAAAGCAAAGATTTAAGTAAGATAACATGCAATAGAAAGATTTATTTGATGGTACAGGTTAATAGAGATTGTTTTGAAAAGGTAGTTATGCATTTTCATATTGACCACAGGTTTTCTAAGGCAAAAAAGAACAGGCTAAAATTAATTTGAATCTACTGAAGATACTTGACTGGTGAATAGTCCTACTATATTATGATACAGTTTAAAAGGGAAGAGAATCATCAGTTTCATTTTGAGTCAGAGGCTATTACTAGGAATTATGGCAATGGACAAAGACAGAACAATGTTTTATGCTCTACCTAAAGAAAAACATTTCATGGAGACAATGAACAATGCCAATAATTAGTGAGAACTGACACATTACTTTTTTTTTTTTTAAAATTTCAGACAAGATGTTAAGTTTATTCTTAGCAAATTCTTTAACATACAGATGTAATCTTAGAACTAGCATTTTTTTACAGACCACTTTGATATGTAGAAGTCCTGAGGGGTGACTTTCTCTCAGCTATTTTCTTAAAAGAGGATTAATGTATTGCTTTAATTATTCACCATCACACACTGCAAAAGATGTTGGTCCTTAAAAATAAAATGCCATTTACATGGATCAAAGGGAAAGAGAGAGAAGGTTCCTGTTTGTTTGTGGTTTTAAAACTTATTTCTAGTTTATGTATAGCTTCATGTGAGGCACGAACAAATAGATTCCAATTAGTTATCTGGTTTTCTAGTAATGTCTTTAATAAATCTCCTTTCACGTCAAGATATCAAATGACCTTTCCAGCACTCATAGATTACTGTTGTGGAGGCAAACTATGTAGCTTATAAACTATATATCATACCTGATATTTTACTTAAAAGAAACAGAGTAACAACAAAGTTAAGCCTGTAGAGTAGATACATCCATTTACTATCAATGATGTTTTTCAAATGGAACCAGAGAGTTCACTTGGATTATGTTCACATCATGAAAGGAAAAAAATCTTGAAGAATAAAATTAAGGTTTTTTTTCACAGTTCATACAGCATACATTACTGTCCATGGACATACATAGGACAAATTATGAAGATATTTAAGGTATAAAGGCAAATAATTTTAAAGAATAATTTCTACTTAATAATGCTTACAGCCTGCTATCTAATGCTTCACAAAGCTGAGATTTTAAGGAATGAAAGGCTTTTCATGTGCACAGATTTTGTAACAGTTCTACTTACTAGCCTGATACTAATAAGGATCAGGCCAGATATGTATACACATACTTATGGACAATCTATTTTCCCTCAGAATTAAAAAAAAAAAAAAAAAAAAAACCAACCAAAAAACCCCCACACCTCTGAGAAATACAGATTTCTTACTTTAATAAATCTGTATCAGTCTCCCCCAGTCCTTGAATCTTCACCAATTTTTGTGTGCTTGGTACAGACAAGGAAAAAAACACCTCTTAGAAAGCTTTCTCCTTGCTTAACTTCATAGTATTAAGTTAAATAGGTGATAGCAGAGACATATTTTCCATCAAGCCCATCACTGCAAAGAAAGACAAAATTTTTAAAAAGGACCATTTATTTACTCCATGATGCTCTTGCAGTGAAACAGCAGTTATTGATTATCATTCATGCAGTTTTCTGACTCTAGCTCCTGGTTTCATCTGGGATAGAGTTAATTTTCTTTCTAGCAGCTGGTATAGTGCTGTGTTTTGGATTTTGTATGAGAACAATATTGATAACACATTGATGTTTTAGTTGTTGCTAAGTAGTGCTTACATTAAGTCATGGACTTTTCAGCTTCTCATGCTCTTCCAACTGAGAAGGCTGCAGATGCACAAAAAGCTGGGAGGAGCCACAGCCAGGGCAGCTGACCCAAACTGACTAAAGGAATATTCCATACCATATGATGTCACATAAATGAGGGAGAGTTGGCCAGTGGGGGGAGGGATCGCTGTTCAGGGACTAGTTGGGCATCAGTCAGCGTGTGGTGATTAATTGCATTGTGCATAATTTGTTTTCCATATTATTATTATTATTGCTATTGTAGTTGTTGTTGTTATTATTATTATTATTATAATTTCTTTCCTTTTCTGTCCTATTAAACTGCCTTTATCTCAACCCATGAGTTTTACCTTTTTTTTTTCTGATTCTCTCCCTCATCTCACTGCAGGGGGAGTGAGCAAATGGCTGTGTGGTTTTTAGCTGCCTGTTGGGTTAAACCGCAACAGTCTATTACAAAATATTTTGAAAAACATGGAAACAAGTTTAATTACTTCTATAGAAACTTGTTCCCACATCTACATAAAAAAATAAAAATTGCTGTCAGTCAAAAGAGCTAGACTTTTAAATAACCATGAATACATGCCTAAGAACAAAATGTTCTTTAATACACTAGACAATTAGCCTTCTACTGTTAAATATCAATCTTCTCATAATATCTATTTAGAAAAATAGGCTTAAGGCCATATGTAAGGTTTAATTAAAAAAGAAATAATCATTGGGAATTGTTACTGTACATTAACTTATACAGGCAGTCTTCACTTTTTTCTTAATTGCTCTAAGTAATTTTCACAGAATTACAGAATGGTAGGGGTTGAAAGGGACGTCTGGAGATTATCTAGTCCAACCCCCCTGCTAAAGCAGCATCACCTAGAGAAGGTTGCACAGGATCACATCCAGGCAGGTTTTAACTACCTCCAGAGAGGGATACTCCACAACCTCTCTGGGCAGCCTGTTCCAGTGCTCGGTCACCCTCAGAGTAAAGAAGTTTTTTCTCATGTTGAGATGGAACTTCCTGTGTTCCAGTTTGTGCTCAATGCCCCTTGTCCTGTCACTGGGCACCACTGAAAAGAGTCTGGTCCCATCCTCTAGACATCCACCCTTTAGATATTTATAAGCATTGATTAGATCCCCTCTCAGTCTTCTCTTCTCCAGGCTAAACAGACCCAGTCTTTTATTTCTTCAAATGCATCATAAACTATGGCTAGATACAAGGATATTTTTTTAATAGAGACAGTTCTACAATTTGGTTAAATCAAGCACAATAGTTGTTTGGCTTTTTTTTTTTTAATTAAATCTCAAATGAAAATGAATATTTGGGATGATTTTCAAGGAAAACCTTCAATAATTTGAACACCTTTAGTTTCATCTATGGAAATTAAATCACATATTTATAGAATCATAGAATCATAGAATTATAGAATAGCCTAGGTTGGAAGGCACCTCAGATCATCTGGTTCAACTTTTCATGGCAAAGAGAGCCTACATGAGATTATCTATCACCCCTCCAATCATATCTTGAAAACCTTCAGTGACTGGGATGCCACTACATGCCTGGGGAGGTTGTTCCAATGATCCAGGATCTGATTAGTCTTTGTTGCTGCTGCAGCACACTGCTGACTCATGTTCAGCTTGTTGTTCACCAGGACTCCCAGGTCCCTTTCAGCAAAGATGCTCCCCAGCCATGCAGATCCTAGCCTGTACTGGGCTCTTTGGCTATCTCATCCCAGGTGCAGGACCTTGCACTTGTCTTTGTTAAACTTCATACATTTCTTGCTAGCCCACTCTTACAGCCTGTCCTGGTCTCTCTGTCAGATGGCTCTCCCTTCTGACATGTCCATCTCACCACCCAGTTTGGTGTCATCAGTAAACTTGGTAAGGGTGCTTTCAATCCCATCATCCAGGTAAACAACATCCACTGCTCTCTCCATGGTGACAAAAAATGTTATTTTGTTGTAGAAGATGATCAGGTTAGTCTGGCATGATTTGCCTTTGGTAAATCCATGCTGGCTTTTCCCAGTCCCCTGCTTGATTTGGGTTGTAATAGGTTCTGGGATAATTCATTCCATTACTTTCCCAGAGATTGAAGACTGATGGGCCTGTAGTTTCCTGGATACTGTTTCGGGCCCTTCTTGTAGATGGGTGTGACATTTGCCCTCTTCCAGTCAGCAAGGATATACCTTGATCTCCGTAACTTTTCAAATATATATTTTCAAACCTGTTCATCTACTCATCTACACAAGAATCCTAGGACCCCATCTCATTAAAAAACAAAAGCAAAATGAAGCAAAATCTAATTGTAAGAGCTGCAGACAGTTGTTTTGAATACTATAAAAAGGTATCTTTGAATTAAGGACTGTTTAAGTCCAAGATCTCAAAAAAAATAGAGTACTACCTATGATACTTCCAAATCATGACTGAATAGAAAAGAGGGAAATGAAAGAATATAAATTTTGTATTTAATACAAGATAGAATAGGATAGAATTTACTGATAAGTAAACACTTAGTTTCCAGCAAGTAAAAAGTCTAAGCCTTTATTAGTTTATCTTAGACCCTGCATTGAGATTTACCCAACTGGGTGAAAATAGTTCCTTTCCACGGGATTTCCAGAATTTAGGTGTAAATCACAACATACTTTCTCAACAGATAGAACAGATTAAGCCATATCATCTCAAATTTCAGGAATCAAAAAGATTCCTGTGTCACCAAATATAAAACACTGGATATGTACTCCACATGGTAAAGACATGAATTTTTACACTGAATAACACTGACTGTATCCACACTGATACTCCAGCAAGCTTAGTACTCCTGAAGGATGATGAAACATCAAACACACAGTGCAGCTCTCTTCAAAGAAAATTAAACCATCCAATTTCTGCCAAAGTACTCTGTTTATTCTTTCTTCATACTGCTGGGATAGGATTCAGCTCCAGATTCATATTCCTAAATTGAAGTATATAAATGTAGGTGTCCAAGAGTCTGCAAATGTAAATCTATTTAGCTTGCTTTGATTTATCCTTGTATTTGGACAGCTGTACAGCTCTCCATGGTACAATTCAGTTGCCTAAACAGAGACACCTACAGCCCATTTGGAAAACTTAAATAATTATATTATTCCTTCAGCTGTTCATCCAAAAGTGTTGACTACCCTCAGTCTTGTGTGAATACGTATCTATCAGACCCACGTGGATATTTCGGACATCTTGGCATGCTAGAAATAGTGTACCCTGCTACACTTAAGAGCTGACTCTCATCTCCAAGTTTCACTGATTGATTTGGCTAGCTCTCCATTGACCATGGTGGGAACATAGGAACCTATCTTAAGCATAAATTTTGGTATCTGAGTAAAGCTTTGAGGACTGAGAAGATACTGCAAGGGCCCTAAGCACATCTCCTCACTCCCAGGTGTTTGATGGCCTGGGCTTAGGGCCAGCTGGGAAGGAGCCCAGATGGAGACCTTGGGGAAAATAATTTTTAAGAAAGTGGTCTTTGTAGAATGCCAATGGGGCTGTACTGCTGGGACTGGCCCCAGCTGTGCTGCAGCCGGGTCCTGATCTACAGGGTAACGTCCTCAGCCTGGCCCCATCCCCAGGGCAGTTCATGATACCCAGGGCTGGGGCTGTCCCAGTGCTCCCTGGCTGTCCTGTTCTTTCGTTTGGGCAGTGGAACAGGTCCTGGCTGCCAGGCCCTGACCTGACAGCCCCTGGGGAGCCCTTGATGCCCAAGGGAGCCACATGCTGCACCTTCACAGGTATATTAGCAGTCAGCAGTATGCATGGCCATCCATCTGGCTGCTGAAAAATGGGTAGAAACTCAGTTTACTAATTTTTTTACTTCTTGTTACTCTTTTGTCAGGAATGTTCAAAAATTACTCCAGTCAACAGAAAAGCTAGGCAAAAAGGATTTAAAAGTTAGCAGTAAAACAAAGAATTGAGGATATTTGGAAGGAGCAAGTGTAGGAATCGGGTCCTTAGAAGGAAAACTGCAGTGTCTGTGAAATATCTGTAGAACCAAATGATCTCTATGGAGTAACTATTATTTCACTTCCACTGATGAGGACTAGGTAATGAAAACATACCTACGTGCAAGGCCTCCACCTATGTACTGCTATGAATTTGTGAGATCTGTGGCATACAACTCATTGGAGAAATGAAAAACAAAACATGGTTTGTGTGGGAGTTACTTGCCTGGGGAATTTCTGGGAAAGGTGTGTAGAGCCTATGGCTGGTGGCATCATCCAAAGTCATTGTAAATTGACATGCTGTAAATAAAATCTTCTACAGATGGGAAAACTAGATTGCTTGAGAAAATTGCTGCAGTATAAGATGGGTGAATGGAATACTATGCAAAGAGGGAGCAAGCAGCTGGATACTTCTCATAGCTGAGAGGTCTCTCTTGATCAACCATCTCATTGCAATGAGAACTAGTACCACAGCTTCTCTGGGATGAAGGAAGAACATGACCCAACATCTGAGAGATTCAAACTGATTTACCAAAAAGTGATCATAAGGATGTGTAAAACTAGCATTTGTCTTTTTAGGAAAATGAGCATCCTTATCTGTCAGACTGACATACCCTAAGAAATGTACTCCCTGTCTTCTAATATTCAGACCCCTAACACTATGGACTGATGAGAATTTCCTGGCCTTCTGACTGGAATATAATGATAGCTGCATAGTATACACGTACTTAATAATACTGCCATATAGGATTTTAAGAACACTAGGAGAATGAAAATATTTTCTGTGAGTGAGAGCTCAAAAGATGAAATTTTAGTGGGTATTCTCTAAAATCCTCACATCTAAGGGTAAAAGGATGAGTTACTCATCCTGGAGATAAATGTTCATCTATGAACGGTCTCTCAAAGAGGCCAACATATTGTTCAGACATTTAGTTTTAAGACTTTTGAACATCTTTGGACTTGCAAGTACATAGCAAAGCAGAATAAAACTCAAATGCATTTGGAAAATGAAAGAAATAAAATAACTAGGATTCAAATTCAAGGAGAGTACAGAGTATCATTACTAGGAATTAAAAATCAGCTATACAAACACAAGAATAAACAAAGCTAATGGGGAAAAGAAGGAAAAATAAAAACTACCTTCATATTCTTGGGAAACCCATGCTTCTGGGCTTAATGAAAGTAAGTGTTTTGTTAGATAGATGAAGGAATTTTTTGTTTTGTTTTGGGTTATTTTAAGCTAATGTCTCAAGTCAAGGACAGCCCAGGAAATTTCAAATCCTCTCCCCACTACCCTGTAAAAATATTACAGGAGGAAATTCCAGAAGAAAAAGACAAGCAGGTCTGGGAAACACAACTGTTCCAGGCTGTATATTCTGTGGAAGAGAAATCTGAAATACAAGTCCTCAAATACTTAAAAGATCTGCAAAGTCGAAGAGGAGGTTACTGAAAATATTTGGATAGGACAAGAAATAATAAGCTTAAGATAGACTGAGCATTTCTGTACAGTGCTTTCAGAGGTTTAAACATGTCCTAGTTAAACACTAGAATAAATTGTATAAATTATTCTGTGTAGGAAGCAGATCTAAACTCTGCATTCCCTTTTGGCAACATTTGTCCAGCATTGCTTGTGAACAGTATATTTCGCTGTAGGGTTGGGAGTGGACTTGCTGACCTTGCTGTCTGTGGTGGGTTGACCCTGGCTGGAGGCCAGGTGCCCACCAGAGCTGCTCTCTCACTCCCCTCATTCACTAAACAGGGGAGAAAAGGCATAACGAAATGCTTGTGGGTTGAGATAAGGACGGGGAGAGATCACTCACTAATTGTTGTCACGAGCAAAACAGACCGAACTTAGAGAGGGAATTCATCTGATTTATTCCTAGGCAAAACAGAGTGGAGGAATGAGAAAATAAAATCAACTCTTAAAACACTTCCCCCCACCCCTCCCATCTTCCCGGGCTCAACTTCACTCCCGGCTTCAACCTTCCCCCCCTCAGCGGCACAGGGGGATGGGGAGTGGGGGTTACGGTCAGTTCATCTCACGATGTTTCTGCCGCTTCTTCATCCTCAAGGGGGAGGACTCCTCTCATCGTTCCCCTGCTCCAGCATGGAGTCCCTCTCACGGGGTGCAGACCTTCAGGAGCAAACTGCTCCAGCGTGGGGTCCCCCACGGGGTCACAAGTCCTGCCAGCAAACCTGCCCTGGCATGGGCTCCCCTCTTCACGGGTCCACCGGTCCGGCCAGGAACTTGCTCCAGCGTGGGCTTCCCACGGGCCGCAGCCTCCTTCAGGTGCCTCCACCTGCTCCGGCGTGGGGTCCTCCACGGGCTGCAGGTGGAATCGCTACACCCCCTCATCCTTCCTCCATGGGCTGCAGGGGGACAGCCTGCTTCACCATGGTCTTCACCACGGGCTGCAGGGGGATCTCTGCTCCAGCGCCTGGAGCACCTCCTGCCCCTCCTTCTGCACTGACCTTGGTGTCTGCAGAGTTTCTTACATCTTCTCACTCCTCTCTCCGGCTGCAAAAGCTCTCTCCCTCTAAGTGTTTTTCTTCTTCTTAAATATGTTATCACAGAGGCGCTGATTGGCTTGGCCTTGGCCAGCGGCGGGCCCGTCTTGGAGCCGGCTGGCATTGGCTCTGTCAGACACAGGGGAAGCTTCTAGCAGCTTCTCACAGAAGCCACCCCTGTAAGCCCCCCCGCTACCAAAACCTTGCCACACAAACCCAACACACTGTCTTTTACAGACTTGTTTTTTGTGATATCTCACAGGTAATCCTTGAAGCAACTCAGCTGCTTCTCTTTCTTCCCCTTAATAATGTGTAGTTTAAAAATATGTTTTTGTGCTTGATCTAATCAGCTTCTCTCTTTTTCTCGCTGAGACAAATTCATGTCTTCAGCTTTAGGTTTTCCATAAACTGCCACAGATAAAATATTAATCTTGAAGAAAAAAAGTTGTTACTCTGAAGGTTACATAGTGTTTCAGCAAGATAATTGGTTATTGTAATTAAAAAGGTTAATTGTTCAACATTTAAAATATTACTGTGCTAGTATTCTTTTCTAAATTCAGTGTAGAAAACTGTTCTTGTGAACATAGAATCTTATCTTTGTTGTTTTGCCCATTTCCAGTTTTTCAGTTTGCTTAATGGATGTTTTCCTGCAGGTCGTGATTGTGTGTGCTGAAGTAATTTCTTAAATCAACAGAGTTCTGTTGAATTGGATGACATAATATTTTTTTACATTATCTGAAGATCTGAATTACTATTTTCTTTCTTTTTTATTTTCCGCACAAAAAGTATTTTGTGTCGTTGTATTACCAGGATATCCAAATTCTGTGAAATTAAAATTCATAAAGTGTTACTGAGGAAAAAGAAATCTAGGAAGGGAAAACCCAAGCAAAGAGGTAGAGATGGATCAAGAGTTTCTGCTGCTGTTAATGATCTACAAAATCCTTTTGTCTCTAATGGCTCTTTCTTTGTTGTTAGTTTGTCCTTCAAGTGGAACTCCCACCCCAAATTTTCCTCAGGGAAAATAGTCAGGATTTGCATGCAGGCAAGGAGTGAAAAGGAAAATTTATTCAGGGAAGCCAAATGGAAACACTTATGGAATCATCCTTTACAAGAAAAAAAAAAAATCCACTAAGAAAAAAATAATACACTGGTAAAGAGGGCTTTAATTACCATTTCTCCTTTATGAAAGTAGAAGCTAAATTTCAGTTGGCTTTATATGGATGCTCTTTAGAACAAAACAAAAATGCAAAAAAACTAAACCACTTTTTTCTATATTTGGATACACCATTAAGAGCGTAAATACCTTTTTAAAACAGGCCTGCTCAGCATCAGAATCAGCATATTTGTGTTAAATAATAAGAAAGAATTCAAGGGAATTAAAACTACAGTAGAAATGGAATGAAACAAATTATTCTCTAGATAATAAAGTAAAGAGAAAAATGTGAGTGCATTTCAAGATTAGAGATTTCCTGGCATTTATAGCTAATAAGGAAATATGTGATTGAATTAATATGAAAGCCCATTTGCTTCTCATTACAGAAAATATTCCAAAACAAAGCTACATGTGAATTCTTTATGGTTGCAAAAGTCAACAGTGAACAGTATAGAGAGTCTGCAGTTAATTTTACAGATTCACTTCTGAGTACTATTTTAAAGGATATGCACTTTTCAATGCTTTTGTGGATTTTCTTTTATGTTATAGAATAGTTGTGTTAATGAAGGCAGCAAATGCATTATAAAAAGCTGATATCACTAAGGACTTGAGACACATAGCAAAATCTTAAAGTCTGAAAATATCAGAGGTTTAGTTTTATGTAAAAACATAAATAAATTCTATACCAATATTTTTATTTACTTTGATTAATTGAACACTAACACATAGCACTAGCTAACACTGAGGACACACAGGTTTTCTCCTCCTCTACCCTGACTTGTAAAATACATATGATAGAAAGATTAAAAAGTAAATGTCTCAGATTTCTATGCAGTAGAAACACCTCTCTATTTCAGGAGAGATTGGATGACCAACGCAAAGCTCCAGAGCAAAATTCTGACCTTTTGAGTTTAGAAATAAAACCAAAGGTAAGCAGCTTCTCTTTCCTGAAAAAAATAGTAATACCTGGTTTACATTGTAAGCTAATTTCAATATATTTTTGGAAGGGTCTGACCTGAGATAATGTGTCAGTCATTCTGCCCCACATATCAGCTTAACATCTCCTGGCTGTTGTGACTTTTCTCTTACACGAGACACAGTACTTGTGTATAGAAATACTTTCTTGCTGTGGGAGTGTGGTATCCTTACAGTAAGAAGTGTGACAATCTAGACCATGAAATGTACATAATCACATTCACAAGTGTTTCCTCATTGTTAATTAGGTAGTATCTAGATAACTAGATCATTATCTAAAAATCATAAAAACATTCAGTGATGTAACTTGAGAAGTGGAGCACACTGAAAAATCACGTCTGGTCAGTCGTTACGCTATTTAATACTGTATGATTGCCATTCATGAAACACTGTTAAAGAACAGTTCCAGAAGTAAATGGGACATTCCTGACACCCACAACTTAATATAGTTGGATCAGAGAATCAAATGATAATTCATGCTGGAAGGGACCTTGGAAGGTCCTGCTCAAAGCAAGATCAACTCTGAGGTCAGAGAGGGTTTCTCAGGGCTTTGTCCAGTTGAGTCTTCAAAACCTCCAAGGATGGAAGTGGCACAATCTCTCTGGGCAACCAGCTCCACTACCTGACTGTTCTCATGGAGAAAAAGTTTGTGTGCTATATCTAGTTCCAACCCCCCTGCCATGGGCAGGGACACCCTCCACTAGAGAGTGGAGGATTTCCACCTATCCAGGCCAAAATGTCCCAACTTCTATACAGGAACATTATTTGAGACAGTGTAAAAGCCTCACTAAAGTAGAGATAAATTTCATTCGCAGCCCTCCTTTCATCCACAAATCCAGTTATTTTAGCACGGAAGGCAATCAGGTGGGTCAGAAATTATTTGTTCTTGGTAAAAATCCATGCTAACTCTTCCCAGAGAACTCTGAGATTTTTCCAGGGACTCCATCAATGCTGACCACACTGTAGTTTCTCAGGTTCACCTTTAGGTCTGTCTTTAAGATGGGCGCAACATTTGCCTTTCTCCAGTCATTGGGGATATTCTTTGATTTCCATGACCCTTTGGAGATGACAGACAGGATCCTTGGAAGGACACTGACAAGTTCATTCAGCATCCACAGACGCAGCCTGTCAGGTGTCACGGACTAGTATGGCTTGGGTCCTGACCCAATCCTCATCCACAGCTGGTACTTCCTCTCCTCCTTAACCCTATGTCTAAGCACAAAGGACCCAGAGACCTTGTTGATGAAGACTAAGGCAAAGGAGGTGTTGAGTACTACAGCCTCATCTGTGTCTTCTGACACTATATTGCTCCTTTTTGGGTTTCTATTTTTCTTAGGATAATCTGGCAGATTTGGTTTGTGAATTGTGACTGTGTGAAACTGATGTCCAAAATACTTGCATATATTCAGAAGATTTTCCCTGAGTAAATAATCATAAATGAGGCACAATTCTTTCCCCTACATTCACAAAATCAAAATCCTTTGGAAACCTTTGCTGCAAATTTAAGTTTTATATTAGAATGATGAAAGTTATTACTCTCTTAACTTTAACCAAACCAAATTTAAGAAAGGTATTTGGTAGTTTCCCATCAATTTGTTTTCAATATCTTCAAAGTTGCATTTAAAATATATATATACTAGTATATTTGCTTATCAGCAGAACTATTTTATCAGTAGAACCTAATATGATAGGAAATAGCTACACTACAGTAGTAAATTCACAATTTCTCCTCATAGATTGGATCAAAATTCATAAGCAAGATCCCACAGAGAGTCTCTAAACAGACAGTTTGGACTTGACAAACACAAAAGCTTAATATTGTGTGCTACCTCTGAGTATTCAGGACTGTCTCTGAAAGGGAAAAAATGTTCTCCCTTTGTTTTTAAATTTAAGCATATTGGGTAGCTTAGAAATATTCAGCATGTTATGCTTACTCATAAAAAAAAAAAAAAAATAATAAAGAGTGAATGAGATCATTAGCCTATCCAGGCAAGTTGACTTGCTTTCCAGTATGCCTGATTTCAGCTCACTTCAGTTCTTAATCCCACAGAAGGAATTGCAGGAATATGCATTTTCTTGTCTTACATCAGTCAAAATATCTGTTCTAGGAACCATAAAAAGATCAATTGTATAATCAGAGCCTTCCTCTTTAGTTAGTATTTTTTATGTCAGATGATATGCAGAATATGCTATCAGCTTTTTAAAGTCTTTTAGAAAATCTCTCTTTTCTAAGAAACATCAGTCCTGAGTGAATTAAAACAGAAAAAAACCAAGTACTTTACTATAACAAAGACTGAAAACAACAAAGCGGAACACCACACTGTGTGACAGGAAAATTCACGATCACACTCAATCTCAGTGCAGACTGTCTTTCCAAACTAAATGGATCCTTTGAGACTTCAGATAAATTAGCTGGTTCACCACCATATGAATATACTTATGAAGACGACGATTCAAAATGTCTTAAATGCTATCAGTTTTTTATTTAGTTCTTTTCCTTGACCATGACCATTTGTTTTGGCTGCAGACTTTAAATACTTCTGAAAACAGGTCTTGTCTGTGTTAAATATGAGTTTTCTCTGTCTTTGAATTTTCATTTAGGCTGACAGGTTAAGCAAATTTGGGAATCTCTGCACTCCGCAAAAGACCACAGAATAGAAATCCTGCAAGTGAGTGAGCAACATACAGAGGAAGGACTAGCTTTTGCTAATCAAATGCAGGCACAGTGCTGAGTCTCTGCAGAATACTGCACAGATGTTATTGCTCGATAAACTCCTTAAAAGACTATTGCCTTGATCACTATAGATGCCACCTTTGTCTCTCTCAAGAACACACTTCCATGTTATTGACGGGTGCTACCAACATGTCATATGAGCACTGCTCAACCATTGTAATGTCTTTATCATCACAATACACTGAGAAACATGAAAGCCATATAGCCATTTTGTATTAATTTCTCCATTCCCATCAGTAAAAAAAAAAAAAAAAAAGAAAGAAAATCAAAGCTCAAAGCAACTGAAGGTCACAATGTCAGGGGGATGCTGTACGCAGATGAATACTATATTTTTAAAACTTCCTAGATACTTAACTGCCATTCCTGTCAATATTTCATTATAAGCAACTTACAAGAGGAATCCATATAATCTGAAATATAGTGTGGAATGAAATAAAAAATCAACTTTTCTATCCTTTTTGATGAGCAATGACATCTGCATAAGGGGAAAAAATGCCAAAAAGTAGTATTTGTAGCTCACATAGTCCATGCCAGATGGTCTGCTGAACACACTAATTCCTTGCCTGCTAGGAAATCCTAATTACTGCTTTAAAAGAAGTAATTTCAGTAATTTAGTAATTGTTTCATCTGATCTAACACTAAAAAATAAGTAAAAATAAGAAGAATGAAAATATTTATGGGAGAGAGATAATTTCATCATTTAGTTTTCATCTGCAAATCTGTTGTACAACATTGATTATTCTGGATCTTGACATAAACAAGATCCCTTTATTATGTGGAAGTAAAAATTGCTGTATTGTACTAAATGCTGTAATTTCATTCCTGTGTTTTCCTCAATCTTATAAATTCTTTGTCTCTATGGTATCTGTTCATTTTACATTGAGTACCATATGGACATCACAGAATAAAATTGCAAATTTAGCTATCTTATTTAAAAGAGAAAAAAAGGCAGAATTTCCCACCAGAAAACATAAAAGCCTGATAGCATTTTGTGGAAGGGTACTGTAAAGTTATGAGGTAATTTCAGAAGAAATAAAATTAATTTAAAGGGATAATCAAACTTTTTTAAGCACTGTTTGTTTACTTCACAATTTGCCATATCCTGTCAGCAAAAAAGAGTGTTCATGCTAATTATATTTCCTATGTCCATAACTGAGTAATAAACCTTAATGTTAGCAATCATACAAATGTACTGAACCCTAAACCTCACAGGATGAGAATAGCCATGGCATGTTATAACTATTATACACATTGGAGGTTCTTTAACTATGTATCCACATCTGTAATACTAGAAGAATGCAAACAGGTTACACAGACTTTTAATTTGCTTGCTTGCTGCAAATAAGAACACTCAGATACAGGAAAATGAATTGTTAGGATTATTTTAGTGTTTTTTGTTAGCATCTGAATAGGAGCGAGTCATAAAAATTTTAAGACAAATCATATACTTTAAGACAAAGAACATCCTTTACCAATTTGTAGTTTGATAAATAGAACGAAGTCTAAAATACTATGACTTGAAGCATATGTATTTATTTCTCAGTAATTGCATTGCAAATGAAATGAAAATCAGGATGAATTCTTTATACTGTACTGTACTGCAAGCAGCCAAAATGAGGAAGCATGAAAAGGGTAACAAAGAGTGGGGAGGACAAGGAAAGGGGACAGGGACTATGGGTGGGTGGGCAAGGAATGACACAGAAATTTCTGTCCAAAAAGATGCGAAGGAAGTTACAGAGACATTACAAGGATTAGGTGCGGGGACATTTCGTATTTCAGATTAAATGTATACTCACAAGGACAGTATCTGGTAATCTGTTTCTTTCAGGAGGCAATAACTGTGCTTATACAGGAGTAAAGGACAGAACACAGAAGGACCAATAATTACAACTGTTCTTTAAGTAACAGCCTAATCTCCTCTGTATACATACTATATTACTGATTGACTTTATTGCCTAAAAGATCAGAACTTCAACTAATGCTTTTCCTTTCTCTACTGATGTATATAAAATGAGATTACTCTGCATTTTTTCCCACTCAAGCAGGTATGCAGCTTTTAAATCCAAAGCTAAAACACCATTAAGATTATAAAATCAAATGCTCTGAACTTCAAAAATTCCAATTACAACAGTCTCCTGTGCCGTGCTCACCGATGTATTTTTCTGCAACTTAATTCAATGTTTAGGGGGAGTCTGAGAGACACCATATTTTGTTCAGTCTTTATGTTGGCTTCATTCTTTCGTAGATGGCTACCTCTAGGCATAAAAATATTAGCCAACCAGTTATATTTCCAGGATCAGGAAAATGGTTCAGCCATTTTGATGGTTGGACTTGATGATCTTAGAGGTCTTTTCCAACCTTAAAGATCCTATGATTCTATGATTTACTTTGTACTAACAACTGGGGAGGACAAGTTGGCAGCTGCTGTTACTAGCACTAGAGAAGGGAATATGTTAATTACTCTTGGCTCCTCTAAACAGCAACAGCCCATGCCCCCATCACTCCCAGTTGCACCCCATCTTATTTCATCCAGAAGCAGCAGAAAGGGATACTCTGCTTTTCTGAGAAGCCTTAAGCCAAGTTGTATAGCTTTACATTTGGGTCTATAGCTTAAAAATTCTAGAGGCAGTATCCTGCAAGTACTCACCTGTTATACTGTCACATCTAGTTGAAAAAACCACAAAGCCTAACTAATGAATAGATCCTGCAAAAGAAAAGTAAATCTCAGTGAAACCAGAGATAATACTATATACAAACTAATATATAAGTTTAAAAAAGCACATAGTAATGCTGAGCATGCAAACTTGAATTTTCACAGAATCACAGAATGGTTGAGATTGGAAGGGACCTCTGGCTGTCATTTGGTCCATATTCCCTGCTCAAGCAGAGCCGTCTAGAGCCAGCTGCCCAGGACCATGTCCAGGCCATTTTTTAATATCTGTAGGGAAGGAAACACCACAGCCTGTCTGAGCAACCTGTATCAGTGCTCAGTCACCCTCACAGTAAAAAAGTGATTCCGGATGTTCAGAGGTAACCTCCTGTGTTTCAGTTTGTGTTCATTGCTTCTGGTCACTGGGCACCACTCTAGGCTAAAGAGTCCCAGTTCTCACAGCCTTTCGTCACAGAAGAGATACTCCACTCCCTTCCTCATCTTTGTGGCCCTTTGTTGGACTCTTTCCACTAGGTTCACACCTCTTATGTACAAACAGACCAGAACTGTTCAAGTGTGGCTTCACCAGTGCTGAATAAACAGGAAGGATCACCTCCCTTGACCTTCTGACTGTACTTTGTCTAAGGTAGCTTAGCATACCATTAGCCTTCTTTGCTGCAAGGGCACACTATTGGTTCATGTTCAACTCGGTGCCCACCAGAACCCCTCGGTCCTTCTCTACATATCTGCTTTCCAGCTATATGGCCTCTGGCATATAGTGCTGCATGGGGTTGTTCTTCCTCAGGTACAGGACTTTGTACTTCTCCTTGTTGAACTTAGTATCAGTAGATTTCTCCAGCCCGTCATGCCTCTGGATGGCAGTACAACCTTCTGGTGTATCAGCCACTCTTCCCAATTTGGGGTTATCTGCAAACCTGCTGAGGGGATACTGCTAGATCTACACATCATCCAGATCATTAATGAAGATGTTGAACAGGACTGGATCCAGTATTGATCCCTGAGGTACAACTAGTTATTGGCCTCCAACAAGACTTTGCACCACTGATAAATCTGGACTAAGACAGTACATTTCTACAATGTTGAGGGGTTTTTAGAGATACTAAAAAAATAAATAAATGTAACTTTCTGTGGACCTCTCTGATTTTCATGTGTAGGTACTGTCTGAGAAAGCAAATAAGAAAAATGCCCTGATCACTCCAGATTTTTATATTTACCAGAGTAATTCAGAGCTGCAAAAACCACAGTCATGCCACTATCACTTATTGCATTCTAGGGTAAACTCAACTTGTTTTAAAATACCCACATGAAAGGTAGAAATTATACTATTTTTTCTTGTTTCAAGGGAAGAACTGAACAATGGTTAACTCAAATGAATATAAGTGTTCAGAATAGAGATAAAGAATACTGCAGTTGGGACTTAAAATTAAATGGCAGGGGTTTTTTCTTCTGTATGAAAACAAACATTTAAATTGCCTCTGAAAGAAACCTCAGCCACACTTGCTCACCTCTGCTTTGAAAGGACACATTACAGGGAACTCATGTTTATAGATAATGGGAGGACTCAGAGCTGAAAGTAACATTATTGCTGCTGTGCTGTAATCTCATGTTATCAATTGCGAAATAAATACAACCCCAACTGTAGCTTCTTAAAGAGAAGATAAGTCTGTGCAAGGAGTATTGAACTGGAACTCTATTTTGGCAGCTGTAACTCCATGTATAGGAACTATTCACTGCATTTTATAAATTCACTGCTTGACCGTAAACATATTCATTTTGATGCAAATATGCCTGGAGAATAATAATTTACTTACTTTACTGAAGTCCTCTGACTTTTATTCCTTGTAACACCATATTTGTATGAGAATGCAACTGTGTAGTAATAAAATACTTCTTAAGTAGTGGAAGAAGATACAGGGTAGAATCAATCTGAAATGCTATTCCAGATGCTGCAGTAAAATCAGAACTTTTTAATATCCAGCATCATCATTTGAATTGTCATATGAATCATTTGAGTTAACCATCATTCCAGTTCTCTTCTGGAGTTATCAGGGCATTTTTCACATTTATTTTCTTAGACATTACCTACACATAAAAATCAGACAGCTCCACAGAAACTTACATTTATTTATTTTTTTAGTATCTCTAAAAACCCCTCAACATTGTAGAAATGTACACTTTTGATTACTTTTGCCTTTTATAAAATATTTTCTTTCAACACTTCATACAGCCACATTTTTAAAAAATAGAAAAATAAGATTCACATATAAGCTTAAATATTTTCCGCTACCCAAAAAGCCATATTTTTAAATGTTGTAAAAATCGCGGAAATTTGGGATAGTTTCCAAGTCCACCTAAGAGTGAGATTTTTTTTCACATTTTTCCTGGAGCTGTTTCTGTAAACAATTCCATAGAAAGAGAAAAGAAGCTATCAGTAGTATCACTGGTTCATACTTTCAGCTATTTTTCTTTATTTCAGTAAAGATATCTATTTATGTACAGTCTAATTTCCCTTTATAGTAACAAACAGGTAAAGTGACAGCAATCAAAGAAATCACAAAACCACTGGGTCCATTGCAGATGCAATGTAAAGCTGGTTTCTGCCCTGGCTGCTGCTCATCCTTGCTTCCTCATCCCTCTTTCCAGAGCTGCAATGGTGCCAGGGACACCAGCCCCTGCTCTAGCAGGGCACAGAAGGGTAGCAGGAGGTAGAAGCAGAGTCATTTTGCCTGTGTCGTCCAGTGGTGCTCTTCCCTCTCCTGATGCACTGCTCTATTTATAGTGCCAGGCATTGCCGTAGACTTTCTCGAAGACAGGACCTCCTGTAAGACAAAGAGGTCCATCTCCCTGATGTTGGGGTCCCCACAAAGAAATAAAATCCCGTAAGGGACAGGTCCTGAACATCCTGAGAGTGTAGTTGAACTGGGCAGCAGTAATTAGAGAGAAACAAAAGAGTTCTGGCCTAATGACTCTTCCTCAAAACATCACCACGGTAATATGTCCACAAAGTTTAAGAGGATTATGAAACCTGAACTGAATGTTATGCAAAATACCACAAATAGTGGCAACAGAATTCAAATATTGTCATCCATCACTGATTGGTATTACCGAAATACCACAGTGGATATAACAGTTTGCAAATCAAGCCAATATATTTCTGCAGAGTGCACTGAGCTCTTTTTTATATGCATATTGTGCAGTCATTTAGGCCTGCCTATACTAATCAGAGCAATGGGGTTTTTACCTTTTTACAGTGATGTGACTAAACCAAAGAAAGGAATGTGACTCAGGCTGCACATTTAAGAACCTCTAGCTTAAAAGCAATCTAACCAAACATTTCCTCTGAAAGAGATTTATCTTAACCTACACACTGGTTTTGTTTGTTTTCTGTTAAAGATCATGTATCCACAGGACAACAAATGCTTTTAAGACAACTTTTGGGAGAGGAAAAAGAGATTGATCTGAAAAAATCTCAACGTCTAGTGTGATGTATCTAACTAGGGCATGTCTACACTACTTTAAAGGATCTTCCATTTACCCTCCCCCAAATAAAATTAGAAAAACTGTAAATAATTTAGGCATCTAGTGTATGTCTGACTTAGCAAAAAAACCCCCGCAATGAATGAGACTGAGCAGCTTTAGTCACTCACAATGCTTAATAACTTCACTGTTGGGTTTTAGTTTTTATAGGGTTTTGTTTGTTTGTTTGTTTTAAATCACCCTAAATAGCTTTTTGTTAGACAAAGCCTGCTAATGGTTCTAGGGATAGTTAACTTCCAGGATTGCTGCCAAAAAGTAGCATGGATAAGCTTGCTCGTCAGCGGTGAATGATCCCTCATCTTCATCGAAAAGGATAGCTAATAAGGCAGTCAGTTGAACACACAGTACCTCCACAACCTTTTATGTCTTGTCTTGCTGAATATGACCCAAGTTCTTCAAGAATAAAATGCTACTATTTGGAGTTCTCTGTGTTTCCACTAGTAAAAATAGTACCAATCTCCAGACCAGGTTGCAGATGACGCTGTGGTGTGCAAGCAGTAGAACTACAAGACATTTCAAAGACCTTTCTCTGGAGCCTTTGCTGACCTTGAGAATCAAACCCTGTTATGGTGCAAAAGGACTGTCATCTCATATTGCACAATTATGCATGTGTATGCGTACTGATGGAAGTGTACTAAGAAATAACTTGTTTTCAATTTCCACTGCAGTGTTTTGTTCCACAAAAATCTATTGACAGTGATGATAAAACCATGGTCCAAAGAGCAGCCACTCTAAAAAAATACTTGGTCACTTCTAAGGGTGAGAGATCTGAGCCTCTTCTGGTTAGAGAGGCTAGATCTACGCTAAACAATTATGGGCAATATGTTCAGGTTCTGGGATACCACTCTCCATGCTGATGGCACTCTTTGGCATGGTTTGGGCCTGTTTCAACTATCATTTTCCCAAACAACATATGGACATAATTTAGGGAACTGCAGTAGGCAAAATCATGTACTTAATAGGCAGAAAATAATGAAGAGATGCTACTTTGGCATACTCTCTTTGGCAGAGCCCACCAATACTGTCCCAGTAAGCAAACCCATCCTATGCCTTCTCATCATGTCAAAAGCCAAGAAATGTACTATGGGAGGAAAAAAGAGAATCTGTCATATTTTCCATAGACAGTCTCCCAGGGCAGCTATGGATGACAAAGCAGCAGCACCAGTGCATATATCTGCATAGTAATGAGGTAACTCACTGACCAGTATGCCACCATCAGAACATACATAGTGCTAACCACAGGGGAGTAATTCTCTTCTGCACAAAATTGATCCTGTACATAGCTGTGCATACATATGACCTGACCAGCTTCCCCTGCTTCAAGCAAGGAGCTTTTATAAATGTGGCACAGTTCAGCAAGGAATGGCAAAGACATCTTTGTGCTTACATGAGGAGCATAGATATTCCTTTTTTTTTTTTTTTAGTCTGGTTATTCCTAGGTGTCCTCGTTTCAGCTGAGAGGGTTAATTTTCTTCATAATAGCTAGTATGGGGCTATGTTTTGGATTTGTGCTGGAAACTGTTGATAATATAGAGACATTTTTGTTATATGGACCTGTTGTTGTTGAGCAGTGCTTATACAGAGCCAAGATCTTTTCGGCTTCTCACACCGCCCTGCCAGCAGGATGGCTGGGGGTGCACAAGAGGAGAATCCTCCTCAATCTCTCAGGGCAAATCCCACCGGGGGAGGAGAGGAGAATGGGAAGGAAAAGGCAAAACCTCATGGGTTGGGATAAGGGCAGTTTACTGGGACAGTGAAGGGAGAGAAAACAAAAAAACAGCCAACAACAGTACTTAACAGAATATACAAAGCTGGTAATACATGATGCAGTTTCTCACCAAACAACTGTACAACTCAGACTGCACACTCAGACGCATCCCAAAACCGGACCATCCCCGAGCCATGCGTCCTGGACCTGCTGCGGCCCCTGCCCGACTAGCCCCCCTTTTATACTGAGCGTGATGTCACATGGTACGGAATACCCTCTTTGGTCAGTTGGGGTCACCTCTCCTGCCTGTGTCCCCTCCCAACTCCTTGTGCACCCCCAGGCATCCCAATGGCAGGGTGGTGTGAGAAGCAGAGAAGGCCTTGGCTCTGTGTAAGCACTGCTCAGCAATAACAGGTCCCTAGAACAAAAACATCTCTATATTAACAGCACCGTTTCGAGCACAAATCCAAAACATAGCCCCATACTAGCTACTATGAAAAAAATTAACCCTCTCAGCTGAAACCAGGACAACTAGGGTAAGGTAAAAGATATGGTTGGTAAAATTTTGTGACAAAAGTAGTGAAACTTGCTCTAGACATGTGATGATTTTATGCACTTTTACTCTGGGTGTGCAGGGGTTGGAGGGCTGAAACCTTCTAGATCATGACAGTTGGAATGACTTACCAGGAGAGTCTGTTCAAGGGGCAGCACAGAATGGTGATCTACCTGATATTGATGACACAGTAATCTCACCTTGTACTTCCAGGTTCGCCACCTGACAATAAATTGCCTAGATGCACAGTCACAGGAGGCAGCTGGCAGGCAAATGAGTGATAAGTCGTGAGTGTATCTCAGGTCTTGTGTTAAAGAGGCTTGCCAGTAAGTAGGTAGAAAAGCTTATGGGGAACACTCCTTGCCAAGGCCTGTGGCAAGTAAGTGACCATCCTGTCATGAGGTCTTCTTCAGAAAACTGGAAGACACTTCATATTTCTGGTTTCTCTTGGGGAACTTGAACCACCTGATATCGGCCTTCAGGAATCCCAGGTCCCTGAGACCCGTGGGACAGTCTGGAGTAAGGAAGACTGACCCTCAGCAGAGGAGGATCAAGCTAGTAAACAATTAAACAAGTTGGACGTACACAAGTCTGTGGGACTGATGGGACATACCCACAAGTGCTGAGAGAGCTGGCTGATGTCATTGCAAGGCCACTCTTGAATATGTTTGAAAGATCATGGTGACTGGGCCAAACTTCTGAGGACTAGAATAAAGCAAATGTCACTCCAATATTCAAGTAGGAGGAGCCAGGTAACTACCTTCCCACTAGTCAGCCTCACCTGAGTCCCTGGGAAAGTGAAGGAGGAAATCTTTCTGGAAGCCATTTCCATATACATGGAGGACAAGAAGTTGATTGGCAGAAGTCAATGAAGGGGAAATCATGCCTGACTAACCTGATAGCCTTCTATGACAAAATGTCTGGCTCAGTGGATGAGGGGACATCACTGAATGTTTTGACTTTAGTACATCCATATTGACAAACTGAAGAATATAGACTAGATAAGTGGACAAGTGAAGTGGAGCAAGTCCAGCAATGGACCACAAAGATGAATAAGGGATTGGAGCAACAGTCTTATGGGGAGACATTAAGGAAGTTGGGACTGTTCAGCCTGGAGAAGAGAAGGTTTGAGGGGAACTGATCATTTTATATAATGATAAAGGAGACTAAGGAAGATGGAAGAGAAAAGATGGACTAAAGAAGTAGTATCCAGTGACAGGTCAAGAGGTAATGGGCACAAATTCTACTCAAATATAAGAAAAAACTCTTTTTACTCTAGTGATGGTGAAATGTCAGAAACAGTTGCTCAGAGAGGTTGTAAAGTCCTCATTCTTGGAGATATTCAGAAGCTGAGTGGACATGATGCTGAACAACGTGCTCTAGTTGATCTTGGTCTGAGCAAACGTGTTAGACTACATGATCTCCAGAGATTCTGTGATTCTGAGAAAGCTACCATGTTCTTAACAGGTAAAAGGCTAAGCAAAACTTCTGTGAAAAACAATCAAAATAGCATTATGCTTCAGATAAGATTACTTTCAAGCATTGAAGTCACTCTACCCAGAAGAAAGGAATCATTATTAATGTGAAAACATTTCAAATGGAGTACGTTGATGACCTAAAAATTAGTTTACTGATCCACACCATGTTTATTCAAATTATTCTCATTTAATTTAAAGAAAAATACTGCTTTACACAGGAGAAAAGGAATATACCATTTTTCCTGAGGAGTTTAGAAGGTATATTTAGAATACTGGAGAAAGCATAGGGTTTGAAGATTGTAAAATGCCAATGCCAGCTGTGATCCAGTCTGCTTAACTTAGAAATCTCAGTTATGCCAAAATTTTGATGTGAGTGAACTAGCTTGATAAAATTCCCAGTGGAATCAATGGAGACAGACAGATGTCTTTGAAGGTCTGTAAAACAAGCTTCAGTTGTATAGTGAAAGTTATTTCTGTATTTTGAAGAGACATGAGACAGCTTTTTCCTGACTGGAAGAAAAAACATCAGCCATGAAATACACTGTTCTGAATGTTCATTTTCAAGTCAAAACCCAACTTGAATTATGAGTAGATAGCTTCAGTTTGCCAGACTTCATTCAGTCTTCCTCTGATTTATTCCTTCATGTAAATACATGAAGTTGTATCTGCCCTCTTTCTTTTATTTTTCCTTGCAAAAAAAGCTAGTCTTCCAGATTTATTCCTAATTCACTTCCAAATTTTGGGAAACTCAAGAACAGATTTACAATTTATTTACTTATTTTTCATAATTAAATCCTTTCTTTACAAAATTTTACAATAACAAATACTGCTTTTTGACTACATGATTATTTGTCCAAAGAATGAGACAGAATAAGATGTCCAGTGTCCTGAAAATGAGTTCATAGGCTCATCATTTCTCTATCACTGAAGAATAGGAAAAGAACTGTGTAGAATGGATTTTCTTTTCAACAGTGAAAGTTTTTCTTTTTTTTTCTTTTTTCTTTTTTTTTTTTTTAATCAAAAAAGGTATTAAAATCAAGAACTAGGAAGTATTTCACATCTCAGTTACCTTAAAAAGAGATTAAAGTATTCAGTATAGCTGGGCAATCTGACTAAAGGGTTAGTTTCTATACCCAATATGTAAATATGTAAGTCACTATCTTATAGCACACACGTGAAAAGAGAAACAGAGTTTAAGAAACAAAAGCAGAAAATCCTATACAGAAAAACAGGAATCATGAAATGTAGAAGCACATACAGGATGTTCAGAGGAAAGAGATATAAAGTGCCATGATCAAGGTGAAAAGCAGTTCCAGAGGAGCAGGAAAGCCCTTAGTTTGAGAAAAAGACACGTTGACCAGTGGGATTTCAATTTCCTTGACAATTCAACCAAGGATATCCATTCTACAATCACTAAAGCAGCCTTTAGGCACTTCAAGGTGGAATAAGACTACTTCTTTACTGTTCAATGAACAACAGGATCAGTGGCAAATGGAGAAATCATCTTAGGAAACGGACTCAGTGTAATAAAATGCTAGAAGACGGTGAACATTTAAGGTCTGCTGATCTCATAAAGTCTAAAATACTCTGGAGAGTATGGTGCATATAAAAAGTCGGAGCTTGCTAAGTACACTGGACTCCATAATGCAGTCTAAAGAAGAATGCAGCTTTACTCTTAAATGGTTAAATTAGAACCCATTACTATCAAAATCAAATTTAGGAAATTTTATTAGCTAAGAAATAGTTGAAAGAGATTGTAGCCAGTGTTTGCAATAAAAGTCTATCCTGACTGGAATGCTGAATGAATACAGATTTCAAGAGACTGGAATAGAATAGCAGACAAAAAAGTTAAAATATATAAATTCTTGTGGTTTGATTGGGTTTTTTTCCCCCATGCACAGATTCAGTGCATATTATTCCAGATGTGCCAAAACCAGGATATTTGGTTCTAAACAAACTAACATATTTTTATTTCTTCCTTAAAGGAAGAACCATGTTGAAACTGTTAGGTTATGTGATTAAAGGTTCAAGAAGGCTCCACAAACAAGAAGGATCGCAGAGGAAAAATAGCAATAATCTAATCAAGGAGACAAGTCAATGCCCTGATCCCTCTCCCAGCTCTCCCAGGAAAGCCTCTGCCTCATGGGCTGGGCAGAACACCTGTCACCATGAGTCAGCAGAGGTGGCTGTCCAGATCACCTTGCAGACGGAGGGGTTTTACTGTCTAGTGTTATGGGGCTAATATTGGGATGCAAGGGAGCAGCATTTTTGGATTTTACAACAGTTATTATGGAATGTTAGGGGAGGAATCAAAGGCAGGAAAGAGAAGCATCTAGGTGGTTTGGAGAGAAATAAACACAGGAAAATAGAACAATAAGAGGATAAAAGAGGTCAGTCATGTAAACAGATGCCGGTCAGTGTGCTCGTGTGGTCATGCCCTGCACCTGATCCCTGCACTGTGTCCTGTCTCCTCATTAAACTCCATTTCTATTTTCTAACTGCTCTGTGGAGCCTGTGAGAGCTGGGGGGTCAATTAAGAAACCTGCATATGACTCTGTGTGTGCACACTTGTGTGTCTGTGCATGAGGTAACTGAAAAACAGGTGATCTAGGGGGCAGCTACTACATAGGCTGAGTGTCTAAGGCCAGTTACTGGCCTTCATCTTGATCACAGATGAGAAGATGATGAGGTCATTGGTGTCATTCAAGTTTGTGTGAGCACCATGTTTTCTGTCTGTGTTGATCTTTGTGACCAAGTGTGTGTATATGTATATATATATTCTATATGTGTGTTTGCACGTGTGCCTATTGGGAAGGTGTGTTTACCTTCCCTTCTAGCTGGACCTGGGAAGAGGGAGCTGCAACAGCCTTGCCTCCATCAGGCTACTAAACTCAGCAACTCCTAACAAAAACAAAAGCAAAACCAAACAAAAAACCAAAACCAAAACCAAACAAAAAAAACAAAAACAAAACCAAACAAAAAAACCAAAAACAAAACCAAAAGATAAATATCACAAACATCAAGATGTTCTGGTGCTATTTATGGTAAAATTAAAACTCGTGTTCAGGAATACGTATATCTGAATAAGTACCTGTTTGTGCAGAAGGAAGTGTTTTATGTATTTCCCTCCAAGATACTTCCACTGAATACTTAAAAGATATGATCAGAAGAAAAACAGTTCTACATGTCCCTAGAATATACGCAGTATTAAGTAATTCATATTTTTAGACAGTTTTCTTGAGTCTCATTCAGAACCTAGATTTTTTCTACACAAGCTTAAGGATGACCTCTATAGATTTTTTCCAGTTATTTTCAATACTAATGACTTTTATCTAGAACTGGTAAAGCACCAAAATAATTTAAATTCCATTCACTTTCAGAATCAAATTTCTGTGAATATTGATTTCAATACAATCTATGTAAAGTAACTTAAGACAGTGGAATTATAAAATGACACCAAGTTTGAGTCCAATTTTTCAGGTACCCACTACTGACTGGGTAAAACAGAGATGGAAAAAAAAATAAATCAAAAGATGTTTAAGCTTTGGTTGCATTTGCAAGGCCAGAATTTGTTGTTGTTGTTCCACAAGACCAACTATATTTCATATAGAAATCCTTGTGTTGAGTTGTGGGGTTTTTTTGGAGGGGAGCGTGTTGGGGCAGTTTTTCGAGAACAAGAAGAAATTCTTTAAAACAGAATCTCATTTAAAGAAGACTGTCCTCTGAATGGAGAAGACCTAGTATGTTAGATATTTTTTATTTCCCTTGAATTTACTTTTTGCATGAGTGAAACTGAACTAAATAAAATATGTTGACATTAAATGTAGCACCATAATAACAAAGAAAAGGAAAAGACAAGACATGAATTTGTAGGAATGGTCAGGATTAATTTGAAGCTCCCTCCCTGAGATAACCCTGTGAGTTAAGAGGAACATTTAAGAAGACATAACTCCATCTCAAGCTAAGCTGTTTATCAAAGGGGTTTTTTGGAGATTCTAAATTAAATTTAAATTTTTCTGTCCTTAGGCTTCCTCCTTTCAAGCTCTGCATACATCTTCATTTCCATCTCTTTTATCCTTTGAACATTCTTCTTTCTCTTTCTTCTTGGATTGTTGTTCATTCCTCTATCATGCATATTCAGTCTTTCATGACTCTGGTCTTCCTACCTCAAAAATTTGATTTAGCCCTTCCCTCTTCATCCTGTATTATAGTTTATCTAGTCACTTCCCCTCTGTGTCGAAGAATCCTCCCAGTACGAGTGGATTGTGCCTCAGATGAGTGCTTCCAATACCACAGGCTGTTATCGGTAACACATATTGAACCTGACTGCAGAGTAATGACTCAGGAATGATCTCAGCCATTTTACAGCAACAATATAACCATGTAATTTAAATGGTAAAATGTTAAACAGTAGTAATTTGGGCTTCAAGACTTATAGGAAAACAAAAGCTTACCTTTAGATGTACTAGGAAAGCAAATTATCATCTTGATTTAATCGACAGCTTAAAAATTAAAATCAATTTACTAGCTCTTAATTTTGTAGCATAGAATTACAAAATAACGGAACATAATTTAAGGAGTTCAGAAATACAGTACAATGCTTGTTCCATATAGCTTAATTAGAAGGATTTCATGTTTGTTTTTACATGTCATTTTTACATAACAGTAAACTAGTGAAGTCTAAACAGGCTAATGCTAATAATTTGACAAAGAAATCTCTGGAATTACTGCAACAACAGAATGGTATAATTCTTACCTTACTGAGTTCAGTGACACTGTCTCAGTACTAAAGTGGTACAGAGTTAGAATGATTCTGCATCGGTGTATCTGTGTGGATTTAAGCAATAGTGACAGCTCCATGGTTTCAACATCTGATTCATTAATGGTTGGTTATATTATGTGCACCTATCTTCTTTCTGCTACTCTAAGTCTTTAAAATGCAGGGTATTTATCACAAAAGTTATCATTCAAGCCTAGTTATATAAAGTGCAAAAAATGTCAATTTTGAAGCACAGCGTGCCATCTAGTGGAAATACATTGCAAGCTGTACGGCAGTTAGCAGAACTGGAAAAGGTGGTGAAAAAACACTAATCGCCACCTCTCCTGAGCTGAGCAGCGTTGGGCCACTATCCATTCACGCTTTGATTAATGAACACCTGACGTATTTGTGAATCTTCGTTTCCAACTAACTCCAGCCAAATATTTGAGATGGTATTTGAGGACTTGTTATAAATTATTCAGATGAATGGGAACTGAGCAGAACTATTTTGAAAGCTGTGCATGAAATATTAGGGTCTCTTTAATGAAAACTAACTTTCAACAGCATAAGCCCAAGAGCTTAATTAACTGCTCACTGCGACACTGCAGAGTAATTCACCCTCCACAAACAATTCCTGTGGCTTCAGGGTTTTTCTTTTCTTTGTACTGGGACATACAAGAAAATACTGGCAGCACTCCCTGTTCTTGCTGATGTACAACAGCAAATTTTGAAAGAGAAATTTCATAGAATCACAGCATCACAGAATCACAGAATGGCTGAGGTTGGAAGGCACCTCTGGAGGCCATCTGGTCCACTTCCTCTACTCAAGCAGGGCCATCTAGAGCCTTCTCTCTAGGCTAAATAATCCCAGGTCTTTCAGCTTTTCCTCACAGGATAGATACTCCACTCGCCTCATCATCTTTGTGGCCCTTCATTGGACTCTTTCCACTAGGTCCATACCTCTCTTTTACGGGGCAGCACAGAACTGGACACAGGACTCCAGGTGTGGCCTTACCAGTGCTAAGTAGAGGGGAAGGATCACGTCTCTCGATCTGCTGGCAGTCCTTTGCCTAATGCAGCCCTGGATGACACTAGTCTTCTTTGCTGCAAGGGTACACCGCCAGTTCATTTCGACTTGGTGTCCAACAGAACTCCCTCATCCTTTTCTGCAAATCTGCTTTCCAGCTGAGTGGCCCCAGTATATACTGGTGCATTCATTTCAAAGAGGAAAAATATATTGGCTGTGTTACCACATATTCTGATGTTATTCTGCTGCATATTTGAAGGAATTATTAATTTGTCTTTGCTTTTTCTTCCCACAAATCCATACCAGACATGTGTTTCATCATCCTTCAAATGCGCACATCATCGTGTACATCACTTCATAGATTAAACACATAATAAATTCGATCTGGAGAACATATTTGTTAACTAAGTGGGCATTCTCTGATTTTGGTGGAACAACGAAGTCATGACCTTCTCCTCTAGTAGCTATTGTTATTTCATCTTCAGAAAGCTTTCTGCTGACATGAGCACACCAGCCATCCTCACACTGCTGAGTTAATAACTGAGCATTAAGGCATATCCTGGTGTGACAGCATGCAGCTGCCTGTCTTACCAGTGCCTAAGAGGAAGGGAGAAAGAGAGATGGCTGCATTCAACATTTCTAGAGGAACTCAGCAAGAATTATTTCACCTGTCATTACAGCGGAAAATAGTGGTTTGAGAGCCTCATATTCTTACTCTTTGGTTTAGTCAGTTCACGTCAATCTAAGACCATACTGTTTCTAAAAGAGAAGTCTTGCTCTTACTCCCAAAAGACACACAGGGGCAGGGCTGAATTATCTCTTTTCACATCAGTGTGGTTTAAACAGACTGAAGCTAATTGTGAAACTGCACCCCAGAGGCAAGCTGGCTGATGAGTAGTGCCATTTGTCTCAGATGCTCCCAGTGCTGGCTCACAGCTCCCACTGCATTGCGAATTCAGCGACCTCAAGTTTCTTCTTGTGTGCTCACTGAAGAAGGAAAGCTCTTCCAAGGCTGCAAAATCTCACCTTGATTCTCATTTCCTATTAAGATTCGAGATTATCCAAGAGCTATGCAAAATATTCAAATGAGGAGTGGAGGCATTCCACCTCCATTTTTAACACTGGTGTTCATAGACTAATGACTGGATTGCTTCAAACTACTAAATCTAATGAAATTCACCTGGATGAACAAAGAATTTACCAAAGGAATCTCAGAGCCATTAGGTGTTACCTTTGAGAACTCTTGGAGGACAGCTGAGGTTTTCAGAGCAGAAGAGGAAGAACATAGTATGCAGCGTTAAAAAATGGGGGAGGAGAGAGAGAGAGGGAACAAGCTTCCTGATCTTGTAGTCTAATCTCAGTTCCCAGAAGTTTACTGGAAAAAATCATCAGCTGATCTATTTATAGCCTTTGGAAAATGACAATGTTAAGAACAAATCACTTCAAACCAATGCAATTTAAAAACAAAAAAAATGTCCTATGGGTAGAGAGAAGTATAAGTCACTGTCTCTTTCTAACTTTTAGCATTGGCTCAGATGACCTTACAGTAATACTTAGGACACATGGTACAAAGCAAAGAAGAAATGATAGTGTGGGAGTAAAGCTTGCTGGAAAACTGTACAGGATGACTAAATCAGAGGTTAACCATCAAAATGACAGACAGGTTTGAGCAGGGTTCTTCAGTCTGTCTTTGACAGTTTCTAATCTTAACATAAATCAGTAAATGTCAAGTTGCAGCAAAAAAGGAGACAAGTGCTGTGATGTATAAACATGATTGCTGCTTGTAAGGTTTAAAAAAAAAATCTGCTTTGCTCATAGTCCAGAGAGCATGTAACAAGAACGTGCAGAAGTACAGGAAACATGACCTACAAAGAATGACTGTCGGTATGACAACTGTTTAGTCTGTAGAAGACTAAGGGCATAGTCTTTGTGTGAATAAGTGTTGTTGTTGCAAAGAAGAAGGGAATAATTTATTCTTAGTATCCACAGGGAATAAGAAAAACATTTCCATTACAGGATGTTCTCAAGGACAGATTTGACAAATATTTGGTGCAAATGGTTTGGACATAGTTAATTTGAAAGTAAAGGAATATGACTCTCAAGGTTAATTCCAGTTATAATTTCTATGACTCTAGATGACAGACATATTGGCCAAACTATTAAACATATTTCCTGTGTCCAGAACTAAAATTCTCAGATGCTTCTGGTAAAAACCAAAGCCATTTCTGTTTGGGAATCAGTTTGAAACTTAAGGAAGGAATCAAGGCTCTCTATACTAACTTCTTTTCTTTTTTTCAGATGAAATATTGGAAAAAGAAGTGGGAAACCTTTGAATTGTACAATCACTGTCTCTGTACTTTTCCTGAAGTTGAGGACATTTGTAATGTTCTCATAAATACTTTTCATTCTCAGTGTAAGTGCTGAACAATGAGTAGCTTTAATGTAACTTAAAATTATTGTTTTGGAATAAATTAATCTGTCTCTCCTTGTCCTTCCTCTCCCATGCCAACCCCTTTTATCCGTATATGTAATATAACACATTAATCTGACTGAATGACACAACTGAGCATTTTGAAAAAGAGGAGGGGAACTTGGGAAAGATAAAAGAAAATAAGGTAAGATGTCAGATAGGGCTACTAAGATCTCAGAATTTCTGAGTAGATATTTTCATGACAGGAGTCTGGACATGACACACTACTTTTCCTACAAAAATGACAGCCTCAAAGTTATACCAAGTTCTGGTTTCATTAGTTTCCTGCGGATACGACAGCCCAGCAGTGACTGTCTGGGTGCCGTGTGGGACAGCATCTCCCCACAGGCCGGGGCCAGGAGTGGCAGGGGCTGCCCAGGGGCTCCATCAGGGCAGGGCCTGGCAGCCGGGGCCCGTCCCACCACCCCAGCCAGGAGCAGAGCAGCCGGGGAGCACCAGGGCAACCCAGCCTCAGGGCATCTTCCTGGGGACAGGGATAGGGAGCAGGCTCAAATGCGGGCCTGTGGGTGAGCCTGGCTTGGCAGGGCCTGTGGCCAGGCAGGGCAGGGTAGTGGGGAGCTGGAGACTGACCCTGCTGTGGCATGGCTGGGCAGGGGCCAAAGTGGGGTCCTGGGCTGTGGGCCAGTGAGGGGAGTCCCGGGGTAAGCTGGACTGGAAGAGTCAGGGCTGTTGGTGCCTGCAGAGCTGTGAAAATTACCTTGAAAATGTTAGATATTGCATTCCTAACAATGTACTGACCTGGGGGTCATGACTGTCAGGTATTCTCAGGGAATATTATAAACATTCTCTCATCATTAAAGATTAAAAAAAAAATAATTATCAAGCAGTAGCAAAAATTAAAAACAAAAGCCAAAAAACAGCCATCCCCAAAAGTCCCCAAATTATGTCCTTCCTATAAAAAAAAGGGTTTAATTAAATAGTGTTCTTCAAACTTTAACCCTCTCTAACTCAACACTATCAAAAAGCTTCATGTGCACTCCAGGTGAGAGTTGCAGTAGGCCTACCATGTGCTGTAGCATTCAAGGACAGGTTTTATTAGGAAAATTTAACTTTCTATTGCTTCACCTCACCTATAACATTGTCAGATATTCCTAGATCAGTCCTTTCATTCTTATAAAAAGTACTGTTTTTCACTTTTTACCAACAATGTCACCTGAGTAGAAGGACCTTCCACTTTCACAGTGAAGAACAACCATCTCTTATGTTTTGCCCTGTGAAAACATTGCACAGTTCTGCACAAGGAATTTGTGTTTTTATGCCTTATAGCCAACTTTAGTATTAAATGCCTATTAAAATCAGATCTGTGTATGAATTTCACACAGCTTGTTTTGTCAGTTTGTTTCCACTTTAAGGCTCTATCCTAGCTGAGGTTCACAGACTGTCATACTTGCTGTATCTACAAAATCACACCTGTTTAGAAACAGCACAGTATGGGGTACAGCTTTGCAGTCAGAAGCAGGTGGAGGTGCTCTGGCTGTTTTCTGATGCCATGGGTGTAACCACAGAATACCTGTGAAGTGATACCTTCCCATGCAAAGGATTGCCACCACACAAATATTTGTTACTATAAACACGGATATAAGAAGACACTTGCTGTGCTTTTATTTGGAAGAATATGCAAATACCCAGAATAGAAATTTTGGGTCAAATCATGTGGCCTGTACTCTAGTTCTGCTCAGGCAATGATACCAGAATTAGATCCATACAAATCACATGCCACATTGATTCAAGTCAAATGGAAAAGGGTATAAAAAACTTTCATAACATAAAATATTAAGCAAACTATGATTATTTGCACCAAACAAATGAAAAAATCACAAGAGTTCATTCTGGTTTATTCTGTTTCTGCTGTCCTATCATCTCACCCTTCTACAGGGCTAGCTACACCATATATAGGAAAAAAGTTCCTAGCTTCATTCAAACAAACAGGACTTAAAAGTCTGTGCAAACCTTGCCAAATGCTGTATCACCTCAGGATAACTGTTTCTCTCCTTTTTTCTGATTTCTCTCAAAGGCCAGAGTCATCAAACAGAGGAGTCTTCCAGCATCTCTGAAGGTCAGTAGGTTGAGATTAATTTGCACAGGAGTGAGGAACAAATTGTGGAGAGAAGTATCATTATAAGCTCCAACAATTTCCTTTTTGCTTTCATCTCTCTGACGGCCCGTAGGTTCTCTTGTTCATGCATTGGCTGCTAAAGCACATTTTTGTCTTATAGCTCTCTGCCTTTCCTAGAAAATATTTGTAATTGGGAAAAACTTTCATGAGCACATAGTGTTTGAGCTGATAGAGCTAACGAAAAAAATTAACAAGCAAAACAAATTGCCACAAGCCGTCACAGCTGAGCACGCAAGTAACTGGCACTTGATGTATCTTACAGGGATACCACGGTCAAAGCTGGTAATAGCTTCTGCTATTTGAATGGGGCGTCAAATGGAGGAAGAGTTTAAAAAAAAATCACTCTAATTTAAATACTTTAAATATACCCTTCATTTAAAGACAGCTTTAGAAGCTTCCCTGTAATTAAATAATTTGAAAAGGTGGTAGAAGATGAAGGAGAAGGAAGTTAGAGAATTATAGAACTGGCAGTATCATTAACTTTATGTTATAGCTGAAAATTATATACTCACATTATCCTGATGGGGCCCAAATTGATGGCTTAAGCACAGTTATGTGTTTCTGAATGAAGTGACTGTAACCAGGGAAAGAAGTCAACATCCAAAGGTTATGTTGTTACAAGCAACTTGACATATCTTATCATTTACCATGATTACATTTGTCAGGGCACATATTCACATGCACTTTTTTATCAGACTTGTAAGTATTTTTATTCACTGACCATCTGAAGGGAGAAATAGGAAATAGAGGAAACTGATCGAAGTACAAAATGTAGCTTTTTTAAAGAATTACAAAGTTAGGTAATTTTTTCATTTTTATCTTTGTTTCCCATTAAATTTTCCCCTCTTTCCCATCCCATATACACATTTATTATCCTTTTATAAATTTGGACTGGCCATTCACCAGTGGATGTATTTATTTAATGAACTAGAGATTCATTCCCCTATGTGCCATCTTTTTCTGACACCAAATCACCTTCATATGAATTGCCTGCAGGCTGCACACTTGTACTGCATTTATTATAGAACTTATGACAACATGATGACTTTTCCAGGCTCCATCTGTAATGCATCTGGTGTTTATGGAGGTCAAAAGAGCCAGAAAACTGTGCTTTTGCTTTTTTTCTGCCAGTTCATGTCTTTTTTTTCAGCACAAAAGTTTCAACAGGTGTTATCCATTGGAGGAAAAAAAAAAAAGGAAAAAAAAAACTTTACAGATATGACCTCTTAGGGAAGGAAACTTGCTGCAGAAACTGTACCTTTTACAGTATTCTACATTCTGCTCCTGTAAACCTTTTCTGGTGAAACATTGTCACAGTGCAGTCATATAGCTAGGTAGACAACCCTTGATGTATCTGAAAAGATAGCTGCAAGCTAAGAAAGAACATATGCTTCAGAGTAGAGACATATTTTCAGGTGAAGGTGAACATGAGCATGCACATCTGTCTTTCTAACATAGAGGGAATGTGATATTTAAACTTGAAATTACAGAGCTAGAAAAGAAGAAAAATCATTTCCAGGATGGAGGTCTGTTCACTTCCATTGAACTAGAGGGTTTTTTATAGCGGAAGATAACTTCTTAACAGCTTCTCCTGTTTCTTTTGTCTTGCAGTCCAATTCTTCTGAGCCAAGATGTCCAATAGCCTTTGCCTAAATAAATAGGTAAGTAGAACCATTTTCATGAGCTGAGGAATGTGAACAGACAGAATTGCATGGTTTTCTCGAAAGAGTTCTCTGTGATGGGGTGTTCATTAAACCATCACATCACTGTGTCTCACAAATATTGTGCTGAAAGGCAAGTTTACAAATTGTTTTGTGATTTCCTTGTCAAAAAAAAGGTATGTAAAAAGAAGAATTTGAAGAGTCTGGTCATTCAAAAAATTACTGTGCAGTACAAAATACACTACTTCTATCAGTGGAAATAAGAAAGATGAGCTGCTTCTGCTTCTCAACTAATGTTTTCTGCCTACCATATATTGTTCAACATACAGTATCTAGCACCACTTTTAATGTATTAGGTAAAATTAAGCCCTTTATAAAGTCACTGCAACTGCAGTAGAAGCAGTTACTTCAGGATATAGTTCTAAACTGCCAACCTGACAAAACTAAAGATAATTTCTCTCTGTGCACTGGACCAAAAGAATTACTTTCAAGCTCTCTGCTGAAGTCTTACCAAATCCGAACCAAGTTTCCAAAGAAAGCATTTCCTGGGTTGCTGGTTGGTCTGTCCCAGGGCTGGGAACACTGAAACATGCTTTTTCTTACCCTGGGTCATGCCTGCCAACTAGATCTAGCAATTCCAGAGTCTGTTATTTAGGAGGAATAAAAATGCCAGTTTTCATATTCCCTACAATGGAATAAAGAAACTGCAAGACTCTGGGGTCTAAATGAAGTTCGGCTCCCGAGTTCTCAGTAATTATCCTGGACATCATGGCTCTGGGTAACCTTCTTAAAGTTTTGAATTTTGAGACTGTCTTAAAGCATTAGGGCATGGAGGCTATGTTTCTTGAAAAAAAGGTTTCAAGTCTTGTAGTGCCAGGGCAGTGTGAATGGTACTCTGGCTGCCACAGAGCCTGGCAGTCCTCCTGCAGATGTTAACTGAAATGGGAATTAGATAATCCCTTGCAGCTGCAGAGGCCTGGAAGCTTCCAGCCAAGTTTGAGCTGAAATCAAATTCTAAGGAAACAACATTCCCCACAAACTAGAAGTCCCACCAATTCTGCAGTTGATCAACAGAATAATGAGAGCACTGTTAAAACATAACATCAGACTATTTTGCAAATAAAAAAAATAAACCCCAGAAAAAGATGCATACACTTACTTTATCTGCCATAACATCTTACCATCAATACAATCTGTAAAATAACTTTACCTTTCCTCATCTGCTACAGTTAACCAGGTGTGTGAACTAGAGATTTAAACAGAGAGACTAGATACTCACCTTTTTCCCCTCATGTTGTCACATGTAACTTGTTTTATGGGGCAATTTTCCTGGAGAAGGTAATTTTCTACCTTTCTCATCTCTTTCCATGTAATATCTTGCAGCTACCTTAGCAGCTGCTGTAAACTTCTGCTTCTGTGTTTTCAGTATTTTGCTGGTTGCAAGACCATTACAATTTTCTTTCCAGACATAGCTCTCCTCATGACAACAGGATTATCTGCCACATACCATAATTACTTGATTTCACATGAGAGTTCACTTTTGTCTTCTTTCCTTTCATACCTCTGCAATCCCCTAGATCGACTCCAGCAATACTATCAGATCTTACCGGAGTTCCTATTGCAGTGAAATCCTCTGTGGTGGCACGGCATATGTTACTGCTCTCAGAAGAAGTCTCAGGAACAGCTTAGAAATCTGTTGTCATTACTGAAATGAACTGATAATTCCATGATCATTCAGGATAAGTGTTTTCTGGTGGTTTAGTTGCCATTCCACTATTACTTTCACTGCAACTGGGGGCATCAGCAATAGCTAATGATTAGAGAATAACTGACGAAGTTTAGAAAAGCCAGCAACTTTTTCTTTTTTTCTTGAATACATTTCATGTAGAACAGGGTCATTTGCACTGCAGAGTCATTTATTTTTCATTTAAGAATGTTCCTTTTAATTGAGACCCAAACAGGCTGAGATGCACAGGTAAAGGTGACAAAGGCAAATGACGCACCATGCCTAGAAGATGAACAACTTTGCATTTCTTAAAAACAAAAAAATCATAAATGGACAATATGGATAGGTATACAATGTGACTACAAACACTAAAATTAAGATGTTTAGCTATATGTGTTCATGTGCGAACTAGATGTCAAAATTTCAAATAGGGCGAAATCGAAGGAGATCCATGAAGAAATTCAGTTGCCAAAAACACTCCTATAAAACTTGTCTATTGGAAAAGTTCTAGATATCCCCTGTGGACTCCATCTGTCCTTCCTGAAGGGCACATGTCTCCCTTACTCCTGTGTCATATCTGCCATTGTTGGGATGTTTTGACTTTTTTTGACCATTATTAAGCATAGATAAAGCTATCATGAATCAGCCAAAATTAAACATTTCATTTCTGATTTGATTATCTCAGAGCTCTTCTTTTCATGTGTAAAACCAGGAAACATGGATGATTTTCTTTCTTAATACCACTTTATATTTGTTTGTTTGAATTTTATTTTTGATTCTCCTGTCTTGTAAGATTCTGGCACAATTCCTTATGGTCTGCTGTTACCCTCAGTACGATGAACAATTTTGTTTAAGCAAACTGTCATTTCACTGATCAGTCTTTTTTTTCCAGTACATATATGAGTATGTTCAACAGCCTACATCCCAGAGCACACCTCTGGGCAGAACTCCAATTACAAGCTCCAGCAATGGAAAGACAAGATTATTTACCTATACTCTCCATTTCCTACTTTTGAAATTACTATTCAGCTTTGCTTTTATCTCATGACTGCAAAGTTTCCTTAAAGTCATTTAGTGAAAGATTTTTCCAAAAGCATTCTGAAGTCCAGTTATATCAGTGGGATCATTCTGATCCATATCCTTCTAAAGAACTCCAAGGAGTTTGTAAGATGACATTTCCCTTTTCAAAACCCCTGTTGACTCACACCTGAGTGGATTGTATTTACCCCAGTGTCCACCAATTCTGTCTTTTATTGGAGTGATAGAATTCTTCTACTAGCTGGGACTGTTTTTTCCCAGTACAAGTGTCAGGCTTAGTGCCCTATAATTTCCTGCATTCCTCCTGGAAAGCTTTCTAAAGATTGACATCATATTTTTTCTTCCCACACAGTCGTTTGGTACAGAGGAAGTTGTTAAGAGAAGATTATATACTGCCACTAATACCTCAGCCACTTAATCTCTGAATTTTATTATAGTCCTTAGTGATAACCAACTAGCATACTGTTTTATTAGCAAAATATTTGCAACTTAAAAACAAGACTGTCTTTTTAACGATGGATACATCACACTTCTAAAGAAACTTTTAAACAAAACTTTCTAGAATCTTCTCCCTCCTTTCCTTCACCTTCATCAAAAATATATAGTCAAATATTCCTATTTAGCAAGCAAACAGAGAGTGAATTTTATTGGGGAAAAAAAAGAAAAAAGTTAAGAAGTGATTACTGTACGTTAACCTTAGAATTCCAGATTCTTTATGAGGGGTTGTCTTGTCTTGACTAAACATTGAAATGACAGCAAACATGTTTCTTCTAGAAATAAAAATATCTATCAGAGAATGAAAAATGTTCACATTTTCTAAAGGAAGAAGACATGCATTTAAGTACTAAGTACTTATCTTCGGATAACAAACAACAAGATTTAATGAAATTTAAAAGTTCTGAAAACAATGCTACTACAAGACATGCCAAAACAGGAGGACTTCATAAAAGGACACATTTGAGAAAAGCTCACACCAACAATCCCATCACTACAAAAATATGCCAAAGTTAGAAAACAAAAATAGTTTGGAGGTATTTCAGTAAATAGGAGCCAGTTTTATCACATGTAAGTGGCTTAACTTACTGGTTGTGAATATTCAGTGCTAGAAATCTTAGGACTTTTAAATTAGAGTGTTTAGAACTGTGAAACCTGAGAATAGGTGTCCTGTATGAGGAACTGTTGCTATATTCTACGGAATCTCTGTTTTAAAAAATGGACAGTATTGTAATTGCAATTTTGTTATGCTTTCTTTACTCATTACTTATTACTAAATTTCTTGAATGTTCTCACTTGTACTCTGTATAAATCAGTACTGAGACTTTACCTCCAAGCTTAAGTAGACAGAAAAATCCTGTTATCAGGTACTCTACTGCTCTTTACCTGTCCAAGTTTCCTAGGGTGAATGTTATTTTTGTGAGATTGATGTTGTTTCTGCATTTTCTTCCTATTCCTGAAAGATTCTTACAGAATTCTTCCTCCCTGCATATTAAGCAAAGTTATACTCTTACCTATCAGGGACTGGTGTACAAGTGCAGATGACTCTATGAGTGTTCACAAATCTAAATAAGTGTTTGTAGAATCAAGTTAGTGTGCATTTTTGGGGACCTTCTTCATGTTTCACAGTAACCAAGCAATTTCATTTTGGTGTGCAATATTTTTTCTTTGCCTCATCAAAAACATATACACATTGTTTACTGGCCATTTATCAGGCAGAAGACATTATCAAGGTGAAGAAAAATCTGGTCAAGACAGCAGAATGAGCAAGTGCACCAGATTCGGTTCCTACAGTGAGAAAGGCTTAAAAGCCAAAATTGAAAATGTTTTATTTCTGTCCAACAATGCCTAAAACTCAGTAGAAGCCTGAAATTAATTCGTTTCAGACATGCAACTCTTATCACACTCAGATGCATGCCGTCCTTACCCATGCTAAGCCTCTGTCCCATACAAGTAATGCCTAGCCACAGAAATTGAGCAAAGCACTATGCAATACTCTTCTGGGGCCAAGCTGTTAAGCGCCTAACACAGAAGACCGTCCCACTCACAAAATGAAAGAACAGCTTCTCTTCATAGACATATACCTGAAAATGAAGACTATGAGATCAAGCTACTATGAAAAAAGGGGGCAGTCTCCATTATACAAAAAGCAGGAGATATTGTGTTAAAAACAATGTTCAGCATGAATTTAAACACACTTCTTCCTCCAGCAATTGCAAGTGAGAAGGGCAGAGAGACAGGTCTCTTGCTGAGATCTTAATATGAGGTCAAGACCGTTCACAAAGGAGTTCAAGATCCTTGTGGTCTTAGAGCATTGGTGAAGTTAGTTTTGCACCTATCTATAAGTATACCCAAAAGATGTTACTTCATTCTTCCCATGCTTAAGCTGAGTGGATTTCAGCCATTTCTACCCTGGAACTTGATAGAAACACAAGCAAATATTATGCCCAATTTGTTAATCTGTACCAAAAAAATGTCTTTCCTGTGCCTTGAATCTCATGTTTGTTATCATCTGTGTCAACAGAACATATGTGTACATATCAGCTAGTATATTGCGGCATGCGTGGAAAATATAGGTTTGAAACCACTTAGGCCAGGAAAAGAACAGTTCCTTTATTTCTCAAAAACCACTGTAACTACTAGGATCAAAAATACACTGTGTCTTTCTCATGCAGCTTTTGTCTTTCATAAAAGACAGAGTGAAGCATGCTTAATTCTTTAAAGGATATTTGTGGCCACCTTTATGGATCTAGAGTAAATGGAAAGCTTGAAATGAATCCTCAAATGGTTTAAATTAGAATAGGATAGGATAGGATAGGATAGGACAGGACAGGACAGGACTATTTCAGTTGGAAGGGACCTACAATGATGACCTAGTCCAACTGCCTGACCAATTCAGGGCTGACCAAAAGTTAAAGCATGTTATTAAGGGCACTGTCCAAACGTCTCTTAAACACTGACAGGCTTGGGGCATCGACCACCCATCTAGGAAGCCTGTTCCTGTGTTCCACCACCCTCTTGGTGAAGAAATGGTTCCTAATGCCAAGTCTGAACCTCCCCTGACGTAGCTTTGAACCATACCCACACATCCCGTCACTGGACACCAGGAGCTCTGCACCTCCTTCTCCATTTCCCCCCCTCAGGAAGCTGCAGAGAGCAATGAGGTCACCCCTCAGCCTCCTTCTCTCCAAACTAGACAAACCCAGAGTCCTCAGGACTCTGGATTGTCCTCACAGGACATGCCTTCCAGCCCTGTCACCAGCTTTGTTGCCCTCCTCTGGGCGCATTCAAGGACCTTCACATCCTTCTTAAACTGTAGGTCCAGAACTGCACACAGTACTCCAGGTGAGGCCCCACCAATGCTGAGTACAGCGGGATAATCCTCTCTTTTGACTGGCTGGTTATGCTGTGTTTGATGCACTGCAGAATCCAGTTTGCCCTCATGGCTGCCAGAGCACAATAGGATGCCTAAATGAGAAATAACTGTATTTTCCTAGATTCTAAGTGATTAATTTTCAGTGTTCACTACTGAACATGAAGGCTTTGTGTATTATCCTTAGAGGATATCCAAGTATGTATGAAGTCCTGGCACACAGCACTGAACTTGAGACCACACTTGCCATATCCATAGTGACTGGGTTTTGTGGTTTTTAAGTTAGTGTATGTTCAAATGTTCTGTCAATATGGTCATCTGGGTCTAGGTTAAGAAAAAAATTGAAATTCTGACTGCATCTAAGAAAAACATGGCTCTTTACTGTCTAGAAGTAGGAAAAAAATCTTTCACTTTTGAAAATTCTCTACACTTTGAAATAGAACGTTATACATGCATAATTTTCATTTATTCTTTAAAGCAATCCCACTAATCCCACAGCATCAGCAACACAGGCCAAGTGACACCAAAATTCTGACGACCAGTGACACATTTAGCTCAGACAGCTGGACATCATGTAGAGAGCTGTACCGTCACACAAGATTAGTTTTAAATTCCTCATTTTTAATAGTGGTCTGTTTCAGTGATTTATCATATATCCTTCAGGTGCTTTTTACTTGCCAGTTATTTTGTCTGATTTAAAAACTTTTCCCTTTCAGTGACAAGAGAAGCTTAGTTAAAATGGAAAAGGTCATCCTAGTCTTTCTTATGCTCTGAATCATCAATTAGTTCTGCTCAGTAATACCTCCCCAGGCTCGGTATTTTCTCCCGAGAGATTGTGCCCTGAGGTAAATGTTGAATAATATTTTGTATTTCTGTGTAGAATTCAGAAAATTCTTCATATTCAGATGCCAAAGGTTTTCCCCAAAACATCTCACTCAGTAAACCCTCTCTGGGTACTCTTTTTTTTTTTTTTTTTTTTTTTTTTAAATTGCAGGATGCATGCTCTCAGTTTTCCAAACTGTGCTATTGCCCAGGGCATTCTTCCTAGTAATTTTCTCCCCAGACTCACCTAAACCCCTGTCAAACAGCAGGGAAGCAAATCAACAAGGAACTTAGCTGTTGCAGAAATTTTCTAGCTGTGCTGCAGTCAGCTGTCAGCTTTTCCTCTTGCCCACTATTTGGCCTCTTTTTCCTTTCAAAGCAGTATTTTTTCTATTATTTTTTTTTTCTTCAAACAAGCATCTCCACCCAGTTTACCCTCAGAGATTGCATCTTCCAGATTCCTTAGCATTAAATAAGCCAAGGGAGTTGGAGTGGAGCTATTTTTAAAGAAACAGGCTCTGGTATTATGCCCTGAAACACAAAACTGGAAGTCCAATAATTCTTTGAATTCAGTTTATGAGTGTCTGAGGTACAAATACTGGCAACTCCAAGCTTATGGAATAAACAAATATTAGATACGTAATAGGAGAATGAAGTGTGAGAAAAATATGTCACAACATAAAGCATAAAAGAGAAATGAAATACAGCTTGCTAAAGATTGCCTAGAACAACAGGATAAGGTGGTAACAGAAAAGAGGATATTTTTCATGTAAAGCAGCAATCAATACACCCATAACATGAGAAAGTTTCTCCAAAAGCTGCTGAGCTGCTAATGGAAAAATTAGTAAGAAAACAAAGGTCCCCAAAGAATATAATAAATCAGGGCTCCAGGATCCTAAACTACTTTTCATGCACAGAACGTAATGACATTTCATTTCCTACTTTTCTGCCAGGAATGCCAGGCCAGCAGGATGATATAGAGTCTTATAAGCCTTTCTGCTTCATTTCTGTACTGGATATTTAGTAATGTGTATTAAAATAGACTACAGACCCAGAAAAAAAAAAAAAAAAGAATGTGTTCTCATTCAGTATCCTTATTTTCTGTTCAAAAACTCTATGACTCTTCATAGTGACGTGCCATTTTCTACAAATAATTAGCTAAGGGTCATGCATGTTTTTATCTTTATTTAAAAATTGAGCAGTGTATTTAGTTCTGATTTGATACATAGAGTGAATTTACATGCCATAGTGCAGTTAAATATCTAGATACCATGATACTGCTGATGGTACAATACAAAAATATAAAGGAATCATTTGTATGAAAGGAAGTTGCCTAACAGTCTGTAAAACATGTAGTTTAATGTCTGTGGCCCAGAACTGTTTTTCTAGCATGTTGATTGTTTTGGATCTGTTTCTGAGGCATCTAATTCTCCCTCTATATTGTAAAAGCAGCTTATGCACCTAATTTAAAATACGGATGTGGCTGTGGGACAGGAACCAGAAAGTTAGATTTCGCAATATTCAGTATTGCAGTACCCATATCCCTTCTTGGCTTAGACATTTGTCTAATGTGCAAGGGAAATCTGTCTGAGAAGAACTTTAAACCAATTTTCTTAGAAATCAATCTATTTTGAACCATGATTACAGCAAAGTGATTCCACCTATCCAAGTCTCCAGCCTTTAGTCTTCTGTGCATGCCCCACTGCCTTTGATAAAAAATGAAGTTTTTTTCAGCTAAAAGACCATCATGAGGCCCATCTAAAATGTAAAATCTGTGAAACTTAAGAGCTGACTGCAAATAGTCCTTACCTCCAAATAATATATTTTAACTTATGCCACCTTCAGTATAATGACATATAACTTTAACTGATCTTATGTATTTTTTTCACTCAGTTTGATAATTCCTAAAATACATGAGTTTTACGTGAAATAACATTTCATATGGATCAACATAAACAATGGTTGGTAAATGCATATGGAACATTCAACCCAGGCTGTTTGGCAAGTATCATTTAAGTATTTGATGACGAGTAGTCATTTTCTTGAATAGTAAATCATAGAATCACAGAATAGTTTGGGTTGGAAGGGACCTTAAAGATCATCTCATTCCAACCCCCCTGCCACGGGCAGGGACACCCTCCACTAGACCACATTGCCCAAAGCCCCATCCAACCTGGCCTTGAATGCTTCCAGGGAGGGGGCATCCATAACCTCTCTGGGCAACCTGTTCCAGTGCCTCACCACCCTCACAGTAAAGAATTTCTTCCTAATATCTAATCTAAATTGACCCTCCTTCAGTTGAAAACTCTGCATGAGCCAATACTAATGACTTGAAAAATGCTATTTAATGACTGCTATAAAATGAATTTACAATGACAGTTGCATTTTACTATTTGGCCCAGACGTATACTGGTTTTACTGAAATTAAAATTAAGTATGAAAGGGCATTGAAATCAAGAGAGTTGTTTTGTCTAAAACTTCCAGTGGAAATATTTATATAGTTTCATTTTCTATAACAAAAAGAGCTAGGTATAAATATAATAACCTATTCAAAATATAAAGGAGAAAACTATTCTTTAAAGAATTTATTTCAATGAAATCTTGAAAAAAAAGTCAGAGGTCAAAGCAAACATACCCTATTAGTTGAATTAATACTGTTACTTATGGCTAATTCTTAACATTGCCTGAAGCATTAATATATTCATTAATAACATATTAAAAATTCTAGTATATTATTATTACATGTATTTATATTTAAATAAGCAGAACACACACATATAGTATAAAAATGGACAATATGGTAGTTGGTTTTACTATACCTGTCAAGGATTTGCTTTCCCATTAAGAAGTTTTTTATGAAGAACACTGAAAGTATTTTAATTTGCCTTAAAAATCATTCTACATAGTCCTAATTTTCACTTTATGATTGCCATCTCCATGGGTGTGACTACGGAACATATTATATTCTCTTTTGTTTGAAATGTAGAAGGTGCTTTATAAGTTCTATTGGGAATAAAAGATGTAAATGTCTTGAGACCAATTACTAAATAGTTCATTAAACAATGTGGGTAACAACAATTCTTTGAAATTCCCTCCAAGTTGTCCCTGATTTATATGCACAGTTGAATCCATATTTCCCCTGTATTCCACCCCTTGGTTCCTAACTGCAGTAAGCTGCTTCTATTCCTGAATCATCTGTAAGGATTTCTGTTTTCCAGTTTCCTGTACAGGGTGGTAGCATAGCTGGATTAGGCACTTATTTAAATAATATAAAATTCTCAGTTCGGTTATCCATGCTTGTTCATGATTTGGCAGGTGAATGCCTCCAGTTCAGGTTCACTTTTTTGATAGCTTCCTTGCAAAATAAGTTCCTGTACACTTTTTAGTCCTGCTCCTGCACTTAGCCATCTGAATAATTAAGCTATTATTGCTGCATCACTATGGTACTATGAAAAAGCAATGTATTGACTTGAACTGAATTAATAGCAAGGGATTACATTTAGGCATTTGGATTCATTTATTTTCTTGAGCTTCTCTGTAACTAATTGCCAAAGAGATCATCCAGCATATCTTTCTCTCTTGATTAATCTATTATAGCTTATGTAAGCTAGTTTACATAAAATGAGCAAAGATTATATTGTGATCACCCCACTTATCCAATCAAATGTAATTTCATTCAGTAACTAGCTTCAAAGAAAGGCAAAGCAAATGAAAAAGAGTATGAAACAGCTTCTGTGTGTAGAATAATCAAATAGCCTGGGATACTTCAACAGGAAACACGCAGCTTGGGAAAAGGGGAATATAAGAGTGGTATACCTACTCATGAGGATGAGGAAGAAAAGGGATGGGAGCTGACAGTTTCTCATCCCTTCCAGAGAAAGAAGGGACCATGAGCAGAGACAAGTAGAGTGCAAGTTCAGAGCAAACAAGGGAAGTGTTTTTTCATGCAGTGGGCAGCAGAGCTGTGGAACTCCTTGCCAAAGGACATTGCAGTTGCAAAGAGTTGACGAGGTTCATGAAAAGCTTGGATGGCCACCTGGAAGAGTCATGCACTGGAGGTGATTAAGCAGAGAAGACACACAGGAGTCCAGAAATCCCCTGAGGTGAAATAATTTGGAATCTGAGAGCATATTGGGAACCCATATGCCTGTCCTGCCCATCCTCTTCCTTGAGTACCTGCTTATGACCAGTGCTGGAGACAGGCTTTGGGTCTAGATGGACAAATGGACTGAACCAGTATTTCTGTTCTTATGTTTCAACCCCATAAATTTCAGGAAAGAGTTTGTTCTATAAAAAAAGAAGGATGTTTGTACACATCTCCACTCTCATTTTCTTACCCGTCATTGCCTCACCAAACTTGATTCTTTCCAGTAGCCACCTGGGAATGAATTTCCTGCTGGTTAATTACTCTAAAAGCTGACAAACCTGTCGACTGCTCTCACCACAGCAGCTGTTCAGACATTCCATTATATATAACCCGTGTAATTCTCCCCTGTTAACTTGCCAAACAGCATGCAGTTGGCTGAGAAAACAAGTCATGGCAATTGTTCCTTTATGACTGGCATGCATCACCTCCTCGGTAACTTAGATCACAAAAATAGCGTGTGTTTCTTAACTATATTGCCTGTGCATTCCTGCCCACATCAATACAGAGAATAATGGTACAGTCTTTTGGTAATGAAACAGGTAAATTACACAGCTCCCACAAACATTCTTATATTACTCATGAATTCATACAGCAAAATATACTAAATGTTGTTATTCTGACCCAATTTTGATACTTTGCATGTGTTTGTGATTCTCTCTGCAAGTAGATTGTGTACGTTGTCAAGACAATCAATATACAATGGTTGCAGACAAAAGCTAGACTAAGTTAAAGTTTAGGATTCAATAACTACAATGACACAGTACCTTTTAGAAAACCAGTTAAAAAAACCTCAAATATGCATAGACATCAAAATAATCATTTAGGGCATCCAAACAATCCTATCTCTGCCATAAAATAATTATGTTGTTATAAGATTATATTTGTATCTGTTTTCAAAGACTGAATTACATTTGGAAAAAAAAATCAAAACCAAAACAAAAAAAACCCAAAACAATAATTTTTCCCTTCGGAGTTCTTCCTACTGAAATGTTAAACAAAAGTGCACTCTCATTTCCATCGATGTTTCCACTGCATGTCTTTTCATATTACATAGGTCTTGATATTTTACATTCATCACTAGAAACAATCCAGACATGAAGTTGCTAAAATCCTGGTGGGCCTAACATCAGCACTGATGCTTCAACATTTTCATGCAGTTTTCAAAGAATCTCTCTCTTCTGCCCAGTTTAACAAAATCAGGTGTGAATAATCCTTTTCATCTTAAACACTTATTCCAACCAAGAAAAACATCTTAAGCAGCAAAAAGAAAACATTTACTTACAGTGTCTTAAGGGGTGTTAGCATTTGCATGTCTTCCTGCAGTCACGTGTCAAGTGAAAATGGTATTCTAACTAGTGCCTATATAACATTAAATAAACCTCGTCCATAGAATGATGTACCATTAGTATTACAAAAAAATCTTAGAATATCTCTAATAAGCACAACCTGCAAAGCATGAGAATGAATTCTCTTACTTTTGTATATCCATTACTATCATGTAAAAGTTCTTTTTCTGCTGATATTCTGTCGATGGGGTGTTTTATTACAGCAAGAGCTCTTATATTACCACAGGCTGTGAAAATGTTATTTTAACTTCTTTCAGAATAATGTCACAACCCGTCCATTAAAATTAACCATTAGCATGTGAACTGCAAGCTGCTTAGCAGCACAATCTCTTCAGCTAATAAAGTCCATTCCTCCCTCCCCAACCCCCCAGATGGTGAAGTGGGCCATTGTAAGGCTGAACTCCTTATTAGAACTGTTTACCCCATTTACAACTGTCACTGAGGGTCATTCAGAAGGCAACCTGCCTGAACTTTACCTTCACCCAGTAACCCTCAACATTATCCATTATAACACTCATCAACCTTGGGAGGAATGAAGCAGAAGAGAAAGCTATTGCGCAAGAACAAAACTTTCAGTGAAGAGTTTGCAACAGCATTCTTGGTAGGATGATATTTTTTCACTTCTTTGAAATAGTAAAAGTAAGGCCCCCAAAAAGAATAATGAGTCTGAAAACCATCGTAGTGGAAACAGTGCTAAATACAGATAGGAAATAAAGTATAAAAGAGCCTTGGGCACAAACAGAAAGGAGGTAATTATTTTGTGACTCCCTTTCCTCCCTTTTAGTTACTGAGATTATAACTATATTTTATTGCACTGGCCAAAAGATGTCTATTTGTGCTTGTGCAAGTATAGCCAGAAGAAATTTGTCCTGGCAAGTGAGTCTATCAACTTTGACTAATGACATCCAGCAGGTCTTACTTCATAAGGGAAGGATGAATTTCTCATTAAAGACAATTGTAAAGATGATATCACAATTCATTACCCAGTTGACTGCCCAGGAAAAGACTTAAGGAGGTCAGTGTTCTGCCTCAGCATTGATTTTTTTTATTTTTTTTTTCTCGATTCAGATGTGTAAAATCAGAATTCTTATGCTGTTGAATGGATGAAAGTAGCTGTATCAAAATCCACTCTCACAACACGACATACGTAAATGCCACCTTTTGGACTAATCAAAAGGACTCCAAATCTCTTGCCTTGTCCCAAAGAGAAGCTCATCAAGTCCAATGAGAACCAAAATAGAAGTCCTGTTGCCAGAAGTTCATTCAAATACATTGAATATGTTCCTTTCCCTGTCCTCCACACACCCTTTACAGCAGGAACTCAGGAAAGGTTTTACCTTTAAAACTTTTGCCATGTAAAACTTCCTTTTGGCAAGTCCAAGCAACTTATTTGACCCAGAGTCTTGGACATACCATCTTTCACACCAAAGACTCACAAACTACTTAAGAATAAGCAGCTGTTTGACAACATAAAGCAAGGCTACTTGGCAGTTTAGGACAGGAAGTACAGAGAGTTACCATATGCAGCTTTAAAAAATTGGGGCAATATCCAAACTGGAATGTAGCCAAGACACTAGATCTAACAATTCTATTCCCACAGGCTCTGAGACATTTATTTCTTAATCCCTTAAATCTACTTTAATTGTGTGTAAGGAAATGTCTGTGTTAAAAGAAAAAAACAAGGGTTACTATAGTTCTTTTACAGCTCTTTGTCTGCACATACCACTCAAATCAAGTTTCCTCCCCACTATTACACTTTCCAATTACTGATCTGTTCTAATCTGTTCCTGTTTCCTATCATTTTCTCAGTTACTCTGCTTCTCTCAGCTCTACTTCGTTAATTTAATGCTAGCTTTTCCTGCCTGCTGCTCCCCATTCTAACCCTTTAATTAGTACCTTCTGAAGCTGATTAAGGTACCAGAAAAACTGATTCTCACTGCTAGTTGATTGATAAAAATGTGGAATAGATAGATGTGATTGAACAGCTGTCATCCTACTACTTAATTCTTTTTTGCCTGCATTTATCCTTACAACTTTTCCAGTTTTGCATAGTTCCATAACTTATGCATTAAATCAGTTGTTCTGCTTTGTGATTACTTGGCAGACAAGATGGTTTTAGAGGTCCCTGGATCGTAGACTTTGAATAACAAAGGAGTTCTTTCTTTGGGATGTTATATTTTTCACCACACTCAGCAACAATACAAATAATCATTCAATTTTCTGGGAGTCATGGAAGATCATATATATTAAATATTTGCTCATGACAATTTTTGTTCTGTTTTTAGAAGGTCATTTAAAGATGTAGTCTGTATTATTTTATTCAGAGATAGCATCGTGGTGCTGTGTATGAAGAGATTGATACTTATTTTGCTGAGTACTTTAAATACCATAAACAAATTCCATTGATCAAAAGGGTTATATATAGAATCTGTACATTAGTAAAAATAAAAACCTAAAGCAGTTTACTTTTTCCAAGTGAAACTTAAGAAATGGACAGGCACTAAGGGATTGGGGATGTTGATTTTTTTTTTACAAGTTTTCATTACTTAGAATCTCATTTACATTCATAGACATATTTTTAAAAGTCTCAATGATTTAGAATAGCATATCCAAGAAATGTGTTGTAATCTCCACTGCAACAACCATCAACATTTTAGAGAGGTTTATACGTATTACATCAACACAAATCACCCTTCTGCAGTGAACCACTTGCAAGATGCTCTGAAGTATACAGTCTGTTGGGTGGAGTTCTGATTTCACTTCTGGCAGCGGTGCATGCTTCAAAGGCTGTAGAGTATAATGTCAATTCAACATTACATGGCTGCTTCTGAAGAGGAAGTAACTCCTTAGAATAGGGTGTAGCCTCCACAGATGTTTAGCCTGGAGGCTACGAGAGTCCCTGGAAAATAAATGATCTATGGCTGGACAAGTCCTAATTCTGCATTTGCAACCGTGTTGTTTGGGAAAAAAAAAAAAAAAAGAAAGAAACTTAGAATAGTTTAAAAGTTAGTCCTAAAACAAAACTCCTGAATTACATGATAAACTAGAATAAATAGCACCAAAAGATATATTTAAAAATAATGAAAAACCCCACACCACAATCAGATAATAAGGAAAATCATGCAAATTGTACCAAATAAACTAAACAAGCCCACTATTTCCATTTTAATCCACAGTAGAACTTTAATCCAAATACAGTCAGTCTTTTCATTATATAAAAAGGGTAGGTGAAAGTTTCTTGAACTGAATTTTCAAATAGAAAATTGTTGTGAATCATCACTGTCATGTTCTGACTCCCTTCAGGATTCTTCACGTGACTGAAGCCTTTATTTAGAGAAAATGAACACGACTTGATTAGACGAGATTAAGTTTGACTAGATTCACCTGCCTCCTGTTTTTCATCTATTCACTTTTCTTGTTGTAAGGAACTGGTCGGTTAAGTATGGCATGATAAAAAAGGGGGAAAAAAGCATAAAGAAAAAAATATAAAGAGAAGAAGAGAATACTTTTAACATCTTATTCCATTTTACCTAATAACTTATTTGCTCATTCAGAACAGTTGGTTTCCATGCAATAGGAATGACAATTCCTGCAGCAAAATTAAGCAAATGTAGAAAACTTAAGGCACTTCAATCTGCAGGTAACAATCTTCCATGTCAAATAATTTCAGTTACTAACTGTTTCTTTAACAGCTGCAGCAGAATGAGAAATTAATTTAACACTGAGGGAGAGATTTCCAAAGGCCAATCTGTCATAGAGATACCCGACTTCTGTGTACCAACTGTCCTAACAGGACTTAGACGCCAACTTGCCTTTAGTATCTTTGACAGCCTGAGCCAAGAGATTTGTTCCTAATACAATGACCTCGTCTTTGTAAGAATACATTAATGATTAAAGGTATATTGAATAAAGAGTTCAATCTCAATGGAAGCAGATGGGTGCACATCACTTGAAATAATTCATCCCACTTGCCAAGAAATCTAACTTTATTCTTTTGGGTTTTTTTTAATCCTACTTTTTAAAACATTTAAACAACTAGGATTTTAATAAATGTTGCTGGGCTTTTATTCTTTTATATAATTCAGAAATGTACAGAGAGAAATTATTTCAGACGTAAGAATTGCAATTTGATGACAATATTATTACTTCTCATTCTTCACTAAGAGGAAGGAACAAATTTTTACATACAAAGTTTGCCTTACAAGGTCAGTATTTTGAGAGAGAGAGATATATATATATATGTCATAAATACAGAAGGTTTCAACCAGGTAATCACCTGAGTGTCAAGTATCTAAAAATTAGAGATCCAGGCTATGTTAGTCATCTTGATTGCCCAGCTATCAATGTAAATAGGCATCTCCAAAGAGAAATTAATATCTTCTTTAGATAAATGCTCAAGACAGATAAGATTAATCTTTCTGTGTAGTTTCCTGTCTCCTTCCAGTTATTTTAGAGATAGTACAGATAAGAAGTTCAAACTTCAGGCATACATTTCTGATAGTAAAGGATATCTGGGGTCCCATTCAAAGATCCAGTCATTTGGGTAATGTTTGCTTATAGGAAGTCTAAGCTAAAGCTCTTGAGTAACTGAAGATTTTTAAAAGCTGCACTCAGTGTAGCATTAGAAAATCAGATTACAAGTGTGTGAGCACAAAAAATGAATGGGTTTAACTGGAAACACCCAGTTAACATCCAATTCTTCATCCACCTAACAGTCCAATTAACATCCAATTCTTCTCATGGTACTTTGACTTTGCAGATTTCATGAAACTGATCTCTGTTTCAATCAATAATTCTGTGTTAATAACTAAATAATTACAGTCATGGACTGCTGTGAATACAGTCGTCTTATCTCTGGCAGTTTTATGGGGCCAACAAATATTTTTTAATAGCTCATTGAGATAGCAATAAAATATATTAGATCCATTCTCCTTTTTTTTTTTTTCTTTCCCTCTAAAGGAAGTAGCAATGTATGGCAATTGAAATAAACATCTATTTAGTTTAAATTTCAGAATTTATTAGATAATTTCATGATTTTCAGCATCCCTAGTTTATGAACTATGAATGCTGTCATTATTCTAACATAACATTAATGACATCTCAGCTATTTCTTATTCCAAAGCCACCTGAGTTGTCATTTTTTTAACCAAGAGTTGATAAGGGGTGGGTGGGTGTCTTTAATTCACATAAATACACAAGGAAAACTTACTTGTAAAATGTCAGTAAGACTAAGAATTAAAAGTAAAAAAAATTTTAAAATGTCAATATCAAAATTTCTATTGTACTAGGAACCTGAATCTCTCCTTCCCTTTCTCTTTCATCCCTAAATGATTGTATGCTCCTGACTTTAACATTGTTCTCAAGTATGGTATTTCAGAATACCCCTACCTCATTTAAACATTGGAATGGAAGCTGTTCACTTAGAAAACAACTACTCAACATTATGTTCAGCTTCATTGTTTAGCTTCTGTCCTTAAACACCATTTCAGTTTTGAATATTATTTGTACATAAAACTGAGGCCTTTAAAAATTTCCAGCAGAACAATTCCTCCTTCCAGCCCCAAACATTGTCTCTGGTCTTAATTAGTGCTTTGTTTTTCTCATTTATTCTATTTTTGGACGTGGCTGTGTTGCTTCCCCTCCTCTCACTTTCAAAATTCTTTTCTATGCTAGGGAAAGTTTCAGGTTTAGCAAAACATATTCACATGAGTAAGATCTGACTGTGTCATCACAACTGATGGATTTCTTTTTGTAACAGCTATGGAAGCTGAAGATCATGAAGTTATTCCAATCTGGTAAATGAGGTTAGACCTGAGGATCTAATTCAACACTTGCTTTAGGAGTCTAAATTTCTATTAGATTAAATATGTGTGGTTACATCCAAGAGAGCAATCAGGAACTTTGTGCTTAACTTGCCTACCTGCTAGACTTTGTCTAAATAAATAATGTTGTAGACAAAAACTTCTCAGAGCACCTGAAGCTTGTTGTTCTGCATGCCCAGTAAGGACCCTGCCTTTGCTCGATTAAACACCAAGGCTTACTCTGAAGTGGCTAAGGTTGTTGAGATCCAGCAGACAGAGCCGTGGCACTGAGAGACCAGAGGCTGTTCAGCAAGGCAAGGACTGACTAAACCTAACTTAAATTCCACTGAGCTCAAATAAAAATATAGATGACTAAACTCAAAGTATCAGGGCAGTGCACATTGTTTAATAGTTTAGTAGGTAGAGTACTTAGTGTAGGGCACATTTTAGGTCCTACTAAGCCTGAGGGTATTTGTACCTTCATCTGTCCTAGCCCAGGGAAGTGCCTTTACCCCTAGTCTATCCAGCTGTGTGAGTGACAGCCTTCCCCCAATTAATCCTGACCTTCTGTGCAGTCAGGAAAGCAAATTCATACCCAAAATTCCAGGCTTACACTTACTGTTTCCAGTGTGAAGAAGCAGCATTTTTACTGATTTATGGTTTTGTTGTTTGCTTTTTTTTTCATGTGTTAGAAATTACAGAAAGGTACATTCTTTTAAAGGTCCATCCCCTTCAGCATTTTAAGTCCTTGCTTCAAAACCTGGAGGCTTGTGTGAAGGTGGAGTCAAAAAAATTACTCTTCTACTATGAAAAAATTAAAAGCTAGTCCTTTGTAGGAATAAAAGGGCTGAGGGTGTTCTTTTATTATTTTAGAAATAGCAAATTTTCCTGGAATTTGCTAAAATAAGGAAGAGCAAATTGGTGGTGCTTTTTATTGAGGATTTTCAAATAAGGTCTTATTATTGAAATCACTGGACACTTTCATTTATATGAAGTGTTATGGTCACAGTCAGCTGGCAGATATTGTTATCCATTGCTATCTGTACTGTTTTATATATTCATATTTCATTTTTAGATCTTGTGAATTAATAATTACAGATTATATTGGCCAAAGCACTAAAATTCTTAAAGGTTATTTTGATGACTGTCGTTTTGGTGTCTGACTCAAGGCGAGGAGTCTTCATGTAGTACTACAAAACAAATTTGAGTTTTCTGAAACAGAACAATGCAAGTTTGTGGCTGTCCAGAGCAGGCCATTAAGAATAAGTTTTACGTGACATTTATACCTATGTTCAGGCTTCACATCTCAGTGTTGACATCCTGGAACCTCCTCTGGAGGGGCAGGTTGGCTAGATTCAAATGTGTGTAGTGAGGCATTGTGAGTTTAATTGCATACTTTAAAGCACATCTGCAGCATGCCTTCATTAATACAGTGGATTCCTTGACTTGAGGGTGTTCCAACCTACAGTGCCCACAGAGTGCCCTTACCACTAGGCTGAATGCCTCTGTAAGAAACTGAGTCCTTCATTGGCTCTCAGATTGGTTAGGATTTTATTTCCGTTTCTAAATATGTAACCTAGATTTTATCAGCAGCAAAATAGGTAGAAAAAGAAATATTTCATATAATTTTTAACACATAATTTCACTAAGAAAACATAGTTATAATGTATAGAAAATCTAATATATAGCCAAATAATGCTTGCTCTTTATAGGTGCTGTGGTTCAACCCTGTTAGGCAGCTAAGCCCCACATAGCCGCTCACTCACTCCCTCACAGCAGGATGAGAAAGAGTTGGAAGGGTAAAAGTGAAGAATCTCATGGGTTGAGATAAAGACATTTTAATAGGTAAAGCAAAAGCTGCATGCACAAGCAAAGTAAAACAAGGAATTCATTCACTCCTTATCGGAGGGCAGATCTTTAGCCATGTCCAGGAAAGCAGGGCTCCATCACATGTAACAGTTACTTGGGCAGACAAACACCATTACTCCGAACACCCCCCCTTCCTCCTTCTTCCCCCATCTTTTCTTGCTGAGCATGACATCATATGGTATGGAATATCCCTTTGGTCAGTTGGGGTCAGCTGTCCCAGCTGTGTCCCCTCCCAAGTCCTTGTGCACCCCCAGCCTACTCACTGGTGGGGTGGCGTGAGAAGCAGAGAAGGTCATAACACTGTGTAAGCACTGCTCAGCAATAGCTAAAACATCTCTGGGTTATCAACGCTGTTTTGGTCACAAATCTAAAACACAGCACCACGTGCAAGCTGCTGTGAAGAAAATTTACTATCCCAGCCAAAACCAGTATAATAGGCAAGAGAATGCTCCTTCAGCACTTCAGGACTTTGAATAAGTAATTTAATAGGTATGGTGCAGCAGTACACAGATAGTATACCGTGGTGCTAAGAATAAAATCTAGATGTCTTAACTCTCTTTATAGTCTCAGTATTTGTAGTATCTCAATGTTTATAGTTTGGCAGCAAGTACTTCTTATCAGAAACAATGGTCAGTATATAATTTACTGGTAAATACCTTGAAAATGACAATAAATTTTATTAAATATTATGCTAAGAGAAAAAATGGAAAATTAGAAAAACATAATCTGTTTTAATTTGTGAAAATAGTCCTATTTCTATGCATTCATCTGCACATGAGTAAAAATGTAGAAGACAACTTTTTACTGTGTAATTCATACTCTGCACAAATATGTGAAGATTCTTTTTGTTGTAATTTTTTTACATTGGTTTATATGTAATTGAATTAAACTTATTTTTAAAAAGCAGTGGTGGAAAAAGCTTCTAGTTTTACTTTTACTAAGGTAATCATATATTATCCATTTGTCTATATACATACACCCTTACATAGCTTTCCAGCAATGAGCTATTATCCATTGAATTCAATGGTGTACATTTGTGTGTGTGTACATGCATATATGTGCACATATACATACATATTTATATATTACCATTACATTAAACACCAAGATTCTGTCACAATTTTTTTTTTTTTTTTTGTGTACAGACAAGATACGTGAAAGTATAATCACTTTCAGCTTCATCCTTTCTTAATTTTCTTCTTGAGGAAATGAAGCTGATGCTTCCAAGGTTTAAAATATTGGGGAATTGTTTGTTTGTTTTCTCTGTGTTAAGAGTTTGGAAGACAAAGTCAGTCAATAGTCTCGGGAGGTTTGCAGATGTTCATTTAAAGGCATTATTAAGAAAAGCAGCAGATGTATTCTCTGGCAAACGGCTCAAGTTGCTGTGACCCTCTGTTTGTCCCTCAGAAAGCTAATTTACTAAACAATGAGGTGAATAAGACCTGTTATGAAAAAATTGTTACATTTCTCTGCAAAAGAAGGTTACTGCAATCAGTACGCTGCCCAGCTGCAATGAGAAACAAAGCAAAATACTTTTCCTGTAAGGCCATATCCTATATGGAACTAAACAACTGCAATCCCCAATGCTTTCCTAGCACCATTCAAGCAAAGATAATAGGTATCTCGCAGGGTCAGTCATTCCACAGATGAGGGAGAAAATGGCACTTTATCTTAGTCCAGGTGAGCCTGTGGTAGCTGGTATTGGTACTGGCGGTTTTATGGGTGACATGATCTTTACAGTGACAAACAAGACAGCAGGGAGGGGGGAAGACATAGGTTCTTCTAGAAGCAGCACTATGGAGCTAAAATGTAGGTATATAATCTAAGATGATTACTTTTGGTTCCTCTTGTCAGTGGAGAATGAACTGGCATTTCTTGGATGCAGTCATCTTGAAGGAGATGTTTATTGAAGAAAAGGCACCAATTTGTCTTTACTAACTATGAAGAAGGTGGAAGATCACTAGCTCAAATGTCAGCATTGACAGACTAGGTACCTGGGGCCTGATTTGGTTAGCCAAAGGTTAGCCTGAGAGGTTGCAGTTAGTTAGAGACATTTGCGTGAGGATGGATCCATAGGAGATTCAGGCCTTTCTGAAGTGGCAGCTTGAAGCCAGGCTGATTGGCAAAGGAGTCCTAAATGGCTTTAAACACCTATGACTAGATAAATGAATCAAGTTCCCGAAGTTATGTGATGTTGATACCACCACCTCTGGTTGTTAAACATTGATTTAGATTAAAAATACACGCCAATAGGATCTAAAATGTTTCAATGTTGCAAGTGTTTCACCACTGTCAGGGCCAGAGAATCTGTTGCTATGAAATAGCCATTCATTTTCACCTTTAGCAATCAGAGTTAGTAATCCATAATGTACATTAACCAAGCACTCTGTAAGTTATTGTTCACTCATGCTAAAAATGCAACATTTCCTCGTTACGTGGTTACATTAGTGAGTTCTTACGACATTCTTTTTTTTTTTTTTCTATTGCTACCCCATGAGCACTCAGCTTAAAGTTAATAAAACAAATAAATTAATTTTGCATTTTGAGAGCTAGAATTTCAGCTGGCTTATATAAATATAATTTCACTGGAGTTAATGGAGTTTTCAAAGTTTACACCAATTGAGACTTGACACAGAATGAGGTTATGCAATACATTTGACCAGTACAGCTTGATACTTTTAGTATGAGTACTTAATTTGGTCAAGTGAGCACAGTGCAAGTCAAACTTTCCAATACTAATGAGGTTTTTATTTTCTTTGGACTGTGGCTACAGAATGACTTATGAGGTTCAGTGTTCTACACCTGTCTGTCTTTCCTTCTTGTTGGGCTCCTGATGAGTGCTAAGATCCCACAGTCAAGCTTTCCCACAAGAATTGCTTAAGTCATGGCTTCTGGCTGGATGATCAGGCTTTCCTTTAAGTCCTCCAGCTCCCTGGCTGGCCTCCTTCACCACTGGGTTGTCTTGGCCGTCTGCCCTCACTATTTTTTCTCTCTGTTTCACCTCTGCTCTCTGCTGTACGATGTTCTTTTCTCTAATTGCTGAGTGGACAGGAGACCTCTTTCTAAAACTTCCTCCTAGTTCTATTTCCCAAACTGATGACTGAGTATAATCATTTATTTCAGCTCCTTCTCAGCATGTCCCTTGACAGGGAGCAGCCAAAGGGCGAAGCGAACATATTGAGAGAGGGATGCATTATTCTCAGCTGGCCCAACACTAAAATGTGGCAGCAGCAATATTTGCTCACAGTCTTCCTGGGCTTTGAGAAGTTTGAGGACTGAGTAGGATAACTGGCAGAAGTCTGAGGGAGGTAGAGGTGAAATAAAAAGAGAGATCTCTGAAGGGACTCAGACATAGAAAACCAGTATAGTGTCTATCAGCATATAGATGAAAAGCAGCAAGCTAAAGTTGAATCTGTCTAAGAAAAGCTGATATATATATATAAAAATTTAAAAAAATGAAAAAAATGCATTTCCTTTAATATTTTCCTTTCGATCCTGAATTTGAGATTGGTGACAATAAAAAAAGGTGAGCCTATAAATGATCTAAAAGGCAACACAATGAGGTAGGTTGTGAACTGGACTATACCACTAAAGCCTTCAAAACCTCCTATTAGTAATCTGTGAAGCAAACAGAATGCAGCTGCACACTTGGAAAGCAGAATGGATTGGGTTCTATTTGGTTTTGCCATGTATCTAAAACAGATAGGTACACAGAAACTAATTTAGCTCTCACAAACTTTGTTGGAACCAGGGATAACTTCATAAAAGTCAGTGAAAAAGTCCAAGTATAAAAATGGAGTGAAAAGCTATACAAAGTAGTCTAAAAGCTTTAATAAAGATGCATGATTCTTCAGTGCTGGCGTCTAGTGTTTTTGATAGCTGTCAATGCTGAACGCAAAGTGAGTATACATCAGCTACCAAACTAAAAATATCCAATGATTTGTGAGGGCATGTTTCTGTTTGATAATGATTCCAAGTGATTAGCTGGAAGTTTTTGGTACTTCTGTACTTCTCCTATAGCTGAATGTTTATCAGAAAGAAGAAAGACCAGAAAAGAGCAGAAAAGTATTACTAAAGGGATCAAAGAGCATGAGGAATGTAGGAAACATTTGAAATAGGAACATGCTAGGGTGAACATGCAAAGGTAAGGGTTCACAACCAGGCTCATAGTCATTCAAGACTCATAATCAACAAATAAGAGAAATAGAGATGTTCATTAGCAGAAACTTACAACTAAAGCTTTCATACTGCATTTGCTCAGTGTTTGAAATTCCACTTAGGGATAATTTTTATGCCTTTTCAGTGGAATAGAGTACTCACACAGGGCAAAATAGCACAACAGTGACTTTCTAGATATGATTCATTTAAAATATTTTCATGATAACAAAAGATTTCATGCTCCACATAACTTTTAGGACTTTAGAGTTCATGTTGGATCCAATAACTAATGTGCTTAAGTTTGATGACAGTTTCTAATAGTAAAACTCAAATACATTTATATATTGTCGGCTGTTTTGAGCTTGTGCCAAAACCAAAATATGTTTTAAGTAAGAAACATATATACATGATTTAATTTCTTTAATTTATAAAATGTAGCTTGAATACCATCTTGTACACCTTTAATGATACTATGATTCTATGACGGATACAGCTTCAGGTAACACCCATGTTTAATTCTTACTTCGTGCACTAGGGGGTTCCCTTTCCTTCCTATTATGTAGAAGTTCCTAAATAGCTTAACGTATATATTTAGGCTAGCATGGAAAAAAAAAAAAAAAAGTCAAGTGTGTTTTTAATTTGCTGCTATTTTAGGTAGAGGAATTTATTCAACACATTAAGCTTTCACTGTATGAAGGATTTAAACTATAATCCTGTCTCTAATAGAAGGATATGTAATATTATCCTGTATTTTGAATCTGTTCATTTACAGATATAAATATATTTCAAAATTCTTGAGTTGTATATGAATTACATTTACTAAAATAAATCATATTTTTATACACTTATTTGTAGATATAATCTCTTTTTTTAATGCACAAAATCCCAAACCAAAACACAAAGACACTATTATAGATTTACAATAAAGTTATAATAAAGTAAAATACATAGGGATAAACAAATATGACAGAGTAAATTAGATTTTTTTTTCCTGTTTTTATTTTTTCTATATATTTACATGGATTAAAATCAAGTGAATATAAATTTTAAAACAGAGTGCCATTCTGTTTTCTTTTTTCAAATATGAAAAACCTAATCCATCAAACTATATGTTCTACAATATTCTATTTATTCACATTTATTATTCAATACAACAGAGATTTTGTTTGTTTCTTTGTTTGGGGTTTTTTTGTTTAGTTGTTTGGGTAATAGTGTCATCAGGGTTCTGAGGTGCCTGTTAAGGCTGAGACTAACTTCTGTTCAACGATTGACTTTACCTTTTCAGAAGTTTCTGTCTTAAATTCAGACCAAATCTGGCAGTAAAGGGAATGTTTTTGAGAAGGACTGAGGGAAATGGTAACACTCTAAAAACATGCTACATTTGTCCAGTATCTTACACTCTTCTAATAACAACAATAGCAAGTTCCATTCAAAAATTCTGTTGAATCAAAACTCCTGAAAAATTAAAGCATTAATTACAGTAGGAAAATATGTTGTGGTGTAATGATCCTTTAAATTAAACACACTCCTCTTTCTAGTTGTTTCTGTCTACTTCTTTTTCTGTGCACCCAAGTCTAGGGTAATCTAAGTAGGACTCAATGACAGACTGAAGGCATATATTAGATATCTGTGTATAAATATCAACTCAATAGAGACCTGGCTAATACAGTAGATGATGCAGACAGCTTTTCAGTTGACAAAATCTAGGTGTCTTTGTTAGGGTGAGCCAAATATTTCTCCGGATTCTACTGTTTCTTTAATCAGACTTCCATTTTGACCATAGTGGGAGCTAGACATCCCAGACTATGCGGGCACATACAGTCAGGTATCTACAGTCAGGACCTGAACTGTCTTCCTAAAGTGTTTAAAGAGAAAATATTGCCTTTTCCTCTCTAATTCCAGGTAGGATATAATATTATGGCCTTAATTCAGTTAGTCACACGTAATACATTCAGTGCCACTTACAAAGGCCTAGACATCCAGATCTTGCGGATATGATACAGGACCTACGCAGAGACCCATGCTCCTCTGAAGTGGAAGCTGGACCCCATATGCTAAGGCATCTCAAAAAGCACTAGTCGTGTAAGTGTAAGCAACTGAGTAAAGCCCTATGTTTCTTGTAAGTACTAAAAGAAAATATATTTATTTCAATGAAACAAGGAGTAGCTGCATCTAGACTTAACTATTGGGATGTGATACAGCGTGCTCTGCAGTGAGAGGGTCTTTCATCTGTCCTCTGCTGGAATACATAAATCCTGCCATTCAGAGAATGCAAAAAGTTTCCTTTGCACGAAACCCATGAAGCATTGGAAGAAGTTTGCTGACCTTAAAGTTTTCATCCTAATAAAGGCTCTAGCATTGCTATCTCCAGACCTGGGAACTGATAAGCATGCCCGAGTACTGTTATGTTGTCATAGCCAAAATAATTCTGATGACATCATAACTGTGAAACATACCTTCTCTTTATTGTTTGTGTAAGTATATGGCAAATGAAATCACAAAGTATTCAAGTAAAAACAAGTTTTCTTAAACAAACATGGCACATAGCTACAGCTGAGCATAGCTATTGTTTATATCTGCATTTATAGACTAAAAACTGGTAGTGCAACCCAATGTAGCTTTCCATCACTGCTAAGTCTGATTAACTTGACTTTGTATTTACAATTGCTCCAGCTAAACTGACATAGCAATTTGCTAAGCTAATGCCAGATGCTTGTGCTTGTCAGTTCTACCTTATCATTTAAAAATTAAGTCTTTGCTAGTTCAGTTTCTAACTTCTTAATCTTAACTCCTATCTTATTACTTTAAATGTATGTTCACATGATTACAATCACTGCATTTATTGCAATTTAACGAGTTACCATTTGTCAATTGATCAGCTTAATCATGATTTGTAACCTTCAAAATGGTTAATGTGCTTAGCACTAAAAAAAAGGTATCTCATTTCACTTACAAAGAGGTATGATAGGTTAGAAAAAGGAAGGTACACATATGTTAATTACCTGGGCTCAATTCAGAACAGATAATTTGATAAGCAACAGTAACTTGATCAGCTGAAGTAGTCTGAACATATTCTGAAACCCTGGAGACATAGACACAAATATTTCTGGGATTGTTGTTTTGTGGATTAAATGTCCTAAGCTGTACATTTGGTCCCTCTCCTGAAGGTTACTACCACCAGAGTAGAGCCAGTTATATGTATGTTGTCCGTACTCCTCTTTTGCCTCAGTACAAAGTCAAAGGACTTTATTTAAACAAGTATCTACATAATCAGATTTTTCTGGTGGGTTTTACCTTGTGCTTTATTTAGAAAAAGTGAGAAAAATAGCTTCAGAAAGCCTATGTAGCACTGGTGATGAGTAGGTCATATGGAACAGAATGTTTTCTAAAAAAATGAGAGCCATATGCAAGCAATTTGTTAAAGCAAGAATAAAGAAAAGACAAGGTATGAACTGATCATGGCATTATCTGGAAAGTGTGATTCCCTGCACACATAGTATTGCACTGCTGACATAGTAGCTTGTGAGAGATTTTAATTTTTGTCTGAAAATACTCATCAAAGCCTGAGGAATCATATTTGATGTGATAGACAACAGAATGGCACAGTAAAAGATATCTTATTTTCTCATTTGTTAATATAAACAGGATGGTGTCAAATTTCAGGCATTACTTAATAAGTCAGAATTTAGGTCATCAGCCCACTGATGGCTGGACAGCCCTGCATCCACATGCATGCCAGATTCACACTGCAAACATATAGCATTAATTTGTTTGGGTTTGTGTCTATGTGTGCATATTAACATTAATGAATCCACAGATATCCATGTATATATTCACCTATCCTTGGGTATGGAATTCACTATATTAATGGATTTATTTCATTGTTACATTTTCCCATTCAACTAACATCCACCTGACATTTACCAAACAGAATACCATTAAAAACCTAACACTTGAAGGAGTGTGGTTACATTAAAATTGCATATTTATACAGCAAGCATAATTTCATTACAAATTTCATTAAATTTTGGGTTTTTTAAAAGAAACACATAAAATAAGAATTTTGTGCACTGTACATGGAGATAAATTCCTCTGAACAGAATGAAAGAATTGGAAGAAAAGAAAAAAAAGAGTCATATTATTGCATTCCATTACCATCTCTATTACAAAACATATTTAGCAGCAGTGAGTACTTTTTCAATGTTTTGAATATTAGCCTGTGTGAAAGTGAAGAAAGTTTTGAACTATATAATCTTTTGTTATGCCAAAATTTATAAAGGTGTACTTAAAGAACATGTCCTGGTTTTCTAATTGTAAAAGATTGTATACTTTCGATACTACTGATATGGAGGCTGAAGCGTTCTGAATTAATCCATTTGGAAGTCATCAAGTTTCTGAGCATGACCAGTTTAACAGTAAGAGTGCCTGAAAATTATTAGAGTTCTTCAGATATTTTAAAAGTGCTTCAGCTTAGAAGCAATAACGATAGCCAACCTGTTCCCTACAACACATTTTTTATAATCAGCTTTTAAAAGGCAGAACAAACTTAGCCTGTGATGCCTGTTATATGATCATGTGTTTGACAGTTTGTGTGTGCCCATCCTTTATTTGACAATCACCTGTAACATTTTTAGCATGCATTACAATTGGTTTCTATTATAAACACAACAATCCAGGTTGTCAGCTGGTTTAAATCGGTGTTGTTTTACTGGAGCCAGTGAACAAATAGTGACTTCAATGAGGCTATGTTGATTTATATTTCCAGAAGACTTATCCCACTGTGTGGAAATACATTTTATTACAATAAATTTTCTTAGCACTTAATTTGGCCCCAAGAATCCTAGTAAATACTTTTCCTTATTGATGTCACTTCCTAAATTTTAATCAAACACCCTACACTTCAGAGTACATCAGAAGTCTATGGTAACTGAGGAGGTGTGTATGAGATTATGTTACTTTTAATTATCTCATTTAAAATTTTCTCAGTTCCTTAGGTTTAAGAAGCGCTTTATATATAACTGTGAGGTTATACACTATAGCACACCACTGTCAATTTCTCATCCTAGATATAAAGGATTCCATCTAACTAATTCTTTTCCAAAATTTTGTGAATCACATGAAGTTTTACTTAAGCAAATATGCAGTCACATAGTCTCATTTGACTTGATCACTGTAGCAGATCTTAAATATTTCAAAAAGCTTTGCAAGTCACTATTCAGAAAGTTTTGGCCTAGGGAAACAACGTCCAACAAGCCCTCTAAGCCCTACATCAAAGTATCTATACAATAAAGAGATATTTCATAGAACTAAGGGAAAAAGCAGATCTGGGAATGATTCACAGGAAAGAAAATCTCCCTGTGCGCCACTGTTAGGCCCTTTGGTGAGTCCAGTGCATTGGCCCAGCAGCTCTCTCCTCACCATCTTCTCTCAAAGCCACAGTTTTTCCTTCCACAGCAATGCTCATGTATACACATCCTCACAAAATCAATAGCATGCAGGTTTAGCATAGGGCTGCACTGGAAGTGCCCATGGTACAAATATAGCTCAACGTAGATCACCTATCACAGTACACTTATCAAATTAGACACAAAGGAGGAGGTCTTAGGCAAGAAAACATTAGAAGCAGCAAAAATTAACATCAAATAGCTCTGGTTTAACAACAGAGTAGCAGATCAGGGTAGCTGGCTCTGTTTGTTTGCAAGCAAGAAAAATCAATATATATCCATTATCCTTTTTTTTATTCATGTTCTTTCATATTATTTATAAGGTAACAAGAGGAGGACTTTGCTCTAAAACTACATTCTTCTGAAAACGAACTCTTGTCTGTACTGAAATTCCCAATTACAGGTGTAATCAGATATTGTATTGTAGAAACATATCCTCAGAAGCTTGAGGAATGCTTGTTTCAAACAGGCCAGATACCAGTCAGTACTGTATTGGACTTCAGAACTTAGAAATTTTACTGTTATGTAATTTTTCCAAAATTTCTAAAACAAGCAATAGTAAAGGCACAGCTAAATACTATCATGATGTTGAGAACAGGTACAAAGCAAAACAGAAAGCAAATATAGCTGCACCATTAATCCTTTTAACTACCTGAAAATTAAAGAACATGATAACTATAGGTACCTAAGGGTGAGCACAAAGGAAAAGCATAATAACTGAAGGATGAAACTAAAAAGGGACTAAGGCCAAAAGTAAGTTACAAACAAGTGACTTATTCAGGGAAAGAATGGCTCATAGAGTATTTCAACAACTTGGTTCATTGTCAGGAAGTAATAGCCAATGAACTCCATCCTCTGGCACTAAAGAATCCACTAAACACAACCTCCAGAATATTAGTGCTCTTCTTTGGATACTAAGGAAAAAATAATGATATTTAAAAGAACATAAGGAAAGCAATATAAATGAAAAGGATAAACAAACATAAACAATATCAGCCCAATTCTAGAACCCACAGAAACAATGGAATAACTTAATAGTCACTTTGCTAACACCTCAGTAATAATAAGGTGACCAGAAATAGACACCATGAACACTAAGCAACAGCCGTGTCTAAAGTGTGTCATTTCCTTTCTGGATACTGTAACAGGTCTATTGTACACGGGTGATTCAGTAGACCTGGTATATCTAACAAAACTTTGTTTAGGATTCCATATCAGATGAAACAATGATGGATTTGGACCTAATTGAAAAAATACATGAATAATAGTTATTAACAGTCAAATTGCGAAGATATATCAAGGAAGCTCCTAAGGATATCCTTCAGAGTATTGTGTTATGCAAAGTTTTTATTAACACTTCGTCCAACAGATCAAAGAGCACACCCAAAAAAATACCTTTGATAAAAACTCAGGAGTAGTTATAATCATTTTTAAAACAAGATAAATTCAGAATGAACTTGATCAACAAGAAAGAACACCCACTTTTAGCACAATTTCAGAATATTAATTTAAAAAAAAACTTCATATAATGGTAAATTGTGCTATGTTATTACAGATCTGTGACACAAGACTGCTTTGTTTGATGCTTTTTTGTCTCTGGAAGAGTAGGGAGGAAGGTACAGAGAGTTTAAATGAATTTCAGTTCTGCCTTTGTCTGGTTATATGTTACCTTCAGTTTTCCAATAATCTTAATAGATTTTTGAGTGGAAATTTAGACCATTCTCTTTTTCTATTACTACTTTCCCAGCTATAGAACAATCTACTTGTCAGGAAAAGACCTGCTGAAATGCAGATTACATCTGCATCCAGCCCTGAAATCCTGCTATTTTTATGGATATTACGGCAGATGGAAGCAGCTTCAAGATGGCAAGAGCACCTTTACTTGAGTCACAAACTACGAGTTGCAGAAAAAATTAAATTTTGTGTTCATTTGATAGATTTTGAGTTATGGAAGGTATAGACTTGTAAGAAAATAAAATCATACTAGCATTTTATAGATGCTGTAAGTTTTCCCTAGTCATGAGTGTCAGTGTTCAGCTGCGAGGTATGAACTTCCATGTGAAAAAATACCTCATATGTGAAGTCTGGTGGGGTAAATCCATAATCATTGTTCCCCAGACTAATAAGCAGTTACAGGTGTGGAATCAAAAACATATACATTAAGACTATCAGCTGTTAATTCCTGTGGGCTGTAGTTTTGTATTAGATTTACCACAACAGGAGCTGTTCGATAGTGAAGATGCTAATTGGAAGATATTTAAATATACAATACTCACAGGCTTCTCATAGGTCCCATGAGGTAAATTATTTCATGAATGGCACATTTCATGATTGGTCAGATAAATTTTGTAGCTGATATGAAGGCAAAGGCTACTGAAAATGGACTCTCCAGACAAGATGATGCCACACAGGAAGAACTAGAAATTGTTTACACATAAGTTTAACCATCAGTAACTTTTAAGATAAATAATGCAAACTGCATCTGTATTTGCACTCGGGATGTGAAATTCTAATTCTTTTGATATATCAGATAGAACTGAAAAAAAAAGCTTAAACTACATGCTGAAGGATGTTCTGATTAGCTAATTTACATTGCCTTGAAAATACCCAGCTGTAATTATAAAAAAGTCCAACAATCTTAAGTACTGACCTAAGAAAACAGAATGCATAGACAAGGCAGGATAGTTACTGACTTTCCTCCATGCCAGACTCCATGTCAAGATCAAAATATTTTACTGGTTCTGACTGAGAATCTGGATACCATCAAATTAGGAAAGAAAAAAAAAATAGTAGGTGAAGATTAAGGGGGAAAAAAACACATTTATGACACCCTGTCAATTATTTCAGTCTTCTAGAATGCCTTTCAAACTGCGAGCGCATGAGGGACTTTTCAGAAGGCACTAAATGATCTAAGCCACATTTTGAGAATTTAAGACATCCTCACGTATTTAGATGACTTCATTTGTTTCCATAAAACATCGGAAGAACATCTGGCAGGAGCGGAAAGGCTTCTAAAGCTTTTTAAGGAGTAATGGTTTAAACTTGAGAAAAACAAATGTCAATTTGTGAGGGATCACATTACCTTCTAAGGATATGCACATCCTGAAGATGGGTGGAAGCCTCAGTCACGGAAACTGGATATTAAGAAATATTGGATAGTTCCTGGAAACATAGATGCAAAATCTTGTGCAGATTCTTGAGGACACTTATACAGAATTTTCCAAAACAGCCAACTAAAAGCAGCTTTGTCATGATACAAAAACATGAGAAAACTTTTGATTTCCTGAAAAGTTTTAAATCCATACTTTGTTTAAATTCCTGAAAATATACTAGCAACTTGTAGAAACTTGTGATTTCTCAGAAAGTCAGAGTCCTAGGTTAATAAAACAATAAGATGCTGAATAGCAGTTTTTTAAGATATAAAAAACTGTAGCAATATTAAATACTCAAACTTATAATCTGAACTTTGAGGAGGCCTTAAAGAGACATTCACTAATAATTAAATGCATCAGGTACATGAACTATAATTCCTTGTTGTCTCTACTTACAAACTAGAAAGAGTATTGTGGAATTGGGCACACAAACTACCTAAAAAGAGTTTCAATTATGCATTAGCTTGGAAATCAAAGTGCCAGCATATATGTTTCAAGTTGACTGAAGGCAATGAGATTAGACAGTGACGTTCAGTGAATGTATTCAAGAAAAACAGGTTTTGGAGGTTAAATTGAAAGATTATTCCAGTACTAATTTGCATAGTTACACATGCAACAGAATTATTACATTGTTGGTGTTGCCAGCACTATACACAGAGGAGACCTGAAATGTCCTCAAAGTCTATGGTGGCTGGCCAGCTGGAAGCAAAAAGATACAAGGTTCTCAGGCTGACTAGGTGTTTTAAGTTTTCCTTTTCTTTTATGCGGCCTGCTTGAAGCTGTTAATGGCTGATTTCCAAAAACATTAGGAAAATTGATCATAGAGAGGCCTGGGAGATACCTGAGAAAGCATCACTATATTCTTTTTTTCTTTTTTTTTCTTTCTTTTTTTTCTTGAAGTTCTATATCTGGCTATTTCCAGCAACAGAACACTGGCTAAATGGACCATTGATTTCACCTCAGGTGCTCAAGATATTACAGGCTTAAAAGTTTCTCCACTACAGACAGATTTAACCCGTGATATAGGCTGGGGAATTCTGTGCTCACTGAAAATCTAGGTCTAGTACTGAGCCCATAAACACCATACTCAAGAAGACCAATACAGAAATATTGGCAGAACAATAGAGAAATGGGTGTTGATGGCCAATGATCTGGACATGGAGGCATCAACAAAATCAACTAAAACTTCTGAAGTTGTTTTGAAATTCTTTATTAAACTTAAGAACAGAATAAAGGGAGAAGGAACTTCTAATAGATATTGGTATTATCTGAAATCTGATTTGGAGTTCACCCTAAACACCCTTTATAATCACTTGAAAGAAGGTGGCATTTTGTGAGGCCTAGCTGTCTAACACAGGAAAGATATCTCACATCTTTAAAGAACCTACCTGTAAAGCTGGCTCAGAGAAAGGTAAGCCCTGTCTCTGTCACTTGCAGTAGCCTCCTGTAAGCTACTATTACCTGTACAATTGCAAAATCAAAAGCACAAATACTAAAAGAGAACAGCAGGATAGGCATTCTAATGCAAAAAGTTCTGGAAAGTTCACTGCTGGTGAATGCCAAACAAGGCATATTAGCAGAAATTATATAAAACAGACACTTCTGATTTGTAAACTAGCTCTATTGTCTCAGAAAAGAGAAAAGAAAGAGGAAAAAAAAAAAAGAAAAAAAGATCAAAGATTCAGTTCAATGGACAGTTTACTGAAAATGTCTTTTCAATGTGTAACAGTATTTTAAAATCCAATGCAACATTAGAAGGTCTGTTATCATGAAATAAATAACATGATTATAGAATATTATAATGTATTATTTAAATCAGGGGGGGTTCTTCACTACAAATACTGTGCTATGTTCTTCACTATCTTAACACAGATAAGGTTGCAAACACAGTAACAATCCGGCCATAATAGTAATTGTGGCTATGGAAAAATGTTCATGAAAATAAACTTTGAAAAAGACCGAGATACTTTCCATCAAATATGAATGAAAAATAGACAATAAATACATACAATGCGATAAGTAGTACAGGAAAAAGAAAGCAGATATTTGGTTTATTCTTTTTCCTATTTATAAAACAGACCAACGGCAAAATGGGAGGATACGTAGATTTGTAACAATAGTTACTCTCTCACACAGTGCAGAATTGCCACAAGATATCCAGAACTTAGCAAGACTTGAAAAAAAGGGTCAGAAATGCTTAAGAATCAAAGGTGCTCAAGTAATAGCAAAATTCATTCTTTAAATACACAATGGGGAGTGTATAAATGGATGGTATACTTCAGAGCCTAACCTGATCTCTGAGGTTTTTGTGCGAAAGAAGCCTTTTTCACCCCTTCTGGTGACTGGTCACAGACAATGACAAGGTAGTAGATTTTCTGCAAAGGATTATTTTAAACCAAGCTGTTAATTACTTTGTTGCAAGAAAAGTAAGATATGAATAAAATATTCTGCCTGAGGAGAAAATGGAGACAGTAGAATTATGCCTACAAGCCAGAAATGAAGTCACAAGACTCTGGGAACTCTGTATCATCAATTCTGTCCACTACAAGATATCCTCAGCGCACTCCTCAAGTACATTTTGTGAGCTTGCAAACTCTCTTCTTCCAGTGTTCTCACTTCAGTGCTGTTTTTGTATGACACTGCCCAAGATAACTTTTCTCCTCTAAGCACCACTGTATACACAGAAGCAGAAAAATACTGTTAGAAAGCATACCTTTTTGCCATATATTAGTGGCTAAAGCCTTCCAAATCACTCCAAATCTTCAAGAGCAACAAATTGTGATTCTGCAAGAGCACACAGCTGTTCCAGAAAACAACAGGCAAAAGAAACAGGAGAAGCTCCATAGGAAGACTCCTTGTACAAGTAGTATCTTTCCCAGTAGAGTTGTCAGCCATCATGATTCAATTTAGATTGCTCTCATATAATCATAGATTCATAGAATGGTTTGGGTTGGAAGGGACCTCAAAGATCATCTAGTTCCAACCCCCCTGCCATAGGCAGGGACACCCTCCACTAGACCAGGCTGCCCAAAGCCTCATCCAACCTGGCCTTGAACACTTCCAGCTTCATGCTCTACTACATTTCTCTAACCAAGACTGTGGGCTGCTTCCATGCACACACAAAACTCGATGAAATTTTCAATAGAACCTAAACTCAAACTGTATGTACTTCAGCTTAAATCACTTGCTCATGAATCTGCTCCTGAGTTATCATTTTAAAACTTTCATTCTGTGATGATGGAATTTACATCCCCACCCAGGTTATGTTGATTGCCATAAAAGTAAGGTAGGTTGATTGACACTGTATGAGTCTGTGCCACTGTTAAAATAATGCATGAGTGTGCCTTGAAAGTGAGCTATTGTTACTTTGCAAAATGGCACACCTTGAAGTATAGATAAAAACAGAAAAGAGGAGAATTTGGTTTAGAGATTACATTGTTATTCTCCTTGGATATATCAGCAGTAAAGGCATAACGGTAGAAAAAGAATAAGCGAGTATAAACTGGCCATGACTAAGCTTTGGCTGGAAATTAGAGCAAAGACTCTAATAGTCTTGAGAGGAGCAAGACTCTGGAGCAGCCTTTCACCAGGATAAGTGAAGACATAAGGAACCTAACTGCTTCCGGATGGAACTGGATGTATTTATTAATAGGATTATATAATGGGCTTCAGTGTAATAGCCGAGAATTGGACACAATACTTTGTTTTACTCTTGTGTCCCAAAGGCCTTTATTAGTGTAATAAAAAGTAGGTCAGAACTCAGAGACAGTTAGGAAAATGCAAGAGGAGTTGGTGGATGACATTTTGAATACACATATATCCTCGCTTTTATAATAATTCCAGAAGAGTAATAAAAAAGTCAATATAATCAATTTGAAAGGAAGAAAAAAAAGCTGCATTTCCTAATTTTGTATTTTTGTAATTTTTCTTTTTTTGGTCAGACAATATGAGGGTTATTTATTTTATGTATCATGGGTATATATTTTGTTTATGGTGAGCAAAAAATATCTTTAGAGGAAAAGATTTTTAAATTCCATTGTTGCTGACCCAAACCCTGCAGAAAATAGTTTTATAATTGTTAAATATGGCAATTGACATATCTGGCATAAGTATTTAGACTGCCATTTGAGAGTAAAAGTGAAGTTATCTTACTTGTAGGTACAGTCTTCTAGATTTTGTGACAGTAAGTACTCTTCTCGTTCCTTCTGCTATGATTAAAATCAAGACAAACACTTTATACCTTATCTTTTAATGCAAATGAATTTGCAGGTTTGACTCTGAGTATGAGGGTAGTCATACAAAGCAATCTGTAAATTATTTGTGGCACTGGTAATGGTCTTCTACTTTGTTCTTTCTATGACTGTTCTGTTCTTCATCAAATATTAATCACCATCTATCTGATCTATCTGAATGAGTGTTGGTTCCTGTGTCACACGCACTTGACTTAAGTTACAGGCTAGAGGTCAGTCCTACAGCTACGCTATTGAACTTTTAATTTTGGTTATTTACATTTATATCAAATGCCAGAGAAGATTAATCACTGCAGTACAATTCACAAGCATGCATTCTGTTCCCTTAGCCTCAAAGAAACTTACGTGCAACTTGCAAAGTATCAGTGAACTACAAAGAGTAATTCTCATGTAAATCTTATGAAGTTTCTACATTCCCCAAGTACATTATGAAACACTACTAACCAGTATGCAAGAACTCTGTTGTAGTTGAAAGTAAGTAAAACCATATTTACAGTGTGTGAAATACGAATCCTTGCCTTCTTTGCAATGCAGAGTATTCAGGGCCTCCATTCTCCAGCTGGTACCCACAATCACAAAAGGGAAATGAAGTCTTGAGGATGGAGGGAATATTGAACCTATGGTAGCTACTGTTGAGCTGGCCATATGACTTCCCATAACTATTGTCAGCATCAGTTAAGTTAATAGAGAGCCCTGATGCCCACAGAGAGGAATCTCACACATCTTTTGGGGTTTGGTTCAAAACGTTAATGAAACTCATTGTTGAGTAACAGACTAACTGCAGCTGACAAATGCACAGTGTATCTTAGAATGTGGTTTGGGGTAAAACGACCGAAGGACTCCTTTGCAATGTCTGAGTGCTTATTGAAAATGCAAGAAACATCCAGTCATATTCCTTTTTTTTACAGCAAAATTTCCTATGCTCACAAGCAATAAATTGGACAGCAAGTTGCATTAGTTTTATGAAATATCAGGATCTCCCTGGCATGGAAACTCTTTGTTGTTCATGACACCACCTTTAGAACCATTTTTAAACGTGTGAAGGATCTGCCACACACTAGAGGACTGAAGACTTACGTGTCTGAAATCTATTCAATACAATAGGATGCAATTTTTTTTAACAGCATCAAACTCTAAATGTCTGTCTTATCTGTGGATACCATCAGAAAAAAAATTAAACACATACACTTATGCATGGACTGAGAAACCCTGGACACACAAATTAATCCAAAAATTGAACTGGTTTTGTATCTTGTACTACATATTTGTAGAATACATTAATTTTAATTGCAGTCTTCTACTGAGAAAAACAGCCACTAGCAAGTGCTGAGGAAAATACAGCTTAAGAGGATCCTGCAAATACTTAAACTCTAAATGTGCCTTAAGCAGAAACAACCCAATATCCTGCATTTAAAATGAAAATATATTTCTCCTTTGTGAATAGTTAGTTGGAGCCAAGAACACATCTGTTATGAGGATTCTACCTCATTTTTTTGCTCAGCATTCCTGAGAACAAAAGTTTAAAAAAAAAAAACATTTACAAATGTATATCTGCAAAGAACTTTGTATTATTTATTTGCTATTTTATTTAAAATATTCTGTACATCCATTGCTTATCATTAAGTTCAATAAGATAAAACTGAATCTGTCCTGAAGTGATAATCTAAAGAAGGGACATTAGTGAGAGAAAATGTTATGGGAGTGACAGAAGAATGCAGCTATATATTTTGATGAACAGTGAGTGTTCAGTGACCCAAGACAGAGGAAGCTATAAATGGTTCATAACTTTGAGAAATTCTGTAGTTTGGGTAATTTAAGACATAGAATTCCATCTAATTAAAAGTAAGTACAGTATCTACTCTGGTCTTAGCTCTTTTATTGGATCCTGGCTTCAATAAAATTATTTTCATGTGATCCACATTGCTATTTTAAGGGCCTCTGTATGGTGTATTGGTTGATTTATTATTATCTGATTTGCACATTGAAAATTATTACCCTCAGGAGAATTACAATGGGATTTGATTCAGATGTAAATAAATAACAGAAGAGTCCTGAGATCTCAGCACAGTTTGCTTCTTTTTGAGGAGCTTTCCAGATTTCCTAACTTGCCAGAAAATCTTTTCCGAACCTAAAGGCATAACTTTACAATTTGTGCCCCACTTTTTTTTTTTTTTTTTTTTTTTTTTAAAAAAGATACATTATTTATATAATGAACAGCTGCATCTGACTTCAGGAGTATGATTCTCCTCGTGGTCATTCCTGTAGTAAAAGCAGGCTAGATAAATGTGTCTGATACTCTCATCTGATACCTGAAAACAACTTTCTATTATTTGCTATATGTATAAAAATACCCTGGTTCTGCAAATACATGCATAAAATACATAAATTTATCTGAAAGCTTTCAAGATTAAGTTTAAAAGCTAAACACAGAGAATAACCTCAGATGCCTTAAAATTAAAACCTGTAACTTCTGACTTCAAGACACTTGGCACTCTGAGGGAAATCTAAAATCTAGAGTCAGGCACATTAGAGAGGAAATCAAGAAAGTTTGCAAGTGCTGGCCAGAGAACTGCAGAGCTAGGCAGAAGGAAGCCTGAAATCCTGAATTTCTCTAGAAATTAGAATCTCAATGGGATTGCCAGGAGGCTCTTCTGCCCACTGGGATTCAACAACTATTTCCTGCAGAAGGGCATCTACAAATGTATCCTTGAAAAAACCACTCAAAAAGCACACAGTATTTGTGGCTATTATTTACACAAAAGCTCATCAGTCATAAATTACTGTAATACAGGTCAAAGAACTGTAACTCCAGCTGAGGGGCAACAACTTTTTGAATACCTTGAGACTGATAACTAGAGTGTGTTTGACTATATCATTCAGGATCTTATGTTTATTTATATCCTGGTGTATATTTTTTTTTTACTTCTCCTTAGGTGTAAATTTTTTTCTACAGCTTTACAGTTTCAACCTTAATGATGAAATAAGAAACCCATCCTACATTCAGTGAAAATAACCAGAAAGCCTTAATACAATTCTAATTTACAAAAATTTGCACTAATTCACTGCTTTTTGCCATCAATTATTTGGAGCTGTCCTTTATGTGAATAAGCTTGGAGGGACTGTGCTTTAACACTGAGGATGGCCAAGCATATCTGTTCTCTTTTTCCAATTTCATATTTTCCTTTTGGACTTCTGAGGGAAATTTTCAAAATTACAGTGAAACCCTTTATTTCTTTTACACATTGACCTTATGACTGTGTAAGAACTGGGAAGACATATGTACTCTTGAGGAAATTTCTGTCTTTTAAGGATGGGATTATAAATGAAATTTACAGAGATTCACAGAGTCTCACTGCATTGAACAAGAAGGTACCAGTCATATATGTAGATCTGGGTAGTTACCATTTCCTGCCCATATGTGTTATACTCCTGTGTCTTACTAATGCCATCATGCTTTCTTGGGGTGGGTTTTGGTGGTTTGTTTGGGTTTGATTTTGGTTTATTTTGTTGGTTTTGTTTGGATTTGGGGTTGGGGTTTTTATGGGGGGAGGGGTGGGAAGAGGGAGACCAGATCTTTGAAATGATGCAAATTGTAAAAAATTTTTGTCAGTGATAATTTAGTCTTTGTTGCATAAATTGTGAGGGTCTGATGTGTGGCTGAGGGAGGCCTTCCCATTGAGTCGTGAGGTTCAGAAAGGACCCCCTTGCTTTCTAAACTCCTTCTCAGAGAGGAGCCTAGATGCGGCTAGGTCCAGTCTTAGTCCCAGACTTGGTCAAGGGTTTATGTCTAAAGGATTATATATAGCCACATATTAGGGTCAACGTTTGCCTGTCAGAGCCCCCTAAAGGACTTTCACTGAGACAGTTTCACAAAGTTGAAACAGAAAATTTATTAAAACAACAGATATAAAGAGTCAGAATTGCCATTGATAAATGCACTTACTGCAATAGCACTAATATATGATTATAATTATAATGCTAGCAAAATACTGTCCCAGGTACTCTTACCAAAAAGGTGAAGTTGCAACCCTTACCAAGAAGGCATCTGTATCTTGGGTGGAGGAGAAGGAACACAGCCCGTCGACTGCTTCTTCAGGGTCTTAATCTCTTCTCTCCCCCCATGGGGGTAACTTCCTCAATATCCTTTATACCCCAACTATAGCTGTCCCCTCCCAGGGGTGATGTTTAACATGATTTGGGTGGAGAGTCGAGTACTATAGTCACATATGTTTAGCACATATTCCTTTTAGCTCTTTATCATATTTAGGGGTGTCAAATTTCATATTCATTTCATTGATAACGAAGCAAAAGGTCTCATTCCAGGTACCATGGCCTTCAAAATTCTGTGTAGAAACCATCTATCTGTTTATTCCGCATTCTCTAGCCCAACCAGGGCCGTCTTGCTACTGTAAGACTCCCTCCTTCGGCTGCTTCTCATATCTACCTTGCAGATCTCCATCCACAGTGTTTGTATAAGAGATAAGCAGGCACTGGTGGTTTTAACCTCTTATGTGCAATTGTCACACTGTTACTGGCAGGTCCTCTGATGCCATATGTCCTCTGATCTTCTCCAAGCAAGTCCTGAGCTAGTTCTCTCCTTTTCTCTTTCCCACATTTCTCAAAGCTAGTACCAAGGTAGCCTGATTAAAGTTAAGAGGTGTTGGAAGGAGTAACTATGAAGAGAATGATAGAGAATATTGCTAAAAACATTATTTTTGGAGGACCTGTTTTTCTGCAATTGACAATTTTTAGTGTAAGTGCCAGTGTGCAGTACAGCTGCAATCTCTGACAGGCAGCATCCCACAGGGTCTGAGTGGGGTGGGCCGAGATGGCAGCCAGTGACAGGGACCACTGACAGGCCCCCAGGACTTTTGGGGAGCAGTGAGCTGGGGCCCAGCTGGGGTGTCCCATCACAAGCAGCTGGAGATGGGGCCAGAGACAAGCTGGGGCTGAGGGACCTGTCCAGGAGATGAGCTCCCCACAGAGCCAGGGCCAGACATAGGGTTGAGCACAGGCACCCCCACAGCATCGGTGGGGCCAGAATTGGGCACAATCGAGCCAAAATGGGGCACAGGGGATCCCAGGTCAGGCCCGTCAGAGCCAATAGGGCCAATAGTGGTCTCAGGGCTCTGGCAATAAGATTGGATCTTTGTGAGAAGGTGGAGGATGAAAAGGCAAAAGTTTTATGCTCTTGGTGAAACAGAGATTTGGGAACAGTGTTTAAATATGAGTGGGTTGTAAAAAGGGTATTGTTTCTCCTAGGCAATGTCAATGCTGCTGTAAAGCCATACAGGATGAGAGCCAATACCTTACAGATCCACGTGAGGAAGTTGGAGAGACAAGAGCCGCAAGCAACTGTCAATAGCTTTTCTAAAATCTCAGGTATAATTCTTGTGGTAATTCCATCACGTGAGCTAGATATCATCATGGTGTAAGTTACCTAAGTCCAAGTTTTGTTGTTTTATTTTTAAATCTCGGCCTTACTCCAAGTGTCTGTTCATCCTACTGGAGGTTTCAGGCTAATCTGCCACTATGTCATTGCTAAAATCCTTGTTGAGCTCAGAGTTTTAAGGCAAATGGAGAGAAAAGAGATCTTTGATTTGTTGCTCAAGATATGTGACTCTCATAGTTAGTGTCCAAGAGAATATTTTCTTTCTTCTTCCCTTGATTACACCATTATCATAAATGCCACATATAGATCACAGTGTTATAAAACTTTTCTGCAAAGAGAATCAGACAAGCCTAAAAGGACTTAAGAAAGGAAATAAAAACCACAATCATTTCACAAACAAATTTGCATGGTAGAAAAATGCAGTAGTAAAGCAGTATGAGAAAAATTAGAAGGACAGGGAAGAAGTCAAAGAAAAAGAAAGTGGATATGAATGATAAAGAAAAAATGTAAGAGGAGGAAAAATAACAAAGAACAGGAAACAGTAGAGAAAGTAATGAAAATGGAAGAAATTAGTGAAGATAAAAAATTCATTGCAAGAAAACGTTACAGATAATTACAGCAGTTGCTAACCAAATAGCTGATCTAAAATGTACATTGCACACTTGAATGTGAATTTAGAAATTAAGAAACATCGTAAGATAGCAATCAATTGCATGTTCATGCAACAGCTTGTGTTTGGTTTTGATCTCTAGGTACTGAAAGAAAGAAAACTTCACTTCAGGATCAACTCATCAACTCTAGAACTCAAACTTCCCCCCCCCCCATCCCCATGGAAAAGCAAAAATTATGCTAAAATGACTGTAAAAATGCAACATTATCTATTTTATTACAGTGGTTTTCATTAATGTATTTATCTTTGTAATGCAGTTTATCAATGTTTTCATTCATACTTTCGCTGAATAAAATTGTCCTGGGTATTTGTCTTCCACATGTTTAGTTTGTGTCTTGCAATTAGTACAGATAGATGCCCCGGTATAGTATGTGATTGCATTTTGTGTTATGGGAGTTTATTTTTTGGTGAATACTTGAAAGCATGTTCAAAAATATTTAAAAGGGTGTAGCATTTAATTATTTAATTATTTTTTTACAAGACAAAACAAACCAAAACATCCCTGCTAAATATTTGGGTTTGTAGGGAATGTTATTGGCAGTTAGTTTGTTTTATTCTTTCTCTTTAACAAATCGATACACACATGATCTCTCCTTCTCTTAAATCCTAGTTAAGGTAAAGCATCATCAATTTTGGTGTCAAGGCAGTAAGGTCAATGCTACAGCCTCACTTCTGTTAACTTCATTTACACAGCTTCATATTCACTAGGTAAGTAAGGCTGTAAGTTGTTATTTTTTTTTAATTATGTTTAAATAGCAATTGATGTGTTCTGCAAAGCAGTCCTTGTCCTTAATTTGTTCACATCATAGCTCATGTATCCTTGGCTCAGCTCCCAGGTACCTCTTCTATGATACATCCCAAATTCTTATCCCAACATTAGTCAAGAGAAAGAAAACCCATCCAGGAGCTACCAGGAGCCAGGACATGGCTTCACATCACAGAATTATAATATACTGTATAAAAATACTTATCATTTTGATATAATCTTAGTTGCCATATATACATATATACTGAAGATGAGGTGAAGATTTTATAATAATGTGGCACCATGAGCCATTTACTAAAGGGTTAATTTTTTTATTGTCATGATAAGAATATTTTAGGTAAGAGACACAAAAAGTGAATATAGAGATGTGACCATCATCACAAAAAACTATTGCTTTGCAAACTGATAAATATATACATGAAATAAAGGAAATAAGAAAGCCTGAAGAGCAAAAGGAAGACGAAAAAATGAGCTGGGAAATGTAGACAATGATAAGTTAGAATGATGGACCTAGACTTTAAGTATGTATCACCAAAAGACTAATACACATTCAGAAGACACAGGTTTTGTGGTACTTAGGGTATGCTTTATCTAAGAGTCATCTTCGTGTACCGAAACTTTTTTGTAAATGTAATTGTTTCAATTTTAGAGACTTCACAACTCACCTGCAAAATGTTTGTTCTAGGAGGAGGACAACATGCCTTCCAATTAGCAGTCCAACTTGGGCAGAGGAGATAGGTGAACCATCATTTACTGCTGCCTGGGTGGGTGGTCTAGGCAATAAGCTTTCAGACATGAGGGAGTAGAAAAATTCATCTCCCTACGTTTTTCTAGCCCTTCTTTTGAAAGCATTGGCTCTATTCCTAGAATTAAATAAGCAATGTAAGAATCCCACTGTAAGCTCAAGTATGGGTCAAAGGGTTTGAGGACTATACCAAGAGCTGAGTAGCTGTGTACCCTGCCACCAGGAGAAATAGAGTTTCCTATGGACTTTGAATGCCTCCCTGGTTACCTAGAGAGTACAAAAGAGTTCTGAAAATGTTCAGAGGTCCATGAATGTCAAATATTGTCTTAGCATGACTAATAGTTATCTAAATCCTTTCATGAATGTAATTCCTTATTCCTTCAGCTCTCCTTTGGCAATCTCTTAAGATAGCATATGATGACTTTGGGTTCTTTTTTTAGACTGTAAACTCTCTGCTTCTCTCTGAGTATGTAAAGTAGATCTGAGATATCACCTGACACTTACAGGCAATATTACAACAAGTAAACTCTTACAGTAAACCAGGGTTTGGATACTGTGGCTAAACTGGTAGGAGAGAAATTATTTAGACTGAAAGCTTTATTACGGATGAAGCAGAAGGAAGCTAAGGGAGCAATTAAAATATTTTAGATTCTTTGAAGTTTCAGATTCTCCAAATCCTTCAAGGTCAGTAAAGAGATGACCTAGATTAACTCCAACAGATGTCTTCCAATTCAGTAATCGTAAAAGGGTTACAAACACATTTTTTAAGCACAATTCTCTTAAGAGAACAAAAGACGGAGTTCTAGTTCTAACGGAGAATAAGAACTAAATATAAAAAGATAGATATTGGAATCATATTAACAGCTGTGTAGGAGTAGAATAGGAACCAGGCTTGTGTTAGGTAACTTTTAGGATGTAACTAGCCTGCACAGTACAGTTCCATGCAGAACTACTTGAGCTATTATGAGCATGACATCATTTTAAGTGTTGAACATGATTGTATTGTGTCCATTTTTGTACCAATCTTTCCTATAGAGATAATTGTTATAAAGTACCAAACTTCCTGTACCTTGTAAAATCATCACTTCAGTTTAAAATAAATCTACCCTGACTCACTGACGTTCAGAGCACAATGAAGCTAAAGACCAAATACTTGGGTAGTGTGTGTGTATATATATATATACATATATATATATATATATATAGGGTAGCTACTAGGAAGTTTAGATAGCACTCTATGAATAAGTAGTGGTCAGCACTGCTAGGAGATAGCTAGAAAAAAATAATACATAATATGTGTACTCATGGGCCTTGCGGGGTTTGGATTGTTTACAGACATCCTCTTAAAGACTCCTAAATTTTATGAGAAACAATGAAGCATTAGCTAATACAGTTTCTTCATGCCTGAAGTATTTCTCCCTCAACACTTCTCAAATTACTTCTGCAAAATAATTACTGTAAACTTTGCTTATGGATATTGCATTTTGTTCTTGTGAATGAGATGTCATCATTCATCTGAAGGGGGTGATAAGCCTGGAAGACAATGATAGCAATAGAGAGAAACTGATAATTAATTTTACTGTAAAAGCCATCTGTTACAAGAGTTTGAATTAATTCCCATCAGCCTCCTTGCATGTCTTGACTAAAATAAGTTTGCTCAAATATAAAATAGCTCACCTATACTTAAAGAAAAACATACACAAGATAAAACATCTGACTGACTATCACGTCCCAAGTTTACATCACTGGTGTAAATTGTCGGGCAAAAATTATTCAGAAGCCTAATTTACTGACACTGCATACCTAGAGGTAAAACAACAAGCCAACCCTATGATTAAGATTCTCAGTGAGGGAAAAGTTAAATCAAATGGAAGATACTGTCTAAATCCAAAACTCTAGAAAGATGAAATAGTTTAAAAAATTATATTTAGATCATTCTTCTGTAAATTCCCCCTAAGAGGTAAAAATATTTGCCTTCATATTAATTACCTTTAAAAAATAATGTTTTTCTTCTTTTTTTTTTTTTTTTCCTCCAGAAAATGTTAGCCCTTGATAATATCATCAGTATCAATAAAGCAGTAAAAATATTTTTGTCTACTCTGTTTTGGATGGCAACCTCAGGGCTAAATTGTGAGATCATATCATTCGGTAAAAGTTAAGAATTTGGCATTTATGTCATTGTCCTGGTCATGTCAGTTAGCTCAGACATATTTAATCATCCAGCAGAGCTCTAATAAGAATTATCTACATAACTGTCATTAAATGTTCATAGTTTCAGTGGTACTATCCATCTTTTCTTTAAAAATAAACTTATTTTCCTTTATTATTTCATTCTACAGACAAAGTGAATCCACATCACTAGATAACAATGCTAAAATATGGAAATTCTGATTTGAACATTTCTAGAAATTTTGATCAATATAGCAAAACTGTGCTGAGGTCAAAAATTGCTTTCCTCATGCATCCAAATCATTTGTATAGTTAGAAACATTTCGACAGTCTTAAATGTCCACTCAGAACCAATCTTGCAAGAGCAAGTGTGGAGCCACGTGGTGGAATACAGGCTAAGTTGTTAAGAATTAGCTCTGTCACCATTTGAGTTTCTAATCCTCCAGCTGTGCATGTGTGTATTAACTCCAGCAGAGCTCTGAGCGGATGCAGGGATGTGCCTACATAGCCCACTGATATTCATACTCTATATTTTACTACCTCTCAACACAACTTTCACTTAAACTGTTACATTTCAAAATTTCTTTTTGCACTGAGGAGAGAAAAAACAGTTTTATAAGAATTAGAATCTGTCCATAAAACTTATGCCATTTAAACTCTGAATTTCTAAGAGCTCACTAGAAAATGAGTCGCATTTATTTTAAATGTGTGCTTGTCTATGACTGCGCAGTAAAATGCAAGACCATATTAAGATATACAGTGGACACATACTGTATGCATTGTTTTTCATTGTTCAAAGAACTTTGAGGTTTGCTAGTTTAAACTGACAAATAAATGTCCAGAAATCTTGCACAGCACTGCTCTAGCAGAAGTTGGGACAATTCAGTCAGCTATAAAATGAACAACATTTTATTTTTCATTATAGCAATATACTCTCTATTCTCTTTCAAAACCACGTAGCCTGTAGAACATTAAATGTGTTCGGGTTTTTATAACACTATATGAATGACTAAATTGGAAAATGGTGTATTTAGCAGATAGCGTCACTGTATCAGGATATTGTCAGAGAATAATTCACTACTGCTTTTACAGAAACACCAGATCTATTGCAGTGATGCTGGATTCATAAGACAAGATCCTGTTTATTTTCAGGAGAGAGGTGTTAAATCTGTAGCAATGTTACAGTACAGAACTTTGCTGAATTGTACTTATAGTATTTATGATCTGTTGCATTTCAGAAATTGTGGAACAAGATATTCTTTGTGTGCAAGGGCAAAGAAATCTGATCATGACTGGACTAACAAATCTATTTGAACTGTTCCCCTCTCTCACTAGACTGGTGACAAAGAGTGGAATTAGCTGGGTGTAAAGCATTAGAGATGTGAGGAAAATTAAGGCAGTAGTTTCCTGTAGGTTGTTGATAATTATAATAGCTAATTAATAATAATAATAATAATAAAACCAAATCCTAGTTTATTCTTATCTTTACAACAAATGAATAGTCATGATTAATTCAATGGATCTCCTTCCATGCCTAAAACACACTAGCACAATGATGTGCAAACTCTTAGAAACAAACGCCCATGTACTTTTATCCGTTTTCACTGTTCAAGCAATCTTATCCTTGATATCATGCTCATATTTTAAATAAACCACACAATACCAACAATTGCCTTTCCATATCGTCTCAATAGGTATATTACTGAAGGAAGAGTGGCTGCATCAATATGAAAAACTGTCAATGAGCCCACGCCCTGCTGGACAGCTCCAAATTAATCATATAGTTCATTACAAAAACAGCATTTCCCTCCTTTGCCAGATGACAGTGATTATAGTCAGCCGTGGAAAAGTTTCTCCAGATGAGGTGCCTGAAGGAGAGCACTAATCTGACTCTTCTGAAAGAGCAATGCTTTCCTTTCCCAGAGGCTACAAAACGCCATAAAGGAATGTTCTCCTTGGCTTCCCCCCATTTTCCCCCCTCAACATACGCTTCTCAATTTATTGAACAGCTTCAGCTACAGCCTGAACTGTAGAATTTAACTCCTGCATATCTGAGGTGAAGGGGATTCAACCTGATTAGCTTGACTTTCCTTCAAATCTCTTTGTTCTTTTCCATCTTACATTGAAAAGGCAAAGAAAGGAACAGAAGGCGGGGCGGGGGGGGGGGAGGGGGGTGGAAGCACACAAGCAGCCATGAATGGATAATCTACTGCTTCAAAATTGCCCATTTTCTAAGGTACTTAACCCATGAAGTGACACAGAATAAGACAAGAAGGAAAGACTTTTCAGGAGGGATAACCTACAATGTGGTTAATGAAGGCCAAGAGGTTGCACTAAGCTTACTGGTGGTCCTTTAGGTATGAATGACAGAAAAATGGGATAAATGCTTAGGATAAGTCTACAAAAAAAGTCATGTCTTTACTTTTCAAGAGCCACTATACTCTTTCTTGCCCCTAACAGGAGGAAAAAAACCAAAAACAAAACCAAAACAAAACAAAAAACCCCACATGGGAGAATCTGGGTACTCCCAACACAAAAATCTCAATTTCCTCTAGGGAAGGGAGGGATGGGTTAGACACCTGTGCAGCATATAGTACCTTGACCTTTTCAGACCAATCTCTAGCCTGAGATTCATAAGTAACAAAAGATGAAAGTGCATGGCACCTGTGTCACTGCGCTCAGTGATGCTTGTTTTTCTCACAAAGGAAATGGAAAGTTTCATCAAAAATAGTATAATCTTAGGCTGCACTAGGTGTTTTAACAAGAATTTCAGCAAACAAGAGACTTGAACCAATGGAGTCTGATACAGAGGCAGTCTATATACATGCTCAGGCTTGCTCACCTGATGACTGCTCATGAATCTCTTTAGGGATTCACAGTTGTCTGCTCAGTAAGTAGGCAGAACTCCATCCCTGATGATACAACTGAAAAGATTTTGTCCTTTTCTAGGATGTACTATATAAAGGGATTTTTTACGAAGTGGAGACTATTCTCAAAAATTTGAAGAAGCTCATTTTCTTTATTCTGATATTTGTAATAGATCTTCTTACTTCTTTCTGGTACCTAAACCCCTGTTTTGTTTCTCATTACAAACTACAGGAACAATCTTATTCTATATTGGTATTTGATAAACAAATCAATGCAACAGACATATGTTATTCCTCAAAACAGCAAAAATGTAAACATCTGCTGTAAATCCCCAAATGAAACGTGTTTTCCTTGGGGACATTTAAGTTTTCATTTCCTGATATATCATCTTTCGTGTCTCAGGATTCTTATGGGAAATCCTGAAGCCATTATTCTGGATAAGAATAAATAAATGTAAGAACTCCAAAGCAATTAGGGAGAAAAAAAAGAAGGGAAAAAAACATAAAACAAACAAAAAACCCCCAGCCCCCTGATTAAATTGTTTAGAATATACACAGACCATGTCATCACAGCTATATAAAACATGGTTAAAAAGATTGACTATAGTTTTTCTTTTTCTTTTTTTTTTTTTTTTTTACTCAAAATATGTGTTAAGAGGTCTTTGAACTTGCACTTTTACCTTTTTATTTGGAGGATTAGTGAGGATGAGTAAGGATTGGATAAAACGGGTTTCTGCTGTTTTGAACATAGGCTTCAATACCGTGATGTAAATTTATACAGTGGAACTATTATACAGAGTTAGGCCTGAATTTAAAATCAATGTATTATTAAGGATCAGAAGGCACTAAGGATATAATTTCTGATCAACAAATGTTAGTGTGGAAGTATCAAACAATTGACTTTGGAATGGTGTGCAAAACTGGTTTGAAAAACTGTTTTGTAGCTTTCCCCAAGTAACTGTCTTTGACGCTGTGATCTTTAATTCTATGTTTGAAACCATCTTTCCTTGGAAACCTACTTAAGGACTGAAAAGAAACAGGACTGAAGACACTGGCCAAGGATGTCTCTGTGAAGTCAGTGAAAGTATACCTGAATATGCAGATTTCTCAGAAAGGTTTGACCTGGAAGGATATGTACTAAAAAAAGTTAGCTTTATGACTCATCATGTGGACAATTTACCCTTTTGCAACTGAGGATTTTTGTAAGATGCAAACAGATTCCACTGTGCAATCAATCCTGTTCAAAATATGTGTAAAACTATCAGACAAAAGTAACACAGGATGAAATCCCGACGTCAAAGACAGTGGGCATTTTTGTTATTGATTTCAGTGTAGCTAAAATACGCTGAGCATCTTTATCGCTTTCTGACATACAATAGTAACTGACATGCTCAGTAAGTTTCTGTATACATCATGCTGTTTAACAGTACATCCTTCCTAAAACACTAAAGTATACAGAGTATATATAATCAAAATGTGAATTAAACTGAGTACTGGAGAGGGAGGGTTGAATATCAGCCGCTTGATTTAGGTAAGCCTAAAATGAAACCAGTTGGAAGAGCTTGACAAGATTTGTCTGTATCCATGAGATTCCGTTGGTCATTTATTACGTTGTGTTTCACTACTGGATCCTGACCTGGTTTTCTACTCTAAAAAAGGGAGTGCTTCTTTGTACATTACTGAAAGTAATACTACGACTTTTTGTTTTACTGGTACATTCACTCACATTTTCCTAGCTTAATATTAAATATAAAATTCTTTGCAAAACTCGCTAGAAACAGAATCTAGATGTTTATATTTTATCATTTGCGAATCAGCATGTTTACAAATGTTAAATAGGTGGGTGGATTTCAAGGTGTTGGCATTAAAAAATTAATTATATGTCAAAGAATTAGACAAATCTTACTCTTATTATAAAAAAAAAAAAAGTAGAGATTTTACTTATGTTTGTATTCTAAGAATACTGACAGCTGTACATTTTATGGCCCATGTAAAAAATTGAAGAATTTGAAAAGTTTTGTATGTTTTTTTCATTCAAATTGTTTGCTTAGAATACTACTTAGAATATCTGGTTTTTTGATCCAGCTGAGATCAGTGTAAGTAAACATGTAGATTGTAAATAGCCATCTGCCTACATTAGAATCTGCATGCTACACTGAGTTTTAAACATGAATTCTGTAAAGGATTTGTTCCAGCTTCCTTGAACTAATAGGGTCAAATTCTGCTTAAGATGTACATCTGGCCGTGTTTCTGAAACAGGACATACTGTATTTTACAAAGAGCACCAAAGATCAGCCAAGTGATCTTTTATGTATTTTACAAATGCATTTACACAGTGTGCAGCTGCTGTGGTATTCTTCCAAGGTGTTCCCCTTATTTGTACCTCTGCTTCTCCCAGTGCTGCAAACTGAAATTATTCCATTGCTAATTCCAGATTATATCATTATTAAATACCAGTTCTTAAGTAGGAGAGCAGGAATGTCTGGGAGTAACATCAGCAGTTCAGTATCTGGGAAACAAAGGCAACAAAATCTTAAAAGTCATAGATTTCTACTTATTTTTAATCTTCCTGAATAAGTTCTAATACTTTGATTTGTCAAAAGAAAGCAAAGACAACCTCAGATATATGCTGTTTCACGCAATTTATCTTCTTAGTGTATTAAAAATGTACAGAGTAATGCACTTCAGAACTTGAAACAACATAACTTTTCTGAAGTTCAAAACAGAACAGCAATCTTTTCAAACATGCACTGCCATGATTATTCCATCTAGCATTATGTGCTGCTTTTTCTTCTGGTCTCTGAAATCCTTAGTACTTGCATGAAGCTGTATCAGTACAAAAGCCAGGTATGCAAACAACAAATTTAAGAAATGTTCTTTTTTTTTAGCCATAGAGTAAAAAAAGTAAGCTGTAACTCAGGTTGTGGTCATACTAGCAACAAAAAGAACAATAATGTTATAAACAATAAATTAAATTGACTTGGAAAAAATATTGCCCAAGTATTTTTGCTTCAGCTTGTACAAAATTTAATATTGTGATGTTAATTAAATAAATTAATATACAGTTAATATATTACTATATAATTAGCTAATATATAATGTTAATAAGTGAAAATATATTTATGATACTAAATACAATATTCAATATTATAACTGTAAACAATAGTGATACTTAATGGAGACTGTTCTCTTGAAAATTCACACCATTGACCACAGCAGTACTTCATTAACTTCTACCAGCTTAAATCTTGGCTTCTAGACTGAAGCTTGGTTTGTGCACAGCAGAATCTATTGAATTACATAAAATATATAGAATAAATACCTGTATATTTTTATTTTACACACACGCCCCTATAAATTATATATATTAACATATACACACATGTATACATATATGTCTGATTGATTGAAAAAATGTGAAGGAGAAATAATAGCAATGCGTGATTAGAATGCCAAGGTTAAAAACAAACAAGAAAAGAAACAAATCACCATCATGAAAGAAAGAGGTCAACAGGATTTAAAGCTATACGGCTAAACAGGTCCTGTGGTAAAAAAACCTCAGCTGCTGTACAAAGGCATGCTAACTTGATAAATGCAGTGTAAATAACTAGCTATTATGTAAACTCAGCATTACAGGACAGATTCATTAATGTTCCTACATCATATTAAAATCATGTGAATCGTGAAGTCATCTTAGTTGTTTGGGTTTTTTGCCATCCAAAGTGACTTAGAAATGCTTCAAGCAGGAGGATGTTATTATTATTTTTATTTTTAACAATAAAAATTCTGGACCAATGCTCTCATGCATTTCAATGCAGATTGATTTGCTTGAGGGTTTTTTTCTGTGAAAATTCAGTAGTTCTGAATTTTCACGTGCCTGTTCAGCAAGTGTTTTCTGCTCTAATGAAGCAGATATAAATATTAGTATAAAAAGGGAGCAGCTCTTTCTTATGTCAGATGTTATTTCATATGCTTGTTATGACTATAGCACAACCCTTAGATTTCCAGTCAAGTGAACAAAACGTATATGTGCATTTGTTAAACTAGATAATAACATCCTGGGACACAGGAGTGGTGCAAAACCATATGAAGAGAACCTTTTCCACTCTCTGGGACACAGCGTTTATCTCCTCTCCAAGGTGACTATGTCAGTATTTAGTTGGGGAGAGGAAGCTGGGGTTTAACTAAAGGGAAAAACTTCCCTATTTTTCTCTTGCCCCATGTTCTCCTCTGAATCCATGCCTTGCAGTGACAGAGTTCCAGAGAAAATGAAGTGCAGAAAGGCCAATTGTCTGAGCCATCATGAGGAATTCAAGGAACAGAATAGCTCAGTTAACTTATGCCATTGAGGAGACATTTATGTTCACCTGGCTAATGTCAGTACAGCCTTCGGAGTGATGTGATACGAGTGGTTTCAGAGAATTTAGAGTCAGCAACATCGGTCCCTATATCAGGGCTAGACCTGAGGACAAAATGTTTTTCCTTTCCTTCAAAACGAAACAACAAAAAATATCAAATGATCCTATTTTATCACACCAAAGCATGCATATGAAGTTCTTTGTGTTAGCATCAGGCAGAAACTCATCAGTGTTACACTATTAGGAAGCTCTGGAAGAGAGGGACTTAGAAATTAAAGGAGGTATAGACCAGGAGGTTTGGGAAACTCTGGGTACATTGGGCAAAACTGATAGATAACTCCTAATGGTGCAAGCTGAGAAAAATACAGAGATGTAATAGGTTTTACCTGGATTTATTTTACCAGGAGAGGACAGCTGGAGTTATATATTTGGGGGGGAGCACAGGAGCAAGTCCCTAGCTTCCAGACAAAATACTTTGAGAAATGTAAGTAAATATCAATAATACTTTCATGTAGTTGCATTGGTCCAACTGAACTCAAACTATGCCCCAAATATTGGTAATTACCCCAAAGAGGCATACCCATGTTCCTGTACTGTTGGGTGGACTTTCAATGCAGATCTTTGTCCTTGCAAGCGATCCTGAATCTTTAGGCCATTACAGCCTATCGGGGCTTTCTATCTGCTAAGAGATCAGGGCCAGATAACTGCTGGCAGTGGGTTTCACTGCACTCCCTGAAACTGCACTTTGTCAGAATTTCTGACATGCAGGTTCTAATAAGAAGTTATACGAGAGGTTGAAATAGAGCTGTAATTTAACAGCCAATAATCAATCATTCCTGTGTTAATCACAGACAGTATATACACATGAAAACCCACAGATGCCATAAAAATCTTGTTTTTTAAATGATTAAATTCTTTGAACTTCGAGCTGTTTACTGCTTATTGTTGTAACGAAAGTACTTGTTGTACCAGTTTCATAGGGTATCAGGGAGGTGAACAAGAGCTGCTTCCCAAAGAAGAGGTTTTTTAGTATGTAGGGATAAAGTGGAGCTCAAAAATAAGCATAAGCAGAATAAAAAATAGGCAATGTTCACTCGTCTTTTTTTCTTGCTTGTTTCAAACTGTTCTGAGAGATTTAATTTCAGAACAGGAAAAGATTCACTTCAGACTAAATGAATCCCTTTTGGCATTTGAATTCAGCAGCTTAAGCACTTCCTATAATTAAGTCCAAAAAAATACTTATTTTAGGCTTAAATAAATCCTCTTGGAGCTGTCAATGAATGCTAAGTTCTCTGGGCTCCAGAGGGATGTAGGGGTCCAGGGATTTCTCTTAAGTGCCTCATTACCCATTAGCTTGCAAAACACATTTATTTTCAATACCTGTAATATGATATTGAGTTTTAAGAGAGTGAAAAAAAATCAGTTGAGAATCCAGCAGGAATGTCCCCTTATGAAATTTAATATGAAACTAACTTCAATCCCAGTATTTTTTTCCTGACGGAGTGCAAGTTAACATGTAACACCATACAGGAAGCTTTTTGCTTTCTGCTTTTTAGGCGCCCCATCCCTACCCCCACCTTTGAAAACAATATACAAAAAAGGACTCTTCTGCTGCCTGCAAGAGGTGTCTAATTACTGGCTGGAAACTCCATTCATCACCCAGGTGTTAGAAAACACAGCCCTCTAATAGCAGGCCATTGCACTTCGGTGAACTTGCCCTGCAGGGGATTGGACTGTTCAAGGCCAAGCCTAGGGAAACCTGTTCACAACCATATGGAGGAGGTCTACAGTTTTGTTTATAACAGTCCTCCCTTAATTCCTGTTCTTCCTCCACTATCCCCACAGAGATTTAAGGAAAAAAAAAAAATGTTTGCAGGAAGAAGCAGACGCCTTCGGCCACCTGTCCAGCAATTCTTTTTGGCATAGAAGGTCATTGTTGGATGTCCTGTGCAAAAGTAAAATAAAGTATGTGTGCATGAGCAGCTATCAAGCATTAATGTAGAAAAGGAATAGAAGAAAAAAAAAATCCAAAAAGCAATTACATACTGGGAAGTTTAAAAGAAAGTTTAAAACTTACTTGAACAAATGAAAAAGAATAGTTGTTTGAGGCAGCACCAGGAGTCATCTATTATTTATATTCTCACTCCTAAACATCAAATCTAATTTCCTTTCTTTTTCTTTTCTTTCTTTTTTTTTTTTTTTCTTATTTATTTGGGACTGGAAAGTGATGGGATAAACAGACACACCATCTTGTGCACTTAAACAGTTGAAGCATCTGTGCATAATAGTCATATAAGCCCTCATGTTTGTCTTCCTGACATTTCAATTGAATTTTATAGCAGTTTTAGAGCACTGACAAATACAGTTCTTTCACCCAATTGGCCAGAGCTTCGACCTTGTTAGAGTTTAATTTTAGCCAGTTTTAAACAGTCTAATACTCAAATTCCACAATATTATATGCCAAGAGGCCTATCCCTATTGGTGCAAAATACACCGTGTGTAACTACAATTGAGTTTTAGGTCAGATGAGGAATGCACTTTTGAAACTAAATCTCCTGATTACAGTGGAGTTGCTCTCCTCACAATGTAGTCTGAAAGAGTGCTAAATGCATTTGTTTTAGCTGAAAGTAAAATGGAAGATGGGCTCAAGGAACAAACTTAATTTCTTCCAACGGTTAATGGATGTTCAGCCCATGGGACCAACCTAGAGTTTGTGAAATGTCCTGAAATGCATATATTATTGACATAGAAGGTCCTCAGCACCAGCTGGTTCCCTCTACAGATCCACTGTGCCACACTACTTACTAGTGCTGACATAGTGTATGAGCATCTGCTGAGCAACTTATATTCATTAGACCAGTTCTCTCTCTGGCTAGTCTTTCTAGCCCTTGTCTATCTCTGAAGTAATAGATAATATTTCTGTTTCAACTGCTTATGAGCAGTTCAGTTAGTATGAAAAAGGAAATTAAGGATAACAAAAGCAAGTGCCTCTTCCACAAATGAATAGAAAAATGTTTGTAATTTCAAAAAGAACTGTAGAAAAACAGAGTTCTGTATGTTGAAGTAAGCTCAAAACTCATGCTTATCATGTAAGATACATTTAATCATGTTATGTGGGCATCCTACAGAAGATTCTATAGCAATCACAGAAAGTGATTCATGTGATTGCTCTTAAATTCTTACCGTAGGATGAGATGTATCTGCTGATATAGCCCTGAATATATATATACACACATATATTTTCACGTATATAAAAATGTTATACATTACACACAAAGATATATGAATAGTATATTAATATATATTAGCTGAGATGAACAATAAACATAATGCTCCTCAGCTGTATAGCTGGAGACCGGCTTGATATCTACAAAGTGTATTATGTATATAAAAAGACATGATGTCTATTGCTTGTCCTGCAACCTGGACTAATGATGGGCAATTCCAGTCAACAAACTGGGTAGCTATTTTTGCCCGGTGCTGCTTCTAAGTGAGCATGGCTCCTAGTAAAGATCAGATATCTTGCACCCTCAGTAAGTTTGCCAATGACACCAAGCTGTGTGGTGTGGTCAACACGCTGGAGGGAAGGGATGCCATCCAGAGGGATCTTGAGAGGCTGGAGAGGTGGGCCCGTGCGAACCGCATGAAGTTCAACATGGCCAAGTGCAAGGTCCTGCACATGGGTCAGGGCAATCCCAAGCACAGCTACAGGCTGGGCAAGGAATGGATTGAGAGCAGCCCTGAGGAGAAGGACTTGGGGGTATTGATTGATGAGAAGCTCCACATGAGCTGGCAGTGTGCGCTTGCAGTCCAGAAAGCCAACCGTGTCCTGGGCTGCATCAAAAGAGGCGTGACCAGCAGGTCGAGGGAGGTGATCCTGCCCCTCTACTCCGCTCTGGTGAGACCCCACCTGGAGTACTGCATCCAGCTCTGGGATCCCCAGTACAAGAGAGACATGGAGCTGTTGGAGCGAGTCCAGAGGAGGGCCACAAAGCTGATCAGAGGCCTGGAGCACCTCTCCTATGAGGACAGGCTGAGAGAGTTGGGGTTGTTCAGCCTGGAGAAGAGAAGGCTCCGGGGAGGTCTAATTGCAGCTTACCAGTACCTGAAGGGGCCTACAGGAAATCTGGAGAGGGACTGTTTATCAGGGAATGTAGTGACAGGACAAGGGGTAATGGGTTTAAGCTAAAGGAGGGTCGATTTAGATTAGATGTTAGGAAGAAATTATTTCCTGTGAGGGTGGTGAGTCACTGGAACAGGTTGCCCAGAGAGGTTGTGGAGGCCCCCTCCCTGGAAGCGTTGAAGGCCAGGTTGGATGAGGCTTTGGGCAACGTGGTCTAGTGGAGGGTGTCCCTGCCCGCAGCAGGGGGGTTGGAGCTAGATGATCTTTGAGGTCCCTTCCAACCCAAACCATTCTATGATTCTATGATTCTATATCTGAGACATATTCATTGTGGCATTGTTCCACACTAATGTAGTTCAGTGGTATACAGATCAAATTTCCACCATCCAGCCGTTTCAAACACAGCCTCAAGGAGCAGGAGCCCATCTTCATCCACCCATATAGAAATTTCCTGCATTTTCATTTACTGACAGGGCTCTAAGTACTCTGGGTAGCATTGTCTCCTTGAGGTCTCCTAGTACTACCCTGGCATAAGAGCCCAGAAATTAATAAGCACAAAAATAGTAATGTAGAAAAGGTGTGTTCTCTTACAGTTATTTACATTAATTGGAAGTGCCCCTAATCAAAACAATAGCTTTTAGTTATATTCAAACTGTCACTGAAGGAAACAAAGAACTGGTCCTGCTTTTCAGTGTATTTTCTAAGGTGAACTATCTTCAGTTGTTGCATTTGGAAGTACACTAAACATTGTTTGGGTCTCAAATTTATAAAAACTCTGAAAATCTTATCTTGAAATTTTTCCATCCACCCTATCTTTAAGGTATCCCATCCACCTCAGAAACATCCACTTTTAATTTCCATCTCTATCTAACAATGTTTGCGCCCAGTTCCAGGCTTTACTTCTGTCAATCTTTTGAAACAGTTCTCCTTTATTATGAGAATTTGATATTTACTTTAATTTTTTTCTATATTCAGTCAGAATTTTCTAATCCTTTTAAGAAAATTATTTATTAATTCTGAAAACAGAAGTTTTTCAGAAGTCTAATTCAAAAAAACCTGTCTTATATTCTTCTTGCAAGCAAGCAAAATTGGTTAATAAACTCACATTTTTCTTCTTATTTTCCCAGTAACTGCATTTTACATTTCAATTTGCTGATATTATATGGGTTTTTTTCACCAACTTTCCCAGGCCTCTACTTCCTCTGCAATGAGAGGCTTTTCCAATTGTATTATCTCCAAACTCCCATGTTGACAGAGAATCATTCTTTCAGTTCCCTTGGAAGGACAATGTCCCTTTGAATCATCTGCTGAGGAGATATGCTATTATATCTTCTATTTTTTTTCTTCCTCTTTCCTCCCTAAAGGAATAAAATGTCTTTACCTCCATCAAATACTGAATGAGTAGCTACTTCTCTCAGGTTTTCATCCGTGTTCTTTACATTATGCCCATTCCAGAAGAGGAGACTGAATTGGACTTATCAAAAAACATAAATAATTTATGCCTGAAATATCAAGCGATCTTCTGTGGAACACTGATTATAGCCTCTCTCTCATCTTACATTTTACCAAGAGAAAGAGGCCCCAAGTACACTATAAATATTACTAAAAATCTATGAAATTTGATGTTTATGCACAAGACCAAAAAGAGTGATGGATTACATTTATTTAAAGGACTTAACAGAATGCATATTATTGTATTATAAAGATAGAAAACTCATTTCTTTTTTTTTTTAATATGCAAATAGGATGAGTAAATTATAAAAGGAACAGAAAAAAACACCAGGATGAACACTAGGGAATCTAAGATATTTTTTCCAAAATGTATCTTCAGGTTGGAAGATTCTAAAAGCATATGTAGAAATTTATAAGTATAAGAGTTTGCCTCAAAATAATCTTTCCAGTGTATTATTTCAGTGATGCAGCAATCCTATTTAAACAGTACAGCATTAGACCACTGCTTGTTCTAGTTACTATTATAGGCAAATCTGTTTAGTCATTTCTTCAAGCTATTTTTATTTTTAGATTCAACGTTATTCTGCAACACTGAGCTCCTTTTTTTTTTTTTTTTAATTTACATATTACTGGATGCACATTACTGAATGTCCCTAGGTTCTTGTGAGGAAGAATCATAAGAAAATAACATTGCCATAACTTCAGAAATCATCATCTCTGTCTAATTTTGCCCTGATATGATCATGTAAATCTATTTCTGACAGCGTTCCAGTGACGTAGACCTCACCATATATATTTAATATGTTCTGTTCTTTACTTCTCTTACCTTTACAAAATTTTTCCGATATCTTACATGATCAATTTGCTAAAAAGAGCCTCAACCAAACAATAGTAACTTATTACTGCTTTTATCTGTCATAGTTATGGAAAACAGATTATTCTTCTCCTCTTCGGAAAATTCTTTTACATATTTGAAGGGTGTTATCACGACCTCTATAAATCTTCTGTTCTTTAAGGTAAGCAACACCATTTCTTTCATTCATTTCTCACACATCACATTTTCCATACTTGTGGATGTTTTTGTTGCTCTCATTAAGACTGTCTTCATTTATGCCACATATTATGACTCTGTGATACCCAAACTTGAATTCCAGCTGATGCTGTAATGTTGCTTAATGAGCAGATGGATCATTGACAAGTCTTGCAGTCTTAATTCCTATCTAAACACCTCAATTTGACTGTCTTCTTCATAACAATATGGCATACTGAAATTCTGGTTCCCTGTAATCTCAGAGCCTTTTCTTAAGAACTGCTGTTAAGTAGTTTTTCTCACCTTCTATTTCTTCAGTTAATTATTCTTACTTTATGATGGCCCTTGTTAAATATCCCTCTTGTTTCCTTCTCAGACAATTTCACTCCTAGGTCAAGATCATTTTGAACTCCAGTCCTACTCTCCAGTTTGACAATCACAGATGATCATGTGTCAGTCCCTTTAGGATTTTAAAGACCTCTGTTGCATATCGCTCATAGTTGTATCTCGCTGAAGATTCCTTGTCTGTTCACAAAGTCTTCATATGGAAGTCATTCCATACCACTGATTAGCCAGTTGACCTTCAGTGTACTTTTTCTACTTCTGCTGTTCGGTGGGATGATGAATTGTCACAAGGTTAATACACATGGTGTTTTTAAACATTTTTTTTTAAATCAAATCCATGATGTACTTCTGTTACTTTCCAGAGAACAGTTTGTAAAATAAGTGCAAACATCAGAATCAAGCTGCAGAAGAATTAACAGGATAAATATTTCAAACCCAGAATCTTTCAATACTGTTTCAATACAGTTTCATGATGGTCAATTTTATGCAGTGCCTTCAGTTTGGAAGGCAGACAACTGCATTCTATTACTGAAACACCTTCTGCATACCTGTCCTTATCTGGGTTCCTGGCTTATTGTGCAGATCATAAAACACCTTTTGTTCTGAAGAATGTTTACATGCATTTTATAGATATGATAGTGGAAAGTTATTTAAATTGCTTATGTAATCATCAGTTCAGGTCTCACAGTATAAAAATAGGTCTACCTGCCAATTCATAACATTTCTACTTGTCTTCACTTTATTATGAGTTTCAACCCAGAACTCATTGAAATCATCAGCTTCATTTAACAAAATTTTCCCTGCATTTCAGTGCTTTGTGGTGAGGCTTCAGCTCTTCTGGTTGCTTGTTCTGGACAGTTGGTTGACAGTTGGAGAGTTCTGGACAGTTGGTTGAACCCCAGAGGGACAACGTCTTCAGGCTTCTTCCCGTGTGGAACTGTTTTAACAGCAAGGACTTGGCCTTCACCATTAAATGCTACACTGCACTGTGGCAGTTTAGTCATTATTCTACCCATCATATGCTATTTTTGGTATTTTGGCAGATACGAACATTGATGAAATTCCAAATGACAGGAGGACATTTCAGCTGAGCTCAGGATATTTGCTGTTTTAATTGGAAAGTAGTACTGGCAATAAAACACTAAGCTAAATCAAAATATGAATTATTGTGTAGTTTTACTGTTTAATTAAGCAACAACTTTAAAGTTAGGTCCTAGTGTAACATTTTAGCAGACAAAAATAACATGGCACAGAAATGTTCATTAATTGAATTGAGGATTGAGTATATGAGCCATTTTTATATATGTGTGTGTATATTATGCCAAGTGTACATAAATGAAGGCATGCTTTTTAACTATGAAAAAAAAAGACATCAAGGAAGCAGAAGAATGAAGCATTTCTTTTCATAAGGTGAACATGCTAAGTTTTATAAAATTTCTTACTACAGATGGCTGAATGACTTGGCATTCTTTGTTGCGGTACGAGCCTATTACTGCAAAAATAGAGGTAGAGATAGACAGAGATACTATTTTTTTCACCAGCAGGTGAAAACTGTAAAAGTTGGGCCTCCATGGGGAGGACTCACCTCACATTGCTTTAAAGGTCTAAAAGTGGTGATCAACATCTACAATAATTGCCTTGTGCTCACTGTACCATCAGTAGAGGAAAAAGAAATCTTCAGGAGGACAGTTTGTCTCATCTTCATATCTGAGATATCAGGCTGTTCAGGTCAATTGCCTGTTTCTCTCCACTGACTATAAGGAAAAATATTATGATCAGCTCAGGTTGAAATGTTCAAATTTTACAAGGGTAAACTAAGGGAAAATGTTCCAAATTTTGAGGAAAGCTAGAAGTTTTGAAGATACCGATGATTTCTTTAAGTCAATGTCAAATTAGAGAATTTGATTAACCTTGATCTTATAATGTTTTTGATCAAGTATTTGACCATAAGCATGCAAACAGACCCAGTAATGTCACTTGTAACTTAAATTTAATGGAATGACTTAGCTAATCAAGGTTGGGATTAAATACTAGTTACATGGGAACCAGGAATCTTATCATTTTATCTGTCTGTCAAGCATCGTGAATGATACGGACTCTATACTACACTAAAACCTGATAGGCAATGTCACCTAAACCCATCTAAATTAGTTTAGTAGACTTCTGTCATTTCAGTTCTGAAAGATACAGAAAACAGAAGTACTGATGTGTTTGTAAGGTATTTATGGCTTCAAAGGAGGTAGAATCTGGTAAATTTTCACAGCTAACCACTTGTCACAAGGTTTGCCAATCTATCAGTGCTTAATTAATCCAAGCATTTTTAATAGCTGTGATAACTGACTAAACATCCAACTACCCTAATCCAAACTCTGTGGTTCTGTAAGTCTGTTCATTGCTACTTTATAACTTAATTGAACTGACTTTGCTAAGGTCAATACTTTATACAATTTCGCAAAAAATATTTTTAACTATTATATAAAATATATTTTCTCTTTAAATAAGAAATGCTATTGATTTGTGACTTGTGACCTTAAAATCTATAGTGGAGACTACAGAGAAATATAATGTTTATCTCAAAGAACATCCATGCCATATTATTAATGCTAAGTATTGTTAACAAGACTTTCCTTATGTTAGAAACTGCTAATAGGAATTTACAACACATATCAAAAAACATGTAAGAAGTCCAGGGATGTAATATTCTGTACCACTATTATACAACTCCACCACTTTCAAAACACTCTTATTTGCACAGTGGTCACTATAAATTCATGTCAACTTGATCTTCCTTCGATGACACAGAACTGTAAAGAAATGTCATTATACAAATTGTAGTCATAAAAATCACATATAGTACTGTAAAAGGTCTCTTGTGGAGAACAAGAAAATAAAAAAATGCCTGAGTTAGTGGTGTGATGTGGCTGAGGAGAGAGAATCTATTGTTTCCAATGGTGGTAAATCAGCTGGCATTCCCTAAGGATTTTAGTCTACACCCACAAATGTCCCCCTGCAAAAACAAGCTAATTTCCTTTCCAACCCACATGCTGCTCACCCTGATGTCAGAGCAGTGAGGATATTATTGACCAGGAAAATACTAAAAGTAAATGCTATTAAAAGTTTCTTTTCTTACAGTTAAATTGATTTTATAGTTAAAATAAACCTGAGCTTCCTTTGGAAAACACACACAACTACTTCATGCTTAACAATTCAGCTGCTTAGAGCTAACCATGCTGTTCTCAGTTCAGTACTCCCGCAAGTGAAAGTATTGTCCTTATACAGAGATATGTTCCTCAAAAGATATATTCTCCATCATTTTTTTCTTTCTTGAGAAAAAAGTTTTTAAATTTAATAACATTTCATTTCTCCTTTATCACAACAGTGTGGCTCAGCTTACTTTTCTTACTGAATTACTGTTTTGGGAATATATTTCCGAAAACTTTAGTTAGGATGGGATAGAAATGACAATTTTCTTGTCAGTTTCAAGTAAGTTTAAAAACTGGGATGGAAAAGACTGGTGTCAGTCAAAACATCAAATACACCTCAGCATTCTAAAACCTACACACATTTTTCTGTTACTCTCTGTTGTTAGAAATTTCAAGGAGGACACTATGGAGTAAATTAGTTAAATTCAACAGTTAGAACGTGAGAGAACCAGTCCGAAGAGACACTGAGGTTCAAAATGCTGACTTTTTTTTCCTCATTATAATTCTTTCACAGCTGATTTTTAACTTTAGAACTATCACTGTCATGTTTTTACTGCCTTTCATCTATTCTTTCATTTATTTCATGTAAACATAGGAACCTGTGTGTCTCTCAGGGATATCCATGTACAAGGTATAACCATGGCTTTTCAATACTGACAGAAATAAACACTTTTTACATATTTTTTATTAAAGAAAAATTTCTATGGATCATTTATGTAGATCACTGAGGCTGATGCAATTCTGATTTTTAAAAAAAAGTAAAAGAACATTTCTAACATTATACAGCAAACACAGGCTACAACAGCCATATTACAGAGCCGTTTTCTGCTTTGCTGAGTCTATCTGCGCCCCTCATAGGTAGTTATACAAAAACTTACAGGTTTACCTTTTTTTCAAGTATAAAACATAAAATAATATTTTTTGACTACACTATTGTGCACATGCACAAAATATAGTCTGTAAGATTTAATATTTTCTAATATCTTTCCATGCAGTTTTAATAAGATTATTATTTCATATATTATATGGGAAATCTATGATGAAAAGTACTACATAAGAGTAAGTAAAGTTCCTATCTTACTATTTAGAGAGTCAGAATTTTGCCTCTGCATAAAATGGAAACCGGACTAGGTCCCATATAAAAGAGTCCTAAAGAGGAACGTAACCCTTTTTATCTCTCTGAAAAGGAAAATTCTAGCACTACCATAACACTAAGACTACTATCAGTGCTTCCATAAGTAACCACATTCACGTTATTATCTAATTTACCTTTTGAACTGTCTTTGCAACATTTAAAATCATTTAGTAGTTAATGTCCTCTCCTTTATATATTCTGCTGTATGGTAGCAATTAAACTGCAAATTGTAGCACCTGTGCATGCTGTTTTATGTCACATCACAGTTTCCATATGGCATGGAACAGGTGATACAGCAACACAGAAAGTCTCGTTTACAACAGGGAAACACTTTAGTATGCATAGCACCATGTCTCACCACCCTGCAGCTAGATCCCTGCAAAAAAAAAGGATGCCTGAAACTATATGAAGTGCTGACTAAGAAAAAATATCCCTTTCCTTTAAAGAAATTTAGAGGCAAAGAGAAAATTCCTGCATCTCTGCCTACCCTGTGAGTTAAAAGAAGTATTGCAAGATCATGGCCAAAAATTCCAAACTCTATTGTCATCTCTCTTTGCTGGAAAGATACAGATATGCATCTCTTTTCTTATGTATGTCTTTTAAAGACAATTAGTTAAGATATTTATTTTTCTTAGTGTTAGATTGTTGACCATAGTCATTTTTCTTTTTATGCTTCAACCAAGGAAGTCCAGGCCTTATTTATTATGAAAACAATGGCAGTACTGTCATCAGGCATGTTAGTACTGTGTAATGGAACGTGGTGACCCGCAAACCAGCTAAGATCCATTCCAGTAAGTCTCTGAAAATGACTTAAATTAGCTTCTACCCATCCATACATCTATGCACACATACATCATATATACAAAAGCACACTATTTTATCTCTTATTTTTCTTTCTTCCTCAATTAGGAGACTTGTATTTTCCACTGGAAGCTGAAGAATCCACCCCTTCCCAAAAGCTCTCGTTTTACCACTAGAGGGCCAGTAGATACTAGATTTCTTTTACTTGCCCATTATGTAGCTACTGCTGGAAGAATCTAGAGAGACTAAAGAGAAACTATTATTTCTGGCAGTTTGTCATTGCTTTGTTTTCCTTGTTTGCCACTGGACACTGCTCAGAGATCTAATTGTTTGACTTCTTATGAAGCAAAGCTTTGAAGTGCACAATCCTCGTGAGGGGATCAGAACTGCGTAAGTAAATACATTAAGTATCTGGTTTATGCAGTTTATTATACAGAACCCTTCTCCACACACATCAATATATCAAACTTGATGCTTGCATGAATGAGTGCACACGCACACGTGCATTTGAACTCAGCTGCAAGTTGCCTGAAGACTTAAGAGAGCTTGCACCAAGTTTTCAGAGATTATTACTAGCTAGGGTATATCAACAACCTTTCTTACCGAGAAATGGTAAGGACATTCCTGTGGTATAAAATTAGTTGAAAATATTATTACTTTAGGTTATTTATATATTTTTCTTTTTAGATTAAGGCTGCTTTGCAACAATTAGGGTAGAATAAATTAAAACTCTTGCTTGAAGTTATTAAAAATTGATTCAATGCAGAAGGATGTCTGAGGGAGCTTCATGAATCTACCTCAGTAATATCTGCTGGAACGATTTTCAAGTACTGGCTAAAATGCATTCCTGTGTATTTCCACTTAAGCCATCTGCCAATCTTCATACTTATTCCTGAGGGAGGAAATCTTCCAGTCCTGTTTTTCATTTAATTTGCAAGGACATCCTGTTTAGGTACTTATCAAAAGAACAGAAGAATGGATGCCAAATACCACAAGCCTTGGTTTAGCAAATTTAATGGGTCAGACTAAAGTAACAAGCTATATTTAAAAGAAGCTGCAGGATTGTTCATTTATACTTGTAAAATATATGTTGCTCCTTTCAGGCCAGATACATTTATGCATGTCTCAACAGTAACTGCACTCTGTTTCCTAAACATTAAAGGATTTTGCTAAAAGTTGCTAAACTCCACTAGTTTGATGACTAAGGATGAAATACTAAAAAAAACCAGCTAAGCAAGTGAGCTATGCAGAGAAATCATGACTGACTCAGTGCACCAGTTAGTTGCCTAACCAGTCATTGACCACAGGGGTCAATGCAGGAGTGTTTACATACTCAGATGCCTGAAGTTCTGCTACTGTACTTGTTTAGAGATGCTGCCATTGTGTCTGAGCCAAGGATCCTGGTGCTTATCTCACGCTTCAGGCTGTTTGGATCAAGCAAAAGAGGCATCCCTCTGCCTAACTCTCCCAAAATGCCTATGTTGGAGGGAGAGGGGGAGGGAGGAGAGAGAGGAAGAGACTGCACCTAGAGCACACTCACAGCACGAAATAAAGCACAACAACATAGCTATCCCATGGACCACCATTTCAAAACTCTAACAGAGAGGCTGCAGGTTTGCCCTGGACTGTCGGTGCTCATGTCTTCTTTCAAAAAGAGTGCCTAACTACCAGTCTGTGTGCAATGGTGAGACTGCAGTGGGAAGACTCTCCTGTTAAATATTGACTACTGTGCAAAACTAGCTCATTAAGAAACACAAAAGAGAGCCTATGCATTGCCCAGAGATTAATACAGTTGCATTCCCCTGCCAGGAGAAGGGGGTCTTAAGTTCTCTTTCCTGATTTGGAGACCTTATACTTCCTGCATTAAAGAGTCATTGGATAAAATGCCCTAACCTTAATGAAAAGAACTAGAACGCAGGGAGAAAAGGGAGAAACAGACAAGCAGGGACCTGCCTCAGTGTACTAATAAAAATTGCTGTATTCTTTGCACTAAGTCTCTGGGGAGGCTGAATTCCTACAGTTCCCACTGGCTTCACAAAATAAAATTCCCTTCCTGGGGAAAAATACAGCCAACTTCTCTCCAAGTTTTGTGATCAGTATGATAAAGTGACTCTACCAGCTCTGTTCTCTTCCAGGACCTCTTTTACGGGTAAAGCTCTTATTGACTGGAGGTAGAAGTCATCCCCCCCTACAATGTAAACTGATCCATCTTAGCTACTCACCTACAGATCTTTTATAGGTAAAGAATGGGGTTTTGAGCAGCAATTCATCTTATCCAAGGTTAGCTACCTAAATGAAGTTCAATAACTTGAACCATGAAGGGGTCTATATGCTTCTGTTGAATAAAAAGGAGTTGAAGTAGCTGCTCAGATGCAACGATCTACAATATGGACATCCAAAATAAAGTCAGCAATAAAGTCTCCTATTTTGGTGGGAGGCTTGTTTGCATGAAAGTAGCATGCTTAGTCTCAGACCTTCGTTTTAGCCAAACAGCAAAACAATCAGTGAAGTTCTGACCAAAATACTATTTTCTACTGATAATGTAAAAATAACCCTAAGAACACATTCTGAAATTTGACTTTGTAGCAAATAAAACTTGACTGAAGGCACAGATACAATTTTGGAACTTTTTTCTGCTAACAAGAAGAAAAGAGTTAGACTAAAGATGGCCTAATTTACTGTAATTAGTAAGCTGTGGATACCCACTGCTTTGAAAAACAGACAGCATAAGAGTGTTAATGTGAATCCATGGCTAGGAGCTGTCAAATGCACTGTTGGAAAAGGAGAGGATAAAGTCTATTCCCAGTAACCCACCAAAGACTGGCATCTGAATGTATCTTTGTATGATTCTGTGATCCCTCTGTACAGAGAGGCAGGGTGGCAATGTTTTTTTCTGTAGTAGATTATCTGGCCTCACATCAGTCTTGGCCTACGTGCGTTTTTGCAATGCCTTTCTGCTCCTATATATGCAGCTTGCATAAGGCTGGGCCTTGCTCCCTGCTGCAAGTATTAACCCTGTGTATTTCTCCTTCGTGTCTCCAGATCCAAAGCAAGAAAACATTAGGTTGCCGGCCAAGAGCCCATATGTGGCTAAAGAGGTGTTGGTTGGGCTTGCCTATTAATGAAGACCAGACTATGTTTCAAACCTGAAAAAAATGCATTTTTAAAATACCGGTGGAACATGTTTCTACACGTTTATATAAGACAGAGAAATTGTTACTTAAAAAAACACCTAAAAAAAAAAAAAAAGAAAAAGACAAACACAGCAAGGGGATTCACATGCCAGGGGGAGGGGGGGGGAACAAAAAAACTAAACGCTCTTAAAGTTGTGACTCAGATGAATGACTGCCAGGAAATTCAGAGTTAAGGATGACATTCCATAACAATCTCGTGCTGTTGTTCCTGTCTCCAAGTTCTCACAGCCATTGGAGAAAACAGTATAGTCTGAATTGTCTTGGGTTTGTCTGCTGGAGCTCCTAATGCTACCATTTAAATGTGGCTTTCCTCTGTTTGAACATACTTCATTCATGAAGGCTTATAATGACCCATTTTGAAATGCTGTATTAGCTGCAGGAAGAGCCAGTTTGTCACAATAACTGATCATGTGCTACAGAACAGATATTTAGTCATATTTAGCAGCATGAAACTAACACATTTCTTCTATTTTTTTCATGTTCTATCTGATCTGGTGCTCTTAATTCAATTAGGAGAGACCTCTTCTGACAAAGCAGTGCTCATTTGCTCAAATGCCTATGCTACAATGAAGATATTTTAAAAATTACTAATTGTAGTACAACAAGAGAGTCAGTTTGGCAGGGGTATCATGAAAGACCAACATATCCATCTAGTCTCTCACCTGATGCTTTGGAGGCAGAATAACTGGTTTAGCTATCCTTTGACAAGGAAACAAATCAGCCCACTGTTAAGAGCCAAACGATGTTTGGCTAAGCAGCTTATCGGAGTATTGCAGAAACTTGCTTGTGAGGGTAGATGCATAGGAAATGAAGGTCAGAAAGGATTAAATCCAAGACAATTCTAGTAAAAATCACAGCAATCATCTCGGGGCAACCAGGACCATAACATCAATATACCACACTCCCACTTCTTTTTTTTTCCTTTTCCCTCTCTCTCATTCTATAAAGCCATTAAAATTCAAAGAATTAATTTATAATTGCGCAGGCATTCCTATGCATCCTGACGTTTGTTCCTATCAATTGGGTCTTTATGCCTCTCAGTCGAGGCCGGATGTTTGCAGTTGCTGGCAGCTGTTGTTCGAAGCCCAGCGAACAGCTGATAGACTGGCAGCGTACATTGAAAGAGCGCAGCCCAGAGCCTGGGAAAGGTCCTAATGCTGAATGCTCTCAGCTCTGATGGGTAATTAGCTTAGTACACGCAAGATTAGAGAACTAGCACTGGAGATAGTGCATCTGACCTGCTTTTCAAAAGTCATTAGAAATTAGAAACGGTAATTCTTTCACAAGAAACGTAAAGAATTTTGTGAATGGGACTTGTTGGCTTTCTTTACTGAAGAAACTCTGCTAGAAGTTGAGCTCTTCTGAGCATTTATTCAAACAGATGGTTATTATTTCATGTTTTCTTTCTATAATGAATTAGTATATTTTAAAAAAATTGTTTAAAAATAATGTTATATGTACTTGTCTCTGGAATTTGTGGGTGCTGCAAATTTTCAGGCAAAACTGCCTGTCCTAATAAATTACCATTTTGCGGGGGGAGAAGGGGAGGAATCATCTGTCAAATAGTAAAACCTTCATTTCTTCAGGATCTGATCTGAAAAAAATAAAAAATGAAGAAACAAAATTCTATTTGTAAAAATAGAATTTAGGCTTCATTTTTCACTCTTTATTTTCTGTGGAAATCTCCATATTCATCGTACAGACAGGACCAGACCCAAAGCCAGATGAAATCAAATGAAGTTTTCTGTGTCCTAAGAGGATCTGCTGTAATATTCAAGAAGTATCTGTATGCATGGGGGTGGGCATGTGTGTAAGTGTGTGTTAGAGCATACCACATCCTTTTCCATATCCTGCATATAGACTGAGCTTCTTTCAGGATCATGAAGTTCTCGGAAATTCTGATCTAAGCATGGCAATAAAACATTGTCTCATCCAGCCCTGACGCTAGCTCCCTCTATGCTCTGGCATTATTTTCAGGAGTTTCTGCAAAAATGAAGAAAATTATTATCTACTTCACAGATGTTTTTTGGGGAAAAAAAAAAGTTTGATGTTTGCAACATACTTAAAGGAAAAAAGTAAAACGTTGTCATAACTACAAGTCCAATACTACAGTTCTTACTAAAAATTCAAAGGTTTTAATTTGGTGTGGATTTTATAAGTCTGACACAATGTTAAAGTATTTGGGAGATTCAGCTCTTAGAGTCAGTGCTCTACCTTTATTTGGGCTTGAGAATTACTGCCTCTGGTAGATGTTACCCCCCACATGTAGCCCTGAAGAAACCACAAGTGATGTATCAGTAGGATTTGGGCTTTGAGAGAAACAAGTCAAAGTAGATGGTTAGCAGATCTAGGAATTTACAGAGAGCCTAGATGAGCATTCTCCTCTTCTGTTTTAGCCTACTGTAATTTCAATTTACAGTGACATTTGCTGCTGGAGAAACTTCTTTAGAGAATAAGATAAAAATCTAGGAGAGGAAACACAGATTTAGAAGAAAAGGCATTAGAAGCAGATGGCAGGAAAGAGAAAGGATATATGTAGTAATTAATTTTCATTATTTACTTCACCTGGGAATCTGCAACTTGCAAGGGAGAAACTATTGGCTTCACCTGTGGTTGGAAGTCATCTATACACCTGGGGTAGAATACATAGGAAACTGTAAATTTTAGAGAGAGAGGTCTAAAACATTACTTTCATAAACAGGTTTTAGGAATGGAAAGAACTCATATTTCTATTGATCTCTGTTCATTTCCAGCCAAAACCAGCTGAGAAGGAGCAAGTTAAACACAGGACAACTGAATAAGTGATCAAGTTAGTCTGTACCTGATCTCTCCAAGATTAATTCTTGTGGCTGAGATTACTGCTTCCACCAGAGAAAGGTGGTGGTGGTGGGGAGCTAAAGCAGAACACAATGTATTTTTCTAGTGACTATTATTCATTTCTACCAATTACTGAATATTATCAGTATACTGAACTCTGTTTAAAGCAAAGACACAGCCTCAAAGATCTCAGAGTACCAAAAGCTGATGTGGCTTCATGTTATGACTTTAAAGTCAGTCTAAAAAATACAGAGATTAACCATTACAAAAATCAACCAGGAAAAAAAAAAAAAGTTACAAGATAAATTAGCTTGTTTTCTTCTATTCATTGCCTCAGTACAGGAGAGGAACAAGACACAATGCCTGTGGTTTACCTTGCCGACAGTTTTACCAGCCCACTTGGGAAAGAATCTGGCAGTAAAGACTGCGCTGTTCCTGCCAGTACTCTGCTTTTCACAACAACCTTCATGGTCTTCCCAGAAGTGTTTCAGTGATATTGTGTCCTTCTCTGAAGATAAAAGAAGGAAGTGAGGAAGAGTTTGAGTGTTTTCTAAACCAGAAATCAGACACACAGTTCATTTAACGTAACTTTAGTGAGTAAATCGTGTTATCTCCAGTGGAGGCTTGTGTGGACTAATTTATCTCATCCTAAAACAAGAATGTTATATACGATTACTTCCCATGTAACCTATTTCTCTCAATTGGATCCTAATACAGGTGTAGACATATACATTGTAGATGTCTAAAGTTAGGTGAATTAAGTAATTCCCTGAACCCCACCCAACTTCTCCCTTGTTGCTCTTCCAGAAAGTTATTCCATGACCTTCACTACAAGTTTAGATCAGCAGTGACCAAGACACTCCATTACATGAGCCGTGCTAAATTGCAAGAGCTTTACAATTTACTCCACCCATCCTGTTTACATGCCTCAGCATGGAAAGCAAAGAAAAATATCATGAAACTAACATAGTAGGAAGAAGAAGAAATACTTGCTGCTCCTTGTCACTCCTGAAAGGCATGTGCCCACATCAGTGCTCGGGTTGGTGAGGTACTGTTTCTGATTTTTCATTCAATTGCTCACAGCAGCAATTCCCTAGGCAGGAGAACCAGTTTATAAAACAACAGGTTTCTGCTATGTCATTCCAATTCACATTATTATTCCAAGAATCCTTCTCCTTATTAAGAGACAGAACAGGCTGAATGTTCATATGAAAGGGACAGAGGAAATACTAAGTATGCTTATGGTAACTCCAAGGTTGATTTTTTCCACTGGTCAACTCGTACAACCCTCCTGCATCTAAGGCAAAAGTGGGGGATTGCAAGAGGTGCTTTTTAAATGATAAATGAGTTCCAGGGAAGACACACATAATATCTGACTCAGAAAAAGTGTGAAGTAATAATGATTTCTAATTTTTAGTTGCAAATTTCAGCACTTGCAGGTATTATATTTTTGTGTTCTTATATTTACAAAACAGACTGGTTCCCCCATTAATTGATTAATATTTGTCTCTCAATAGCATATGTTTAAAATCATAAATGCTTCCACCTTACCCTTTAAGATTTCCTTTTAAACTGAAGTAAGAAACAAAAAGTCCTCAAGTGAATGCCACAAAAGTACTGACCAGTATTAATATAAATCACAGAACATCAAGAACAATGCTGATTGATAGGAAGAAGAGGACTGATTCATCTCTGTACACATACACGTGTGTGTTCATGAAAGAAAGGAAAGGATGCTGAAGAGTTTTAATACATTTGTGGATGACGGATAGCCATCTATACTGGTGTGTCTGTCCAATTCCTAAAGAATTTTACTGTGAATTGTGTTAATAGGAGTGAGATCTATGGACTGTTTTAGAAACGCTTACACAGTAGGTACATCTCCTAAAAAGAAACCAAATATTAAAAATAAATAAATAAATTTGGAAGGGAATCAATCCTGTGTCATAAGCAGTACCCTTTCTTCAGTGCACCACAAAAGAGCAAGGGAGCACAGTAAGTAAAACATGCTTAGTATTGACTATATATATTTATGGAAATAGGTTTTAATACTAAATTTCAAGCCCGTGACAAATTTGGGAGTAAATTCTGTATGGATTATTTATATTTTTTTTGCAGATCCCTAGAACCTGTACAAGTTGTCTGAATTAATTAGGAATGAGGACACTTAGATCCACCCAGAATGAAATAATCAAAATTTTAATAGCAGACTTCTATTGAACATATAAGTCTATTGGATTCTGAAACATACAGAAAACTCGCTTACTGCCCTGAAGAAAATTAAACACAATTTTGATTACACTTGAAAATTCTTAAAGTAAATCCTGTCCTAACAATAAATACTGAATCTATCTGATCCTTCTCTTAATTAATTTGACTTCTAAATATTGGAAGGATAAGCGACACAAAAAATTGAATTATATAAATTTTCATTTAAATTGAAAATGGAGATTAATGTGACCAAACTTTAATTTCCATAAACATAACAGGCCAGTATTTTTTTTTGTTTATATACTCCTGTTTAAATTGGAAATGATCTTTAGCCTTTCTTCAGAATATTCTTTTGAAAATTTTAAGCTGTAGGTCACCCAGATGAAACGTGGTTGTTGTTATTAAGAATTATAACTTTTAATGAGGCAGTCTACAATAATTTAATTTTGTATTAGGAATATATTTTTCATGCAATATATATGTCACTATCTCATACTATCAGGCAACAGACTATCTCAGTGTTAGAACAAAAAAGAAAGAGATTGAAAGAAAAAGAAAGAGAGAGAGAGAGAGAGAGAAAGAGAGAGAAAGAGAGAGAGAAAGAGAGAGAGAGAGAGAGAGAGAGAGAAAGAGAGAAAGAGAGAAAGAGAGAAAGAGAGAAAGAGAGAGAGAAAGAGAGAAAGAGAGAAAGAGAGAAAGAGAGAAAGAGAGAAAGAGAGAAAGAGAGAGAGAGAAAGAAAGAAAGAAAGAAAGAAAGAAAGAAAGAAAGAAAGAAAGAAAGAAAGAAAGAAAGAAAGAAAGAAAGAAAGAAAGAAAGAAAAGCAAGCAAGCAACAGGAGTTGGCTTAAAGATAGGGTCTTTGGATATCATAATGCAATTTATATTTCTGGTTCCAGACCATTGCCATTTTGATTCCAGGTCATACCTACCTTTCTGAAGCGGTATAGTCCATTATTTCCATGTAAACATATCCAAAAACTCAGAAGGATAGCTTACAAAGTTTCAGCAAGATTGACCGAAACCAAATTTTAACCATGACTCAACAGTAAACTCCACTTTGCCTGCAGACTAAGCCTCTCCCAGATTTGAAAACTACCACAGTGGACCACTAAGTTATATTAAATAGCCACGATCTATGGTGATAAAGCAGGACTTCAATATTACTGCTGAAATTTCATTAGAATCAGCCTCAGGGAACTCTAAAAGAATCAGATCTCTGTCATAGGTGAAACAAGTAATTCAACTTACAGTTAGTTTTGGCCTGCACTAACCATTATAAGCAACCCACCTCAGTTATTTCATTCATTACAAGGTTTTTACCTTTTGAGTTGAAATTTTCTAAGATTGATTTTCCCTGGGGTTGATTATGCTAAGGAAATTTCAACAATAATGGTTCTCTTCAGGTTTTTAACACCTGCCTTTATGACTTCAATATCTTTTAAAATGTATTTTTGTGCAAAATATTATATATATATATATATAAAACTACCAACTTAGTGATGCTTAGTCACTAACGCTATGAGCTAGGCTTTTTAATCACTTGAGCTGGAACAAAAAATCACATTTTCAATGTCAGTTCTTAAACCAATGAGTTAATATAAACAATCAAATAGGGATAAAACTGGGGATTAACCTAACCTTTATATCATGCTCATCATTATAATGTGGTTTGCATTACTCTGTAGTGATTCTACATACTGTAAATATTTTTTTCTTAAAAGCTACATTTGTAGGAAAGGAATTTAATCAGTAATCTCATTTATCCATTCTAAATGTTAGCAGATTTCCTGCTTCTATTCATTCTTCCCAGAAGAATATGTATGTTAAAATGGTGTAAGCACTGAAAAGAGTTATCTAGGACATTAACACACTGGGTCTCTCAACTTTCTTTAATACAAAATCATGAGTTCAAAGTAATTTGATTAGGAAGGCTGAAAAGTGTCTCTGGGTAGAAATTTAAATGCAAGGACTGGATCAAATAGGGCTCATTGGCAAAACTAGTTCTATTGGAATTTCAGGGTTTGGCAATATGTAAACTTTGGGGGGAAAAACCAGACAGAAACATAAGGCATTTAGACTTTTTGATTTTATCTTGCTAGTATAAAAATATTTTCTTTTGGGATAGTTACAATATTTACATTCAATATTGTAATTGTATTGAATTTTAACTTTTATGCAATATTATTGTAGTTTTAAATTTTGTTGAAATGTGTTTAACATTTTATGTAAAACTTTTCAATGTTTTCCTTTTTTTTTTTTTATTTGAAGTGATATATTCTGAAATATTGTAGTTCAATTCTTCCAAGAACTGATTATACATAAAATCTGATTACACTTGAAGTTTTAAAGGTGGACATTTTGAACTTTTTTAAAAAATCAAATCATAAGTGATTTCAGAATATTGTTATTTCCAATAGCTTGAAATTTTGATCTCCAGACAACACTATGAAACAGCCTGTTCAGTTAAACTGTGTGTTACTGAGTGAACATCCACAGTAGGATTTCTGTTAAGGAAGAACTTAGTCCTGCCTCTTCTTCAGTTGCTCACTTGCAAAGGCCCTGAATGATTTAGGACAGACAAGGCATATGGAAGACACTCATCCGGGCATGACTTGCTTGTCCCGCTTAACGTGTATGTGTGCTTGAGTGTGCACTAAGGGCTGTCACAGTCTTCCCCAGACATTTCCCAAAGGTTGAATCCAGTATACATACCCTTGTGCGTGGCACAGTCGGTGGTACTCGCAACATGGTGGCATGAGTAGAAAGAAATCTTGTAGTTAACTGCCAGAGGGTGTGCCCTTCAACTTGAACTTGAAAAGGACACATTCTTTGTAAGCAAGGTTTTTTTGCTAACATTCAAGAGAGAAAAAAGCCCAACAAATGAAGACCGGAACAGAGAGACTATGTCTACACCATTAACTGAAAACATTTCAGTCTTCAGTAACATCAACTGTAAGAAGTGTTACTTTCATGACTTTAGCTCAGGCAAGCCTGAAGCTGAGACCATTCCAACTGACAGTTTGTACGTAGGCCCCGTGTTTTGGAGAATTAGAGAATTTAGAAAGAGGAGGTGGGCTGTTACACACTAGTTAGAAAATAATCTGAGCATGTTTAATTTAATAGTACAGGGAGTTTCTCAAAAGAAGGTATTAGAATCAAAAATGGAGGGCTCATGGAAGGTAACCAGAAGATGGAGACGGAAGAAGGCGTGAAAAGGAGTAGAAGAAGCTCATGGGAAATAGAGATTGAAAAGTTAAAGCAAGGCTACTGGAAAAGGGAGCCAAGTACTCCTTGTAGGAAGAAGATAGATAATCCTTTGTCTGGAATTCCTTGAGGATACCGATGAGAGTATGGCCTTAGCTGGAAGTCATGAGGCCAGGCAAAATGAGGGGAGAAGAAAGAGGTAGAAACTGGGAAAGTAGGAAGGAGGATAATGATGTCTAAAGTGATATCTAAAGAAAATGATTTCTAACTAAAATGGCTAGACAGAGAAGAGAAATTAAGAGATATCAGCTGTGGCTGTGACAACATGCACACAAAATGTGGAGAATGCTGTAAGATCTTGTCTTGTACACATCTGCTAGAGTTCTCTTCCAAACATCCCTGATAGGAAAAAGGATGAGGTTTTGGGTTAGAAACCTAATTATCCAAATATATTCATGCACTTTTACAGTATGGCCAATACCATGAATTAACTTTATTCTTTTATTTAAATGACTGCATGGATAAATTGAGTTAATACTGCAATACCTGAGACAAAAATGAAGCTGTATCATTTCCTACTGAGGAACTTCATTCAAAGTCATGGACCTCACCTGTATCAGTATAGTTAAATGAAAATTTAATTTTCTTCTTCGCTTTCAAAATATATTATTGCTACCAGGTTCATCACCTTCTACTTCCCCACTGCCATTTTATTTTTAGTTAGGCAGAATTTGCACAAAGCTAGTGAAAATGTTTATTTTAAAATGAGATATGATTAAATGTTTAGATATCTTTTCTGCAAAACAGAAAAATTAAAAAAAAGATCATATCACAACTCAGATACTATCCTCAAAAATACTACTAAACCAGAAAATATGCAGGAGAGTTGCAGACTTTTTGATATTAGATAATTTACATAAACAGAGGCACCTAGTGCCCTTTTGGGTGTCCTGCAACATTCTGTCTTATCTCCAGCTGCACACGGGAAAGATGCAGGTCTCTTGTTTGTTCCTTGCCAGACCTGTGCAGATACCTTGAATATTCTAGTGAATCTCAAATGGAATAACTCGTCTGTTTAGACAACCAAATACAGCCATTTGTCAGACCAAGTAGGTTGAGCTCTACTGCCAAAGTGCAGATTTTTAGATGCGAGCTAGTCACCTACACTTGTGTTATAATCAGTGGGGATCTCAGCAACAGACTCAGTAGATTTAGAGAGTTACTGAGCTCACTCTAAACTACCCACATTCTGCACAGCTCACTGGAGTACCTCATTAAGTTCCATGAGGCTCAGTTCAGCTGTCCACACCTAGGTGTTGGTGTTGATGTACTCCGGTTTCCTATTTTGCTTTCAGCTGCCAATCTGGAAGTGTGTGGCTCTCCCATGGGTGTTATGCTGTAGTTTCCAGCCTTATGCAGCTGTCTTCTGTACCTAGGGACATCTGTAATACTACCAGGTATCGGTGCACAAACAACTGATTTTCATAGACAATAATTTCAGATTATAGCTTTAATTAAGTGTTGACAACTAATTTTTAGATGTCTAAACTTAGGTGACTGTATAGTGATGATGACTTCAAGCATTGTTTTCATAAGCTTAAATTGATCTGAAAATGGAAATTCTTTGGGTTGGGAGAATCCCAAAAACACTGATACATTTAGTTCCTATAATTTCATTATGACCATTTCAAAATTGTATTACTTGTAATTTTAAGCCATATATGTATATATGGAAGATTTATAAGTACTCACAGATATAGCCAGGTTTTCTAACTTGCTCCTCCTTAAAACAAAAATGATCCTTAAGTATATCCATTTGGAATATAAGAATTTTTTCCCAAGTGAAATCAAAATAAGATGGAGACTAGGAATATTTATTTTTAACTAGATCATAAAATAGAACAATTTCAAAGAACACTTTCGGCGCTGGGGCATAGCTAACTAAAGTCTCTGGTATAAAAGCGGGGAGGAAATCCATTGCTTGATTTCCCACTAGTTTGAAAACTGTCAGCTGGTTGATAGTCAGCCCTGTTCAACAAATAACTGACATGAAACAGCATTATGGAGTCTGAAAATGTTTTTACACTGTTCACAACTGTAAGCACAATCTCTCTCTCAACATGTAAGCCTTCATGCAGAACAAAGCTGCTGTGGCTGCTGCCTTTATACAATTCAAACTCTGATGTGCCAGACTTGGCATAAGCCTATCTCTTATTAACATCAAAGGCTCTCAGATAAAACACCATTAGTGTTTGGGATTTTCATGAGCAGTGCATATAAATACACATCTCTTACACTGTCATAGTTGTGTTATGCTTTGGCATTAATGATGGCTCTGGGACACATTCAGAGCTGGATTTGGAATCTCCCACATTCAACCCACAGATTTTGGAAAGTGGTTTGGTGCCCAGTGTTTGATTTAAAACCATGTAAAAATAAAAAGAAATATCAGATTTGCAACTGAATTTTTCAGACTCTTCTAACATCTTCCATATGTGACTCTTTCTCTCTCACCCTCTACTATTATCTTCCAGGCTGTATGTCTGACTGTGACATACCTCCTCTCTCAGAAATAGACGTGTGTCCATTCAGACGTTCAGAGTGAAATCATTACTTAGATGGAAATCATTCTGAATGGATTTTTACACTTTTAAGTGTGAACTGTTAAGGTGTTTTAAGTGAAAAATTCAGATGTATTTATTTTCATTGAACTCTCTGCTAAATCAATCAAAACCTCATATGTTTCTAATATTAAGCTTATTTCTGTTGTTTGAATAAATGAAGCAACCAATTGTAGTTCAGCATTTCCTGGAAATCACTGTATCTCTCTAAGATGTAATGTCTATTTGATATAGTAGTATTAAAGCTTACTATGAACAGTACATGCCCTAAAGCTTGCAGATCAGCATATTAAAATGGTGCCATTTAGACACCTGGTTTTGAAAAAAAGATGAACCAACACAGTAAGTGGTTTTTTTTGTTTTATTTGGTTTTAATTTCTATCTCTTGTTCCCTGATTGCTTCTTTATATGAAGAGGTAGGATAGATGAGATGCCATAAACTCAGCAGTGTAATTTTTCAAAGTTTCCCATTCTGGCAGTGACTTTATGCCACTAAGTCATTCCAGGTCTAACCACTTTTGTAGCTGTTGTCCTAGTGAAGGCAAATTATTTAGAGCACATAGTTGTTACCAACAGAAAACACAGCAAATGTCAGTGAAAAGAAAATAAATGAGCATCCAGAGTAAAAGAGAATCCAGAATCAGGGAGCTGATTACAGACACAATAACCTGAAGAGTCCTTTCTCACCTTCAGCAGGACGAGGCAGGTGGTTTGATTTTAATGATTAGGGGCTTTTTCTACTGTGTGGTGAACTGCTTTTGGCTAAATTTGACTAGGTTATACTATATATGTGCCAGTAAGACTTCCAGGCACATTGCCTTGTGGCAAATACATCAAATAACCTTGGATATATCTGGGAGCTTTTATAATTCTAGGAATTTTTTGCCATGACAGTCTTGTTAGATTTTAATCAACACTACATGTTAATCACGAAACTGTAAACTAGTTTTAAAAAGATGATTTATCCAATATTTTAAGTACTTTTTCTTTTTTTAGTGATTGCTTATTTTCATTTAAAGTTAATATAAAGAATAGCTTAAACAAACAACAATCCTGCAGATATAAATAGATACATGTAGGAATAGTTTTTATATAAGAAGTCTGGTATACTGATTGTCCTAATTGCTTTGAATGCACCCTTTATTCTCCTCATTTCCACTAGAATTTAGAAGTGTTCACCATGGGGATATCCTTGCTACATTCCTTATATGTCACAGATGAAAAAAGTTGCATGTGAATGGTTGAGTCTTAAATGAATATTGTACTTTCGTTGCCATGTATAGACAAATGCAAGTATGCTGACAGTTTGTCAATTTTTTTGGTAAACCAAAAATTACTGAATTTGAGTAAAAACTTTGTAAATACTGTTATTGATCCAAAATCACTTCTTTGAAATATTTCTAAGTATGCATGTTGCTTTTGGCATAATTCTATTTCACTTTTTAACTCTTGAGACCAATATTTAGTAAAGTGGAAAAGCACTGTATATAACTATAATTTCATAGCACTTTAAAATTCCTGGCAAGCAAATGATCCAGTTGAAGAAACTGATCGAGGTGTTCTAACAAACAAATATATTCAGTTAAAACACTATCCTCATAATATTTTTAAAGACTTCCTAAACTTTTGGCTCATACATTAAATATACCTTTTCTACAAAATTTCCTCATTGGTATTGCAAGGTATGATTATACTCTGTCCCTGATACTCAGGTGTACCACAGGTTTAAAGTTCTTCAGCAATTTTTACCTGTAGAGCAATCAGCACTGACACAGAATGCTAAAATGATACAGGACAGCATAGATACTATCAGGGTTCAGACATTGGCATTGTAACTGTTATTTTATTGTGACTCAAACTTATACTTGTAATGTCAGAATTACCATAGTCATATCTGATGGTGATAATTTATCATAGACTAATGAGACACTGAATGTTGTTTCCTGCTGAAATAGAGATTATTTCTGAATTCCATACAAACTTTGACTTGCATTATTCAAAATGGCATATATTAGTAATTGTAAACTAAGAATATTGCTGCTACAGCTCAATTCAGAAACCAAATAAAAACCATTGAATCAGCATAGAAAACTCTGAGAAACAAATACTGTAATACATCAGGACTGGGTGATGATAGCTCCATCTATGACTGCTATTAAACTCTATGTCTGTTCCAAGTAGAGCTTGGATAAAAACCAGAAAACTTACAAACAAAATATCTGCTTATTGTACTCCTAAACAGGAAGCACTAGTTATAAGTCATAAAAAGCAATGAGAAGAAAAGGGGAAAAGTTTTTAGTGATTAGGAAGATTTCAGAAAGTTCTATAAAATTTAAACAAATATCTTTATGTTATGCCACTCTGCAATAAAGATGTTCAAGTCCTTTTGGCTGGTCAAAAGGAAATGCCAGATATTAGCCCTGAAGTTTTTGGCAGTTTGTTAAAATATTACTCTTTGAGCACCCTGAAATGAAGCTTTACTCTATCTAAAGGCATCTAGCAACAACTGCAAAACATGTTCTTAAAGTCTTAAGACTTAAAGTTCTTAAAAGTTGTTACAAGGCAAGGCAGAAGCTACTAAGGTCTCTCCTGCAGAAATACGCAATATATAATTACACAGACATCATCTCCTAATCAGAATATCAGTGCAGATGTTTTCCATCATGTGGGACAAGGAGAGCATGACATGAACTTCATACACCTTTACAAAGAGCAGGCTGCTCAATGCCAGGATATACCACTTGTCTTAGCTGTGGGATAAATTCCTGTTTGGATAACACAGTTAAGTTGCTTTTTAAAAATCTTTTGGGAAAGACAAAGCTGCTTGTGATTCTGCAGCCAAATTGAAAGACAGTTCACGTAGCTCTATGCCTACTGTTTGCCATTCTAGCCAAACTAACACAAGTAACTGCAGTTATCTCTAGCTTGTTCCGCAAAAATTCTGCTGTCTGGACCAATTTGTAAATATGCTTAGTATTTTTTTGCATTATGGCATGATGGCCTTCGGTATGCGTGGAATGACAGAATCTTTTAAGAACTTTTTGTCAAAATGTATGCCTTGATTGAACACACACAGTATAATGTCCAGTACATTACTGACCATTTTGATCGTGGTACCAAGCACTTGAGATTGAACATCACCCAAAAGAAATAAGAAATCCCTCTCTAGCCCTATTACAATGAAAAGTATGTTGAGGCAATCATATGCAATGACAAAATAGCTCTGAAAGTTATGAATAAATTTTGCATCACAATGTTTCAGTCTATCATGACTAAATGATACATATCTTAGAGATACAAAACCAGTCAGCTTTTGAGAGATCAAAACATCATTCATAGAAAGAAAGAGGTATCCAACTGCATAAATAAAGTATACATACCATATATCTACAGAAGTTTTGCAACTTATAGGAGTTTGCATCTCGATCATGGTGCAGAGTTTTCCTTCATTTATTCAGTGTCAAATCAAAACTCCCAGAGATGCAACTATAATGGTTGTGAGCACTTTATGCTATAGTCACATAACAGATGCCCAAAGTTATTCTGTACAGTCAGATAAAAAATAATACACAGGTGGAACGTGGGGCAATTGAAAAGTCAAAAGGGCACATCTGAGACAAGTCTGTGGTTATTGCTCCATAAGGGGGGAGACTGCAGCTGAACAACTTCTGCTGTAACAAAGAGAATGGTACAGGTACTATCAAACCCCCAACAAATCTGAAAAAAACACATTGCATTTAAGGTAGTGGAGAAAAATGGTATTATAAATACAAGGGGCTGGAACAATTTCTCCCCATTAAATGGAATCTGGGATGATCACTCAATAGGACACACAATTATCAATGTTTAATGAAAACAGAAATGCCATCTTTACCGAATATGCTCTATTACTGGTTTGGGGGGGGGGGAAAGCAAACAAAACCAACCAACCAAACAGGATGAAAAGGTTTTCTGCCTTTTAATTCATGGAGATTTCCGAAAGTATTATGGTAATATTGCTGTGTATGTACCTGGAAAGATCAATTAAAAAGTCTTCTTCAAAGTGTCTAACAACATTGTCATAGTGTTACTTTCAGGTGGTTTTTACCTGTAAATTTCCCTGCATATTTGCTTGGATTTGTTGTGCCTTTTTCTACATTTCTACTAGGTAGTACCTTCTTCAAATACATAATGCCTACAAAAATTGACATTCCATTCACCATAGGAGTCTAACACTACAGAAAGTTATTTGCTTGGAAAGACCTATTATAAGACATATAAAATTGTCAGCGCATTGGCGGAAAAATAGAGTACTGAGAAAAATAAGGAAGTACTATTTCTTTATTTTAAACAGGTAAAAATATTTCCTTGTGAGGGAGAAGACTGAAATTTTTAGAAATAATTTGGGGCTAGAGTGCAGCATTATTTTTTTTTTCATTTTTTTAATCTTATGTTCATATAGCTCGTAAGCATTAAATGCAAAACACAACTTTAGCACTACTTTAAGCACCTTTGAAAGTATAGAAACACTGCAAAAACAATTAAAAAAACCCATTCAAACCCAAAAGAAAATATTTGCCTTCGGTAAGGCGGTACAAAAGCATTGCTTGTGCAAAAGAAACATCGAAACTTAGGTGGTGGAATATGGATGTTTTAAGAGAACAAAGTGCTGTCTTATTGAATTCATGCTGGAGTCAGGCAAAGAATGACAAAGAAATATTTAGACAGATTATGCCATGAGCTGTTCATTTCCTGTTACCAAGGAAGAGGCAGTAGCCAAAATATTCCAGCCTTCCGGCCGTTATTGTACATCTGCTGTTATATTGTTGTTTAGCACACTAAGTTCTCATTGACCAGAGGCTGAGTTAGCACAGTTGTTCCCCCAAAAGACATAGTCAATAACAGATGTTTTAAAATGCACATTATGTTATTCTGAGACTATTTTTTTAATAACTTGGGAGCAATCAAGTGCAGGCTATAGATACATAACCATAAGGTAATGTACATTTCTTCTGAGAATATGCAAGGTTGACTGCAATGAGAAAAATAATGTGCATAACCTGTACATTTTATATTAGAGATATATTTCTCTAATTTGTAATATACTTCAGCTATCGTAAAAAAAAAAACAACAAACCTATATCTGTGCCGGGTCACAGAACTAAATTGTCTATCATCTACTGTGAGATTTTGCCCAACACACTACAGAGCTCACACAATGCTAAATAGGTTTTGCAGTCATTGCATAAAAAACAGATATGACGCAGTGTAGCGGTACTAAACAGAAGCTGCATAGTTATCAGATTACTGTTTGAAAGAAGGTTTTTTACATTACCTTTTTAAATATGCAAAAAGTCAGGATGCATAAGAAATACACACAAAACTGCAGCCTCTCTCATTCTAAAATCTTTCCAATATCTGTACCTTTGTACTTCATTTTCTTTCTCTTTAGTTCTGTTGTAATAATATTGTTTATTTCATTTCTTGAAGACTTTAGTGGGATGTGTTCTAGCTGAGGAGTTATATTGTTTTCAATGGAAAAAAAATACAGATGTTTTCATAATGAAAGAATGGACTGTGTTCTCTTTGGTGACACAAAGTAATCCTTCAAAGAAACAAACAAATGTAATTTTTAAAGGTACCTTCCTCCTTATTGCCTTAAAATTCCCTGAAAATAAGTATTTAAATTAATCCTGCCAAAAGAAAACAAAAGGAAAAAAAAAAGAAAAAAAAAGGAAAAAAAAGGAACAAACAAACAAACAAACAACTCCCACTCCTCCAATTAAATAGAACTATCTGTTTCAAAGGTGAAATAAGAATATGTTCATTTGAATATTTGGCTTATATTTTGATGAAGTCTGAACTTTTTCTCCCAAAAAAAGCCTTTGCAAATCTTGTAAAGAATAGGAAGCAACTTAGAAAAAGGTATGCACTAGAGGTTTTTTTGGTTTTTTTTCAAAGAAAGAAGGACAGAATGATAAAGCAAACAAAGGCTATAAATCAGATGATAAAAAATGCACGTTATGAAAGAACTGCTTCCTGTTTGGAAGAAGGAATAACTAAAATAACATGCACTCAGTTTTCACTACCTGTAGCAGGAATAACTTCAAAGAAATAGCTAAGCAGCCAAAGGTTAAAAGGAAGCACCCGATCACATCTGTCAGAATCTTTTTTAAGTTTTTGGATGGAGATATGCCACATTACACTTCTCTTTTAATTCCAGAAGGAAAGGAAGCAGTTAGAAGGTTTTTCATTATCTGTTTGTGGACACTGAGATAAACTAATAATCTTTCTTTCATCTCTGGGATACTAATAACTTTAGTCCCAACTTTGCATACAGAAGCAGAGACTACGTGAATTGTGAGAGCTTAAATTGAAAAGAAGGCTTAAAAAAAGAACCAAAAAAAAACCCCACCAAACCGAAAACATTTACCATTAACATTTTCTCCTATTTGATCTTCAGTTTAAAATCTGTGTACAAATATATACAAGAATGCCAAAGCCTCCATTACATAGCATGGAAAGAAATTTTTCTTAGATTTTTTTTTACATTTCTCTCAAATGCCTGGAATAACCAGCCATATTTTGCATATCTATTTTCATGGCAATTAGCATTTTTCATTTCATTATTGTTGTCTCTACTGCAATCACTTGTTTTACATCCTGCGCAGCTGCACGAATCTTACAAATTAGCAACCGGTTTTGGTGAAATTCAGGCATCAGTTTTCCCAGGTAATCAAAGCACATACCCTTTATCTAATTTATGTAATCTTCTCAACTTCATTGCCTTTAAACTTGAGCTTTTTCCTTTCAAGTTAGAAAAATGTTTGCTGTTAGTTTATGCATGTGTTTATGTATGTTCATGTGTGTATTTTTAATTCTAAACAGAGAGATCATCTATTGGAAAAAAAAGTCTTCTTATCTTCTCCAATGGACTTTTACTGTTAATAAACACTTTGAAATATATAACCAGTCATTGTTAAAACTGTATACTAGAAATGTTGAGAGCCATAGCTTGTCTTCACAGTTGATGATGTGAGCCAAGTGAAACTATTTTATTATACTTATCTGTAATTCCTTTCCTCAGAAAAGACCAGGCACTGCTCTCCAGAAATTATGAACTCTCAAAGACTAAAAGAAGACAGGGAATACATACATTCTGAATTTTCCTAAAAGCTCAATCCAATAGATCCAATCTATCTTAAAAGGTAGTTTTTAAATGTATTGAGATATCTACCACCTCTTTTGGTTCTATAATTTTTCAATGGACTGTATCTGACTTTACAAGATTTAGGTAAATCTGGTTCTGCCTGTAAATAGAGATTGTACAATGAGAAGTCCTTGGAATCTCCCAGCTCTTTCAGTGTTCTTCATTACAACATCCATGCACCAAAATGCACCTCTTCCAAAGGCAGCCTGCAAAAACTAGGAAAATTTCCTAGAAACTTAATCAACAGAAATAAAATGTTTAGAAGGAAAATTGTGAAAATACCCCTCCATGTATGTAAGGAGTGCATTTTTTTTTTTTGCATCTTCAGGAAATGCTGCATTTCCCAGGCATGCTGAACGTGCTGTCAGGCATGGCCCTGATCGAATGAGCGGGAAGATCACTGCTTGCCAGGGAGTCTCTGGCTTTCTGAGCATGCACAGAGCAGTTCTGCTGTGTGTCAGGAGCACACACGGAGCAAGTGCCTGAAGAAGGCAGAGGTAAAGACGAGGCTGCTCTTGCTGCCACAACAGTTTTACCTGGCTCAGAGTTTTCCTGACATCTCCCCAGCATGATGCGTGAAACATCTGAAGCAGGCCAGAGGCTACAGGAACTTCTTTTATAGGCCAGCTACGTCTTATGTGTTACCTGTTGAGGCTACATGTCCTGAAGTACAGTGTATTTTGGTGATGTCTGCTAAATACCCTAATAATTAAAAAAAAAAAAAACCACAAAAAAACCCCAACAAACAGACAAAAAACCAAACAAACAAACAAACAAAACCCCCAAACCTCCCCCCCCCCTTTTTTTTATCTCATATATTTTAAAGAGTAAAATTACAGAGGGGGGATGTGTCTTTTACATGTGTACGAGCTCCAAAACTAGCAAATGCTAATATTTTAGTTTGTGCAAACTATAGTTTTTTTGCACCTTAAATGCCTCCTTTAAGATTAATGTCATCCAAGGCTTCCTTCACAGTCAATGAAAAGAGACAGGAAGCCTCCTGAAGGATTCATACTACATGAAGACTGAATTCTTCCTTCTGCTTCCTTCTCAGTAGCTGAAGACTTAGTACAACTACAAAATAGCTTTCAAAAGTAACAGAGAGGTCTCAAAAATAGGAAAAATTTTTCTCTTGTTTCAAACTTTATGAAACAATCTGCTGCAGAGGAAAGCTAAATAATACTGAAAGGATTTGGAAAATTCTGATACTTCAGCAGTGATCACCAGAGACAAATGGAAATATAACTGTATCCACAAAATACCATGAGACTAAAGTATTTTTAAAAGCTCTTATTTTGCTGAATAATAATACCAATTCCTTTTTAATTAGCAGTTTATGTACTGATTATAAAAAATAAAAGCACTTGGAATTCAAACCTAAGTAAAAGATGAGAAGTGAATCATAATTTTCTTCCCTGAGTTCTTTACTACTTATATTTCTGAACTCTGTTGCTTTTTTCAGCCACACAGTACCGTGCCAGCAGCAATCTGGAAGTAAATAAGATGTAGTCACTTACAGATGTGCCCCAAATGTACCCGTACACCTTCTTTTCAGTGTTGACAGTTGCAGATTCGTGCAATAGTCAGGGCACAGAGTAGCCTTTTGGCGCATTTAGATTACTTTGTATTAGATTTTGTATCAGATTTTGGAGCGTTTAGATTATTTTTGGTCTTCTGTGCTGAGCCAAGTAGGCACAATTGCAAAAAGTGCTAATTGCGAAAGGGCATAGTTCCATTAAAAATAATTACAACAGAAACTAAAAATGTATATGACTATTTATGAGCCATCATATCTCATAGAGATAGTATTTATGGTTTGTTTGAATGGTTAAGAAAACAGCAATAAACTGCAAGAAGAGTATTTAAAGCCACAAAAGCAACACATCAACCCACCACACAGCATTCCTGTGCAAAGCAAATTGGTCTTTTCTCATTTTTGTTTACAACCAGGTCTTCATAGACTAAACTCCAGTAAGTTGTGGAGTTTCTGATGTCCCCTCTCTATATACAAGCAGTGCATTCACTGTAAACACAATGAGGGAGGTAGGAAATAGAACCCCACAATAAGACCCTGAAAAACTGACCCTTCGTTTGTAGAGCTGGTTGATAAAGAAAACCGGTGGGGGTGACAAAAGGTAAAAGAAGCTTAAAGCACTAATGATTTAAGCAAGAAAATATCAGCTTACTCTCTCTGATTTCTGCAGTGCTGAAGCTTACAAAGATTTAGTTTTCAACCAGAAACAGAAGCTCATTTAGAAGTGAATTCTGTAAGAAACATTTTCTGTTTGCATATGTAATTGATAAGTGCCCTACAGTACTAAACAGAATCACTTTGGTTTTAACTTAGGTTTCAGTGTTTACAAAGCTTCCAGACTGTTTCCTATGAACTACAAAAGCTCTTTTATATTCCATAACTTTCTACTACAGAAGTTTTACAAGAGTTGAGTACACAGTAACATGACTTTAAATCTTTCCAAAATGTATTAATATGCAAAGACATTGGTAATATGATTTAAACTTAATTTTCCACTATGCAGGCAAATAAAAAAGGAAACTCTTGAATACATATCACCAAATATCTATTGCCTTTTAGGAGGGTATATTTGGATATATATGTCTGCATATACTTTGGCATGTTGTACTTTCAGGTTTAGGAGTTAGGTGGACATTTGCGGCCATGTTCCGGTTATAAGACTTAAATAAATATGGTGTTACCAATACCTTGCTGAGTAATCAAAATTTCACCAGTGCTATGCTACTGACAAATAAGTAATAGTCACTTTAACAACAGAAATCCTTAATTCAAAACAACTTCTACTTTTTTAGATTAAAAATGAGACAGAGAAAGCAAGATTTCTAACATACTACAATTTGGTGGATTACTTATTTGTGACAGTAAAAGACCATCTTTATTAGGACATATACTAACTAAATAAAGTAGTCATTGCTAATCTAACCCATTCCCTAAAAGCTTTGTCTACTTTGCATACTGCTGAAAGAAATCCCACTAGAAGTCACTGTATTACATATATTGCTGTTAAAGAAGCTGTAATTCTACAGAATCATCCCCCAACCCCATCTAAAGATAGTAAGAAAGTTCATTCAGAAAAGAAGACAGATACTGGAATGTACTTTTCTTAAAGTACAAATCCAAAAGCCCTAGACAAGGCTTTCATCCAGTCAGAGTACCAAACCGCTGACTGCAGAGAACTTTTCATACTGTGAGTACACCGAACATTTTCTGTTTCACACACAGTTATGCAGATGTGTCATCACGGCTGCTCTGTTTTTTCACACAACACACACTACAACACCACGCGTGAGAGATTATTGCTGAATTGTGATAAAGTCAATACCAGTAAGTTAGACAACCAGCTGCAACCCTTGGTACTGTTTCTGAGGGTTTCATTGCAGTACTAATAGTTTATTTGGAATTCCAGCTTATAGCAGTATGGTACAGGACAGTACCTGTAAGATCAAATGTTTACTGAAGTCCTTCCATCTCCCCATATTTCATATTTCATTTGCATATTTCAAGCTGCTAATACACAAATATCCTGAGCAGACTATTGGACCATTCTCATTTGTGCCTGTGTTGGTAATACAGCTAATTTGCAAGCTGGGAAAATTAAATCAGTGGGTAGTATTTTCCTATTCTTACATGCAGGTCAGAGTTCATGGGGAAAAAAAAAAAAAAAGTTTTTTCCTGTTTCCCCATAGAAGCAAAGCCTACGGGGCCACACTCCCTGTATCATCACCTGTCTTCCCTTAAAAAAAGGGTGGTGAGTTTTGGGCCAGATTGGGCTAAGGAACAGTGATGTGATCAGATGTGAAGTTCTTAGAGGTTTCCTGAAGATAGACTTTTTTTGAAAGAAAGAGATTTAATCAGTCACCTCAGGAAGAGAAAAGCTGAAGAATGATCTATTATTAGATGAAAGAGAATCATAGAATCATAGAATCATAGAATCATAGAATCATAGAATCATAGAATCACAGAATCACAGAATGGTTTGGGTTGGAAGGGACCTCAAAGATCATCTAGTTCCAACCCCCCGGCCATGGGCAGGGACACCCTCCACTAGACCAGGCTGCCCAAAGCCTCATCCAACCTGGTCTTAAACACTTCCAGGGAGGGGGAATCCAGGAACAATATAAATAACCCAATTACATAAATTACTGTAATGCTTTGCATCTTCTTTGAGAGAACACAGATGTAAGAAAATCTAAAAAAAAATCTGGTTTTATTTCATTGATTGTTTTTCATTTTTTCACCACAAGTGATTCCCTAGATATTATCTAGAAGTGTGAATATGGTTTTGACTGACTAAAAGGGACATTTTACAAAAAGAAAAAAAATAATCAAAAGCTTTCAATCTGGATAAGCAGTTGAATCTGATGTTGATAGTTTTCTTATTTGCCTGGCTAGAAGAAATTACATCTGAAATTTTCAATGCATAGGAAGAAAGCAGACATTTAATACTTTTCAGGGAGACATTTAGACCTTGATTTGGCAAGGGAAGTAAACTACTTGATCATGATTTCTATGTTATTTACATTACAAGATGTTAATCTAACCTTTTGTCCTTTTTGGAAGAATGAACATTTTTTCCTAGTTTTGTCTGGAACACACAAAAGTTCATCTATATTTATACACCCAAACAGCAAACTAGACAAGTGATCATTGCCTGGGATTGGCTTCACCAAAAGGTCCATTCATTTCCTTGAAGCTCAGTATTGATCTTCTTTTTTTCAAGAATAATCAATCAGCTTCCAGTGAAGTATATTGAAGCAACTAGTTTTATTTTGAGAAGACAAAATTAGCAATTTCAGATTTTTCTTGCTTGTTTTCTTGTAATCCACTTGGAATTAATAGGAAAATAAAGCTGAGTAATCATGTTTAGGAAGGGAAGCCATGGAAATAGTGTGCTTTCATCTCTTAAAGTATGGATAAGTTAACCTGTGGCATGCAGGGTAATCCATCCATGTGTTGGATTCATCACAACAATAATTCCACTGGTTATAATAGAGAAAACTGGATTACTCTGGGAACTCTGGCTACTGTTTCTTTAAGAGCATTATCAAAGATTGTTTGTTTCTTATCAGTTGTTCCTACAATTCTTCTGGAGCCCTCTTTTCAGCTTCCTCCATGGTTATATCCACTTTACAAAATCTGGCTTGAAAGTTTTATCCATACAATCTACTCATTAAATTCCTCCTGAGGTTTCTCTTGGTACTGGATATCTTTTTACTCCTTTGCTCCCATTGTCACTATGGTCATCTTGTCCTACCTTTGCTCTCTTATTACACAGGTAAGAAATAGGTGAGAGAAGGTTCTACCTACAGATTAAATCACATACAGAAATATCAGGAAATTATATACAGTGTATTACTACTAAAAATATTTACCTGCTTAGCATAAAAACATCAGATTATTTCCCACATTAGCTTCTGAAGAAAGTCAGAGGATATATTTGCAGAGAAATGCAGTCCCCCTTCTAGTAAGGTTCTTTGATACATTAACCAAATGCAAGTAAAGAAAAAATAAATAATATAAAATATGGGATATGATTTAGGAGGCAGAAGGTAACAGTTTGTTTTCAACATAGAAAAACATTAATAAACAAACTCCAAAGTTTCTCCACAAAATTACTGGAGATAAATATTTTTATTCAGTACTGACTACTGAGAGTTTCTTTACATAGCACTTTAGTTAGAATCAGGAATGCATCTTTGAAACAAATTTCCCAACCATCAGAACAATGCCAGGATATTACCTGTTCTGATTCATATCACATCACGGAACAGGCTTGGAGCACATAAATTATGTTCCTTTTGGATGAAATTACTGGAAGACGTGATTCAGAGGTTCTCTTAATGTACTCTGTCTGCTAGCAGGATTCAGTCCACAGGATTAAACCAGAACTAGACTGAAGTAAACAGCCTGCCTTCCAAATTGCTGAGCTATGGACAATGAGGCCTCAATGCCAACTGTTTTACTCTGCTTGTATTGGTCCTTATTACTTAATGATTTAGACATAGCCTGATTGGACAGTAATATAAAAACAATAGCAGATGGCAGAGTTGTTTAGAATGAAAAACATAGCTACATGAGCAATATAAAATATAAAGTCTATATTGGGGGGAAAAAAAAAAAAAAAGAAAAGAAGGTTTGACTTTTGGAAGATTTGCAGATCCTGCACATAGGTCAGCGCAATCTGAAGCACAACTATAGGCTGGGCATAGAATGGATTGAAAGCAGCCCTGAGGAGAAGGACTTGGGGGTATTGATTGATGAGAAGCTCAACATGAGCCGGCAGTGTGCGCTTGCAGCCCAGAAAGCCAACAGTGTCCTGGGCTGCATCAAAAGAGGCGTGACCAGCAGGTCGAGGGAGGTGATCCTGCCCCTCTACTCCGCCCTTGTGAGACCCCACCTGGAGTACTGCATCCAGCTCTGGGATCCCCAGTACAAGAGAGACATGGAGCTGTTGGAGCGAGTCCAGAGGAGGGCCACAAAGCTGATCAGAGGCCTGGAGCACCTCTCCTATGAGGACAGGCTGAGAGAGTTGGGGTTGTTCAGCCTGGAGAAAAGAAGGCTCCGGGGAGGTCTAATTGCAGCTTACCAGTACCTGAAGGGGCCTACAGGAAATCTGGAGAGGGACTGTTTATCAGGGAATGTAGTGACAGGACAAGGGGTAATGGGTTTAAGCTGAAGGAGGGTCGATTTAGGTTAGATGTTAGAAAGAAATTCTTCACCGTGAGGGTGGTGAGTCACTGGAACAGGCTGCCCAGAGAGGTTGTGGAGGCCCCCTCCCTGGAAGTGTTCAAGGCCAGGTTGGATGAGGCTTTGGGCAACGTGGTCTAGTGGAGGGCGTCCCTGCCCGCAGCAGGGGGGTTGGAACTAGATGATCTTTAAGGTCCCTTCCAACCCAAACCATTCTATGACTCTATGATTCTAAGATTTGTGGATGCTTTGAGGAATAAGCCAACCAGTAACTGATATATCAGTAACTGATATATCCTATGAAACTCATAACTGATGTATTAGTTTTTTCAGACTAGTATTCTTCCATCTTTCCTAAACCTATTACTCTTTAAAAAGGGTTATGTAAGTGCACTTAAGTGATTCCTAGTCTACATACCACATAGGATGAAATTTGCTAGCTATGACTTTTTACCAAAATAAAATTATTTCAGTTCAGCTTTATATAAATATTATAGAATCATAGAATCATAGAGTGGTTTGGGTTAGAAGGGACCTCAGTCTAGTTCCAACCCCCCTGCCATGGGCAGGGACACCCTCCACTAGACCACGTTGCCCAAAGCCCCATCCAACCTGGCCTTGAACACTTCCAGGGAGGGGGCATCCACAACCTCTCTGGGCAACCTGTTCCAGTACCTCACCACCCTCACAGTAAAGAATTTCTTCCTAATAAAACTGATAAAAAGTACATCAACAAATTTCGAGCAATTATCATCAAATAAATCATCATTTATTCAGTTTATATTACTTAATCCAATCCTTTAAGTCTTTTGAATTGAAGCAACCAACTGGAATTTCAAAAAGCAAGAGTCTGTTTTCTCTGTCATGGTACATGGAAAAAGTCAATCTGATAGAGGATGTCTTATAGTTCTAAACCTTGAGGACCATGGTTACCAGAGATAATCTGTTTCATTTGCTAACTACATTTATGTCTGTATATGTATCTATATGTAATTTATGTAATGTTTCAATGAGATTTAAATGTGAATCATATTTTAACAAATTTACTTCCTTATGTATCCAGCATGTTTAAGGTTATTTCCAACAGCAAGTAATGTTTAACTAATAACCTACCATAAAAGGTGTGGTTTAGACATTTTTATTTCAAACATCAAACTGTCAAAATACAAATGGTGGGAAAATCTTCATACACGACAGGCAAACAAGACATTCATTAGCTATTATCTTTTAATAAAATAGAAGAATATCAGTCAAGTCTGGATGAATACATATTGAGCTAAAATATGGAATAAATTATTACGGCTAACAAAAGTCTTGGATATTAAAAATAGCGCAGCTAACAAAGTAACATATTTATAAGCCATTATCATTTGTTGAGAATAAGATCTAAAACGACTGTTTACATCCAATTTGCTACATAGTTGAGCTGATTCATTCTCCAACTGATTCATTCTATGTACTCTGTATTTGACTAATAAACAAATGTCCGTGTCTTCAAGAGTTTATAATCATCCTTTGTTGCCAGCTCAGAGCACAGGAGAAGGACTCCTTTGAAATCAGTGAAGTTAAAATTTGTGAAAACACACAGAGTAGGAACAAAATCAGGGCCCAAGCTAAGGGAAACATTGAAATATACATTTGGAAAAGCATTAGATGATTTGTTTTGGAGACAATCAGCATCCACTAAAATCTCCATGCATTTTCTTTGTATGATCTCAGTAGTGCTTCTGTACATTTCTCATTTTAACAGAATGTAAATATTATCTTAACATGTTCAAATGATAGATTCTTACCTTAAATAGAACTTAACTACTTATTCCTAATCTTATGTACTCGAAGTATGCATTTATACATAAGCAAAAATAAGTGATCCCTTTACAGTAAAAAGAATATCAACTGATACTATTTGCAGTTGTGAGAATTATGACTTTTAATTAGACTTTCTATTCAAGACAAAACTGAGACTATTTCAGTTTGTTAAACCATTTCCACTGGTCAGTCTTCATTTTAATCATAATTGATGTTGCAGGAAAGTAGTGTGCTTTTTCTTCACTGTTTCTTATGTCCTGTAATAATTATAGAGAAAATCAATATGGGATATGGAACATGTGTACTATTCCTACAAATACAACTGTATTGTTTAAACGTAGACATGAGGTTGCATTGCCTTTAAGACTATGCATAATCACTGAAAAAGCTTTGATATGAGGCTTTCTCATGAAGAGCAAAATTTCTGTTAAGTCATCTCTGTCAATAATTTGATAACATCAGCCTCTTTTTATCCATACTTTAAAGTATTTTGAAATAATCTTATTATTATTTTTCTAAGATCTTTTGCTCCATATTGCTAAATATTACCATTGAGGAAAACTAGTGATCTGCTTAGGGCCAAATCCAGACAATGTAACTGCAATTTGTTGGACAATGGAAGCCCGAAAAGGTTGCAGATTGTGGCTTTAAGACATTTGATGTTGGTAGCTAATCAAACCAACCACGAAAGTTCCCAGAACTCACTAAAAGTGAGCTTTAGAGCTGATGGAGTCCTAGAGACAACCTACTTATCTCCTACTTAGCATGAGATCTGATGAAACACACAGTTAAGTGGTGGAATTCATTGCCACAAGTTGCTGCAGAAGCCAGAAGCAAAAGCAGTTACATAAACTAATTACAGAAATTCCTTGAGTATGGGTTCACTGGAGGCTATCAAGAACATCTCCAGGGTGCAGATCTGCAAGTTCCTGGCCTGCAGATTTCTAGAGGCCGAGAAGATATGCTGCAAAGGTTGTGTTATTTTACCTTTTCTCTCTTTAAGGCTTGCCACTAGGTACAGAATGCCTCAGAATAAAAAAAATATGACCTGATCCGTTACAGCTTTTCTTGCATTCTTAAAATAACTTATTCTTGAAAATTAGTATATTATAAGAATTCTCTACACATATAAGTGTTAGATTTACTGTCTCTTCCGGGCTTAATCAAATTAAAAAAAAATAAAAATAAGAAAGGGGCAACCTATGACATTCTAGCTACCAAGGAAGAAACAGTTCCTTTTCTGGTTGCTAGAAAACTCATTCCGTACATTCGTATGTATCCTCTGACATTACCGGGTATGAGAAATTTAATGGCCTTTGCCCTTGGAAAAGAGGGAGATAGAATACCTAATGTCATCATTACCAGACATGGAATAATGTACTCTGAATAGGAAGTAGTCTCCACTGCTGCATGAAACTCCATGTTCTACAAATGATAAATTGTGACAGAAGCAAAGCCCTTAGGAGAATGCTTGCCAAGCAGTACTATCTGTAAGCCCTCACAGATCAAGCTCAGAAGATTAATTTGATATTTTTTCTTATGATTCCTTGTTTCACTTATGATGTGCATGCCAATATAGACTGTCAACTGAAAAGGAAATACTATAAAAAATTAGGTCGTTTTCCTACTGTAAAATATATTAAAGCATGATGTGACTAGCTTCTTGTGTCATTCAAGTACTGGGTTGTCACTGGAGTTGTAGGCAGAAAAAATATTGGCAGCTATGAACAACATATTTGATTTCTATGATATATATTTTTAAATTATAACCAGAAATTTGGAATTTACATTCTTCAAGCCATAGAATTTGTTAGCAGTTTCTTTACATAATTTTAAAGCTTTTATCTAGAATTACTACAAAAATACCAAAACAACACCAAAAAATGTTGCTGTTCCAAGGGAGATGCCACATATTCATATCCTGTTAAATTTAAATACCTGCACTTAAGTGTAGCCTTCAACCTGTGTGCAATATCTAGCCTCTAAATTGCAGTAGCATTCCTCTATTTTTCAGCAATTTAACAGTTATGAAATATAATATAACACAACAGTAATTCTGTGGAGTGCAATTAAAAAAGAAAAAGTAAATAAGGGGACAAGACCTTTCAAAAGTTTTGTGACAAGATTTGGAATATTCCTAGTTATGATTCTGGCCTGTGGTGGTGGTGGCTAAAATGTGTTACTATCTTCTAACTGTTTCTCAGCCTGCATTAAACAAAGCCCTGGTCTCAATCAATATCTAGTTTACCAAAACCACATTCACATTTGGTATCCATTGATGCCCATGTTTACAGTCTCAGAAAGGAGACTAAGCAGTAAGTTAACTTGGGGTTGGAACTGAACCCTAACTCTTGTAGATGAGCTGTCAGATTGGGCTCCACAAAACTGGCAGGAAGAGTGTGGGGCCTCAGCAATAGTTATATAATGAAAACTGAGAAACTGAGTCTGACAAAAAATTGAACATATGCTTTTGTTTCTTTTTTTTCCAAGTATTAACAATGAAAATAAAAGTTTCTGATTTTGCAGTCTGAATACAACATAGATACATGCCATCTTTTTTATAGTATACTTCCCAGAATCACTAGACGCACCAAGAAATGGCATGCCAGGGGGTAGTTTCAGCTATCTTAATCTAATCTCCAGGTAGTGGAAATTTTGCAGTTTCCGCAGGCAATGTATTCCAGTATTTCCTTGGCCTTCCTGTTTGAATTCTTTCTTGTTATATCTAACCCAGACCTTCCTTACTGTAATTTAAACCCATTATTTTTCTTTTTACCTGCTATGAATATGTAAACATATTATCCTTTCCTCTCTGTAAGACTCTTTTGCACAACTTTCTGTTGATGTTCAAACTGAGTTCCACTCCATCCTGCAGATCTTTCCAAAGCCACTTGTCTTGCGTCTGTTCATTTCTGAATACAGAAACTTTCTCTTTTCTTGACAAACTACATCCTTCAAGAAAACATTCCCTACTTTGGAATGTTAATTAGGCTCTATGGTATGCTTGTAACCTCTATCATCTTCTGATTTTTTTAAAAAGTATCCTCTATTGCATTGTCATTGAGAAACAGCTAAAACAGAACTGTGAAGACTCAAATCTATACATCCTCCAGTCTGACAAAGAGCCGTTGATAACTACTTTGGCTCTCTGCCAGTTTTGCATGACCTTATGGTAATATGTTTTTCTAACCTACTTACAAGAACATCATGTGACACTATGCCATTAATTTTATTCCAGTCAAGACATACGACATTCTCTTTTTCTCTTATATATACAGTGCCTCTTAATCTATTATAGAAAAAGTTAATCTGGTCCTTTAATAATTTGTCTTGGCAATTCATCCTATTTTTATGCCATATTCTATAGCATTGTTTACAAATTTTGATTACTTGTTTTTACATTGTCTGAAGACTGAAGTTATACTGATTAGTATTTAATTTCTAACCTAGAGGTTTGAAACCAGAACAGATTTGTGTTAAATGCCTCAGTTAGAAAAAGAAAACATCTCCTCTGCCGCAAATATTCAGATCTAAAGAAGGACTGCTGTGAAAGTGATTAGGAGAAACAGCATGAACTCCCTCCCCACACACAAGCAATTCAAATTTGAACAAGCAGAAGCAAGAAAGCAAAGAACTTTATAACCAGGCCACCGAGGCAGGCAAATGGAGAAGCAAAGTAAAAGTTCTGAAGATATTTCCTTGGAAGAACAGAATAAGAGTAAATTAATATTCTTAATTCAAAGCATTTACAAGATTGTATAAGCCACTGTTAAGATATGTTGCGCTGACATTTTACAAGAAAAAAGGAAAGGTTAGCATGAACAATGCCAAATATGTACTACAGTGGAATATAAATATTTGCCTAAGGTGTGCAGAAGCAATGTGCATGCTGCAGAAAGATAGGCATATAGACAGTCTCTGCTGAAAAAAAGAGAAAATAAACTTTTCCTGAATTTCTTCATTAACAACATTAGAGTTCCATGAAATAAGAAGCTATTTGATCTTGGTGTATGTTCTTTGGTATCCAACCAAATGAGTACACTTTTTCAAAGCAGTAAAGAGTATCTAAAAGACAGCATGTAAATACTTCAGAAGTCCTCTGAATATTGTTTGCAATAGATCATGTGATGTTTAGCAAATTTCTGCCACTTACTTAAACATTTAGCCAAAATGAATGAAGAAATAGAGGGGTAGAGATGAGGAGAGGGATTGGGAGAGAGGAAGGGAGGGAGGAAAGAGATAAAAAAAAAATAAAAAAACAACTTTGCATTGATTTGAAGTTAGAATGGCATGTCAGTGCCAGTTCAAGGCTCTGCAAACAGCTGGAGGATATTTACATTGTGAAAGCATGTTCATTCTAAATGAACAATATGAAAACATCAGCAGAAAGAGCTTGCAGAGTCTTCTATAGTGCTAGTACAGCCATGTGCCTCCAAAGAACTTCTACACAATTCAAAACGCTGTACAAATTGCAAACATTTGTAACCACTCTCCTGGCTAAAGATGTTTTTTGCAGATGGACTGGAGAGGGTGAGTCATTTTAGGAATTATTTTCAGAGCACATTCCTAAAAAAAATATGTACCAATTGCATAAAATCACTGGATATGTTGAACTATGAAATGAGTTGTTACAGAAATCCCTTACCAACTTTCCAGTCATTAACATTTTAATAATATAAAATGTTACACTTGTCTCTGTGGCTGCAAAGTAAAATTACACAAACATTGGATTTGTATATAGAGCCATATTTTAAAATGTAAAAGAAAAAAAAGTTGTGTTACATTTCTGGACACAGCTTATTTAGGAGATTAAGAGCCTGTTTTCAAAATTTGCTTGGACCTGAGATACCAGAGCCACCTCAGTCACCACTAAATACTAATCCCAGTAATCCTTCATCCATTTCTTTTCCACAGCTGAGTGGAAAGTTCCTTTTGGAGATACCTGGTCTTTGTATGGCTATCATCTCAGCCTTTTACATGTCTTTTTTCAACTCTACTCTGCTTCCCAGACTGTCACGCAGGTACTGAGCTCTTTACTTCCCCCCCCACCTTTTTTTTTCTCCCCAGAACTTGTTCTTATGCACTAAACTACGAAAGATTCTAACCAGCAATAATCACATGAAAGAAGAAGTTCTTCATATTGCTTCTCCAACCTGACTAGGAAAGCTTCTAAGGAATACCAAGGCCTGACAACAGGTTCCTTGTTGTATTCATTCAGAAACCTGTAAGCCAACACTGATCTTCTGAGAACTCAATGTATTATAAAATTCAAGGACGTAATTCAAGACTAGGTTTAGATACATAACTGTAAAGTGTGGGGTTTGGTCTTGATCCCTATATTTGTGGCTATCCAATCCTCTTTCTTTTCATCTATGTCTTTTACAGCTCCTCTAGTTTTTCTCTTTCCATCTCTCCTACTATTTCTCAGTCTCTTGCTAACTCTTGCATTTGACACCAGTGAGACTATACATGAGGAAAGATGCATGTCTCTATATAAATTCATTTAGAAATATTAGGGGGAAAAGCATAGACAATTGGTTTTTTTTTTAATTTGTTTACTCTCCAGTAGCTTTGAAATAACTTTCTCATGTGTATCATGTTTAAACTGAGGCAGTGAGCTCCCTTTAAACATCACCTGAAAGTTCTTGGAGTCAATTAGAACATTTTGGATGCACGAGAAATAGTGACATTACACTAGACCCAATGTAGCAGCCTGAAATTCATGAGATCATGATGATTGCTCCTGAACTTCATACCCAGTAGAAAAAAGAAGTCCTCTTTAGATAAACACTATCATCAGCAAATGAAGGTTGGGCACATCTCAAGACCTCCCAAGAGCACTTTATTTAAACTTCTACCTCTCTTGTTTATCTCTATAAGGAACCAATAGGAAACACTTAGCGCTTTCACCACTCGTGATCCAGGTTTCCTCTTCTGAAGAAAGTTCTGAGTGTTTGTTTCCTTCTCTCTCTTTCTGTCTCTCTCAAACAGGGGTAGATATATTAACTTTGTCTTTTGTAGTGCTTCCTAATGGTTAGAGTATTTGCCCAGAAACTGCTGAATTTCAGTTAATGTGCTCTGTAACCTAAGAGGTTGGAAAAGTTGTCCATTCCCTTTACAATTCTCAATGGACCTGTCTTGTGACGATATACTGAGCATAATTACAGTATATATTTCAAACTACTTGATGGCCAAGATCATTTAAGCAGCCTAGAGACCTTCAGTCACTGCCAGGAAGCCAGCTCCCACTTCCACCTACATCATCATCCATTTATTCTATCTTTACTGAAGCAACAACTTCTTGCTTTGATGTTGCCCTTCATATGCATCAGATTCTGTCCTTAACATCTTTAAAATCAGCTCATTGTTTCTCTCCAGGCACTTAAACCTGTCTTCAGCCTTGATATCTACAAAAGACATTAATATAATTAAAACTCTGATTCACTGAAACCACTGTTTACAATGTGGACAAGTATTACGAGCAATTCTCATGTATTTCCTTAGCTCTTTCTTGGTTTGTATTTTTACTCTCTATGGTGCTTAGTATCCTGATATTGGTGGCTTCAAACAGCTTCTTATCAAAACAACAGAAAAACATTGATGTATAATTACAAAAAAAAAATCAAGCTTTTAGTTAGTAAATTCAAAACAATGAAAAATATGTGAATATATTTTCATTGTAGATATAAATTGTACAAAAAGTAATGGAAATAGGTTTAAAACTTTATAATGGTACTGGTTTCAATCTCATAGTAATATCAACATTTGCATTCATTGTTCTAGACCTGTTTTCTCGATGTCACATATTTCCTTTATCTTTTTTTAATTTATTTTTTATTATTCTTTTTCCTTCCCTTTCTTGACATACTCTTTTCCTTATTCCCCATTTCACCGTTATACATATACTGAGGCTAACAAAGACCGTTTAAACAGACGGAAAAAAAAAAAAAAAGATACCTGTCTGTTTCGTACAGGGGACAGGACATTCATGTACAGAACACTACAATTTATAAGTCTTATATATACACTCATTTAGGATAAGAGGTATTTGAAAGATTTGAAAATATTCTGTAAACAAAACATAAGTAAAAATGAGATTAAAATGAGATTTGTGGTATTTATGTGATGTGGTCTATTGTCTAATGTGATCTAGGGATACAGACAGTTTTAACGTCCTTATTTCTCCTTTGGGATTACAGGGATAAACCACCAAGACTTTCACAAATAAGTTTACTGAATGGAATATATACAGCTCTTATTCTTATGTAAACAAACAGGCTATGACTTGAAGCCACACAATGGCCTTAATTGTACAAACCATGTATTGCTAAAATCAATCTGAGTCATAACTGTGGTAAGCAACCATCTCAGTCTTGAGCAATCTGTTGGTAAACTAATAAATTATATCAATGTGGAGAGAGGAAGAACTCTTTTTATGGGCATTTGTTCAGCAAGCGGGAATAGCTGGGTTCAAAAATTGCCAGCTCTAATCAAATAAGTAAATCCTTTTTACTTAAAAGTTTCTCTAAACCTTTTAGGAAGTGAGTAAGATACAAGGGTTTTTCATTTTGCTTTCTCTTCATGATAGTTTGGAAGCATGCAAACGTGTAAGTAATGAGAATTCAGTTCATATCTTAATCCTGCATCCCCTCCTTAAAAGAGCCAGAACATGTTTAGTTCAATCCTGACTACACATACATTATGCCAGTAAATCCACTGATTTGAAATGCTCCAGGATTTTGCTCTTTCGCATTCATGGTACATCCTGGGTAAGCGAGAGTCAGAGGATCGAGGTCTTAAAGAAGAATGTGAATTGCCTCACTGACAGTAACAACTACTCTTATTCTTTATTCTTTTACAGCAAATATTTAATGACCTGTTGCACAGAGAAACAGGCAGTCCAACAAAAGGAAGGGGCTTGGAAGCCGACGTACATTTGAACATATTCTGAATAATCTCTCAGTGTTAAAAACTGATTCTCATACACATTTAGGATGTGATCTGATTAACAATTTCAACAATGGCAGAGGCCTAAAAGTTAAGAAAAAATAATTGTACTGAATCAAGTAAGTAATGGAAAAACAAACACTAAAATATAAACATTCTTTTTTTGCTTAAATTTACGGTAACATTATTCTTCACCCATGAAGCAGACCTATACATTAGATTTTGAAAGAAAAAAAAAAATAAAAATCACTATCTTTACTAAAAATATAGATGGAAAGAAGAATTACCTAACTATTTAATTCAGTGAGAATTTTGCCCTTGTTGAAATGTATGCTCAGTTTGATGGATTTTTAATTCTGATTAGACCTGTATTTGCTCTTTATACTGTAGTCTGCTCAGTACATGAAATGTTTCTCAGTAATTTTTCTGACATCATTATAAATTCCCGTAATGGTGAGCAAGGGTTACAGGCTGTGAGAGATTTGTGAACTTTGAAAGGACAAATTGTACTGAAGTTTTTGGTTCATGTGTCCAAATGAAGTCATGAGTGGGCCCGTAAGAGTCTCCTTATCTATAGGTAGATAAAGAACGAAAAAAAAATTATGTGATTTTCCAAAAAATTGCGGTTTAGAATTAATTGGATAACTATCACACAGTAATTTAAAATCTACTGTTTTTTTCAAATAGTATTTATTGAGATATTATGTGCATTTATCTGTTTGGGAAAAAAAAAAAAAAGTTTACTTGGGAAATACATTCCTTCTATCCCTAAAAATCTCCTGAGACGTTCATAGACACGTTACTCCAGAGAAGAGAAAATCTGTCTGTCTTTTTTTTAAAGTAATACTCAAATTCAGTGTTCAAAAAAGATGTGTGGCAGAGTTGCATATATATGACACAGAGACAGGGAGCAGAATGAAGCCCCCATAATCCAAGGGGAAATGGTTAGTGACCTGCTGCACCACTTAGACACACACAAGTCTATGGGGCTGGATGGGATCCACCCAAGGGTACCGAGGGAGCTGGTGGAAGTGCTCACCAAGCCACTTGCCTTCATTTATCAGCAGTCCTGGCTAACCGGGAAGGTCCCTGTAGACTGGAGGCTAGCCAGCGTGATGCCCATTCACAAGAAGGGCTGGAAGGAGGATCCAGGGAACTACAGGCCTGTCAGTCTGACCATGGTATCAGGGAAGGTTATGGAGCAGATCATCTTGACTGCCATCATGCGGCATGTACAGGACAACCAGGTGATCAGGCCCAGTCAGCATGGGTTCATGAAAGGCAGGTCCTGCTTGACTAACCTGATCTCCTCCTGTGACAAGGTGACCCTCTTAGCGGATGAGGGGAAGGCTGTGGATATTGTCCACCTGGACTTTAGTAAAGCCTTTGACACCATTTCCCACAGCATTCTCCTGGAGAAACTGGCTGCTTATGGCTTGGACAGGCATACACTTTTCTGGGTTAAAAACTGGCTGGATGGCCGGGCCCAGAGAGTTGTGGTGAATGAAGTGAAATCCAGTTGGTGGCCAGTAACAAGTGGTGTTTCCCAGGGCTCAGTACTGGGGCCAGTTCTCTTTAATATCTTTATCAATGATCTGAATGAGAGGATCAAATGCACCCTCAGTAAGTTTGCAGATGACACCAAGTGGGGCAGGAGTGTTGATCTGCTTGCAGGTAGGAAGGCTCTACAGAGGGACCCAGACAGGCTGGAAGGATGGGCCAATACTGCGTTCAGGTTTGGGCCCCTCACTACAAGAAGGACATTGAGGTGCTGGAGTGTGTCCAAAGAAGGGCAATGAAGCTGGTGGAAGGTCTAGAGCACAAGTCTTACGAGGAGCGGCTGAGGGAAGTGGGGTTGTTTAGCCTGGAGAAAAGGAGGCTGAGACCTTATTGTTCTCTACAGCTACCTGAAAGGAGGTTGTAGCCAGGTGGGTGTTGGTCTCTTCTCACAAGTAACAAGTGATAGGACAAGAGGAAACGGCCTCAAGTTGTGCCAGGGGAGGTTTCAATTCGGTATTAGGAAAAAATTCTTCACTGAAAGGGTTGTCAGTCTTTGGCACAGGCTGCCCAGGGAAGCGGTCGAGTCACCATCCCTGGAGGTATTTAAAAGACGTGTAGAAGTGGCACTTGGGGACATGGTTTAGTGGTGGACTTGACAGTGCTAGGTTAACGGCTGGGCTCAAAGATCTTAATGGTCTTTTCCAACCAAAATGATTTTACGATTCCATGAATCTATATGTGTATGTGTGTGTATGTGTACATATGTATGTATCTATGTTTGTATCAGCAGTGCAAGCTGTAGAAGCTTATGATAGAGAGGAAACAAGAAAGAGATTTTGTGTCATGTTCAGATAATTTTGATCCATGACATGATCTGGAGGAGTAACTCTGGTCACATTCCTACTTCAGTGAAATATCTACAGGAAGACAAGCCTTCAAATGCACAGATTTCTAGAGGTCAGACAGGACAGGTCAGAGTGAACATGTTTATGTGAGAAGAGCACACAGGCACACTGTCTGGGCGGGATTGTCAGTGCACACAACTGTATTACAGGGCCAAAAGCTCCCGTTGAATGAGGAAGTCCTGATCTGAATGGCAGTCTGCAGGACTTCTAGCCTTTCCTGTCTTCCACCTCCTCCTAGTAAGCCCACACCTGGCTAGCCTGTCTCTACAGAAAACAAGTTTCAGGGCCAAATGTGCCAGCAGTAAAACAACAAATATCACTGTCCTACACAGTAAAATAGCAATGACTTTTTAAGTCATTTACCCTTTCCAAATCCCTGTAAACTTCCTGGGAAAACTTCAATTTTTTAATTCCAAATACTGCAGATACACAGACCACTCCAGAACTTAATATTGACACTTCGGGTTGCACTAGATGACTTAGAGAGAGTGAGCATGGAAATAGGGATTGGCATCTCCATTTGAAGAGATTCTCACTTACCTTTCTATACACTCTGTGATTGTCAGCAACGTCTTCAGCAAACTAGGATATCACAATGGCACCTTGAATGCCATAGTAATGACTATGAGGTGTGAACTGAATGCAGGAAATGTGATGAAGCAGCCCTTCATTAAAGCTGAGCACATGACCATGTCTGTATTAAGGTCTTACCAAGTCTGTTACAAAGCCTGCTGAAGTAGGCAGTTGACTTCAGTAAGGAAAAGTAAAGAACAAAACATAGCTAGAAGCGGTGAGTTCAGGGATCATTTAATAGCTATTTCTCTGTTACACAAATCAAGATCTTTAGTCAATTAAAATACAATTTTATTTTTCATGTCAGTCAAAGCATTGATACTGTCACAGCTTGCGTTACAGAAAAGCTTGGGCACTGTGCTCAGAGGGGCTATGGCACCAAATCTTGCTAGCAAAGAATAAAGTATAGTCTTTACCATAAGAGTTTATAAATAGATAAGACAAACAAGGGGATAAGAGGTGAGAGAAATAACATAAAAGACAGAAAGTTCATTAATGTTTTGCAGCTGTCATATTAGTTCCCTTTTTTTTGTATTTGCTTTTTCTTTATTGGCTGGTGATGTTGGAAGATGAGGAGAGGGACAAAGCGGGTGATGGAAGCAGTGAAAGAGGGATAAGATAAGAGGAAGGGATATATATGGGTGGCAGCTAAAGTGAGGTTGAAGTGAAGTGACTGTGAGGGAAGGGGCGGAAGGGGTTTGAAGCAAACAACCAAGATAAACTATAAATAAGAATACACATATATGCAGTACTTTATATCTTCAAAGAACGGGAAAAGTATGTCTAATGTAAAGTTAGACTTTCCTTCCATTTCAAAGTATTCAGTCTTCAGAAAAGTGTTTATAACAGGAAAATGTAAGTAAACCCTTGAGGGCAAAGGGAGTGAGAGGAGAGTCTCCAACTGTCAGGTCTTTGTACTGAGACAGTTTCGGTTTTGACCATCATGCAATACTTCGAAAATGCAGAGCACCGTAAAGATCCACTCCAGTGAAAAGAAGTCAAACTCCTACTAACCAGGTATCACTTACTCAAGCAAAAAATTGTCAGTATTGTTTCTGTGTTTCAAAGTATGCAGCTGTGATGAAATAGGATTAGTATGATTTAAAGATTCTCATTAAAATTATGAGATTATGGAACAAAGTTATATTATGCACTGTTTCTGCATAGGTGGAATCCACTGTATGTAAATCCATGGTATGCCCGCATCTCATGCTTATGCGGGTCCTTTACCTCATCTCACAAAATATATGACAGAATTAGGAAGGATACCACAAAGACAACAAGGATAATCTGAAGAAAGGAATAGCTTTCATATGAGGAAAACATGACTATGCCACTTCAGCTTGGGGAAGAGGTGACTGACAAGAGATAAGGTAAAGTCCTATAGAGTCTTGAGTGACAAGGGGAAGGTGAATAGGAAACAGTTATTTCAGTGTAACCTCCATACAAGGAGCACAGGGCACAAAATGAAACTGGAAGGTGACTTGCAAGGCAAAGAAAAGGATGTATTTCTTCACACAGTTCACAGTGAGTTTGAGGAACCGCTCTGGTCTAGGACGTGGTAAATGGTGAAGATTCACGTAGCTAGAAAATGGCTGAGCAAATTCAGAGGATGAAAATCTAACATGGGCTATTTAAAAACAAAGGCACAACTTTCAGCATCAGATATCCATGAGACACAAATTGCTGCAGTTTGGTAAGTACGCTGGAGCAGTCACGTATCAAGCCTGCATTCAATACTATTGGCCGGTATTAGAGACAGAACTAAAGGGACCTGGTGTGACTTGGCCTATCTGTTGTGGATCATTAACAAAAAAATTATCATTTCTCCATCAGACTATGTACGAAAATCAATGATATGTTAATGATCATTTATTCAGATGGCAGCATTTTGCAGTAGTGACATAATTAAAACCTATAAAAGGCAGTAGGTTCCACATTTTTTTCTTCAAAAATCTTAACTTCAGGGTGTGAAGAATCCCAAAATTAAAAAAAAAAAAAAAAGAAGAATGTTCACCAAAGAAACACATAAACTGACTTCTGAGGAAATGGTCAGAATGCTTTAATAGACAGTGAGGTAAAATTAAAGGGCTGAGCTGTGATTCTGAAGTTTTCACCTTGAAAATAATCTTGAACATTCTCCAGGACAATAAATCATAAAAGTGGCCAACATCTATGAGGAAATTGTGACAAGGTTACGAATTTTATCAAAAAAGTTACTAATTCCTTCATTACTGGCATACCTTGGTTTTAGAATCATACCTGTGGAATAGTTGTGTCTGTCTTCTGCCGTGACTGTTATTCCTCCAACAATGTCAAAGCATCCATAAAGCTGAGACTGTGTAACAGCGCGTGCTGAAAGCAACATAAGTCTGACTTGACAGCATCCTTGCAGGGACCTCTACAGAGGGTCACTGTTGTCAAGAAGTTATAACAGGGAATGTGGAAAAAACAAATGTTCTAGAGATAGCCAGGCAGGAAAGAAGCACTGGAGTTTACTCAGGCATTTAGAAACCTTAATACAGTGAAGATCTATTTGCTTTTAATCAACACGGGAGACAAGAAAGAACACATAACCAAGTAACAGAAGCACAGTTTGACCTCTGTTAACTGAAATAAGACTGTTGGTAGCTGGGGTCAAATCCAGTAACCGGATGAAGGCGAGGATGCTGCATCTCCATGCCCCCAGCTCCTACCCATAGCAAGGTTGGCAACGCATTCCTTGTAGGCACATGTGCACAAAGCAAACATACACCGCATATATACATAAATACACATCCAGCCACACAGATCACAGACATTCTCAGCACTCACATGAACACAGACAGTACCATCTGCCTCATCCTGCTCCCCTCTCTGACTGACCAGGATGAAGGTCCGCTAGCGAGAACATATATGTGTACATTTATATATACAAATGTACAAGGTGGATCCCTGCAGCAGCTGTGCTCACTCAGTCTGCCCAGGATCTGCCCCTGGTTCCCAATCTCCCATTTTCTCATACTCAGACGTACAAACCCCCAAGTCCACATCCCCACACCAGTTGCTGGTAGAGACCATTGTGTACTCACATGCATGCACGTGCATGCGCACACACACACACACAACTCCCTTGGTCCCCAACAGCCAGCTTCTCCCATGGTCTTGACCTGTGAGACACACACACCCTGGCTCCCAGGTCACTTCACCTACTCGCTGGCTAGTCCAGCTTGACCTTTACTAATGATCACACACTCAGACACTTGCTGGCAGCACAGAGACATGAGGCCCTGTGACCAATGGTCCCACCCCACTTACTGGCATTTGGTTTCACTAAGTCCAGTCTTTCCAGTCCCTGCACCCATGCACATGGACCCTGCAATCCATGGTGTGACTTCAGTTGTTCACCCAGACTCCGATATACACGTATGCACACACTGAATACAGAGCCTTCACCCAGAAAAAGTGCTAGAGAAGGATTTAATAAGGAGGTAGGACAGACCGCACTGACCAGGCACAGGGAATGACCAGAGAAGTATACCCACCAGCAACTGTTTACACAAGACTGGCCCCTTTTGGCTCCTTAGTCTTTGATTTTCCCACATTTGTTCCTTCCCAAATCATCCAAAGCTGTCCCTTTCTTCACCTTTTGTTCATTCCCTAAACATCCCACAGAAAGTCCTGTGTAACTCCAAATGCTCTTCCCCTGCATGCCATAATGTGTCCCATACCCCAGACAGCAGCACCCTCAGTTCAAAAGGTACTCTACCATTGACACATCTCGAGCGGTTTCACACCAGGACACTGGGGTTGAGGGTCTCCTGAGACAGCTCTGAGAGGTACCCAGACAGTGTGTCACTTCTTTTGAATCTTTAATTTAGGTTCCTCTTTGCTCCTCTGGGTTTGTGGAGATGGACCTCTGATGGGCTGCTGGGTCCTGGGATTGGCCTGGGGTCCCCCACCTGACATTGTGCTCCTTTCTGGGCATGCAGATGAGCTTTTATCACATAATCTAACATATATTGCTTACAATACATCCCACATCCTATCTAATAAAAAAGAATGCAAAATAAGTAATTATAAAATCATAAATCGTGGAGTTGGAGAGGATCACAAGGAGTTATGCAATCCATTTCCTGAGTCAAAGATATAATATACCTGTATCCACAAAGAGGTTTTACTATTTGCTTCCACATAAGAGAGCATTGCTTAAGACTCTCACAGCCTATTACGCAGCTCAACAATTTTTGCTGCTAGAAAATTTTTACTAATGTTTAGACTTAGCTTCACTTAATTCTGTTTTAGGTTGCTGCTATTCATGCTGGGCATGGAAAACTGTTTATTCCCATCTCCTATTTTTACCTCTCTGTAGCCTGCTGTCATAGCTCCCTTCAGTCTCCTCAGCTCTAGACTAAACAACCCTAATTCCTTCAATTTTTCTTCAGAGGTTATGTTTTCTAGACCTGTAACCATTCTTGTTATTTTCTTTTGGACTGAATCCAATTGGTTTGTATCCTTCTTGAAGCACAAAGTCCAAAGCTTGACATAATATTGTATCTGAGGCCTAACCAAAGCCAAACAGAATTTAACTACTTTATATGTCACTTAAACAATGCATACAATGTTTATGTGTTTCATTACGATGTTTGCCTTGCACGTATATAATCTCTGCAGTAAACTAATTTTGTTGATCATTTTCAGCTTATGATCTGTTATAACCCACAGATCCTTTTCAGCAGCATGTCTGTACTTCCTGTTACTCTCTAACCTCTATGCAGTTAAACTTCCAAATATTTGATAAAGCACTTCCACATTGCAAAAAGTAATCATAATCTGCAGCGATCACTTGATATTTCTCTTCCTTCTTGTCATTACCTTTAAAATCTTACATTAAAAGTACTTTTAAATGCTAATTAAAAATAGTAATTTCAAAGTAAGTTTGCTAAAATGGTTGAGGGTTTGGGTTTTTTTTCTTTCTCATTAGATTATGGCTTAGAAAAATAAGTACAAAAATGTATTTAAAGACTGGACACATGATGTGCATTACATCATCAATCTCTTTCAATTTTTTAAAGTTGTATTGCCTTTGAGGAAATATCTACAGATTCTAATTTTGTTCATCTAACTCAGTAAAGAGATATTCACTCTCTCCTACTGTAAAGAAAAAAGATTGCTTCCACACAGTGGATTAATTTTACAATACTCTCATTATAGTGGCTGGAGAAGGAGAGACTTCTGCCAGAACTTAAAACATTTAACTTAGGTTCCTAATCAAGTTCTGAGGTTTTAATTTCTTATAACTGACAAAATAGAAAACAAAGATCTAAAATGAGCCCTTTTGAATAACTCTGTCAGAGTTACTTCTTGACAGATGGTGTCAATCAGTGTTTCTTTGCAAGATGACTTTAAATGAGTTAGAGGTCCAGGATCTCTATCTCATGTTCGGGTTGTCACATAGGCTTCTCCAGTGCTCAGGCACCAGTGTTTTACTTTAAGAAATTCAACATTAAGGGTTTATTTCCAAATGAGTTTATTATACTGAGGATTGTCACCAAAATATGTTACTCTTCTCTGTGTAGGTCAACTGGAGACATGTTACAAAGGATTTTCCCTTTCCTAAGGGTTTTTATTACCCAAAGGGTAGTAAAACCTTGGTTCCTGGCACATGGGAAAAAATAGAACTATCTCTTATTGTCCTTAAAAGATTTCTTCATCTAGTTTAAGGATCAAATTTTAGGGCATACTTCTATATAGAAATATGTACTCCTACAGATTTTCAGAACCAAAGAGTGTTTAGTTTCAGTTCGACTAGCTGGTAACTTTGTGCCAAAGGACTTCTGAAAAACCCTTTATGTAGCTATACATACCATTGAAAAATCTTACACTTAGTTCTCAATACTGTGAATGCTTATGGATATGATAAATTATTTGGATTAAGCAATTTCACTGGAATCATTAGGACTACTCACATGAGTAAGAACAGGTGTAACATCAGCACAGGATTTTAACGAAATCTCCATCATAATCTAAAAATTCCAAATATTGATAATATTTATATTTTCCAATTTTCCAAAATATTGAAAATGTTATTAACAGTAATTATATGGATATCCCAATTTATCATATTATCTCTATACATATCCTATTATATACATATATAAAATGAAACATATATAAACAGGATATGTGTATAATATGATATATTCATTATCCTGTTTATAAAAATATTCATAATCTCACGTGTAAACAGTCCTCTAACTTGTTCATACAGCTGTAACACATGGGCACAAGTTATTTAATATTCCATTACTGCAAGTGTTGTAATATATATCGGAAACAATACGAATGATGTTGGAATCTTTCCAAAAAGGTTGGAACTCAGGATACAGTTATCAATGAAAAACAGCATTTTTCTCATCAGTGTTTAAAAAAAAAAAAACAACATAAAAGTAATCCTGTCAAGTGAGAATACTGCCTTCATAAAAAGGTTTGGGGTTTGTTTAGGTGGTGGTTTTTTTCTAAACACTCATGTTTACTTAATCATTGTAGCAGATCTCCGTACCAGCAAAACCAGTGTGTTACGGTTGTTTGTTTTATTATTATATCAATGGAAAAGGTATAATGAGGACAGGAAAAAAGCTATCTGTTCTGAATGCATGAAAGAAATACAGTAATAGTATGTAGTCTATAACAGTGCTTATCACTGTGGTGCTTTAGCTGTATTACATAGCCCCAATAGGTTACATCATTGCATAGTCTCAAAAGTCGCAATAAGCAAAATCTTCTACAACTCTTAGCAAAACCAACAGGCAGACACTTAGGGGTGGGCAGCACTGTCAAAGTCTTCAGCAACTTTGGAGGAGTTCCTCCATTTGGGAATGAGGTCTGGTTTTCTAATTCCTGCTCTCAGTAGACTGCAAGTATATCCTCTGAAATTGTCACAGCAAGCTCCCCTGTCTCTCTGGCTCTGTGATGATTAAAGGGTCAAGTGCCTTCACACACACAATTTCACCCCTGCCACAGATTCTCAAGCATTGCTGTTCTTCCTGAAAAGTCTCTCAAGAGGGCTTTTGACAATTAAAATAATTCCTAATATGTTTTATAAAGACAAACAAATTCAACAAAATAGATTGATAACCTTTTTTCAGAATAACTTGCAGGAGGACCCGTCTGGATTGCTGGATAGTTGAGTTTGTGTCCCTGCTAGTAAAAAGAAACAACAACTGTCTGTCAGATGGGTCCAACAGCCACTTGTGCACCTGCTACGATAGGACTGAAAGCTTTTTAGAGAATGCAAGAGCAATCTGATCTGAGTGAAGATGGCAGAAATTTTAAATTTGTAGCTTGAATCTGACATGAAGCAGGGCCAGAAGTGGCTGATAGGAACTCAGTTTCTATCTGTATTTCAGGCACTGATTTTGAGGGGCTACATTTGGACCATACTTAGACTCTGTCCTACAAACTAATGAGTCTATGTGATGATGAGATACAGGGCTTCTGAGATTCCCGTTCCTAGTCACTTCAGGATAGACTCAGACCTCTCAATTTACAGACTTAACTGCTGGGTGTCCAGTTTACATACGCCCGTCAATAGAACAAGGAAGCAGGATCTGGCCTTTCCTAAACAATATGCAATGAATTGTTTTACTAAATTTAGAGGCTAAAGAAGTTATGCACCTATAATAAACACTGTATTAGATATATTTCCCTCAATGTCTCTGTGCATTCATCGGGTGCCCCAGCACCCAGGTTAGTGATGCAAGAAGGCAATATGGCACCTTAAGGTGTAACACAACAATTCCCAAGTATCTCTGGAAATTTATCTCCTTGTAGTCAGGATAGTGATTCTAGCTGCATTGGAGACCCTATACACAGATGCAGTAACTTTGCAAGCCAAATAAATTTGCCTGGTATTTCCAACAAGTAGAGTCTCTGTACCACAGAGTAATTTTAAAAATAAGTTCATTTTAGGCAATGTGTCTTATGCAGCAAAAATTATTCTAATGAACAGATTAGCCTAAAGAATCTAGCCTTGTGGCCAATAGGTCAAGGGAGGTGATTCCCTCTACTCTGATCTGGGTCTAGCTCTGGGGCCCCCAGTACAAGAAAGACATGGACCTGCTTTAGTGGGTCCAGAGGAGGGCCATGAAGAGGATCGGGGAGCTGGAGCACCTCCCCTGTGAGGACAGGCTGAGAGAGTTGGGGTTGCTTAGCTTAGAGGAGAGAAGGCTCTGGGACCTTATAGTGGCCTTCCAGTGCTTGAAAGGGGGCCTACGGGAAAGATGGGGAGGGACTCTTTATCAGGGAGTGTAGTGAAAGGACGAGGGGTAATGGTTTTCAACAGAAAGAGGGTAGATTTAGATTAGATATTAGAAAGAAATTCTTTACTGTGAGGGTGGTGAGGCACTGGAACAGGTTGCCCAGAGAAGCTGTGGATGCCCCATCCCTGGAAGTGTTTAAGACCAGGTTGGATGAGGCTTTGGGCAACGTGGTCTAGTGGAGGGTGTCCCTGCCCATGGCAGGGGGGTTGGAAATAGGTGATCTTTAAGGTCTTTTCCAACCCAAATCATTTATGATTCTATGATTCTATGATCTATTTTATCATCCTCAAATAATACTGCTACTTGAGATGTTTTGAGTCCACTAAAAGGCCAACCCTAAAATATTTGTTTAGTAAACCTGACCTAATATATCTGACCTGTTCTTTCAATGTTTGAAAACTCCCTAGAAGAATTTTGCAAGTTTCATCCAGTAAATTATAATCTTGGAGAGCAATCTTTTCCCTCCATATTGCCTTAACTCATAAAAAGATCTACTTTATTTAAAAAGCTCTTTGGGTATTATGGCAGCCTGTTTCAAATCTAAATGCTAACCATTGAAGCAACAAGATTTTGAAGATCATAGATGAAAGGCTGAACATATCATAATACACTTTTAATAAGACGTTGTGCAAAAATACACACATATATATTATGTATACAGTATTTAGGCTGTACCAATCATAAATTGTAAATCAGTTTACAAAAATCTTATGATTAGCTATATATATATAATGTAAAATATTGGGTTTTATTTGCCTTCTAGTTTTGAAGCATTTAAGGTATAGGTTGTCAAATCTATGCAACTATGAGGGATATGTTATGCATTGTAAAGCAAGAAAGAGGCAGAGGGAGCAAAAAGAGGATGAAATGAAGGTAGGGGGGAAGCGGGGGCTTAAGAGTTTCGATGACATTTTGTTCTTGGATGAAGGGCCGTAAGAAAAATAGATATCACAAGACCTGTGACAAAGTCACTGAAATCAGAGATACTATACCCGGAAGCTTATCCTACAGGAGTTAGACATTGGCTTTGAGATGTTTAATGCAGTATAATATGACTATTTTAAGGATAATAGGATGAAAATGAAATAAATTGCCTCAAATAAAATAAAGGTTCTCTTTTAAATTAATGAAACTACAGGTAAAACTTTAAATAGAAAGGAGAGTAGGGTCATTAATGTTTTCAAAGGAACTTTAAAGAATTTGTAATTAATTAAAAAGAAATAATTTAGAAGATTGGAGGTTAACACAGAATTTAAACCTTTAATGTATGTGTATTTGAAAATTCAAAGGGTTCTCCAAGTTCCTGCGGTAAATATTCAGTCTACCACTTACCAAAACCCATAGTCTGCCTTTACAAAAACAATCCTTTAAGATTCTAAACTGCTACACCAATTGCTGTATCATTTTTGGAATTCACATCACATACTGTAATACAGATCTTCATACCACATTTCTTCCTATAACTATGCTTAGTAAAAGCATTCCTTTATTTTTAATAACTTCAACCACAAATGAAATAATATAAGAAATACATGCATCTCCTTCCTCCTTGCTCATGTGCTTTTTAGAAAATTGCTTCCGACCTTCATTTTGCTGAAACTCACAGAAGCTAGTAATTAACAGACCACATGTGTTCTGGCCGAATGCTGTATAATACTGTCATTTTCATACATCTCTGTTCCTGTAGCAGAGACCAGTATCACGCACCTGCATGTTTTCCAGGAAATATACCCCCCAAAAAACACTGCACAATAATAATTCTGATCACTTATAATTGCTTCTGAAACAGTAATATATTACCTATAGCTTTTGCAAGGCAATATCTCAGATACCACAGCTATTTTTCATCCTAAGTACACAGCAAATCTGTGGTATCACAAAGACACCATAATATATAATTATTTCCAGGAATAACTTTCTTTTGAGAATGTCTATATGCCTGGTAAATAAACTCTGTTCACGTATGTAGGGAATATGGAATAGACACCAAGCTTTTGAAGAGGCTGTTCCACACCTTTATTATATTTGTCTTCAGTTTTAACCTAGAATTCTCTTATATTTTGATATTTTATTCAGCTATATATAAAGATGTTATTCTGATGGAATCCTAGAAATGTTGGATGGAAAGGATCCCTGAAGGTCATTTAGTACAACCTTCTGTTTCAAGAAAGGCTAATGCCAAAAGGGGGTCAATGTATCCAGGTGTTTGTTCTTGGGTTGGGCTTGTTTTGTTTTGTTTTCCTTAATTAAAATGAATTGTCAGTTCAGAATTTTAAAAATTCCAATTTCAATGGAAACATAGCTTGACATTTAGTGTTTGCAAATATCACTCTATATTTTACATAATTTTCCTCAAGGTTTCAATCAGACGATTTTTTCTCTAGTGGTTCTGTGGATTTATTTTAACAAAACAAGATATCACATGCTATTTTCAATTAATACAATTTTAAAATAATTAGAGCTTGCCATTTGTAATTTTTCTTTTAAGCATAATTTTTTTTTCCCCTTCTCCTAAAGTTTTACTTCAATCTTCTCCTAAGTCAACATCTAATGTATCATCTGGCACATTTATGACACTAATTGTGTTTTACATAAAAACCAGGAGATTAAGTTTGGTGGAGGAAAAATTTTGAATCTAAAAAAGGAGAATTAAACTTGTCCAAAAATGGACATTAACACTCCACAGCTGAAGACAGTGTAATGAAAATATCTCTTGTAATGGCCAGAGGTTACACCCTGTTCTTCATTAGAATAACTTTGTAATACTTTTCCAGGTAATAGTAGACTTACTAAACTTTTTGTGTTAAATATGAAACACCTGTAGCCGGGGGGATCCTTGAGAAGAGTAAATCCATAGAAGGCATTTGGTTCATCCCTGTGCTGTAGTAATCCAGAGTACAGCAAGCCTGCTAATGTGTTCTTTTAAGACCACATATTACATTTAAGTGTAGAGAACTAAAGGGAATTAGAATGCTTACTAAAGTTACAATAATATTTATGAAATATTTAATATAATAGAGCTTAATTCCCTGTTGAATCTCATTTCATTGTATCTGCAAAGTTAATAGAGCACTCTTAACGTCTCTAAGCACCTCCCTCCCAAATACCTCTTACACTTGGATTGATTTTAAGCATGGTACAGATAGCAGTAGGACTGCATGTTCTTAAAGCTGAGAATAGACCTATGTAAACAGTGAGGAATCTTTCTTAGTGCTATATTTATGAAAGGTCAGAAAAATGTGTTTCTCTAAAGAAGAATTCAAATGACAAAGGAAAGCAGACTTTTAATTAAAGTATGACAGTGCCAATATCTCTATTTTATTATCTTGTTTTTAAATACAAGCAGCAGTGTAATATGCAATAGCTCACAACATTGGAGACTCCTAACAATCCCCAAAAATGGAAAGGGAAGAATAAACTAGAATAGTGGTATAAATATCAGGAATTCATTATCTTTGCCTGCTTGTTAGAGTAACATTAGTTTAACCTCAATTTTTCTCCTGTGTAGGGTGATACAGATGATTACTTTTCATTATTAGAGCACATTTTCTTCTCATCAGTTGCTGCCCTTAACAAAAGAACACTCCCCTCTAGCACACAGATTAAATCATGTTAAGTTGTAGCATAAATAAATGCCTAGAAGATGTCAGCTGAAAATCTTAGTTATTTCCTAAAGCTGCAGGTGCTAGAAGTGGTGTAATGAAGTAGAGACAGCTGCAGCCACAGGCTCCAGCCAACTGGAATATGTCTTCGGAGTGACATAGAGCGTAACAAAACCTCACTATGTTTACTTCCAAGAATGTTATCACTGCAGTTTTAAAAACAGCATAAATCAAGAGACATGCTCACAAAGTATAGCTGAAGTCACATTATCTTTATTATACCCCTATATATTTTCCTCATTACAACCTGAAATATGTTGACATAACCATTCATACTCATCTATAATGTAACTAATAATTACACTGCCAGAAAGAAAAATGAGAACAAAAGATATTGGAAGGCTGGAATTAATCAAACAACTGACCCTTCAAGTTATGACCAACTAGAGTAGTTGAAACTTTAAAACCTCAAGTACAGGTAAATTGTAATAAATCCTTTTGAAACTATCAGAGAATAACAGATGAGTAATTGTCATCTACAAACCTTTTCTTCAAAAAACTGCCTATTGACCTCTATTTTGTTTTATGCCAGTGACACCATCCTTTGTTAAGACTGCCACATAGGACAAGGAAGATAAATTGAAAAGCTTAGCATTACAGATATTGAGTACTCAAAATTCTGTTCTCTTTGACAGAGACTTCATGAGTGATATAGTTTTATGTTTATTAAACATATAAAATTAAATTGTGATATATGTGGTCACTTTGGCAAATAACAACTGGTTGCGAGACGGCAATTATTTGGAAGATAACAAACCTTCACAAAGACTTGCCTTTAATATTTTTTTCGGTTGTATCATAATCTCTAGCCATAATGAAATAATTCTGTAGTCACAATTTTGGAATCAGCCTTCTTGTGTGAAGATAGAGGACCTGATTCTGTGAGGTGCTGAGTGTTCACCTTAATACTGCTGGCCAATCTGAATGGTCATAACCACAAATGATTAATGTAGGACTTTTAAAAGCACTTAATACTGGCTTTGTATTTACCTAATTCTATTTGTCAAAGAGCAAATTGGAGTTTAGCCATTAGGTTTCTCATTTTTTTTCTGCCAGATAAGACATTCAGAAATTGGCAAAATCCATTCAGGGACTTATTTTTTGCTAGAGAGATCCAGTTTATGTTCCTAAACTCATCTTCACATCATTTTGTCATATGGAAGCAACCACTTTTACTGTACACATTTCCAGCTTGATGCTTAGGTCAGTGTGATGAAAGAGGTAAGAGAATGGGTGGCCCCTTCCTTCCCAGCTGCCACAGACAACTTTGTAGATTTTATGCCTATAGGATATTCCATACGAGGAACTTACATTCCACAATCCTGGCACTGCTTATACACTCAGAATTTTGACCTCAGTGTGGGGTGGAGAGGAAGGGAAAGAAAGGGCTCCCAAATTAGTGTATGTGGTTTCTAAAATAGATGTGGAAATAGTGCAGAATCAAGTTAAAACTCTTGAAACTTCAGTTCCAGGGTAGAGTGTAGCGATGTGCAAACATCCTTGAATCCAAATGGAAATCTGCCGTGATTTTGCACCAGAAAAAATGCTTTTGAAATACTGCTGTTCAGCAAGGTTTGTAGACATTTATGCATATTCAAAACTGAACTTCATTCGCGACCAGAAAAAAAGACTGAAAAGCAATGCGCAAAGCCACATGAAGATTTTCTGCCTCTTACTAATACTCAGAGTTTAGGAACTGCCAGCAGTGACACTATATAAATCCTAAAAGTAACTGATGAGTCTTGGCCAAACAACAGTGACGAAGAATAATAAATGGTTATATAGTTATAACTGTCATTTTGGCCAGACAGGAGTTATATCTTATCTTTCTAAAAGAGAGAGTTTGCACTGATGGCCATCTCTGGCTTCGCAGATGTTTCTTTTCAACTGTTCAGAACTTCAGAAGGCACCACCTCGAATTTCACAGGAATAAACAGAGTCACCTACTTCCAACATGCATTTTTGTGAGATAGAAAAAGTTAAGTAGTCCTACCACAGGTTTTTCATTGCACAGCTAATCAGTTCCAGTCCCATATATTAAGTAACAGAAGTGCTCACCCCCTTCCCATATTTTACACAAGCTTTCAGTAATGAATAGTCTTTTCTTTTTTTTTTTTTTTTTTAGGTTATTTTTCCGTATTACAGTTCTCAACATATTGAGCCAGTATCATAATGTAATGGGAATCATCTAAAAAAAAAAAAACAAACCCCAAACCCAAACCAAACCAAAAAAAACCCCCACAAACCTCACTGACTTCAGTAGAGCAGAGCTACTGGATGTTATTAGGGAACAAATTGTTTCATACATCAGACGCTGGAAAAAAGAAAAAAAAGTCTATCTTCTTATCTTCTTTAACTGCTCCAGTAAAGACAGTCTTTCTCCTACTTTTTTAGGGCAAATTCCACATCTCTACAGAATAATATCTACTGATCTCCTTCAAATTCATCCTAGTCAGTAGTCCTGTTCTCAGCTTCTTTTCCTACTGTCTCTTTTTCCCTCTGGACTCAGAAGCTCCTATGTCCTGTTGGTGCAAATTCAAGGAAGGAGCAGAGGAATTTCCCATCTCCTTCTCCAACTATTTTCACTCTGACTTCTAAGAAAACGCAATAACCAACTATCTTCAGTGCTTCTGTAGGTTATCCTGTCCAGAGTAATTCTCTTACATTAAAGGGAAAAATGGCAATTTATATCAGTCACTGATCCAGCCCTGTATATTTGCAACCTTCATGGGTTAATCATATACTTAATCATATCAAAGCTATAAATGCTGTTTTAACAACAGTAAGTGATTAAACAATAAGGATCACATTATGAGAATTTTCCTGGAGACTATTAGATGGCTGAAAGTAGTTGATGGCTTGATTTAGTTTAAAATGTACACTTTATGGCGTTATTTTTCTTTCCCATTCTATATGTATAATTGTACAAAGCTAAGCATCATGCAGTACATCTGGCATTTTCAGGGAATTAATTCCCAGTGCATTAGCTTAGAGGGAATCAATCATGTATTTGCTAAAATCACAGGCCTCAGCACTATGAGTAGCAAAAGCCCTACACGCTGCAAGAATTTTCATTGTGTGTACTCAAACACACACACACATAAACATGCAGTTAACACCGAAATTGGGGGAAAAAAAATCTATGTGTATCCCTATCTGAGGATCATAATGATGTCACTAGATTGGTTATTGCCTCCTTAGAAGAACAAGAAACATATACTCCTTTGCACGTAGTGTGCTCTGAAATAATTATCGCTCCAAATGCAGAGAGCTGCCAGCTGGTCCTTGTAGTAGGTGCAGTAGTAGATTTTTGCAGATGTTAACATTGAAATTTTTGTTAAATCCATGCATATTCAGATATTATATTCGGGACATTTACCAGGCAGCGCTTGGCAAAGAGATTTGGTTGGTTAGTATCAATTGCTTTGAATTTTTTGTTGTTTTGTTTTTTACCAAATATGAGAAAGGTATCATGCCAATTACAGAAGTGGAAATGTAAAGTACTCACAAGCAGACTATTTCAGCATAAATCTGCCTCATAAAGCCTACTGTGACAGGCTACCGAAGCCTACAGATGTCAGGGTCTCTAGGTCAAAAGGCGGCGGTGACTGCCCCATGCAGTGGGTCACAAGGCTCCTAAAGCCAGGGAGACCTCTAAGGCCTGTCCCTGCCGTTCCAAAGCCCCCCGCCAAGCCATCATGCTGTTGATCCTATAGCTTGAAAAATAACTTGAGACATTTCTTGCAGTGGACACATCCCAGGAAATCAGGGTTCCCTGCAGCTAAACACTCATCAACCTGTCTCAGCTGGTCCATGTGCCTCATTTTAACGGATGAGGGGATAAGAAATAATTTTTGTATCAGGTTATCTGGGACAGTAACATCTTATCCTATTTCCAGAATCCCACGGACTTTTATTATGCATATTAAGTAAACACACGAAAAATGGACAGGATAATGTCTGCTGAGAATGTGTCGTTCTAGTAATGAGTATGCATATAAGCAGTACCAATCTTTCGTCAGAATAGTTATTTCTTCTATGAAGATGCTTGGGCTTAGCAGATTAATTTTGATCCAATCATATTTGTAAACATTCATGTAGAATACACTCAATTATCTTTTTAATATGAGAAACACAACTCTTCACATATCTGACCTCCGTTTAAAATAATATATATTTTTTATTCATTCAAACCATGTCATTTCATAAACTTTTTGGCTAGTTTTGCTTTGCTCTTTGCTGAATTTCCATACGGAAACCCCCTTTTAGGAAACCAAAACTCAAAACAGTCCTGAAGGAAGCAATGTGGGTGAGCAATCTGCCCTTGAGCTACACTGGGTTGTAACATTTCTCCTGCTTGGAAAAAACTCATTTCCTCTTCTGATTGCCACTTTATCCAGCTATTTTGTGTCACGTTCTTAGGTCTCTTGTATAGTGGGTTCTGTTACATGCATTTGAATTGCTATTAAATATTAAAAGGGTTAAAAAAAAAAAAAGTATGTTGTTACCAGACAGTAGAAAAGCTGGTCAAATTTCTTTTTGTATGTATATACATATTTGTATCAGAGTTCTTCCTTTGAAGAGCACTGAAGTGTGTATGCATGACCACATGCATGTAACAACTGGAAGGATTTTCATCATTAATTACACCTCTAAACAATTCAGAGATGCCTGGAGGACAACAGGAATTAGATGAAATAGATGAAAGGAATAAAGGAAAACAGCAGGGAGAAAGAACTCTTTGTAATTCTCTCTCACTCATTTTCTATGTATTATAGCTCTAATTACTTCCCTGATGATAAAAAGAAGACATGCAGGAGAAAAAAAAATATGCATATAGTAGGACAGGAGGATCTTGAAGTGCATGTAAACTTAGTCATAATCAGCATCTTTGTGGGAGCAGGCTGATCCGTCTCGTCTCCGTTTGCAGGAGCCGCGCTGGGTGCCCATCCTTGAACAAGAGGGGACACACCAGGCCAGTGGCTATAGCTGGGCTGCTCATGTCTAGGTGGCTTTAGGATTAAGCCCCACTGGTGTAACTGGAGAGGTCCAGAACAGTGCCAGAATATAAACTACCAAACAAATAGCAGGATCCAGTACTTGAACTTGTTCTCCCCCTTAGTTCTTAGCAGTGTAGGTACACCAGTGTGGCTCAGCCACAAGAGGCAGATCCCTTAGTCAAGTATGAAGAGGATGGTGGGTAAGATAAAAACCGCCCTTAGATGAATGGTAAGACTTTCACCTGTATTGTGAACATACTATGGAGTCGCACATATGACCTAGCTATTCAGAGAGCACACGAGTGGTGGAGGACATTAAAGAATCAAAATAAATGTATTAACGCCCTAAGCCAAATTCAAAAGGAGGCATAGAGTGAGTGACAAGTGCTGTGGCGAAAACTCCCAGAGAAAGCAATTGTTTCTGAATTTAAAAAGGAGAGTAAAGGAGAGTAGTCCTGAGTATTGTAATAATGAGATACACAGCCCTCAAAAAAAAAAAAAAATCACATCCAATAACAATTTGCAAGCAAAAGCAAGCATGAGCTATTTTAACACCTTTCAAAGTACTCTTCTTCAGAGAAAGCTTGAACATAACATCCTTTTGGTCAGTGTGCCTTTTGTTTTTTTCTTTTTTTTTTTTTTTGGCGGGGGCGCAGGGGTATGGCTAAAAGGGAAACTGCAGCCTGTTAGAATGATAAATAAGCAAAATTCTCTCTTGTTTATGAGAAAATGCTACATAACCTTCCACCATCCTGACATTTCATACAACATTCACACTAATTGTGGAAACTTAGCAGAACTTCCTGAAGCCTCAAGCTTTATTTTTTTTCTTTGTTGTTCTTCAAGTACATAGTAGATGTGAGGGCGAAAGGTAATCACTTGATTTGGAATTGAGCCTAGGAAAAGGCAGAGAGGGTTTTATTAGAAGGCAATATATGTTTTCAAAATAAAAGTTTCAAAACCATTTTGTGCAAATTCAGTTTTCTACAGCTGTAATGCAAGTATTGTTAATAATGTTCCTCTAACCTGTCAGCTAATTGTATGCACTTAAAAATGAAAAGAGAGAAAACCTGCATTCTGGCTTCCCTATAGCTATCCCATTTCCACCAGCTGTACTAGATTCTTCTTTCTAGTCCATCCTTAACAATGCTTACATATAAGTTGCCCGTATATGATTTTTTTTAGAACATGTTTGTGTTTAGGTAGTTCAGATAGTGGGATATTACTGAATAAATGCTTCTCATTAGATTATATTGTCATTATTCTTTTTATTCTATCACCATGAGGAAAAAAAAGGCTGACTAGCACAGTTTTTTTCTGGGTTATGGAACGTATTCTCAGTGGAGAATAACACTAGTATGTTTATCAGTACAGTATCTCAGTACAATTGAAAGACATTGATTTATCTCCCCCCACTCAAACTTTCAGGAGAGTTAAATAAACTTTGTGCCGGTCATGTCTGGCACAAAGCTGGATTCTTCTCAATCTTCTCTTTAGCTATTCACTGTTTTTGGATTGAACCTTTACTTTGCTGGAAGTGTTTGCTGGTTGCTTTCATGTTTGCAGAAACTTTTGGGGAGGAGCAACCCTTTCTCTTCTTGTGAGTGGTTTTGTCCTGCTTTTTCACATCGCAGCTGCTGTTTGCTGGTGGTCTCTGATGCTGCTTCTCCCTCATTTGCTTCTGGTTTCTGGAGCTCTCCCAACAAAGTGGGGAAAAATTAAATGTTTACCCTTTTTAATTATTTTATTTTGGGGGGGAGGAGGTGTTTCTTGGGGTTTTTTTTGCTTTACTCATTTAGTCACTCTTCAAATTACGTACCTTACAGATGAGTGAGAATGATCTTTAACATATGTGTATCACATACAGCATTCCAACAGATGGGGGTTTTTTGCAAGTATTTGCGATTAGATATAATCTAATGCATTCCAAAACCAAAAATAAATTATTATTCAGAAACATACAGTTTTATGACCCATGGATTCACGTAGAATAAGGAAGTCAGACTTAAACCTGTATTAATTTCAGGTATGGTTTAGATTTTGGCTTTGAGGCAAAATTAAGGTTAGGTTTCAGGCCTGTCTTTGCCACATAACAGTGGCAAACTCACATACAATTTCTTCCTTCTTGGAGCACAATCTGATGAAAACAGAATTTGGCTGTGTCCAAATTGGAGCTATAAAAGAGGCCTCTTCTAATTTTGGATTTGACCTGGGATCAAAGCCATAGTGATGGGGTTAGAACAGAGTGTTCACATCTGATCCTTTCTCCCTGATATTGGAAATATTTGGATATGAGGTTCTGGGTTTGGCTCATCTGTATCCGGGAATGACAGTGAACCTTGCCAGTGGCAAGACAAGTCTCTCCTCAGCCCACTTCAATTCAAACAGAACATATCCAGTAAATTAAAACCACTAAGCAACAGGAAAGACTTTTAAGTGAAGAAATAATAGTCACAGAAACATCCTATGGCTGATCTTCAACTGGCAGAAAGGAGCATTTTGCCATATGTGTCATCATTTACAGAAAATGACAGCAATTTTACCACCACCTGAGTCTATGGTAAAACTTTAATCAAATCACATTCACGGACTCAAAGACCATTGAAAATTGTGGCCTCTGACTGAGATGTGGATGCAAAAACTTGCTTCTCAAAAGTGAGGTGGCCAAAGAATCTCTAGGAAGTCTCTTTTTAGATGGATACCAAACAAATACAAATATTTATGTTTAAATTCTTTAGTGAAGAGTTTTTATCTCATGCTTTCTAAACTGCTCACCTATAACCTATATAAAGTGTTTTCAACTAAAGAGAAAATAATTTTTTTACTCATCTATATCCATCAGAACTGTCTTGATGTTTGTTTCAAGCAATCAAGGGAAATCTAGTGGTGCAGGAGAACCTTCTATGGCTGAAGTACTAAGTCCAGTTTCTGGTTCTGCCAGAGATCTATTTACCTTGCAAGCTACAGCAAAATGCTTGGTTTCTCTGTACCTGAAAGTTTATATTTCATTCACATTTACTTTTGTTACCCACTTTATAATTCCACTCAAAGATCTATGTTTTCTAGGATAAGCAAATATTTTCAGTGAGCACTTTTCTGAGGTAGCTGGAGTCTGGAATGGAATTTCTTCTTAAAGCCAGGAGTTGCCTGTGGTTCAACCATCTTCTTTGACTGAGGCTTGGAATAAGGTTGAAGTTTCTACATATGACGGGTCTACTAGGTACTGAGGAAATACTGTATTCAATGGGATACTGAGGGTCCTTCCCAGAGTTTTACGGAGTTGAATGGTCTCCATCGTGTTTTCCCCTCTGCACTGCCTCACAGAGACCAGCTCAGCTCTCCCACTCTGGTCTCTGTTCACCACTACTGACCTTCCCAGTGGCAGCCAGTCTCCATTATCTTTCATGAGAACTATACCCACCCTCCATGTGGGAAATATCCACCCATTTCCCATTATTCTTCCATGTCCTTCTGAATTCAGATGCCTCACCCAAACTATCTTTCCATCCCCATCATCCAGCTTGTCCTGGCCTCACTGGCTCTTAGACCAATATGCTTGGAGAGATGCAGTCTCCCTTCAAGTCCTCATTTCAGTTCAGTTCATTGCTTACGATTGTGCATTTTTTCTCCCTGAGTCCCACTTCTTGAAAAGAAAACCTAACCTTTCCTCCATTCACCATTTCAGTCCTTCATCTCATGTTCTTTCTGTCTTGTACTGGCCTCAGGCCCCCATTATACTATTGAATGGCTCTTGTACCAGCTGCATATGAAGAAAATAGACTTTTTTCCTCCACACTGCACTGGCACAGGAGAGCAAACTTTTTCCTATCATTTCAGGCGTATGCCACTGCACTGAAAATTCAGGAAACTCTTGCTCATCTCCATAGTGTATGATAGGCATATTGAAAAGTATTAAAATCATAGAGTTAAAATTAATATAGATCTAATTTAGACATCTAAAAGTTAGTAAGTTAGTTCTCTGATATATTCATTATAAACTCCCATTTCAATCTAAAACAGATGATCGCTTTGCCCAATAGTAGACTCCTGTTACCAATCACAATGATACAGGAATACTGCATAGCAAAGACATTAGCTTTTAAAATACATGTGCTTATTTAAAAATTGGCAGTGGGAGTGGTGGAAGGGGAGGGGAATTAATCAGACTTGTAAGAACAAGTAGTTTACGCCAATGTGATTCTTAGAAATAAATGAAAGTGGGTTTGTTGTTGGGGGTTTGTTTGTTTGTTTTTCTTCAAAAAAAAAAAAAGAATTGTCTTAGATAAGAATTTTTAGTTCAAGTGTGGAAACTGGAAGAGTAAGAGCCATGTAAAAGCAGGGCTTTCTTTTGGAAAGTCATAGATAAATCCAGTAACAAGTAGTGCTAGCAGATCTGTCTAGAAAATATTTGTTGTGTATTGCATGAAGCTGTAGCTCAGTGAAATGTATTTGGAAAGGTGGGGAGATGAATGTGGACGTAGTGGCTACCTCCAGCTAACAGATTCCCCAGCATTTAATGGCAACAAGATAGCCTTTGTGATGAGCTGTCAACAAAAGTTCTGGGTTAGGGTAACTCTTTACATTCAGAAATTATACAGTGGATCACTGGAGCAATTGCTATTTCCATGTGGAAGACAATATGTATGTGAAAGTACACAAAGTGCGTGAATTTTGAAAAAATAACTTGTAATGTTATGCTAATGTATCTTTAGAGACTTCTGATGTATAATATGTTTTTATCTACTTAAGGGTTAAATTTCAACAGAATTAATTTCATTTGGCATTACTATAACCATTTTAGCTTCCAAACAGGCCCAAATATTCCTACTGAAGTGTTTGTAACCCTGACCAAAGTTTTATCCTAAACATAAAATGTAGTATAGATAACAAATTTTGGAATCAGCTTGAGTTTTCAGAGGCTTGTTCCTGAAGTCATAATCACAAGATTGTGCTAGGAGTATCTACCTGGATAAAGATAATTTTGTGCACATAGGTTAGAGAAATCACATTCATATAGTCATATCTATTGGTTCATTTAAAAATAAGGAAATACTTTAAAACACAAAGATAAATATATTACTATCTGCTCCTGCTCTTCAGTTTGATTAAAAATATGTTTGTTAACTAATCACTGTTAATCATCTTATGTAATATCCAGACAGTCAAAGCTGTTGAGATGAGATTGTCATCCTAGTCCTTCACAATTAGCCATTCATATAAATGCACCTGTATTGCAAATAACAGGCTTGGGGAGAGAAGGGCAGAAGGAAAACACAACAACTTTTGGCCAATCTTGGGTGGTCTCTTTACCCATGTTAGATTAAATATGTTTTTTTCACAACAGGTGACTTTTTAATTGTTTTCTTATGGCAACTCATTTATTCTAGAGGTTTTTGTTTGGCTCGTGTTAGTTTTCTAAGTTGATGACTGTGTGACAACATGCTGAGTACAGGTGGCAAAAGGCAATGTTAAGAATGTGGGTACTACAGCACGTGCGTGAGGCTACCGGCGCAGAGCAAATCCTGCTTCCCTTGATCCTGTGACTCCTGCCTGGGGTCTATGGTTTGGCAAATGGGGAGCCGTTACCTCTCCAGAGCCTATAAGTGTCTTCAGAGAAGAAAAGAGCAGAACGGGCAAATCCAGAACACTCTGAAACTGAAGCTCAGTGGGGTTTTCACAAACATCACTTTTGTTTTCTTGAATGCCAGGAGATTTCCTTGATGTGGACATGAACTACACCAAAGTGATCATCTGGATCACTAGATTTCCTTCATCTTTCCTGGTGATGACTTGTGAAATTCTTCCTCATCGCCCCAACTGGATACATACATGTTGTGTCTTTCCTATCATTGTCCTGGATTCTCCACTGTTTACACCCCAAATCGTCACGCCTAACAAAGGCAACAGCAGGAAAAAGCCAAGAATTGCCTGGCAAAATTCAGTAGAGAGAAAAATGTCCTAGCTGTCAGACATAAATAGCTGAATCCCCATATCATGGCTTACAAATCACTGCTGGCAATAAACAAAATAACGGGGCAGAAGCAACAACAAAATAATTAAAACCAGGCAGCACAGACCATACTAAACTTCAGGACAAAAGCTACACAGAGACTATCAGCTGTGGAAGGAGCAATTAACCTGGCTAATGGGTCTGATACTTACATGCCTCCCTTTCTGTCACAGAAAACATATGGTTGTAATTAGCTGACGTAAAGGAAATACCATCTGAAGCCCCTGTTTTCCGATTGGGATGACCTCTGGCCCGGTATGAAGACAGTTGGAAGTATTTGCTCAGTGTTGGTTAGCTATGTATGTAGTAGGTGGGGGGCAATTTGAACAAATAGGAGAGGATTTGCCAAGTATGTTTAAGCCACAAAACTATGCTGTACCGTATAACAAACTGAGAGAGCATTTAAAGTGAGTTGGAACTAAAATAAATCCCATGCTACTGCCAATTCCACAGTTGTTATTTAAAAAAAAAAAAGTTTCTACTTTATTCTCATCTGGAAGTACTAGTGGCACAACAGGTTCTCAGTGGTGTGAGTGGTAACACGTGCTCAGGAGGCCAAAGTTTTCAATGTGTTTGACACACTCAGACCATCACCAGAGAACATACCTTAAAATGCAGAAACGTTGCAACTTTTATTCAGGTCAAATGAGCTGTCATCTGCTCCGTCTCTTCTCCTGCTTTTTTCTCTGCTCTGTCTCTGATGGTTCCGTAGGATGCACGTAGAACCTCTGTTCTAGGCTTTTCAAGTGGTTGTAGTCTGTTCAGTATGTCTTTTCCTGAATCATCTCCTTTTGAGAAAAAAATTATTTCCCATACAGAAAAATATATTTGCTACAAAGAATTGCAACATTTTGTAGCATCTTTAAAACTATGACATGTAAGGAAAGTGACATATTTCTCTTTCGAATTCTAGATGTCAGCTTAAAAGCTTTATGAAAAAATGGTCTTTTAAGTTCTAAACTTCTGAGAAAAAAATTAAGGTAGTCCTATTTAATTTTTTGAAAACAAGTTGGTTTAATTCTATTAAGTTCAGTAAGACTTTTCTGTGATATTTTTTATTTGCAAATCTTGTACATATGGAATAACTGTGTCCAAATTAACTCAAAATGTATGTTTAACAGATATGAAAATCAAAATCTGTGGGAGTTTTGCAGCCAGCTCAGCTACTGATTTTATACAGCTTAATACAAAACAGAGCATCTACTATGTATGTATATATTTATTTACTATATTTTAAATACATGACAGAATTCAGGGAATCCACACTTCTAAGGGAATATAATAATAGAATTTCATCATCTAAAAGCACTCAGATCTTATGTTGTATTACATAGCTTTAGTACCAGGCTGTGCAAGTAAGTGATTGTTGATTTTTTTTTTCCCCCCAATAGAGTCCAAAATGAGTTTTTTTAGTCTTCTCATGTAAAAAAAAAAAAAAAATGAAGAATTATTAAACAGCTCAATCTTTCTTATATTATAGCAAAAGGCTGTGGTTCCCTACTCAAAACCTCCACAGCTTCAGTATTCCCATTCATGCAGATACACTGGAGATATCCAAAAAGAATGACTTGTGGAACACATTTTAGCTTTTTTTCCAGTGAGGAGGAGGCCCTTAAGCCTGGAAGAACGCCAGATAGTGATAATCATCAGTCCTTCTGGGGCTGTTTTATAACTTTGCAGCTTTATTGTTGGCTGCGATTTGCAGTCCCAGAGATATCACTTTATCTGGTTTTGGTTTTCTATTGGATTGGATAGGAGGCACTTTTCCTTAATAAATAAATAAATAAATAAACAAACCCCAACTTTTTAAAGGGAAGGGGAGCTGTTGCATCTTTCAGTCACTGTAATGTCAACACCACTTAGGACAAATTTCAAGAGTTCACCATTCTCAGACTCTTCCAGCTGCCTGCACTGTGAGTTGTTAAAAGACCAGAGCGTGAGCCATAAAATGTGTCTGGGGGTGTTAGCTAACAATTTGCAGGTGCATATCATCCCAGTAAAGCTTTCAAATTATATGCAATTTATAAGCTATGTTTGAAGCTCGTAATGGTTATGTCTGAGCAAATTTGTATCTTTTTTTGGCTTCAATTTTTGAGACTCCCATCAAATTGGTGAAGGAGGGGACAAAAAGGAAAGGTGGTTGTTTCAAACATACAAAAGTCAGACAAAAGGTTCTTGCATTCAGTTTTTGTTAAATAAATTTGGGGCAGGAAGAAATATTGTTCCAAAACTTTAATTTTACATGTTCAATAGTGCTCCTGGAAGAGGAGAGGCAAGCAGTACTTCCCTGACTCAAAGCCAAAATTAGAGATGAGTAATGATTTGAGTAAAATGAGGAATAATCTACAAATATTCACCAGTTATCAATCCATCCTTTAGTGAGATTTGTGTCCTTATTATTTTTCTTATATTTCTCTAGTATTCCATCCTTAAAAATTTTGGTTCAAGTACAGAAATGAGGACCAGCAGTTGTAACTGTTAAATATTTGCAGTTCTGCTTTGAAGAAACTGTTTAACCTGCTCCTTTCTCTCTGTGAGATTTCCGCGTCATGGAGGTGTTCATGGCTTTTACCAGGTGGCTGTAAATCGCACAGCTGATGGAGTCCTGTAGTAGAGGAAGTTTGGCATAATGGAGGTCCAGAACCTTGCCTTTTAATCCCAAAACAGCAAAGCTGCAAAGTCCATAGATGTAATGTTGGGAATGAGCTTCATACTACAGAAAAAGAGTTATAAAAGCTGATACATTCTCTTCTAGGCATATTGGGTAGGCTTCATTTAGCTGCATATGGACAGCTACAGTGCAGGTGTCTGCGTCCAGACTAATCACTCCCTGTATGCATCGTGTACTTAAGGGTGAAGCATACACCATTTGATAAAGTATTGACCAGAGGGGGGAAAAAAAAAAAAAACCCAAACAAAAAAACCAAACACCACACATGTTTTATTTCATAGTTAAAGAATTATACTGGCCATTTTCTAGGCTTTAGAGTGGAATCAAATGGTAATTATGTGTGCTCAGCAAGTATGGAATATATCTACAGACAAGACTGGGGTGCTTATAGAACAAACAAGACAGATTGGGCATGCTGGCAATATGTACTGGAAAAATTTGGCTTCCTAAACCAGTGAAACCTTTTCATTTAGAATTATATATATATACACACACATACACACACGTATCTACACATATGTGTGTGTATGTATAAAAATACATAAAAATGTATATATATAAATCTAAACATATTTTTAGATATATATATAAATATATATATAAACTGACTGCATTTGGCCACTGTTCAGCATTAAAATGACATAAGTATATCCAGATTAATGCCATATTATCTTATCATGGTTAGAATTATGATAATGAATTCTAATTAAATTATCAATTGTTGGCAATTGCAATGGGTTCCCACTATTCTTTTCAGCCTAGCATTTGAGTAACATGGAAAAGGTTGCATAGCAAGGAAAGTTAGGCATGCATATGTTGATACAGAGTCAGAGTCTCCAGAAGTGTGATGCTGAATTCTAAGAGCAGGTCCATAACAGAAGAATACCATGCTGTGTTTAAAGATGCTTTAAGCAGATTTAGTGTTGACATTTAAAGTCCAATTATCTCCAAAAATATTACTCCTGAGATAAATGCCATCAAAGATAGCAGAATGTAGACAATGTAATCACCTCTGTCTTAGGAAAACTATATACTTACCCAATGGAGTCATATACGAATTGAGCTTTGAGAAAAACTAATATGATACACAAATAAAGAAAGGGAGCAAAAGTTAGGCATTATTTCTCCCTGTAATGATTAGAGGAAAAATAAATTTTCACAGAATAATTGTAAAAAATATTTTTCTTTTTTATTGTAGGCAAAAATGAAAAACAAACATAACAAAACATGAGACAAAATATTTTTTTCAAAACTGAATAACTGTTCTTATCTCTGAAAATATCCCTTCAGATAGTTGGACTTGGTTAATAATCAAGTTCAGTATAGAAAACAAGGCCTTGGCCAAATCATTTCAAATTAAATTAATTCCATCCTGATGAAGGAAAAAGGGCAAATTAGGCAAGAAAAGCTGCTCATGTGGGTTTATATTAATTCATATGTCTTTTTGATTCTAGAATTTGAGTCCTTCTGAAAATGTTAAGGTTTTTACTTCATCACATCTTTAAAAATTAATTATATCCATCTAACTGAGTGGTAGTTTAGTAAAAGGGATGATATGTACCAAGTGATGCTAAAAGTACATTTTGATTTTCATTTCAGACTCCTGTAGGGGAGGGAAAAAAAAATAAAAATAAAAGAAAAAAGGTATTCTTAACCTTGAGGATCTATCACTGTAAAATCTAAATTACTTGAGATTTTCTTTTGAAGTTCCTCTGTCATATGAAGATTTTAATGTTACATGCTTTGTGAAACAGCTTATATATTCCAGGTTGCAGTGTAACATTCTTAGACATATATATGCTAGTACTGACTAGCAACATTATTAATGTAAAAAAGAAGTCAACAAACTGTAATAACTGAAAACAGGCAGATTTTCCCTTCCGGTCCATGTATAGTGTTCACCTTGACATATAAATAATGAAATTATTTGAAAGCTGAAGATAAGCTGAAGAAAAGAACTGAAAAAGAACAGCAAAATGTAGACTTTTTTTCTCAAACACCATGCTTTTTCCCTGTGGCTGGCTATTTTTGTTTTATTTCTGCTGTATTAAAATAGTTAACCTCAGAACTCTACTGAGAAATAGCCTTTCCATTTCTGAGGGGCCTGGGGACATGGAATGGAACAGCAATAGGCATTTTTTCCTACAATCACGCAACAGACTGAAAACACAAATAATACATGTGGGAAACAGTTATGCTTGGATTTTCAGCTCATTCCGCAAGAAGACTGAAATGTAGCGTAGTTAACCTCAGTGCACTTCTTGTAGAGTGGAACCACTCAGGATTCTTCATCTCTGTAAAGCACTTGAGATCTGTGTCTAAGAAGAGAAAGGCAAGCGCAAAGCATTATTATATTACTGTACAAAGCCAGAAGAAAGTTTCAGGACTGTTTGTCTTACTAGAAAGAAACCAAAGAATGAAAGAAAAGGGAATTTTGAGGGGTTTTTTGGGGGGGAGGGTGTCAATCTTTTTTTTTTTTTTTTAATGGCTTCTAATTTTATGTGTTCCTCTGGCCAAGCTACACACTGAAAGTTTAACGTCTAGGACTGTTCTTCAGGTCTCAAGGAGGTTTTTACAACAATCTTGTTTGTCTGAGATTTGTTAAAATTTTAGCATCACTAAGACCTAAATCACTGATCACCCTTCAAATAACACTTCTTCAGCTGCAATGAATATGCAATCCATTCAGGTTTATGCAGCTGATATTCCCAAAATCCTTTGCAGATAACCCTTCCCCTCAAGGAAAAAAGAGGGGAGAAAAAAAGAAAAAAAAAAAAGAAAAAAAAAGAAACAAAAAACCCCATACAAAACAAAAACTTGTAAATGCTATTTCAAGCTCCTGTTACATCTACTTAGAATTAAGTTCCTTTGGTAAAATTTTCCATAGTATTGGCCTTTGTTAGGCGTTCTTCTTGCTTTTCTCTCCATCTTCATGGTAGCTATCACATTTTCAGTACAATATGATTATTTTATTTCTTTCTACAAAGAGGCTGCTTTTTTTTCTCAATTATAATCAACTTCTACTGTAGTATTCCTGTCCTACTATAGTAGTAACTTCTCACTAGGATTTAACGGACTATCAGCCTCTAGTTATTGCTTTTACACAGGAAAAAGAGACATTTGTGATTCCCAAAGTATAAAATAACATCCATTTTTTTCAGTATATTATGTTCAGGGACAAATTATAATATATTTTTATTACTTTTCATAATGAAGATTATATTTTTTAAATGGAAGGAAACTGAAATGATCCTATATTTATTTAGGTCATTAGAAAGCTGCTTTCTTGGGTTTTTGTTTTTTGAGAAAACAGTTTTATTTTTAAATTTTATTTTCTCTAGAGGAAAAAAAAGGTCCGAAAAACAAATTCTTCAGTTTTTGGACAATTGGCACGATGTTTCTTCATAGCTGAAAGCAGGCCTATTGTGATTCGAAGTGGTGCCATAGTGCATTGAAGGCGTTTAGCTCCTGTTCCATCCTCTAGGCTCAGAAATTTCTACCATTGCTAACGGAGCCACATGAACTGGCTAGGAGACAGCAAAAAGGGTTTATGACAGGAAATATAGTCGAGGAAGATGAAACAACTTATTGTGTAACAGCAAAATGTAGAATCCTAACTTTTCTTCTTTCAAATTACATGAAGAATCACAGCATCATTCTAAATGCATTTTTTGTCTTTTATTTAATGTCTGTAGTATTTTCCAAATAAGCCAAATATGTCTTCAGAAAGTTTCAGGGAATCCCACCAAACCTAGTCATATAAATTCTTGATCAAAAATCTGCTTTCAGATTCAAGAAGTTTGTGTGTGTGTGTTTGTGTGTTTGTTTGTTTGTTTGTTTTAGTATAGATCTTACGGGAAAGAGCAATGCTACAAACTTCCTTTCCATTAACTGGCAATTATTCATCGTTTCACAGGCCAGTTTTCCCCTTAAATCTGATCACTCATTAAAAACTTTAAATTTGCATAAAAGGATGTAAGTATTTTATTAAAAAGAGAAAGTTAAATGTAGACTTGACAGATAAAAATAATATAGGTTTCCTATCTGCTGGCGGGAAAGGGTAGATGTGTCGGAATATTTAAGTGTATGGCAAGTCATGCTATGGATGAGAGAATTGGAAGCATTTTGTAAACCCTCTAGAACTTATTTTCAAAGTTTTTGATGTCAGGAAACGTGTTCTATTTTAGAAAACACTATTTCCCATCATTTAAAGCATTGTTTGTCAAGTAAAACATAATTACTAAAATCTGTGGGTTTTAATTTAGTGGAGGATTTAGCCAAGCCACCAATAAAGATTTTTGTGTGGAAATAAGTCTTGCTCTATTCCTAAAAGTACTGAAGGATGCGCTCTATACTTTTGTATAGAAAGCCAGACACCTTCAGTTTTGCCAGAGATAAATTTAACTACAACCTCAGAAGGTTCTGAATTATGCTCTAATTTATAACACACATTCTTAATTCTCTCACATTCCTCTGCCATATGTATGTGAAAGGAAGATGAGCAAATAAATATTGTCTGACTAGGAAATAGGGAGTTAGGCCCCTTTGGATCACAGGGTCCAGATGGGCAGAAAGACCCAATACCATGTCAACTGATTAGGACTTTTTGTTAATTAGCACTCCATTAGAGACTGAAAGTTATGAAAGTGATGGTAGTTATATGCTTTTCCCGCCCCCCCCCCCCCGCCACTGAATTTATGGAGAATATACAAGTGTTTTATTAAGCATACATTCAGACAATTGGGTTATACAAATTTTAGAGAAATTGGGTTTTTCTAAAGTGTTGATTCCTGAATATTAGTGGGATTTATGTCAAGGACATGTGTGACTATATCAGCTACAGTCTAAGTTTTTTAAGAACCTAATCTAAAAGGTTCTTACTGATGCAAAATCAGTGCAAAGTTAAGAGTACATGTTATCTACTTTGTTTTGGAGGTTGGATAAACAGACTCCTATTTCATTAGAGATCTATAAATTCAAAGTGAAGGATTTTCACAATATTACCCACAGTGATTTTTACAAGTAAGCTTGGAATGTAACCATGCCTTGTGATCTCCTCTCCTGTGTTTCCTTTGTTCGCACTGATAAGCCCAACAGTGATTTCAGACTACTACTGGGCAATATAAGAAGGAATTTACACATAATCAAACACATTTCATTAATTATTCACCTTCTGGTTTTTTTTCTCTGTTGGCTTCTACATTGTTGTTCACTTGCTAAAGCTCCTTGTAAAAAAATGTACAAATATAAATGATAGACCAAATTACTACAAGCAATGGGATCTTGCTCCTAATACGTAAAAGCCATAATGGACTGAAACTAGCAACCTGATATTGACTGCGTTTGTCATCGGCTGCATATGGAAGAGAGCAAAATCAAATTCATGGAAGGAGGAGGAATTAATTTTTAGTCAAAAGGTATCTATTAGAATAAATAGGATTACCCCTGAGTAACAGCCACCTTCAGAGAAAATAATAAAAGAAAACACTGCTTTACTCAGATCTACATTGCATTGACAAGAAAGAAGCAAGAGTGAGAAAAGAAAGCTGTAGCAAGGAAAGAAAGTAAATAATACAGCTTAAAAGATAAAAAAAAAAATATTCCAAACAGTTATCACCTAACTATTCAAAGTACAATTTCCACTGTAAAAAAAGGCATTTGGAATTCCTGGACACAATTTGTTTGATTCTCAACCCACTGAAGTCAATGCAAGATCCTTCACTAGCTTAAGTGATAAAAGGAAAAGCCTGCATATAAGAGACAAAAGAAATTATTCCTATTTATAAGGTAGGACAGTGAACTTGTTGTACAATATCAAGGAACTTCTACATAAAAGTAAATGCAGGTTTTGCCCTTTTGAAGGCCTTATCTCTTTCCTCATATGTCCTTCCAACACTTCAGTGTAATGAAAGTCAAACTTAAACGTTTTCCTGAAATTCTCCATTAGAATAGAATAGACTATTTCAGTTGGAAGGGACCTACAATGATGACCTAGTCCAACTGCCTGACCAATTCAGGGCTGACCAAAAGCTAAAGCATGGTATTAAGGGCACTGTCCAAACGTCTCTTAAACACTGACAGGCTTGGGGCATTGACCACCCCTCTAGGAAGCCTGTTCCTGTCTTTGACCACTCTCTTGGTAAAGAAATGGTTCCTAATGTCAAGTCCGAACCTCCTCTGATGCAGCTTTGGACCATTGCCAGCCATCGTATCACCAGATCCCAGGCAGAAGAGCTCAGCACCTCCCTCGCCACGTCCCCTCCTCAGGAAGCTGCAGAGAGCAATGAGGTCGCCCCTCAGCCTCCTTTTCTCCAAACTAGACAAACCCAGAGTCCTCAGCCGCTCCTCACAGGACATGCCTTCAGCCCTGTCACCAGCTTTGTTGCCCTCCTCTGGGCGCATTGAAGGACCTTCACATCATTCTTAAATTGTGGGGCCCAGAACTGCACACAGTACTCCATATGAGGCCACACCAACACTGAGTACAGCAGGATAATCAAATCTTTTTGCTTAAATCAGATAATATAAAATAGTTCAGTGTTAATTCTGAGGTCAAAAATTATTGTTGTTTGGAAGGTATTTTGTTGGAAGTTTTCTGCTGTTGATTGATTGCCTTTGGTTTGACTTTTGTTTACAGCACTGAATTTAGTAATGCAGGAGTTTGAGGATTGTTCAAAACACAGGGATACTAACTGAAAAATCCCTATCCCCTATTCTACAAAAATAATGAAAGGGAGAGTAGGCATTGTTATAAAAGCTTGGGCATTTTTATTTCTTTTAGTCAGCTTAATATGTGCAGGGCTGATAGCTCCTGGGATAGGTCTGGGAGTAAACTGGCAGAGAATTATTTGGGCTCCCCCTTCCACCATTGTTTTTCTGAGGAGCTTTGTGGGTGTGCAGATGAGTTTTATTGCATAACCTAACCTAAACGTAACAAGTTAAGCACAGGCTAAGTCTCTGAAGACTTGTGTAGATAGGCGCAAACTCCACTTGCTGCACACATGGACTGGGCAGCACACCATACATGACTGCAACTACTGGTAAAGAAATGGCCCCTATCCATCCAGAAAAATGCCTGAGCACAGGAGCATGGTTCCAGTGCACTCACAGTATAGACACATGACTTTAATTACCTACTACCATCTAAATATTTAGCCTTTCATTTATCTGCACGTATGCAAAACAGATGTCACAAAAACTGCCTAGTTCGTTTACCAAGGTGTTGTGAGACTGACAGTCACTGAGTTATCATATTAATCATATTTTTACAAATGACTGATATTTCTCAAGATAACAAAGTCTGAAGGCAAATACTTTCAAGTTTGCCCTGCTGTTGTATTTTCATTCCAGCTTGCTATGATCCTACTCTTCTAGAAACCAAATCAGCAGGATGGGGATTATTCTGTGGCCAGTAGCTGAAAAATCAAGGGTTCTCAACCTTAAAGAGAGCCAAGTCCCAGCTCTGTCTTGAGAAGAATCTGCTATTTGTTTGTATAATCCTTTTTATTTTGTCTCTTTTTTATCCCCTGCTATTCATTTCCTGTCGTCGTCACATTGGCACTAAGGGAGCATAAAGGCCTGTATTCATTCAGCTTAGCTTAAAAACTTAATTACCACATTAAATTGATGCAAGCTTCAGCACCTAAGAAATAATCAGCTTACTGGAGGTGGCAGTCTTATGCTATTGACTTCCTTAAGAGGTCTGGATGCAGATGTGGCACTATCATTCTGTAACCCAGGAGAAAGTGTATTGCCATTGCTGGTATTAGGACACTGGCTTAGCACTGAGTTTGCAAGGCCTCAGGACTGAAACTTGTCAGTTTTGGTTTTTCTGAACTTTCCTTGTCTTACCTGGAACTCCATTTTCACTTGATTTAGCTGTAACTGCATTTTTTCTAATGATGAGTTGGCTACTCCTAATTTGGAGTTTTTGCTTTTCATACAGGATGACCAAAGCTTCATATAGATAACAGTAACCAGTAGGTTTTCTGTGTAGGAGAAATTTTTTATCACTAACAAAAAATATGTATGAAGAAATGAAGTCCTGGTATGAAAGCAGATGCCTTCAGAAGTGGGGACATAAGATGCAGCAGAGAGGAGCACAGGCACAGGATGATTAGAGTCAGGGTACAGGCTGACATTGGAGGCCCCAGAGCTCTAAACAATTCACCAGTGGTCTCTTAAAAAAAATGCAGATCTGGAGCTCAGCAAAACCAGCTTTAGTAGTAAAACAGAACAAAGAACAAGTAGTCGATCATGTAAAATGCACTATATACAGTAAATTTGGATTCACTATGAACTTGCAGACAAGTGAAGAAAGAGCAAGCTGTAAAGCAATGTTAGCAAACATATAAAAAGTGGATCCTAGAGTAAGGAAGATGAAAACATCAACATCATAATCCTCCTGGTCGAGGAATTGGGATGCTTCCGACTTCACTGTACCCCACCCATATTAGACCAAAGCTATCAATGTTACGACCCCAAGGAGTAGGAAAAGTGAACATCACACCAACAAAAGGGTTAGAAGCTAGGAACTGTGTGTATAATAATTTTAACTATGTTCTTGTTAATAGTAGTAGTAGTAGTAGTAATAATAATAATAGTAATAATAAAATCTGTATAATAATATTTAGGGTTTATTTTCTTTCTCTTTCATTTCCTATAATAATTAGATCTGGACTAATAATAATTCTGTGATTAGACCATTAAGATTTCAACTATACTAGCAATAATCTCTTGGCTTTTCATATAAGATGTGGTTTCTCCTTTGCTCATAAAAAGTTTTTGAGCAACAGACTGCTCTCCAGGGCTCTGGTGCAGGAAAATAAATAAGAAAGTCATGGGACTCCTTTCTGTGATACTTTGGTGAGCGATGAGAAGTGGTAGCACCCATGGAGGGGGAACATCACCTAATAGATGATGAGAACTGCCTGCTTTGCTAAGACTAAAAAGTGCCCTGTGTCAGAAGAGTTGGTGACTGTCTCTTAGTTAACAATGTGGCCATATACAACTGTGGAAAATAAAGCAGTTGTTAAATGCTAACAAATCCATAAAAGACTGCCTCAGTTACAATGCAGCGGAGAATCAGCCCAATTGTCCAAATGGCAAGTCTTTATAAAGGCAAATTCCTCAATGTTGGTTATACATGAACCTGAAAGAGGAAGAATCTGAACCCATGTTCTTAAAGCTCTTTGACCACATTAAATTCTCCTTTTCTTGGTACAGCCTGTTACCTCTTTGTTATGCAGTTAGTGAATGCGTTTTAATAGCTCAATGTGAAGTTCATAAGAGGATCACATGCCTAAATATTATTTTGAGTATTATTTTTAATGCTTTCCAGCTCATTTCCTTTTTTCCTGCTGATAGCACTAAAAGGTCTGCCAAGAACACACTGGCAAATGGTAAGGACTCAAATAATGAATATCTCATCCAAGGTTTTGTGGATAATTAGGGGATCACATGTCTTCAAGAATAAGGCTACCTACTATTAGTCATAAATTGTTCATTTCTATGGATTTTTATTACCTCATGTCACTATTATTTTAAAAACTTTTAAAAGCACATAAACATTTCAAATTTTGAACATTCAGAGCTCCAATGTGAAGTATAAAACAACCTTCCATCAGATCCCCCAAAACTTATTTCTTGTCATTCATGAGCAACAGCTTAATTCAGTCAATACAGGTATGTCTGATAGTTGATTGGCTGCTACTAGCTGTTGGACCTGTGCAGGTTTCCATAACTTGGCATCACCTTCAGCCATATTATTCACCTAATCTTTCATGAATTACAGAATTATTTATTGTGTTTGGGTATCTGGCTAATGAACTATTTTATATACTTGCTTTCTCAGAATATTCTGCCTCATTGATCAGGATAAGAAAAACAAATTAGTAATCTTTTTCCCTCTAAGATATAACATTTAAAATGTGATGATCACTGAGGACAAAAATTTAGACTTGCTTTTTGGAGATTATAATTTTATTTTCTTGGTAGAAGAAAAATAAACCAAGTGAACATGGAAGGACGAATAACTACAACACCAAGGATCCACTTTTTCCTCTACCCTTGTTGAACTTCTAAATATCCAGCAGTGAGTGTGGTTGAAAGATTCATCAAACATAAGGATATTTGGCAAACCAGGATCAGTTGATAATGTCAGTCTGGATACCATCCCTCAAAGAAAACTGTCCTCTGGATCACAGAAATTTTGCAATTTTGAACTTCATTTTCATTCAAGTGAAATGTAACAGATTTTTACATGCAGTATTTATTTTATTTTTAGTCGACATTTCAGTTTTACTTGGCTGGATCCTCAGTTGTCAATCACATAACTCTAGGAATTTCCAGGAAGCCATGCTGATACATGCCAGCTGTGGAAATGGTCTGTTTTGAGGAATACAAGTTGATTGAACCATCATAGGCAAATATAAAGAAGTGCACATTTAATCTATGTACCAAACAACATCATACACACATTTATCAAAGATATTTGACATAATCAAAATAAGTGATACATCTTACTGGACTTGTGCATTTTTGGTGCCACAGGAAGGATGAACTGATGTATTTTTTCTCAGCTTCTGATTCAGAAATTATCATGGGGCCATTTAGAGTAAGAATTTGCATTTAAGAAGTTCTTCACAAACTGGAATCCATGTTTTTTAGGGTAATGAGCAGAGAAGAAAAGGAGAGTAAAAAATTATAAGAAGGAGGAATGCAGTGAAAATATCAAGTAGGCAAAGTCCAATGCCAGTAGCATAGGCATAGAAATTTACACTGAGGTATAACAAATGCCTCTTTCTACTTGGATCCCCTTTTTGACCTGTAACCTTTAGGACTGAAACTTTATTTACTTCCCTATGGTGAAGACTGAGGAACAGCTGTTCCTACAAAGGCAAATAACTTACCCTTCCACTTTACTGTGGTTCAGATCCTAATCCCCAAATCATCCCCGTTATTCAATTTAACTGCTGGGCTCTCTCTTGGAACAAACCAATTAGTTTTCTCCAGGATGAAACATATTTTTTTTTCTTGTTCTGGGAAAAGACTTTTCCACGGACTACATCCACGAAGTGGAAGGGAGTTTTGCACCTCTGCTCAGTCACCCGACTTCATCCTCGGAGGGTCTTTCACAATCCAGCACCGCCAGGTGCCCTCATATCATTCTCTAAAACATGAAACACATGCTCTGCTTCATTGGAGAGCATTATTCTGGTGAGCACTTGCATTATTTCAGACACTAAACAAACAAACGAAAAGAAACCCCCCCCAAAAAAACCACACAAAAAACTAACAACAAAATAAAATCTCAACTAAAAGCAATTATTATATCTCTGGGTTCTGCTAGGTGGGCCCAAGAAAAGTCCAATGCAGGAAAACACAGTCAGTCTGTTCTATAGGGGACTATCACTGAGCAGTGTGGATGCAAATTGATATGCCATTTCTAGCACACGAACTAGAGATTGTTCTCTGAGTGGATATGTTTCTTAGTGTAGATCTACCAAAGCACTCTCAGAGCTAAGTCTATGCAATAGTTTTCATCCTGAGACTAACAAAATGATTGTTTTCATTTTTAACATTTTTTTTTTTAAATTAACTGGTTGGAGGAAAAAATGTATATATATCTATATAACAAAAAAATATTAAGTACTGAGTCCAGTGGAGTATTTACACTCAGGCAACAAAGGACATGCTCTGTGTATATGGTTTATTTCTCTTTAGCAAGATCTTTTCCACAGAAAACTAAAGAAACAGAGGAGGCTTTCTTAAATGAGCATACATTGTTTTCTTCACTAATTTTACTTCATGTAATGGAAAAAGAAACAAAAGTAAATGCTACCTAATTTGATAGTTTAATCTTTTGTCTACATGCAAATAACTCAACAAATCTATGGTATAAGAAAGAATATACACTTGGTTTAAATGGAAGTAAGTTTGCCTAGAAGTTCATGGAAATTTTATTAGTATGGTCTTTCCTAGCCTCAAAAGAAAAACAAGACCTTTAATAAAAGTCAAATTTCTCCTATTAAGTTGGATTTAAAAGAAAATGTAATTTGTAGAAATAAACCTTCTTTATTAATGATGACAAAGCTCTGTATATATAAAGAGAATTTAGGTCATTCTTTTATGTTCTCTTGTTAATATAACTTTTAAAAAAGATATGAGAGCTAATTTTTATCATATTACCACTGAAAACAGTACTTTATAGCAGGATAATACAAGTCACCATGTAAGGAAAAATGTGAATAAGGAGGAAAAGGATAATATCTATATTAAAAAATATATCAACTCTTTAAAGTATCTCCATCTAAGAGGAGCATATGTACAATTTACTGATTCTCAGCTATGATTTATAGCCTATTAAGAACTGTTGGTCTTGGTCTCAGTAGAACTGATAGAAATTGAAGGGACTAGGAATTCCTCTGCCTCTTCCATGGATTAAATGTGCTCAGTAAGGAACACAGAGAAGCAAACAGAAAAATCTTGTGGTGTAAAACATTTCCTCTTGCAAGAGGACCTTGTAGTTGATACAGTTTAGTGCTGGCCATTTAACGGCTTTTCTGTTCAGTAAGCGTGCAAGTCATAACAAACTAACATAGGGTAAGAATCTAAAATTTAGATACCTAAAAACTAGAAAATTATATCTGAATAAATTTATATAGGTTCCCTGTAATAAGCAACTCTAAAAGGCAGTTCAGCTCATGCTAAAATAGAGACTTAGAGATATAAGAACAACCCCTGCTTATTTCTCTCCACTCACTGCACAGAGAACCTAGGGAGATGAGCTCAGAGTTCAATGCTTAGGTATCTAAATTTGGAAGACAGCATTTCCACTCCAAATTACAATCCACTATGGGCACATATGGACTTTCATATATGGGCTAATTCAAGAATTAATATTTAAGACCTGGTGCAAGCATATGCAAGATTTCTCTAATAGAGTTACACACCCACTTCCATTATTTCCTTAAATCACAAAATGTGAGAGGCAAAGGCCTAGAAGGCACAGATAAATCTCATAGCTACATGACAGCTGCTGCTTATAATTCTACCAATGCAAAACTGTCACAAAGTTGTCTTTATGGGTTAATTAAGCCATGCTTATGGCTACTTTGCATTGCCAAAGTGGAACAAAGCATCTAGAAAGTACCGCTGTGTCTGGTCATCAGATGGTAGATGTATAAACTGCAACACCGGTAGTGGTAACTCATCCACTTCGTTGTCCAGCTTCCCTCTCTAGTGTTAGCATGTGACTAAAAAGTTATTGAAGTTCTTAATTCTAATTAATTTTATCTGTTGCTTTGACATAATTCAAGTATTTTTTAGCTAAGCTGCACTTCATTGGATAACTAGAAATATGATCTTTCTGAGTAAAAGAGGTGCCGAGCCTCTACTAGTACTGGAAGGAGTATTGCTGTTACCTACATCATGCCAAATCAATTATATATGAAAGTCAATTCCTTAGTTTGCAGTACTGTAAAAAATCTACATACAAAGAACCACATAGCCATGCAGACTACATTTAGTATCAAGGCTCAAATCTTTATCAGAACTCCTGTGTCTACGTTGATAGTGTATGGACAAGTAAATATCATGAATGAGTTATAATGCTTTGAACAATGAATCTGTGAAACTTTTCATAGCCTCCTACTTGGCAAAGTTAGTGACTTGATTTAGTGATGAAGAAACATGACTAAGACAACACTGCAGACTGATATAGTATGTGTATGTATTTTCCCCTTCTCAGATCAGTATAAGAAAACATGTATTAACTTTCAGTCCATGAAAACCAAGCGGTCCAATAAGGAAAAGTGGCCTACTGAAAAATCTGTTGTATAGAAGAAAGTCTTTGAATTAGCAGCCTTCTGGGAAATATCACTACTAATTATTCAACCATCTAACTGAACTTGTGTTGAACCATTTTCCTTTTCCTTCTCTTTGAAGGGTTTCGCAGAGGCTCAAGAAAAAGTCAAAACTTCCTTGCTCCTCAGTAATGAATGCAGACTATTCCTCACTCCAGTAAACACTTTTTGTAAAGAAAGAGAACAGCTGGTGCATGAAATCAAGCTTACTCACACATTTCAAGAAAAATTCTCTCAAGTACATCTTTAGATAAACATCAGTCTACAATCCTTTTCTGCATGAATATGAAACCTACTAAACAGTAAAGGCAGGGATATTTGTTTTGTGTGTGTGAGATGGTGTGTTCGGCCTAGCAGAAAGGCTTCTTATCCCTCTAGGCTCCCACAGGCCTGTGGAATAAAAGTGGGTTGTGCATCAGTGGTTTTCTGTGGGCTCCCAGACCATGTCAAACAGCCTATGACATGCTCTTCATTCAGTATATGGGAAATATTGCTTTGCAACCTGGTGCCAGGAAGGGAGCATAGCTGAGAGAGGAGAATATGGGGGCTTAAAGATGCCGACAGTAAATGTATATTCCAGAGAGTGGTTAATGATCAAGAAAATCAGGGGTTCACTGAGGCAAGACAGGGAGGAATGTCCAACTTGTTCTTTTGATTGATTGTCAGCAGAATGCCAAGGATCGAGAGAAAATAAGCACAAAAAGACATTTCAGTAGGTAAAACAAGGCATTAATAGTGAATATCATGCCTAACACTGATGATGATTTATAGTCTGGCTTGCAGACAAAACCACGAATCTGGTACCGCTAATAACACGAGAGGCATGGAAAACTCCTAGGTCTTTTTCAAAAATCGTAGAGTACACAACAGCCGCAAAGTTTCTTTTGGAGGTTTGTTTCCCTTTCAGAATCTCTTGTAATCATTCACTTTGCAAGGCCATCAATCCAGAAAAAGTTCTAAGGTGCCAGTTTAAGACTGAAACTGAAAATATTTCTGGACAAGAAATGTAGTTCTAGCTTCTCGTGTGAGGCAGAGTAAATCTAACTTCATGATGTGAAGTAATTGGGTATGAGGTGCTTACACCTATAGAAAAACATTTATATGACAGGTTTACGTTCTGACAGTAAATATATGACAAAACCTGTTTTTTTCAGGTAGCACATGGTTTACACATGATAATTTATTTTTCTAAAAGAGAACTGATTTCAAACAGATTTTAATATCTCTATTTTTTAACTGTGATAAAATGTGCACTATGAAATGTCCTGCTCAGAAGCTCAGTTCTTTCTTTGCCCAAGGAGATCTGAATAGCAGTCTCTCAGCTTACAAAATATCCCAACTGTCAGGTAACAGAGTCATTCTTTTGTATGTTATCTCAATTTGTACTTAAGTAATTTATAAAAAGTTACTCCAGGCAGAGAGATTGAGGGAGACATTTGAAAATACTCCTGATGATTAGGCAATTTACCTGAAAGGTTATTTACGCTGTTTCAATCCCCATTCTGAATTGGACAAAGATGTGAACAGCTAGCCTACAAGATATTCTTAGGAAGCTTATTTCAACCTTTCCTGTTGACGCTGTTCCACTTTAGACAAAATGCTCAAAAAGTCATTGAGATGGAGAACAAGAATAGCTCTTCAGCCTTCTAGCTAGGACACTCTCACAGGAGATGGGAACACATGGACTGCCTCTCTCCAGTAAATATTTAATTGAGTATATGCAGTGGAACAGTGTCAACATGAGACATTGAGAGTGCCCTTTTATGTTAAAGTTAAGGGCAGAACTGTGAGATGTGGGTTTAAAACCATTCATGCAAAGGGCTGAACTGAATCTAGGTTTTTCACATCCTGCATACTGCTGCTTGAGTCCCTGAGCATAGCAGAATTTCCTCCTCTTCTGATTACTTGAGGTTTGGATTATTTTATTTTTAATAGCATAAATAACCACAATTTCTTCATGGATTTATTTATCAGTAACACTATTCTTCTTCCACTGTTGCCAGAAACTGACCTCCACGATTGAAAAGTGATGCTGAGTTCCTAGTTTAGCCTCTGTATATCTAGAACAGAACAGCATTATTCATTAAAACCAGAACTATTCATTAAAAAGATAATGGATCGGTTAGTTTTGTCAAACAAAACCAAACTAATTTCACTGACTTTTTAAGAGAGTATTCACAGATGATACCAAATTGCAGGGGAAGCACCTGATACACTGGAGTGCACAGCTTCTATTCAGAGAGTACTCAACAGGTTGCAGAAATGGGCTAACAGGAACCTCATAAAGTTTAATAAAAGCAAATTCAGCATCCTGAATCTGAGAAGGCAGAACCCTGCACATTTCTACAGCTAGAAAGAAGCTTTGAATAATACCTGGTGGACAACCAGTTGAACGTGGGCTATCAGAGTGCCCTGCTGCAGAGAGAGTTAATACAGCCCTATACTAGCAAGAGTGCAGCCAACAGGTTGAAGGAAGTGATTGCTTCACTGTATTCAGCATATGTGAGTCATCATCTTCAGTACTATGTCGAGTTTTGGGGTCCCCAGTACAGCAAAGACATACTGGAGCAGGGGAGCCACCTAGCTAATCAAGCTAGGTCTCAGGGTGTAGAAGGACAAGAGAGGGCTGGGCTTGTTCAGCCTGGAGAAGACCAAGGTCGAGAGAGACCTTATGGCTCTCTGCTACTACCTTACAAGTGTGTGGAGAGAAGATGGAGCCAGACTCTTCTCAGGGGTACATAGCAACAGAAGCTGGAACAAGAGAAATTATGATTATATGTAAGGAATTTTTTAATTCACAGAGAGGATTTTCAAGCAGGTTGTCCAAAGAAATTGTGGAATATCTGTCATTGGAGATATTTAGAACTCAACTGTACACGCTCCAGAGCAACCTACTCTAAGTAGACGTTGCTTTGAGCAGGAGCTTGGATCCAATGACTTCAAGAAGTCTCTTCTGATCTTAGTCAGTTTATGCCTCTGCCATTTTAGTTTCCAATATAAAGAATTGTAGAGAATGATCTAGTAAGGGTTCTATTTACATTTTCTTGCTATTTTTTACAAATGTAATCGCTAAGCTTTAAAATTATTGGTCAATGTAAAACATTCTTTTTTTACTTTATAATAGATGTCTTTGTACCTCTCCCTACTCATCTTCTACATTTTCCAGCAAATACACTAAGCATATTCTGTATTTTCTTATGTACATCCAGTATCTTCACATTATTTAGTGTAATAAGCAATATGTCCTGTATTACATGTTATTCCTTGCTTCCTTCTTCCACCAAACTGCTGCAAAATTCCTAGTGTTCCTAAAAATTAGATATATTCTTACTGTTCTAAATACAAAATCCTGGTCTCCCTTTTGCAGAATTTTGTTTTCAAGATATTAAACTTAAATAATTTTGAATTTATTTTTTTAATTGAGAAATATACATATGTGTGTTTAAGAGAGAGAGATATATTTGTGATTTATCACCAATTGACTGAAACACACAATTCTCAAGTCGTTGTGGGATAGCTTTGTTTCACTACCATTCGAATATTAATACAAAAAACATATCATCCCTACTTTCAGAAATGCACAAATAGCTATGCATATGCATCTATGTTCAAGCACGTAAGTATATGTACACATAAAAATTTCAGAAGAAAAAAGAGCCTCTCAAACTCAGTAGTAAATGTGAACACTGGTGATTTATTTGGGTTTTATGTGGACAATTTTCTTTTTGGGTTTTATACTGGAGAAAAAAATGTGTTTATTTTGGCAACATTTATTTGCATGTACTGAGATACATATACTGCTTCTGAAATTGAGAGGCCCTTTTAAAAAGGACACACTTGAAAAGTTTTTTGCTCTTACATGTATAGTTTCAAAGGGGAAAAGCATTGTGTTCTACCATAGCTTTTCACACAGGTGTTCTACCCTAGGATATATCACTTGTTCTGTATTTGGAAAGTATCAGAGAAATGTCATTCCACTGTTTTTCATTCCTTTTTGTAACACGGCATCCAGGAGAGGCAACAGCCTTTAAAGTACATGAGTGGTGGTGTCCCCTCAGCTTTCTCTTCTTCAGCCTAGCATGAAACTTTCAGTCTTGCTTTATGAACCAGTGATCATTCTTGCTGCTTGAAGAATGACCTAGCATGTTCATATAGTATGTTATTTATATTTGCTTCCAGACCTATTTCTGAATTTAAATTGCTCTGAATCTTAGTGTATTATAATTCATTATATTGTTTCAGCTCACTAAGAGATAAAAGCAACCAGAGAGAGGAGTTTTGGAGGTAGAGCTGAATCCAAGATTTAAACTGAAATAGTGTGGGAAGGTTTTCATTTGTAATATAACTATTGGAAGCTACTTTTTGTTGAGGAGGGAAACAACCATCTAGTACATGATATTTGCTTTGCCTCAACAAGTATGTATCTTCTAAGTCTTTCACACAAAGTTGTCTTAAAATTCTATTACATAGAATACTTAGTCTAATTCACCCTGCTACAGCAGTTTCCACACGTTTTTAGCAGAAGAACATAAAAAATACCTGATTGGCTTAGATCCATGGTCCATCCAGGACATTATTCTGCCTCCAGGAGTGGCACTAGGAGATGCTACTTGGGGAAAGCATGCAAACCTGGCCACACACCTGCTACTTGGGGAAGGCAAACCTGAAAGGAGGGAGGGATGGAGAGGCTGAGCCAAGACATGAACCAGAACACTTTCAAACTTCTGAGTTCAAATGGTCACTGTAACTGCATCCCATGCATCCCAATGTTATACTGGAAAGAGTTCAGGGTATATATCACACCTTATCTTACCCATTTCAATAAAAAGAAGACCCAAGGAAGCATGCTGAGAGGTAGATATAGCATGTTCTGAACACACCTGCAGCACGAACAATCGTGAGAACAGGGCTTTCTGGCAGTCAAAACCATGTAACTGCTTGTCAGCCTAGATGTAGCACGTGATTCCCAGAAGTTCCAGCTTGTTAGAAGGTGTTATTCTGCTATCAAATGTAAAGGTGATTTTGCAGTTCACTGAGGCAGGAGGCTTTTTGGCTTAAGCCAAGCAGAAGGGACAGAGGAACATCTCTCTCAGAGTAGGTCTGGTGTGTGGCCACTGCCTTCTGAGGGGCTGAATTTGGCCTTTGCATAGCATCAAGAAAATGTGGGAACAGGGAGAGGCACCTGTGAAACCTTACTTTCTTCACGCCTGGACTTCACGCCAGGGCCAGACTCTCAGTGAGTCAGTCATTTCAGTTCATGAAATGAAGCAGCAAATATATCTGCAAACAAGAGAAAACATTGCAGCTCTGCACTGATTTTGCCAAACGCATCAAAAGACTTGCATTCAGATGTAATACAAGCTATTCATCTGCCCAGTATAGTAATCTCATCTCTTCTGTACACGCACACACAAAACAGGTGAAGGAATAGAGTACATTTTTTTCTTCCAAATAAAGGCAAAATGTATTCCCTAAAAAGGAGACTTCAGTAAGGTGGATACTTTCCAGTTTCTTCATAGACTATTCAATTATTTTGTAATTTCATGTAGAACATGCACATAAAAGGTATACATATACACAAACACAAATACAGTCATTCAGAAAGATGTTCCCAACTCACTGTCCCGAGCCTTGTGAATATATGTTTTCTCTTTTGTAAAATCTATAGTAAAAAAAATTACTTATGTGTATTACAACCAACAGGTAGGATAGAGAGCAGAACTCATAGCAATAATAAAATATTCTTACTATAGTAATTCTTATTCTTCTTTCCCCAGTAGCCAGTTCCCTAATGTTACCAGGCTTTGATTCTTGCTGCTTTCCAGGCCTTTGCTATTTCTGAAGATCTTTCTTGAAAAAGCTGTCAGTGACAGCTGCAAAAAGTGACATCACCTTGAAATAATATCTGGAGTATTTTCTTGTGATTAAACTTATTTCGTTTACATTGTTGCATGTAGCATAGGCATAAGCATGGATGTATCTGAGATGGAGAAACCTCTTAAAACCATACAGAGGATACATTCAGATTCCTCCTTTGTTGCAGCTTCTACTTAGAAAGTTTTCTGAATTTTCAATACTCAGAAAATGAAGCCAATGAAACATGTTTTTCAGGAGCAAAATGCTACGGAAGTGCAGTAAGTCATTTAGAGAAAGTGGCAAAACAGGTTGAGGTATGTTTCACTGAAGTCAGTTTAATTAGGCCAAATTCATTAATCTCCGATACAACTGCCTCTATTGCAAAGTCTAACAAAGAAAAAACCTCTCATTAATTTTAACAAGAAGTTCTTTGAGCACCAGAACTCATGAAGCCTGATTTCCTATGGATTTGCTTCTTATGGTTGACTGCAAGCTTTGATTGAAACTTTCCCCATAAAGTTGCTTTTCTATGTGGTTTCTTTGGTGTTTCATAGCAGGGAGACTTAGCTGCAGTCAGCAATGGCCCACAATCATCAACACTCCTAATATCTTTTGTCGTCACTTTAGCTGCATATTTCTTACAGAAATATCTTTGTCTGTGAGAGCTCTCCTTTATGTCCAATTTGACTGAAAGCTGTGACAGTTTTTCAGTTTTGTAGATTATTTTTTGCTTGATTTTAGGAGAGGAGGAAATATCAGAATGATACAGATAAAGAGAAAAAGATAGAGTAAGTTTGACTGCACAAACCTTGTTTCCTTAGGAAATTGTAATAAATCTTCAATAATAGAATGAAAGTCTTCCAGAGCCGTAATCACACTTTTCCTGTACTAGCATATAATACTGTCCAGTCCTGATCCCCTCCCATGACCAGTTACCTAAGGAAGTCTTCAGGGGCTAGAGAACAAGAGAAAAGCTTACTTTTAGGCTTGAGAAACATTTTTAAAGTAAGGGTCAGTGTTTTAGAAGATGTAAACCAGCGTGGATTCTTGGGCAAAATAATTCCAAAAGCTTTTTATGTACTGTGAAGCAAAATCAGCAAGTAAAATAGATAGTTTCTACCTTAAGTAATTGCCAAAGGGTAGAAAGAAAGGACTGATATAGATAAACCCAAAATCTCAGAGTCGCTGAAATAGAACCTATGGCATTATTTGAAGGAATAAGACAATCTCTTCAGGAATGATTCATTGCCACAGTACTGAAATACATAAGGATCAACACTTGTACAAACAGTTGCGTATACAGTTTATTGAATCTCAAGTGCATTTACAATACTCTCATGGGCCTACCAAGAACTTCATATGCTGCCATTATGTGAAAATATGTTCTTTAAATAATCACAGTATTTCACCTTACCTGCCAAAGTTATGACCATTGGGAACAAGGCTGAACACAATGTGGACATAACAAGAACTAATTTGAAAACTACCATCATAGGTCTGTGGACTATGACGTATTGAAACTTCACGGGCTTTCAGTCTCCCATAATTTTCTCACCAATTTCCATTGCAATGCAAAGCAGAAATGGCACTAAATAGACTTTTACTCAAGCAGGATATCAAAGAGCCAAATACATTTACAAGAAATTATACAATTATCACTTTCTTTGATAACGGTATCTAAACATCCTACCTGCCTACTCCTAGTCCTTTTTACCTTCACCAGGGTGTTATTTTACCATTACAAATATGTTTTAATATGCATTTTCCAAAATCCAGGATAATCCAAGAGTGCATGTGTGTACTGAGAGCATACATGTGCTACTCTTGCTAATTGACCCTGATCCCTCACAATAAGGACATTGAATGAAGTTTTATTTCTTATGAATACTCTTACTTGCATGACTTATTTGCTAACCATGGGAGGTAAGCATTTAATCTGTCAAACATTTGTAAAACACCAAAAGCAATGCAACCTTTGACCTAGGTCACTGAAACTGCACCCATTTCTTGTGATTTTTTCTGTTCACCCAGCCTGTTTCATATATTTGTCCCATGCCTTATGAAGCATGCAGACTGAGTATGATCTTTGACATTCAGCCACCTGTGTCCCATACTTTTTTTGTGAAAGAAATAAATGACAGGCCTGGAGATTAAGACCAGGCCTCTCTCTTTCTCTCTTTCTCTGTCTGTCTCTTTCTTGGTGTCTTTTCCTTTCCTTCTTCTTTTTCTTAATTTAGGTGTTTTGCCAGAGGAGCTGCAAGATATATCTGTGCTTTAAGCTACAACAGTTTCTTTTTATTTCCACTGAACTTTTGCTAGGTATATATTACATACCTTTAAATAACGAACTATCTTTATATTTTGTACCCAAAAAAAAAAAAAATTAGATCATTCTCCCAATACAATTGATGGTAAAGTCGTCATTTGCTTCAATATGAATGATGAAAGAGACATGACATTGCTTTTTCACAGTACATTAAAGAAAAGAAAAAAGATTTTTTCATCTGAACCATATTTCTATTTCTCCCCTAGCCTTAATGCTACAGCATGCTGACTCTTTCCTACATTAATATAGGGATATTATTAATTTTAGTCATACTTTAACTCAAAACACATTTCTAAGAGGGGAAAAAAGTGTGAAATGTATCAGTTCATCTTTGCAGAATTTACTTATTACTATTAATTGATGTTAAGTCAATTAAAGTAATAATGATTTTTCTTAACTTCAGTCATTTCAGAATTGAACATCTTGGCCAAGGTACTCCTCCTGGTTCCCCCATAGTCAGTACAGGGAGACAGGATCATCTTTGTCTTGGATGAATCATTCAGTGAAGATGAGACTGCCGTCACAGGGAGAGGGAAATTAATTTGGGCAACCTGTTGCTGTAGACATTCTCGGATATCCTGTTGGGCTACAATCTGCTCTTCTGGAAGGACACAGTTCTCTTTCTCATAGGTCATATTTGTTGGCCAAATGTGGATGTCTAAATAACACCAGTGCTTTGTCAAAAATGACACAACATGTGCTGACATTTAGGAAACTGAACCATGCCTCTATTCTGGACAGTTTACTTTTTTCAAGTAGTAATTCATTGAAATGAATCCTATCCACACTCTTCAAATACTACGATTAATTTCAGTAGGAACACTTGTAGGTTGGGCAGAATGTTTCATTGGCTGACCCTCGATGAACACAGTAGACTCCAGGAGTTGATATTAGTTTAGACTAATAGTAAGTCAGTGGAACTCTGTTGACTCCAATATTTTACAGGTTTAATTAAAAGCAAAAACTGAGCCTTATTTTTTCAACTTAGTAGATGAATATCACACTACTTACTCTACTTTTACTGTTTGTTGAAGTCATATTCAGTAGATGAACACAGTAAAGTTAATGCAGAAGTAAACTTTAATAATGCAATTTGTCTGTTCCTGGTACACAGAAGAAAGAAACATTTTAATTATGCATTTTAAAGATCATCCTCTTTAAATAATTAGTACCATGTTCAGCTTATTCAGACCTATTGTTTAGATTTTAATAGATGTCCAAAATTAAGATGAAAACCATATCCAATAAAATGTTACAGAGACATACACAAGAAAATACTGTAATTCCCCGCATACAATTTAATGTAATCAGATATGAAATAAGGTTATAAATATGTAAAAATCAATAATAGTATGATTTCATAATTAATAATGTCATACTTCCTTTACCATAGTATAAGGAGATAAGGAGAAGCCAAAGATCTAGCCACAGCTGCAAGAGTAACTTAAATGAAGGGAATAGCAGAATCAGTGGTTTGCAAAGCTGGGAGGGGGCCATTAGAAAATAAAACAGCAGTATCTCCTCATACTGCTGCTGCCAGATGGCTTCAATCCTTCTGTTCTTCAACTTCTGGTTGGATGGCTGAGCCAAAATTAAAAAATATACCAGATGCACTTTTTTGGACTGTGTCCCATTTTACATTCTCCTAATCAAGAGTGGGGGAAGGGTGAGGGAGAATGAGCCAGACATACAGCAACAAGTTGAAGGAGAAAAGAACCGAAAATATACAAAAACTATGAAGCATCCAAGTAGGGCACAGGAAGAAGAAAAGACTAGTCACAGGAAACATATAGAAAAAAACACATCTTTCAGCTAGAAGACTAGATAAGGAGGTAGGAAAGAATTAATATCCAGGCACAAGCTGGCAGTAGAAAGAGAATAACAGCAGCTAATTCACTCCAGGGAAGTAGAAATGTATAGACCCCCATACTAACAAAATGCTGATGTTAGTTTCTGTAGTGGGACCAAAAGCTGTGGACCTTTTAGAGTGGATCCAGATGATAGCCATGAAAATGATCAGAGGGCTGGAACATGTTTCCTATGAAGAAAAGCTGAGAGAGTTGAAATTGTTCAGCCCGGAGAAGAGGAGGCTCCGGGGAGACCTTATTGTGACCTCTCAATATATAAAGGGGCTTGTATGAAAGACGGAGAAAGACTTTACCTGTAGTGACAGAACAAGGGGTAAGGGTTTTAAACTGAAAGAGGGTAGATGTAGATTGGACATAAGGAAGAAATTCTTTACTGTGAGGGTGGTGAGACACTGGAACAGGTTGCCCAGAGAAGTTGTGGGTGCCCCATCATTGGAAGTGTTCAAAGCCAGGTTGGATGGGGCTTTGAGAAACCTGATCTAGTGTCCCTGCCCACAATAGGAGATTTGGTCTGTATGGTCTTTAAAGGTCCCTTCCAATCCAAACCATTTTATGATTCTATGAAGCAAGAGTGAGCTGTGCCTTCTAAAATATGATGATGTATCTCAATGACCATAAAGTTAGCTTTCCATTATACAAAATACTGATGGACTTGAATAATAACACTTGGTGAGGTGGGCTTTAAACTGAAGGACTTGGGGGCAGGGTCCAAAGTGGCAATGCATATAGCACTGCAACCAACTGGGGAATAAGCCAGGCCAACCAGAGCAGTGGCAAATGTTCCTTAGCTCTCTCCTACGATGAGAACCAGAAGACCAATCACCTCAAGTATATGTATACCAATGCACGCAGCCTGGGGAACAAACAGGAGGAACTGGAGCTCCACGTCCGGTCAGAAAGTTATGATATCATAGGAATAACTGAAACATGACTGTAGGATTGTGATGGATGGCTATAGGCTGTTTCGTAAAGACAGGTAGGGAAGAAGAGGAGGAGGAGTCCTGCTGTATGTTGAGGAGATCCTTGAATGTATAGAAGTCAGCTACTGCAAATATAGAATCCCTATCAAATGCCTCGGGGTCGAGGTCACCTCCAAGGGGGATCTTATAATAGGCATCTGCTACCGACCTCCAAACCAAGATGATAAGGCCAATGAAGCAATATTTGGGTCACTTAAGCAAGCTTTGGGTCAACAGAACCTGGTTCTTATAGGTGACTTCAACTACGCAGACATCTGTTGGAAGAACAATGCAGCAGCTCACGTGTGATCCATCAAGTTCACGGAATGCATAGAGGACTGCTTCCTCATGTAAATGTTAGATGTGCCAACCAGGAATGAGGCACTGCTGGACTTGCTACTCACAAACCAAAACCTGCTTTGTAATATCTCGGTTAGTGATAGCCTTGGTTGCAGTGATTACAATATTGTGGAGTTTGGGATCCTGCTGAGCACACTGAGGGTTAATACTAAGACAAAGGTTTTAGATTTCAGAAGAGCAAACTTCAATTTGCTCAGAGGTCAGTTGGGAGGGATTCTGTGGGAAGTTTCCATGGAGGATAAAGGAGCTAGCGAGTGCTAGGAGTCTTTCAAGAATGCTCTTCTGGAAGCAGAAAAACAGTTCATCCCCTTTAAAGGTAAGAGAAATAGATGGAGCAAGAGACCCCCTTGGCTTAGCTGTGAGCTTCTGAGTCTGCTCAAAAACAAAAAGGGAAGCATACCAGAGATGGAAAAGCGGACCCACAACCATTGAGAACAATAAGGGCATTGCCAGAGCACGCAGAGATGCAGTTAGAAAAGCAAAAGCTCAGCACACATTGAAATTGGCCAGAGATGTCAAAAACTACAAGAAAAGGTTCTTCAGGTACATAAACAACAAGCAGAAGGAAAATATTGGCCCACTGTTAAATAGGAGAGGTGAATTACTCACAACACTGAAAAGGCAGAGCTTTTCAACACTTTCTTCACTTCTGTCTCAACCAGCACTGTTGGACCCGAGACCTTGGGAACAAAAATGGTTAATGCAAACATGGACCCACCATCAATGAAGGAAGAGTTGGTATGTGAACTATTACAGGAGCTTGACCTCTACAAATTGATGAGCCCTGACAATATCCACCCAAGGGTGTTAAGAGAGCTGGCTGGCATCATTGCAAGGCCACTCTCCATAATCTTTGAGATGTCGTGGAGATCGAGGGACATCCCAGAAGACTGGAAGAAGGCTAATGTCACCCCCATCTACAAGAAGGGCTTAAAGAAGGATCCAGGAAACTATAGGCCCATCACTCTTACTTCAGTCCCTGGGAAAGTTATGGAACAAATCCTCCTGGGGGGCTATCACAAGTCAAATGAAACATGACTGGGAAAAGCCAGCACGGATTCACCAAGGGCAAATCATGCTTGACAAACGTGATGGCCTTCTATGACAAAGTAACCTGCTTGGTTGATGTGGGGTGAACAGTGGACATTGTCTGCCTGGATTTCTCCAAGGCTTTCGATACAGTTTCTCACAGCTTCCTCCTAGAGAAACTGATGTGTTATGGTCTAGACAAGTGGTCTGTGAGGAGGCTGGGAACTGGCTGACAGGCTGCAACCAGAGGGGGGTAATAAATAGCTCCTTTTCAAACTGTCAACCTGTCACAAGTGGGGTTCCCCAGGGATCGATATTGGGCCCAACACTGTTTAATATCTTCATAAGTGATCTGCATGATGGGATCAAGCACATCCTGATGAAGTCTGACGATGACAACAAACTGAGTGGGGAAGTGGACATTTTGCAAGGGAGAGCCACCCTGCAGGAAGACCTGGATAGGCTGGAAGAGTTGGCTAACAAGAGCTTTATAAAGTTCAACAAGTACAAGTGTAAGGTCTTGCACCTAGGAAAACATAATCCCAGAGTGCAGCACAGGATGGGATCCACCTGGCTGGAGACGAGCTCTGTGGCACGGGACCTGGGGGTCCTGGTGAACAAGAAGCTCAATATGAGTGAAGAGTGTGCTGCTGCGGCAAAGAAAGCCAACAGGATGTTGGATTGCATCAACAAGGGCATCACCAGCAGAGATAAAGAAGTCATTAACCCACTTTACTCAGCACTTGTCAAGCCACACCTGGAGTACTGTGTTCAGGTTCAGTTTTGGTCCCCACTATACAAAAAAGATGTGGACAGGCTGGAGAGGGTCCAGACGAGGGCCACAAAGATGATCAAAGGACTGGGAAGCCTGTCATATGAGGAAAGGCTGAGAGAATTCAGTATGTTCAGTCTTGAGAAAAGAAGGCTTAGGGGAGACCTCATCGCCAGTACAGGGTGGCTTTAAGAAGATGGAGAGTCCCTTTTTATCAGGAGTCACATGGAAAAGATGAGAGGTAATGGGTTCAAGTTACTTGTGGGGAGATTCCAATTGGACACAAGAGGAAAATTTTTCACATGGAGAACTATCAGCCATTGGAATAATCTCCCCAGGGAAGTAGTAGATTCCCCAACGCTGGACAATTTTAAGATTCAGCTGGATGGGGTGCTGGGCCATCTTGTCTAGACGGAGCTTTTGCCAGGAAAGGTTGGACCAGATGATCCTTGAGGTCCCTTCCAACCTGGTATTCTATGATTCTATGATTCTATGACTGAATGTAAATTCTCAGCAATGCAGGTGCTACAAAATTCCCTGGGCGATATGGATCAGAAACAACTCAATTTGAATTCAGCCAAACTTACTGACTCCAGTTCAATGCTTGCTATGCCAAATCCAAGGAGGTTTCTGAAAAGCTAGGGAGGTAGAATTGCTGCTTGGAAACAGACTGGGCATGGCACTGGGTTTTTTTTTTTCCTTCTGCATGTGGTGAGCAATTGCATTTGTGCATCACTTGGTTTATTATTATTGCTATTGTCTTTCTTTCTTATCCTATTAAACTGTCTTTATCTCAATCCATGAGGGTTTTTTCCACTCTCATAGAATCATAGAATGGTTTGGGTTGGAAGACACCTCAAAGATCATGTAGTTCCAACCCCCCTGCTATGGACAGGGACATCCTCCACTAGACCACGTTGTCCAAAGCCCCATCCAACCTGGCCTTCAACACTTCCAGGGATGAGGTAGCCACAGCTTCTCTGGGCAACCTGTTTCAGTGCCTCTCCACCCTCACAGGAAAGAATTTCTTTCTAACTTCCAATCTAAATCAACTCTCCTTCAGCTTAAACCCATTACCCCTTGTCCTGTCACTACATTCCCTGATAAACAGTCCCTCTCCATCTTTCCTGTAGGCCCCTTCAGGTACTGGAAGGCCACAATTAGATCTCCCCGGAGCCTTCTCTTCTCCAGGCTGAACAAGCCCAACTCTCTCAGCCTGTCCTCACAGGAGAGGTGCTCCAGCCCTCTGATCAGCTTCGTGGCCCTCCTCTGGACTCTCTCCAACAGCTCCATGTCTCTCCTGTACTGGGGCCCCCAGAGCTGGACACAGAACTCCAAGTGGGGTCTCACAAGAGCGGAGTAGAGGGGCAGAATCACCATTCTCCTCCCATCCTCTTGACGGAGGCAGGGGAGGGGGAGAGAGAGAGCAAGCAGATGCATGGTGCTTAGTTACCAGCTGGGGTCAAACTACAACAAGCTAAAGTCATACTCATTTTCTGGTGCAAGACCTCATAGACATGTCAGTTTACTTATGGTTTGGTGCTAGCACTTCTTTGAGAATTGTTCAGATCTGAAGTCATTTGGTAACTTCATAATTCAGTGTAAATGAACATCAGACTTTTAAGCAACTATAAGTTGCTTAAAGAAGAAAGCAAATATACCTTTAAAAATTTCCATCTATTTCCCTTTTATATCTAGTATAGAATCATAGGATCATAGGGTATCCTGAGTTGGAAGGGACCCGTAAGGATCATCGAGTCCAACTCCTGGCTCCGCACAGGACCAGCCGAATCAGAGCATATGACTGAGAGCGTTATCCAGACGCTTCTTGAACTCAGTCAAGCTCGGTGCTGTGACCACTTCCCTGGGGAGCCTGTTCCAGTGCCCGACCACCCTCTCAGTGAAGAACCTTTTCCTGATATCCAACCTACAGTATTTGAATCTCCAGCATCAAACAGAAATTGGCAGTTGCACTTTCTGTCTGATGTCATAGACTGTTTGATTCTTTACGCTACTGAAACACACAACAAAGAAATTCAATGAACTGTCTCATTTTTTTTTTCCATGTGGAGTTTTACTGGTTTTCAGGTGTGATTGTTTTATATCACTTTGAGGAGACTGAAAGTTTGATAAAAGAAATAAAAAAAAGTCAATGGCGGGATCTTTGCATGAGTACTTTCATGTAAGTCATAGTATGTACTGTCAGGGAAATAGAAGGAAATTTTTAAAGGTATATTTGCTTTCTTCACCTACCTAACTGATTTTTAAAAAATAATATGAATATCGAGTGCCAAATTCCATTTGAAATGTGCTTTAAAGAATACAGTGAAAATTACAATGTTCTAATGATTCTTAATTCTTACTATTTTTTCCTTAATAATTTAAGATTTCTTAAAGACCATGTCTAATTTTGACTCCTTATTACTGGAAGTGTGGTTCCAAATGTTCTGCGAATTTGACCACACTGTCTCATTCTATTGATTTAATTCCAATCAACTCGCAGCTTGAGATATCTAATCATTGTCTTTCCTAAAAGAAAAAAAGAAAAAAAAAAGTCTTATACCAAAGTATATAGAATACTGAGAATACCAAAATTTGGGTTTTTCTTTTCAAAACTGCTAAAAACTACAAAACTGCAGACTTATTTTTGAAAGATTAATCTGTTTTTAGGCTGCAAAGTCAACCAAATAAAAGTGAAATGTTTAATTTACTATGCTGTTCAAACACAAAATAATTGCCGACCTCTGTTAAAAATATTCTAGTGGATGCCAGTGAATTTACAAGGTAAGAAGGCATTCAATCAACTTTCATGGCTGTGGAGTTAGCCAATCTTGAATAATTTGGAAATCTCGAGACAAATCTTTTCCAAACAAGCCTGATTTTCTTATCCTGTTCTGATTCTATGCATGGTCCGAAAGTCACTCATCTTTGCAGGAGTCATTAGAGTATTTTATATGGGTTCTTGTACTTCCTGCATCACCAAAGTATTAACATTTCTTTTCTTCTATCTCATTTTGTAGTGTACCCTGAAGAATATGTGTTTACATCAGAAAAGGCAGTTCATAGACTGTAATAAGCAGTACAGTAGCCCTTTGTTCCTGCGGGAACTCATCCCAAAGTTTGGGATAGCCACTGAGAAAATACCCTTTACTCCACAGCTTATCTCTTTCATAGACAATTTTGTTGTGTCATAGCCTTTTTCCTAAAACCATAGCCCCAAGCCATCAAATCCTTTGAAGAGAAAATAGACCTTGTATTCAACTCACCATGCTGAAGAAAGTTGAGCTGTACCGCAGAAGGCAGGTTTGATGTGGTCATGAGAACCCAGCGTGGCGACACAATGTCCTATTACAATCTGGAGATGTAGCAAATGTTCCAGTATGCTCATCAGTTTTGCAATAACATAATATATGTCTGTTTTGTTGAATAAAATGGACATTTATTTTAATGACAAATACTTCAGAAATAAGTCACCAGGATTTCAAGCTGAATTAGTGTAGTTATGAAAGATGTGATTTGCAACTGGTTGGCAGCTGCTTTTGGTTAGCATGTTTTTAATCTCTGCAACATAGAAATGTGCTTCCCATAGTTAACGGATGTATTATTGGCAAAGGACAATTAAATAAATTCCAGATTCAATTCATCCTCCACAGTGATGTTCTTTATCATAAAAAACAATTACTTCACTTGTTTCATTGCTGTCTTGATAAAAATCAAGGCCTCATTTGACCCCATGCTACAGGCAAGTAGAGTGTTCTCTAATGGAAATGATTTCTTATTTCCTACCTTTGATCCTTGTGAGTCAACCAACCACATGAGGCCACAAACTCAGAGGTTACTTTAAACCATGTCTTGTGATTTTTGCTTCATAATAACTTCCACAGGATGGCAAAGCTTTTGTTTTTCTGTGCAATTTTCTTTATTACCTACTTTTACGAGTCTGGGTGAAAGTTGTACGGCAGTTTTATGATATAGCTCTGCTAAAGAGAGCCAGATCCTTATCATGGAAAAGCTTGGTATGCTTCATCAAGGCTAACTGAGCTGTGCTTATTAACATGGGCCAAAAAACAGAGATAATCCCTGGTTTCGGAAATAACTGTAAATTTAGCAACATTTATAAGATCTTTGGTATCAGCAGGTCAGGCGCACCTTTTAAATGAGAGAAATCAGAAACTTTTATAAGTGACCAAATGAGAATTAAGAGACAGTTCCTGATCTGCCAAGTGGAGACATAATTATACTTTGCACTGGATGTTTAAGTTCTTATACTGAACCACTATCAAATATTTTGTGCTGCTGATCTGAGCACTTCTCTTAACTTTGTATTAATTTTAAATGATTGTTAGCACCATGACTACTTTCACTCTGAAAAAACGAATTAAATTGTAAAAGCAAAAAGTTAAATTAAAATGCAGAAATACACCCTAGTCAATTATCAATTTAATATCATAGTTTTGATTCTGATATTTAAAAACCTCTCAAATAATATCTCACTACTAGGCTTGAGAATAGAAAATTTTAGAAATGTCTGAACAATTGGGTATTGACTTTGGTGCTTATAAACTTTTTGTTGTTTGCTATTTGTTATTCACTTTCTTTTTCTTTTTATATTTCTTATCACAAAGTCTTCTAAAAATTCTGATTTTGTCTTTCAGTGTGAGTACTGACTGAGTGCCTCATATTTCTTCTTATTTCTGTAGTAAAAGAAATAAAATAGTCATTTCCTTGTCTCTCTGCTGTATATTTTCTTACCCAAGTCACTAAAAAATGTTTACAGAAGATGGGATTTTAAACAAAGAAACTAAGATTGAGGGGGAAAATAAAGTTTGGGATAGCAAGAAAGGAACAAAACTCTTATATAAACACTCCAATTATTTTGTCTCTGAATGTCAGAAAATTCTAAACCTAATTGTGGAAGTATGTGAAAGATTTGCTTCATTGAAAGGAAAGAAAAATCAATTTTAACTGTATTCCTGTTACATTAATGACTAACATTCCTCTCTCAATACCCATTACAATAATTATAACAACTAATGATAGTGTTTAACACGCATCACAAACAAGCAGACGATTTAGGCTGTGAATCCCGGTTTCTGCATTTTGGAAATAAGCATTTGAGTCTAGGTGAAAATCAGGTTCAAACACATTTTTCTTTAGTGCTTCCTGATGTTTAGCTTAGACCTTGTCCCTCAACAGGCTGGCTGTCCCGAATCCCACTCTGATGTAGCCTCTTTCTTTTCCTTTTATAGGCCATTTAGGCCAGTAACTCAGCACTATAAATTCTTAGAAACAACAGCCCAACTTTTATATGTTGTAGGTTCCTCTACATGTAAACTTCAATTTGAGGTCCTTGCTGGAACTAAGCAAGAGAAAATTATATGAAAATTAAAAAGTCACGTAGGCCATACCTTTGGTTGGGTCAATTCTAACCCACAGCATGGTTCGGACATAATTTCTAGACAAGATGATTCATTACGAGATGGAAGCACATCCATCTGCGTCAGCCTCTCTCTGCTCTCGTTTACTTCATACGAACATTGCCCATTGATCACTGAGGATTGCAAGAGTTCTTTGTTCTTTTTTGGGGTTCTGCTGAAAGTATTCAAAATGGCATTTAGTAAATTATAGGAGGAAAATTACTCTAAAAGCCTACTGCAAGCCAAATACCATTTTTGCTTTTAAAGCTCAATACTCTGCTTAGCAAAGACAGTAGGAGTCTGGGGCAACAAGAGAATATTGCTAGTAGGTACAATAGATTTTTTTTTCCTCCTTTGCTGTAAATAAAAGCTAGCTCATTTTTACTCTCCTTCTGCAAGTTGAAGCAGTTTGCTTCCCATTATTCATATATTTTATTCTTTGTATTTCCTTTTCTGATGCTGTCTTGACCTCTTAAGTAACAGTGCTTAAAAAACCTCACAGTTCCTGTACTATATTCATTACTATCAGAGTCCCACAAACACAGTTTCATGCAGCTGCAGCCAGTTTCACATAGTCAAATTGATATTACAAAAAGAGGAGGAGTTTCTCCTGTTTTCTTCTTCATTCGGTGTATTTTAGGTAATTTAGGGTTTCTCAGCATGAACAGCCAGTACATATGCTACAGGCTTCAACCAACTTGTCCTTCATGCAGTGTTGACTGGTGTGGAAGGATTTTGAAGAATCAAGCATGGAAAATATATTTTTAATGTAGGAGAGATATCAAGCCTTAACTGAACAACTCTGTAACATGTGTTGTTTTCCTTTTTTACATACATAATGAAGAATGGGAAATACAACATTCCACAATTACATGTATTTTTTTGGTTCCATGTGGTTTTCATATGAACAACAAAATAATCTAAAATATAATGTGACAAGTAAGCATGGGAGACAGGAAGATATTTTAAATTTTCCATCAGTCAATTTTCTACATTTTTTTTTTATATGAAGATGAAAAAAGCACATGGCAGCATAAAAACACCACAGAAATATTGTGATCATATCTTTACCGGAGATGGGGATGTCCCTCTAAATACAGTACATCTTAGCTAGTACATCAGTTTGGTGCTACCTGCCAAAGTATCTTTTATGACATTACTGAAGACAGTGTGAATTTTGCAGGAACAGCATCACAATGTCAACCAATGTTTCACCTAGCTTGGGGTCAAATGTGGCAATGATTTCACCCAACAATTTTACACCAGAAAAATGCTTTTGCTGTGCAATTTTGTTCCTGGAAGTCCAGTCCCTAGGGGTACTCTGAGGAATGGCAACTAAGATGATGACATTCAAATGTTAAAAGGGTGTTTGGGTTGTGCGAGAGTTAATATGCTCATTGTTCCACAAAAAACCCTCATTATCAAAGATCCCGATGGACAGAATCCAGATTATTTTGAGGCATTCAAAGGGTAAATGACACATTATAAAAATGGAGTTGTTTTTCCTTTCTTTTGAACACAAAAGAAAGTGACTATTCAACTGATTTTTGGAAAAGTGCATTGTCCCATACAAACATGCTGTTATAATTATTTTCTTCAAACTATGGCCTCCCTTAGCTAGGTCTAGCCTAGACATTGGCAAGAATCACAGACCAAGTCTCCAGTCCAACATGATCCCCAACACACTCACAATCATTTATTCATATTTTTACAGTTAGTTATGTTTTTATTCTTCTTTCCATTTTCCTTTTTTTTTTTTTTATTTTTCCTGGCAAAATCCTGGTCCTTTAAGCCATGTGCTTCACATCTGTTCTTACACTGAGTGAAAATGATTAGAGAAAATTACAGTTTACCTTCCAAATGCTTTTCTTTTTCTTTCCACCTGCCATTCTTCCAGAAATATTTGACTTCCTCTCATCATTATTCCTCAGGTCTACTATCATATTCTGTCAACAATACAAAACATTCTGGGAAAACCCCTCCATACCTCAATTTCCCAGGGGTCTACATCCATGCACTGCATAGTAGGTGAAACCTTGTACTGTACCAAATTGAATTTTAAAAAAAGGTTTCTTTAATTTCAATACTTTAGGACTTCATACTGTTTTTCAGAGGTATTTGAATTTGCATTACTATGTGTTTAATAAATTTGTAGATCAATGGTACAAAACTAACAGGAAGTCAGACAGGTTTAGCAAATAAAAATTCTCTATTGAAATCCCAAATTTGGAAACACAATCTGCACATACGGTTAACTGCATCAGCATCTTCAGTATTTGTCAATGTCAGGTTTCACACAAAGTGAAAAGTGGCTATCTGAACAAGTTTTTAATTTTTCACCTGATTAAATAAAACCTTGTCCCTTGTTTTATGAATACCTATTCTTTTATTTTCTTTTTTTTTTTTTTTTCCTCAGATCTGGGCGAGGGGGGATGGAACATTGAAATTCTGCAACTGACATGAAACTGAGAAATTAAATAATATATTTTCACTTTATGGGAGAAAGGTACGTAGAGGTAAGACACAGAAAAATTCTACTTTCTGCAGTTTGCAAATAGACTTATGGATATCCCTGCTGGCCACTAGATTTCATACACTCCAGAATCATTGAATAACTGAGGTTAGAAATTACCGCTGGAGGTCATCCGATCCAATCTCATCCTCCTCACTCAAACCAAAGCTGACTTAGGTTGGGTTTTTTGGCTAGTAAACTGCTGAGTACACTTTGGGTAGGATTCAGCTCATTTACTTAAACAGCTTGATTCATTTGCCCCAACATCAGCATTTAGTGTCAGTGGAGATGCCTTAGGTATCTAAGAAATCTACAAGGGGCTATGAGATCGGACACAGTACTGATGGGAAGGCCAGGCAGGATACCTAGGCACAAGGGACATTTGACAGCAATGGATAACCATATGAATCATTACCTTCCTGTCTAAAATTTGCACTCCTAAGACTTGATAGGGTTTTCTAAAGATCAGCATAGATCCTATGTAAGTTTAGATTCCTAGCTGACATGTAAACATCCGCACTGCGTATGCCTAAATTTAGACATCTCGATGCATCTGAAATGGAAGCTGAATCCCACCCCTAATTCTGAGATGGCTAAAAAAAACAGTATTGTATAGACATTCATTTTCTCATACCAAACTACATAAAATAGTATGTACTGAGAAACAGAGCCATGTATTTATTGCATTTGTGAAACAGAAATAGGCCAAGAGCAAAAGGTTGAATGTGAAAACTCAGTTTTGATATGAATCTAAACTTTTAACTCTACCTTCCATTAATGTCTAACTGCCTTCTGACTGCCTGACTGCTTCCACTTTTTCACTACCTATTCAGCCTTCAGGTAAACCACAGAAAGAAATCTGTACACATGATTAACATCAAAAATTACCAGAGAAGTTTTTCTCATTTTGTGATGCCACTGCAATGTGATATCATTGATATTTTAAGTTCCTGGTTTTAAGCTGAACTCTTACCACTGTTTTAGTACTGAGGACACAACTTCTATTCACAAATGTTTCATTCGTTCTTTTGGTTGCTTTATTCTTTTAAAGATGTAAGATTTGAGAGGTCCTAGGCTAACAATACACAATAACAATATAAAACACAAAAGCAAGTCTGTGTACATATTTTTTAATGTCTTATTTTTAAATTCTCCTATTACTCATAAAATTCCTGACTGTTGTTAGAAGCAAAATTTACCTTTAAAATGAGCAGTGCTTTGAGCAGGTCACAGCTGGAGTTTAGCACATTAGGCTTTCACCTCCAGATCCTGCACAAATACTGGGGGGGGGCATGTCAGCAATTTGGGGCTAGTTTTAGTTTTGTCTCTAAAAAAGACAGCAAAAGCAACACATGACTTGCCACTATTCAGAAAAATTGTCAGTAGAAAAGAAGACTGGCTCAGTGTAATAAAGACATTTAAGTTAAGGAATTAGGTGTCATTGTCAGATTTAAACAGGAAAGCCTTACCAAAGTCCTATAATTTTTTTTAGCTCTTGAGTTAGACACTTGGGAAAATCTCTCTTCTTGCACCCACATAAAATTGAAATCTTTGTAACTAAATTTGTTCAGTCTTCACAAAATATGAAGCTGCTTTTCCTATTTGCATGCAACAGAACATGAAAATCCAGGCTTGTTCCTCATCCCTGACTATCCTGAATGTCAGGAGTGACATTTCAAGCATGATCTTGAATGGGTATCAGTGAGGAAGACTTTCAGATTGCAAATATGATAAGAATCAAAAAGTGACCTACAGAAGAATACAAACTAATACCTGTAAATGCCGAAATTGTCATTGCAAAGTCTTTTGAATGACCTCAAATTTTAAAATGAATCATGCCTTAGGAAAGAAACACTTAGAGACTAGGAAAGAGCTAAAGCCGAGTGATCTGATCCTTTAAGGGGACATTTTATGAGAGGGCTATATTTCCTCTGGCTACAGGAAGTTTTGTATATGAAGAAGTGGAAAGCAATAAGTCAGTCTTGAGGAGAATAAACTGTTGCAGGAATATAATAAACTCTACATATCCAGCTGGTCTTGGAGAGCCTGCTAGCACCTTTCCCTTCCTGTTGGAGCAAGTAACATCTGTTTCTTAAGTGAAAGAGTGTGAAGAGAATGAGCACACGTAGCTATGCACAGAGACATGCAGGTGAAGGAAGTGATTTATTATATTTCAAACAGATTGTTTCTGCCGCAAAAACAAAAGCAGGGCCTAAATGTGCTTCTGTAAAATGATTTGTTTGATGCTTTTTTCTTTTTTTTCTTTTTTTTTTTTTTAAGAAGTGAGCTGGAGGATAACCAGTACTAATTTTATTAAAGTTCAATACAAAAATATGGAGTAGAGAAAAACCTAATCAGCACAGTGAATGAAAACAGAACTTATAAAAAATCATTAAGAAAAGCACTCCTATTCTTAATACAAGACCTTCCTGATTTCAAGGGTTATTTTTGCCAAAAACATTTCTACCTGTTCTAAAGGACTTGCTGTTGGATTATTTATGTATATAGAGGTTGTGGAGTTGGGGCGTTCAATGAGAAACCTAGCAGAAACAAACCAGCTGTAGCAAAATTTTTTGTGAGCTCTAGTGTCCAAGACACTACTTCTCAAACTGTATTCAGATGCCTGTCTTATCTCATGAAAAGTAATTGCTGTTCAACAGCACTAAGTGAAGTTTTAGAAGTTACCATTAATAAAATGAGTTTAAGTCAGCAAGGCTGCACTGTGACAAAGGTGTGACAACCTAATATGAATAAAACCAGCTTTTCCCTCAGCCAAAAAGGCATAAATTGTTGACTAAACATAGTGTCAATCTCAAAAACTTTAAGACAAACAGTAAGAAAGTAAAGCATTAAAAGTCTATGAAAATTATTTGGAATTCAATTATCAAGTAAAAGAATTAGCAGAAGAATCAAGTCAAGTACAAGAACGAGGCAGTATGGAATTTGAATAACTAAAGATAGGTAATAGCATAGATTTTAAAGAAGTCACACTTAATGAATCTGATTACCTTTTATTAGGCAGTAAAAATAAAAACTGCTAAAGCTAATGTAGCAGATGTAATCAGCATTTGAACATGAAGAAGGCTTTTGATACAGTACTGATTGGTGTAAGTGTTTTAGATAATGTGATATTGATGGAGAAATGCTCAGCTGGCTGAAAAAATTGCTTAGAAACTAAAGCCATATGATAAATGGTCCTAGATTAAGTATTAAGAAACTGACAGATGAAGTGTTAAAAGACTGGTAGCATTAAATCTACCCTTGTGTGCTGGTTTTGGCTGGGATAGAGTTAAATTTCTTCACAGTAGCTAGTACAAGACTGTGTTTTGGGTTTGTGCTGAAAACAGTGTTGATAGCACAGGGATGTTTTAGTTCCTGCTGAGCAGTGCTTGCACAGAGCCAAGGCCTTTGCTGCTTCTCACACCACCCCACCAGTGAGTGGGCTGGGGGTGCACAAGGAGTTGGGAGGGGACACAGCCAGGACAGCTGACCTCAACTGACCAAAGGGAAATTCCATACCATATGGCGTCATGTTCAGCATATAAAGGGGCTGGGGGAAGAAGGAAGAGTGGGACATTTGGAGTGATGGCATTTGTCTTCCCAAGTAACTGTTAACATGTGATGGAGCCCTGCCCTGCTTTCCTGCCCATGGGAAGTGGTGAATGAATTCCCAGTTTTGCTTTGCCTGTGTGTATGGCTTTTGCTTTATCTAATAAACTGTTTTTATTTTTATAATAAACTGTGTTTATTTCCTAGCAGACCTTCTCTGTTACCTTCCTCCTCAATAACAACAGGCAGAATCATTATGTCTGCTGTTCAAGCCCATAACCTCATCAGCATTCTCATCACAGGCCTTTCTACAGGTTTTATGCCCAGCAAATGACTGTCCTTAGAAATGCTGCTGTCACCATCACTACTGCAACAGATATTTCTTTGTCTCTTTAAAATTGTCGTGGTTTAACCCCAGCCAGCAACAAAGCAGCACACAGCTGCTCACTCACTCCCCTGACCCAGTATGGGTCAGCTGTCCTGGCTGTGCACCCTCCCAGATTCTTGCTTCAGCCTTCTCGCTGGCAGGGCATGAGAAGCTGAAAAGTCCTTGACTTAGTGTAAGCACTACTTAGCAACAACTAAACCATCAGTGGGTTATCAACATTATTCTCATACTAAATACAAAATACGGCACTATTCCAGCTACTAGGAAGAAAAATAACTCTATCCCAGCCGAAACCAGGACAAAAATATACTCATGCTCCCCTCATTTTAACCCAGTTAAAAAAAATAAAAATTAAAAATAAAAAAAAAAATGCCATGACTGGTAAAACACCATAAGTTTTGTATTGACCTAATAGTTGAGAGTCTCAAAACTTGCCCGAGTTTGCCCTGCTATAAATGGGTTTTAGTTTATTTTAGCTGTAATAACTATTGCCCAGTGGTTAAGTGTCTACTGTCTAGCCTGTTTTAGTGTAGTTCTGGAAATACAATGCATGGTAAAGGGCTAAAAATGCTAGGTAATCAATCACTTAAAAAATGGCAGCCCTTTATATTAATTGAATAGGGTTGGCTGTTGTGCAACTTTCAAATTTTAGTTGGGATCAGTAGAAAGAAGCAATCTATGTTAAGAAGACTTATAGTTTCAAATGGACTGAATATTGCAGTGTTGATATTAATAATGCCTATTGTATTTTTTGTTGCAAAGACAAAATTTTAATTGAACTAATAATGAATGTGTTGGCCTTTATGCATGGTGAGTTCCCTTTTACCAATAACAAGTCTTTTTCAGTGTAACATAATACCTTTCTGAAAGCTTCTGCTAAAATCAATGTCCTTACCTCCCTTAAATTATAGCTTGAACAACATCACCATTTTGTATATCCCTTGACTCATTCTTCACTCTCTCTATCATCAAGAGTGATGATCATTTCTTGTCTTTGCTCCTCAAACACTTCCTGTCTTAAACCTACACTACATGATTCAGTAACAGGGAATAGTTTTGTTCTGTATGTAATCCCAAGGTATCCTCACCCTCTTCTTAAGCACAGGAAAAATTATTAGTGTATTCATCCCTCTCCATATTTTTTCCTCAGACATAGCATGAATACTGTCCACAATAGATAAATCTTCTTAATCCCTCTTTAAAACACTTTTTTTTTTTTTTTTTCCTCTGAAGCACACTAAAATTTTCAATGCTACATGACTGGTTTATAAACACCAATGTCTGTCTGACTAAATATTATGTCCTCTTCCTCAGTCTGTAACAACAGGTTATCTTATATCTATATTACAAGTTGCCTTAAAAACGACCAGCTATTGTTATGTATTTGTTCAAGACCTCCAGAGTCCTGGTCTGTACTTTTTATTCCCATCCACTATACCTATGGCTCTCCCACTAAGTAAAAGAGGGAACAGGTGCTGATTCCTGGTCCTCAGGCCAAATGACACCAACCGGGTTACATACACACAGCTTAAAGCTACTCTCTACTAGGTCAGAGCAGGGGGACAATTTTACTAGTCCAAAAGAGGGCAAGTAATGAATACTTCAAGTAATGTGAGGAACCAGCTAGGTGCATAAGATTATTTTCTGGCTCTTTTTTTCTTAAAAATACAGATGCATCCTGTAATATGTCAGAATTAATAATTATAGTAACATGAAAGGAGGATTTATGGGAACCATTCACTTCCCTTTTCAAGAAATACTATACAGTTTCTGCTTTGACCTTTGCAGAATGGAAGTTTGGAAATATCCAGTGCAATAGCTCCTACTACCTCCTAGATTAATCTCAACATTTTCCATACTTTTTCCTTCCCATGATCATTTGGTTTCTGAGTTTAAAAATATAGGTAAGAAATTTACTGATACAATTTCAGTTTGCTCGCTGCAAACTTATATCTATTAGTACATGAGTATATATATTACCAACTTTTAAAACATTCAACAGGATGGTCTCTTCATAGGGAAAGAAATAATTTTTACCTAGTTTCAGTGAAGATGAACATAATTGAAAATATTCTGGTGAAACACACAGATGAGCAGAGGTTAACCACATGGTTAAAGGCTTAAACAGTTAAGTGTTCATGCAGAGAAACCCATCTTTAGAAGATTTTGGCTTTGAGTGTCATTTACCCTTCTAAAGGCCATTATGGGTTTAGTTTGTTTTTAAATGTCTTCCCAGAAAGCAGTTAAGAATGAGCAAGAAGTAAGACTGGAGCACTGAACAAAGAAATCGTTCGGATATTACTCTGTCAATTACAATTTAAGAACTACAGCAATTCAATGGATATAAAGAAAATAACCACAGAACCCAACAGTGATACCTCCCTGCAAACATTCCGGTAAAGCCTCTGAACCATTAACATAAAAAGGCCTTTCAAGTGAAACATGTTAAATATGTATTATACAAAAAATGGATCAAGGCAAAAATGCTGTTCTGAGTCCATCCTTAATCCCACTTATTTCGCAAAATACAGTGCAATAAAGCAAGAAGGGCATGTTCTGAATTATTTTTTCAGCAGGCTACAGACCTCTATAAAACAATACTTTTTTCTGGAAAACTCCACTCTTCCAAGGTATTTTGATCTTATTGGAACTGTTTGTTTCATTTGAATTTGAAAATAACTTCTGAAAAACTCTACATGTGGTATTGCATACCATTCCTGAACTCCTTCAAGGGGGTAATGGAAACTTTTCAGCAAGAGGAATTAGACAGGAGTCATACAGAGCCACACAGGATCTTCTCACTATTAGGCCAACCTGCAATACAGATGATTGCAAATAATCAGCAGGCTGGGAATCAAGTCCAAAATCACAACGGGAAGAAATTAACCCAAATGCAGGATGCCTACCCCCTCTGAAAGCAATAATCACCTCATTATTTTGATATCTTACATTTCCTCTTGGAAAGTTCCACGTAAGTGCAAGTTTTGTGGAAAAATTGTATTTGTTTCTTTTTTACCTGTGTACTGGGCGCTGTTAATGGATAGGGCAGGGGTGGGGAGGATATTTGAATTTGTTCTCACAGCTTGTCCTCTTAAGACTATGTGATGGCCTCACATGTAAGTAAAGAGCAAATTTTACCCTCAAAAAGTATGCAGGATTATTCAAAATCGTCACATACCTGAGGTAAACACGCGTAGCTGAAATATGCTTGTATCAATACTGACCTTGACTCACTGACATCATCTGGACATCTGTGTGACCATCCAAGCACAAAAGACAACACTGCTGTTTCAAAACTAGCTGAAAGAAGATTTAAGGAATAAAGCTTTGTTTTGACATAGTTAGGCTGGCTTGAGCAAAGCAAAGGCAGGGACTTGGAGGTGCAGATCAGCATTTCCCAGTCAGCACACTGACAGTTGAGATCTTCATTTTAATGGGGAGCTCAGGCGTCTTCACTGCTGGCAACTCCCTCCACTGTACAGAGGCCACAAGTGAGCCAAAACTCTGGCTTTGCCTTAGCTAAAGCATCACTTTACCATCAAATTTTTAAAGTGAGGAGCACTGCAAACAAATGAAAAAGAGTATGTGACACAGCTCATGTAGCTAAAGTGATGCTAAATGCCTTGCTAAATGAGGATATTAGCTCTCCCTTGGTTTTATATTCTAGGAGAGCAAAAGCAGTAAGTGAGGGCGAAGCCTTATCTCCTTTCTCTTACTTTACATGCTAGCCCCCAGGCCAGCTATGAGCAAACATGAACTCTTCAGCTTTACAAATGAATCTGGCTATTGCTCAGTGATTATGCATGTGTCCTATGCACCATAAATGGTCAGAAGAAGCGCTTAAAGCTCTGAATGTGCAACAGTGCACTTTTCCACTCCAAACGTACTAAAAGCTGCTTGCAATATTGTGTTTCCCTTGACCATCACAGGTTCAGAATGTTTTCTTCCTACAGCAATCAGGAATAAGCTACAATCCCTCTTTGGTAATATGCACTCTAGATCTTAATCATCTATTTATACAGACATTTCCTCTTTACAAATAAATGTAGAGTGAAACAGAATAAATATTCATTTAAAACCCAAATGTTTATATTTTGGAAAATGCCTGTTTACCAGAAATTCTTCAAACAGAATGATGTTCCCCAGCTGCAGGAAAGGTTTCCATTAAAACGCTTTTATATTCATTGCGTTCACTACTATAGCAGTGACCCTCTGTTGGGTAATGAGTGAGTTAGGGTTTCAGGTTACATCAAATCCTTCCCTCTATCTGCAACAGGAAGGCTGTGGTGGTGTAAATTAGCTGGTTAGCTGATGAAAGGGCATGATAACACCACATGGAATGCAAAACCTGTTGAGCTCTATATACACTGTAATGATGGATATTTCCTTTAGAAAAAGCTTTCTTTAAAAAAAAAAAAATCAAAACTTTTATGTGATGGATAAGAGTACAGCAGCATGCAAGATAAGAAGTGCACTTCCTAACTCCTTTGCACTGATTTCCCTGACAGCAGCCTAGAAACATGTCCAGAGCACAGCCTGGCTGACAGCAATACCCTAGGCTGATCGTTTGTATTGTATGATTTTCACATGGTTGCTTTCTAAAGAGGCTGCCTTGCCAGATAGTTGAATCACTTCCTACTACAGTCACCCTGAAGGAGGCTAATATGCAAAAAGCAGACTGTCACTTCTCTGTTGCTCAGCAAAGTTGGAGAAGGAGACTAAGAACGAGTGGCAGATCCTCTGGAATATGTTTGCTGTCTCTACTGCACGGGCCCACCCAAGGCTCCAATTCTAACTCCTCCAATACTTTGATCTTTCTCTTAAATCTACTTCAGAGAGGTAATCTCTCCCTTTGCCACCCAACATTTAATGCTCTAATCTCTTCCGAGCACCCCAGACACAGAGTTTCTTCCTGGCTAAGTGGTCTCCATGGTCCCCTCGTACCTTACCTCCTTATCCGAGGACCAACACCATCTGTTGTGAAGGATGCCAGACTCGCACATGTGACCCATCATGACACCAAAAGCTGGAATTCATTTGATGATTTAAATTATTTCTTGCTGATAAAATATTTAAAAGGAGGTTACTCATAGATAATATTTGGCATATTTCCTGGAAACACTATGGGTCCATTCTTAAAGCATGTAAATTATTAATGATATTTTATAAAGCACTGATTAGTGAGACCTTCATACCACTCTTAATACATTCACAGGAAGTCAGCTTTTCCAATTCAAACCAAGATTAGTAACATGCAGAAAACAGTAAAAAATAAATACAGGTCGTCTTCCTTTGGCACAGCAACAACAGCAAACTGAAGACAAGCACTTTTTCAAGCCAAAGGACGAGGAATTTAGCTATTTTGCTTTTTAGTGGAACCAAATAGAGGCACACTGAGTAGTGATAAACTGATTTTTTTTCAGCTACAGTATGAATGGATAGAAAAATCACACAATAGTCAAAGAAGTTCAAATGAAAATAACTTTGTGAAATGCTGCTGATTACTTGTTTACTGTGAAGAAGTAAATATCAAATTACAAAATATATGAGCTATGTCTGACTGTATCAGAAACTCACTTTTGTTACTTACCATTGGTTAAGCAGTACCTTAATCCTAGTGAAATCCGTAAGGACATTGCTCAGGGAAACAATTCATAATGAGTACATCTGGCTGTAAAATGTTATGATTTTTCATTTAACATAAAGATTAAAAAAATGAATTTCTCAAGCAATAAACTAAGGTCTGATTTTTTTGTATTTACTTTTTAGCTATTTTATCTCAAGATCATCCAGATTAAAAGTAGTAATTCATTGCCTAAAGTTCAGCATTTTTCAGACTGTTCTTATGCCCATTCTAATCCAAACTGTGAACTGTTCCCTTTTATATATCCCTTCCACTCTTTTATCCACAGTGTACTTTTAGTAGTCTGTCTTGTGAGTCAGGGCAGAACAATGTAGTTGCTATTGCTGTTATCAATATTTCTTACTCTTCTTTTACACAATTTCTAATTAAATATATTTTGATAAAAAATATTTATGCAAAGGATTATGATTTTATTTAAAATGTTTGGGTTGCCCTAGAAAATATGCAGGTGGTCATATATTCAGTTCATCCCAGAACTGACAAACTAGACCTAATTCAGATGTCGGAATCTGAGCTGAAAGTGAATCTCCTTTTCTTTTCCTAACCCCCAGGAAAAAGGGATCAATTAGGGCTCCTGAAGGATGCAGGCAGATATTGTGAAAGGTGAGGACTCACCCAATGCCGTTCCTACGTGGGCATGGGACAGTGGAGGAATCAGAAACATTCACTGCCTGAGCAGAGCTCTGGTCATTTCTTCCCCTCTCCTGCTTTTCTGTGAACAAAGGCATAATCTCCTTTGCAATGCCAGAACTGTCAGAAAAGTCAATCAGAAACATCAAAAATCTTTCAATTAGAGTGAACGACCTAACGGCACTGAGTGTCTCTAACCCTGCTTCTCATAGGGAGCTCGCTCTACTACTAGGTGGACTTTCCCCCTGTAGATGGACCCTCTTCTGCGAAAAGAGGACTAGCTCCAAATTCTCCTCCTAGACTAACAACTGTGAGTAGAGCCATAGCAGAGGGTCAGGGTCAGGGCAAGGTGGGCATGACAGCAGGGGACAGGCTTCAGGCTTCATCTTTGCTAAACAGACAGTTTAGGCAGTTCCTAAAAGGGGAAGAAACTGTCACACAGATTAGTACTGGGTGCAGCAGAGGGAAAAAAACCTGCTAAAGTGTAAGCAGCTGTAGCACAAGTGGGTTTGGGGTTTTTGCTTTATTTGTTTATTTTCTACAGTTCCCTCTGTCTTGATTCCCTCACTACATAGCTACATGGTCTGTCTTTATGGCAGTTCTGGTCATATGGAGAGACCTATTTTAAGTGACCACCCAAGAGACCAGCAAATCTAATTCACCTTTAAGAGCTGTGCTTTATATAAAGACAAAAATTAAAATGTCCTTGGGAACCATGACATGACACTTTAAAACAATTGCCTAATAACAAGCAAATTCAAGATTTCACTTAACATTTAATTGAACTGTGTGACTTTATAAAAAAAAAGCTGGAAAATATTTTTGTAAAGGGACTACTAGAATGATTTTTTCAGAAAATGCTGTTTCCTAAACTTTTCCCTATATTGTAGCAAGACAGATACCCTCAAAACAGAGGCACTCTACATTGTGGGTTATTTTAGAAGTTTTCAATCAGCACAAATGATGGCTATACTTGATAGGAAATCTTTTCAGCCGAGCATATCAACTGCTTGACACTGAAGTCTAACAAAGGTAAGAATTCTTCTGAGGTTTCTATCTTTAAAATATTCAATCTTAGATCCATGCTATGAGTTCACCAGTGATAGTAGTACAGACATGGTTCCTCTTAGGCAAATGTGACTATATTGTGTATCCTGTCTGAAAGAGTATAAAACCTCCCTACCTTTAATCCTTGGACCTGAAAGGTTAATAATTTAACAATACAAAACATAAAGAAAAGAACATGCCGAATATTATGTTGCTATTTTATGTTAAGGGATAACTACTGAGCATAAATGTTACATGCTGGGAATTAATACTAACCAGTTTATTATTTCCTTTTGAGGAAATATTCATTCTTTGAAAAAAACATTTGTGGTGTAGAAAAAACCTTATCACACTCCTAAAATATAAATGCTTCTAGTAATTTACTCGAAGAAAAGAAAACATTCTCTCAATATTCAATGTTCATTAAGCCTAAACTTTTACCACTCATCGGAGTGCTTCCTACATGAATTGCCATTTTTTACTGTGCACCTGAAGATACGCATTTTTGGTTATTTACCATGATCTATGACCTTTTTTCTCTTCTAATTTACAGAGCCAGTACTTGCTGGGGAATGTCCCTCATATCCCCTTTACTATGTCCCTTTCATTCCCCTTTTACATATTACAAACTGACATTCCAAGTGGGCTCCTTCCTGATCTCTATTTCATGGGAGGAGTGGAGATTGCAATCAAATAAGTGCAAATCACTTCAGCTGCCTGGCTAGACTATGAGGCTATCAGCTCTAAAAGATCATATGTGTGTGGCTTGTGCTCCCAGCAATGGGTAAAATGCATCTTTAAGGTCTTGTACTAACAATTCTTGTAATGAGCAAGGTAATGATTGGAGCTGTGCCTAACAACATCAAGCAAATTCTTTGTGATTACATCTCCAACCTTAAATGTAAGGGCCCGGAACAATCAGTAAATCTCTGGTGCCCCCTGTTCCTGAATAATCTGTGTGGGGGAAAAAAAAAAATCTCAGATGCCTCTTTTTTCACTGCTGATTTTTTAATGTACTATCTTCTAGAGTTCTCTTCTCTTAACTCATATTAGTTTTCTTGCTGATAGACTAAAGCATGAATTGGGAGGTCTAGTTGCTTTCAGACAGGTTTCATAAGACTGAGATCAATTACTCCCTTTGCATACTACACATTTACTGTAAGTGCTTCACAGCCTAGACCCCAGAGAAGGCCAGCTCAGTTACTGTGGAGACCTAAATGCATGCCGGAAAGGGATTAGGTGCTGATTGATACAGACAGTCAATTAGTACTTCAAAGGGAAGCTGACTCCTTGTTTTATACACACAGAACATGGGATAAAAGATTGTAGTTTGATGTCTTGTAATCTCTGTTGCTTCAGTGTTGACCAGGACAGCATGATATTGGAAGGTTTCTGGGAAGTTAAAAGAGTCCTGCATTGGTTCCTAATGGAATGGAAGCACTAAGAGAAACAATGACGTTGTGTGATCTGTACACACTGGCTTTCCTAAAGATTTCAGGCTGCAGTGACTCTCTGGGACTCTGTCTGTTCAAGTCAAAAGTATTCTTAATCTCCGTGATGTGCTGATCAAACCTTGAACTGTCAGGTCAAATTATTTCCACAAAACCAGTTCTATTTATGATTAATTAAAATTTCTTCTTGATTGCATACAGTCCTTTTTAATGTATAATCCCTTCATTGTGTAGTGATTGGGAGTACGGACCCAATCCCTAAAATTAAAAAAGAAAAAAAAAAAATTTCAGTGCATGTTATGCCTATGTTGAGATGTATTAAATTCACCCATTTGATAAAGGAAACAAAAAGCAGAAATCTAAGCTGATAACAAGTAAAATAATATTCTGTAAAGAAAAAGTTTTATTCATGGTGACTATATAACTACAATTCCATTATGTACATTAGATTAAAACTTTTGCCCTTAAAAGGACTGAAAGTATGTCAGCTTTGCAATACACTGATGTTTCTGGGTATGTTTTCAAGTTCTGGTTGCCATTCTTCTCAAAGTAGCAAAACATCAGATCAGTATGTAACTGCAAACAACAACATTCAAGAAAATATTTTGGCTTTTATATACAGTACATTTAGTTTTGTTCAAATAAGGAATATAGGCAATGAATTGAATTATTTAAGGATATGACAGATAAAAATATGAGAAATTATTCATAAATTATTTTTATTATTCCTAAATTAGTCCAAATTTTCTTTTGTTTCTCTCATTCTTCTTTGTCTTTCCTCTCCTTTTCCTTCTCTTTCTTCTCCTTCTCCTACTCCTCCTTCGCCTTCTCCTTCTCCTCCTTTTGATAAAAATCTTGAAGTCCTCTCTTTACCTGTTAGTTATCTGTTAGACCTATTTGTTCTGTCTCTCCTCTGAGATAAATATAAAGGAATTCCTGTCCAAATGAGATTAAGAATAAAAAAAAGAGAACACTATCTAGGATGGATCTTTAGAGCCATCCAAATTTAAAAGTTCAATCAAAGCATCTAAGTAAGGAGGGGAGGACTACTAGATTCATCTCACCTAACTTTAGACAATTAAAATTCAGATGTCTACATGTGATCCAGTCATCCTGTATGAAAAACTTTACTGGCAGTGGAAGAAATAAGCACTTTTAGAGGATGATTATGTTGATCTATTTTAGATATCTCCATTAGAATGAAAGGAATTGGTCTCTGAAGTGCTATGACATCTCCATTTTATCAGATACATTCTATCTGAATCTGATTATCATTAAGTTCATGCACAGTAAATGAAGTTCATAAGTAAATAAATTACACTCCAAAGAATAATTTAGTTTTTGAACTGCCTTCAGCACAGAATAGTCTCTTTTTGAGTTGCTTGTCAAAGAAAGTTACAACAATATGCTTTTTCATTTGCATTTGTTTCCTATTTCGGGTACTGAACACAAGAGATTTTTTAGTAACTGCAGATATAGCAATAATTATATATAAGAGCTCATTGCAGATTGCTCACAGGATGTTTTAAAAGTGTGATTAAAAAAATAACTGTTTGAAAATAATACATTCAGATTATTTATTCATCAGGTATCCATTAGTCTAGAACATTGTGAGAAAATTACATTTCTCATCAAATTTACAAGCTAGATCTTAAATTTTCATAACTTTGACATTGTTTTCCTCTGAGCGTGCTAAGCATTGTTGATACTGATCTGCTGTGATGTTTGTGTGTTTCTATCAACTCTTCCAGCTCACTTATACAGGTTTTCTTCCTTTGAAACTATATGAAAAGTTTCTTCCTATTTAGTTCATAGTTCACTGACATGACGTCTTAGCAGTTTCCATGTCTTCATATGCATATTTTCTAGCCTAGCCCAGGGGAAACTATTCCTCAGTGTAACAGCCAGAGTGATACTACAGTGCAGATAATGTTGTAAGAACTACACCCTAAAACACCAAGAAGTGGAATAGAGTTTTTGATGCTTTCTGGTTTTCAGTTGCAACATCACATTGTTGGGTGCATTATGTTAGTGGCTTTTGTTTCTGTCACTATGTAACAGTATAACTTGGAATTTTAATTGCTCCCAAATCCTACCATTACCTATATCCACTGCCAGTGCTGTGATAGCACTGTGATAACATGTTCTAAAGGGCAGAAACAAATAAGCACCTTTTCATTGATGAAAAGCTAAAATGTACATCAACACTCCTCTTGTGATGCTGAGATCAACTGACAAAGAATTTTACCTTGAAGATAGGACTCACTATACAACACAGAAACAATTCTTGAGGTACATAGTGCAACCAGGTCTTCGAATAACTATGGAAGCTAAAGAGCTATCTAACTTTCAGTATATTCATCTCCATCTGTGACAAACGTGATTTTGTTTCTCTTTCATCCTCATTTATTTCACACCAATTCAGGTCTGCTGAAAGAAGCGAAGAATAAGGTGTGCACAAATGTTTTAAACCAGTGATTTTGTCTGTGGTTGTAAAAGGGAAGAAAATCTTGAAATAATTCAAAAAGCACTTTCTGAGATATTAAGCAAAACAAATGTTAGAAAGCCATACTGCAGTTAAATTAAGTCCTGGTTCAAGGACATAATAGAAAAATAAAGTGAGGCAACCATATCTGACATATGAACAAGAATGAACATTTTTTGTGGCAACTTAGATTAAGAAACAGTCATACAAACCTCAAAAAAAAAAAAAAAAGCAGAGTACTAAAGAACTGCGTAGAATTGTGAGACTTCTGACACTTTTTCACTTAAACCAGCAATAATATTTTTGGTTACACACTAAGTCCACTAAGATTTGTGCCTGAATGTCCCATATTGCTCTGACTGATAAACTCATCTGCTTCCCACAGGCCTTACAGTAGCTGCACCAGGGTTAAGCAGTATACCAATACCACAGCAGTACCTCTAGGTCTACACTATAATGGAGAATACTACACAAATACTCATGCTTTCATGCCATTGCAGTCCCAGTCTCATCTTTTATCCTGCATTGATGTACACAGGCCAACCAGTCTTCTCTGCTTCCAACCACTGCAAACAATATCTATGCTGCTGAAATACGACAGCGCAGAGAAGAAGATGCCTAACTCTTCACACTGCCACACCATCAGCCCTCTCTCCCATCCCTGCCTTGGGCTGTTCACTTCCAAAAGACAATGTGGACAAGTCTACATGCAAATGATTAGGTGCACTTAGCAAACTGGTCTGCTTAAATGTCTCTACACTTATCCACTTATGTCTATTTTGTTTCATTTCTGGTTCTGGCCATTTTTTCAGGGCACACTAAAACACAGGTTCTGTCAAATCCTCTTGCACTTATTTTCCATGACACAGAGAGATGAAAGTGCTCAAATCTCACCTCAAAATGGAACTGGAGCCTGGCTAGGGTGCACAACAAGTCCTACTAAGCAGAGAATCCTACCTGATCTGGTAATTGAACTTACTTAATAGGATTGTAGTGCTAGTAATTTTTTCCCGAATCTGAAGCAGTTTCAAGCAGGAGTTTTCAGCTGAGAAATAAATCATGCTGAGAAGTTCAGCAGTATGATTTTAGTACAATGCCTAAGATGACTACTTCTACCTACAGGCTTTGTTGAATGCTGCTCTCCTGAGAGGATTTCACTCTTCTATAATATTTTGAGAGGTGATTCACTTGAAAGTCCATTCTGCCTGTACAATATGCTTCTCAGTTCAGTCAGTTGTCCTGAACCAACTGTTACCTCCATAGCTTGATGCATTTTCTGAACAGGATCAGAGGTTCAGTTTCATACTGTTCCTAACTCATAAAACACAAGTGTTGAAGGACCATTGGCCCTTTTGCCACAGACATCTATGCCCAGCAACATTTACCTCATCCATCAATTCCATGGCAGCTTGACTAAGAATCCAGTTGGATAGTTTAAGAATTGTTTTTCTCTTCTCATACAAAGGAGGCCTTACACTAAAAGGCAGCTGCTTCGGAGTCAGAGAAGCATTTATCTTCTCATAGTTTCATTCTTCCCTTTTCTAAAGCTCTATAAAAAGCTGCACAGCATCCTGTCCTTGTAGCATCACTGAGGATCCCATCCTCTTACAAATTAAGCTGCCACATTAGTTCTCAGGAGTTCTTCACTGCCCTGCAACTTTCACCTACACACCTCACACCACTGATGTTCCTAGGGAGACTAATAGCAGTAAATTAATTAGATATCTGATTAGATAAAACTATGTTTCTCTCTTCACTCCCCCCCCCCCAAAAAAAAAAAAAAGTGACAGAAGCAAATTTCAACAAAACCAGTTTCTATCTATTAGAAAAGTTATTCTTATTCATTGGTAGTATCTGTTATTTACTACTTTAAAGTAATTAACTTTAGTCAACAGGGTTCTCACTATAAGCCAGCACAGCTTTATGGAGAAGAGACTAAAGCAGTTTCATGGAAAAGATACAGACGTCATCATGCAAAACATGTTTAATATTTTAATCCAGTTAGCATGAAAAATGCGTTTGTGTTGAAAGCACAAGCAGCCTAACTGGGAGTTCTGGTTTACTTCCTAAATTATTCACATTATTTCTTTGTGTCCTGTGGGTTTTGTTGCAAGATACCAGCCCTGGCTCCACATAGGCTAACAATGGAAATTGGGGAAAGGCACACTGCAGTGACAACACTTCTGGCTCTGCATGAGACAATTTAGGCTTGAAAGCACCGTGACTGCATTTATGCACTGTTAACTGCCTGAGCCTGCATTAATTTGGGGTTTTCAAAACTGTTCTACATTCTGTGGTGGATATGACCTTAGACATGTAAATAACTTTCTATTTTTTTAAGACTAATATTCAGTTGTCCTGTTATTCATTGTATCCCCCATTAGACCACTGAGCATTGGAATTTCCATTTTTTTTCTTGATTGCCAGATCTATACCGGTCTGAACTACTGAACTGCTCAGAATCAAGTCCCAGCAGGATTAACAAAACAGACATTTCTGTGAATTGCTCAATTTTAGAAATGAATCAGTGAGCACTTTCATGTTCAATACAAGAAAACCACTGGAGCAGACTGCTCAAGAATCAGGCTATCAGATTTAAGTCCCCAGGCCACGTGAAGAATGAACTTCTTCCACTTGGAGCTGGGACTAGGAATGTTAGCATCTGTATGGAGTAGTTGCCTGTTGAAATTTTCTGGCCTGTCATAAGCAAAGATCTTTTTCATAAGATGGTTCACCATGGATGGGACCCCATAACACACAGGAAAGGGTCCAGCATGCACTGCAGCCAAACTCCTTTGTTTACATGTCCACTTGTTCTCACTTCCTTGGCATCTACCTTTGCAGTCTTGCGCACATTGCATCAGAGTTAGGGATCACAGTATGCTGATGTTTCAGGGCAGCTCACATATTCCCTTGATCCGTTCCCAGGGCATCAAACTCTCCATGCTGCATAACACCTAATGACTGGAGCCTGTAATGTGCGTGAGCGACAGCATGACATAACCTGATAGAATCTCAAAATCAACATACTCCTGTTTATTATACAAATTATCACCTCTGCTTAGCCTAGGTTGTTCCTCTTTTCAGATGCACAGTGGTGAGGCCTTCCCTCCATGTAGATTAGATGATTCCTGGCTCCAAAAGGGTAGAAGACTGAATTTGTGGCAGAGTTGCTTTTTTTTTCCTCTCTTGTTGGTCTTGGCTACTCTGTCCATTGGGGTGTGTATGTGACCACATTGAGAATTCTTGCCTCACTCAACACTGAGAGTTTAATTATCTTAATCTCAGCACAGCCCAGGCTCCATGTCTCCTTGCTAGTGCTCTAAGCCCTGCATCACGTGCAAAAAAGGCAGGCACCAAGTACCCTTTTCCACATAGCACGGGGCCTTGGATGAGGTTCACTTAGCAAACTGCCCCCAAGTGGACATATTCTCCTGACATTTCCTTCTGTTTTCCAGCACTGAACAGAGAGATAGGCACCTAAATTAGATAGGATGCACCTTGCAATACACCATTTGGATCATTATCAGACCCAGAACAGTCACTCATATTGTCTTGTGTTGTAATTCAAGAAAGATCTCCCTCGCTAATAGTTTTGCAGTGTCCCTTGTAGTTTAATTTTTTAATGAAGTTAAAGCTGTTCAACAGCTCAACATAGTGGGGTTTATTTTCTGCAGGCACACTTTGCCACACGATCATTACTGTTAATGGACTTTGTTGTTCTTATACAAGAAGAGTGTAATACATTTTGAGCTGTTACAGGGTTTCTTTTTTTCTTTGTTTTTTTTTCTTCTTTCTTTTTTTTTCAAGTCATATCTTTATTACTAAAAAACAGGTTTTTTTCCTCTTCTGTACTTGAAACATCACTGCACTCGTGATTACACCATGAGTGTTTCCGAAGGACTGAACTTAAATTTAACTACACAGATTCCATTTGATTCAATGAGAAGTGTGCAGCTTAATCCTATGCAACTCTTTTAACATTAAGAACATGTTTTTCACCCAGTTAGCATTTCAGTGAAGCAGATTTTGGAACAACTTTGTGACAATCTCTGTAAATCCTAGCAACCAATTCTTAGTTAAACAGATGCTTTCTAAATAGGTTCTTTAAAACTATTATGCACTACTTCTACGGGTTTTCATATTTTTAAAATTGAGAAATACTGGTGTGCATTTCTCACCTGCTTAGCATTAATTTCTGATTCATAATCCCTCTACGAACAGCAGGTTTATTGATTATAAAACCTCCCACAAGGCGTCCTTGCCAGTGTGTGTCTTTTCTATGAAAACGTGAAAAAAACCCCCAAACCCCTGAAAAATGGTGACTTGGAAATGAGCCACCTTTATTTTAAGGGTTTTTTTGCAGTCAACATGTTGCCCCAGCAACCTAGGTCCTTGCTGTCTGGCGGAAGACAGATTTCTTTGGTTCCATCATGATGCAAAGCTGAAAGAAGGAAGAGAGAGACAAGCAATGAAAATTCACCATTTCATTATTCGAATATGTGAATTACCCTGAGCTGCAGCCAAGCCATGGGTCTTATCCACAGTGTCCTTCAACACTTATTCAAATCCTTCAGTGCTGCAATACTTCATTTCCATTAATTAAATAATTACACCAAACTCTGTGTAAATATAGCATTGAACTGAATTCAGGCATTCCAAATAGTTATTCAGTAAAGCTGAAGCTCATATTATTATGCCATGAATTGACAAAGTTTTTGTTTATTTCATTTCCCTTACCAAAGTTTTTTAAAGTCCCTTAGAAAAAAAGCAACCAAAAAACTAACCCCAAAGCTGAAATTGATGACATTTCACCCAAGTGAAAAAACCCAGAAGTTAGTGTACTACAATCTTAGAATCTTAGTTCTTTATTTAATATCATGAGCATGTCATTATAATCTAGTGCAGTTAATACATCTTAAAGATTAATTTCTATGAAGTTGGTTAAAAAAGAATTGTTGTTTCTTACATAACATGAAGTACATCTTTGCTATTAGTGGAAAAAAGTGGTGCTTGAATAGGTTTATGTAATAAGATTACATCTTGGGCTTTCTTATGGTCTGTCTTTGGTACACATTGTCACAAAACACTTTACCTTCCGTCAGTCACGTGGCTCAGGAGAAAAAAACAGTATGTCAGCTGAGAGAAATAGTGTAAAACAGCTCATTAGATGACCAGTTGCAAAGAATTGGCAGGAAAGGGGAGAAAGGCATCTGAAACTGCATACAGAAGGATGCCACAGAAGTCAAACGTGCCTTGCAATAGAGTAAGTGAAGACAATCAAGAAAGTCGTCTATATGACATGCAGGATATAGTATTGTGGGTTTGAGATCTGTTCTTTAGTCTCTAACACTCTCCTCCATCTCTATATACAATACAGATATCAGGCAGCCAAAATATCATTGTGTAGCAGGAAATTCAGAGATGGAGAGCATCAGACAGTAGACATCATAGTGGCATAGCTTACAAAAATATAAACAGGATATCTTGTATACTAACCCACAGTTATCAGCCACCACACTGTGATGATGGGGGAGGAACTGATGTCCAGCTAGAGAAGAAAGTTCGTTTCACTCATTGCAGCATTTCATTTTATCAATCATCAACCACATTTTGCCAATAGATGTGTCTATAACCAAATCGAGGTTTTGACAGAACTGGAGGACAGTAAAACCTAAAATAAGATGAGGCATTCCTACATTTACCAAACTGCCTATAAATACCTAGGGAACTCAGAAGTGATGTACACCGTGACACCAGCTGTGATACCGGATGTGAAAACCATTCTCTGGTGTTCAGTGTCTTACACTTCTAACCATAATCTGAATTCTGAACACTTCTCTACTGTTTTATGTGAAATATGCCAAGTTTTTTGACAGAAATGCGTTCTTCTACCAGAGAAGTTTTCGCCTTTCTCTCTGTCAGATCATAATAGGCAACATTTGGAGGAGCATAGAGCAAAAAAGCACAGGCAAGACAAAGAGGAAAGATATATTAATGATCATAGGAGATATAAGAGGGACAGATTTCACCCATCATGCAGATCATGAGACATTTGAAAATTCTTTGTACTATGAGAAAGCTGGAGGCTTGGGCATGCATCACATGTATTATTGTGAATAAATAAAGAAGTGGCAGAATAGTGATGACACAAAGTTGATGAAATTTATCAATACTGAAGGAGAAGGTACGGAATGGGAAGAAAGGTTGAATCACATCAGGAGGAAATCAACAGAGGTATGAGGAAATCAGAAATTTCAGAGACAATTGTAAAATGAAGTACCCTGAAGTATGTTCTGAGCACACCTTCTTTTTCAGAGGTTTTCCCTTGCCTTGCCTTGCCTTGCCTTGCCTTGCGTTGCCTTTACAAATTGTATGTACATATGTAGAAGATGGAGTCACAACTGCTCTAAGGTCTGATATGGTCTATGTAATTTCCTTTCCAGGACAGTTTTATTCAACTACTTCATTTCTTTGACTTCTAATTCTTTCCAGAATCCTATATATTTAAGAAAATTTTGTACTGAAATCTATTAAATTGTTTCTGATTGTATAAATTGCCAATTCTAGCAAAAGCCTAAATCTCATACTTTTTAATATGAAAAAAAATACAGCCAAAGAAAACTAAATAGGCTACAAATATAGTGGAGGATAAGTTGCAAAACCGATGGAAGATTTTCATCCTTACCATCTTTGACACCCCCACTATGCTACTGGGTTATTTGACAACTTAAAGTAAGAAAACAACAATGGGAGCATAGCAATGAAAATGTAATAGAAAGATGATCAAATTATACCTCATATCATCATTTTCATTTTCACTTCTATGTATTTCTTGTTTACAACTGGTTTTGTATTCTAGATAGCACTTGAGACTATTTAGAAATATATTTTGTGAATGCAGAATATTTTCTACTATCGCTACTGCAGCCACTACAAAATCTAAATCCTTTCAAACTAGAGCTGTCTGGTTTGGTTTTGGTCTGTCTCCAATTTTAGTTATATACACAAACAAAGATAATACTGCCCTATTCTCCTCCAATTCATTTATATGTTATGAGTAAGAGATCTTAACTTCTGAAGTAAACTAGTTGTTGTGCCACATTACCATCAATAATTGCTTTCTACCTCCTCAGTTTTTAGATGTCCTTTCATCTGTTAGTTATTAATCCTTGTATGAAACCTCTTAAGCCAAGGTCTTTGACTTTTTTTCAGTATTGAAATATCTTCAAAATACCTGATTTCGCCACTGTGGAATGTGGGATGAATGACTAAATAAACCAAGTGTCTGATATTCCCATTATCTCATAGTAGTCTTTCATTTTCATGGTGGCAGCATTAGAATGCCTCCAAACCAAGTGTTCCCAAAGGTAAAAGAAACTTCAAGACTCTTGGAAAACAGTAGGTGTGCCTATGTACTCAGCTCATTTTATTCTATTATATATTGATTTGTTATTAATAGAGCATGCATGTGTGTCTATATACATAAAAATTAATATATATATATAAATAAAAACACATCTTTATCAACAATTGTAGCTGAGATCAGAGATTTAGATACTTAGCTAGAGGTATCTAGAGACTTAGCTAAAGCTCTGTTTTGCTATTGCAATCAGTCAGCAGATAGAACTTTCCAACCTTAACTTAATAAGACTTTAAAGCATGCATTTTGAAATTTAAATTTAAATTCAGTGAAAGTAAACTGAAAGTATAGACCTCAGGTAGCTTTAAGGGGGTTTTCATTTCAGGAGGTACTTTAGAAAATTTGAGTATGTTTAAAATACTCCTGTGCTACACATTTAGTATTTTGTCAGGTTTTTAAAGCTTGCTTTGGTTTTAATCTTTGCTTGGCAACTTTTGTGAGATTATGATGAGACCCATAGCTTCTCTACTTAGGTATCTGTCTTGCCTTAAAGGTGCTCTATTACAGATAATGTACTTCAGTGTTCAAAAAACTTCTCCCAAAGTTCCTTTCTTAATTGAAGTTCTCAAAGAAATAAACTCTTATAAACAGTTTTATGTGATTCTCAAGCAAATTGTTAAAAAAGGAAAAAAAAAAAGAAGAAGAAGAAAGGATAGGTAGAAATTGTCAGTTTTCACAAAGGAAGCAACAGATTACCAATGTATCTTCCAAGTACTTTTACTGGGTAGTTTCAGCATATTCATAGATGTTCTAGAGGAGAGTATGAAGAGGCAAAAAGTTTTGCAGATAATTGCTTTGGATAGCTAGAACAATTAAGTCAAGAGCTATCTGAAAGAGCTACAAATTATTTCACATAACAGAGCAGTAGAATGGCAGATTAAATTCAACACTGAAGTCACCTGGAGAAAGTGACTATAAAGGGAAATTAATTTGCTCTAAAGTAGTCATTACTGCCTGAAAAAAATGTTGGAGTTATTGCATAGTTTTCCACATACATCAGCTCATCACCCAGAACTGGGCGGGTACAACAGAGAAGTACCAGGACAGAAACTGAGAGCAAGCAGAAGTCATTATTATTTTCCCCATGTGGTGCATTCAGCTTGCACATACCACCTGAGGTTCTAGTTTCTTCAACTTGGAACAGATGCTCAGAAAGGCAAGAGGATGATCAGAGGCACTGAACAGCACACAGCTTAGATGCTTAGTAGAATAGGACTCCTCAGGATGAAGAAGAGATGATTGGAAAATAAATTGTTGGTCTATGTAGTGATTTACACCATTAGCAAATTGGAAGACAGAAAGAGAGAGAAGAGTTATTCACTATTTCTCAGTTTAAAGAAAACAAAAAAAAAGAGAAGGCAACAGAGGTTGAGTAATCTATCAGCATTGAACAAAATATGCAGCAATTTTGCATGATGAATAGTCTGTGGGACTCTTTATTACATGATATTGTTGAGTCTGAAAGTTGGAGTTTAAAAAAGAATTTGATAATTCATGGAGGATAGATCCATCAAAGGCTAGTACACAATAGTCTGGATGTTACTCAGGATCAGGAAGTTCCTAAAAAATTGATTTTCAGAAGCTAAAATGAAATTGACTTTATAGATATGTTGTTTATTATATTTTTTCCCTTTCCCCCAGAAATGATAGGAAAAACAATCTGGGACAAAACAAAGGTGGGTCTTCAGTCCCATCCAATACATCCCGCTTGTTTCAGCTTCAATTCTCTGCTCTGCTCTTGAGATTACATTTTAAAATACAGATGATATGGTTAAAATAAGACAATGATAACTTTCAGTTGTGAGTATAACAGTCTTTAAATTCTGCTAGTTTCTCTTTAAATTCTGCAACTTCACCTGAGGTGTAGGCAAGTCTATTCAGATCCTTCACGTAATTTTATATCCAATTGTATTTCCTAGAGAATCTTAGGTACTCTCCATCTTCAGTTTTATTTACATTAAAACTGAGAGTCTGCCTTACATATCTGGAGAAATACAATGGAATTTTATGTGGCACTTTTGTCCTTTTTTTTTTTTTTTAATGCAATGCATTACAGAATTTCAGTTTCCTTCCTAAGTTTTGATATAAGTTATTGCAATGAAACTACTAAAACCTTATTCACTACTATTGCTTTGGGCTTCCTGCTAAACACACAGTGTTTCACTGGATAATGTTGTTTCTTATTCAAAAGACTTGTATAAAGCTATTTTTGTCCTTAAAACAGTCATCCTCCCAAGGACAGATGCATTTCAAAAATGAGTAGAGTGATCCATTGGGACAATTATTGCTGATATGCAAACTCAGCAGAAATCAGAGATCTCTGATCAGCATGTAACTGAAGCTCGTGTATGTGTATTACTGTTGTGCAGCAGAAGTGAGTGTGGGCTGTGTTAATAAAGGATTTCCTGTAAAGACAGAGAAGTATTAATGCAAAGGACCTGGCAGGACATCACTGTTTAAAGTTTCATACACCTATCTAAAGGAACATGATTTCAAACCAGAACAGGTTCAAAGAAGGGCAGATGGCATGATTAGGGAAGCCTATTGTCCAAGAGGAGAAAACAATAATACAGCTTGTTTGGTCTAGCAGAACAGAAGTTGGGAAGAGATATAATTACCGTGTATAAATGCATTGGTGAATAAACATCCGTGAGAGAGAAAGGCTATTTAAATTAAAGGGTAATAATGGCAGTAGAAAAAATGGGTATGGATCATACAAGATTAAATACATTCTCAGAACTAAAAGATTTCCATTAGAAAAATAAGGTTCTAGACATGTTTGCTAACAACGGCAGTGATGTGGAAAGGGGAAACAACTAGTTTTGTTCTCAGGCTTTACCAGTTTATAATGAATATATGTAATTCTGTAGCGTGCAATAACAGGGAGTTAGGTCCCCTGAGGCATGTGGTCCTTTCCTGTCCTACAATACTCAAACTGTATACCCACACTGAAATTTATGCAATAAATATCTCTCTCCTAGTGGTCTTCATGCATTAAATAGGGGAGACATATCTTTGCACAGTACTATAATAAAGATTGGCATAAAAATATAAATTTAAAATGATGCAAGAATGGAAAAGAACTAAATGTGTAAAAGTGTTAAAAAGAAAAGAAACTGAAAATACAAGACAATAGTACAACAAAATTTGGTTGTATGAAATAATTTGCACAGGACAAATTCAGAAAAACTGGAATCAATGAACAAGATCTAGCTTACCTCAAGCTGAGGTTAATAAATATTCCACAAAATTAGATATTTTTTTTTACATCACTAAAATAAAGCATAGTACATGCAGAAGCCTACTTTCAAATGAGTTTCAAAGAAAGAGGTTCAGCATTCTTCCCTTTCCCTTTTTTCTGGCAAGGTCTATCTCATGCTTCTCCCTAAACACATGCTTCATGTCTTACACAGTACTGGTCAAGTATTTTGCAGTTACATCCTAAAATAAAGGCTAAGTATGCTAAATTCATGCTCTGCTACACAAATTATATTGAAAAATGTGAAAAAAGCTACATTACAATTCTTAACAATCAGATAATACCAAGCATGAAGAATGGGAGAATTTGTACCTCTCTAGTACCTGGAACCCATCCCCTCAACTCAGATATTTAAAAAAGTTTCCTTTGTAACTCAGGGAAAGAGATAGACACTTTGTGACTGGGCCAACCCGAAATGAAAGCAGGTCACTATGTGCCCTGTATGCAGCTCATCTGAAGGCCTAAGAAACCAGTGTAGAACTGGCCAGCCTTCCAAATATTAATAAAATGTAGTGTCCCAAAAAACAACATGAGAAATATAAGGATTTATAAACATGGGTTAAAAATTCATCTTCATATACAGATATAAATAAACAAAAATTGACTTATTTCCATTAGTAGCAGTTGTTGATTAAACGGACCTGTTTAAGTCTCCATGTTTAAGAAAACTAATGTGTTACGAGAAAAACGTTGAACTGGAAGCATATTCAGGTATAGCCTTCCCTTTAAAAGGCCTGTTATGCAGCCACATATTATAGAGCTGATCATCACCATTGATATACTTTGCTCTTGAGCTGTAAGTCTGTAGGCAGCAAAAATCCCAGGGGCATGATTAGAAAGATTATGTGAAAGATCTTAACATTTTGAGATTTTGTGACTTTATAAGTGTTCTTTACAATACAAGCAAGGCAAAAAGCATGGCAAAATCATTTCTACAAGGAAAGCAGTGAGAAATTGCATAAATCTTTCTGTCCCTTAAGAGTACTTTGTTTAAATTTTAAAAATCACTTAGGCCTTCTGGTCTCTGAAAAGCCAGTATGTGCAGAGGCTGATGGATTTTGTATTTCTTGACACTTTAATAAAATATTATGTAGTATAAATGCCTTATTATGTATATTATTTATTGATTTAGGTACATTTTCTTCCTTTGAATCGTTACTAAACAGAGCTGTTGTTTTCTGAATTGATTTTGCTGTCTCAGCCACATTGAGGCATAGACGCTTTTTTGGCTTCCATCTGAATGAACAATTTCCTAGTTAGACACACTGGATTTGGAGTTGGGTCAATAAAAGCTTTACTGTGTCCTTTCTCCTTCCTCACACAGCTCACAAAAGAGAACTAAATTCCATTCATCCTTTCACTGGCCACTGTGGAATCTTTAGCAATGCAATTCTGGCTGGGATGAGGAAACATGGCAAGAAATTGGAAGAAACACAAATAAGAATTCTTTATTTCCCATGCTCACTGCCCTGAAGATCTGTTGCCACTGGGGGTGCATGTGAATTTCCTGCACTTTAACTATTTGTCTCTGCCATTGAATTGCTTTGGAAGTATAACACGTTAGATATCAAAAGACGATTTAGCTTAATCCTGCTGAATCTGATGTGGTTAACTGTAAGTTATTTGCAAAATGACCATTTTGAGTGATTCTTGGCAATATGAGCATAAAGGATCATTGAACAGGTTTCATGTGAAGAGTACTTTTTAACTTTTGAATAACATAATCTTAACCATGGTTTACTAACGTGTTTTCACTCTAATCTTTGTGGACAGATGGAAATTTCTCTTCACAGATTTTGGAGTACTACATAGCTGTTTGCAAGGATGTAGTCAATGCATTAAAATTTATTTTGTTGTTGTTTTTTGCTTTCTTTTTAATGCTACACACTGCTCTTATAGGCAGCCCATTCACACTAACAACTACTAAGATAAGAAGATATCATCAGTTTAAATTTTAGCATTTCCACAATAATTTCTGATGTCTGTGATTTCAAGCTTCTCGACCAGCTTGTGTATATGTATATCAGCTGTGTCCCAGTCTTTAAGACGTTTTCTTTCATTCATTTTATGTTGATGCCCCACACATAGAAACAGGAGAAATTTAAAAAAAAGAAAAAAAAAAACCAAACCACAGTCCCTCGCACAGCAGTAGTTTTCCTATAAATTTAAGCATAGTCGTAATTTCACCTTAAGGCTTCACATGTGCACATGTGAGACGTGCAGATGCATAAGAGCACACATACCAAATCCTTTTAGGCATAAGTCCAGGACTCATCTAAGGTCAGACTGTTGTGTTCGTATGTGACACAGTAAAGTCATCCAGTGATACTACTGGTAGGAAAAAGAATGACCAAAACTCAGCAACCTTTCCTGAGTTCTGAGAGTATATCAAGAAAGCAAGGTTTTCTGTACGCAGCTCCTATACGCAGTTATACTAGAAAACGGTGTAGCTCATAGTGCCCTTGAACTGTTCTGACCTACTTGTATTTAATGACCAACTATTTACAACAGGGTTGAGCAGAGACAGTCTACTCATGTTCTGTGTCCACAAGAAGACCTGGAACTTACTTAATTCCACAGAGAGAAGTAATGAAAATATGAAGTGCTGCAAAATAGCTTTAAAATGAGCATATACAAAGCATATACAAAGCCAGCTCAGGTGTATTTTGTAGAACTAAACCAACCAAAAAATGGAATTAAAGAATAGTTTTTAAATTATGTCCCTTTAAATATAAATCACATGCTTTTAAATTTGCTAAAGGATTCCATAAGTGAATTCGCACACAGTTCATTCACTGAAAAACTCTACCCATTTGCAACATCCTAACTTACATCTCTAATCCTCTGATTAGGAAAGACACAAACAACAGGGGTCATTTTAAAGCTGACATTTTGAATATTTTCTTTCAGCACCTTTGATATGAACTCTTTTTCAGTGAGATTTTCAACCCATTAGATAGATCATCAAATGATGTCTGCCTCACAGCAGTTCTGCTGACTGAAGGCTATTTAATATGTAACTTCTTAAACTATGTATAGAGTCTCAGTTTTTATTTCCTCTTCTTTTTCACCTTTTTATGACAAAATAAACACTTTGAATAAGAATAGGACTTTAAGGTGCTACTGGAAGGCTATGTTCTACTCCAGAGCTTAAATTCTTAATTTACTAAGAATTTTTGCAGCATCATCACTTGATTGTAATTATGAGAGAGAGGATAATCCCGAATTTTAAAGGAGGAAGCAGAAGGAAAGAGGAATAGAAAATACTGTTGTTTTGGGGTTTACAGTGATTTTTTAATTTTGCTTTCATGCCATCCTGCTCACTAACTTTGTCTTCCATTCACACATCCTTAATTTTTTGTGTGCAGCTAACAAAAATATGATTTTTTTGGGGGGGCGGGGAAGGATGGAAAATAAATATTCTAATACTTACATAAGTGAATTGCTTATGTTTAAGAACCTTTACAATGTGAGAACACATATTGGTTATCTTCTGGATTCTAGTTCAATTGTTTTTAAATTTTATACCTACCACAGAAGAAACTGGTACATGTGGGTCACTGGAAGAACAACAGTTCCAAAGGTTTCCTCATCATAAGACAGGGGTGAGTAGTTAAGGCAGCAGGATCTGCAGGACCAGTGAATTTTTTGTACATGTATTATTGATTTTCTATGGCTTAGGAGGTAGCATTTTCAAAGGTAGAGGATAAAAATCAGGCAGAAATGACCGCGCACAGGAATAAGCGTGAAGAAGATCTCAAAGAGGTTCTCCAGTCAAACATCTTCTTAAGGATTTATTAGAGATGTGAATGAGCTGGAAGTTTTTATTTTTCCATTAATAATATAATGGGGGAAGGAGGAAGAGAAAGTCTTGACAAAATAGAGTGGAAACACTGTAGGAAATTACTAAGCAGTTCTAGAAAAAGGTTTGTTAAGTATTTGATCCAAACAGCCAGGATCGGATTTGAATACAGATAAAGTTCTTACTAATACTATTATAGATATAGGTAGTATCAAGATTAATATATTGTCGATATCCCACATATTCACTGAAGCCCATATTCCAACAAAAATGGTGTGCTGCAAATATTTTTTAAACAACAGAACCATGAAAAATAGTTATATCCCCTAATACAGCTGGAAAAAGTAAAATTATCCTGAATGAAATTATTATGAGCAGATTATGTTAAAGCTATGGTGCAAAGAGAAATGAAAGCAAATTTATTATTAACTTTCTATTTTAACAACAAAATTCTTGAAAAATGAAGGGAATCAGTGAAAGCTGGATGGATTTGTGAAGTTTAAAAGCTTGTCTGAAAAAGAAGCTTGGAACTATTTTAAATCACAGATGCAAATCCAATATGTGTACTACAAGTAAAAGAAAAATGATTGAGAGGAAAAGACCCAAGACCTAACTAAATAACTAATCACCTCATGCTGAGACTCATGCAGTACTCAGTTAAGGAGTGAATAAACTCTTCTGTGTGATGTTTCACTGCAGCTGTTGAGATGTGGGTAAACGCTAAATTGCTTAGATTAGAAATCCATTTACCCATTTCTGACTCTGATCACTTCAGTGCAAAAAAGGATTTTCAATGGTAAACTGGGAGTCTATGAGGAGCAGCAAGAACAGACTGACTGAATAGAAAGCTATGTCTTGAAGGTCAGAATATGTAGGAGAAAAGTTAGACTTGCCAACTCTCAAGCTGAGCTGGACCTTGCAAAGGAAATTAAAACAAACAGTAAAAGATTTTTAGCCACAAAAATAAAAAGAGAACAAAGAAAGAGGAAGTGGTGTGGTAATTCAGCAAGTATAGGGGCAAAGATTAAAGTTAGTTTAGATATGGCCAAAAAAACCCTTTGACACAGTTTTCAGTAACTTCAGTACATGGAGGCGAAGTCAAGGGGCTAATGGGAATGAGAGCATGAAAACAGAAATTGCCGTAACTGAGAAGGAAACACCATTGAGAGAGCTTAATGCACTGAGATTGGTGAGCAAATAATCTCCAGCACTGAATTCTGGCTCATGTAATTACAAATCCAGAAGCAAGGCTCTTTTATGCATTTACCAAGTTAGACGTGTATTCTAAAGAATAGTGCTCTTAGCAGATTTTCAAGATAGATAGATATTTCTATGCCTGAAGTTTAAAGATATGAGCTCAAGAACTTCAGGAACTGAAAAATATTCAGCACAAGATATCGAAAAGTGGAAGCCAGTGGAAATCAGAGGGAGTGCACAATATGGCATCTTACCTGAAGGACTGAAAAAAGGGCAGACCACAACTATTATCAGAAACTGTCAAAACCCAAGCAAACTCTACTCATGCAGGAGCTTTCAGTCAGAAGACTCTAGTTCAGTTAAAGGTGGTTTGGTAGGATACGGAATACACAGAAAACAAAATATTCTGGAGGACCTACAGTTGAAGCTTTTAAGAAAAGCCTATTATTCCTGTGAAGCTCTAGTCATGCTTGGAACAATCACTGGATTGCATGTGATGAGAAGACACATCTTCTTCATGAAGTGCTATGTGATGAACCAGCCGAATAGTGATGGTTCGGCAGAGATCAGGTGAATTAATAGTGATTTTCTGATGCTAATATTGCTCTGTTATTGACAGAGTACAAGACAATGACACTAAAACTCACTGTTAAGCTACAGTAATTACAGTACATCTGTAGAGATGTAACTATCAATACACATGCATTTTCCTACATGCCTATCTCAAATGCAAAATAATGTAATTTTGCATAAGCAGCAGGTGTTTAGGAGTAAATCAAGTTGCACTGCAACTCAAGTGGGACAATTCTGCACATATATATTTCTATGCACAGCTATAAACTGTTAGACAATTGTTATTGGCTCATATGACTAAAATTTCAGTAAAATTTTGGCAAAGTCATTTAATCTACCTTGTGCTTTCTTTCCTGAACTGCAACATGAGCTTTAATCTTAATCAGCCCAAAATCCACTCTTTTCTTTCCAGGTTGTCCAAAAAGTTTCATATGCAAGTTCAGAGGACAATCTCATTAGTGGCTTGAAAAATTTCAGGTATTACAGTGATAAGGGCCAAAGTCATCTATCTGTAGTTACACTTCATAAGGAAAAGTAACAACTGAAACAACCTATAGGACTTTTTTTTTCCATTTAAAATTTGTATGCTTTTATTTTAAGATGATGGGAGCAAGTACAGAACTTCACTTTTCCAAAGATGATCTTGACCTTTTTAGTGGAAACATTATTAAAAAAAAAAAAAAAAAAAAAAAAGAAAAAGAAAAACCATCTGTTTGGCTGAGAGGAAGAAAAAGGTTTCCCCAGTGACAAATTTAAAATGAAGAGGAAATTGCCTCCAAAGCATTAAGATGGAGAAAGCCAACTTGATTGTATCTGAACCTATATAAAATAGTTTAAGCATCAAAGGAGAGGAAAAAGGAAGGTCCCTAAGGACCAGGAGGCCACAGAAACCATCCAAAAGGAGCAAAAGCAAAAAAGAAATACAATGTAATCCTTACATAAATAACAGCTTTCTATGTTTTCTCTTAAAATGCTATATTATTCATATATCTGTTCTGCAGAATATATGCAACTTGTTTTTAATATACGACACAGCAGATAGATAGATAGATAGATAGACAGATAAGGGTCGCATGCTTTGCAGTGCCATCTTTAGGGATCTAAAATGTCTAATCCCAAACAAGATATTTTTTATAATCGATGCAAGTAAAAATGCACCTCTAGACAAAATTCTTCATGTATCTAACTAGGTCAGATGATCTGCCTTTTGTACACATTCATTTCAGTCTATAATGTGAGCCTAGTCTAACTTGCTTCAACATGTGCATCGAACTTTTAGTGGCCTAAAATTGGAACAGATTAAGTCCATCTGAACAAAGTAAACTACTGAATTAAAGGAAAAAAATTCTTATGAAAACCTAAATGTGCTGACAAAACAAATGGAGGAAGAAGCTAAAGACCAGTTTACTAACCTGGAACAAATGGAAGTCAGAAGCTTTTGAGAAAACAGTAATGGAAATAACAAAGCAATCATCTAGACCCCTCCTCCCTGTCCCAACACAGGGCCAGGGCCACCTGAAATCATAAATTATAATTAATTAATTGATTGATTGATTTCTACATCTATTAAATTTCAGGTGTGTGACTGCAAAAAGTGAAGCTCTTTTCATATGCTGTTACAATGTCTCACTTCAGGAGTTAATACATAAAGGGCAATATGAGCAAGATTAAAACTGGTTGGTTTATTCCCATTGCTCTGTCCTGAAAGGCTCTCCTGCATGCGTTTCACTCAGACTCCTCCAGATTTTCAAATGAAATATCCCTGAGCACGCAACATCTACTCACATTTTCATCCTATAATATACCTCTCAAGTTCCAGCAAAGCCCTCACATTATATCAGATTAAACTAAAATCAACACCCTCTCCTTTGTCTCCCCTCTACAAAAAAAAAAAAAAAAAAAAAAAAAAATCATATTATTGTGCCCTGTGGTAGCCCAAAGGGGCTGCTGCACCAAGTGCTTGTTGTGAGCCATGGCATATCTGCTCTGTAAAGTCTTAAACAGGGTGAGCATACACACTCAGCACTTTTTGGAGCCAGGGATCATTCCCTAGGGTGGACACATTTAGCAGTGTAGAAGAAGCTTATGTCTTTCTTATGCAGTTGCAAAGGGAGATAATTGGAACATTAAACAAAAAGATCTAAGCAGAATCAATATGAGTGTCCATTTGGAGAGCAGACAAGGGGATCTTTATAATTCCTGACTTTGCTGCACGTTTATTTCTTTCACAGATCGTTAGAGAACAAGGAGGCTGGCCCATTTAATCCACATTTCATATTCTGCTTGTCGGCAGCTTTATGGTCTTTTTGGAAAGGTTTCCACTTCTTATATTTCACATCTCTTCATGTTATGTCCTCCCCATCCCATATCATCGTTTATGCACTTTTTCCAGTTAAAGCTGAATGAAAAGTAGGATTTAGAGAAGATCTGATGTAGTCTGTTACACTGGGGAAGTTGAGTAACAAATACTAAGAAATAAGAATAACGTTGCTTCCGTCCCTATAAAATATCACCAATGATTAAACCATTCATTAAAGGTCTCTTAGTAAAGAAAATTCTTTTTATATTTATAAATTTAATGAATATTTAGATTATAGAGATCTGGTTATATGTTTTTAAAACTAGGCGTAATATTAGCTGATGTTCAAAGATACTGAAAAATATAAACCAAAAAGCTACAATCAGAATATCAGTATGCATTTAGGACCAATTCCATGGAGGCAGTGCAATTACAGTGATCCAAAACCAGTAAGGAACAACCTTCAGATACAAGTCCCTTAAGATTTAAAGAGTACAACTGTCTATGTTATTAGAGGTTTGTAAGTAACTCAGCAACCACTAAGCATTCTGTCTTACTACTTTGAACTAGCCACATATTAAATTACTACAGACCTCTGTCTACTTTTCAGTCAGTGCAGGAGCCCTGTTCTTTCAAAGCCATTTGTAAGTCTCTATCAATAAGGCTGTATATTCTACATTTCCATTCTGAGCTTTTAGTTTCTTCCAAATGTAGACTCCAATGCCAATGCTGTACATGTTTTCCATGCCTCACATTGAAATCGAGATGTTCAGAATGAATGGTAATGCAGTCAAGCTGAAGAAAATAAAAGGATTGTCTTCATTATGCGACATCTTGTTTTTGTTCAGCAATTCAGAAATGGAATCTAAATGAGAGTTCAACACTTTTGGAGCTAGCCTTTGTCCTTAAGCCAATTTCTGTGCATCTTGAGAGGAAAACAAACATTTTAGAAAAAAAGAAGTAGCATCATGAATAAAAGACTTGGCCCTTTTTAATGGCCATTATCCTAAAGGGACATGATTATTTTCTCAAGACCAAGTAATATCCAAACGCAGTAATTTTCCTTCAAACATAACAGCTTTGTTACTTCTGTACTGTATCTTCCTCTTTCAAACATGCAACACAGGTATGGTAGAAAATCCTTAATATTTAAAGAGAAAATAAGTCATATGAGCAGTGGCATTAGTTTCATTTTGTGTGAACAGTGATAGTTTTAGTGTAGCTATCAAAGCACATGAACACATATATGGTTTACATCTTCATTGCAATATATATACAAAATCATAAAAGAATATGGATAGTATATGGCAAAAAAAAAATGCCTCGTTAAACTCAGTAACTATTCATATGCCTCAAATTACTTGCCATTTAGGTTACTGTCTGCATATCCATGTACTGTTGCACTGCAAAAATCAAGTTCTATTTAATTTGTATATATTAATACTCATATGTTCTTTCATAATTCAATATATCATTTTAAATACTGATACTGTAGCTGCCAATCCTTATTCTTTTTGTTGTTGTCATTACTGTTCTTCTGTAAACATGCATGATCTTTGCTTAATATTCAGGTACTAAGACAAATGGTCACTGATATCAGTAACTAATTTTTTTTTTTCTTAGTGGATTTAAAGAGAAGAAAAAAATAACTAGAGTTATTAAGGATTTATTTTTAACATTAACTAGAAACATATCAAAAAATACAGGTAAAAAAACAAGCAGATTTCTTCTTTTTAAAATGTCTTTTTAATTGCATTCATTAAGACTGTATCTATTGATTACCAAAATATGCTCAGGATGAGATCTTAATGGTGTATGAAGAAGAATTTCCCACTTGAGTTCCTTAACAAAAAAATTAAAAAATATGGGTGTTTAATGACAGTTGAGATGATCCGTGTTATCCAAGGCATTCAAATGAGGCAGACTGATATGACACAGAAAATGTCAAACTTCTCAATCAGTATAATCATATCCAATAGACCTAGTGAGTAAATTCAATGAAGTCTAGAGCACTATTTAGCTTGCTGAATTTAAGTTTCCTTTTATGAAGATGTACTGTTGTCTAGACTCCATTGGCTATTTTATTTAATGCTCTGTTGACTAGATCACCATTGACTATAATGAGAACTTTGATATAATGAAATATAGATGTCTCAATCTGAAAGCTGAATCCCATCTGTAGAGCAGGATCCAGTTGTCTAAACGTAAGCATCCAGAGTGAAATTCATTTGCTTAAATTTAGTTTTCAGGAAACTTAAAAGTCTATTGCTAATTTTTATCCCAAGACATCTTAAATGGCACTGGACATTTATGTTTAGGCAAGTGGATCCTGTCCTTAGTTAATTATAATTTGTCTCCATTCTTTGTTAATTGATTATTGTTTTACATAATTGTAATATAGTTTATATGACAATAGCAATACCAGAACAATGTATTTCAACTGTGTTATAATCTATCCCACAGCTTTTATTTAACCACACTTGCAATGTAAGTTTATAAACTGAGGAATGACATATGAAGGCTGGGACTCTTACCTAGCTTAGACCTCTTCATTCTAAAAACATACATCTGAGCTCTTCACTCTATGTTCTATTGACAAACAGTGGAGAAAAATATACACTTTATTGCATGATTCATCTCACTAATAGCTATGTATTTTAGGATGAGATCAATCACTCCCTAAAACATTTTTCTATATCTTTCCACAGATCAGATGTGTAGATGTTTACATTTGGCTTCATCAATCCCTCCTGGGCTTGCTAATCATTAAAAAAACTACTACTGACTTCTGCAATCCTCCAGCCTCTAGGAAGAGGAAAGGGGTCTTCAGGATGTGGTCAAGAACAAGCAGAATGAAATGCTGATTTGACACACTGAATATCAGAAAAAATATTTTTTTTTTTAAAAAAAACAACCACACTACAAAACCTAAAAAGAAAAAAACCCAGGTAACCCTCCCAAAACCCAAACTCTCTGCTAAGTCTTTCTTAATGCCCTAGAGCAATGATTGACAAAATCCTACTCCTTGTAAATTACTCATATAAATTCAGCCCTTGCTCGGTATCCAATGAAGAAAGAATGCAGAACTCATTCTCTGAAAACCTTTCCTGCCCCTGGGAAAATGAGTTTGTGAAAAATATCAGGCCTTTTTTTGTTAGAAAGCTTGTTACAAGACATCCCTGTTAAATTCATATTGTCTGACTAAATGGCATCTTGGTTTAAACTGTTACAGAAAACATTTTCCCAAACATCCAATTTTGCCATTAGACGGCCTCTTTTAGACATAAGGATGAAGCAAGTGTGTTCTTGTACAACTCTAAATCTTGTCTTTGTGAATAGCAACCCAAGAATTTCAGCTTGACACTTTCAAAAAGTACCACATTCACATACACAATCAAAAGAAATTTTGGAGGCCTTCTTTGCAAACTACAAGAATATTGCTTGCAACGTCCTCAGACCCCACACCAGTGTCTTTCCAGTTCCCTGAGTAAAACATATGTTTACTTACACATTTCTGCTCCGGTGTCTACAATTAATTTCAAGGTAAGGTCAATACTCCTTTGCTATACCTTGAAATCTTATAGGAGGGAACCCTTGCTGAGTAACTCCAACACTGAACCCATTAGTTCCAGTCATCGGTCAAAGAATCTGTCAAATGAGTTATTGTAGCCTCATTTCTTATTTTCCAGTGTGTGCAGTTTTGTGTACAGTCCACCCCTGCTACTACTGCTAAATAGGCTGATGGCTTATTTTGGTGGGATTTTGTGTGTGTGTGTTTTGTTCCTGAAAGCAACAACAGACATAAATAAAGATGCATAGTATAAATAGATTCAGATTTTAAGTGTCTTAACTAAGAGTTTCAAGGTGCTTACAAGATATATTCCAATTTATCCCATTACAGAGATTTCAGGATGAAAATTATAATACACATCTGAATACACAGAGAAATGTGGGAGACTACATTAAGTGAAACTTGTTTACGGTAATGTTCTTTTTCAATCTTTGATTGGCAGAGTAAATCTTTGCCTGTGGCAGATGGAACTTTACTCCTTACTGATTGCCTCTGGTCTGCCTTCAAGAAAACGATCTACAGTAAACATCTGTTAATGTCAGCAGGGAAGCTTTTTCTGTCATAATTGTATCAAGGTAGGATGCAAGTGTGTTAAATCATTACATAAATTACTGATGTCTTGCTGAATGCACTGAATTTCAGCTTTCACTTAGAGATAATTTGTGGGACAGATACCTCACCTTTTCTAACGCATTAATGCATCAAATATCCTCAAGAGCAAATATTTTTGAAAGCCTCAGAAGGGTAGATTAGTTTTCAATAAACTAATAAGCATTGTAATAGATTGATGTACTGTGTTTAATTCCAAGAAAATGAGTTTAAAAACATCACTTTGCATTACTTAAATCATTAAAGAAATTGTAACCTGTGCCTTTTGAGTTTCATTCAGGCATCTCTAGAAAGCACAATTTCAGCAAATCAATGACAGTTAATAACTTTATTAACAAATATTACCACTTTTATTCTTCCTGGACTTTTCATAATTATCTTACAATTTTCTTCAATGGCTTTGTTGTTTGAAATAATTCAGCATATGCTTTCTACAAACAAATTTGGAGCCCATAACTTATGAGAGCAGCTCCTCATGGTCATTCAGGCTTTGAACTGATTCGGATTAGGCATTCATGCTTTGTTAGTTGATTCTGTTATATGTATGCATAAAGCTAACTCTTGCAGTAAGGTTTCTAATACAATCTATTTGCCCATCTATAAATAAGTCAGCAGATAAATAAATAATCTTCCACATATCACACTTTAGAGCATACATGAATTCTCATGTCTGTGTGGAAAATTTCACTTCTACTAATTTTCAGCATCAAATTTCTGATGGCAGCCACAGTGCAATGATATGATACGAGGCACGGTTCTATAGGCCAGAACAAAAGAAGAAACTGGTTGGAAACCGGTTTTGTAGGAAAGAATCATGGTACTTATATATCTCTAGTGGACTAAACCAAATCTTTGGATCTGATCACTCCTGAAATCAGCAGGTTGAATTTGAAAACTACTTTCTAAAACTGTGGTAACTCAGACCTATTTTCAGTCAGCACATGTTAGTCAAATCAGACTCCAGGGAAAAATCTAGCCACAGTTACAAAAGGAAACAGTCATTAATATTTCCCCTTATAATCTGTTTTTATTCCTTTATTAATGTTAGTTAATTTAGAATGAGACTCCAAGGATGCTAAATGTCCCTGTGTGAGCCAAAAGTGGCAACTTGGTTTGTAGGTTCAGCCACAGGCACAGCTTTTGGCTTTTGAAGTCACTCACAGCAGGGACAAGCTGAGCCTGAAGCCAAGGGAAACTGCATATCTGAAAAATAATAAGCCTTAAGTGTACTTGCTGTTTGGCTGTAAGTGTATTAACATCAGTTTTTGCCCTACAACATGTTCTTTGGCTAAAATCATCTTAATCCCCAAATGTCAGAGCTTGGAAACCAGGCATCAGCAGGTCAGGGCTGACTCTAAAATAAAAATGTGGGGTTTGTTGCCATTGGGGATTTTAGGCTCTTAAATTAAAATTTAAATTAACTTTAATCAAATTAAGAAAACAGCTTTTATGAAGTTGCACTGTGTCATCCTCAAACAGAAAACATTTGCCTTAAAAGGAATTAATTGCCTTTCCTAAATCAAAAATGCCCATTTGTTATTCTTTCTTTTCATGAGTGGGGACATGTTCTCCTAAATCTGTTTAAACGAGAAGCTTCTTCCCTGCTCAGCTCTTTCTCTATGACTTGAACAGAGGGGTACATGCAGGAACCATGGACTCCATCAGGGCAACCAGATGGAAGTACCTGTATAAACAGGCGCACTCTGCCCCTTGACCTCGTAGTCATGCCCCATTATGCTCCTGTGTGTCATGGACACCCTGTAGAAAATATTTTCTATTTGTTTCCTGCTGTGTGCTCTTGCAAATCATGATTTTTTTTCCACCCTCTGCTATTCATATACATACAAAGGAAATCAGGTCTTGGTCTTCTGCAAAGGAAAGCCACCTTGAGGTAGTATATACTAGGAGAAACTGGGATACCGGCACAGCTTGAGTGCCAGAGCCAGTGTTCTGTCTATATGCTGCATCGCATACAAAACTGATTTTAAGATGGAGAATTATGAACACTGGTGATGTCTTGATAAACTGCCACATGAAATTTTTTGCTTTAATGTTAACCATTCATTTGCTGTTTAACCACCTCCAATTAAAGATCTGTTCTAAATGGTTGTAAAAAAGGCAGTACATTGTAATCTCTTAATCATAAATGTGGTTTAGAATCTCTTTTGTGACGTAGATATCCCCCAGATGGGGACTTCTCTGAGAAACACTAAACCTCAAATCTTAATAAATGTTAATTGTAACTCCTGACAATTAACTGGAATACCTCAACAAACTGTAATTCTCTTAAGCATATCCATGTTTTAATGTCTGAGAACATATTGACTGAGAAAATTAAGTGTTTCATATCTTCCTGAACATCTTATGCTGCAGAAAGCTGGACAGTGCTCACTCCACACATGGTTATTTAAAAAAGTACATTTGGAAGTGGGGAATTTGCATTTCTTTTCTCTGTTCCCCTCCTATCCCTAGTTCCACTTCTTTTACATAGGCACTCAAGATTTAAAGGTTGTATATATTCAGAAAGAAGGTGGCTTGATTTAGGAAGCATGGAAACAATAGTGTGAAAGTGGGAGTTAGAAATTGTGTAGATGAACAATCAGGGTGAGCAGAGACACAGGTCTGACTGAACTAAGTTTAGAAGAGTCTTAGGCTTCCTCTAACTCATAGGTTTCTATAGCTCTGTAGTAGGAAGTGTAATGTAACTTGCAAAATTCCCAACTATTAGATTACCATGACATGCAGAAAAAAGTTAGGGAGATGGTACAGGAACAGTGGTAAAAGTTATGTCTATTTAGTATAGCTGAGATAATAATGGCTGCAGAATAAGGGGTAGAGGAACAGGGAACTAGGCTGTGAATACCACAAAGTCGGTATGCAAACCCAAGAAATTTAAATGTTGCTCACACAGTGATAGAGTAACACAAACTTCTCTCTCTCTAAACTAAAATACACAAAACTAAGGTACCTGTCACCCAACATGGGCTAGCGTTCATCCTTATGGGAACAGAGTGCAGGAGTGGGTGAATTAAGTTTAGCATCTGCTCTTTGCAAAAGGAAAACTTCAGCATATGTCAGACATCAAAGAGGAGTTAAACAGCTGTAGCTTCCTCTCAAACACTAGCTTGCTCCCTGCAAACCACTCCAAACCTGTACGGGGTAATGACCTATCATGGCATTTGATTATTATATTATTATCAGCAGATAACCTGCAATAGGATGGCATGCGATGACCAGGTATCACCTTTGATACAGCTCAATGGCTTCAGAGCTAAGCAAGGCATACTTGACCTTTTGAAGGCTATAGGTACCTCCTCTAGTTTTATGGTGACAGTAATGGTATGTGGAAGGTGAGAGCATCTTCTTAATTAAGGTTATCCAATCAAGGAGCTTTTCAGTGCAAGCAAGGTACTAAGTAAAGGGGTAAGTAATAAACAAGAGACACAAAACCTGGTAAACAAGGGATAAGGGCAACAATGGCAAAGACCAAATGTCTCCAGACAGTAACTGATGGGCCCGTAGGAAATTGTAGGCACAGCTTTGGAGAGGGCCAGTCTGGACTTTGTGACTGGAAAGAAAGGAAAACAAGGGGAATATAAGAGTTTAGGATATTTCAGGTGGGACTGTGCAAAGTTTGTGAAGAGGTGTTTAGGGGAAGGGGGAGCAGGGAAGAACAAAGGAAGAATAGACAGAAGAGGAGCCAGTCATGTGTAAAACGGGGCCAGTCAGTACGCTATGCCTGATCACCACAGTCTGTCCTGTCTTTTTATTAAATCTTTTCTTATCTCTCTGTGTAATCTTCTTCTCTATGCCATGTGTGTGAGTGCTGCAAGGACTCCGTGTCAGCTACTGGGGTGACCGGTGGGAGGGGACTGGGTGCCAGCTCCTGGGGCCAGACCAGGGGTATGGGTGTCCCTGGCCAGTGGTGTCAGCTACTGGATCCAGTGGGGGTCTTTATTCTCCAGCCGCTGGGACAGGAATGGTGTGTGTTCCCCAAACCAGCTACTGGGGGGACTGGAATCAGTGAGGCCAGTGAGGGGCTCAGTGACAGCAATTGAAGTGGGATTGCGGGTCACAGCCCATGTGCCTGGTGCCGGCTGTGACTGTCTGTATCTTCCCCAAACCAGGTGTGCATGGCAGGGTGTGTGTATTCACTGGCAAACTCCAAGCTGGAACAGCCACTAAATGTCAGGCCGCCTGAGGGGCCATGTCAGTGCTCAGGGGATCCACGAATGCACGTGTGCTTGTGAAGCTGGAACATGTCAGTGTGTCTTCTGCACTAATGACCTTCTGCCTCTGCCAGCCCAAGAGGAGGGGGACGTGGCTGTCTGGGCTTGTGTCTGGTGTGAGTCCTGTACGTGGGTGCTGTTGAGTCTCTGGGATGCTGCTTAGTTTCTCTACAGGTTGAACCTGCAAATGGGAAAACAACAGCTGTGTTCCTCAGCCTGGGCAGAGGCCCCCCGTCTCCAAAGTGGGCTCCAGCAGCCAAACAGGAGGGAGTCCCAGACTGGAGCTGCTGGAAGCAATGGACACTTACAACATCCCTTAATAATGGCAATCTGTTAATTTACTCCAATTCCTCCACCAACATTCAAGATAGCTGTAATTAAACCAGTGAATGGAGCTCAGACATTTGCATCATTTTTTATATCTGCTTATTTTGGCACATTTTAACACAGAATCATAGAATCATAGAATGGGTTGGGTTGGAAGGGACCTCAAAGATCATCTAGTTCCAACCCCCCTGCTGTGGGTAGGGACACCCTCCACTAGACCAGGTTGCCCAAAGCCCCATCCAACCTGGCCTTCAACACTTCCAGGGAGGTGGCATCCACAACCTCTCTGGGCAACCTGTGCCAGTGCCTCACCACCCTCACAGGAAAGAATTTCTTTCTCACATCTCATCTAAATCGACCCTCCTTCAGCTTAAACCCATTACCCCTTGTCCTGTCACTACACTCCCTGATAAACAGTCCCTCTCCATCTTTCCTGTAGGCCCCTTCAGGTACTGGAAGGCCGCAATTAGATCTCCCCAGAGCCTTCTTTTCTCCAGGCTGAACAACCCCAACTCTCTCAGCCTGTCCTCACAGGAGAGGTGCTCCAGCCCTCCGATCACCTTCATGGCCCTCCTCTGGACTCTCTCCAACAGCTCCATGTCTCTCCTGTACTGGGGCCCCCAGAGCTGGACGCAGTACTCCAGGTGGGGTCTCACCAGAGCGGAGTAGAGGGGCAGGATCACCTCCCTCGACCTGCTGGTCACACCTCTTTTGATGCAGCCCAGGACACAGTTGGCTTTCTGGGCTGCAGGCGCACACTGCTGGCTCATGTTGAGCTTCTCATCAATCAATACCCCCAAGTCCTTCTCCTCGGGGCTGCTTTCAATCCATTCCTCGCCCAGCCTGTAGTTGTGCTTGGGATTGCCCTGACCCATGTGCAGGACCTTGCACTTGGCCATGTTGAACTTCATGCGGTTCGCACGGGCCCACCTCTCAAGCCTCTCAAGGTCCCTCTGGATGGCATCCCTTCCCTCCAGTGTGTCGACCACACCACACAGCTTGGTGTCGTCAGCAAACTTGCTGAGGGTGCACTCGATCCCATTGTCCATGTTGCCGACAAAGATGTTGAACAGTGTCGGTCCCAATACCGACCCCTGAGGAATACCACTCGTCACTGTTCTCCACTTGGACATTGAGCTGTTGACCACACCTCTTTGAGTGTGACCATCCAGCCAATTCTTTATCCACCGCGTGGTCCATTCATCGAATCCATGTCTCTCCAATCTAGAGACCAGGATGTCGTGCAGGACAGTGTCAAATGCCTTGCACAAGTCCAGGTAGATGATGTCAGTTGCCCTTCCCTTATCCACCAGTGCTGTAACCCCATCATAGGAGGCCACCAAATTTGTCAGGCACGATTTGCCCCTAGTGAAGCTGTGTTGGCTGTCACCAGTCACCTCCTTATTTTCCGTGTGCCTGACCATAGTCTCCAGGACGGTCTGCTCCATCATCTTGCCAGGCACAGAGGTGAGACTGACGGGCCTGTAGTTTCCTGGGTCTTCCTTTTTTCCCTTCTTAAAAATGGGGGTTATGTTCCCCCTCTTCCAGTCGGCGGGAACTTCGCCAGACTGCCAGGACTTCTCAAATATGATGGAGAGTGGCCTGGCCACTTCATCCGCCAGTTCCCTCAAGACCCACGGATGCAACTCATCAGGTCCCATGGACTTGTGCACCTTCCGGTTCCTTAGATATCCTCGAACCTGATCTTCTCCTACAGTGGGCAGTTCTGCATTCTCCCAGTCCCTGCCTTCTGTGACCTGGGCAGTGTGGCTCAAGCATTTGCCAGTGAAGACTGAGGCAAAGAAGTCGTTGAGTACCTCAGCCTTCTCCATATCCTGGATAACCAGGTCACCCATTTCATTCCAGAGGGGACCCACATTTTCCCTCGTCCTCCTCCTCTCACTGACATACCTACAGAAGCTTTTCTTGTTGTCCTTGACCTCCCTGGCCAGACTAATTTGTATCAGGGCTTTGGCTTTCCTAACCTGATCCCTGGCTGCTCGGACAGTTTCTCTGTATTCCTCCCAGGCTACCCGCCCTTGCTTCCACCCTCTGTAGGCTTCCTTGTTTTGTTTGACTTTGCCCAGGAGCTTCTAGTTCATCCACGGGGTCCTCTTGGTGGATTTGCTTGACTTCCTCTTTGTTGGGATGCATCGCTCCTGAGCTTGGAGGAAGTGACCCTTGAATATTAGCCAGCTGTCTCGGGCCCCTCTTCCTTCCAGGGCTTTGTCCCATGGTACTCTACCAAGCAGATCCCTGAAGAGGCCAAAGTCTGCTCTCCTGAAGTCCAGGGTAGTGAGCTTGCTGCGCACCCTCCTTGCTGCCCTGAGGATCCTGAATTCCACCATTTTGTCGTCACTGCAGCCAAGGCTTCCCTTGAGCTTGACATCCCCTACCAGGCCCTCCTTATTGGTGAGAATAAGGTCCAGCATGGCACCTCTCCTCATGGGCTCCTCTATCACTTGGAGGAGAAAGTTGTCATCGACACATTCCAGGAACTTCCTGGATTGCTTGCGCTCAGCTGCGTTGTCCCTCCAGCAGACGTCAGGGTGGTTGAAGTCCCCCATAAGGACCAGGGCTTGTGAGCGTGGGGCTGCTCCTATCTGCCTATAGAGGGCTTCATCTGCTCGGTCCCCCTGGTCAGGTGGCCTGTAGCAGACCCCCCCTATGATGTCCCCTGTCCCTGCCCTCCCTTTAATCCTGACCCATAGGCTCTCGGTCCGCTCCTCATCCACTTCCAACATGGGGAAGTGCAAAGTACTGCACCGGGGGAGGAGCACCCCCTTGTACCATTACAGGCTGGGGGTCAACAGGCTGGAAAGCAGCTTTGCTGAAAATGTCCTGGGGGCGTCCTGATGGACACCAAACTGATGTGAGTCCAAAATGTGCCTTTGTGACATGGAAAGCCAACAGGCTCCTAGGTAATATTAGGAGGAGTGTTGCCAGCAGGTCAAGGGAGGTGTCCATTTCCAGGTTCCCCAGCCTGAGAGGCATGGACATACTGGAGAGAGTCCAAAGAAGGGCCACAGAGATGATGAAGGGCCTGGAGCATCGGTCATATGAAAAAGACTGAGAACTGGGGCTGTTCAGTCTGAAAAAGAGAAGGGTCAGGGAGGAAATCTCATCAATGTGTACAAACACCTGGTCGAGGTGAGTAAAGAAGACAGAGCCACAGTCATCTCAGTGATATCCAGTGACCTGTCAAGGCACTGGGAACAAACTGAAATACAGGTGATTCCATGTAAATATAAGATAAAAATTTTTACTTTGATGGGGTTGAACACTGGCACAGGTTGCCCGGAGAGATTATGGAGTCATCATCCTTGGAGATATTTAAAACCCAACTGGACACAGCCCTGAGCAACCTGCTCTAGCTGACCCTGCCATGAGCAGGGGTGTTGAGCTACATGATCTCCAGACATCCCTTCCAACCTCAGCAATTCCGTAACTTTGTGATTTCTCGTACCATGCATAGTGGCCGTTGGTAACTTCCCAAAACATGGCAAATATTGAATTGCAATGGTAGCCAGTAGGTTAATTTCTTCATTTTCAGAAGGGTAGGTTGAATTTTCCATTTCCTCATCTGTTCAAGTTTGAATGCAGCTGGACTCAACAATCTGGCAGGACCTGAGACACCATCCAGCAACCTCCGTTTCTTTCCACTTTGGGAATACCCTTTTTTTCAGGGATCATTCTGTGTAGTGTATTGTATGCATTACTTAAAATGTACCAAGCCATTTTTCTTCTAAATAGCATTCTTTAACTTCTTTAATGGTAAAGGTGTGGGGAAAGGTGTGGAAGGGGCAATTCTTGTTTACAATGCCCTTTAAAATATATGGAAAAGCAAACCAGACTTTTAATGGTTTAGGGTTTTTTTGGCTGCTTCATTAGCTTCATGTAATATGCAATAGATATTTTGCCAAAAACATTTTATGGGTTTTACAAACAGTTTCTTCCTTCCAAATGCAGAATTTAATAATGGCGCAATGTTTTATAACTTCCACTCTCTTCATATAGCTTGTCTTTAGCCTAAAAACAGAAGTCTTAATTATTTTGATTGCTTCTAGCACCTTCTATGAATTCAGAAGTGATGTTTCAGTAGTTTTGGACTAAAAGCCAGAAGTTTCTGATGAATAACAGGTCCATATAGTTTGAAATAATGATGAGTGAATTCCATGCACACCCTTACCATCAACAGCTCATTAAGAAAGTAGTTAATTTTGCGTGAAAAGTCTTGTTCTAGCTATGTCCAAATGGCCGGCGAATCAAGTGGATTAAATAACCAAGATAATCCTCTCAATTTAACTTTTAAAACGTATTTATAGTTACTTTAGATAATTTTTGTCATTCACAGAATAAGATGCATGCTCTCCTTTAATAGTATTTGAGACTTAATAATAACAACTGCTGACCAGAAATGAAATCAAATTATGCAATAAACATTGCACAGAGAGCAACTGTGCCAAAACCATTTTAATAGATTATGAAAGGAAGTAATTTAAATGTGTAGTTGATTTACAGGCGGAAAGATGCCTTCACATTGACAGAATTTCTGGCACTTCAACTTTTTTTGGCAGACCTTCAACTTTTCATTACAGAGGAAGGAAGAGCTATCTTTTTCAGTTATGTGTGGTTACTACATTTATGTACCCTAGGCTAAGGCCCTGTTTGCACTACTCTAGCAGCACAATATTCATCAAAATTGCCTTACATAGGCAGCTAAGTGTTCCTTCTGAAAGGAAAGATATTCATAGGCCAGCTTCACTTTAAACATTTAGGCCACAAGCTATGTTTTGCAAACAGCTTCTTCTTTCCTTATAAAGAATTTAATAGATCTTTTGTAATAACACACTGCATTGCTATACACATCCCTGGTCACAGGAGGCATCAGAGAGGCGACTGCCACACAATCTACGCAGGAAGTTATTAGAAGGCAAAATAGTCTCCGAGGAACCCTAACCAGCCAGTGTAAGTTTGAACAGCCTTTGGTCTACTCTGAATTATAGAGAAATCCTTAATTATCTCTATAAATGAGACAGCAGAAAGCAACTTGGAATTAATTTGGTTGTTTCTTTTCCTCAGTTGTGCTTTGCAAATTGTTGTCAGATCTTTTTAAATAAGATTCATTGGCTGCAGCGCTCTGCAGCAACTCCCTACATTTGCTCTTCAGATCAGTTTAGGAAAAAAAGATTACACTGTATCTTCAGTTTTTATTCCAATCTTTCTGGGTTTGGGGGGGTGGGGGGGTGGGTGTTTGGGGTTTTTTGTTAGGGTTTTTTGTTTGTTTATTTTCAGCTGTTTCTTGGAGAAGCTTCATAAAATGTAACCTAAAAAACCAGCTAATTATAAAAGTATCCTTTGTCTACCTACTTCTTCAGTGGACCATGACAAGATCAAAGTTTTACCACAGGATTCCAGGTTACAGGTTGACTTCACCAAAATCTTAGAGCTAGTCAACTCTAAAAATGTGAAGTGATTTGTTTAGTAGCAGCTCTGCCTTTCTATTGTAAGATAATCATATTTAGTAGAATTTGACTAAGAGCAATGGAATGTGGTTTGAAAATCTACAAATTAGCACCCATTCATCTAATTTGGGTACTGGAAGACAATGTAGCTGCATCAGCATGATATTGAGCCTACTTTAATTACTGCTGTTGAGAGATACGATTATTAGTTCAACTACAAAACTGCATTAACACTGACACATACCCTTCAGGATCTGAGCTTACATCCCCACGTGACATTGTGCAAAAGTGAGGATGTATGCCAGTTCATCATCAATTGCCTAGAAACTTCACTGTATCCTGGAGGCATGGCCAGAGTAAATGTCAGGGACAACATATGATTCATACTTCTGAAAAACTACTCAAAGGTTTGAAGGTAAAACATAAATGCAACTAAAACTGAGAACAGAATAAATTCAAACATAGAAAGACCTACTCAGATTATGCAGACAGAATTTATACAGCAGTTTTACTAAAAAATTGAAAGGAATTAAAAGAACAATATATAATTATCAAACAGTATATACATTTCTAATGCTTTCATTGAGAAAAATTCCTGTCTTTACAAAACCACTCTTGCCTCAGGGAAAAAGATCAATATATTTCCAGCTGAAAAAAGGAATTATCTCTTTTTCTGTTTTACAACTATTTAGAAAATAAATTTGTCTTAAGCACTGAATCTGCCCAGAACAATTAAACTTTTTGTCTACTAAACTAAAAGCTCTCATGGTATATACACTTCTTACCCACACTGAAAACAGAAAATGTGCATGGTTATTGTGCAGTTTTATGATTGAGTCTACTACTTGCAAATGTACTGGGACAAGCTAAACTTTGGAAAGTAATTTCTGTGTTACAAGAAGAAAAAAAGGAAAAGGAATGGGATTTTTTTTCTAAAAATATTGACATCCCTCATGTGGTTCTTGGACCTCAAAGGACAAGGATGTGATGCAACTAACATTTTGAACGTGCATTCATAAACAAAAGAGAGGAATCTGGAGCCCTTTTAAAGTAGTACATGGACAAATCCTGAAAGAGGACCACATATTCATATGCATGTCCATAGCCTACCACAAACACAACAAGTTTGTCTTGGTAAAGTATTAAACTTTTTTTGTCTGCATAAAAATTTTACCTTAGGCAAAACAGCACAAAACTTAATACTTTCTCCAAAAGCCAGGAAAAATGTTTTGTTTTGCTTTGAGTTTGTTTTGTTTTGTTTCCAGCAAGATTTATTAAGAAAGAAAACAAGCAACTTTGTGGCAATGTGAAGAATTTTTGTTTTATTAAATTAGAGAAAGACTGAATACCACCTGTGTGATTCTGTAATTATACCTGAAACAGCAGGAAAATCTGCTACTACTCATTGAACCTTGCTACTGAGGGAAGTTGAATAGATCATTCATTTCATGGTTCAGGATAGTCATTTCAAATCTGTGTACCACATGTAAAATTAATTCTGACCTTGTCAGTCTCAAGCATGTCCTTCAGATATGGATCATTAAATTCAATCCTTAACACTCCAGGGAAAAGAGCTAAAAAATTGGGGTTTCCTTATATTGCATTCTATGATCTCTGACTAAAACTATATATTGTCTTTGATTTTCCAAATGGAACCATCATTTATATCTTTGACACATGAAAGCTGTGATTCGTGTCTTTCTGAAGAAGATAACTTTCTCAGAACAAATGCTAACCAATCAGTCTAGTCCATGCCTAATCTCTATCTTCATGGCAGCTCATGCAACAAGACAGGCTTAAAAGAGACTAGTACAGTGGTATGTGTCAGTCCCTGTTGCATTCCTTCCTGTGCACCTAGGCATTTCATCTCATGCTGCTGACGTGTAAAGAAGCTGAAGAGAGTGCTGTCCCAACCCTACTATGTCTTCCTCTTCTTTAACGTATTAGTAC